>NC_139345.1:150015872-151215872 GCF_055883805.1 Amblyomma maculatum | reverse complement strand
TGCAGCATTATGGCTGCCGTCGTACCATTTCGCTTCCTATTTACATTCAGGTTCTAGTTAACTTGGAGGCTGATTTACGAATCGAGTTCAAAACTGTGACTCATATACCTGCATTTGTATGTTGTTAATTGTAAGTGATAGTGTCCATCGAGAAGTGAGAGGGGTACTGCATATTTTGTTTCCCTAAAAACCAAGCCAATTAAAGACGCTAAGCACTTTGCTAAGCTTTGCGCCTGCCTCTAAATGCCAGAATTTCGCGAAAGGAAAATGCTGTGGAAAAGACGCTACCATGTGTACTCTTAAGCCAAGCATAAGGGTCCTCCTAACGTTTCATCTTGTATGCTCTTTGTTCAGTGCATACATTTGTGGAAAACTAAAGTAAACACGTGTTCGCCGTCACCTTTATTTTCCGAAAGATGTGATGTTTCTGACATTTCACCCGTAACAAGAAAAACAAGCCGCTGCAACAACCCGCTGAATGGAAATGCTGCGCATCTCCTATGAAGTTTTTTTTTCAAGTTGCAACATAAAACAAACTAGTTAGAGCTCGGAAAACATTTAAATAATCTATGAACGCTTCAGATCAGCTCTATCTATTCCCGAAGCCCTAATATGAAAAGCTTCTCCGATCCTATCTTCAGCAGCAGCTTGGCACCATTTGACGTGAAGATAATATATCATTATCCAGCATTTTCAAGCGAAAGTCCGGGTATTTGGAGCCCTCGAGTATGCGCTGTTTTTACCTCGAGGGAGCTTTAAAGGTAAAAATTTTGTGTTGAGTCAGGCGATCGTCATGTGACTTTGGGGCATAGCCATGCAGGCCACCAAGTGGCCGGTGACCACTGCCAAGGTCAAGGTCGAGGTCACGTATCTGGCGGTCGGCATATGAATTTGAGATATATTTATCTATTTTTTATATTTTTTTATTTTGAACATACTGCTAGCCTCTTTCGAGGCTGTGCAAGATTGTGGTAAGTTAATTTTCATATATGGATAATGAGGTGTTCTTGATGGTCCGTTGATCCGGGAACGCGTTGCAGGAAACGGACGGAACAACTTCGTGCGCTACGGGCACTTTATTGCAGGGGTCAAAAACACATTTTTGCTTCCACGAACACAGTCCGCGGATTACTGTCGTAAGTTGACGATAATCGATTCCTAGTCGCACCGTCCCGTCTTTTTTCTTTGTGCAAAGCTGCTCTCTACTGGGTACACAAGGCCCCATTCTATCAATTCTTCTACCTGCCGTTCGACCTCGGCTCTGAGTGCGACGGCCACTCTGTACGGGTATACCTTTCGCTGGTGTCGCGTCTGGCACGAAGATGATCTTGTGCTCACCAAGCTTGCATTGTCCTGGCCTATCTGAGAAGGCACCGGCATGCCGCGTTAACCTCCCTGAGCTCAGTCACTTGGTCTGCATTGAGGCTTTCGTCCTACTGTGATATAGAGGAGTACCAGTCCTGTGCCTGCGGGTGTCTGGGAACATTTCGACACCGCCAAACTCCGCATCAGGCTCAAATATCACCCAGACATTGCGCGTGCATAGTATTTCCTCTTGCGATTTGCGTGTACCCATCGCTCTGACCCGTCCATAAACTGTAGGATATAGCTATCCGGCCGCTTTCGTTCTTTGACTTTAGCCGAGCATATCCATTTAGGTTGCATTTTGCTTTGCCGGCCTGTCTCAAGAACCAGTACATCTTCTCCAATGTTGAACTCTTTAGCATGGGCCAGAAGGTTGTGGCGCTACAGTTGACTGCCGCTCTGGGGAACTCTGCATTGATGGTTCCCTTTCTCCTGGACGTTTAGAGGAGCCACACGTGCGTGAGGGTGTGTTCTGCGTAACAGAGGATACCAATGTGCCAGCCCTGTCTATGGTATGCGTCCCAGTTTTCTGCCCCAGCCGTGCCTCCGACACCATCGACGCTATGGTGGCACCGCTTCATTCTAACTGGGCAAAGAAATGCATTTTGGCTCCTCATTGCCTACTGTCGGTGGTAAAGGGCTGCTCACAGCTGCGGGCCATCAATTGTTATTCGCAACCTGTAGTTTTGCCTGTGAATATGCAGATTGCGACGTGCAGTCAAGAAGAAGCTCTGTCGGTGGCTTTGGTTACTGATGCACCTGGTGCAAGGGCTGCCGCAACAGCCCCTGACTCACAACTGCTTCGGATAATCAGCCGCTCTCTAACCAATGAACAGCGTGACGCTTTGGTGGTCTTACTCGTGAAGTATTCTTCTTTCTTTGATTTTTCGGAGGCCAGCGGTTCACGGTGTATTCCCGTGACACGTAGCCGGCATTCCATTGACAGAGGCTACTCACACCCAATTCGACAGAAGCCGTACAGAGTGCCACCGACAGAACACCAGGTCATCAGTGAGCAGGTTCGAGATATGCTGAAAAAGGGTGTTATTCAAGAGTCATGCAGTCCCTGGTCCGCCCCTGTAATTCTGGTGAAGAAGAAAGATTGTACATGGCGCTTTTGCTTCAACTATCGCCGCCTGAATGCTGCAACAAATAAAGACGTGTATCCGCTTCCTTGGATCGATGACGCCATAGATTGTCTGTTCTTCGCATCATACTTTTCATCCGTAGATCTGCGATCGGGATGCAGATCCCTATGCACCCTGACGACAGAGAGAAAACGCCGTTTATCACTCCCGATGGCCTGTTTGAATTTTAATGTAATGCCTTTCGGGCTCTGCAATGCTCTTGCAACTTTCGAGAGATTTACGGACGCGATCCTACGTGGACTAAATTGGAAAATATGTATGTGCTACCTCCACGATGTCATTTTTGGCCGGACATTCAATAAGCACAATGAGCACCTCGCTGTCGTGCTGGGCTGCTTCAAAAAACGTCGGGTAGTACTTCGAAGAAGTGTCGCTTCGGTGAGCATCAGATTTTGGTACTAGGATACCTCGTCGATCGTGAAGGCGTGAGACCTGACCCTCAAAAGACCGCGGCCATTGCATCGTTTATAACGCCTAAGAACGTGGAAGAACTTCGAAGTGTCCTAGGACTGTGCTCATATTTTCGCCGCTTCATTCCCCGTTTTGCTGACATCGCTAACACGCTCACGTGCCTTCTCCACAAAGACGCTCGTTTCGAGTGGACATCAGAGTGTGACTCTTCTTTTCGCCAGCTCAAGTTTTTAGTAACATCACATCCGACTCTCCGGCATTTCATCCCTTCTGCTCCAACGGAACGGAACACGGACGCCAGTGGTGTTGGCATTGCTGCTGTGCTGATTCAGCGTTACGGCAAGGAACATGTTATTGCTTACGCCAGTCGTTCCTTAAGAAAACCTGAACGCACTTACACAGTCACTGAGCAGGAATGCCTCGCTGTAGTTTTCGCCATTCAGCAGTTTCACTGTTATCTGTACGGGCGACCCTTCACAGTGGTTACTGATTATCATTCCCTGCGCTGACTGATAAACCTCCGTGACCCATCTGGCCGTCTTGCCCGCTGGGCAATCGTTTACAAAAGTTCGATTACACAGTAACGTACAAGAGTGGACGCCGGCACGCTGACGCTGACTGTCTCTCACGTTTACCGCATCCCACTACGCACTGTGACGCCGACAATTTTGATCATTACATCGCTGCGGTTTGACCTCCAATCCCCGATACCTGTACGTTCCGCACTGAGCAGGGAAGGACGAGAATCTGCAACCAATCTTTACCGCTGCAAGGGACCCTAGAGCTTCCAGTCCCTATTGTAGACGGGGTGGTCCTCTGTACAAAACGGACTATTCTGCCACTGGTGTCCGCTACCTTCTTGTTGTGCCCGTCAGCCTACGCTCCCCTGTTTTGCACGACGATCCCACTTCGGGACACCTGGGATCTGCGCGGACGCTCTATCGCATCCAAGAACGCTTCTACTGGCCACGGATGCATGAAGCCACTGAGAAGTATGTGGCTAGCTGGGCTCAGTGTTCGAGTCACAAACGCCCCTCCGGCACTCTTCCTGGGCTCTTTCATCCTGTGACGCTTCCAAGATCGCCTTTTGAGAATGTCGGTGCAGAAATCTTGGGACCCTTTCCCAAGTCTTATTCTTGCATCCGCTGGATCGTCATGTGCACTGTTTACCACACTCATTCGTGAGACGGCAGCTATTCCATCGGCTCCTGCACACCAAGTCTCCATCTTCCTGCTGCGCCACCATTATACTGCGCCATGGGCCTCCCCGAGTGTTGATCA
Source organism: Amblyomma maculatum (assembly GCF_055883805.1). Lineage (NCBI taxonomy): Eukaryota > Metazoa > Arthropoda > Arachnida > Ixodida > Ixodidae > Amblyomma > Amblyomma maculatum. The sequence continues at coordinate 151,211,667 of NC_139345.1, read as the reverse complement.
GCAACCGAGGTCGTCAGTTCACCAATGATGTTGTCAAAGAACACCTTTGTTTGTGCCAAACGCATTTCCGACATTCTACCCCCTATCATCCGCAGACAAATGAGTTGACCGAGCGAACCAACCGGACACTCACCAACATGCTTTGAATGTACGTTGCCGCCGACCACAAGGACTGGGACTCTGTTCTACCATTTATAACATACGCATACAATACGGCCCAACAAGAAACAACTAGTGTCAGTCATTCTTTCTCCTCTATGCCCGGTCTCCTCGACACATCCTCGACATCATCCTCCCGTTGTCCACATGCGACGATCCTGGGATTGCTGAGATCCTCTGTCGGGCTGAAGAAGCCCACCGGATAGCCCGCCTGAGAACTCTCGCCTCACAAAACCGCTCGCGCAATCCCGCTACGACGACCACCATCGCCACGTCACCTATCTTCCCTAGCAAGATGGTCTGGCTTTGGCGTCCACTAAGGAAGCGTGGCTTAAGTCAGAAACTGCTCGCGCAGTATATCGGTCCCTATGTTACCCTCGAGAAACTTACTGACCTCACCTATCGGATTGCGGGCCTTATCAAACATGGCCGACGTTCTTCACGAACTGAGCTTGCTTACATCGCGCGTCGGAAACCCTGTCGTCCTCGTGCTGACGACTGACTCGCCCGGAGGGCTTCGCCTGTGACGAGGGAAGTGTTACGGACTTGTTCTTAAGCAGAGCACGGAGGAGGGAAGAAGGAAGAGGAACAAGTGTGTCCGTACCCTTTCGACCTTTGTCTTGCGGCACCTGTGATCCTTCCCGCTGGCCGCGTGTACCTCGAGTACTGAACTGGCTAGAACGTCTCGGTCGCGACGCTAAGGGTATAAAAATATTATGTGAGTAGCATATTTTCATTTAGGTACAAAACCTTTCCATGAACGTGTGTTAAAAAATAGGATTTGTTCGTGCCGGCAATAAGTGGACATCTACTTCAGCCCTGTAATTTTTTTATGACCTAACAATACAATCACGAATTATACCTGTAAGAGTGGCGTTGTTTACAGATAAATGCGTACACTACATTGAAGTAAATAAACCATGAGAACAATTTACTGAAGTGATTTATTAACATGGCGCGGATACAGAGTTAGGTGTAGCAATAATAGTCAAGCGAAAACGACAACAGTGGCATGTTTAATATTGCATCAAATGAGAGTTTATGTCAGCTATAAGAAGTTATTTTACTTGGAGGTAGTAGCAGCCAATGACTTCAAGAATTATTATATAGCTTTGTCACAGTAAAGGACGCACAAGTTGGCTTATTTAAAGAAAAATATGTGATAGCTCTTACATATCTTTGGTTGACTAGACAACTAAAGAACTAAAGCGTCTATCATTCAAAACACTTATTGGGTCGATTCTTGAAGCGCGCTCTTTTATATTGAATACATATTTTCAGGAAAAGACGAACAAGTTGGCAAATATTGCGAAAGATATTGGTCAGGCTTGTATTCGATCCCTAAAGCTGCACCATATGACCACGCATACTTGCTAATCTCAGAGTCATAAGAAATCAAACACTCTAAATTTAAGTTGAACCTCATGTACTTACGCATTATTGTAAGTTATGTGTTGGCAAGGATATTTCCAATACATCAACCTTCAGACGCTCAAACGTAAGCAATAAAACAGTAATTCGTGCCCTAAACAGATTATTTTAAAAATTCGTCTTTCCCTCAGATGGCCTCAGATATGAACTCGATAATTTCAGACACTGTGAGAAGCCTTTCGGTTCAGCCATTTTCACACGTGACAAACAACGCTAGCAATATGAAATGTTTATTTTGTACTAATGAGCAGAAGCAAGTTCATTTCATTTGTCTTCTGTTTCAACCATTTTTCCAGTCTCGCTGTCATAGCAGAGGTGTGCAAATAAAACTTATTTTCAATGATGTTTGTACCTGCAATCAGCATTCACAATTTTGTACGACAGTGTTCTGGTAACGACATTCCTGCCTAAGACCTTAAATCAAGGCTTGAATTGTATCTCAAATCATTAATAAATATGTTAGGTAAAGGGACTCTGATCAAAAAACATTCATTGTCTTCTGCAACATTACTTAAGTAGCCACATAGCATAACAAGCCGCTTTTCATGCCTTTAACTGTAGTATGGCTCGGCTCCAATGCTGAAACAGCTCAGTCCTTTAAATGCCTCAGTGGTGCGTTAAGGATATTGATTACAAGAAGAATTGTCATTACAATAATTGATTCCTTTATTTGCATATCTTGCGCAGGTTCTTCGGTCACTACTCTCTCGACGTTATTGCCAGGTGTGCGTTCGCAACAGAGGTTGACTCGCATTCGGACCAAACGAATGAATTTGTCACCAAGACAAGACAGTCCTTTTCCGGCCGTATCACACCACGCCTTTTGCTTATCCGTGAGTGTCTCTTAACGTTTAAGTCCTCTGCTGCCCGGAGCTGTTTTGACTTCCTCATGCACTGAAAGAAGAAGGTTATTTAGCAAAAGCAATGCAAACATAAGGAGAGAAGGAGGTAAAGGACGGAGATACTGCAGTTCAGTGATAGGAAACAGATTACTACATGCTTAAAGCAGCACCTCTTGGGCACACCACAAGGTTTTCTAATCTAGACGCAGAAGTGACCCCTTTCAAATTTAAGTCTTAATATTTAATTATATCATTTTTGTATTTATTCGTACCTGAAAGTCTCCATCAAATGGCTTTTAAAGAATTAAGAAAAACTCTCACACAGTATAATTCAAACCCTGATTGGTTTACTATTATTGAAGAGAGAAAAACTATTCAATATTTTTCCACACACATAAAGTCTCGCTCTTCCATGACTCACTGAGATGAATGCGTCAGCTAAGAATTTCGTCTCACACCAAATTCTTAGCCGTGGCCAAGGGTATTAAAGATATCAGCAAGGCGCTTGATGATTTGAAGTGTGAACTAAGAGCTAATCTTAGAACATTGAAAGACAGTGTTAAGTACAGCAATGACACTTGTGACGGTGTAAATGAAATCAAGGATGATGTAAAAGAGCTGCTTAAGGAAGTTCAGGGGCTGACGCAAAGGAACGATGAACTGACAGCAGAAAATCGTCGTTTGAATGAAAGGATAGAAGAGCTAGAGCAATACCAGAGAGCTAACACTTTAGAAATAAAAGGTGTACCGGGCGCTGGTGATCCTTGTGATGCACTCAAAAGGATTGGGGCTTTCCTAGATGAACCAATCGATGACTCAGATATTGATGTGTGCCACCGCGTGCCTACGTTCAACAAAGCAGAAAAAACACAGTTGTCCGTTTTGTGCAACGCACTAAACATGACAAGGTCCTGCAGAAGTTAGGAAAGAAGAGGTTGACAACTAAAGATATTGACTTTGGCAAAGAAAGCAGCTCTGTGATTGTAAATGAACATTTACCAGGGGCAAACAAGAAGCTCCTAGGTGCTGCGGTTGCTCGAAAGAAAGCGGAGGGATGGAAGTTTGTGTGGACCTCCCATGGAAACATTTACGCGCGTAGGGATGAGACTTCGGATGTCATCACGTGGCTGATGTGTACAAAATAAGAAGCTGATAGAAATCACGGAAATAAGCAGGAACGCCTTGAGCGCTGATCTAGCAGTTGCTATGGACATAGCTGAGTGTTCTTATGATGACTCTGGAACATTTAATAAACCATTTCAAAACAAAAAATGACAACAGCTTTAAACTATCCATTTAAACATGCGCAGTTTAAAAAACAAGGTAGATGATTTAGTAATATTCCTCCAGTCTCTGAAAGAAAAATTTAGAGTAATAGTTTTGACAGAAACATGGTTAACAAAGGGCGATACTCCTCCTTACCTGCCAGGCTATAGGTGTGAACTCATATGCAGAGAAGGAAAACGGGGGGGTGGAATAGCTGTATATATTCAGGAGAATATACCCTATAAAGTTATAGACAATTTAACAAGATGTGAAAAACAGACAGAAAGCTTGTTTGTTAAGTTAAGTGATATCACGATTGGAGCAGTATACAGACCGCCATCTGGCAACGTGTCTGAATTTTGCGATTTCTTTGAAAATGCACTTGGCTTGGTTGGATCCATCACATATTTGTTCGCGATTCTCGGAGATGTAAATATTAATATGATGTCGGACAGTCCATATGAAAGTGATTTTCGTGACCTTGTCCACCTATATGCTTACACTAATGTTGTTACAATCCCAACAAGACTGATCATCGACACAGCAACGTGTTTTGATATCTGTGTTACAAATATGAATTGTGAGGATATTGATGGGGGCGTTGTATTATGCGACCTCAGTGATCCTCCCCCTATTTTCTGCTTGGAACCGCCTCTAACTAGCAAAAATAGACAAAGCCAAAAAAGGAGTTGGTATCGCGTAATAAGTGATCAAAACATAAGTTTTTGTACACTCATTGAAAACGAACATTGGGACGATGTATATAAAAAAAATGCCACAGTTGCCTACAGAATATTTCTCAACAGATTCTTACAATGCTATGATCCAGTTTTTTCTTGAACGAGCATAAAGTGAAGCGAAAAAAAATGCGAAAACCTTGGATGACACTGGAATTGTACAAACGAATCAGAGAGAAAAATAAGTTTCATGCTTTTATTAAAACTCGCGATCCGAAATTGCTTCACGACTTCAAAACCTTCAGGAACAAGCTGAATACAGATTTTAAACAAATGTAAAAACCGAGTTTTTTTCAGGCTGAAATTCTTCGTGCTCGCAATGATCATAAAAGACAATGGGAGATGGACAATGGGAACCGGAGACGCTCGTGTCATAGCGTACCAGATATTACAGTTGATGGTGAACGTCTTTCTGATGCACAGCTTGCAGAAGAAATGAATCGTAGCTTTATTAGCTCGAGAAGGTACACAGGTCCTTTAGCTAGGCGATATGATTTTCCACATAAAAACTGTCCAGTGGGTTCCATCTCACTTTTCCAAGCACTCCATCTTAAAATAACAAAATAATTTGGAGCTTAAAAAACGACGTATCACCAGGACATGACAGTATCAAGGTTTTGCCCATTAAGCTTGTCGCAAGCCATATCAGTCAAGTTTTGTCATATGTAATCAACCTGATGCTTTTACAAGGAGATTTCCCGGAAGATCTAAAGATTGCAAGAGTAGTTCCGGTATATAAAAGTGGAGATGCATCAAATATTATTAATTATAGGCCAATTTCTGTCTTAACTATATTGTCTAAAATATTTGAGCGCGTTATTAACGAGAGACTCGCTGCTTTTTTTTCGGAAACATCACTTAATAGCCTACGCCCAGAACGGCTTCCCAGAAAAAAAAGTCGGCAGAACGGGCACTTCTGTATATAAAAGATCAAATTATTGAAAACATAGAAAAGAAACTTCTAACTCTCGGTTTGCTCACAGACCTTAGGAAAGGCTTTGATACTCTGCAACATGATATATTGATAGAAAAGCTAAACATGTGCGGAATCCTGGGCGTTGCGCTTAGGCTAATTTAGACATACCTAAAGGGCAGATCCCAATATGTAATTATCAACATCCATATATCGAGAAAATTTTAGATCAAACACAGAGTCCCTCAAGGATCAATTCTGGGCCCTCTACTATTTCTAGTATACGTCAAGGACATAACTATGATACCAGAATATCCTTAGCTAATCATGTATGCAGATGACACTAACATATTTTTTTACTAGAGCAACAAAAGAGTGTCTAGAAAAAATGGCTAATGATTACTTAATAAAACTCTTCATGTGGTTGCAAGTCAATCGTATAGGCCTAAGTGTAACAAAATATTGAAAATATGTAATTTTCAAACCCGTCAGTAAGCGAGACCTTACCTCTGTTAGCATCAAATATGAAGGTATCCTGCTGGATGAGGTCTCTGAGCAGAAATTTCTGGGGGTTTGGTTTAGCAGTGATCTTTCGTGGAACGCCCACATCGATAGCCCTAAATCTGATTTGTCACGAGGTACAGGTTGTCTTTAGAGAATTCTACACTTAATCCCATCTTGGTTGAAACAAGCTCTGTATTACTCTCTTTTCTACTCAAGCATAACCTATTGTATATTAGTCTGGGGCACGTACAACTACTGATCACAATTACAAAAAATTAATTACTTTACAGAAGCAGGTATTGCGTATATGTGAAAATTAGCATGATGAGAAACATAGACTAAGAACTCACCCACTCTCTGAAATACAGTATACTGAAGGAGACAAGGTTTACTACTTTAAGCTGCTGCACAGGATACATAAGAATCGTTTACACCACACTCCTACGGACAGAGTAAGCTTGTACGCAATCAGGGATCCTAAATTAAAGATGCCTTTAACCAGAACAAATAATGGCCGCCAAACACTGTCTTTCCAGGTTAAAAAAATGCTCAATAGAAGAGATATTCCCATGAATTACTATCAACCCCTTTCTGCATTTAAGAAAGATTGTAACAGATTTCTTTTGTGTAGTGATATTACATACTCTCAGTAATATTACTCCGCCCGCGCATGCTTTTGATGATTTGTTGGTCAATGTTTCTTTCTTTGGTTACCAGTGAGTTATTGTGCTTAAATTGTTTTTCCGGTGTAATCTATAATTGACTGTGTATTTGTTTATATGACTTATGATTTAAAATGTGGAAAAAAGGGAAAAACTCACCTGTCTGATAAAGGGTTTTGTACTGTGTATATTTTTTTTACTTTCATTATTTTCGTATGTCCGTGATACTCATCGTAAACTTGTGCTATTAACTGCCTTCATTATATTCATATTGTGCCTACATATATTTCTTTTGCACACACTGCGCACAAATGTCACTGTTGTTTTGCTTCTTTCCTTTTATGTCCTGATCAAGGCTACTGTTGTGTGCCAGCCTGGCGCAATATTGTATTTTCGATGCTTACTGATCATGTAGCAGGGGGCTGATGCCACGTCAGGCGACCGCGCCTTTAGCCTCAGCCTCCTTTGAGGCAAATGTCTAAGAAAGAAAGAAAGAAAGAAAGAAAGAAAGAAAGAAAGAAAGAAAGAAAGAAAGAAAGAAAGAAAGAAAGAAAGAAAGAAAGAAAGAAAGAAAGAAAGAAAGAAAGAAAGAAAGAAAGAAAGAAAGAAAGAAAGAAAGAAAGAAAGAAAGAAAGAAAGAAAGAAAGAAAGAAAGAAAGAAAGAAAGAAAGAAAGAAAGAAAGAAAGAAATTACCAATGAAATTTTCGTCTCGGTTTGCTCTCTAGGGTTTAACGTTTCAAAGGAACTCCAGCTACAACACACGCTGCAGAGCGATCCAGAAAAGTTTGATTACTTAGGTTTCATTAACGTGCAATGACTTCTCACATGACACGGGTCTACCGAAAAGCGGCCGTCGCGCCCGAATTTGAACCAGCGCCTTTGGATTCAGCTTTCGAGCGCACGAGATACCATCACGGCATGTGAAATTGTCTATTAGACGGCAAGGCAAAAGCTTGATAGCGCGCAACATCACTCATACGCAAAAACATAACGTAGTAATCACAATGAACGAGGCGAGGACAGGACACGCGCTTTTCCTATCCTCGCCTCGCGTTCTCCTGCTGGGCTACGATTTCTGTGCGACGATAAATCAACACAGCCAAACATACCCCGTTGCGAATCAACTATAACAGGCTTCTAGTCGTCTATTTCGCACTTGTGCCTTTTTTGCATTACTTCAAGCTTGCGGCTTGCCCTTTAAGCAACGATAGGACTTCTATGAGTTCGTTACTGCTCAGAAACACCCATGTGTTAGATGTTAACGCTTTCAGTTCATTGTCCAATTAGGTTAATTAGGTTTCACGTACTTCTTGGTCTTCACTGGTGGCTTCTAAAATCACAGACGTACGCCAGCCTTGCAAGACATACATATTGTGATGCTTCGAACAGGTGACAATCTAGGTGACATTCTAAACTGTGACAAAAATGAGAAATATCATGTGTATTGTTTGTGCATGGGTCTGAAGATTTATAATTGCGGTTAACATAACACTACACTGATTGCCCTTTGGTCTTGTTTAGTGAGCACTAATGTCTAGCTATTTCCCAGCGTACTATAGTCACTGTGATTAGGCATACGGCATGATCAAAATAGAGACCAAGATTTTTCACATGTAGCATACGTCATTCACAAAGTACTTCTCTGCTTCGCTTCAGCATCGCTTTTATTATAGTATTCAAATAGCTAAACAATACCGTCATAGCTTTAATGAGAGCAGTGAGGCGTGCGGCCAAATATTTGTTTGAAGCTAGTCGTTCCCTGTGATGTCACCAAATCTTTCCGCACCAAACTCAAGGACAGTGACCTCCTTGTTGTGAGGAAGGATTACTTAAACAAGTCCTCTCTTTGCACAGTTGCACTTCCGGGTATCGCCAACATGCTCGGAGTCCGCCTTGCTACGTCCGATTCCTTCATGTACCTAATACAAACCTGCCAAAACATAATCAAAAGGCGAAGGCAGCGACAAGAGGTTAGTATACTCTGAAATACGTCGTTTAGTTTGTTCTATTAAAATGGAAATACTCTGCTCCCTTCCCTTAGCGACACGAAGATTTCCTACAGCTGATGATGGACGCCCTAGAAGGAGAAGCTGAAGAAGTTCCAGAAGCAGTTTCAGAGCGTGACAATCAGATCTTCAACCTTGGCTCAGAATTCACCCCTGATGCTGCGCTGGCACCAAAGAACGGTGAGGAGTGATTTTTCTTTTATACTGCAGTCAGACTTACTCAATTAGGTAAAGCAAATAAAATGTAAAGAGAGGAAAAACTCTCTTGCACGGCAATGCTGAGCGCCCTGAAAAGCAACAGAAGTTAACTCGCAATATACGCAAATCAGCTGAATGAGAAGTGGCAGTTGTTGATGGGTTCCCCCGAGAATTTTAAAATAGCCTAAACATTTTAGCAAACATAGCCTCAAAGCACCTCCGATCAGCGCACAGTTCAGTTCAGTCGCTCAGTCGTGTCCGACTCTACGTGACCCTATGGACCATATCACGCCAAGCTTTCCGGTCCCCCAGTGTCTTCCTAATATCATATATCTTCATCTGCAGCGCCTCGGGGATGCCATCCGACCATCGCATTCGCTGCTCTCCCCTCCTCCTGTAACCCTTAATCTTCCCCAGCATCACAGTTTTCTCCAGCGACTCTTCTCTTCTCATCAGGTGAACAAAGTATCTGAGCTTTACCTTTAGAATTTGACCCTCTAGTGAGCAGTCAGGGTTTATGGTCAATATTATCGACTGATTTCATCTGGTAGTAAAAGAAACTCTCAAGAGTCGCCGCTACCACCACAATTCAAAAGCGTCATTTCTTCGGCGCTCCTACTTCACAGTCCACCTCTCACATTCATAAAGCACAACTGGAAAGATCATCGCACGAGTTATACGGATCTTGGTTGGCAGTGTGATGTCTCTGCTCCTTACAATGCGGTCAAGGGTAGCCATGGCTCTCTTTCCCAGAAGCAGCCGTCTCCTAATTTCATGGCTGCAGTCACCTTCCGGGTAATCTTGGAGCCCGAGACGAGAAAATCTGTCATGGCTTCCAGCTCTTGTTCCTGTATGTTTCAAGACTTGATAGGGCAAGACACCATAATCTTTGTCTTTTTATCTTCAGTTTAAGCCCAAACCTCTCACTCTATTCTTTGCACCCGCAACAGAAAACTCTTGAGCTCCACTCACTTTCTACCATTAAAGTCGTATCATCCGCATATCTGAGGTTATTAATCCATTTTCCAGCAATCTTCATTCCAGCTGAAGATTCGTCCCGACCGACCTTCCTCATGATCCACTCAGCATGTAGGCTAAACCGGCAGGACGACAGTATCAAGCCGTGTCTCACTCCTTTCTCAATCGGAAACCAATCAGTGAGACCATGCTCAGTTCTGACTGTGGCATCTTGTACTTCATACAGGTTCCTGAGGAGACTGATGAGGTGAATTAGAACTCCCATCACTTGGAGACCTTGCCGCAATCTGTTGTGATCTACGCAATCAAACGCTTTCGCATGATCAATAAAGCAGAAGTAGATCAGTTTGGGGAACTCTTGTTTTTTCCATGATCAAGCGAAGGTTGGCAATCTACTCTCCAGTTCCTCTCTTCCCCAGCGAAACCGTAATTGCAAGACCGGAAGCTCCCGATCCACATACTGCTGCAGCCTTCAATGAAGGATTTTTGGCACCGTCTTGCTATCATGCGAAATAGGCACGATTGTACAGTAGTTAGAACAATCTTGAGCACTGCCTTTCTTTGGAAACTGACTTTGGTAAGCTCACCTCCTCCAATCCTGTGGTTACTGCAGGGTTGTCCACATTTGCTCACATATTGTATACAGAATGTCAACAGCGTCATTGTTAAGGTTTTGAAGCAACTCAGCTGGAATGGAATCAATACCTCTAGCTTTCTTCTTAGCAAGGCTGGCTAAGGCCCAAGAAACTTCACTATACAGGATGCCTGGCTAGAGATCAGTGATCACAACAGTCTTATGTTCGGTTTGGACATCCGGGTTCTTCTTGAACAGTTCTGTGTAATCTCGCCACCTTTTCTTTATCTCTTAGGCTTCAGTGAGGCCCCTGCATCGTTTGTCTTTTATCACGCGTAGCTTACCACAAAACCTTCCTTTGATATCTTTGATTGTCTTATACAGAGCTCTTGTGTTCTTCAGTTGGTTATTGTCCTCAACTTCTTGGCACTGTATGTTCAGGAAGGCATTCTTATCTCTCATTGCTATTCTCTGAAAATCAGCATTGAGAACCTTGTATCTTTCTCTGTCAACATTTGTCATCCTCCTTTCGCGCAGCTATTTGCAAAATCTCTTTAGACACCCAGCTTGCTTCCTTGCATTTCTTTTCCTTTGGAACTGCCTTAGTAGCAAATTCTTGTATTATATCACGAACATAGTGTCCACATCTCATAAGGCTGTCTCTCTTCTAGATCTAATTCTTGAAATCGATTCCTCACTTCCACAGCATGTTCTGATGGAATTTGATACAAATCATACCTCAAAGGCCTTCTAGTTTTCTGTGTTTTCTTGAATCGAAGCTTAAACTTGGCAACAAGAAGCTTATGATTGGTGCCACAATTGACCTCAGACATTGTTTTTACTTCTTGTATAGCGTTTCTCTATCTACCGTCGGTAATTAATACAATCAGTCTGATTCCTGTGCAGACCATCCGGTGAAGTCCATGTGTACAGGCGCCTCTTGTGCTGTTTAAAATGAGTATTGGTTATGGCCAGGTTGTTTACTTGACAGAACTCTACTACCCTCTGCCCAGTTCATTTGGCTCACCAAGACCGAACCTACCTGTCATTCCGGGCATTTCTTCACTGCCTACCTTAGAATTTCATTCTTCTTTGGGAAAAAGGTCGTCTGATAATGTAGTGCGAGTCTATAATGCACCGAAGGTCAGCATAAAATCTCACATCAGCTTCTTCAGCAGTAGTGGTTGGTGCATAGACTTGGATAACTGTTATGGTGAAAGGGTGACCTTGGATCCGAAGTGATATCATTCGATCGTTTTTGGGGGTGTACCCTAGCACTACTTCTCCCATTCTTCTGTTTACTAAGAAAGTGACTCCATTCCTTCTCCTGGATTCGTGGCCACAATAAAAGACATAATGGTCGCCGGCATTAAATTCGCCCATCCCGGTCCACTTAAGCTCGCTGATACCCAAGATATCAATTTTCAATCTGTCCGTTTCTCGCTTGACGACATCCAGTTTACCTTGCGTCATAGATCTTACATTCTATGTTACTGTAAGTTAAGATGTTGATGGTTTCCGAAGCTTCTTGGTTCCCCAACGAAGTGCAGAATAAGTGTAGACGGTTCACCAAAGTTAGACGAGATAAACAATTTATTTACGTAATTACTAGTCAGGATCCAGATCGAAGATCAAGGTGAGAATCAAGATGCTTGAAGACTTTCCAGAGGTACATTTTAAGTCTTCCGAATTACGAGGAAAAATTTGGGTGTATTGTAACAACCAATCACATCCGTTGACGAAAACCCGCCCACGATAAGGCGGGGCCTTCCCATTCACGCCAGTCCTCCCACTAAGCGGCTGGTCGATTGTTGTAACATCACTCCTTGGACTTGCAAGCACTTCAAAGCCGGCAAAAGAGATCCATGCTCCTCCGCTGTTAGCCCGCTTTCAGCCTTGTGTGAACTTGAGCGTTCAAACGGCCCAGTCTCGGCAGACTGTCGATTTATGTGCCTCCGGCCACGAGGTCCTGTCGCCCACTTCTTTTCACGCCTCCGCCGTTTTCCCAGGCCGCAGTGGTGGTGATGGTGCGGTCCGCGAGCAGTCTCTCCCGATCAGGTGGTGGCGGTCTCATTGTCGTAAAGCGGGCGCCGACCGCTTCCGGACCGCGAGAAGGGGGGTGCGCAGGCGGCGTCTGGACCTCAAAGAATCGGGCCATCGTTCGAGAACCCGTGCGCACGACGAAAATACTTCTCCGAACGCGATGGCGGCGAGTAAACATGCACGCACACACTGTTCTGCAGCAACAGGCCGCTTTTCCGGTAACTCAGTCGGTTTGGCGCCAACTGTTCAAATTCCTGACCAGTCAAGCCCAACACTATATGATATATCTCCTTGCAACATCCGGCTTTCCGGTCGCTTCCGGACATATCCACAGCTGTGCGTCCTTTTAGCTTTAGCCCAGCCACTTCATTCGTCCTGGAGCTACTGGGAATCACCATTTGTTAATCCCCAGTAACATACGGGACGCCTTGCACACTAAGGGGCTGATCTTTGGCGCCCTATCGATAAGGCCTTTGTGACTGGTCATACGGTTTTCTTGTCAAAAAATATTGAAATAAGTTGCCATTACCTTCTCTAGTAGATCACATCTTGTCAGAGCTCTCTGCCGTGACCTGTCTGTCATGGGTGGCCTTACACAGCAGAGCTCACAATTTCATTGAGGTGCGCAAGCCCCTCAGTCACGACAAGGCAGTGATCCATGAAGGAGATCATGATAATGATCAGCACACACTGGTGCGAATAACAATAACATAACGTGTCTCGGCAATATGAAACAAGAAAACATGAGGGCGGTTCTTATACACTGGAGGCAATTCCCGGGACTGCGGTTTCGCATTTATTCCTCCGCCATGTTTTCGCCGAGTTCTGCGTTGTTATTTCAGCAACGTTATGCAAATTGCTGCTTCAGAAACGGACGACCACTCGTGTTTCCCCACAATAGCTGTACCAATATGTCCAGCGGCCAACAATTATTTCGTACCTCTCTGCTGGACGTTACAGCGGGAGCGAGTTTTCGCCTTCATACACGCAGGTAATCTTGCCGCTGCTGAATAGTATTGTGTTGACGTAGTTCCAGCCTTTCATTAATCCTTCTTTTGTTTTGCGATCTCATGCGTTAGAGGTACATGCGCATGAGTTGAAAGAGGTTGTTATGTATCGTTTCATTTTTTTTTTCAGCGCTCACTGCAGAGGAGGCTATGGCCCAGTGCCTGGTTTTCCTAGTTGCTGGCCAAGACACGGTGTCCACTGCAATCGCGCACACCCTCTACTTGCTCGCTCTTCATCCAGATGCGCAGGAAAAGCTGAGGAAAGAAGCAGACGAGTGCTTCGCCACTAATGTAAGTTCTCAAAAGTCATGGTTTTTTCATTGTACAATTGCTATTTTTGTTGACTTTAGGAATTTATATTATTTTTGGTTTTCAGCTTAAAGCCGCTAGAGAAAAATCATCATCATCATCATCACCCTGACTGTACCCACTGCAGGGCGAAGGCCTCTCCCATATTTCTCCACTTAGCCCGGTTCTGTGCTAGGTGCATCCACTTGACCCCTACGAACTTCTTAACCTGATCCGCCCACCTAACTTTCTGCCGCCCCTTGCTACGCTTTTCTTCCCTTGGAATCCAGTTTGTTACCCTAAGCGACCATCGGTTATCCTCTCCTGCACTACATGTCCTGCCCATACCCATTTCTTCTTCTTAATTTCCACTAGAATGTCGGTAACCTGAGTTATTTCTCTGACCCACTCTGCACGCTTCCTATCTCTTAATGTTACCCCTACCCTTTTTCGTTCCATAGCCCTCTGGGTTGTCCTCAACTTAAGTAGAACTCTCTTGGTTAGCTTCCACGTTTCAGCCCCATAGGTGAGTACAGGTAAGATGCAACTGTTATATACTTTCCTCTTTAGCGATACCGGTAAGCTGCTAGTCATAATCTGTGAGTGCTTGCCAAATGCGCTCCATTCTAATCTTATTCTTCTTGTTATTTCCTTTTCATGGTCCGCATCCGCGGTTACTACCTTTCCTAAGTAGACATATTCGCCTACTACTTCCAGTACTTCGCTACCTAATGTAAACTGCTGTTCCTTTCCGAGGCTGTTGAACATTACTTTAATCTTCTGCATATTGATTTTCAAGCCTACCTTTCTACTTTTCCTGTCTAGGTCACCAATAATTATTTGCAGTTCATCCCCCGAGTTGATTAGAAAGGCAATGTCATCGGCAAATGGCAGATTACTGAGGTATTCTCCATCTACCCTTATCCTTAACTGCTCCCATTCCAAGTCTCTGAATACTTCCTCTAAGCAAGCTGTGAATAGTACTGGGGAGATCGTGCCTTCTTGCCTTCCAGTACTTCGCTACCTAATGTAAACTGCTGTTCCTTTCCGAGGCTGTTGAACATTACTTTAATCTTCTGCATATTGATTTTCAAGCCTACCTTTCTACTTTTCCTGTCTAGGTCACCAATAATTATTTGCAGTTCATCCCCCGAGTTGATTAGAAAGGCAATGTCATCGGCAAATGGCAGATTACTGAGGTATTCTCCATCTACCCTTATCCTTAACTGCTCCCATTCCAAGTCTCTGAATACTTCCTCTAAGCAAGCTGTGAATAGTACTGGGGAGATCGTGTCTTCTTGCCTAACACCTTTCTTTATGGGAACTGTGCTACTTTCTTTATGAAGAACTATAGTTGCTGTGCAGCCACTATTTATATCTTCCAGCACTTTTACGTACGGTTCGTCTGCCCTCTGATTTCGCAATGCCTGCATCACCGCCGAGGTTTCAACTCAGTCAAATGCTTTTTCGTAATCAACGAATGCTATGTATAAGGGCTGGTTATATTCCGAGCATTTTCTATCACCTGATTATGGATATGATCGATAGTAGAGTACCGTTTCCGAAAGCCTGCTTGATCCTTTGCTTGATTGCAGTCTAAGGTTGTCCTGATTCTATAAGCGATTACCTTAGTAAATACCTTATACCTAACAGACAGCAAACTGATTGGTCTGTAATTTTTAAGGTCATTGGAGTCCCCTTTCTTATGAATGAGGATAATGTTTTCATTCTTCCATGGTTTCGGTACCGTCGATGACACCAGGCACTGCGTATACAGGGTGGCCAGCTTTTCTAACACGATATCCCCCCCGTCCTTCAGCAAATCTGTAGTTATCTGATCCTCTCCAGCTGATTTCCCCCTTTTCATAGTTTCTAATGCTTTCTTGACCTCGTCCTTTGTAACTGGTGGAATCTCTGACTGTTTTTCCCTACTGTCTATCTCCTTACGGTCCTGACTACTTTGGGTACTGTAGAGATCTGTATAGAACTCCTCGGCTACTTTTACTATCTTGTCCACATTCGTGATGACGTTGCCCTCCTTGTCGCTTATCGCACACATCTAGTTTTTGCCTATGCCCAATTTCTTATTTACCGTTTAAAGCTTCCCCCGTGCTTCACAGCATGCTCAATTTTCTCCACGTTGTACTTCCTTATATCGGCCACCTTGCGCTTATTGATTATCTTTGATATCTCGGCCAATTCAATCTGGTCTGTTGGATTGGAAGCTTTCATACTCTTGTTTTTTAATCAAATCTTTTGTCTCCTTAGACATCATCATCATCATCATCACCCTGATTATACCCACTGCAGGGCGAAGGCCTCTCCCATATTTCTCCCCTTAACCCGGTTCTGTGCTAGCTGCATCCACTTGACCCCTGCGAACTTCTTAATCTCATCCGCCCACCTAACTTTCTGCCGACCCCTGCTACGCTTTCCTTCCCTTGGAATCCAGTGTGTTACCCTCAGCGACCATCGGTTATCCTCTCTTCGCACTACATGTCCTGCCCATGTCCATTTCTTCTTAATTTCTACTAAAATGTTGGTAACGAGTTACTTCTCTGACCCACTCTGCACGCTTTCTATCTCTTAATGTTACCCCTACAATTTTTCGTTCCATAGCCCTCTGGGTTTTCGTCAACTTAAGTAGAACTCTCTTGGTTAGCCTCCACGTTTCAGCCCCGTAGGTGAGTACAGGCAAGATGCAACTGTTGTATACTTTCCTCTTGAGCGATACCGGTAAGCTGCTAGTCACAATCTGCGAGTGCTTGCCAAATGCGCTCCATCCCAATCTTATTCTTCTTGTTATTTCCTTTTCATGGTCCGGATCTGCGGTTACTACCTGTCCTAAGTAGACATATTCGCCTACTACTTCCAGTATTTCGCTACCTAATGTAAACTGCTGTTCCTTCCCGAGGCTGTTGAACATTACCTTAGTCTTCTGCATATTGATTTTCAAGCCTACTTTTCTATTTTTCCTGTCTAGGTCATCAATCATTATTTGCAGCTTAGACAGCTGCAAATAAGGAGCTGTCTAAGGTGCATTATTTGCTCCTTAGACAGCTTACCGGTATCCTCTCTAGCTATACTACCGCCTACTTCTACCGCACATTCAGTAATGATATCTCTGAAATTATTGTCCATTGCTTCTAGGGTAATGTCGCCATTCTCGTCTAGAGCTGAATATCTATTCTGTAGCGAGGTCCTGAACTCTTCTGCCCTTCCCCTAACTGCTAATTCGTTGATGGGTTTCTTTCTTACTAATGTGTTGCGTTCCTTCTTCTGATTTAGGCTAATTCGGGACCTCACCATCCTGTGGTCACTGCATCGCACTTTTCCGATTACCTCTACATCTTGCATAATGGCGGGGGTTGAACACATTATGAAGTCAATTTCATTTTTAGTCTCCCCATTAGGACCTTTCCACGTCCATTTCCGGTTCTTCCGTTTGCTGAAGAGGGTATTCATGATCCTTAAGTTATGGCGCTCTTAGAGAAAAATCGCTTAGCTGAAATATGGGAGCTTGGATAAGGTGGAAAGAGAGTTTCAACTGAAACTATTTTTAGAGCAGCGCACTTGGGGTGAATAATGACGTGTCTTGGCCTGTGCGCAAATCCTTCAAAATTCCTTCGTATACGGCGTAAAATTTCAATTCAAGAAAAAATATCTTCATTTTTATTCTTTTCAGAACACTTACAGCCACAAAAACCTGACTGATGGCGCTACTAAAATTGTTCTAAAGAATCGACGGGTTTAAATGTGAGATACATTCTCCTCTGTTTTGGGCAAAATCTAAATCGCTACCAGCCAACCACTATATGTAGTCCCGGAACTGCGATCGGGTCTGAGCTGTCGTCCACAGCCACGCTATTGGTGGATATAAAGTAAGATATTTGTGTATGGTTGCATTAGACAGTTCGACTTCCATATCTGTGCGTTTGACGATTAATATCCAGAAATGAGGATGTTAAGAATACAGTTGAAGTGGTCTGTAATCGGCTTTCTATATGACATAAATGGCCGCATATAGGCCATATATTCATGAAACGGTCATATGATTTATATCTACCGTTATGCACTGTAATTTGTTCCATATGCCTTACAGCGTTTATTGTTTTTTGTCCACGTTTTATACTTTATACGAGCGCATAATGTGCAAGGTACGGAAATGAGAGGGTAAAACGCCTGTCACACGAAAACGTTTGATCCTCATTGAACTCGATCTGCATTGAGTTGAATGCAGATCGAAGTTGTCACACGACAACTTTCAGGTGGAATCGGGGCTGAGCTTGCTTGACTCGAAGCCGCTTCCCCGCTGTCGAGTTTTAAATCGCATTTGACAGTGCGAGTCAGCACCGCCGTCATTACTGCGTTCTAAAAATAAAAGTGAATGAATGTCATAAAACCGCGAACATTAAAACAGAAATGCATTTAAAGGCGTGAGAGCATATCGTTAGAACATTATGCTTGTTTATATTAAGATATATTTCCCCCGCCGGGGTGGCGCAGTGGTTGCGGCGCCCGGCTACTGTTCCCAAGGACGCGGAATCGAATCCCGGCCTCGGCGGCCGCTTTTTGACAGTGGCGCAAAGCAAGAGGGCCCCGTGTGCTTTGCGATGTCAGTGCACAATAAAGAGCCCCAGGTGGTCGAAATTTCCGGAGTTCTCCACTACGGCATGTCTCATAGCCCGAGTCGCTTTGGGACGTTAAACCCCACAAACCAAACCAAACCATTAAGATATTTTTATGCTTTGGTAGTAGACAGAGCATTTGGCATCACCTAAAGCACATGAAGGGAAATTCACAATGGTCATTCAAAATGCGTGTGTATCGCTGGATGCTTCAGTTCTTCTTGAAAACCACAATGCTGATCGATTTAATGAGCATCGAAAGTGTTTCTGCGACAGAGGTATTAAATGACTTAAGAAAAAGGCCATGCTTCTGACAGGTGGTAGCCAGCAGGTTAGATGCCGTGCACTGAGTGGCCTTTGGGTTGTCTAATGCGCCGCGACCACATGATGTGAGCTAGCTGGCAGAATCTAACAACTAAGGTGGTCCTTGTAAGATTAGAATTGAGCACTCCCTTACCTTTGGAGTCCGAGGCACACACGCTAGTCCTAAGCCTAGCAGGCAAAGCCGTACACCGTAGTTATAGTGCGGTTTTACATCATTGTAAGGTGACCTTTCAAACAATTTTACATCATACATCTGTACACTGAGAAGTATGCGTGATATGGAAATGACAACAATTGAGTGGCTTTTGATAACACTAATAGCAAAGTCCATGCCCACAAAGGAGGATCAACAAATGAAGCCGGGGACGGAATCCATAAAATATGTTACATCATACCCTTCGACGCAGAGCTGAAGTGTCCTCTACTTTTCCGTCCCTGATACTGCGTTCCATTCATAGTTATGATGTTTTGCGTGCGCACATATCTTCACTGCGTTTACCATTGGTCTGCTTTAGACGAAAATCCGCCCGTACCATACATTTGACGAGCAAAAACGAGTGCGCTTTTAAAAATTACAGGATTGCACCTAACTTATCTTAAGATCTTCCTCTACTTCGCATCCTTTTTAAACAAGGCACATACCTACCATTTCTTGCCCTTCAAGTCCTTCCTCTTCCTTCTTCCTCTACTGTATACCTCTTCGTTTCGTCCTCTATTTTGCTTGATAATGAACTCCTTAAAATTTCCTTACTTTCTTTTTCTTGGGCTTCGTTGTCAGAACCTGTTGCGACGTTCTTACCGAGATTAATAATTGGCTCAGAAACCATTTTGCGACGTCCTGCTGGTGTGGCGCAGTGGTTAGGGCACTCGACTACTGTGTCCAAGGATACGGGATCGAATCCCTGCCTATGTGGTCGCTTTTTCTTGGAGGCGAAAGTCAAGGCGCCCGTGTGCTGTGCAATGTCAGTGCACGTACAAATTTACAAGGGTTCAACGCTGCAGACCCAGATATTGAGCGAAAGCATTAGCAGCGCGTGACCTAGTGTTCTTCTTCTCCTTTTTCTTCTTCCTTAGCCCACCCCCTCTTTAACCAAACCGTATAAACGTGTCTTAGTGGCCTATAAGAGTAACGTAAATGCCAGAGTCTTAGCTGGCTGATCCTGACATAACCGTCCCATGTGAAACGAGAGACCCAAGCTGGCAGCTCCTGCCCATCTCTCGCCTTTGTGTCAGGTGGAGTTGGACCTCACGCGCTGCGCCGTGGCTGCGACTGCGCTACGCCGACAGCTTGAGTTGGTAGCCCAGCTCTCACCCTAGTGTCCCGTGAGATGTGACATCACAGCGTCACGTGGGAAAGACGTGGCTGCCGGCCGCACTACCCTGAAGGCTCGAAACCTAACGTAGTATTGCTTTCGCAATGGAAACCAGGTGGTCTAAATTACTTCTGAGGCCTCCACTACGGTGCCTCTCATAGCCTGAGTCACTCTGGGACATTATACCATATAAATCAAAGCAAACAATTCTGATGTCTCGCAGAGACTTCTAGCGGAATGTCGCGGACACATCTTGCAGACGTGAGATCCTCGCCATGAACCTAGAAAGATTCTCGATTTGAAAGCTGGAGCGAGGAATATCTCGCGCAGCGTTGAAATGAACGCGAGCGTTGGAAGTACTAGCTTCGCCTGAAATAAATCACACACACTCTGATTTTATGAACCACGAAAGAAAAACGATTTTCCAACTTAACGAGGAGATATATCATATTGTCATATTGGGGTGTACCTACGTTGATATCACGGCGACAGTTGCTAAAGGCAGCCTTCCGCGGACTTCTCAGCATAAACTGACCTCACACATGACGTTACAGGATGAGGGTGCTAGCAGAAGGGACGTTACGAGCGGCACTAAAGTTGCCTCTCGCGCATTCTGTCAGAAAAGAACATGTTATTAAGGGGTATCCAATAATACATTCATAACCGACCTGCACTAGCACGATGTCGTGTCATAAACTGTTAAACGTCAAGTGCGCTTTTTCACTGATCTGCACTCGTGTCATAAGTTGCGACTTATTTTAACTGCGTTTGTTTAACAGTTAGAATTTTCGTGTTTCCTTTTACAGGGTGATCATCCCGGCCTGGACGTTGTAACGAAGCTCAGCTACTTGAACTGCGTTGTGTCCGAGTCTCTTCGCATATATCCCCCGGCTGCACGGTAAGGCTTTTTTCAGCGCTGCTATATATGAGCACTACAGAGCACTTTACCCATGCTGTGTTGCCAAACTCAGCGACCGATTTCTTTTAAGTCGTGAAAGTTATGTATCTACGTGCGCGCATGAAAGTACGTGTGTATTCTGGCACCTAACCCTTTGTATTGTCTTCTGCTATCGACGTGTTATTCCAAAGAGTTCCTGTCAAAAGCCACACTTCAATGCTAGCATCAAGTATGTTTAAAAATGCTCTCATACAGACGACAGTGCCGCTTTCATTGTGCCTTTATTGTCTTAGTGCTTTCGGGTTTCACCGTGCGGGAGCATCTGAGATATCCTGCCTGTGTAGTTGAACGCCCGGTTCAGTGCTTCCCTTGCATATTCAGTCATTTTATTCCAACTCCGAGCTACGCTGAAGACGCGCCTGTTCGTTATTGGGCGCACTTTATTTCTTGGTGCCAAAACATGTATTTATAAAAAGAGAAAAAGGATGAGGTGTTAAAAAAAATGCGTTATATAACTCAGTCTTACTCCAGCAAGTGCTTGTTTTTTGAAGGATTTAGGAAATAGCATTGCTTGCAGACAGTCGACAAGGATAATTAATAGAAACTACAGGGCTCAAATGAATTTATTTACGAAAGCTGCTGTCGTAACGTGTTCTACTGTGACAGACATTCGGCATGCAAAACAAGGCGATAATCACGCATAATGTTCTCCAAAGATTGAACGAGGCAAGAATGGTATGAAACGCCACATACCTTTTTATTTTATTTTTTTGCATTCTCTTCTCACACTGGTTTTTCTTTTTTATTTCAGTACACACACCTATCTTGCTTTTTTATTATTTGCAGCGCTGCTTCCTAGCGTTGTTTCATGATTTCGGTTACTTTGGTATTCGGGTTATATGTTTACTGTTGCATTGATGCACCTTTTTTACATCTCGGTCTTTAATAATAATGATGATAATAATAATAATAATAATAATAATAATAATAATAATAATAATAATAATAATAATAATAATAATAATAATAATAATAATTGGTTAACAGGAAGGGAAAGGCGCGGTAACTGTCTCGCTTGTTTTCTGTGGACACCTTAACCGCGCCGTAAGGGAAGGGATGAAGGTGGGAGTGAAAGTGGAAAGCGAGAAAGGGGAGCCGTAGTGGAGGGCTACGGAGTAATTTCGACCACCTGGGGATCTTTAACGTGCGCTAACATCGCACAGCACACGAACGCCTCATCGTTTCGCCTCCATAGAAACGCAGTCGCCGCGATCGGGTTCAAAACATCTCGGTCGTTTGCTGTGACGGTGTGCATTATCTCCATCATCGTTCTTGCTGTTTTGGATCTTTGAATAAAGAAAAATTTATTAACAAGGATGGAAGCTAGAGCGGTTGTGGGCAAGCCTTCAATCTAGGGTTTCGGATGCTTCTGCCAACACTTTGGCGAAACCGATCACTTGATGTTCGTCCAGAGGTCTGCACTGGTTAGCTCCACCTTTCAGAGTCCCAAGGCCGCATTACTGACTTCAATTCAGGTGGTCAATGGATGGGGATACTTTCACTGACATCACTTTAACAAGTGTGTTAGTTTCGATTTTGATTGATCATTGATCATTTCTTTGCAAGTCCTCCAACGTTCAGGGTGCCTATTTCTTCCCGGTCTCTCAGAAACCTGCATTGACGCGACCGTCCTATAGGGAGTGGTTTGAATCCTTCGCCGAACTTTTTTCTTCACAAATGGTAGTTATAGGCTGACAAATAAATTTGCCTTTTATTGCTGTTTTACATTAAACTTCCTGTTAAATGCATCATTTTCGGCCATAAATGAATATAAAAGAGAGATAAAAAAGAACTGCAGTATACAGGATAAGCAGCATTGGTGTTTTGTGCCATTTTGCTTTGTTTTTAAGAATTGAGCGCACGGCACATGAAGACTACGTACTCGGCGACACCGGGGTGATGCTGAAGAAAGGCGACATGGTTGTCATTCCCCTTTACTCTATGCACCGCGACCCCCAGTACTTTCACGACCCAGGCACCTTTGACCCAGAACGGTAAGCTCATAAAATGCTATTGCAATTTCATTTTTCAGCAGCTGTTAGGGACAAGCAGTGAGTTCGCATGGCTTCCAATACATGCTGAGGAATGAAATGTTCTACGCATATACGATCAAAAAGGACTTTTTTCCGGTGATTCTGAGGACAACTTTATTGTATTATAGTCCTTGAATGACTCGTTCATGCGAACAAAATGACAGCGGGCAATATTGTACGCAACGAGGACTACCTCTTTCAATGCTCTCAATATCTCTCTATGTGAAAGTACAATTGGAACCACTTTGATTTCTTCCAATGAAATGCGCATCTTTTCGGCCTGCATAACACAACGCATTTACACCAAGATTGCATGCACTAGGCTTCAGTGTTAATTCATGCCGAGCATTTCTAAAGTCATGTTGTGTTGTTTTGCAATCTTGAAGTGATATGCAATATTCATCAGCATCATTTTCCCCCGAAATGGAAGCCAATCACAGTATCCAATGTTTAACTTTCTTGTTATGAATCAATTTTTTTTTTTTGCCAGGTTCAATGAGGAGAACATGGGAAATATCCAGCCATACACGTATCTACCTTTCGGCGCAGGGCCACGTAATTGCATCGGCATGCGCTTCGCCCTTCAGGCAGTCAAGCTTTGTGTATTCTACACTGTTCACAACGTTCAGTTGGTCAGAACTGACAAAACGAAGGTGAGTGCCGACTATTTTACGTATTAATAGTTTCTTGTAGTTTCTTAATGTAGTAGTAGTAGCAACGAACTTTATTTCATACAAATTAAGCTTCCAGGAGACAGGTTAGGGATAGCGTGAGGATTGTATGGCGGAAGAATAGAGGAAAGGACAGTGTTCAAGATTCGGGTAGATGGAGGGGCAGTTAGGGCACGAGGGTTCAGCTCGCATGTGATAAATGTAAAGGTGCGCCGGGGTAGCTGGGACATTTGTTTTAATTTTGCGGGTGACACTGGTTTCGGAGATATCGTGAGCGCTAGGTGGGGTGCAGGAAGACGGTAGCTTCTTTGCCCTGTGCGCGGATCTCCTTGAAACGAGGAGAAATCACATGGCGGCTATGACGTCACCAAGCCGCCCCTGACGCCGCCACCGCCGAAGCCCGAGGTATAACCAAGGTAACCGCGCGTTAGCGTCTGCTTAGTCACGTGACAAAAATGACGCCGCTGAACCGCGGCTACGCTAGAGCCGTGGAGTCGCTCAGTCTGGATAGCCTCTGCTGCCTCTTAGTCTTTGCACACGAATCGCAACAGTTCTCGACAATTTAACGACAGTAGTCGTCATGGATGATACATGCGAGACGCCCCTACTGAAAAAACTGTAAGGGGCAATAACCTCACATTTTCTCACACAATCTCACTCAATTCACATAAAAAATCACGTAAAAGTCGCATATAATTAAGTTCTCATAGTTTCTTGTACATTATCATAAATTATGTACGATATTTTATGATAATAATGTCCACCGTATGAGACTCTATGCGATTAAATGAGATTTTATGAGGTTATTGCCCCTTATAACTTTTGGTTTTTCAGTAGGGGCCGCATGAACTTTATGCTTCTCAGAGGTTGCGAAGACAACAGACCAAATCTGATCGTCCAATGTACGTAGCTCGCCCAGAGGCTGCCGCACAGAAACGGAGAGAGAGGCGGGTGGAGCGTTGCTTGCCGCCGCTTTCGCGTCGGTTACTTATGTTTGCCTTTGTTTCCTTTTCCTGGCACGCATGTGTGGTTTCCGTTATTAGTATTGTTATGTCTGGAGTGATATAGGGGGGGGGAGATCCAGAGGGAAAGTAATCATTCTTAAATTATTCCTCCGTTCACTTAACGAGGAATTGCATGCCGATAAATGCGCGCGCTGCTACCTTTCACCGCTGCATTTGGTGACCTCCTAATTTTATAATTTATTCAGAGAAAATGAAATATTTCTGGGACGATTAGGATCCGCCTTATATTTATGACGTGAAAACATTAATGACGTCTGCAAGGTGCTCTATGAACGCTTGCTCGCGTATATCTACTTGGATACGTTATAAGCCTCCAAATCTTTCAGACGAATGCCTTGACAGGCTCATGAGTGTGCGTCCGCGAGAATTGTCACACTTCTCGAAATTCCGCGTGAAGTCGCGAGGTTGTGACGGCTTGCACTTGTTTGGCTTTGATTTGCATCCTGCCAGTCTCTGCCGGTCAAGCCAACAATGTATTTGGAAGGTCTGAACATGTACCCTGTTTGCTTGATTGTCAATAAGATATTATCATCGAGCACTGATACCACCGGCCACGAGCGGACGTGGCTTCTAACCGGAACTGAGATCACCCCAACGTCACATCTGATCATGAAGTCCTATTCGGTCATCACCGATGACATCATCAGGAGATTCAAGCATATACGAAGCTGACCCCGCCAGGCGTCCGTCCTGGGCCTTTGATTTGGCGCTTCTTCGAACGCCGCACCAGACACCGTACAGACGCATACGCAGTAAAGTAGGAATAAGCGACGTTTCAAACAAAGGCTTTCGCTTCATCGCACGTCATTGGTTCGAAGCGCCTTGAAAACATTTCAAGTTCTCCTTTTTCTTATCTCGGTGATATTTATTACCATGCTCTTATAAATAGCCGAGTGGTGGAAAGCCGCCTGTCATAGGCAGCTCTAGAGCCTCGCTCCAAAGAACTGGCATGGACGTGCTTTCGTGGCTGAAAAGTAGCGTGTCTTTCTCATAGCTCGAATCTGCAGGAAGCTTCGCTTTCCATCTCAACTCACATCAAACTTTCTCTTGCTCATACGCCGCCTGGAGGAGAGGTGTCAGAATACAACCACAGATTCAAAATAAGTACCTACCAAAATAAGTAAAATAAGCCTTTTCTAGTACAAAATGCTCTACCACTCCATATCTACCAAGGTCAAGTGTGCGAGTGCTTTGCCTTGACCGCAGATGCAACGCGCGGAGCAGGTAGCGCTGAATTCTTTTTCGCACAACTGCCAAACGCACTAAGCAGAGCAGCCATGCGCGCTAGCCCGGAACGCATTAGTGATGACACCTTAACGGACTCAAAGTGAGTATTTACAAATTTCTGTAAAGCCACTGCAGGCAACGCGGCAGCACGCATCTTGCGGGGTTACACTCTAATGCATTATTTGAATTGATATGGGTCCCAGCACACTCGGGGAATCCGAGGAACGATTGGAGGTCGTGTAGCCCCGAGATCTGACGAAACTCGAGATCAAACCCTCAGATTCGGACCCCCTGCGTGAAGCACTGACAAACCATGACTAGCTACTATACGGATATCAGATGGATTTATCTTTCTCGAGCCAAGCACAGCTCACGATGTTTAGAAGGATCCAGAATAGATCCATAATAAAGTCCCACAAGTTGTCATTTATTTCGAAAGGGGTGTTTAACCTCGCATGCCTAAATTACCAGGAACTCAGCCCAACATCACATCTTGTGGGGATGTGAGGTCGAACCTTCACCTCCGCGTTGTCCTGCCGTAGTCCACTGCTGCTGAAACTGTAGAAAATAACACAGGAAGCTTTTGTTAACTGGGTCCTGGAGGTCACCCATATGCGAGAGTTCAGTCACCCATGATCTTCCAATCCTAGTAACAAAAAAAAAACATTCTCTCTCTCGCTGTCTCTGTCTGTCTCTGAAACAATGTAATTAAGAGCGCTAAGGTGTACCAGTTAGTTAGCATTGCCTTCGATGACTCCCTTGCGGCAAAAACACTTGGCTAGGACAGGTTATAATACCAGCCGATTCGCCGGCAGCTTCTCAAGTTTCGCCTAGAATATGTATTCATTGCCGGCGGCATCAGGCCGCGTCCGATCACCGACAGAGTATTTCGCTTTGTATATTTAAGTTAAGAAGGCACATAAGAAGGCATCCAACAGCCACTGAAGCAAAAGAACACATAGTTACCATGGGTTTTCTCGACGTGTAGTATTAATCAAATGTGGCGATAATTGAATAAAAAGTAGAAAAAGGTGACCGAATGCCACCGGTGGGGTCCGAACTCGCGATATCCGCTGCTTACCTGGGTGTCAGTGGCTGCTGGCTTCGTTATTATATCGAAGCCGTTGAACCTCACCCACTTTATTTTCTTTTGCAGGTACCCCTGGAATTTCATAACGGTGCCGCCATCATAACTGCCAAGGACATCACCGTGGGCATACGAAAAAGAGCGTAGGGAATGTAGGCCGTCCAACAGAATTATTTCTGCCAAGTACAGTCGTCTAGCACCTTTCAACAAACTACTTTAATGCTGTTCGCCAAGCCAATATTCATGATACTCTGTTCTTTTCTAAGGTATGCAACTAAGCTGATGTCAATGCGCTGCCAGAAGCAATCGTGGTTAACAGCGCCTGGCCACCGGCAGGACTCTAGAACACAGCATCGCAAGGATAGCGTCACCATCTTGGAGCGCGATTGCCATTATGGTCCGCTGTCATGAGAAAGCATGTACGTTAGCTCGGTTTGATGTTCAGCACTCCTTCTCGCCAAAACGCTCTGAGGTGACAACAGCCACGCTATTGGCGGTTTTCTTTTGCTTACGAGGCCGAGACATTGCGGGGTAACTGGACATCGCCGCATAACGATTTATTTAGTGCCTCAAATTAGGCGCTTCCGTGTAATGAATAGAGGTGTTTATTATGTTATCAAGAGCTCTGCGGCAGCGCCGTTCCCTAAAGCAACGAATAGGAGACAAAAAACACCGAGAGGAGCCAGCCGATATGTCTGCAGATACAGCAGGTCCCCCATCGGCTGTCTCGATCCAGGACGCGGTCTGGAGATGGTGTAGCAATGCAGCTTCAACGAGCTCGACCGCTGCTGGCCATTACTGGTTATACTCCACTTTTGCTCCTCATTACATTTTCTTGAAAATCAAGTAATATGATTGTGAAGTAAACATGTGTTTTTCGAAAAATGGCAATGTGTTTGATTTCGCGTATTTCTTTCTTCGCAATTTTCTATAAAATCAATTCATCAAAAAATGAAGAATTCCGTAAAAATGACCGCCTTTAAGGGGTCGAGATACTCAGGCTTCAACCATTTTCTTGCGCTTCTTCTATATTAGAATATCATTGGTACGCGCTGTTTAGAAAGAAGTTTAGATGTCACAATAAAACGGATTCCGCTTTTGAGGACGATTCACTTTTTTTTTATTACATCTCGCAAAAAACCGCTATGACGAAGAGCGCCACATTGTTGGTTTTTTCTTCTGCGTACATTAGAATCAAGCACACTTTTTCCTTTACCTATTTCCTCTCTCACCGAAGAAAACCGCCTTGCCCCGCTACGGTAATGGATTACTTAAAAATATTCGTTGTAAGGCGTTTTGGTGCTGAATATCAACAAACGAGTAAACCATGCATAGGCATGTATGCCTACCTAATTTTATGCCAGATTTATTCAGATTTAGTTTCGTTAGTTGAAGGACTGCGTCTCGTAATTGCATAGGGCCTTATCGCAAAGGCAAATCATCACACTATACTCCCGCACAGGTTTTTGTTCTTACGACGCCAAAGCTACAAAGCCAAACCGCATCAGCTCACTGCGCAGCGGAATATCCCTCGGTAAATTACATGGATCGTGCTCCGGAATTTTATATAATTAATGACATGCGACATGTCTATGTTGTTACATTAAGATTGTACTACAATACAGACTAGTAGAACGTTAGTGCAGTACATTTTAATATCAGTACGCACCAATGCGCGAACGAGATCGTTTCGCCATCTGCCGGCAACGTCGACTGCTGCTGCTTAGTCTACCTGTCGGTTTCTGTGCGCTTTCGCCAAGGTCAATTCAACCATGCTTTCGCAGTGAGTTTGTTTTGACAGCATATGTAGCGCGAGATATTCATTAGCCGTAAATATAAGTTCTTTCAGACTTTTAGTAGTATAAGGAAATACATTTCTGCTTCGTTGGAGGCTCAGAAGACATTATTTCAAGGAAAGGCCAAAACGAAACCAAAACCGTACCTTAGGTAAGATATGCCAGAACCACATGGTGCAGGAACACCATGAGGAAAGCTCCGCCCGCGTAGCCTTCGCTCCACAGCCAGAACCACTTATCTGCGAATACAGACATAGCTCTCATACCTGGCTGTCTATAGTTTTCTCTATAAAGCTCTGGAGAGACTTGGGACGGAGCAGTTGAAGTCCCATACTAACGGAGTTTCTTTGTTAGTAGCAATGCGTTTGTGTCTTCATTTCTCGTAAGGTCGTCAGCATTGTACTCAGCACAGAACCGCTGTAGCGCTATGCACAAAATGATCGATCCTATACGTATTGTTCAAGAAGACTAAGCTGCTCAAGCTTTATTTTGCACACATAGAAACAAAGTGCGGGTATTCTTTATATATCACTAACATTTTGGGGCCGAATTTCAGTTGGAAAAAGACATGATAAATAAGCAGCGCTGAAGCCTAGGACGAAAAGCAAGAAGCAAACAGAACGGCCGCTGCTTGCTTCTTGCTCTTCGACCTAGTCTTTGACGCTAGTTATTTAACACGTCACCGTACCAGCTTGCCTAGATGTCTCTTCTATTACAGCATATCTTCTGCATTGACCTTGTATCTTCTATGGAAACAGAGCCTGTGACTCTGTTCAATGTTAGGGCGTGTTAGCTACCCAGCCGCCGCGTAGGGATGCCAAAAGGAAAGACATAAGTGCAAGAAATCTTTTATTTCAGAGCACAGCTCTTTAGCACTCATTCCTGCTTTTCACGTCGTCGTCGCCGTCAGTGTCGCCGTTACCCCTCGCAACCAGCTCGGCAGCCGGGCACAGCGCGCTTTTTCCGCAACCGTTCACCGCTGCGTGTACCCTCCCCCCTCCCCTCATGTTCTCCGGTTGCTGCGCGCGCTTCTGCCGCCACCGTTCGCCGTTGCGTGCATCCTCCTCACCTCTTGCTGCGTGGCGGCGACGGTGTTCTCCGGTCGCCGAAGCAACGGCTCGCTATCAGCGGATCACGTTGCTTGCATCCCAAGCAGAAACGCAGAAACGCAGAGCCACGTTAACGTGACTCACTGGCGGCGTCAGCAGCAGTCAATCGCTGCTATCCGCCGCTCAACCTTCCCATGTGCCCACGCGCTGCCTCCCGCGGCCTCCCGATAACTTAATTGCTTTCTTTGCTCCTCCTCCAACGCCATTTCTGTGTGGCAGCAATCGGAGCGAAGGATCGGTAGCGGTGGTTCTCGATATGTGCACCGCCCCAGCTGAAACGCACAGCCGCGGCCGTTCGCTCTGCGAACCGCCTGCCTAATCGTTGTCTGTTATTGTGCATACATGTTTTGCTCAAATTGCTTCCGTCAATCTATTCAATTGCTGAAACAGCTGATGAGCGGCGCTCAAATTTTGCATTCGGAAGTAACGTAATCCTCGGCACTTTTTAGTTGCCGACGTGCCAAATAAACAGTTTGACTTTTCTTAACCCAATAACCGGACGACAGAGGCGATTCGAGACACTGTGGTACTTAAAATGCCGACCACGGGAGTGACAACTTTTCACACTGACTTTTTGATATAGTTCCACTGTTCCCTATTTCCTGTGAAACATTGCTTCGCTCATTTTGTAATGCGGCAGAATTACTACGCGCATCCTTTCCTTCCACCGAAGCCTCCATTTAGTCTTGTTCTACCACGACTTGGTATGTTTATCTAAATATGGTGCTTTCGGGTTTAAGGAGACATAGTAAGTTTTTTTCGCGTAGAATAGTCATAAGAGACGAAGACGGCAACATTCTACTTGAAGGGTGCAAATCAAGAAACTGCTGCAGCGATAACACTGAGGTCTTACGCACTCCCCAGTGGAGCTGATCGCTTTACATCAGCCTGGGTGGGAAACCCAAGGTTGACACGATTCTAAAGCGAACGTTTTACTGGCGTTATCGAGCTAAGGGTATCGGCACAGGCAATATGGTCTCAGGTGCGACTCTAGCAACTGGCGGTGTGCTTTGTTTTCGCACATACGGAGCGCGGAGCCAGCGGGGCTCGCGCCTTTTGCTGCTTCGATTCTTCTACTTCCCACATCTGCTGCCGCTGCTGCTGCTGCTTGTTCACACACCCCTGGCGAACTTTATTCATAGTGATCTCCACCAACGTACAACATTGCCTGACAATACCTATCCTCCACCGCCGCCGTTGGCTATCGGCTCGCCTCCTGCATGGGGTATAACCCTGCGAAATGCTATCGACATAATCCAGTCATATAGATCTGGCCGTGGTGTCCTTAAGGTTCGCAGACAGCCATGGAGGAGTGGCGCGCTGTACTCGATGCTTCGGCTGCGTTTTCTTGACGCTCGCAGAAAGCCATGGAGTAGTCAACCACAGCACACCGTATATGAATAGGCTTAATCGAGCTTCGACTCTGTAAACTAGGTTATACACGATTAAGCACAGCATAACAAAGACGAGCAAGAGAGTGAAGGCCCAATAATGAAAACAGAGATTTTAGCCGGCTAACTGTTCGTTGACATGCTACTCTGCATGTCGTAGGGGAATAGGGGAATAAATATGGAAAAAGGGTTAGGAAAAAGTGCAGTCTTTGAAGATGGGTGGTTGGCTTTTTGAATAAGACCGAAGTCCAGTAATGTGCTTGTATAGCAGGATAGTCAAGTTGGCGGGTAATTTGAGTTTAACATACCAGTAGCATCTACATAGGAAAATAAGAACGTCATTGCACGCCACTGCATTTTGAGGAATCCTAAAGGACATAATATAGAGTCCACTGTGAGCGGCACTTGGGTGACCGACTGCATGCATTTCTGATAATGCGCACGTTCGTTGGTGTACGCTGGACATTCGCGGAGAATGGGGAGTGCAGTCTCAAAGGAGCCGCAGTTGTCACAAAACGGACTGCCTGCTTGCTTGAATCAGTGTCGTATAGACTGTTCGTAAAGGCAGCATTGAGTGTACAAGCAAAAGCAAAGCATGCTTGCAAAACCGGGCTTTGGCGATGTAAGCCGCCACCGTGTTTTTTTCGAGTAGCTGCTCGAAGGAGCCTTCACAGCCATGCCGGCAAAATTCGAGAATTCGAGCATTAATAAATCTGCATTAAAACTCGCGGCCATTTCCTTTCGAAGCCAGAACAATTTAAATGGAGCGTCTTCTGTGGATACTTTGTTAGACCAGTACAACATTTCGGCAGCCTATTTTTTCACGCGCTACGCACCGAGTCTTTCACGCTCTCATTATGACTGATATAGTTGTCTTTATCGCATTTGACAAACTCGCACCAAAAGGCAGTAAATATAAATCATGCATTGCTTTAAAAGCCTAAAGTACGCGTCATATACGCTCCTAAACCATGACAAAAAAAGACAGAGGAAGACTAAATGGAGCACAACCTATACAAACCAGTGCTGAAATCTGCTTCTGCGTGTTTATCCGTACTTAAATTAGCTATACTGCCGCCCTTATTTCATTTTTTTGTGCGTGTGCGCAAGGCCCCCTTACAAATGCGACTGTTGGAACTTGAAACATCATTGACTTTTCATTTATTCCTATACAAAAATGGCTTTAGCTGCTTCATGCCGTAACCTAAAAATGTCAGCAGAACAGAGATCGAATTGATTCAATAGACTTATTTTTTAAAGGCGAGAGCTTTATACCTATCTTTAACAACAGATCCCGAAATAGTGGTCGGCGCGTTGTACGATGGTTAAGTAGAATCAGGATATGCCAAAAGGTGGTTATATATTGAAATTCACGCCTGCAGATTCAAGGAGCTTCATCGAACCTGAAGAAATAAAGCTGAGTAGAACAAAAAGTAATTTCCCGCAAGGCGAGATCGCAACAAGGACATTTCAAAAACTAAGTGAGGTGTGAAGGCTTCTTGCTCTAAGCTAAACAAAGGGGAGCATGGTGAAAGCTTGACGCACGTTTTTGTGTAGCGGTGGCTTAAGGATAAATTAACAAACTAAACGAAATTATGCCTAATGTAGGTGAATAAAAGTAATCAAGACACCCTTCATTGCCTGCATGTAGTCTTAATTTCCTGTGTAATTTTTTTGGACTCCTAATAAACAAATTGAGAGTGAACAATTAAAATAAAATCCATATCTTGGTTCTTCCGAGGGACGGAGACGTCCTTGGAAGACGTACTGGTATCATAAAAGCGGCCCAACAGCAGTTGTTTGTGCTTCATAGACTCTATGATGCAGTCCCGACTCCCTTAACCCGCTCTCAGTTGAAACTGTTAGCAGCAAGTAATAGGGCAGTCATTTAATGCACATACCAGCTGTCTGTCAAGTCCAATTCCTAGGGAAGAAATTTAATTAATGTAGCTTAACAAACAGATTACAAGGTTAATATAGATAGGTGAACAGGGGGAAGGAACATGTCTCATCAATAAAGAAATGACTATACTCTGTCGGACGTGGAGATATTGCTTATACAGGAAGAACATTCGATTGCAGGAATGATTGTCGACGTAGAGTCTTCCACACAGATATTATTGGCTCTTTGCATGCTACCGAACAGAGTCAGTAATCAAACCGATACACCAAAAAGAAAATATATATTTCCACTTGATGTGAAAGTCTTCCTAACAGAGTCCCACCCTATAGACGCTAGTTTTACGCTCCACCGAGAGTTGATTACAAAAATTAGACCAAACAGTTAAGATGTTAAGCCATCAAAACAACTCACGAACATCTGTATACACCTGAAGACTCTCTTCCTATGCACTATATATTGCCTTTAGCAGATATGAGGTAAATGTTCCACCTATAGGCTGGTAAAGCATTTGAAAGGCCGTTACCCGCGCGTGCACATAACACTGTGAAACGATGGTGGTAGCGGAATAATATTGCCTATACTACACATTTATAATATTCAGCAAGGCTATAGAACTCAGGTCCCAAAAGCCTCTTCTTTGGGAATCGGCACATTGTGAAGCACAACCTTCGCTCATTTTCAGTCCTCCTTGAGCTGCGATTGAGGAAGGTATATATTCCTCGCATCGATAACACCACTGCTCTTAAGGTGACCTTTTGCAGATATTGTTTGTGAGATGGTCCAGAAAACTCGCTAAATTTATACGCAAGCATTTGTTTGCTTCTGCTGCCCGGTTATTCCTTATTCAGGGCGAATTTAGTGCTGGTATCCTTCCAAAGGAGTAGATGTCCGGTCTTAAAATCAGCATTGTTCAAAAGCGTAACTACCATAGCTAGCGCAATTTAAAAGTAATGCCTTGGAGGTACACACAGTAGATGAGTCCAATAGAAGAGAACGCCTCTGTCCACATAAGTGCCGCGGGAGGTTTGAAGGTACGCAGAATGAGATACACAAGCTTCTGCAAAGTGTCATTTGAATATCCCTGCTTCGAGGCGGCGTGTTTCTACGGTCCGTGAACAGCGCCAATTTCAGCGTCCAGATATGATGCTCAAAGCTCAAATGGGAATAACATCTTTCCAGGTAACCCATGCAGCTCCATGATGCGCTGGAAAGGATTCCGGGTCTTGCCCAAGATTTCCAGCCTTGACGGCTCCCTTGTAGTAGGCCTGTAGACGGTCCAATAGCCGCTGAACAACCTATACATAAACGGAGCACATATTTAAAACACTCAAATTTAGGTTCCATACTCCAACTCGTTTCTCAGCTCTTACAGAACGTCCGTAACTAGAAGATACATATAATTACGATTTTATTTCGGTCACCTTATTGCAAATAATAATGGCTACGGAGGTTTGCAATTTATATGTACTACAATTGCACTACGGTTTCTCTCCCCCTGTCATGGTTTTCTTCTCCATCTTCTCCAGCGGTGAGCTCAGCATTAAAATTAGTGACTGTATGTTCACTTCTATTGGAACACATATATGTTATCAGTAAGCAAGACCGCACTACGAGAAATCTTGAGCAAGCAAAATAAATGTTTAAGTATGGAAGCCTTAGGTGGTTGAACAAAGCGAAACACACAGGTCATTCAGCTGGATGTAACTGGCCCAACATCAGTGTCACGCGCATGGAGAAAAGTACGTGCAACGATTGAAAGATTAGGCGCGCGTCAAATAAATACTGTGCGCCGGAGCGATTATGTCAGCATCAGCAGCAGCCGACACCACAGTACATCCATGCAAGTGAAATACAGTTCACAGAAGCTTACGAAAAGGAAATTTCGCTCGTAAAAATTGAGTCTCAATCAGCGTTGTAGTAATACTATAAGAGCGATACTAAAGACTAGCTCTCCTTTTGTTCGAAGCGAAATCTGTGACGCATATTTTTACATAAAAGACATGGAATGAGAGAACGCTTTTATCTGCTAATGAATACACAATATTCTCACGATATCACCAGGGAGTGACTTGTCTATCATGTTACAGCTTTTTATTCATTTGCAACTACCACAAAGCCTTTCTAGAGGCCTTTGTTACTATGCCTACTAGTTATTCTAATGTAACTACCATACCATACGTGCACGCATTTATAGCCTTCCCCGGGAGTGCCCTTGCCCGCACTCTCGCGTGTTTCAAATTTCCGCTGTCGTTCTTTTCCTGTGTTTTTTTTTTATAATTGCGCCTGGCTGGCTTGGGGCGCATAAAATGCCAATAAATAGATTTTATTAAAGCTAGCATTCTCCAAAAATGCGTTACCCAAGCAACACTAGGAGCTTCACGCACAGACGTCTCACGGGTACCTGTCAGGTACACATGAGTCATGTAACGCTATCGGCGAATAGGCTATAGTTCACATTGATAGCTTTTTTAAACTGTTGGTAGTAAAAAAAAACTAGCGAGAGTTCTACTGTCGATAAACTGTCAAAAGTACTATTCATAGGGCAATCGATAATGTTACAATCAATAATATACTCTGTAATATTAATAGCGATGGTTTTGTATTGCCGAAGGCATCGACATTGCCGAAACATTTCCGATAACCTATCATGTGCAATACTCAGTTCGTGCAATTTATTAACAATTTTTGGCGAATAAAATAAATACATAGTTCCGCAATGAAATTTTCGATTGAGACCACCCCAGGTAGCACAGAATGTGGGGCCACATACCTCGCGGAATTGCGTACCGCCGTCAAAATGCTTAGGCAAAGTACACTTCAGGAGGCACCACTGCGGACATGAACCACATATTTAGTGTAAAACAACTAAGTTGCGAGAAATAAGGCACCTTGATCTGAACACAAGATATGAAATACGAGCGTGCTTTGCAGTGGCGCAGAAACCTGTATATTATAGCCATCTGCCGCTCGTAATATGTGCCTAAAGCTGCAAATACAGCTCTTCCTAATTAAAATGGATCTGAAAACGATCCCATCAGTACAATAATTTATAATGGCACAAAAAAATTAGGTAGACTTAAAGTGACAGACTAAAATGAGCATCCACAAAATATTAAAAATTAAAACAGTTACTCAGGAACGTAAGTATGACTTAGAATGACTGAGCAGAACAAACGGAGCAGAACAAAATAGCTCAGTGGACCAGGTCCCACCGGCGCTTCGTAATAATTGTAAGCGCCTCCTGCGATATAAGAAATCGTCGGTATAGGCACGTTGTGGCCACACCTACACTCGCTGCCCATTTTCAATCGGTAAAATTTGGTAACCTCAGGATAATCACCATATTCGCACTCATGAAAGCGACTCTCAAAACAATTCACGAAAGCGATGGCTTATTAGTACGGTGTCCGCGAGCATTTTCGTGCCCTTCTTTACCGGCAAAGAAAGTTCAGGCTAAAAGAAAGCCACTTTCGCTATTGAAGTTTTCACAGCACCGTATATAGCGAATGGATTTGGGTGCACTGTATGGAAGGGAGCGGCTCCTCCTGGCAAGGGCGCTGCAATGAGCAACAAGCTACCTCGGTGTGACATGTTATTGCCCAACTGTCTGAGAGCAAATTGACGAAAGCTGTTTCTGGCCACAACGAGATGTTTTCAAATAGTTCGCCTTTCTGCGGTGTGCCACTGCCTGAACCATGGCGCGAAGACACTGACTTCCCTCGCACACGCCTCAGGGTTCCAAGCAGGGCGCGAGCAGATAACTTACGCATCTACCGGAAAGTGTGTCCGTGACGTCCTGTGATCGCAGCTGCATCTAATGGCAGCCTGACACCGCTGATTTCAGTGATATCATAATTGCTTCCAAAGTTCGCCACCACGCGCCACCCCCTGCCAGCTATGTTAACAAATACTGTTTTTAAAAATTAATAATTATAGGTTAGCAAGGAATTATATTTTCGGTGACTGCTCAAACGCACTTCTTTTACGCATTCAACACTTTCATCAGTGGCCTTAACTCCCCCACCTTTCTTTTTTTCAAGGGCCCTTTAAGCAAACAAAGAAAATGAAATTTTACAATACACACTATGCGGATAACTGGGGATCATTGGTCCACTACTGCTGTTAGGAAGTGACTAAGCGAAGGGAAATTTAGCCGGCATATACTCAAATCAGAAAATTTGAATGGAACCTTTTTTATAAGACCAAGCAAATATATACACAGTCGAGAAGGAAGAAATGTGATAAGGCGTGGACAGAAAATGTATAGGCAAACTGGTAATGATTGTAAATAAATGTTGTGAAAAGTACAATTCTAGCACTAGATATTTGATCGTAACTTGTATATTCGAGAAGCGCCCTTAAAAAAAAAAAAAAAAAAAAAGATTAGAGGTTGCCGCGAGTCGACCCCTTAGACGAAACTTATTCTTTAGTATATTTTCTGGTCAAATGTATAATACATGAAATGTCATGTTCAGTGTATGACAGATTTCAGAAAATCCACGGAATTTATGCTCACCTGCGGATTCTCGCTGGCTATGTCATGTCGCTCGCAAGGGTCCGCGATGATATCATAGAGACAGGGAACCTTCGTAGGATCGCAGTTCACTTTGCTCAACCCTTGTTCGTCGCAATTGATAGGGACTGCGTAGAGGCCCTCCGCTGGACCACAACTGGGGCTCGCGCCAAGGCCGGTGAGCACCTTTGTTGTACACAAGGAATAAAGCATGAATTTCTTCAAATCAATTACTACTATCAATATTTCGCACTGACCGCTTTTCTAGAAGCGAACATGCAAATCCAAACTTATTCCATTCGCAGTTAAATATGAAATGCGGGCAAAAGATACAAAGGCGTTGAGCACCTCGCCGCATCAAAATGTAGGAATTTGCATGTACATATTAGGGCGGTGTGCTATTATTGGGCATGTGTTTAAAAAGCAAACCTCTAAGCATTTTTAGTACACATTTAGGCTTCTACACTTCCCAGGCATCCTGAATAAATTAATCCCTTACGCGTTTATATGGAATTAAACCTTGGTACTAGATCCAAAGGCAAAACGACGCTGTCAAGTCCCAAAACCTCGTTCGAAGTTCCATTCTGGATTTCATCCTCATTCTCGTCTAGATTCGCACGCTTTCGGTTTTCTTTTCAGTCGTTTTGTAGTGCATCACGCACTATGATTGCCACTCCTAAGACGTTAATGTTATCATAAATATATTGCTTGCTCATGCAGCCATAAGTAGCACCTTCTAGCCCGGCAATACAAACACGCTTGGTTGTAACCCACCTGATAAGAAGTAGAATTCATGCAGCTTTGGTGTGCCTTCTGCGCCTCCTTTATTGCCGATTGCCTCACGCCTGGTATCTCTATCCACTCTGATGAACCACCCGGAAAGCGACCAAAAACAAGCTTGTATTCATCCATTATTATCCCTGCGTTTCCATCGACGGGGTCGATGTTAAGCAGAACCTCGTTTCTAGGAGCGCCCGTTGTTGGGTTGGCCAGTAGTGACTGCAAATGGCTGACACCTTCGACGCCCACCAAATGACTCGGGTTTCCTCCTGGAAGTACGTACGTACGTTCGGATCACTTCCGGTGGTGATAATGCACAAATCAGGCAAGAATCAGGCACCCAGCGAAAAGCTGGAAGCTCCTCTGCCATATAAAGAGGCTTACATATATGGGCAATTTTTGGCGTAGGGGTACCTCTGTATGTATTATTTTATTTCTGCATTGAACTAGTGTGCAGTAACATAGCTGTTATCTGAAAACGTGATTTGCGGTTTTTCAGCTAAAGTTGTACTTAACAAGCGAGCTGGATTGGTAGCCATTTATTATATGAGAGCAACAAATGTTCCGGAATATTTTGCTTATAGATCAAGCATATATAGAAAAGAGGTTCCTGTAAATCAAAACAACATAAATATAAGTACTTAAAAAAGAAAAGAAAATAAAGTATATTTAAAGAGCTTCGTCTATATTTAGACACAATTAAAAATATCAGCAGTTGCTAACTACGGGCCGTAGTACACGTCGTGTGGATTACTCCTCTGAATAACAAACGCAATCGAGTTTTCCTATTTGTCTGTACCAGACAAGCAGAGATGTCCCAATGCTGAATGTTCTAATTAGATGGGATGACTGGTTTACTTAGATACCAAGAAAATCTTTAAAAGCAGTCTACTTTCCGTCGCAAAAGGAATTCTGTATGGCGGTTACTGCCCACTATCGAAACAGACCCTTTTTCCTGCAATGACTGCTATTTATATGAGCCAGTCTAATAATCAAAGAGAAGAGTCAGATTTTCAATCTACAGTCATAGGTTTACGTGAGTAGGAACATGTAACGTTGTTTTCGAAGGGCTTACCAGCCATCTCGTAGAGCGTCGGCAACCAATCAGTGGCATGGAAGAAACGCTCATATTCGGAACCGGGGCCGCGCCAGAGTGGCTTGGCGGTCCACAGGAAACCCGGCACCCTGACTCCGCCTTCCCACAGCGTCGACTTCTCGCCTCTCAGGGGCCACGAGGATGCCCCGTTTACGCCAAAGAAGGTCGAGGCGGCGCCATTGTCCGCGCTGAATGACAGCAATGTGTTCTCGAGCATACCTCGCCCATGCAGCGCTGAGAAAATTTCCCCTACGGACTCATCGAGGGCCGACACCATACCTGCACAGGTTATACAGGGTGTTCACAGCTTACCGCCCTGGAATGCTTCGAAATACACAGGTTAGATCCAATACAAACATCTTAGTGACAGTAGTACTTTAACGCCTTCAGTTAGAAACATGGCGATGCAGCAATCGTGTTAACCAAAGCGGACGCGAAACCTCGAGCTACAGTAATCGGAATATGACACGAAAATGTTTGTAGTTGGTCACACATTGCGAGAAAAGCATATTGGGCTTGCTGGGGACGCATTACACGTTGACAGCAGAAGCAACGTGAAGGGAACACAGGAGAAGAGGACGACACGACGAGCTCGTTGTGTCGTCTTCTACTGTGTTCTCGTCACGTTGTTTGCGCTGTTAACGTATAACACAGAAAGCGGCCCAGCAGTCACAACAGCTACCGTATGGTTGGCGCATATACTGAAAACGTGAGCACAATCCACGTTCCTTCGAAATCTGAATAGGTCGTACATCAATCCGTCCCATTTTCAAGCCGCAACACGGACTCGAGTCTCCTTTAGCCATACCGTTTCTGTCAGGTGTATGCTCTATGGTGGAGTCGGCTTCGGCGCGGCAGGTCTTTACTTGTAGCCTCCCCTCCCTTGCTGCCTAAACATTATTTTTATTGTTTTAGCAGCACTACTCCAGGTTTCGCCTCGCCTCGTCGCGTAGCACTGGCCGTATGAGGTTGCCTAGCAGCCGCTTCAGCCAAGCTCCGCCAGAAGAAGAAGAAAAAAGAAACGAAGAAAAAGAAGAGCGCTCAATAACCGTCAGCAAATGCTATCGCTCCATATTCCATTCAGCAGCATTGAACCCTTCTCATTTATATGTGCGCTGGTAGCTCATGCTCTGGCGTCATACTCTTAAAGGATGACCTTAAGTGTCCCCAATAATGTAGCACCTTACACTGACAGGGCGTGATAGGGGAATAATGTAGCAGGCAAAAGAAGCTTCCGCCGTTGCTATTACAATTAAACTAGGTTTAAGCAGAGTTAAACAGCCATTTTTTCTTGTCAGGCGCCCTCAAGGTGCGACACACACACAAAAATGGACAGTTTTACATATCTTTGATCTTTGTTCATGGGGTCCGACTATTTGGAGTTGAGCGGGTTGCAGAATTTGGACAGCAATTTCGTAGTCACAGATATCGAAAAGATGCAGCGCAGCGCCTTGTGTGCTATTGCTTTCAACCTAATGCTCGCTAGCGACTTCATGCAGTCCTTTCATTTCCTCATACCACACTTGTCACCTTAACGGGCCCCTAAAAATAAGAGATGCAGTTCGGGCTGTACAATTTGCGGTAAATCTCACAACTGGTCTAAGAACATTGCTTGTCTTAAGGGAGAAACAACAAAATCATCGACCATTTCATCGCATCCTAATGGTTCGTTATTAATGTTCTGAATCATAATTCTTTCTCTATTTTACTAAATATTCGCTTTTATTGCTTAGTAGCTTCAAGCATTGCTCGTGCCATGGTTACTTGTCTCCATCCTGGGATGGCAGTGCTATCTATAAAAACTTTCTTTGGGTTGACTTGCGCAGCGCATTCATTGTAATCAAGACAACTCTTTTGTCTCCGTTTCGTCATTACCATGTAGTAGCTTTGTAGTAGCTATATTAGGTGTCTTCTTTACAGACTACTGATACCCTACTATCTTTAACTATAAAAGCGATAACTTCAAGTGCTTGCTATATTCAGCTCTGTATCTGCCTAGCCATCGGCAAACATTTTTGCCCGGTAATGCTTTTATGAACGATAACCTGAGAATCCCTTGCTTCACAGTAACTCTTTACAGAAGTTTAAAAAAATCCAACCTGTTAATTTGAGCTAACATCAGATTTTTTTTAGACCAAGAAGAGCGACGTTATTCTTTACTCAGTAAACAAAATGAGAAGGGTTCAACGCTGCTGAACCGAATGTGGAGCGGAAGCATTAGCTGCGGAGCATTACAGGAGCATTAGATTTTCTTCCTCCGTCTCTTCTCCTCCTACTTCTTGTCCTCCTCCTCCTCATCTTTCTCCTTCTTTTCCGCCTCCTCCTGCACATCTTTGTTGCTCTTCTTCTTCCTCTTCCTCTTCTTCTTTTCTCTTCTTCTCTCAGCTACGACACTTCACGAAGTAGCTGCGGCCACTCGAGGTCTCGCTTTGGTTGTAGTGTTGCTTTCGCAACAAAGCCCGCAGCTGCAATAAGGCATTACTGCGGTGGATAGAAGTATCTATAAAACTATTTCAGCTTTAGGGTCGCACGTTGTGACTATGATCAATTCGTGAAGATACATAATGGAGGGATGCAAATATGATGAGTATGAAACCCCTGTTTGGCCATGATAGTGTATAGAAGAGCTTTAAACGTAGAGCCCTGCTGCGATCACTCAATGCAGCCAAGCTCAATTATTCTTTCAGGTTATGGTGCTAAGGACGCGGTCATAGAGACCAAGGCCAAATTTCGCAGCGGCAAACTGTATGCGGTCAAGTATCTGCA
The DNA here is from genome assembly GCF_055883805.1 of Amblyomma maculatum. Taxonomy (NCBI): domain Eukaryota; kingdom Metazoa; phylum Arthropoda; class Arachnida; order Ixodida; family Ixodidae; genus Amblyomma; species Amblyomma maculatum. The sequence continues at coordinate 151,169,438 of NC_139345.1, read as the reverse complement.
TATGAACACTGTTAACCGAATCCCACACAGGGCAGCCACACTATAATGGCGCATTCGGTTGGGGGGATGAGAACAGAGGTACCGAGCAGTACAGAGCAGCACAGGAGCACGCCGAGCGAGGGTGGAACTGTCCCCCCCCCCCCCCCCGGGGGAACGCTCTCTGCGTGTTGAGAGCAGAGCGCGATGACCATATGACCTCACTTCTCTCCCTAGCATTATTCGCCTGCCTGCAGTGGCGGCGGTTGCAACCCGAGGAGAGGCCAACGCTCCGTGTAGAACCGCGTGTTATGTATGCCTTTGTTCTCACAGCGCAGCGATCTACCTTATTTGGCCCTTTCGAAGCCAGCAGTGACTCTCACACAAGCATACAGCCCTTGTGCCATGCTTTCCACTCGCCGAGCGCCGACGCTTTGAAGCCGCCATTTTGAGCGTCGCCGACTGAAGAGAGAAAAAGAAATTACAAGGGTTCAACGCTGCTCAACCAAATGTTGAGCGAAAGCATTAGCTACGGGCGACCGAGCGTTCTTCTCTTTTCTACTTCCTCAGCCCATATGAAAAGCCCCGCTTTAACCAACCCGTAAGAACGTGCCTTAGTGGCCTATGGGGTAACTTGAATGCCAGGGTCCTAGCAGACTGATTCTGATATAACCGTCCCATGTGAAACGAGTGACCCCAGTTGGCAGCTCCTGCCAGCCCACATAAAAAGGCCTGCTTTAATCAAGTCGTACGAACGTGCTTGACGTAACGTATTACGTGAGCCCCAGCTGCGCCTCTAGCGCGCCACGCCGGCATTTTTTGTGTCATGTGGGGTGGGACGTGATGCGCTGCGCCCTGGCTGCGACCGTGCAACGCCGACTTCTTGTGTTGGTAGCCCAGCTTTCACCCTAATGTGACGGGGGGTGTGACGTCACAACGTCACGTGAGTGCGGCTGCGCTACGCCGACCGTTTGAGTTGGTAGCCCAGCTCTCGCCGTAGTGGCACGGGGGGTGTGACGTTACTGTGCCACGTGGGTGCGGCGCCGCCATGTTGAAGGCTCGAAAGCTAGAATAGCAATGCTTTCGCAATAAAAAAAAGATGGCGCAGATATGACGCTTTATGCCATGTGGCTTCCTCTATTCTCGCTTTAGACTAGGGAGCAGCCGGGAGTGCACTCAGGTGCTCTCAGCGGAGGAACCCTCTTCCTCTACCTCTGGAAGCCAGTGATTCTACTCCTGCTCTCCCACTGGAGGGCGCCCGTTTGTTCGAGAGCACTTTCGCAGTGCTCTCGAGTGCGCCTGCTCTTCCACTCAAATTCGCCATAAGATGGGCTTGACGTATACGCCTGGAACACCGCCTCTCTAGCCTCCCGATGCACATGCCTTAAATTGCGCTGACGAAAACTGACGGATATACCTGTCTTTCTTGCTACACTTCTAACATGCGCTGATCATGTACCTTCCACGGATAAAATAACACCTAGATACTTATAAGTATTCTCGTTTTGATTATTATTCCTATATACTGAAAATTAACATTAAAAGATAGGAAGCGTGCAGAGTGGGTCAGAGAAGTAACTCAAGTTACCGACATTCTAGTGGAAATTAAGAAGAAGACATGGGCATGGGCAGGACATGTAGTGCGAAGAGAGGATAACCGATAGTCTCTTAGGGTAACAAACTGGATTCCAAGGGAAGAAAAGCGTAGCAGGGGGCGGCAGAAAGTTAGGTGGGTGGATGAGGTTAAGAAGTTCGCAGGGGTCAAGTGGATGCAGCTAGCATAGAACCGGGTTAATTGGAGAAATATGGAAGAAGCCTTCTCCCTGCCGCGGGTATAGTCAGGCTGATGATGATGGTTATGATATACTGAAAATACTGGTATGGCATTTTATTTTCAATTTTCCTGGTAAGGCAAACGTAAACGCTTTTTTTAACGTTTCGGGATATTCTGTTGAGTTACACAAAGTCTAAATGTGTATGAAATCCTTACTGAGCTGTGTAGAGCCTATTTCATATGGAACACTGGTGTGCAAGGTACAATCTTCCTCGAACAATCGCCCCCGGGAGCTATTCCCGTCATTAATATCATTTATAAAAATAAGAAACAACTGTGGTGCCAGGACAGATCCTAGGGGCACACCCTACGTGCCCGCCACAAGACTACAGCACTTTTAGTTTATCAATACCAGCTGTTTTCTGATATCGAAGTAGTCTTCCATCCAATTATAAGCGGTAGTGTTGTAGCAGCATTGAGTGACATACAGTGTCGAAAGCTTTTTTAGTCCAAGAAGGTACAGTTGATTTGACTATTAATTTCATTACGGAGGATATATTATGGTAGAGTTCAATGAGCGGTGCTGCGCAACCTGATTCGCTGAAAAAATCAGAAAACTCACCTGCATATACGGTGCGGTTTTTGTGACCAATAAAACTATAGCCTTCCACATGCCGTCGGGGCGCTTCGACTGCTCTTCGAACAGTGCCCTAGTGCGGAGCCAAGTGGGCCACGTACAGGAACATAGGCTGCAGTGGCAATCATCGATTGGCGTCAGCTGCGCGACGTTGCGGGCGTACGTGTTAGTCCCTTGACAGCTGGACTAAAGTTCTTGCAGCACAACTGATCTTCCTATCTTGCAAACAATTTACTCAGATACTTCACTCAGACTCAGATACGTGTTTTATTGCAAACTAAGCTTCCACTCCCTCCATATTTTTGAAATGCTGGGCAAAATATCTTGTTACTGTACCTGTGACCGCGAAATGACCTTAAATTTTAAAGCAAACGGTTCTTTTCATGGTAATAAGCTATCCACTGCACCCACAGCTTGACATTACTACTGGCCAAAAAACCATTTGCGGAAGACTAATAGCGAAAGCAAGAAGTATGACCATACTGAATATTTTTATCATCTGCGCGTCAAATTTTAGTGATGTTCCTGTGCCTTGGCACTTAAGGGTATACATGAAACATGGCAATAAATTAATGACAAAACCGTATAACACATAAACATGGTTACCGTCCTGTAACAAATAGAGCGCAAATTTCAGCGACGAGGTTTTTGTACCTTAAAAATGATGATGCGTTTCTATCTATAGTTTTTACAACTTCACCGCGGAGACTCTCCAACACAAGCTAGACTAATATAAATAATCTCTGAGCTGGCGAAAACTACCGAAAGAACTATAGAGCGATATTTAGATATATGACTCCACAACGGTCACCCGATAAAAAATTTCGAACAGCGTCACACTGCGTGAGGTCATAATCATATATCAATCAAGCTCACAAAAGAAAGAAGTGGCATTAGCGTGCGATCCATGAGGTGGTACTTGGTTGTTTAATAGTATACATGGTACTGCGCAGTGTAGCGGAAATTTACAGACAGTATGGCTTTATTATCAGTGAACATGACAATTTGTTTTGTATTTGAGATTTATATTCTCCTTACATTCTTTATATCTGAACAGCACAAACCTACTTATTCAATCTAATATTTATTCGTCGCATTTCTCAAATCCAACAAGTTACACAATATATAGCAGAAAGCCTAATTAGGAGAAGGATTATTAATCGTTGCTCAGAACTGTAGAGGACCAAAAAAAAAAAGAAAAAGTGGCCGGATGTGGAGCTGATGGTTGATGCCTACATTGCAAGAGCGTGCGAGAGAGGGATGTTACAGGGGCACATTAAGGACCGGCGTAAAAATGGTCTGGTACGCGGATCCCCTTTGGTACTCTGCAAAGATGGAGGTGTTTATAATGCTGCAGAAGAACGCACCTATTTTCGGCCACCTGCCAAGGAGCCTACGCTTATTTTCCAAATTCACATCGAGCAAATTTCACTTCGACGAATCTAAAGCAGAAATTTAGGCCGCTGCACACCAAGACCAGGTGCAAAAAAAAAAAAAAAAGACGAAGCCATCGCTGATAGACGTTGAAATACGAGAGCGTAATTCATAGCAATCGCATTTTGCGTAGATATTGCCGAGACGAATAGGTTTATACCACTCGCACGTGTCTTCGACCAGATGGTCACCAGATATACACCACCCTCTAAAACCGAATTTTTACTATTTTGGACTGCCAAATTTTGCCATTCCCCCACCAAAATTAGACTAGATTTACAATTGTAATTTATGTATACAAACGAAACAAATCGTTAGACACTGCAATGTTCTTTATGCTACCATCCATTGGGTCATAATTTTAACATATTTTATATAATAAATAAATTTGAGCGCTCAACCAATTGGCGTTCGATTGAAGATCACTTCCGTGCAAAGCGGTTCTCCACTGAGTGGAACAAATGTATAAATTTCACTCCTATGTTCCCAATTACGTATCAGCATGTTGAGCATGTAACAACGATCCGTTATGTACCACAGTGTCCTCCTGCTGTTTCCTTCGCCATACCCGCCACGGTCGCTCAGTGGTTAAGGCGCTCGGATACCGAACCAAAGTATCCAGGTACAATCGCAACTGCTAAAACCCCTCTAAGGAAAGTAGCTCCAACTACTTCCCTACTCCTCCGTTCCACTCTCCCTCGTGGCGCGGCCTCGACGGTGGTCCCGTCTATCGCGGACATCCCGAAGGAGACAGTGGCTACCGGAGGGAAAACGCGGAAAAACTTTGTTGAAGCCCTGCGCCGATATTTTTGAAGCGAAATTTTATTCATCTGGCCTTAATGATGCCTTATAAGAATTGCACAAGAAAACTTGCGAAAAGGGCCATCACTTAACGCGTAAAGCGTCCGCAAATTCAGAGTGCGCTTTGTTGAAGCACGACGCATGCCCGCGGTATGCTCAAACACGCGCGTAATGTTGCAAAATTCCCAGAGTTTCAAGTTTTGACTGCATGGAAATAGGTAAATGTGGTTAGGAAGGCTTATTTGCGTACCTATTATAAAAGCAGAATTTTGCTCGCCCGGCGCGTGAGAGGTAAGGTTTCCTGGGTCAGCAATTCCTACAGCAGCTGAACCGCTGCTGCTCTGCGACTTTTACAGATGTGAAGCTGATGCGCGAGTTCTGGCGACCATCAGCAATGTTTTCACTCGTGGATGGTATCGTTAATGCGAACAATACATAGCCTGTTCTCCCAGCACAAGCAAGATATTGCTTATTTATTTACATTGCAAGTGATAAGAAATTGCGATCTTGGTCAAAAAAACCAAAACTGGACGGGAGCTAAACAAAAATGATCTCCCCATTAGCACCAGTAACGCTTAGTTGAAGTGCTAATTCTGTATCTGTACGCCGCGTGCACTTGCATTCTTTCCCAATATAAATTTTCGCCGAGAAGCAGCGTTCCCATATTTAAAACACCATTTTGGAAATAACAGAAACAAAGAATTGTTTTAACGAAAGGAAAAATCACGCGCTCACCATTTATCGCTCTAACCACCACGCACCTGGAAGCGCAGCTTGCGTTTAAAACATTGCCATCAGAAACGTACAAAGACCCAAAACAAGTAGCAGTGAATGTGAAAAACTGATTACAGGCTTGCGATAAAAAATAAACCAGAGGTAACTAATAGATGTATCATCATTTATTGTATGTAAAAACGACAAATGAGAACGATGAGAAATCGCAGCAAGTGAGTTAATAAAAGATTACTTTTAATAGCGTAGATTAGAGTAGCTGATGAATTTTGCATAAGGGGCAGATTGCTTTGTCCATGCAAGCAGTAAACTTCACTGCCAAAATAGCTACCTAAAAAGCAAAGAACCCAGGAAATCAAAACAGAAGGAAACAAAAAAATTAATACAGCATCGAAAAAACGACATACATGACAGCTGTGCTCGCAGCTTCCGCGACTCTATCCACACGTCATAATAAAAAACGATAAATTTGCTGTGGCAAGCTGTCACAGTGAGAAAATTCACTCCATGATGCACAACAACATAAGCGCATATGGCATATACGAAACCCATTTGCTTAATAAGGCGCATTCTAAAGTAATGTGTTAGTAAAAAAAAAGGCTGAGTGAAAGAAAAGCTGCAGATGTTTTTACAGCAAAGCTAATAATTCATACCAGGGGCCTGTTGTAGTTAACAGCATTTCGCTGTTATGATAAACCCAAACACAGAACGTGCGAGCAGCCGCTCATCTCTCCGATTGAAGGTCTCGTCACGAAGTAGTGTGATAGACGAAATGCAATATGCCCACTACTATATACGATCCAAGTCCCTGTGAAATACCCCAGGTGACCTAAATAATCTGGAGCCGTCCACTACAGCCTCCCTCATAGCTTAAGTTGCTTTGGGCCCACAACCAAACTAATACGCGCAAGCTAACCGAGGGTATTCATAAGCCGAACCTTGCAATCGAGTCTATAATGGAGCTGAAATCCCGGCCTTAATAAGCTCGCTCTTGTGTGACAGCGTAGCAGGGGGCGGCAGAAAGTTAGGTGGGTGGTTGAGGTTATGGCACAGAACCGGGTTAATTGGAGAAATAAGGGAGAGGCCTTCGCCCTGCAGTGAGTATAGTCAGTCTGATGATGATGATGATGTGTCACAGTTTTTGTGAGAGAAAGGTCAACTCAAATGCGCTAAAATCCGAGCACAGCATAGACACATGCAAACGCTTTCTTAAAGAGGCAGGAGTCAACAAGGGTGCAAAAAAAAGCTAATGAACCATAGTACTTACTTCAAAAAGCCGTGCATTTTTTTTTTTTAATTTCCTTGAAGTCAGCCCGCCCGATTCCGCACAGTCAAACGTTTTTTTCTTTTTGCGTTGCACTGGCCAGATGGGACACAAAAAAAAACACCTTTTGCCTTCGCCTTGTCGGCTGCGGAAAAAGAAGGCGCAGCAGCAGCACGGCATCGCGATGACGCTTTCACGTGCAGCAGTTTCGTCGCGCTGGTTCGGAAATGCCGACCAGCGTGCGCCGGAAAAGAAAAAAATATATACAAAAGCGTAACGCGCGATTACACGTGACACGCACTGGCCAATGGGAGAGCGGAGGAGGCAGGGAAGCAGGAAGCGGCGAGGAGGAAACTCCGGGGAGAGCGCGGTGGCGGAAAGGTCTAATAAAGGCAGTACTTTTCCAAGGATACAGGGGTTTCACCGACAGCGACGACCACATATCTATAGACTCCTAACGCAAAAGCGTCCGTGTGCTATGCGATGTCAGTTCGCGTTAAAGTTGTTGTTGTTGTGGCTGTAGGATGAAGGAAAAGAAAATCCACGGGCCTGCTACTGGCTCTGTAGCTGAGCTACATCCACTGCCTCATTCGGACAGAAAAGAAAATAGAGAAGAAAAAGAAGAGGGAGAGAACGTCGCGCGCCGCAACAACAGCCGTCATTCACCACCGAAGCGGTGGTGGGTGCAATGACGGCCTATAACCGATAAAAATCGGTGACAGGCTACCTCCCCCCCCCCCACGGCAGGTGGCGGTGACCTACCTGTCCCAGCCCCATAAGGGCCAGGATCAGCAACCCCTCCCTTCACCACCTCCACCATCCTTGTTGTTGTTGTTGTGCCTGTAAGAAGAAGGAAAGTAAACGCATTGGCCTGCTACTGTCTCTGTAGCTGAACTGCCTCCGCTGCCTCGTGCGGACAGAAGAGAAAATAGAGCAGAAAGGAAAAAAGAAGAGGGAGAGAAAGACGCACGCCGCAATAACGGCCGCCGTCCACCACGTTCTGGTCAACTGGGACCCGGGCATTCAACCCTTGGCCACCGAGGGGGCCAGTAAGGTCGCCGCCAGCCATGGACTGGAGGCCATCTAGAGCGGACCATCTGCATCTGCAATCTGACGAAATAAATGTTTTCCAATCCAAACCACCGAAGTAGTGGCGGGTGCAATGACGGCCTACAAGAGATAAAAGTCGGTGGCTGGCTAGCCCCCGCCGCAAGCGGCGTTGATCTACCGTCCCGGCCCCGAAGGGCCAGGAACTGCCACCCATCACCACCTCCCCGCCACCGTCCTTCACGTTAAGGATCCTCAGGTGGTAGAAATTATTACGAAGCCCTACACCACAGCACCCCTTCTCTTCTTTGACCGCCACCACCCTCCCTCCCTTCCCTTATACTCCCAATTCCCACCGAGAAGTGTAAGACATACATGCGCCTTTCCTTTTCTCTAAGTCAATTTAACAATTTATCGCCACGGCTGCCGTAAGGTACACCCCCGTTACAGCTGCAATGACCAGAGATCGTCGGTACGACTATGCCACACATTTTAAAGCTCTACACGACTGGCAGTTTTAGGTGCATTACCCTAACGAACCGTTTAGCATTGGTCCGAACCTGTGACATTAAAGTGGACGCCATCTTGGGATGCTAAGGAGGCACACCACCATTATGAACACTGCTTCGGCCTTAGAAAAAGTTCTGAGCTCCGAGTAAAACGTCAAAAATTACCGTTCGTCACAAAAGAGAGCTCACGCTCTTAAAATTAGAGATCACTGAATCAATTTCATTGCGTGAATGCGCAAACGTTAATGCTGCCGCGATTCTTTTTCATTTTTACTAAAATTGTTATGTTTTATTTTTACTTTATATTTATTTACTTTCCTTGATATTTTTGTTTCATTGTTTTTAGTTTTAATTTTACAATTTGCACTTACCATCATCATTGCTTATTGTCAGCATTTTCAGTATTATTTATAAATTATTCTAATCATCACTACTTATACATATATTTTTACATATTGCCACCTGGCCTTACTGATATTCTTAGGTGGCGCCTGGAAGCAGAGGACACTGAAGTCTACTCGCGCACTGTGTTCGGAACTGTGCCTGCCCCTACAGCTTAGCCCTGCCGTTCGCGTCTTACCCTGTTATCCGCGACATATTTTGGTTTCGGCGCTAGGTTTCGATCCCAGTACATGTCAGGTACAGCACCCCATGCCCAGGACTCAACTTGTGTGCCAGTCGACACCCCTGTGCACCGTACTAGCCGGAGGAATCAAGGCCTGCCTCCTGAGCATGGCCCGTTGGAGTTCAACACCGCAGCCGCCCCTCGACCTGCTATGCAAGCTCCAAGTTACTACACCCTGCAAAATCTACGACTGCATCAGCCCTTCCACGGCAGTCGGACTGAAGACGTCGAAGACTGGCTTATCCAATTTGAACGGGTCGCCTAGTTTAATCAGTCGGACGACGCAGCCAAGCTTCGAAACGTCTTCAGCCTGGAAGATGGCGCTCGTACTTGGTACGGGAACCGAGAAGACGCCCTAACATCATGGCGCGAGTTATGCCGACGCATTCGTGAGACCTCTACCAGCACGGATCGGCGAGAAAGCGCAGAAAAGGCTCTATAGTCTCGTAAGCAGATGCCGAATGAGACTGTGACCATGTATTGGAGGACATGACCGGGCTCTTCCGACGTTCTGACCCGGCCATGACCAAAGACAAAAAGGTGCGCCACCTCATGCACGGTATCAAAGAGCAACTGATCGCTGGCCTAGTGCATAATCCACCAAGAACGGTTGCCGAGTTTCTTGCGGAAGCTGTCACAATAGAGAGGATGCTGCAGCAGCGGTCTACCACCTACGACAGGCCATTACAGCAACCCGATCAAGGCTTACTGTATTCCGCACGCACTGAGCCGTTCGGCGACAACCGACGATCTCCCCAGAGGAAGGCGGACCTGGGACGCGCCCCAACTCGCCAGCGCCTGTGCTTCCATTGCGGGGAACCAGGTCATCTCTATCGCCAGTGCCACTATGGGCACCTTGGACTTCATGGATTTCCCATCGACATGCGTCGCCCTGCAATAGGCCAAAGACCCCGTGAGATTGAAGACTACTTAGCTCAGCAGCGCGCAGCGCCAACTTCCTAGCGGCAGTCACGATCACCGTCCCCACGTCGACCATCGCCGCAGTCCAGGTCATCCTGGATGACGCAACGACGGTCGCCAAGTTCCCGCCGGGAAAACTAAAGACAGCGACCTCCGGAGGCGAGGCCGCTTGCAATCGATGGGACGAAAACCTCCTGATGACGAGACCTCTGAGCGATCGCGATTTTACCGCATCGGCTACAGTTCCGACGCATGAACATCGATTCTGGTTATATCCGTGGTTCTCGACGGCCATAAGGTTAGCGCATTGGTGCACACTGGCGCTGATTTTTCGATTATAAGCGGGAAGCTATAGCAGCGCTTCTTAAAAAAAGTAATGACGCAATGGTCTGACACGCAGATTCGCACCGCTGGCGGACATGTCGTAACTCCTAGTGGCCTGTGCACGGCGCTAATTCTAATTCGCAGCTCCACGGTCATTGTAAGCTGCCTCGTTATACCTGACTGCTCCAGTGACTTTGTCTTTGGGGTTGATTTTCGCCGAGAATATGGAGCTATTGTCGATCTCCGGAAGTGCCCAGTGACATTTTAAACCAAGAAAGCTGCTGATACTGACACAAACAATCACCAACGCCGCGCAGCCCTTCGAATTTCCGGCGAAAGCGTTTCGATTCCGCCACGCGCCAGTGTTTTTGTTACTGTTACTTGTGACGAACTGCCTGACGGGAATGCGGTCGCGTAAGGCACCAGTCTCTCTTGCCCACCCACAGCATCTGTACAGCGCGCAGCCTCCTCCACCTTCGCGACGGCCGGTCTGAGCTCCTGGTGACTAACTTCACCAACGAACCCCGGAATCTTTTTCGTGCTACTGCCATCGCGTTTGCTGACAGCTTAGGTTGTTTCAGAATGTTTAACATTTGGGGCAGTTAGCACTGTGCACCCCCCACTTGACCGTCTTGATATTTTTCCGGAGCTCTCCGACACACATAACCTCAAATCCATTCGCGTTACTTTGTTCACAAGAAAGGGAAGCCGCACTACCCGTCACACTTTTTGTGTAGACTCCTGACCATCGCAAAGCCTCGTGGCCTCGTCTTAAGCATCCAATTTGGGTCCCCGTTTGGCCTCACCAAAATAGCCTATTCAAGCTTTCAGAATAACAAAATCTGACCACTCAAAGGTTATCCGGAAGCAGAATAACTGGCGCACCTACCAGGCAGCGGTGATATCGGGTCATCATCAAAACGATATAAACCATGAACACCAGATTGCTAAACTATTTCAAGTGAACTTCCCGAGACCACTGCTTTGGTGCATTACAGAAAAACAGGAAGGCGAGTGCAAATATAAAGCGGTTGCGATTACACTGGACCACCAGGTTAAAGAAGGCGGATCATGAAAAGAACAGTACCGAAGCCCGTCAGGTCACTGACAGATTGGAGGACCCGCGGGCGCAGGAATGAGCGGCCGCTTAGGCAAGTGGGGATTTTGAAATGTAGGCGCCCATTAGTGCTACTTGATATTTTATTGCCGAATTGTCCGCCAAAATGGCCAGTTGTCCTCAACGCAGGAAACCGTGGGCCAAAACTATTCGCTAAGGCCAGGCCTACAACAAACATTTAAAATATATCAAAATTGTGGATCATGCAGATAATGTTTGTCGCACATTTTCTGGCGTTAACTCATGTCTTTGGTAATCTTGACAACGAAGAAATTTGGGGTGTCTTTCAATGTGCGGCTTTTGTACAATCAGTGCGCTAAGTAGAATAATTCCTTAGGCCGCCGCGAGCTTAAAAGGTTCACCTACATCATCATCATCATCATCATCAGCCTGACTATACCCACTGCAGGGCGAAGGCCTCTCCCATATTTCTCCACTTAACCCGGTTCTTTGCTAGCTGCATCCACTTCACCCCTGCGAACGTCGTTATCTCATCCGACCACCTAACTTTCTGCCGCCCCCTGCTACGCTTTCCTTCCCTTGGAATCCAGATTGTTACCCTAAGCGACCATCGGTTATCATCTCTTCGCACTACATGTCCTGCCCATGTCCATTACTTCTTTTTAATTTCCACTAGAATGTCGGTAACTTGAGTTATTTCTCTGACCCACTCTGCACGCTTCCTATCTCTTAATGTTACCCCTACCATTTTTCGTTCCATAGCCCTTTGGGTTGTCCTCAACTTAAGTAGAACTCTCTTGGTTAGCCTCCACATTTCAGCGCCATAGATGAGTAGAGGTAAGATGCAACTGTAATATACTTTCCTCTTTAGCGATACCGGTAAGCTGCTAGACATAATCTGCGAGTGCTTGCCAAATGCGCTCCATCCCAATCTTATTCCTCTTGTTATTTCCTTTTCATGGTCCGGATCTGCGGTTACTACCTGTCCTAAGTATAGACATATTCCTACTACTCCCAGTACTTCGCTACCTAATGTAAACTGCTGTTCCTTCCCGAGATTGTTGAACATTACCTTAGTCTTCTGCATATTGTGTTTCAAGACTACCTTTCTACTATTCCTGTCTAGGTCGTCAATCATTATTTGCAGTTCATCTCCCGAGTTGCTTCGCAAGGCAATGTCATCAGCAAATCGCAGATTACTGAGGTATTCTCCATCTACCCTTATCCCTAACTGCTCCCATTCCAAGTCTCTGAATACTTCCTCTAAGCAAGCTGTGAATAGTACTGGGGAGATTGTGTCTTCTTGCCTAGCACCTTTCTTTATGGGAATTTTGTTACTTTCTTTATGCAGACCTATGGTTGCTGTGCAGCCACTATATATATCTTCCAGCACTTTCACGTACGGCTCGTCTACCCCCTGATTTCGCAATGCCTGCATCACCGCCGAGGTTTCAACTGAGTCAAATGCTTTTTCGTAATCAATGAATGCTATGTATAAGGGCTGGTTATATTCCGGGCATTTTCTTCTCACCTGGTTGATGGTATGGATATGATCGATAGTAGAGTATCGTTTCCGAAACCCTGCTTGATCGTTTGATCTAAGGTTGTCCTGATTCTATTAGAGATTACCTTAGTAAATACCTTATACGTAACAGACAGTAAGCTGACTGGTCTGTAATTTTTAAGGTCCTTAGACTCCCCTTTCTTATAAATAAGGATAATGTTTGCCTTCTTCCATGGTTCCGGTACCGTCGATGACACCAGGCACTGCGTATACAGGGTGGCCAGTTTTTCTAGCACGATCTCCCCCCATCCTTCAGCAAATCTGTAGTTATCTGATCCTCTCCAGCTGATTTCCCCCTTTTCATAGTTTCTAATGCTTTCTTGACCTCGTCCTTCGTCACTGGTGGAACGTCTGACTGTTTTTCCCTGTCGCCAATCTCATTATGGTCCTGACTACTTTGGCTACTGTAGAGATTTGTATAGAACTCCTCGGCTACTTTGACTATCTTATCCATATTCGTGATGACGTTGCCCGCCTTGTCCCTTATCGCATACATCTGGTTTTTGTCTATGCCCAATTTCTTCTTTACCGCTTTAAGGCTTCCCCCGTTCTTTACAGCATGCTCAATTTTCTCCATGTTATACTTCCTTATATCGGCCACCTTGCGCTTATTGATTAGCCTTGATACCTCGGCCAATTCGATCCGCTCTATTGGATTGGAAGCTTTCATACTCTCGCGTTTCTTATTCAAATATTTCGTCTCCTTAGACAGCTTACTGGTATCCTCTCTAACTATCCTACCGCCTACTTCTACCGCGCACTCAGTAATATCTCTGAAATTATTGTTCCTTGCTTCTAGGGTAATGCCACCACCCTCAGTTAGAGCTGAATACCTATTCTGTAGCGAGATCCTGAACTCCTCTGCCCTCCCCCTTACCGCCAATTCTTTGATGGGTTTCTTTCTTACTAATCTGGTGCGTTCCTTCTTCAGATTTAGGCTAATTCGGGACCTCACCATCCTGTGGTCACTGCATCGCACTTTCCCGATTACCTCTACATCCTGCACAATGGCGGGTGTTGAACACGTTATGAAGTCGATTTCATTTTTAGTCTCTCCGTTAGGACTTTTCCATGTCCATTTCCGGTTCTTCCGTTTGCTGAAGAAGGTATTCACGATTCTTGACTTATGGCGCTCTGCAAACTCAACTAGTAACTCCCACCTGCTATTCCTAGAATCGATGCCATAGTCACCTACTGCCTTGTCTCCTGCCTGTTTTTTCCCTACCTTGGCATTGAAGTCGCCCATTAGTACAGTATACTGCGTCGTAACGTTTCGCATTGCCGATTCTACATCTTCGTAGAAGCTTTCAACTGCCTGGTCATCATAACTACATGCAGGTGCATAGGCCTGTACAACCTTCTGTTTATATGGCTTATTAAGCCTAATTACCATTCCTGCCATCCTCTCATTAATACTCTCATAATTAATAATAGTATCACCTTCGCACCGGCCTAACTAATCCACACATTGACCGATTTGGTCCTGCGCAAACCGAAAGAAATAAGATTAAAAAAAAAACGCAAGCAAGTGGTAAACATTCGCACAGAAAACATGCCAAAACATCAAGCTACGCAGCACACACAAGCTCTGACGTAAATGCAGCGCATCCTGCAAAACAATTTTTCACACCGTTTTAGAGTAACATGAGCATCGAGTAGTAAGTTTTACACAATCTGTATAATATCTAAAGGGACTGTTGGACATATATGTACATAACAGAAGCAAATCACAGTTACAAGATTGAAACTTTCGTGCACCAGGCCAAAACAAGGTCCAACTCTGCTGAACTAATGCAAGATGTTGTTCGCAGGCGATGCTTAGCCTTTTAGGCGAAAAGGTGTCAGAGAACAATGAAATAAAATTTGGCAAACCTTATCAACCGGATGATTTCTAATTATAGAAATGGCTTCTTCCGTCACAATTTTTGTGTAGTATCGTCCACTGTCCTTCGATGAAAGAGATAAATTTCTTCTGAAATCCAGGCCGTAATCATTGGAGCCAGTCTGTGAGATATACACAAAGGTCAGTCAATGCATCCAGCCAATATTCTTATGTAAACTTTGCAAAAAAGCAGAACGACTACAAGCAAATTTCCGAGTCCTTGTGTCAGAGAAAAAATGGAGATGCTTGAAATGTCAGGGAAACTTTCAGTGATTTTATGAGCACGGGGGACATGCTGAATGTGAAGATTTGCCCTCCTGTTAGTTAAATGAATTTGTCAATCTGCTTTTCGCAGAATACGAACAGAGTGAAACGTCGGTGGCAGGTTGCTCGTCGAATATAAATTCTAATTTGCTTGTGTGTTGACCACACCGACATTGCCGAAACTGCGACTTTGCCGATATATGCTTGGCCGTTATATTAGGTCGACAGCAGCACCTCTTTTTTTTTTTACCACGCAGTGTCCAAAGAAAACAATGAGAACAATAATTGTGATAATGTAGTTTACACATCTGTTGCATGCTACGTCTACAGCAGCTGGACAAAAGTCGAATCGGCTCTTTATTAAGGTAAATAGTTTTAAAAAAAATTGCACAGTCTTTGTATAATATTTCTTTCTCCAACCTTGTCCTTTTTCTCTATTACTAAACTTAACCTGCACTGTTCAATTCATATAAGCAGACCAATAGAGCGATGGCTTGCTGAAGCATCCACCTCGCTATCGAGAGGTTCGGGGTTCTATCATCAGGGTTGCCAACTACTCACCCGCTTTTCAGTCGGACACAAATTTTCCACATCTAGTGATCGGCTCTTCAGGAGTGGAATACTTGGGAAAAAGGTCTTCAGTCCCAATGCTTTGGTGACGGGCATGTTGCTCATTTATTCTTCAGACAAATTACACCGTCTTATTAGGTAGACCCTACTTGAGAAAGGCCTTTGAAAATGAGATCTATAGTTAAATAAGGCGTAGCTAACGCCAGAGAAGGGCAGCGGTTATGCCTTAAGCTCGGTGGATGTGGAGGCACCGGTCCGAAACCTTTCGAGCCCAAATGAGCAACCTTAGATATTTCTTGCTCGCAGCGCTAAGTGCATAGATTTTAAAAACAAACAAGAAAATAACTTGTAAATACAGTTTGAAAACAGAATAAAGGCAACAACATTCATTTGTTTTCATTTCTCCTTACGCACTTATATTTGATTTTCGGATATCGCGATGTCAAATATTTTGCAATACCCAACAAACACTTTATCGCGGTGATAAAAGCTTACTGCTGTTTTGGAGAGACGCTTTTGGCAGGAGTTATGATTAAATAAATATATTAGCTCTAAGAATGAGTAAGATACTTCTTTTCAGTTTTAAAATAAACTTCCGCAATGTTTCCTTACGTAAACCCACGTGAGCCAATCCTGAAGGGCGCTCCCTAGTCAGGCCTGCACAATATCTTTCCTTGTTATTTTTTAGGTACACTAAAGTGAAGTATGTCCTTGTAGTGAGAAGGAGTGCCTCCACTAGTAAGCTGTTGTAGCTACAGAGCGGTATTGAGATAACGACGGCTCAAGTAACATAAGATTACATATATCAACACTTTCAATATTTGCTGTAAAGATTTCAGCCACACGACCGAGAACTTAACCTCCTTTCGGTCCATGATGAGGTTAACATAAGTTTCGGAAGCAGAGCAAGTAGACCACACTTGTTATAATACGCTCTCTGCAGTATTTCAATGCGCTTTTATTACGCACAGGAATCAATATTTCACCTAACAAAGGCAGTGCAAGTGTTATGGTAAAGGATGGATGGTTTACGGGATTTAACGTTGCAACCCGACTTAGGCTATGAGGGAAGCCGTAGTGTAGTGCTCCGGATATTTCGATCATCTAGGGTTCTTTAACGTGCATTGATATAACACAGCATACGGGCGACCTAATTTTCGCCTCAATTTAACAAAGGTTACTGGCTCACGCATTGAAGAGCAGAGGCGGGTTTCTTTCGTCATCAGTTAGCAGCTATTCAAGGATGGTTCCGTACCTTCCTCCTAAAAAAATAATGGCTCGCCAGGCGGTGGCCAGCGACACACAGGAAAATGTTGACGCTGCAAAATTCGCTACAGTAGTGGATGTCACAAACTATATCACCGGTACCACCTTTTCACTCTTGAACGTCAGATTTTGTCTAAATAAATGTGTATTGATTCGATCTATCCCAGTATCAGACATTAGTACTTATATTGCCTCACAAGGGGATAGCGCTGCAGTCATTCCTCCAACGAAGGAAAGAAATCTCGAAGATATTTGAAAGCGCAACTAGCCTTAATTTCATATCAACATTCAGAATGAATGTTATTCAGCTGAGAATTTGGAAATGTCCTTCCTAAGCTACCCTAATAAAAATATGTATTGTCAAACGCGTGAAGGAAGGCCTGCTAACAAAATCTTACGAATGAATGCCTGTATACAGTAATCTTGACAAGATTCGAACCGTTGTCAGTGCACGTAGTTTGCTATTAACCATAAATATTTAATGAACATTCAAAGTGTTATATTTACCACACAATATTCCAAATAATGATTGCAGACCAATGCTGAACAGTGAAATGCCCTTGTTTCTTTGAAAGCAGCACAAACGTGGCTCTCTATTCAAATTTGTACTACACCCAGTTCAAAAAGTCATATTAGTCGACATCAAATTATTTCTGAGACTTTAGAAGGAGGGGGGGGGGGCGGGGGAGTTGCACACAGTGCCTGAAGTGATTGAAAGGCAACCGCACTAGTTGAGGAAGGTGGGAAAGTTCTTTGTACTTCAGCGAAATGCAGTTGAACTGGCGCTGATGATTACTGTTCCTTTATACAAGTAAACCGCAAGCCGCTAAACTGCCAGGATATCACTACATTTGATTACGAGGTCTAGCCAGCGCTTTATGCGGCCACCACAATAGGCGGAAAGGTGTCAACGCTAATGCCTTCTCCACTTGATGCCAAGAGCTGATGGCTCAGTTTTATGTTCGGATTCAATTTATAATATTGCATTAAGACTTATTCCTGCCGGTTGTACAAGAACGACTAATCCTCCTTGCGCGTGACAATGCAAGTTGACATATACACTCATTTTAGGTCCACATATTCAACCTCATCCGCAGCGGTCTCACATTAAAAGGAAGACATCGATACTAATTTGATTGCACGATTAGCGGCGCGCCTGGTATGCGTTACTATCCTGCCTGCAGATGTAATTATTTTTCTGACCACAATGCAAACAATGTTATTGAAAAATCGCTTGGTGCGTCACGCGGTTATGCCAGAGTAGGTCTGAATGCGACAAAAGGTTTCACATCGCCATTTTCTTACGTAGAACAACAACGTAGAATATTTATTTAGTTCTGGGTACGGGCTCATTAAATAAATAAAACCCATTAGAGTGGAATACGGGAAGATGTATATCCTTAGAATAAAAATACTGCATATTGCCCACGCCGGTGCTGAAAACAAATTGAGCAAAACGTGCTGCAGGAATTTTTAGTGAAGATGATCTCGTGAACAGTCACACAATAACTCTTAATCCAACAACGTAATGTACACTCTAACCCGGATATATTTGGCACTGTTTCCTTACATGTGTGTTAGTGACTGGGCAGTTCTACGGCCAAGTCTGTACAGCTGTCCTATAATTTTTATCGTTTATTATTGCTTAAATAGATGCCAAAATAAATAGGTAATTGGCAAGCACCTTGACATAAGCGGTGCTTGATATATCTGAAATCATGTTGCAAATTCGGGGGGGGGGGGGGGGGGGTAAAATACTGATATCACTTTTGATGGATACGGCCTTCAATTTCACTCTTGAATAATAGGTAAAAGCAGATGGAAAAGCATTCAAGTTAGTCTATATTACTCATCGACAATATTTTGCGCTCTTTCAAAACAATATGTGCGTCGCCCCAGAATCCATCATGCAGAAATCGCATGGCCGCATTATACAGTTCCTGTAAATAAAATTCGTGCCAATTGCCGTCGGCGCTCCCGCGCAACAAAACCAGAAAAGTGCCAAATCGATGAACGCTGCAAATCCAAAAATTAAAAAATCGTAGAGCACGCAGCGCAAAAGCATGACGCCCAAAGTGAACTCGGAAGCATATGGCAGCAGTCACATATACGTCTTCAGCATTAAAATGAGAACTCAGGCACTAACTATCGTAGCGTTATTTACCAAAGTAATACGCTTCTCCCAGCTGACGCTTTCACTGTCCACGTGTTCTATGGGATATAGGTGAGTGATGTATCGTCTTTTGGATGGAAGCATTTGGACTGCGGATGCATCAAGACGGCAGAAAAGCATCCTCGAATTATCGTCAGAGATAGCCATTTGTGCAGGAAGGAACTTGGTAGGGTCTAAATCAGCAACGTACTTGATTTGTCATAATTCTGATACGTATATTTTGTGACAATCAGCACTGAGGGATGAGCTTTTGCCATGCGTTTCTGTCCAATATGTATAATAATGCGATGTGCCAATGGGATACAGCAGCTGTTCTTTCGGAATATACGGCAAGGAACCCAGAAGTTTATTCTACAAAGTCTCATAAATAATAAGCAGTGCATAAAGGTTCATTAATACCTAATTGCATAACTACTTCTTGTAACAAGGTATTTACTTCTTTAAAGCAGGCGTTAGAACACTTGAGCTTAGAACAGTAATAACGACTGATTTGATAGGGTGTGAAAACTGTACATATTTAATTCATTCTTTTTCACTGTATTGTATTCCGACTGGATCAAGACGGGCGCTGTCCTTTGTTTGCGTGTTTCTTCGGCCTCGTTAGTTTCGCGCTGTTCGTTCGCCATTTAGCAATGAATCAACTATCCCAGTCAGAAGTCCTGACCCAACTTATTTTGAGATTCTTCAGGTTTATTCCATAAGATTGCGCGCCTCTTGAGCCCAAAGAAGACTTTTCAGTTACTCAGTTGTCCAGTAAGTATAAATATCGTACCACAGCTCTCTCATGGGTGTAGTACTCGCAGGCTCCGCCCCAGCTGCCCACATGACTCACAAAACCTCTTTTCGTTGGCGTGTACGCTGCCTTGTGAAAGCCCAGATGCCACTGCAGAGAAAACAGTATTTTCATCGAAGACCAGTACCCGAAATGAGTGAGCGTTCTTGCGAAAACACAAAGAAGTGCTCTTGTGCGAATCGTTCATGAAAAAGTCGAAGGATACAGTCTATAAACTTATCTGCTCAAACACGTTCATGATTGATATTATTATACGACAGGATCTTCTCTCTGGACTATTACTCGATTTCACTTCACACTTCTCCCATTCAAAGGCTGACAGGAAAGTCAGCATTAAAAGACTGTAAATCGAACCTTTTTTTACGATTTGTGTACCTATTATAAATACAATATTGCTTTTTTCAAAGCCGCACTCATTTTTATCCCGCTCCTACCATTCGCTAGCTTTGGACTAAGGCGCAGTAACCAGCTTAATGACCTCGCTAACAACCACAACGGTTTTTAAGATGGCTGTTCAGGAGATCTTCATGCGTCACTGTTCATTTCCTTACTTAATTCCCTCCAGGGTAGCCCAATGACCGACAGCTGATCTCAAGGAAGCAGGTTCATCCTGGCCGTGGCGGCCCAATTTTGTGACATGAAAGGTTTAGGCTCCCGTGTACTCAGCGACGCCAGCGCATGTTAAAGCTCCAAGCTGGTCGAAATCTTCGCTCTGCTCTATGACGGCGTCCCTCATAGCCCTCGTCGCTTTTTACGTTAGACATTAACCCCCTTATACTAGCCAGCCAGACCAGGACTAGGCAGAGCCTTGGCGCTATGACCACTTCTCATAAAAATGAAGTTTTCCTGGGACGCTGCTTAAACAAAGGACAATTATAATATGTTCGAAACGCACTCAAGAAAATGGCTACTGCGCTACTTAGCGGAAAGAGATATGATGAAGATGTCGGGCAGGGACATTCAGGGCTCCATGAGGGTCAGGTCACGCCTAGTCTCTTCAATATTGTCAACTTTCTACCTATTCCCTAACTCCCTACAAAATCATTTTGAGCCCAGATATGAGTGAAGTGTAAGATTCTCTATAGGAGCACTTGTAAGCTGCAATTGTTTTCACAAATGATAAGACTAATAGTCCTTCTGACGCGAACACGCAATGCGGGCTGAGGAACTTGAACATACTTTCCCCAACATGTACGACATGTATCCAAGATCGTTAAGCCATTCTGGCAGTAGCTTCAAGTCCAGTGACAATCCTCGTGGCTCCGACATCAAGATTACTGAATGCTGCATTCCTGCGTAAAAAGTGAAACGTTTTGTTTCGCAGTGGAATATGTGTCGATATGCAATAGCATTGTGTGGAACCTTTATGCAAAATTAATTAGGACGCACTTTTGCGTCCTACTCCTCCTTTAGCCGCGGCCTTAACGCCTCTCCTGAATATGACAGTCTATGAAAGCGGCGACAACGGATCACCTTGCATTAAGGATTATTCGAAGCTTGATGGGCAACATATTGTTGCATTTTTGATATAAAGCAAGCCAGATAGTCTGGTTGCTTTTGGCAAAGGCGTCAAGAGACGTAGCAGCTGATATTCCCCACGCGCCACAGCTAATCAGCCCAATATTGGCACTGTGTTGGTAATTTCATTCCATCATAGGGTCAGGGTATTGCCAACATAGTCCAACACTGGGCCCATGATTTGTGCTGCATGGGTCACAAAATAAGCATATCTCGGTTGATGCTTTAAATTTGTTTCTTTAATATAAGCTGTTAACCTGCTGAGAATGTCTTTAAAAGATGCGATTAGTGAATGCCATTACGTGATAAAATGTTCCTGTCTTAATCTTAATAAGAAGTTACTGTTGGTTATTGGCCCTGGGCAAAAAGAGCCATCTTTTTACCAGTGTTCAGTGCTAGTGCATTTCATTGTTATTGATTGTTTTGCAAAACTATTTTTACGAAAGAAACTATTGCAGCCTCGGGCTGACGCCTGTAGGGTATAATTCTGCTGCCCCGAACTATATATTCTCTACAAAACTTTTCATATTTGAATAAACGAAGTAAAGGGGCTTTACAATCTGTCCCTTTCCTTTTTGGGCACTGTAGAACGCCTAAGAGCAATCTGTGGTATCTCCGCCTCACATATGCGGATGAAAATTTTGGTTTTTAATAAAGTCAGGATGGCGTACGTTTGTCGTGAAAAGAGGGCTGCGTAAATATAACCTGCTCAAGATTACGCACTGCAGCGAACAGTTAGAATGAAGACATCGCACATTGTGTTCTCTAATATCTTCAAGGCTTTCAAACTGCACTCAGCCTTGGGAACCTAGGAAAACCGAAAATACTCGATATCTATACTGGCAATTATTTTCATGTTGTGAATTTTCTTCCAGTAGCTTCATTGTTGCTTGTGTTAGCAAGAACCGCAGAGTTATAATGACTTTCAGAAACAAGAAATTCGCCTGAAATAACCTGCACCATATGATCCAGCTGCGCCCACACTGCAATAAACAAAGCTGTTATTGTCTCCGATATAGCACAGCGTTAATATAAACCGAATACGTTAGAAGCTCATACTTGTCTTGTGACATGTCATAGCCACTCACATCTCAGGAAATAGAACTGCTACCGTCAACATCAGCGCACAATACACTGCCCCGATAACTTCACCGAGTCTACCAACCAGCGATTTCAAAGCATCAACTTGACGGGCGTAGCATGAAATGCACGTAAGCTTATTTTCAATGCCGCCAAAAAATTATTTACCATCGCTGAATTTTCATTCGGGCCATTTTAAGCGCACTTATGGCAGTGCGATATAAAAAAGAAATGTGTGCTATTCGTTTTAGCCATAACACAACAAGTGCGAATGTTGGGTTTTTTAAAATACATCAAAATCATTTGAAACCGCCAACGAAGTTAAAGAACCTTTCAGTTTTGGAGTAGGTTTTACGACATTGTTAAAGCTCAAACAAACTACACCGCCCTTAACATCAATAGCAACCTCCGGTAGTCGTATGACTATTTGTTTTCCTCGAGCCGCACTTAAATCTAGTGCGAACCTAAGTGAGCACATCCGACGTCTCATGTTGCTAACGTACCAACACGCTACTCCTAGTTGAAATGACCCGCGTTTCACAGGTCGCGCTATTATTATAACAACGACAAAAACATACGCCTCTGCTACCATAAGCACGGGGTTTTAATTAGGTTACCGAAATTCTTCGATATAATCCTATCCAAAAGGTCTTGCGTAAGTGTTTTATACAGTCTCGAATCAATCGTCACTTTGGAGGCATGTCGCCAATAGGCCTGTCACTAAATAAAGAGTAAGCCCCTCTACAAATAGATGGATTCATCTGAAAGTCAGCACAAAGTCCCACGGTTGGCCAATGGGCTCAAAACACAAGACATCGAACTTTATTGGATGAATTAGTGAGCGCAAACCACACCTTATCTAACGAAAATTAAATGCAAGCCGTCATTTAGCATGCACACTGTGATAAAGAAATTATTGTTTACGCATACATTTTTTACGCTCTCTACTTTTAAGAAAGTCCAAATAATCGTTACAGCCCATGACACAACGAACAATATACCATATTGTTATGCATGACATGATTTCAGGTAGCCTTGCTAATGTAATTGGTCAAATTCATTTTATGACACTTCCTACGTGTCGCACAAATCGCATTATACTGGGTGCCCAAGCTAACGTTAGCAAAGCGGTAAAAAGAATGTGAGGTAGGCCAGGAAAAGCACTTGCATAATGCCACCAGCCATCTGGCACACTTCTGGTAGTATTTTTTCTTTCGCAATTATGTTACTTGCAAAGTTGGAGTACACCTTCACAAACCTCCATGCTATTTATTTGCGCTAAGGAAAGCTCATGTGCATATTTTTTCAGAGCTCCAAAGAAACTTCGAGAAATACAAAAAGTATCACGTGTCTAGCACATTCGTGCAGCCGAGGCTGTGATGCTCCTAATCGTCGTTTGAGCGAACAAAATTAGGTAGCGCCGTGACTCAATGGTCCAGCGTCTGCGGTAGGGTGATATGTATGCGATGGTTCTCGCTCCAGCTATCACCGCACGTGCGCGGGCTGACTGACGCATGATAGTCGCGGACATATCGGCTTGCCGCTGCAACGGGTCCATGAAATCACGCCGTAGCTGATTTCGTTCACTTAAACCACGGTTGAGTGCAGCACAATCGCGGCGTGCGAATGCGCTAGTCATGTGATAGGGTTTGTTTTTATTTTGCGTGCTTTATTTTGTGCTTGGAAAAACGATACACTTGAGGCTTGCTATACCGCAGTAAATGGAATGAGGTTTTTGAAGTTGCTCTCCAACTTTGCAAGCCCCATTTATTTTCTAAAATCCATATTTAGTCTTTTAAACATATAATAATTATGAATTAATTATTTCAAAACAAAAAATTACTTGTGGTAAAAACGACGGCTGCAAATCTGTGTAAATTATCCATTTAGTATACCTGGCCTACCTCAAGTGTTTTATTTTTTAACCTTTCGCGAATGTTAGCTTGCAAACCCTGCGTACCCTTTCGGGGGCTGACGTCTACGTGTTACGCCTTGCCATGCTCAAGAAAGGAATACTGCCGGAAGTGCACGTCCATTGAAAGCCGGGAAATCTCCAAAAACATTGGCAGTTTATTCCAGTTTACTCGGTTACCACCTCATAAGGGGTGCCGCTGATAACAACAAATAGCCCCGCGAATTTCGTGCGTTTTGAGCGACAAATGTGTTCCTCATGGCTGGCTAAAACAATTTTAGTATATTCAGGAGGTATTTCATCGGCCAGATTTTGCACCGATGAGCAACGGTACACGAAATATTAACGATTTTGTGTAGAGTCTCCCGAACTCGAAAATTTTCTCACGTTGCCCATTCAAAAACTTCCTGTTTAAGTACGCACTGAATGCTATGGGCGGCCAACAGATGGTTTTCGGCTTCGAAGCAAGCTCGACATGCTTACATCTGCAGTCGCATGATAATCACGCTTGTGTCTCACAACACAAGAAAAAAGCCCACCGATGTGTATGGGGTGGCGACCAGTCATGATAGCCGCTCTGGAAGGCGTGCACAGGTTGTGGTGGTAAAGTCTCGTGAGACGGACTCCGTTCCAAGCGAGAGCGTCAATATTTGGAGTCCGAATTTGAGGGTTCCCGTTGTAGCTCACATCGGCCCAACCCTGCAGGAACAGACAAAACATTACGCGACCTCTACTGCATGGATACGGCAGCAAGAACATCATACCGATATAATGACAACTTGTTTGACAACACCTCAAGGTTCTTTGTTACACGCTTACCTCAAAGACACTGTTATAAAAATTAAATCAAGGTACTCCTAGCTAGAGCGTTTACATAAACTGTCGAACTGCTGAGCCTAGTAGCGTGGTCCTGTCAGCAGTGGTTGAAATGTGGGCTCACTCGGAATACTTATTTATTACTGCGATATATTTGTACAATATTACGAAGCTTCTTTTCATTTTAGTCCATTATGTTTGCAAAATTACCACTTTTCTTATTACCAGTTTTCTTCAGATTCCGTGTAAACTCCCATGACAGCTACGTCACTCAAGCACTGAGAGAACACTGCAAGAAAGATGTGGTACCGGTATACAGGAACTGCATCCTAGTAGTCTTTAAAGCTATTTAAAGTGATCATTTTGAGTCCGCTAATGAAGAGCTGAGAATATGTCAATCTCATGGTGAAGTACCCGATAAAGCTTGCATTATGTTTAGATTTTGTCGCCTGACAGAGCAAGCACAACTCTAACCTCAATGAATACAAACGTTTCTGGCTAGGTGGCGCAATTCATGTTTAGGGATAGTTCTATAAAAAAAAACTAATATGACACATCACACTCCTTAAGTGTGAGAATGGAAAATTATGAGGTTATTTAAGTTACGTGGTTAGATTCTGAATCACGATATGTTGCATAAAAACTGAGTCATGGGTGGTGATTATGAGACATCACACCCTGAGGCTATAGTGCTCTATGTTTCTTCATTTACGACTTTACATGCCTAGTTGCGTACGTTGTCGCAGCGCACGCAGGCTTAGTGACGTCATCCAAATTTTGTGCCTTTCACTGCGCCGCTATACGTATTTCGTCAAATATAGTGTTTTCGCCTAAATGCATGCCATCTTCATGCCTGCCAGGCAGGCAGATGGCATGGCATCGAGTAGCCTCCATCCCTCTGTTTCTTGGTACAGTGATGTGGAAACACATGAGAGTGACCACATACAAGCCTACATATGCATCAATTAGTTTCCACCTACCACTTCATCTTGTGTGCAATACACAGATTGGCCCGCTTATAGACATCTGTGGAGACTTCCTGCATGCACAGCCAGTCACCATCTCAAAAAGAGGGCCTGATTACGTCCTCTCTCAGTAAAAACACCCTCTATGTGTACCTGCGTCAGTGTCTAGCATCGACATGAAATTCGAGCGGCTTCGCGCGGTCCGTCGACGGGCTAAAAGCAAGTAAAGAAGAACGGTATCCTAGTACGATCGCGCACTTTCTCGCCGAGCTAAACAAGTTTTGCGCGACCTATAGCGGTTAGAACGACAACGTTGGAGACAGTTATGCATATCACTGGATCTCCTTAAGCCACTCTCGCGTATCTTGCATGTTGCGAGAAGCTTTCGGTCACGTACCTCTGTAAGAATGGCACCCATTTCGTGCGGTGGCTCTTTATCAACGCTGCAATGAAGTGACGTATCTATATTTATGTAATATATTTGTGGGCACAAACCAGGCACAGTTACCAATTTCAGAGGTTTTTGAGCTGCCTTCGCCGAATGGTCAATGCGACTTGCCCTTTTCAATACCTTTATTGGACGCCGCTTTTGCTTCGTGTCGGCATTCATCTGCACTTGGTCCTGAAGGGAATACGTATTCAACCTTAACAGCCATAAGCAAGGATGGTCGAAATGCGCTACTTAAGTACTTCAATAATATATGGGATTCTAGTACAGTTCCTGAAGACCGGAAGATTAGCCGCCTGATTGCTCTTTTGAAACCTAGAAAGCCCTCTTCTAAACTTACCTCACATCGGCCAGTTGCTCTAGCGTGTTGGAAATGTTATGGAACGAATGGTCCTGGAAAGACTTAAGACTGGATTTCGTTTGGGACGCTCTTCCATCGACAGCGCCATCGACCTTGTGGTGACAGTAGAAAACGGTAAGCGTCACCGTTGTTACGGTTCGCCACCACTTGTTCGACAGCCGACGCGGCCGCAACGAAATGCAGCGAACCCAAGAGCATCAGTCAAAGCAGCGAGCAATTCGGCCATTTAGCGCCATGCATTCGGTCGCCAACGCTTCCCTCCGCGGTCATACTCCGATGTGTGCAATTTACACGCGTCGTCATGTGTATGGGTACGTGTGTGTGCAAATGCTGGCCAAGCCCGGCGCTCGAGGGAGAGAGCGCAACCCTCGCTCGTTAAGTAGAGGTTGAGGAGGTACAGTCTTTGTCAAAAGTGTGGAGCCCAGGGGGTCTGCTTTGGAGCCGCTTCGTGTGGCTTGTAATGGATTTCCAGTGTTCCGAATTTCTTGATGGGTAAGTCGGTTTTTCGCCCTACCCTTCCCAATGGTAAGGACCTGCCCTATTGCATAATCAGCACCGCTGTACAGCTCGGAAGCATACCCCCCGGGCTGTACACTTTTGACAAAGACTGTACATTCGCGCCGCCGGGATTGAATGACTGAGTGAGCAGAGCTTGCTTTGACACGAATTCTCCCTTTCCATCTGAACTGCCGAGCGCCCAAAAAGCAGCGACTGTTTTCTCTGCATGTGAGACTACGAAGAGACGACGCCAAGGCACCTGCTTTGTGAGCGTGTCAGTTTTCTCTCCGGGCCTGCTTTTCTGCCCGTTCCTACGTGATGCTGTACGTATTAAACGTTGTTTTTGTTATTCTGCGCCTCGTCGTTGCCGGGACTGCTGAGGCTTTCCACCGAGCAATCGAGCTATCGAGCCGAAAATCCAAAGCTCTTATGGGGCCTCGAACCACATCTAACAACTGGTGGCAGCGGCGGGATAACCAAGGCGTGACCGTGGTCTAACACCGTCCACTAGTAGCAGCTGCCTTTTAGATATAAGAGGGCTTATGACAACGTCCTCCATGATGCTATTCTTGATGGGCTTGACGACTTGGGAGTTGGCAACCAGCTGCAACTGTGGATTGTGACGTATCTCAACTGCCGCTTTGTTTACATGACTACTCCTGATGGAGATACTATTCGCTGTCAGGTTGGTCGTGGGATTCCACAGGGAGGCGTGCTCAGCCCAACTTTATTTAACATTAATAGAGTTCGACGTGGCGCTAGTTGGCCACACATCTTGGAAGAGGGAGCAGAGCAAGCAACAAAACAGATGAAGCACACACATACACAAGGACAACGCTGCACTGGCAACTATATTGATCAGAACCCACAAATCGTCTACCTTCATTTTATGTCTGCAGCCAACTGCTCCATTTTCTTTAACATTCTGCAAGTAAGCGTAAAAAATCTTATACCCTTTTCAACCATAGCACTGATAGCATGCTAACACATTGGTCTCCCGAGTACCACTTGCACATGCTTCGACATTTGCCCATGCTAACCTGTCCTTAATCCTTTGAAAACCTTCATAATGTAGTCCTTTCCACAATGCAAGGGAATCTGATAGACAATCCCCGGGATGCAATTGATGTAGCTTGTCCGGCGCGCAGTTTTGCATCTAGACTTACATTTCTGGTTATTCATCCGCGCACACATGCCTTTTGGTCTGTTTCGTACCGTAGGAACAACCCGGATGCCATGTCTGTGCCCAATCTTCATCAAATTATGGGTCAATCCATAAACATATGGTGCCCCAGACCACTTATTTCTTTGAGTAAAGTCTTCTTTTTGCAATCTTCCACTTGTTCGACAGCACAAGGGTTTCTGATATGTTGCACAAAAATACTCAGGAACCCATGCCTCCAGAAGCCTCTCAGTCTGGCGTAAAAAGCTTTCTCTGACATGGTGGTGGCAGGATTTGTTAAGAATCCTTGAATGCGTATAAAACGAGCCGCTTATTCGCTCTAGGTTGGTAACTGCAACATAAGAGCTGTGGCAAGAATTCCAGACTTAAATCTAGAAAGCGCTAAAGACCTTCATTTGGGAGCTCCCAAATGGATATTAGATCAGGACAACTTTCTTCGAACACACCACACGCTAAATCTCTTAGTTGATCTGTCGCCTTTTCTTCCTCTAGATCACACAGCACCAACAGGTCACCTACGTATCGAACAATCTTTACAAAGCCTTTGTCTTTCATATTTTGAATTTTTTGTCACATGCGACAAGGTATACTTCTCTCAGTGTAGGTGCACCCCTCGACCCTATACATACACTACTCCTTTGAACATACAGTACTCCTTCATTGGAAACAAGAGTTGATTTGAGGTGGGCTACAATCAACTCCAAGAACCTATCCGCAAATATCCCAGCTGAATTCTGGAAAGCAATAGCACTGTGCTTTTCGCTCATTTCTCGTAATTATTTCAATAAGCCTTATTGTGGGATAGAATGGTATGTCTTCAAGGTCAAGGGAAAATCTAGTGCTTTTTCAGCGCGGAAAAGCCTTTAGTTACCGTGATTGGAGCATACCTGAAATCAACTTTTGCTTCCCATGAAAGAGAACTGTATGTTCAAAAGTGTTGTATGTACAGGTTCGAGGGTTACACCTGCACTGAGCAAAGTATACCTTGCCGCATGTGACAGAAGGATTCAAACAACTATGAAAGACAAAAGCTTTGTAAAAAGCGTTCGATACGTTGACGACTTTTTGGTGTTGTGAGATCTGGAGGAAAGAAAGGCGACAGATCAACCAAGAGACTTAGCACTAGGTGTGTTTGAAGAAAGTTGCCCTTATCTAAGATTCACCTCGGAGCTTCCAAAGGCAAGTGTTTTGCGCTTCCTAGATGTGAATCTCGAATTCTTACCAGAACTCTTAAGTTTGCGGTAAAAGCTTAGAGCGAATAAGCATTTTGTTTCATATACAATCCAGAATTCAAAAGAGTAAAAATAGGTGTTGCGAGGGCTGCATTCACGTCGGCTTTTAACAACCCCTGCCACCACCGCGTCAGAGAAAGCGTTTTAAGCCAGACTGAGAGGTCTCTGGAGGCAGGATTTCCTGAGTATTTGCTGTGCAGCATTTCAGAACGTCTTATGCTTCCGAAAAAGCGGAAGATTGCTAAAGAAGACTTTACTCAAAGAAATAAGTTATCAGTGAAACCATATGTTTATGGATTGACCCATAATTTGATGAAGATATGAAACAGAGACGGCATCCGAGTTGTTTCTACGGCACCAAACAGAGCAAAAGGCATGTGTGCGCTGGTGAATAACCAGACGTTTAAGTCTAGATGCAAAACGGCGCACCGGACAAGGTACCCAAATAGTATCCAGGGGATTGTCTAAAAGATTCCCTTGCTTTGTGGAAAGGAATATTTTGGACAAACAGGAAGATGCATTAATGACACAATTAGAGAGAGCGCTGCAGCAATATCGGAGATGTCGGGCTCTAACCTCGCAATGGACTGAAAATACTGCTTTATTTGCAAAGACCAAAAATGTGCAGCTGACCTTCAGAATGTGAAGATTTTGAAAACAATTAAGTTCAGGTTAGCATGAAAAATTTTTGAAGCATGTGCAAATATGAATTCGGGAGACCAATGTGTTAGCACGCCTGCAGTGGTATTGTTGAAAAAGGAATTAGATTTTTTATGCTAACCGGCAGGACGTTAAAGAAAAGGAAGCAGTTGGGTGCAGAAATAAAGTGAAGAGAGAAGAAGATATGCGGGTTCTGATCAATATAGTTTTCAGCGCAGCGTTGTCCTTGTATCTGTGTGTGCTTCTTCTGTTTTGTTGCCTTCTTCCAAGGTATTTAACGTCGAGCTGATTTGCCTGGTTACTCGGGAGTGAACTGCCAACTAATATCCACATCACTGCATATGCTGACGACATCTGCATCTGGGCTTCTGGTTCGACGCACCCACGAGCTGTCTCATCGACATCGATGTACCTACGGCGCCAGGGTTTGCTTTTATCGGAAGAGAGGTGCGCAGTGATCGCATTTACTAGAAAATGTGTTAGCCGTTACCCGATTTCTCTACCTGGAGTTGTGATACCTTACGTCTCTAATCACAGATTCTTGGGAGTAATTAGTGGCCGTAGACTATAATGATCGAAGCATATTATTATGGCGAAGAAATAGATAATCAATTTTGCCATGTTCTTCTTTTCATAGCTGGCGTCAAATGGGGTCACACTGAGCGCTCCTTACTAAGGCTTTACGATACTCTGCTTGTTGACTACATACGGTAGTGTCTAAGCACTCTCTAATATGAGACTTTCCTGCCTGCGGACATTACAAAGCGTGCAAGCGCAGTCACTGAAAATATGCTTTGGACTGCCCAGATGCACCTCTAACAACGGCACAGTTGAAGAGGCACATGCTCACCCAATATCGATATACTTGTCATGTGAACCCCTTCGTGTATATTTACGAGCACTTACACGATATCATTTTCACGAGCGGTCAGACTACAGCTTTACAAGCGCACACCGCTGCCATCTGTCGCAAGTACCAACAGGATATGCCCTTTCATATCATCCCGCCCGATCACCATGAGTGATGGATAAACCTTGGGTGCACTTTCGTGTTCCCGGGACACAGAATAAATCAACGGTGGCACTTAGTGGGTTCAAACAATTTACTCTGGCGCACATCTTTTCACAATATCTTATTTATATTAACTTTACACTGACGGATCTGTGTCAGCACAGGCATTCGCTGCAGCTGTTGTCAAATACTGGCTCAGAAAACAACTCTACATTTTATGTTGGGACATACTTATATGTCATCCGATGATGAACTTGTAGCCCTTCGGGAATGTATTCGCTACATATGTGGGGAACCACCTCAGAAATGGTTTATAATCAAGGGCTCAAAGACTGCACTCCAAATGTTTAGAAAATATATTATGCCACACCCCTTACCAGTCTCTGGCTCTTAAGATTATGGAGCTCCTTAAACCTGCCTGACTGCAAGGCCACATGATAATGCTTCAATGGATTCCTACCCACTGCGGGCTTCATGAAAATGGGCAGGCAGATGTTGAAGCAAAACGTGCCGGCCTCCAAACAGCTGTACTTTTTTCAAGAACGGACACGACGTGTCTTCTAATCAGCTGTATGAAGAAGGCTACGACAGCCTACTAGACCCAGCCAATCACATGACACGTTCGTCTAAGAAGGCTCGATCGAGCATTGACATTTTATGTTCCGCGTTAACTTCCGCGCCATCATGCATGCATTTAAACGTGGTTTACACGCCAAGACTTGCATTTGATTGGGCAGGTGGACTTTCCGGAATGTTCGATTTGTGGCATCCCTGAAACTGTGGACCATATAATATTGGTGTGCTCAGTTTATGCGCGTGAAATAAATGTGCTAACCGTACTTGAAGCGTTTAGATTAGAGGTCTCTGTCAGAAGAACTGCTGCTGGATGCTTAGCAGGACAAGGGGAAAGGTGTCCAGGAAGTGCGGGCTGTTTGCCGTTTTTGTGCGCCACCACGGACTCGATTCGCGCTTGTAAACTTCCATGCCTGTATATTTTTTTATATGCCTTCTCCCACATCGTCACCCATCATGATCATCTTTCTTCTCCCCCTTCCCCTTCCCCAGCGCAGAGTAGCAGGCCAGATTTTAATCATTCCGGCGAACCTGTCTGTCTTTCCTTTCAGTAAATCCATCTATCAATCTGCCAGCTAAAAACCGACTGCCAAAGGTATGCTCTTAATTTTCATACCATTGACGACGACGCTAACGCATCTTTTTCGCTGAAAGGATATGTTATGCTATCGGATTCAAACCATCTTACGTTTATACTTTTTTTCAGAAGCGCACCACCATTCTTGAGTGCTGTACTTACAAATA
Organism: Amblyomma maculatum; assembly: GCF_055883805.1. Classification (NCBI taxonomy): domain Eukaryota; kingdom Metazoa; phylum Arthropoda; class Arachnida; order Ixodida; family Ixodidae; genus Amblyomma; species Amblyomma maculatum. The sequence goes on along the minus strand of NC_139345.1, from coordinate 151,136,802 downwards.
TCGTCGAAGCAGGAGAACATGACAGTTAGGATAATGTACAGAGCAATTTTAAGTGGATTTTTATAGAGAGAGCGACATTAATTCCGTTTTTAATACTCAATAGGTACTTTAGGACGCGCCAAGCCTTTCAGGGTTATCTCAAAATATTTCGTTGAAAGCCACGCAGAGACCTTTCACTACCTATTGGAAGGCAGAGCAACGCGATGTGCACTCTTGAACTCTCCCACATTTTTATCTATTTATGCATTTCGGTTATACTATGAGACTCCAAGCAACCTTATCGTTCTAAAGACGTCTCTCTGCAGCCGCTCTACGTCAGAAACGAGATAGTGTAGGGCCTTTGCCAACTTCAATTATCGTAAAAATTTGCCTGAGATCGTGGCTGCTTAGCTACCGCTGATATCAGCAGATGCGAACACACCGTCCTACTATGTCCAGAGCCCAGCGCCCAACGCTCAAAAGAGCTGCTGTGAACTGAACCCACGCGTTAGAGCATTCTACTTAAGTTTGAAGGCTGCGGTATGTGCCGTCTTTGCCAAAGCAACTTGGCAACGGCATGTGATTTTTTATCCCTGTAATAAACCAGTTATGGTTCTGCGTGAGGTGAGGGGAACATATGCCGTCAACTTGCCAGACCTTTGCCTGTGCGGCCCCAATTTAACATATTAGATAAGCGACCCTCGTTTTATGATCGTTTTCTTTATAGATGGTATAGTAGAGAGTACGAAGTAGAGCATCAAATACAATTCCGGCTGGTCGTAAAAGGCAGCAGGCGAGACTCAATAGAGCATATTCGCCACCGACGCTTCATGATAAATACAGGCACCGTCAATGTGTGTAAGCGAGTGCACGCGTACGAAGCATTATAAGATAGGCAGCGACGAATTACGCAAGAAAGCAGCCGCTCTTGAAACTAAAGTTGAAATGTGCACTGTGCATCACTAGCGTCGTTTTATTAAGACTTACTAGAAACTACATGTATTTGATGGTTATTGGTCGCATAGCCGCAGCATCTAATTTAAACGGCCTAGCAGGCTTCAAAACAGGTACCTGCTTTATTGCCGGTTGATACATCGTCGCTTGTTCTCATTTTAGTCACTGGAATCTAAAAGAAGCGCACGTAGTTCAATGCAATGTAAATTCCGCATGCAGTGCAATTTTATTTCGGTGAACCTAGCATTTACACTGTTATAGACAATTTTATCTGATGACGGCTACTGTTTACGGTTTAGGGCACAATAACTATGTTAGTAGCATAATGCAGATGATCCAACGCAGCTTAAAATTTTTGTTTGCGTTCTGTCTCCTGTTGAAAATTTTGCACATACAAGACCTTAATCTTCAAGGTGATGGCTTAAAACTTCAGGTTCTAATAGAAACAGGAAGATAATTTGTATTGAATGAATGAATCTGTGACGTAGCACTCCTCAAAAATGCCAATGCACGGTAGGAGAATAATTTCCAGTAGCCTCAAAGGTATTATCGCCCACATCCTAGGTAATAAGCACACGCCACACTTAGGATATAATGAAGCTTATGAAATGAACAAAATTCCTTAAATTCTGGAAGGTTGCGATCGAAATTTGATTCCTTAACTTGCAGAGGGGACGCGCAAGCTCTACCCAATATGAATATATGCCTGCAGTAGGCTTAAAGGTAGCCAGTGCAGGTGTGGACAAGACGAATGCCGTGAGGGTGTTGAATGAGATGGACTGTTACCACGAGGGCCGCCATATGCTCGCAGCTGTAATTTATAGTGCGACTGGCGCGCTATGTCGCAGGAAGGAACAAGGGCCAGGGTTGTCCATCAAGTTTATTTTTTCAGGCAAAGTCAAGAATACACTTGAATTTCGCTGCGGACTCGTAATATTTGCAGCTATCCAAAATTAGGTTCTTTTTCCGAGTAGAACCAAGACTTAAGCTAAAGCTCGAGCTGGACAGATGACATTAATTTTGAACAGCATTAATCCCCCAGGAATCGGCTCCCTCTAGATCAGGGGTTTCGCGAACTGCTCGTGTGGGTTCTTCGAGCTCAATGACCAAAGCTCGTTCCTCAGTTTTGCGCCGACAGAGCAGGCGCCTCCAGCAGCGTAGACAGTGGCATCGTTCCGAAATGCTCCGCACCGTCCGGCTTGCGTACGTTTTGCTGGAAGCTCCGACAGTGTTGGCTCATCCGGCTAATATGACAGCTTGCCAAGCTGCTCCTTGACACGTGTATCTGGAACACCGTTGAAAAGGTGCAAGGGCGCCCAATGCGACCCGTGTTTTTGTTTGTGCAATGGGGCGCGTGGCGGTACAAGGCCGCACAGTTGAGTTGTGTCATACGGGCCGCTTTACACCATAGTTCTTCTCATCGCAACTGGAAATTCGAATGTCATTTGCTTGCGCATTCGAACATAAGCTGTCGGATAGGGATCTCGTCTGATCATGTCCTCGTCTATTGCACTACCAGGAGCCGCGGAACAATCCTTGCGATCGTGGACATGAACGAAAGCTCCCTGCTGTATACCACGTGACTAGGCAGTGGTTTAACAAAAGCTTCTCCGGCGCTTGGTTGCTCAGTCTCGCCATGGACTAGGTGTGTGCCTCTCCATGCGGAGTGAACGCAACTCCACTTTGGGATTACGCTCCGAAATGCCTCGTAGCAGTCTAAGTATAAATTATGTAAGCGCTACTGCTTAAATATCGCAGTCGAGTAAAAAGTCCGCGTCACGTTATTCAATCCGCTAGGGGGCCACACTCGAGAGTGGCTTTTGTATTCCAATATTTCTTATAAAGGAAAATGGACTTGTAATATTTGCTTCGTCTCAATACCCCTGCATGAATAAATGACATGTCGTCGAATATGCCACGTCTGTATATCTGATAGGTGTGTAAGCCTTTTTACTTTGTCTCGTTAACATGGCGTAAACTTGACTAATTTTGAACAAGCGAATCGTGAAGCAATGATAGCATCAACGAATCAAAAGTATACTTGAAGCACGGACGAGAGGAGGGTGCAAATGACAAATGAGGAAGCGGACCCAGTTGCCGTTTATGAACACTCAAACAGAAACACGGTTGGTGGAAAATTCACTACGATAGCGTGGCATCAATAATGAGTCAATATACGGCGTTATAGAGACGCAAACCACTACCTCTTGAAGAATACCCCTCCTTCAACGGAGGAGTTGCACACTTTGAAGAAATCTGAGAGCACCTATTGACCGAAGTAGAATGAAGTAGAACGGTAGAACGATAGAACCTATGGGGCTGAAAGGTGGAGGCTAACCAAGAGGGTTCTACTAAGTTTAGGACAACCCAGAGGGCTATGGAATGAAAAATGGTAGGAGTAACATTAAGAGATAGGAAGGGTGCAGAAGTTGGTCAGAGAAATAACTCAAGTTACCGACATTCTAGCGGAAATCAAGAAGAAGAAATGGGCATGGGTAGGGCATGTAGTGCGAAGAGAGGATAACCGATGGTCGCTTAGGGTAGCAACTGGATTCCAAGGGAAGGAAAGCGTAGCAGGGGGTGGCAGAAAGTTAGGTGGGTGGATGAGGTTAAGAAGTTCGCAGGGGTCACGTAGATGCAGATAGCACAGAAGCGGGTTAAATGGAGGAATTAGGAGAGGCCTTCGCCCCGCAGTGGCTATAGTCAGGCTGATGATGATGATGAGAACGGTAGAATGGACTAGTTGGTTCTCCGTAGTGTATCAAGAGAGCTAACAGACGAGGAAAACAAAAGACCTATGCAACATGGACCGCGCTGAACTATCAACTAATGTTTATTCGAAAGTACGTTATATAGACATATACACGATAAAACAGCGCACATGCGCAGTCACAAAAAACAAGACAGGCAAGAAGGTAAAACCGCTTTGGAAGTATGTGTTTACATGCCGAACCGCTACCCACTCGGCAGCATGATCATTTCGCGACGTGATAACAATTGACGTAATTACGCACCCATTTTATTAGCTGATAATGTGACCACTTTCTTCTACTTCCCTAGTGTGTCGGTCAAAATGGCCAAACAACACTTCGGTATCATCTAAAAATGAAGTAATTCGCAACGTAGAGCAATGATTCGCAAGGTTAGTTTTTTCTTTCTTAAAGAATCAGCGCGCTCCGTAAGCAGCACGCTAATGCATCGACCTGTCTGGCCTATGTATGTACTTAAAGCCCCAGTACAAATGGAGTTGGTAGACAATGCCAATTTTACATGGGACATATCAATTTTTAGGGTCCATGTTAGACATGATTTTTCTACGCTCTTCGAGTTTTTTTAAAACAGCCACTTCTGCTTTCCCTTTCTTGTTTCGAGCAGAGAACATGATTTTTGCTCCGTACTTGGCTCTCACTCACTTAATATGCCTCGGGAAGGTGTGAACATATGAAATAGCAACCAGCTTTTTTTTTCATGCCCTTTTTAGGCCCCAAGGCACATATCGATGATTTGTATGCACTGACGGCATTATTTTCACTCAAAACTAAAATTGAGTCCTGGAAACTAGATTTCTCGCATCGAATAGCGCCACCAGGCAAGATTTTTCAGGGATATGCTGTGGACAAGATGTGTCAGAGGGACATCTCGCCATAATCGGCGGGTTTTTCGTGAGTGGTGTAGGACGACAGATCAGCTCACCCCAAAGCCAAGAGACGTCCTTCAACTAGAGGAAAGCTTCTGGTGCTTGGTAATTTCACTGATGATTCGTCATGCTTAAACACTACGCCTTTGACTTAAGTTTTGATGAAATCCGGTATGAGAATAGTCGAAAAGCTGGCGTTTGCGCGCGATATGTACTCTAAAGCCCCGGTGGATGACAGAGCTAGATGTGAAGCTTATTGCATCGATGCCGTCGCTAGGTGAAATAGTTCGTAAGCAGTTTCACTCAGCTCAGCTCAGCTCAGGCGTTCAGTCGTGTCCGACTCTTCGTGACCCTATGGACCATGTCCCGCCACGCTTTCCGGTCTCTCACTATCTTCTTAACATCACATAGCTTCATCTGCAATGCCTCGAGAATGCCATCTAACCATCGCGTTCGCTGCCTACCCCTTCTCCGGCGACCCTCAATCTTTCCCAACATCAAATCTTTCTCCAGCGACTCCTCTCTTCTCATCAGATGACCAAAGTAGCTGAGCTTTAACTTTAGAATTTGACCCTCCAATGAGCAGTCAGGGTTTATGGTCGACAATATCGACTGATTTGATCTTCTGGCAGTCCAAGGAACTCTTAAGAGTCTTCGCCAGCACCACAATTCAAACGCGTCAATTCTTCGGCGGTCAGCCTTTTTCACAGTCCAACTCTCGCATCCATACATCACAACTGGAAAAACCATAGCACGGGTTATACGGATCTTGGTTGGCAGACTAATGTCTCTGCTCTTTACTAGGCGGTCAAGGCTAACCATTGCTCTCTTTCCCAGAAGCAGGCGTCTCCTAATTTCATGGCTGCAGTCTCCTTCCGAGGTAATCTTGGCGCCCAAGAACAGAAAATCTGTCACAGCTTCCACTTCTTGTCCATTCATGCTCCAGGACTTGATAGGGCAAGACGCCATGATCTTCACTCACAGGTAAGCTATCTGTGTTGCAATCACTTGCACGGCATGTGATAAGGCATGTGAAGTGATTATGAAGAACTTCCAAAATGTTATAACGAATCTTGCCAAGTACACACGGTGGTACACACTATAAATACTAAAACGGCTCAGTGTGGCCAAGCGCTCCATGGAGAATCAGCGCAACCGATGCGGCCGTGCATCAAAGCAAAGTGGCACAGGCCCACAGGGGCCTGGAGGCGGTGCTTCGTGCTGTACGCTACAGCACTGAAGCGTACCGGGCTTGCATTGTTGCTACGGTTTTATCATTTAGTAAGCATAATAAATCAGCAAGAAAGAAAAAAATTGCTAGCGTGTCGTTTGTCAGACGACAAACAATGTGAGTGTATTGAGATTTCACAAAGCATCCGAGAATCACTGCCTAGGACAGACCAGCCGCTTAGCTCGTACTTATTTGCAGCAGCTTATCAGCCTCACCTGTGTATAACAGACTGCTGTGCCCAATCTAGCATGGTCCGCCAGTTGCTAACCTTCCACAGGATTGAATAACACGCTGCAGTGAGCGAAGTCAACATCACCTATAAGAGTAGTCAAGTAGTCTAGGTGGTGTTGGCGAAGTGCGATAGTGCCATCTCGGCGCGTTTGGCATTGCCAGCACAAGTGGATGCTTTTTTCAATAGAGGAAGCACGGCGCGCTTCGACGCGGTAGCAGACGACATGAAGTACCGCCTCCAGGCCCCTTAGTGCCTGCGCCACTTTGTTTCGTTGCGTGGTAGCGCCGGATGCGCTGTCGCTCCGCTGAGCGCAGCCCCGATGAGCCGTGTTTGTACAGAGTGTACCTCTGTGTTCAAGCAGAGGGCTGTATCACTGCTTTAGATGCTCGAACTGGAAGGATTAGCAAAGAAACTTAAGGAAGCTTTTGTAGTGCTAAGACACATAAATCGAGCGTTCTTTTCCGTGCAATCGTTTCTCAGCACAAGTGGTTTTTCTACGTTTCTAAAGAAACGTCTCTCAGAAACTAATGAAACGGACCCATTTCTCGCTGCTAACACTGAGGCAGTTACTAATCTTCAAAGCGAGAACCTTGCCCCTTGCATTGGTTTCAGCGTGAACGTGGTCGATTTTGTTTTATTCTCTCCCAGACAAGTAAAATATGCAGTGTGTTTAAGCAATGTATGACGACGATGACGACGGTGAGTGCGTGTTCCAAAATTACTGTAGGTTCGCGACCGGATCATTGTTGAAATCGCTTTCCTTCTACCTAAAAATACGTTTGTTATGTGGGAAAGTCAAATCTTTATCAAAGCGTTCGGTATATGCATAGGTGCCAAGGTAGCTCTTATTCTCAGCAACATTTTTCTAAGGCGGTTTGCATGAAAGCTCAGAGAGATTTATTCGGATTTCGCATGCGTAAATTTTGTTACATGGGCAATTTCTTGGCATTAGCTAGCTTGCTGCATCCCAAATTTGTGTCACATATGTTCTTCATGTACTTTCACGAATTTTTTCTATTACGTAAGCTTCCCATAAGGCATATTATAAAAACCCATTTAAATTAGCTTCCTTAAGGAGCCAGAGAAGGGTTCTGTTCTTATCGTTGTCGTGAGCTTTTCACGAAATGAGTCGGTATATGGGCACGAAGCCCACCAAACATCTGTGTTGCAAATTTTCTGCTTGAAATTTACTTTCAAAACTAACCATGTGTGTTGGCAGCATTCCCCTAAGAGCGAGAAGTCTCTTTCGAATTACAGAGCTTTTCACTCCATACTGGTGAAATGTATGTTGTAAAGGCAAGTTTTGGTAAGGCAGAGAAACATTAATGCCATCATCAAATGATGTGGACCATCATAGCTCAGGCGAACAGTTGCAGGGAGGCTGGTACCCTGGACTCTTTTCGCGTCTCTAGTGCAGAAAAAGTCCTCCGTGCATTGAAATCTTTGGTAGGTGCCTCGGGTGGGAAATGGGCACGAAAGAAGGCAGACGAAAGGTGGTGGTTATGCCATATGTTCACACCTTTCCGCACCGAAGTATGATGGTTTGGTTTGGTTTTTGGGGCTTAACGTCCCAAAGTGACTCAGGCTATAAGAGACGGCGTAGTGGAGGACTGCGGAAATCTGGACCACATACGGTTACTTAACGTGCAGTGACATCGCACAGCACACGGGAGCCTTACTTTTCACATCCATCGAAAAGCGGCCACCGTGGACGGGATTCGATCTCGCATCCTTGGGAACAGTAGTCGAGCGCCCTAACCACTGCGCAACCCCAGCGGGGCTATGATGGTTTTGTTTGGTTGATGAGTGCAACATCCTAAAGCGACTTAGGCTATGGGGGACTCCGTAGCGAAGGGCACAGAAACTTTCCACCAAGTGAGGTTATTTGCCGGCACCAAAGTAAGAAAGGGGGAAAATTTTCGGAGGACATGTCCTGTTGTGTGCTCCAAAAAAGCAGGGAAATTGGGAAAGGCGGTTGAAAGAAAACTGGAGGGGCGCTGAAGAAACATGTGCAATATTAACTATCAAAATAGATATGTTCTTTGTGAATTCGGCATTGTTTACCAAACCCAATCGTCCTGAGGTATACGTATGTACCGTCTTTGCCAAAGGTAACCAGGCTGTCCGATTTTCTCCTTAGCCCTGCAGTTAGGCGTTTTACAGGACATGCCAAATTAATAATCGGCTGTGCGGAAAAAACGCCCATCACTCTTATTCCTAAACACCATTTTTTGCCTTTTGAAATTGATCAAGGGCTCCAAACACGGTTCAGAAGGAAACCCTGCAGCCTGGTTACTTTTGGCAAAGACGGTACATAGGCAAAACAGGCGCATATACTTATAGAATAAATACACTAACTTAGCAAATCATTGCTCAACTAGTGAGTAGGCTCCATTTCAATGATGCTGAGGTGTCGTTTTTCATTCTGACCGACGCCTCTCAGGAGTAGGAGAAGCTTTTCATATTATCAGAAACGTAATGGGTGGGTAAGTACGTCAACTGACATGTTATCACCTGGAGAAATGAACATGCAATTTAGTGGATAGCGGTACGGCATGTATACACGAGATTATGAAGCCTAAATGCCTTGTTCTTCGTGACTATACGCATGTCTGCTGTTTTACCGTATCTGTATATACGACGCCCGTGCTTCCGAATAACAATCAATTGGAGGTTTAGGCCCTGTCCGTGTTTTATCGTTCCTTCTTTGCCTTCGTCTGTTAATGCTGCACAGTCAAAACCAAAATAGCTTAGTGACTATTACGTTCAGCAGCTTGACCAATGGACGTGCAAATCAAAGCTAATAATTCGATACAAACGAAATACGATATCCGACAAGCCCTGCCCGATGTAACTGGACAGAAAAAAATTTAGGCGTATTCAATTATTGCAGACTGCCTCCTTCACAGTTTTCTTGCAGTTCACGTACAAATTTAAGAACTGTATAGCACAACCCATGCCATACGATATTAGACCACAACAGGCCGCACCGTACTGCACCATATTACAGTGCACTATAAAACCAGTCTATACCATGCCATACCTAGAATTCTATATCATGCTATAAATGACATTTTTCGCTTTACTCAGACCGGTCAATCACAATGTGTCCGAGTGCGACTGTGTCTTCCTACGTTTTCGCTACTAAGCCCACTAGCGCTCGTTGTAGCATAGCTTTTTTTTAAACATATGTACCGGTATAAAAAGCTCTTAAGTATCAAATGAAAGCTATTATTTTCATTGGAACCCCGCAGAAATGACCGCCGATCACCTCTCAGTTATCCCTCCAAGATTTTAGCATCCCCTGGCTGCCAACGTGGAAACACCTGGGCACAGAAATTACACTTGACCATCATTACTGCCGTCAATTTGAAAAGAGGCTACGGACCAAGCCAATCTCTCATCGGGGATTCTTGGGATCGCGGGCTTTGTGGTCATTGAATTGCTTCGAGGTTTTTCGAGCGCTGTGGAGGTCGGCGGCGGTCTTGTGCTTGACCTTCAGCAACTCGGTCATATGCCTGTCATCGTCGACTCGCCAGGCACTGGAGACTCTCCAAAGGGAGGCTGGGCCACGGTACTAAACTCCCACGGCTGCGTCCCGAATGAAGCGGTGCAGGAGGATCTTGGATAGTCCACGTTCGTGGCATGCGAGGCGGTGGCGAAGCTCGCTTATGAGAGACGGCTGAGTGCAATGACGGACCGTCGTTGGGTGAGACAGGTGTACAGATACATACACCTTCGGTGCGTGAACACCATGTGGGCGCGTCGCACAAAATAGCTCGTGGAGAGCTACGCGTTATAGGTAGCCCGGCTCACGGTGAGTCTTCAACCCGGCCAGAGGGGACAGGTACGAACGAGAATATGTGCACGAGTTAGAACTCAAAAGAGAGCAGAGCTCGGCTCACCAAAAACTAGCACTCTCGCTGTACTGCAGCGGCAAAGCGAGAGTAAAAGGGAACTTCTACGACACCTCCAAAGGCAGCGGACTGCTGATTAAAGCCCGTAGGGGTGTCCTCCGAAGACGGACGCTGTGTGCAAAGTACACCGCTGACCTTGACCCAACTATACTCAAATGCTACTTAGGCGAAGAAACCATCGCCTATGTCGTCCTGGAGTGTCCTGGGCTAAAACCACATAATCTTCGGTGCCAGGTCCGACAGGTAACCACCCGAAGGCCGAGCAGGACTAGCTGAGTTTCCAGGAATTGCTTACCATCAGATCAGCCGGATACGCACCCAGTGGTTTCAAAGCGCCTTCTCGAGCATTGGTGGCAAACTCGTGAAACGCACAATTACGCACTGGTCTCGGCTTGACAACAGCGAACACTATTGTCAACACGGTTTTTCCTCCTATTTACTTCCTTTTTTCTTTACTTTTTTTTTCTTTTTCGGCCTGATTCGGAACTGTCTGTTGATTGCCCGCTACAAATGATTGGCCACCAATTACATCATATCAACTCTACTATTATCATAGTGACGCTTCATTAAAGTTAACAGCTTAATGTGAAGCTCCAGCTCATCTTTAGCAGAGGCGAAAAAGTAGATATCGCAGAGTTGGCACTACTGTTGAAATACATGCGGTCACTATTGCTTTCATATTGATTGATGGCATCACAGATGCCCTAACGTATGGGAAGCGAAGCTGACGCGCAAGTCTGTTTGATTATTTCGTTTATAGGATTTAAAGACCCAAAGCGGCTCAGGTTATCAAAGAAGCCGAATTGAAGGTCTTTGGAAGTTTTCACCACCGGGGGCTCTGGGGATCGCACAGAGCACATACATCGCACAATGCACGGCGGCTATCTTGTTTTTCGCCTCTATTGAGAAGGCGCCGTCCAGGCCGGAATTTTATGACACATTTTTGTGTTCAGCAGGCGTGTACCCTAAACACTGATTCACGGCGGCCGGTGACACGCAAAGTGTCTTGAGGCAGCGAATGACTAATGAATAGTATGAGACATGTATAATTACCTGGTATTGACGCGCCATCAACGGTATGAAGCTGGTGTCATTTATACACTGCCTCACGACCACTAATTTGGACGATATTTACCTTTAGACCATAGCATTTTTCAATACACTGAGCTAGTAATGGGACTGAACAACGGTAAAAAAATTTGCGGTTCTTTTCTAGAATTCACATGATTTACGAACTGTATGCGAAGACAATAAGCCGAGCATCTATTACGTGCCTCTATATAATTGGCTTAGTTTTGTTATACCTGATAAATCACCTTTTCCGTATTGCAGCCGTCATTCGTTAGCACCGGGCAGTAAATACAATTCCGGCAATGGACGAAGACGACGACATTTCTATGCTTTTATGCATACGTTCACCTATGTGCTTCGTTCGCTAACATGTCTGGTATTGAACAGCCGGCTTGTGGAATGACGCCATTAACATACGGGAGCATATAACGTCTTTAGCACTCAGCTTTTTACATCGCTTGCATGAAGTCAAGTTCCTTTTTCAGCGCCTATAATAAACAAAGACACTAATGGGCACAAAAAAACAGTGTTCCAAAGTGTGTCACCGTTCACGACTACGCTGAATGAGGCCATTAGCAAGGCAAACGAAGGCGTCAATGCATACTGATTGTTTAGCAACCTTGCACGCACATATGAAGGATACCTGCGGTTGCAGCTGGGATGATAGGCGAACTCTGTTGTCTTCAGTGAAGAGGTTGTAGCTTTCGGCCAATAAATATTGGAGCACGAGCTGGTATTTTCCAGTTCACAAGCTTCTCTAGATCAGGACCATTAACAGGAAGCCACCTCTGATCGCAACCCTTCAGGAGCTATCTCGCGTTTCTAGGTCAGACATGTAGAAGATAACGAGCTTGGGCTAACCACAATTGATAAGTCCTAGTGACAGCGGCCTTAAGAAACGAAAAACGAAACGGGACACACGGAGTGAGCAATGAGCAGCACAGACAGAATATATATCCTTCTGCTATGAAACATGCTGCTGTAAGTATAAATATGCTAGATGCTTCAGACTAAAAGTATGTTCCGAAATTTTCTTCCTAATGACGGTTAGCTTAAATTTAACCACCTTTGCAAATAATTTATAAAATCAGCTCTTAATCGCATATTGACTCAACGCTCATAACATTACCTTTCCATGTTATATACCCTATAAACTTGATCCTTTAAGGGCGTTCCAAAACAAAAATTAAAAGATCTCGCTTCATTATTTACGTGCAATGGCCGCTCATTCACAAAAGCGAAGCCATCTACTAACGACATGATCCTTTAAGGGCGTTCCAAAACAAAAATTAAAAGATCTCGCTTCATTATTTACGTGCAGTGGCCGCTCATTCACAAAAGCGAAGCCATCTACTAACGACAGAAGTGAGTAGTAGTGGAGCATCTCAAAATCATTGAGCAATTCATTCTCGTGCACTGATACAGAAAGAGCAGAGTACTAGATAAGAGATCAAGAAAATAATTCAGGCGTTTGAAACAACACAATCTTCACAATCTTCGAAAATATTCATGATGACCCTTTAGACCGTGTCCGCTCTGCAGTACAGGTAGCAGTGATCATCGCCACAACAGCAGTAGTGCAGATAGGGCACCCTCATCAAGCTTTAGAGCCGTGCTTTGCATACTATAGAGATACTTTTACAGATAAGATCGAGAGCACCCACGTACGCACCTTGCATTATACCAAATCATCAGGAGCGTTGTGCCCGCAGGAGCAGGAAAGAGAGAACCGAACTCAGCCAAACGTGGTGCTAGACACGAAACCTGGAGCAACCCCAGAGTCCTAAGCGCAAGACGGGATCAAAGTGGATGTGAAGAGGTGAGGAATTTCGCAGTGCTATCCACACAGGCTTATTTCTCTGCGGTCAGCGAATGCAGCATTACTGATCATTTTCCAAGAGTTTATGTGTACGAATGGCCATTGGTATATATCAAGCGGCAATAGACCAATGGGTCAAGGTAAGAAAGATAAAAACAAGAAATATGCAGGTATGAGCTCCATTGGCAATATTCTTCCCAGTGTGAGAAGCGTCCAGTATTTTTCTTATACTTTTACTTATACATTATACTTTTCTGGCTCCTAGTGCGCTCTAGATGATGTTGTTTAAAGTGGTTTTTCTCCCATATCGGAAATCAAGATGCTCTAAAAAGGGAGAAAACCCTCCTCTAATTACCAAGTTCTGGCAGCATGAGCGTCCAGTGGCAACATACTTACCAAGTCGTCTGCCAAGATAAACACGATATGCGGAGGCTTCTTCTTGGAGGCCCCTAGCGACTGGTCTCCCCAAAATGTGAGCCACAGTGTTAGCAAAAGGAGAGCGACGACGCCTGTCAAAACTGCCATCGCGACGCTCCATAGCGTTACTTGCTTTCGGTGGCAGCCACCACTGGCTTCCGCTTCGTCGTTCGATCGAGAAGGGACGCCGCCGCTATGTGCAGACTCCAAATCAGCCCTATGTTCCCTGTTTGGAGTTTGGATGATCCCCTCCACTGAAGCGGCGACGTTATTGCCGTTGTTAGTTGGAACACGCGCATCTCCTTCCGAGATTTTGGGCATGTCTCGAGGCCTGGAAAAAAGAACAGGATAAGAGATGGTTCATGAAGATGCCCTCTCAACCTCAAAACGGCCAATACATGAAACACCCTGAGTGGTAAAACAGGCACCAGAGCTATCTACTGCTGATAGCAAATGTTGCGTTCAAACGTGGCCTGCCAAGCCTATATAGGGGCGAAGTAGACAAATATGAGCATAGCCGCGTGACATTAATAATCTTACATGGTGGTGGAGGTTGCGGATATTCGGCGTCTGGAAATTAGAGTTCATATAGTCAGAGACATACAGAAGCACGCAGCTACAGAGAGCACTACTCTGTCAACCGACATCCCCTCTATAGATTACTCGTAATGACCAGCTCTACGTTTTTGTGTAGAAATTAATCAGAGTTTTCGAGATGCGGTGCTTTTGGCACTGGAGGCGGCTGTGGATGTGATAACGTAGAGTCTAGGACAGTTTCTGATTGTAATGGTCACGCAGCCGATTTGCACTGGCTCCTCGCGTGAAAAGCAAAATAAAAAAATGAAATATAATTGCTCAAGGCACCATTTCCAAATTCAAATGTTAAATAAATTGAGTGACTCATGACTTGCATACATTTTGTGAACCTAGAGCAAATGGCGTTTCATCTCCGATAACAGGGAAAAATTTAGCAAATCCACACTACTGGAGATCAAGTGCGTAGTGTGTTCCAGGTGGCGTTTTCTTTAGAGGCGTTTCGAAAAAGGCCCTGCCGCCTCGATGCAGCAGTGTTTAATGATATTGTAGGAGTGTTCAAATCGACGTGATTTCAAATTTCTTAAAATGCACAATATTCAAACACTTTCTGGGTTGTCAGCTGATGGCTAGTTTTGCCTGCAGTACAAAAGGGGCTTGGTAACATTCAGAAAAACGGCACTAAATAGAGCAATCGAAGAAGTAATCAAATATAAAGTGAGAACCACTACAAATCATTATGCTATAAATATATCTTATTAAAGTGGTTATTTACAGCCTGAAAAAAGTTACAGATAATTACATAACAGTAATCGACTACGATTGCATTACTTTGCTCCTAATATTATGGTGTAGCACAAATTCGCCGTGTGCGTCTTGCCTGAACATTTGTTCATCATCATCATCAGCATCAGCCTGATTATACCCACTGCAGGGCGAAGGCTTCTCCCATATTTCTCCACTTAACCCGGTTCTGTGCTAGCTGCATCCACTTGACCCCTGCGAACTTCTTAACCTCATCCGCCCACCTAACTTTCTGCCGCCCCCTGTTATGCTTTCCTTCCCTTGGAATCCAGTTTGTTACCCTAAGCGACCATCGGTTGTCCTCTCTTCGCCCTACATGTCCTGCCCATGCCCATTTCTTCTTATTAATTTACACTAGAATGTCGGTAACTTGAGTTATTTCTCTGACCCACTCTGCATGCTTCCTATTTCTTAATGTTACCTTACCATTTTTCATTCCATAGCCCTCTGGGTTGTCCTCAACTTAAAACTCTCTTGGTTAGCCTCCACGTTTCAGCCCCATAGGTGAGTATTGATTTCTTACACACAGGTAATTTTCAACGGGTGTTGTTTTTCGAAATCATTATCCCTTATTTGCAACGTTTCCTCGTGAAGACATCAGACATCAGCCCGCACAATGAACACTCTCTACTAGTAAGCGCTGGAGAGTGGGGTAGTGCCATACCGCACGAACACAATGCGCATCCACTTGCAGTTCCTCAGCACTTCGATGCCAGTTGTTACATCCTCTATAAACCGCCATTATTGGGTCGGGGGGGGGGGGGGGGGGGGGGGGGGGGGGGAGGGGCCTGGACAGAGCCTGCCATAAACGTGCCACCAAACGTCTCATATAGCGTGTCTGCTCAAACTGCCAATCATAAATTTTATGGCTCATTAATATGGACATATGTATCTAAAAGATGGAAAGTGTGGTGGTGCCATACCGCACGAACACATTATGCACCGACTTGCAGTTTCTCAGCACTTAGATGCCAGTTGTTACATCCTCTATTACCCGCCGGGATGACTCAGTGTTAAGGACGCTTAGAAGCGGCATCTAATTTCGACCACGACCGCCGCTTTCTAATGCAGATGAAAAGCAAGGTTATTGTGTACTTCGTGAAGTAAGTGCACTTTAAAGAATACTCGGTGGTAGAAATTTTAGGAGCCCTCTACTACCGCGTTTCTCGTAGCCTGTATTACTTTGGGGCGTTAAACGCAAACCGAAGTTCATGTATGAAGTGGTGCGCTTTGTGGTTGGCGCTTTGAAAATGCAGTGAAGGTAAGGTTTTCAAAATGCTGAAAGAACAATGTCGGATTTTGTGTTCTAAAGACTTGTGGCGGGTTTTCGGGGGAAAACATGTCAAGGCCTTCAGGATTTTTCGGCAAAAACCTGGGGTAGCTGCTCACGTCCTCCTTCACTAGACATTCATAAGGCCTTAAATCGAGGAATTGCAACTGATGCCAGCATGAATTACAGCAAGAAAGAAGACTACATAGAGCGCCTCAAGCCAGGCAGCTATTCGCACCTTCGTGCTGCCGAACAATCTGTCGCGATCAAATTGTTACACATGCTTTGATCCTGTAGTCTTTTCTGCTCCGAAGTAATTCACAGCTGGTAATCAGTTACCGACAAATATAATTGAATTGCCCGAATCATTGCTCTTTGAAGAAGTAAAACAGTTTAGTACAAATTATTCAAAGATGCAATTATTTAGAAGTAAAAGATTGGAAGCAGTATATTACATACAAACTGGATCGTTCATATCAGGCAACGATAATAGCTGGACATAAATATTTGGGCACACGTACGCTTCGCTACCGAAGATAGGAAATACCGGTGTTATTGGCTTCCATCTTCGACTTCCTGTGGACCCTTTTTCAATGCCCAAGAACGTAGCTGCTCTCGCAATGCACTTGTTAATTAGGGTGCATCTCCTGCAAAGGGAGCACCCCACTTTTGATCCCTGATGCTTACAGGGCAGCACGAGAAAGATCAAGTCCTGGCCAAAGCTTCCAACGAACGGAGCCTCTAATGTCGCAAGGCCTTTGCTTAAAAGAGCATTCCGCCCCGCTTCCTGCAGTGGTAACCTGAGGAGGCTCGCAAAACTGCACATGTTCCCAACATTTCACCCCTCCCGGCTACAACCACAAGCCAAACATTTTAAAGTGCGCCCTCCAACCCCAGCATCACCAGCCAGCTGTACTCGCCTGCCTATAATGATCTCAAAATATAAGATATCTTTGTGGATTATCCTAAATAATTGCGCATGTGCCTACATACAGCTTAAAATAGAGAATGTTTTTCTGGAATTTCAAACAACCTAAGCTGCAAACAACCTAACTGGTTTCTGGAGAAAATTCTAAGTAGAATTAAGACACTGTAAAACATATTTATCCTGCAATAAGCAATACTACACCAGAAATATGTCCTGAATCGCGCGCAGCATAATTTGCTTGAATGGAAAATTACGAAGGGCTAAAAGAAAAAAAAACAACTCTTGCTCATCGCTCATCTTCCTACTACGTCAAACGAAAACTGAACAAAAAAGCAAGGCTTGTATCCAACACCTTGACAAATTTCATGTCGCACAAGCCGAAAAAAATTTGGCGCTATCTATAAAATCTAGAATCTATAACAAACACCAGTTAAAATATTAGGATCTGTCACATTTGATGCACGTGCTGTTGCCGACACTATCAACGCCCATTTCAAGTCTATGTTTAGTGTTCTTCCTGTTCAGCTAGTTTAATTCAGTGAGGGTGTTTTAAGGTCCCAAAGTGATTCAGACAATTAGAGACACCGTAGTGGAGGGCTCCGGAAATTTTGACCACTTGGGGTCTTTTACGTGCACCGATATCGCATAGCCCACGCGCGCTTTGCTTTTCTCCTGCATCGCAAAGCCGCCGCCGTAGCCCGAAATCGATACCGCATCCATGGGCCCAGGAGTCAATCGCCGTAATTACTGCACCACCGTGGGAAACAAATATTCTACTGGTTTCGAAAATCACATATATCGAACAAATAGGTTATTTTACGTGGTATTTCCGCTCATTTGACGTTATGTTTGAACATACGTTTCGGATTCCAAGTATCGCCACCATTAAGCCATGTATACTGATTCTTCTTGTCAATAACAACAAGAAAAGACCGTCCGGTCTCAAAAAATTCTAGTAAAATCATAAAGTAGCCGGCTGCGCACTATGTCCATTCACACGATGTGTTTACAGCATTGCATGCTACAAGCAGCCGGACTTCCTTAAAAAATTGCTGCGCAGGTTTCATTAGGCAATACGTTATCGTGACACCTATGGTCCTTTCATAGTAAAGTTCCTTAGAAAATAGGACAAAGATACTCAAACTTTACCATGAAGTCATAGACGAACATCCATGTAAGCGAAAGAGCAATATTTTGGCGTTTTATGTGTTCCTTTACCAGGATGCCTGCACTCAACCTATCAGCTTCCCCGAATGCAATGTTTGTGAATGAAACATACCTTTCTCGCATAGCAGGGGAGAAGTTACTTCGAAAGCAGCTCAAAGAAGCCCTTGTGCCCTTCTCGCGGGTAGGTCAGCATTCTGTGTAGGATACGGTTTTACGGCATCAACTATGCAGATAGCGCGGACGGCCCGCAGCGTCTTGTGATAACAGCCGTCCTCGTGAATTCGTTTCTGCAAGTCTGTCAGATGAGCATTCCAACTCGAAATTTCCTTTTACTTTTGAGTCATTTCCTTCGTGCCCAAGACTCTAAAACCGGTTCCAGCTGAAAATATTCAATTTGCACCTGCTTGGCTAAACTTACCACGATAGCAGAAACGTGCCTTTTCTTTATGCCTGTTTAATATGGCAGATTGGCATAAAGCGCATAAAATATCACTGTTCGCTCAGCTTAGCCCCAAAAGCTAATCCAAACGGGATCCGCCCTTCCTCACCGTTAGCTCGGAAACCTTCTGCAATGTGAAGGCTCTGTAGTCGCCACAAGTGAATAGCGAACCCGCATCCCACACAACCAAGTGAAACACTAAGCGCTGTGCTTAAAAGGCAATAATGTTATACACTGGAACGTGCCTTCACACTACAGGCGCATTATTATTTTTACACGACGAAGTACAGGTACATCTTTCCAGAGAGAGAGAAAGAGTAAACTGTAACTGGTTAAGGGAATTGTAGGTTTGTTCTCACTCCAGGATACCATTGGCTTGGACTGCCTCCCGGGCCCTGGTGAGCAGGCTGCGCTACTCAGAGAGACATCTTTCTAATAAATTGTCATTGGACGTCCCCATTTTAACACTATAGCCGTTCACCGAAATTCCGGCTTCGGCTTTATCGTTGTGAGCGAAACTCACGAGCAGTGTGTGGCAGATTATATAATGACCGCACATTGACTGGATGCCTGACGTTACGTTTGGCAGTAGCTGCCAACTGGGCTTCTCTTTTCATGGGAGAAGATGACGTCAGAATCAGCCTTCCAGGACCCTTGCATTCACGTTACCTGTTAGCCATGCAAGCACATACATATGACTTTGTTAAATAGCGGGTTTATATGTCGGGTGGTAGGCTACGCTATCGAATCATACCCTTAAAGGCGGAGCTTACGGGCCCCGATATTTTTGTTCACTCGTATGCTTTATGAATTTGGGGATAGCGCGGACAAAGCAGCAACAAAACCTATTTTGCAGCAGCGCTGAAATGAGGTGTTAGCACCTCCTTCGTCCGATAGTTTGTCCAGAACGCACCAACAGAGAGCGGTGTAAAGTCGATAAGAGAAGAGAGTTGGATCGTGCTTTGTAGCGCGATGGAGTTGCGATGGGTCAGATGATATGTCACTGGGTATACTGAGAGTATTTAGAGTCAATAATGATCCCTTATATTGCTCCACTCTTGAACAATGAGGAATGCTTGCCTACAATATAACCTGATCATAATGTCTTATTTTTTGTCATTCTGTGGTTGGCGTTCAGGGTTCCACTGTTTTCGAAAACTCACCCACTTTAAGCAGATGTCGTTTGATGCGAAACTTAGCACGAAAATTACGGTCGTCTGGCAAGGGATTTGACATAGATATTCGCGTATTTCTGCACCGTGTAATTCAATACCAGAACTGTCTCAGACGAGATCGAGTAAGCAAAATCCACCAACACCTGTTTCCGCATGAAGACGCAAAACCAGTGTCGCTACCACCTGGCATCGCTAAACCCAAGCGAAATGACTCACAGCTTCTACCGAGGCACCCATTGTGCTTTACTCTAGTAATGCCAAAGGGCGCTGAAATTGCGTTTATGCATAAATTTGGCATTACCGTATTTCGCTCTCTCGATCTAGACACAGAGGAATTCTTCGCGTCATATGCGACGAAACACTTATATCACGTTGCCTAACTTAATACGAGGCATAAAAAACAGAACTACGAAAGCCTTTAAACGATGTGTTTTTTTTTTTTTTTCGTGAACGCGCAGTTTATGCGAAGAGTTTTTCAAAACTACTACGACAAAGTACCAGCACAAAGGATCAGCGGGTGATTAAAATTTTTTTCTAACTTTACACGGGCTGAATTTTCCTATTTCTTCCTTGCCATCTAGGTACACACTGTGAAGTCTCATTATATTACCGTTTACGTGCATGCAAAGAGCATGCAAATGAACTGCGCTTACGTATCTGCACGCAGTCTAACCGAGACCAGTGAGCCCCGTGCAAAACTGCAAGTTCTGATAACCTACATAGGCGATCATAATAATGATTTTGCACGTTAGCGGTCGAATAACCGAGTTCCTGATTTTGTTTAAATATTTTCTTCTATGCATAGAAGCTCTCCTACACTCGAAAATTTTCGAATCTTGCCTGCACATTTTTTTTTGCACGCAGTTGTTTTTCCTGACCCTCAGCCAGAGCTTCAAATAATCACGGCCATTTCGTCTAAACCTGCAATATCTAGAGCATAGGGGTATGCTTATAGGCTTAGAAACATCACACATTACATGCCAAATCTTGCTCCGTCATATCAAGGCTTTTCGCAGATAGATAGATAATTGTATTTATTGAAAAGAAAAGGCAGAGAGGTTGGCCGGGATAATTCAAATCTGGCCTGCTACTCTGCACTGGGGAAGGGGAAGGAGAGAAGAAAGAAGGTCATGATGGGTGACGATGTGGGAGAATGCATATGAAATACATATACAGACAGAGTAACTTGTTTTACAAGCGCGAATCAAGTCCGCTGGCACACAAAAAACGGCAAAGAGCACGCACTGCCTGGGCACCCTTCCCCTTGTCCTGCCAAGCGCCTAGCAGCAGTTCCTCCGACAGAGGCCTCTTGTCTAAACGCTTCAAGGAAGCCGCTAGCACACTTCTTTCGTGCGCATACGCTGGGCACACCAATAATATATGGTCAACAGTCTCTGGGATGCCACAAGTTGAACATTCCGGCGAGTCCATCTGTCCAATTAAATGTAAGTACTTGTGCGTGAAAGCCATGTTTAAACGAAGTCTATGTAGTAAGCATGCCTGATCACGCGGAATATCAAGCGGAACATAAAATTTTAATGTTTGATCGAGCCTTCTTAGACGAATGTGTCGGGCGTCTGGCTGGGCCCTGTAAGCTACTGTAGCCTTATTCATACAACTCGTAAGAAGGCACGTCGTGTCACCTCTTGAAAAAGACACAGCTGTTTGGAGGCCATTGATGAGTGCGCTTTTCGCTTCAACATCGGCCTGTTCATTCCCATGGAGCCCGCAGTGGGCAGGGATCCATTGAAATATTATCCTGTGGCCTTGAAGCTGGGCAGATGTGAGGAGATCCATAATGTTTAGTGCCAGGAACTGATAGGCAGTGTGGCGCAAGAAGTTTTCCAAAATTTGTAATGCCGTTTTTGAGTCCGTGAATATACACCATTTTTGAGGTGGTTCCCCACATATGTATCGAATAGCTTCCCGAATGGCTACAAGTTCAGCAGCGGTTGATGTAGAGGATGTCTCAAAAGGAAATGCAAAATGTCTACACCGCCCCCTAGCACTCTTTCTACAGACAGCCTCATCTTGAGTCACTCTAGTAATGGCACGTCAAACAAGGGTAACGGGCTAGAGAGAGCGAGTTATGTCTGGTCAGCACGGTTTTGGAATATTTTGGAATTGCTGGTTACGAAGGTACCAGGCGTAGGCGTGCCGTGTAACGACACGTTATTTCTTACTCATACTTTCAATATCGTTTTGTTATATTTACTTTTCGTTGGTGGCACTTCCGCTGAGAACTTCTTCATAACTTCAGAAATGACAAGCACAGGGATTGACGCTTTGCTCTGATCGATTTGCGTTTTCAGATACATTGCCTAAATCATTAGCCATTTTTCTACGGTACTTTCCGCTACCTTTGGAACCGGGATAATTTCGTGTACTCACTGGTACACGAGTGGAAGTTCTCTAGTCATCACGGGCCCTAGATTCGCTGCCACTGCTCCTAAACACTTTGCGCAATTAGTTACAAATAGCTGAACAAAATATCTGCAACTAACGATAAGCATTCTAAAGGACATGGCCATACGCAAGCACACTCCCACCGCTTCCAGAGGCTTCAATTGATGTCATGACCTATATAGTATCTCGCATCGTAGCGACTTAAATTTGGGGTGCTGCAGTAATGTCAAAATCGTCGCCTTTGTACCAGAAAAGCGCAAGCAGGAAGCGGCAACCAGCAACGGCATGAAAGAATAGAATTCAGCAGTATTTAGGGCGCGCTTGCGAATATGACAGCATCCTCAAGCACAGCTGCCAACGGTAGATGGCGCTTCCTTTGTTACGAGCGTGCCCCAAAGCACTGCTGGTGGTCTGTACATAAAGTTTTACATGTACGGCGCGGGCTGACAGTCCACAGTGAGAGTTCCCACTGCAATAATTTGATCGTCACTGAGAGCGAAACAAAATGTATTTATTCTGAAAATAAAATGTTGAAGTGGGTTTATATAGCAACACTGAGTCGTGTGCACCACGACAGCGAAAAAGGGAGCGAAGAAATGGCCCTGGACCAAACTTAGCCTCATGATATGTAGGCTTGCCCTAACGATTGGCCTTCAGTGCATCCATTCGGCAAACAGGTCAGGAAGATGCCCTAATCATAAACAAAAATTAGGTCTTGGCGTGCCGGGTTAATTCCAGCTGAAGTCCAGTAGTTGGTAAAGTAACTAATTTGCCTTTACCAACAAAGTGTCTTTCAAGTAAAAGCGTGTAATGGCAAATGAATTGATATGACGTGGTGTACGGACACGTGTCAACTGCGATTGGTTCTGTTGTGTGACGTCATCAGGCAAGCTACCTACATATAGTTCTGTGTCCGCGAAAATAAATCAGTTCTGTGCTCACCACTGAACCGGCTTTGTCACTCTGCCCACTGCTACAACAGTGGCGACGAAAGGTACTGCCCCGCGGTATCGAGCGTTCCTGCGGCGATGGCATGTCTACGATCGACGCCATGGCGGCGAACATCGGCTTCTCAAGTTTCGACAAAACCCAATATAAGTGGGACAGTTTTTTTACTCGATGCAGCCACTGTTAGAAGCGAACGATGTTAAAGCAGAAGATAAAAAGAGCACTCTTGGTGTCTACACTATCCACTAAAACAATTGCCTTTCTGACTGGATGCTGCGCTCCGCGAAAAGTAAATGAGTTAAGCTATCAGAAAGCAATTGCGTTTCTTAACGACCATTGCGCGCAAACGTGCAAGGAATTGCCGCAAGTTACAAGTTATTTTCTAGAAACCAAGCAGCCAACGTATACCGTCCGAGATTAGGTCGTTCATCTTCGCAAGCTTGCTGATGAGTGTAATTTTGGCACCAGCATTGACAGTGTGTTACGTGACCGCATTGTTTGCAGGATCCGAGATCCCGCCGTCCTACTGACTCTGCTCGCAAAGGCCGCTCTTATACTAGCCGAAGCCATAATTATCGGAATGGCAGCAGAAGCCGCCGCAAGCGAAGTGGCGGTCATGTATAGCTTGATAATGACACAGCTGTGGGCACTCTCGGTGGCTAGTCGCGGCTAAATAAGATCCGGGGCAAAGATGCGAGCTCAGTTTAATTGCGCTCACTTCGGAAACCGCACCCACGAAGCAAATGAGTGTCCCCATAGGAGAGAGCAGTGCTGCAGTGCTTTCGCTGTGGCAAGACTGGCCATTTCGCAGTACACTGCCGCTCACAACCATGCATTCGGCCAGGACGCAGCCGGCATAACGGAGACACTTGCATCGATGAACAGGACAGTGCTCTCTCAGAAACTGAGATAAGCTTTATTTCAACCGCCACCAACGGCAAGAAGGTATTCTTTGGTATTTCAACATTACACACCAGCGTAGCGCGACGTATCATCCACAGTCCAATGGCCTTATTGAGCACGTTGTTCGTACCATAAAAGACGGCCTTTCCAAACTGTAGGCTCGGAGCGACCTCGAGAAAAACTATCCCGGGTGCTACTCGGCTACAGACGTACCCTTTGCCGCGCGGAAAGTCTCCCTCTGAAATGCTACTTGATTGCCAAGTTCGCCCAAGGTTATACGCATGTCTGCCGTCAACATTTCAGAATTCTACACAGCTTTCCAGGTTCCAGTGTGGGGATCCAGTGTTGGTGAGCAACTTTGCCCAGAGGAGTAGGTGATGTCATTAAAGGTATCGAGGGCTTTCGGCTGGTGACGGTTGACACTCCAGATGGCCCAGCCCTATGTCATTTCAACCAAATTCGCCATCGGGCGTCTTTATCGCCCAGGGAAATAAAGACTGAAGCGAACGACTATGCTCCCTCCAGCCCAGGAAACACAGATCGTCGGGCCTCACCGCATGGTGAACAACGCATCACAACGGCGCAGTGACATCGCCGCCTACCGATCAAGCTACATATTGGTAAACTGCTGATTATTTCTTGGAAAAACCACGAGCACACTCCACCACATTGCTATTTATTCATTCTTTTTAGTTTCATAGTTCTGGCCTATGGTCGTTTTCTTCCACACAAGTACATTTATTCCTGCGAAACTTTCAATATCCCTCCACCTATCGCAAACTGTGCTACCTTTGTAATTTAATTTTCTTTAAATTATTTTAGCCTCACTTTTCAGCTTTATTTGTCTTGTGCCACGATGATGCTTTATAGTTGCTGCCCTGAGTTGTTGAACAAGGCAACGTCATCGCAGAATAGAATATTGCCGCGAAGCCTTCAAAACTGTATTTGTTTTTTTTTTAACAGCCGCCGGCATACAGGCTTATCATTCTGATTCTGGACCGCGTATCAGTTCCGTAATCTTTGTTTGTTAATGCTCGATGTCGCGAGTCACACTTTTATCAGTTTCGTTGTAGCGCAAGATGCACCGAGATCTGTCTCGAGGGTTCCGGCCACTCGGGTGTCTTTCCACAATGTTCCAGTCCGTGCTGGTAGCTGTTTGCGACGTAATCTAGATTGTTCTGTGCAGCCTTTAAATTGAGCGTTGACGAGTGTGATGGGCATTCTTTCTCCGACGACCGACGAGCACATTTGTTGCTATCGCCGCTGCCGAGTTGCTTAGTTCTTTTTCGGGCGCAAGTCAGCCCAATAAAGAGTTTCTTCAGTGCAGTCATCGACCCTTCATTTGTGTCGTCGACCTTGTCACCCCTACGTTACAATATTGTGGGCCTAATGTTTTACCTATAACAAATTTAGTTTTAAGAACTGCCAGAGATATGTCTGTGCGGCCTCTGGAGATGGGTTTTAGATCATGGCGGAAGACATGTACACCGGAATGGTTTAATATCAACGGTTATTTGAATAAACGAAGCGTAACAACTTTATTTCTTTAATTTAGTAGTCAGAGTCACCGCGACGGAGAGGTCTAAAAATTATTTCGCGTAATTATTTTTCAGTCGTCTCAGAGAGAAATAGCACCTTACGTTAAATTGGGAAGCCTCCGAAATTGTAAGAAAACGACCTACTAATAGCCTGCAGTGACCGTCAATAGAACCCACTAGGTTGAAATAGTTTGCAAAAATAAAATAATAGCCTTACCGTTTAGGTTTGTGGCTTGAAGACTTCTCAGCTTTAATTTCGCATACCTCCTATAAATATAATTATATATATGATTACCAGGCTGTCTCGATTCATTCTGAAATACTGCAGGCCAGAGCATTAACCCAGTATCTCCGTGAGCTTGACACTAAATTTGCTTGTCTCACTCATATAAGACACGCGCCAAGCTGTTGAAAAGATTATATGTCATGTTCAGACCCAAGTAGCTGGTATGTGAGCGCCGTACAACGCAAAAAGCGTGCAAAGCGATGCCAGTAAATCGTGGGTTGTTGCTGCATTGGTGAAATCCACGGATATTTTTCTGCTTTCTGCAATATTGAAACACTCTAAGCAGTAAATCGCTAATTCATTGCATAAGACACAATTTCCTGGCCACCACGCCCACCGTAAACTCAAAAGTAGACATACGCTGCGTGCGTTTCTGCAAGCGCCGCCGGCTGCCCATCCCCACTATCGGGGCGACGATGGCGCCACCTTTAGGTCGATCTCACGGCTCGGCGTCTGCTCCGACGACGTGTCTTCAGTGCTCGTGAAGCAGAGCAGTTAGTGGCGCTGCGCAAGTTACAGAATATATACACATGTCATTCATAGACAACGAAGAAGAATTGAACAGGCGATTGGGAGAAGACAATCTTCTAAAGCACTATAGTTTCGTGCTGACCTGACTGGTTGTCGGTGTTCTTCGGTGCCAGAGTGCCTTCTGTGTAATGTTACATTACAAATCTGGTGGAGGTATTGCCGGGTATTGATCGAGTCCTGCATAATCAACCTGTCACTGCGGAGCTTACCCCCGTATATCAACTCGTCGGCCGCCGCCTACGTGGAGAGCCCCCTAATTCGGACCGCTTCCGGCCGCTATCAGGACGACGCAGCCTCAGACGGTCGTAGAACCTGCTTCAGTGACATCTGATAGCAGGCTTCCCACGCACATTCTGCGTCATCAGCCGGGAGCACCATCTTTTCATGGCGACGTGTTCGAGGATGCCGAGGATTGGCTTGAGACCTACGAGCGAGTCGCTCGTTGCAACGGGTGGACTGAAGAGCGTAAGCTCCACAACGTGTACTTCGCTCTTGAAGAGTCTGCACGGATATGGTTTGAAAACCATGAGGCTTCCTTTCCATCCTGGGCAGCCTTCTGCTGTGACTTGAAAGCCACTTTTCCTAGTGCTGACCGCCGGGAGCGAGCAGAAGCTGCGCTACAGCGCCAGAACGAGAGTGTGCGTATGTTCTTTGAGGACATGACACGCCTCTTCTAGCGTGCAGACCCGAAAATTTCAAACGATAAGAAGCTGCGTCACCTGATGCGGGGTGTTAAGCAAGAACTTTTCGCGGGACCGCGCACTATGGCGGAGTTTCTCGGCGAGGCTGCGACTATGGAGGCAACGCTGCAACACCGAGCCCGTCAGTACAACCGTGACGTGAACATCATTGGGTCCGACGCAGTCCCTGTGCATGTCAGCAGCGACATAAATGCATTACGCAATCTCATCCGTTCTGTCGTGCGAGAGCAACTGCAAGCCCTTCGGATGCCTTGCAACACGACATTTTTTCCTTCACTAGCTGAAGTCGGGCGGGACGAGGTGCATATGGCAGCTGACCAAGTTGCTGACGTTCCCCACCAGCGTATTCCCCACCAGCGCGTTCCCCACCAGACGCTCGACGCGAAACCCGCCTACGCGTCCGTCCTGCGTGAGTCTCCTACGCCGGACCATGGTATCAACGCCGCAGCTCCAGCAAAGGAGCCGCAAAGTCCTCGCATAGAGCCGCATGGAGCCTCACTACTCCCCTCCGCTATTCTACCAGCGACCCCGTAAAAGTCAAGTATATATGGCAGCCCCGGGACCATCGGCCCCTGTGCTATAATTGCAGTGAAGCCAGTCACCTTTACCGGGGTGACCGTACCGCCGCGTCAACATGCGGGGTTTCGCCCCGGAGGACCCCTACCCTCGGAATGGCGAAAGGCCTACTGAGATTGCAAGCGACCCTGTTGCGCGAAAGTATCCCGTCACGTCCGGTTACCAAAAGCGTCGGTCTACGTCCTCGACCAGCTACCGTTCGCCACGTCCCATCTATTCCCGACGCCGCTTTCCCAGCCCTCGCCAGGAAAACTAATACCAGCGGCCTTCGGAGGCGGGGTCGCTGATGTCGGGAAATGTGAAGATCCTCCGTCATCGTCAGGCCAACCCGACGAGATTTTGCTTGTGTCAGGTAGCGACAGCATACGACATACCACCTCTGATTTGTGCGTAACTATTGGTGAAGTGGATGTCACCGCGTTATTCGACACTGGTTCCGATTATTCGGTAATGAGCCATGGTCTCACTCGAGAATTGAAGAAAGTTTTGACGAATTGGGTCCGGTCTGAAAATTCGCACGGCGGGAAGTCACTTGATTGAACCTTCAAGCGGGGGTCGGCATCCGGGGTTTTGTCTATAGGTCAGAGAATTCGTCGTGCTTCCTGAATAAAAGACTTGATTCTTGGTCTAGACTTCCTGCAAACCAATGGCGCTGTCATTGACCTTGAGGAAGCGCGTGTGACCTTTTTGACGAAACGGGCCGTGTCGCGCATTGAAAACGAGGATCCGGGTCTGAACGTTTTGCGTATAGTCGACGATGATGTGAGGGTTCCAGCACGGTCTAGTGTGCTGGTTCTTGCAAAGCATGACATGTTCCACGATTACGAGGGCATCGCGGATATGCACCTCCCACTATACTACTCGAGAAGGAATTAGCCGTTGCTCGAGGACTCGTACAACTCCAGAGCAGTTGTGCTAATGTCCTCCTGACAAATTGTGCTAATGAGATGCGGCATATCGCCAAGAACACGGCTGTTGCCGTCCTTCACGATGTTACTGCCTTGCCTGATTTATGCACCGCCGGGGCGAATCCTAAAGAAGCCGCACCTTGGACGCTCCGCAAACCGTTAAAATTAGCCCCGACGTGAGGCCCGATCAGAGGAATCTTCACTCGGCTCTTTTGGCCGATTTCGCAGACTGCTTCGCCACAGGCTCCAAGGCCGGTCGTACTCCCGTCGCCAAGCACCGCATCATCACCGATGAGACCACGTTACCGGTATGCCAGCGCCCGTACCGGGTTTCTCCTAAGAAACGTGAAGCTATTAAAACGCAAGTGGATGATATGCTTGCGGAAACGTGATCCAGCCTTCGACGAGCCCATGGGCGTCGCCAGGGGTCCTTGTCAAAACGAAAGATGGCACCTTGATATTATGTGTCGATTACCGAAAGCTAAATAACGTGACCAAAAAGGATGTGTATCCGCTGCCCAGGAATTATGATACCCTCGACCGACTATGCGACGCCAGGTACTTCTCCTCATTAGGCCTCAAAAGCGGATACTGGTAATCGAGGTGGATGAGAGAGACCGAGAGAAGACTGCATTTGGGACGCCAGACGGCCTATACGAGTTTAAGCTGCTTCCGTTTGGTCTTTGCTCTGCACCGACCACGTTCCAATGTATGATGAACACGGTTTTATCAGGTCTGAAGTCGCAGTCGTGCTTGGTGTACTTAGATGATGTTATTTTCTCGCCTACTTTCAAGCAACACTTGGACTGGTTGCGCATCGTGCTTCAAGCACTCAAAGGTCGCAACTAACGGTCAAGCCTGAAAAATGCCACTTCGCTTACAAGGAACTACGCTTTCTCGGCCATGTTGCCAGTGTACTGGGCGTTCTTCCTGATCCCGACGAGACTACCGCAGTGTCAAACTTTCCACGCCCACCGGCAAAAGGGCACTTCGGCGATTTCTAGGTCTTTGTTCTTACTACCGACGCTTCGTCCAAGATTTTTCCAAGATATTTGAACCGCTGACAGCACTAACCGGAGAATATATACCCTTCCTGTGGAGAGGCGATCAAGAACAAGCCTTTCAGGAGCTCAGAAGTTGCCTATACAGACCCCAATACTCGCCCAATTCGATGAAGACGCCGCAACCGACGTACATACTGGTGCCAGCAGCGTTGGCCTCGGAGCGGTACTCATCCAGTGGCAAGGCGGAGTAGAACGGGCTATCACCTACGCGAGCCGAACGCTCTCACGATCGGAGGCGACCTATTCGACAACGGAGAAAGAGTTCGTTGCGGAAATCTGGGCCATCAGCAAATTTCGACTATATCTGTATGGACGTCCCTTCCGTACTGCCAGCGACCATCATTCCTTGTGCTGGCTGGCAAGCCATAATGATCCGTCTGGACGCTTGGCTCGTTGGAGCCTCCGTCTTCAAAATATGATGTTACTGTTGTTTATAAGTCGGGACATAAACACCAAGATGCCGATTGCTTGTCACGCGCGCCATTGGACTCCACTGCAGTGAAAAACGCGGACGATTTTCTCTTTATTGGGGCCATTACCGAATCCCATATTGCAGACCTTCAACGCAAGGACCCGGAGCTGGCGCCGCTCATCGATTATTTGGAAGGACGCGGTGGTAGAGTACCGCTTGTTTTTCGTCGTGGCTTGCCGTCATACGATTTACGAAGTGGAGTTCTCTACGAGCGCAATTTTGAAAGATAAAAGAGACATTTCTACTCGTAGTGCACCTACGCACCTACTGCCTGACATCTTGAGCGCATGTCACGACGAACCGTCTGCGGCCACTTGGGAGATAGTCGTACGCTTGCGAGAATTCGGGCGAAATACTATTGCCCTAAATTATTACCTTCAGTACGAACTTACGTTAAAACCTGCTGTGACTGTCAATGCCGATAGACTCCACCCATGAAACCGGCTGTATTTCTTCAGCCGACTGCTCCATTGAAAACTTCTTTCCAATAAATGGGGATGGATCTTGGTCTTTTCCCGATGTCAACTACTGGAAAGCGTTGGATTGTTGTCGCGACAGACTACTTGACCGGTATGCTGAAACCGCGTCGCTCACAAATAGAATTGCCACCGAAGTAGCAGAATGTTTTGTCCACGACATCATATTGCGTCATGGCGCTCCGGCTGTTATCACTACCGACCGCGGGGCAGCTTTTACGGCCCGCCTGACTAAGACTGTCCTGAATCTCACACACACTAGCCATAGACGAGCCACGGCATACCACCCGCAAACTAATGGCTTTGTGGAATGGCTAAACAGAACTCTGGCCGACATGCTGTCTTGTACGTGGATATAGAGCGTAAGACCTGGGATTGAATTCTACTATATGCCACGTTCACCTATAATACGGCACTTCAGGAGACTACACGGCTGACTCCCTTCGAGCTTGTCTTGGGCCGTCGTGTGACCCCTCCCCTAGATGCAACGGTGCCCGTTTACCCCGACGACGAGCATGAGCTTGACCAGGACGTCGCTAGTTTTACTCAGCATGCAAAAGAAGCGCGGCAGTTGGCAAGGCAGCGCATATACCTACAACAGCAACTAGACACTGGCCGCTACAACAAGGGACGGTGCTTCACTGCCTACGAGTCTGGAGACTATGTCTGGATTTGGACGCCCGTTCGTCATCGTGGACTGTATGAAAAACTGCTACGTCGGTACTTGAGGCCATACCGTGTCCTCCGCCGCATCAGTGACGTTACTTATAGAAGTTGAATCCGCGACCCAAGACACCTCAAGCCGCAGACGACGCAAGTTCATTGATGTTGTACACGTTGTCCGGATTAAACTCTACCACAACCGCCCCGCTGACCGATCTTGAAACTAATGGCGCCCCGTTTTGGGTTATGGTCTTCCCATGGACACTAAACAATTTCTCACCCTTAAGGTTGCTAAAAAGGGTGCGCTGTGGATTTGCGCCCCATAAAGCACCCTTAGAAGACCTTATTTGGCAGTAGCTCACCTTTATGAGTGCGACAAAGGGTGCGCCACAAATTTTCACCTTATTTCGCCGAAGCACCCAACGTTAAGGGCGCAGAAGAGGGCATCTACCAGAAGGGTGCAAAGGACGACGCAGAAAGGGCGCGGCAAGAAATCTGTGTTGCAAGCGCATTATATTCTAATGGTGTACTCATCACGAAGCGTTATTGTTAATATGTTTCGTGAAAAAATAAAATAGCAAAATTGAAACAGCGACGGGAACCAGAGAAAATATTGAATGTTTGTATAGGATATTTATTCTCTCAGCAAAGTTCTGTTTCATTAAATTTCTTTTTTTTTTTTTCAAATGCATATCAAATAGCATGTACATATAATTCACATAGATATTTGCAGTAGCAAAATACAGTCGGCACTGGTTTAGAGAGCGCATAAAAAATGTATTGATTATAAAATTGATCGCAATGTGAGAAATATTATAGGGAGAATGGAAATAATATTTGTTCATATTGGAGGAATGTTGCATTCATTCCAGAAAATGTGAGATTTTGGGATTGTTAGATTTGGGCGACAATGAACAATGAATGAACCAAAGCTTGAAGGTTAATACAACCCAATGAATGAAGCTACTTTTAAAATTAGGTCAGGTGACTGATATGTATAATTACGTGTTTGCGCATTTGCTGTTAAAACTGTCAAGCACATGTGCGTACCGGGCCCCCCACTTCCAAACATGGTTTGCTTTTGCACACTTGAGAATGAATATTGGCGCTTTGCAGTCGAAAGTTGTTTTATTTTGTTTTGTAACGGCGCCGTACAACGTCTAGGCTGAAATGGTTTTCTACTTTTTTTGTGGAGAATGCTGTCGTGGGAAGGAAGGAGTCTGTCGTGTCTCTCTCTCATTTGTCAGATAGGAACGAAGAATATTTTTGTCTACCGCTGCTTCGTTCAGCCGATCAAAAGCAAGCGGCTGGTGTCTTCCACGCCATATCACTGCTACCGCTCGGGTGACTTAATTGACTCTTCGGGAGCACAGTATTAACGTTGCCATTCTTAAAACCAGCGTTGAGTTCCCAAAACGTAAGATCATAACAGCCCAAGGTGAGCGGCAAGGGGGTATCTGTGTTCGTTCAGTTTAACTACATGTATACCATTTATGCCTCTCTTTTTGTTTTTAATGACGAAACGATGTAAAGAAGGTATACATCACATTCAGCGGCTATCATTGTTGGCATATGTCATTTCTCAGGAAGAAATTTACTGCTCACATTAACTAAAATATGGGTAACGCAAAGATACATCAAACACAAATAATGAAAAATTGCGGCTGCTATTTTTGTTCGTTGCGACTGACGTTCTCGTTTTTTCCTCTAATAGCTTACATTAAAGAAACTCGAAAATTACAAAGACAAACTGAGTAAAACTAGATAAATATTTCAGCAAACTTATGCATACCAGTATGCAAAACGCGGGGTGTAAAAGCCCACGCGATATTCCACACTATACCAATCGCCAGTGAATGGAACTTGGTAAAGAACGAAATACTTATGCTTCGTTCACACCTGAGCATTCGGCGGAGCGAGCATGCTAAATCCGCTGCCGCCGACACGCTCCTTCGTTCACACTTCTCAGCCAACATATCCCCGCCGTCGCCGCTTCGACTGCATGCTCCCGTTAACCCTGACTTCACCGCTCGACTGCAGGTACGAATGTCACGAAAAGCATACAGCTGTGATAAGTGCCGAAAGAAAAATGCATTATCATTCACTAAGTTATAGCACATATGACCCACGTAATGTGGAAACAAGAGCTTCAACGTGGTATTTGCAGGCATCGTAAACAAAAAGGGCTTATTTTCCGCTCATAAGAAGGACAGCGTAGATCTGATTCCAAAAGTCATCCTTCACCTATTGCATCCTTCTCTATTGCGCTGGTCGTCCGGCGAAAAAGGGCATCGGATAAAAAGTAAAAACTAAAAAAAAGTAAAAGAAAAAGTAACGAAGCACTTCAAATACATTACCTCATTATCTCTCGCTCCGTAGCGTACTGCGCTAACCACTCGACCACGCCGAAATATACTAATATAGGAAATATTTTTGCGTTTTATGTGAAGGCCGCATTAATAATGGAGCTTCGTTCGATGTGTACGTTTCGAGATGTACAGGCCATTGCTGCAGCTGTAAACATTACAACTTATTGACCATCGGAGCTTGCTGCCTGCTCTCAGGACTTGCAACTAATGTTCTGATATATATCTGGATACCTGTTCTGGATACCTGGAAAAGAAATAACTTTTTTCCTGTACCAACGCTTGAGGTCGTTGAAATTGCGCATGTGCGCTGTTTCTTCGTGTGCATATATATGACGTGTATATATATATGACGTGATCCTTTTAAATAACAAATCAGTTGTAAGTCAAGAGTCCCGTTTCTTCGTCTGTGTCTTTTTTGCAATCTTAAATCATCATTATGCCCATGCATTTATTCGACCTTAAAAAAGTATTTTTTTCTTCTCTCTCAAATCGAAGGGCCTACTCGCCTCATTACATCATAGCGCATCATTAAATGAGGGCTAGTGTACAGGGCGCTGTAAAAGAAACAGAAAGGGGATGCGTTGGTCAGTAGCGTGGTGCCGCGCACCACACATAGAACGGTGCGAATCTGACGTTACTGAGAGAGCGAGTTTTGATATTGACACAACGTTAGGCAATCGTGAGCGTCTCTGCTGATGTTTTGCCAATTGGCGCGACGCGAAGGACGTGGTTATGTGATTCGAGCCTTTCATTCGGCACTTTCTTGTTTCACTATCTGAGGCGTTAAAGTGTACGCACGTGTGTTGAAGAAGGTTGCTACGTATCTGTTCTTTTGTTTTTGTTTTTTGCAGCACTGACTGCAGACGAGGCTATGACTCAGTGCCGAGTCTTCCTAATTGCTGGTCAAGACACGGTGTTCACTGATATCGCACACACCCTTTATGTGCTCGTACTTCATACAGATGAGCAGGAAAAAGTGAGGAAAGAAGCGGACAAATGCTTCGCTGGTGATGTAAGTTCTGAAAAGCTATTGTTTCTTCATTGTACAATTACCATTTCTCTCATTTGCTTCTCTTCCTGCTGGCTTTCATGCATTTGAAGTCATTTGAAGATGAAGCCACTACCAAAAACATTGCTTGTTTGTAATATGGGGACTTCATTAAAGTGGCTCGGTCTCGGCGTAACTGCTTCAAAATTCTTCGTAACTCTGTTGTTTTATATCTTTAGACGCAGAGCTTTAGTGTCCTCCATTCTTTTGTCTCTGATGCTGCGTTCCGTTCATAGTTATGATGCTTTGCATGTGGGCGTGTCATGCGCGCGTTTAGCAACTGTTCTGCTCTGCAGGAAAATCCACCTGTATGCCAAACACTCATCGAATAAATGCACGTCTAAAAACTTCCCCGAGGAATTTATTGCGCAGCGCTGAAACGAGTGCGATCGTTGGCAGCACTAGCGTCGACTAAAGTAAATCAAACGCGCCGTCAATTCATGAATCTTGTTAGCAAAAGCATTTCCCATTTTTTGGCAAAAACATATGCCAAAACATTTGCCATGTTAGGATGTACAATTTTGCCAGATAGATACGCCCCGATTGGCTTGCTTCTGAGCCCTGTAAGGAGGATCAAGAAAACCATCTTGGGATACTTAAGCTTAGAAAAAGCTAGGACTAGCTTCTGCCGTCACAGGTGCCATTGCGAACGCTGGAAATACGCCCAGAGTGCTGTCCCTGGGCTTAAAGGTAGACCCCTTGAGCCGTATTTTTTTTTTTTTTCACAGCGACTGGACATACGTGTATATCATGGTGACAGTTGTTGAGGGCACCAAACCGCAGTCTTCTCAGCATACAGGGACTTCCCACGTGATGTTACACCAACAAGACAGGATGATCGGAGCTTCCAGAATGACGTTACAAGCGACACTGTAGTGGCCTTTTGCTCACTCCTACAGAGAAGAACGCATTTTCAAGAGATACTCGTGTCATATGATACGACTTAATTCACTTCGTTTCACAATTGGATTTTTTGTGTTTTCTTTAGGAGGGTGATTACTTCAGCCTGGACTTGTCGTAATGAAGCTGAAGTACTTAAACTGCATCGTGTCCGAGTCTTTTCGCATGTATCCTCAGGCTGCACGGTAAGCGCTACTTCTGCGCTGCTAAGTACTACGTTGCAATTTACTCATGCAGTGGTTGTCAAACTCAGCGATTGACTTCCTTAGGTCGTAAAGGTGCGTGCATGAAAGTATTTATTCTGGCAAGTAACCTGTACCCGTGCATCGTCTCCATCAACCAACCTTTCTTTCTACCCAACGTTTTCACTCAAAACCCACATTTTTTCGCTAGCGTCAAGTCGGTTTAAGAATGCGTGTCAAACCAATGCAAAGTCGGCTTTCATTGTACTTCTATATTTGGCTGTCTGCTTTCAGGTTTTTCTTCGCTGAAGCATCTCAGATATCCTACTTGTGTGGCTCAACCCCAGTTCAGTGCTTCCTTTTAACATTTACGTTACTTTGCTCAACTCCGAGCTAGGCCGAAGTTGCACATTTCCGTCTGGGCGTACGTTATTTTATGACACCAAAAAAGCGAAAGCATGTTGAAACGCCTCAAATAAAATATCTCACACAGCGGAGTCTCACATCTAGAAATGCTTGCTTTTTGAAGGATTCTAAGAATAGCAACGCTTGCAGACGAAAGTCTAAGACGATTATGTACACCACAGTACTCAAATGAATTTATTTCTAAAACCCCCATCCCCAACCTTTTATACGGTGATAGAAATTTTACATGCAAAATAAGGCATAGGTAATCACGCATAATGTTGTCCCAAGATTGAACGATGCGAAAAGGGTGAGAATTACCACACTCCTGTTTTTTCCTTACTCCCCTCTCATTCTTATCTGTTTCAATGAGGGCAGCTTTTCGTGTTTTTTTTTATTTATACATTTATTCACATTTATTGCAGCAATTTTTTCCACCCCTGCTTCCCGGTGTTTCTATGTGTTTTCGGCTGCGTCGGTAGTCGGTTGTTTACTTATTGGTCGTTGGACCTTTTTACACCCTGGTCTTTTTTCTTTGAGATTGTGTTTTTCATTGTATTTGCTGTTTTAGAAAAATAGAAAAATAAAGAGTTTCGATATGATGTGACATTCCCCAACCAGCCCCCCGACCCCCCCCCCCCTTTTTTTTCACACAAACGCGCGCACGCGCACGCACACGCACACATACTAACACACATACAAACCAACGTGTAGTTTATTCGAGCTTGTCTCTTATTATGCGATGACTATTAGAAAATTAACCAGAAGCTGGTACCCGATTGGTTTGCTCGTTTAGTTATACGATAATTTAGGCAATGTTAGCTCTTCCCGTTTTGTTTTGTCTACTTTCTGCTCCTGTGGGGCATGTGCTGACTTGTTCGTTCGTAAATCACGCTGCGTTTTTTGTTGTACCTCAGCCCAGTTGTCTCTTTCTTTGTACCTCTGTTGCTTTCCAACGTTCCTCCGGCTTGGAGAACTCGAACTAGCCCAGCAACTAACATTTATATTTTATGCTAACCTCTCGACTGTTCACAAGGACACAATGATAACTATTCTCCTTGTAAAGCGACTATGGCAGGTACTTGGACAGTAGATCGTCTGTTTTAGAGTTGTGTGATGATTTGTTTCCAAGTCTTTGGACGTTCGGGAGGCCTATTCGGAAGAGCTAGAGCATTTTATTCTTAATTTATTTTCGGGTTCAACAATTTTTGTCTTTTGTATGCCTCTGAAATCTGTGTTCGCGCTTGCTTTAGTGAATAGTTTGGATTTTTCGCCCACGTTGTTTTTTCAGCATTTTTCTTCAAACATGGCAGATACAGGTTGACAAATAAATGTGCTTTTTATTGCTGTTTGAAATTAAACTTCCTGTCAAAAACGCCATTTTCTGCTATGTATGCGCATCAAAGCCACATACTAATTAATTACTGGATGCAGCATATGTCTGTAAAAAAAAAAGAGGGCATTAACTTTCTCTGCTGGCTTCCTCGCAGTGAGCATTCGCCACAATTAATTTGGCCAACATTGGTGCTTATTTTTGCTTTCTTTTTAAGAATTCAGCGCATGGCACATAAAGACTATGCTCCTTGCGACACCGGGGTGACGTTGAAGGAGGAAAACATGGTTGTCATACCCCTTTACGCTATGCACCGCGACCCGAAGTATTTTCGCGACCCAAGCACTTTTTACTCAGAAAGGTAAACTTATAAACTGCTGCTGCTTGCAATTTGAGTCTTTCGCAACTGTAAAGGACAAGCAGTGAATTCACGTGGCTTCCAATACATGCCAGGGAATGAAATGTTCTATGCATATACTGTAGAAAAGAAATTTTTCCGCCAGTTGAGAAGACAACTTCATTGAATTATAGTTCCTGAAGATCTCACTCAAGCGGGAAAGGGTGTAGAAAGCCAGAATAATCTAGCTCAATGCTGTCCATCTCTATGTGCAAGTTATATTGAAACCACTTTGATTCCCTGCAATGAATGGACACATCTTGTCGTGCTGCGTGACGCAACGCTTTTTCTAAAGGGCTGCATACAGCAAACTGTGATGCCAATTTAAGACACGCATTTATAAAGCTACGAAGAATGAAATGGTTTTTGTGGAATTTTGAAGCAATACGCAATATCTGCAAACTTCAGGGCTCCTGAACAGGAAGCTTATCACAATATTGATATAATACGTTTAAGTTGCTTCTTATGGGTGATTTTCCTTACCAGGTTCAAAGACGAGGACATCGGACATGTCAAGCCATACACGTATCTACTTTTTAGCGCAGCGCCACGTAGTTGCATCGGCATGCGTTTCGCCCTTCAGACAGTCAAGCGTTGCGTAGTGCACACCGTCAACAACTTTTATTTGACCGGAACTGACAAAACAAAAGTATGTGCCTGCAGTTTGACTTTTTTTCCTTTGCTTTGCGCAAACACGTGAGTTACAAAACACGTGCTCTGCGGTATTAGTAATGTTATGTCTCGAGTAATAGTAATGCCTTGACTAATTCTAAATTAATCCTCCCACCACCTGACGAGAAGTTGTGTGCCGATAAACGCACGGCTTGCTACCTCTCACCATTCTGTTACGTTAAATCGTAATTTGTACTGTATACAGTTCAAAAAAATATTCGTAACAATTAAGCTCCGCCTTTAAGGTTATGGAGTGACATCGTTAATGATGCCTGTTTGCAGCTCCCCTTATTGGTACTTGTTTGCGTGTGTCCTCACGACTAAAAACTTATTCTCCCATTTTTTTTCGTTTTTAATTTCTCCCTCTGTTATCTCGCAGATATTTATTACCATGGTGTTGTAACTACCCTGGGGGTGCAAAACCATCAGACGTAGAGAGCTCTAAAGCATCGCTTCAAAAGCCACATAGCGGCGCCTTTAAAAGTAGCGTGTCTTACTCACAGCGCACTACCTGCAGAAAGAGTTGGTTTCCATCTCACTACCCATCACAAAGTACGCCAATGCACTCTTCTTTATGCGCCACTTGGAGGAAAGATGTCTAAATACAATAGATTTGAAATAAGCCCTTAAAGCTTTGCTATTTTTAGAGCAAAATGCTGTACTACTCCATATCTACCAAGGTCAAGTTTGCGAACTTTTCACTTTGGCCGCATGTGTAACGCGTGGAGCAGGCGGAGCTCGCTTCTTCTTCATACACCCGCCAAACTCGCTACACTGGGGCGCCGGGCGCGATCGTTTGGCCCCACTGTTCCGATGCCACTTTAAAGGATCTCAATGGGCAGTTAGAAATTTCTGTAAATGTACCGCAACACTGGCGAGAAGCGCTTCGCCGGCAGCAAGCAGCTTGTTGCAAGACCTTCCACGGCGGCAGATAGATCTGCCGCCGTGGAGCTGCGGAGCGAATGGGTTGAGGGGCCATTTTCGGCGGCTTGCCGCCTGCCGCCAATTTCAGGTTTCACCTAGCGACGCCAGTGCTCCATCTCTCACCTCGTGGCGAAATTTTGGGGCGTTGGCGTAACAGATTTTCTGCTAGCTTCTCTGTACGAGCGGCGAGAGTTGCGCCAGGCGGTTTTTTCGCGATACCGAAACGCTTCCGCCGAAGCAAAACGCAGGTGCAAAGTAGACTTGTGTCGTGGGGTAGCCACAACAGCGCGAAACGCTGGTGTAATGATGCTGATGGATAAAGCTATACAAATATCTTTGTCCACTTTTCCGCAAGACCTGTTTTTCAACCGAAGGATCTCGTGCCGAGACGTCCCGCATTCTTTGTGGAAATGAAAAGATCCAATTTCCCTATTCTCCGTAAACTCCGTAATGTTGCCAGTTGACAAAGCTACTTAGAGCGGCATCTAAAGAGTACTAGGGTTTAGCAACGCGCCTAGAAAATGACCGCGACGGAAGATTCTACTCCGCCTCAATCCGCACGTGTGACTAATTTTTGCCGAATGTCTGCTCTCTGTCCCTGATTTGTGAGCACTCTGCAACCAACCAAATCAACATATATCAAGTGTGCGACGTCCGCAATTGACTGGCATGTGTGAATGTGACCGAAGGAGAACCTGCCTTACCATTTCTACGAAGACCTACAAAATATCCAGGAACGAAACCTTTACGTCGGAAAACGTGATTTGCTCAGAAGCTTACTTAAATATTCCCGCCAATTGGCCAATAACAAAAGTATGTTGCAAGCGCAATACAACGCCGCACCAGTGGCTCGATAGACACCGCTCACGCGGAACAATCCTTTCGCATCACAGGTTTCACGCCTACAAAGAAACTATTATCATAAACTAAGCACCACCATTTATTATTACCCTACATAAATGTGACGAGCAGTACAGAGGCTCTCACTCAGATCGGATTTCACCTGCCTCCCTAGCCAGCGAGCCGGTTAAGTCGCCTGCAGCTTGCGGAGTATAGGCATGTGTTATAGATTACTGTGGCTTTTAGTCTAGTAGCATTCGCGCCCATGAAGAAACGCTCCATTCGAACAGTATATTGTTACGATGAAATAAGAAGGGGTGTTTATTTACAGTGCTGATGTAGCGGAACAAGATGAAGCCTACTAGCGCCCAGAAACCAACGCTTCTTCTTCCTCTTCTGTCACATCATTACCATCCTTCATCGTCGTCATTAGCGTGACATTTCCCCCCTACTGAGACGAAGCCCTCTGGGCGTGTTCGTGAGTCGTGCGAGGCTGACACGGCTTCAAGCGGGCAACATGACATAGTTCGGTTTTGGCAGACCGGCGACCCGATGCTGCCAGGCAGGCTATTCCATAAGGTAAATCACTAATGCTTTTGATAACCACATATGGGCCGTCATAATGGGCCGAGTTTTTTATGTAGGTCACGGCGCCGAATTGGACGCCATAGCCAGGCTAAATCACCTACAGAGTATGTGACCCGCCGGTGACTGGCATCGTATCGTACTTTAAAACGTTCTTGTGAAGCACCAGACCGTAATCGGGCGATTCTCCGAGCTTCTTCGGCGAGACAGAGGGTCTCAGCCAGGCAGGGGTCTTCACGGCTTGTGAAGGGCAGGATAGTATCCAGAAAGTGGCGTGGCAGTGTGGCATTAGCAGTCTGGCATAGAGCAGAAAAGAGCAGTGAATTGTCGGCCCCGGTCAGTGATGACAATTCGTGGCGGCCCGTGTCGTAAGATGACTGAGTGCAGCAAGAAAAGCGACACCTGATGCGCCGTAGCAGATGGAAGAGCGGCGGTTTCACAGTAGCGTGTGAGATAGTCCACGCAGATTACAATCCAGCGATTTCCATCCACGGACTTCGGAAACGGACCTACGAGGTCAATGCCTACTTGATCAAATGGTGCTGTCGAGGTCTTCACAGGGTGCAGCAAGCCAGACGGAGTTGCAGTTGGACGTTTGTGGCGTTGACATTGCTTGCAACTGGCAACGTATTGTTCAACCGTCGAGCGCATTCTGGGCCAGTAAAATCTTTCTTGAGCACGGTGGAGTGTTCGAACCGATCCCAAATGCCCAGAAGTTGGATCATCATGTATAACACGCAATACGTCCGTGCACAACGTCTTGGGAACTACGAGTAGGTATCGCTGGCCGACAGGCGAATAACTCTTTTTCCATGGGAGGCCATCATGCACACAAAAACAGTTTGTAGGTAGGTTGGCTTGGACAAAGAGAGGGTGCAGACTGGTATCATTTTGCTGTTCCGTTTTGAAAACATTCGTGTCGGGGAACGCTGGCTCGAGGGTCGATATATAATTGTCGAAATCGTCGCTTTCAGGTCCAGTCGTGGCCATCGGCATCCTAGAAAGACAATCTGCGTCTGCACGACGCCCCCCGCTTTTGTACACCACGGCAAATTCATATTCCTCTAACCGGAGGGCCCAGCGTGCGAGGCGACCACATGGGTCTCGAAGGTTCCGCAACCAACAGAGTGAATGATGATCAGTTACGATAGTAAACGAACGTCAGTACAAATATGAACGGAAACGCTGCACAACGAAAACTACAGCTAGGCATTCCTGTTCGGTGACTGTGTAGTTTCGCTCTGGCTTGCTCAGGGTACGACTTGCGTAAGCGATAACATGCTCTCGTTCATCGTGCCGTTGGACAAGGACTGCACCAAGACCGATTCCACTAGCGTCCGTGTGTACTTCTGTCATTGCAGTAGGATCGAAGTGACGTAGGATGGGTTTTGACATTAAAAGAAACTTCAGTTGACTGAATGACTCGTCGCAGTCTGGTGTCCAGTCAAAAGTAGAGTTTTTGTGGAGAAGGCACGTCAATGGGTAAGCAACGTCAGCAAAGCGATGTATAAAGCGTCTAAATAAAATACTGCGCACCTCCTTCACTGTCTGCGGGGGTTTAAAAGACTCAGCAGCGGTAGTTTTCTGGGAATCTGGCATTACACCATCACCATTGACAAGGTGTCCTAGCACCAGCGCTTGGCGCTCTCCAAAGAGGCACTTTTTGGAGTTCAGAATTAGGGCGGCGTTGTGCAGACAATTCAAGACACGTACTAGACGGTCATTGTGTTCTTGGAAGGATTTCCCAAATATGACGACATCGTCCAGATAGCAAAGACAAATGTCCCATTTTAAGCCGCGCAAAACTGTTTCCATAAAGCGTTCAAATGTGGTTGGCGCATTACACAGCCCGAATGGCATAACATTAAACTCATAAAGGCCATCTGGCGTTACGAAGGCTGTTTTTTTCTTATCCGCAGGGTCCATTGGAATTTGCCGGTAGCCAGATCTGAGATCAAGACAAGAAAAATAGGACGCACCAGAGAGGCAGTCGAGGGCATCGTCTATGCGAGGAAGAGGATAGACGTCCTTTTTCGTAACAGAATTTAGACGCCGATAATCGACGCAGAATCGCCACGAACGGTCTTTCTTGCGTACAAGAATAACAGGGGCAGCCCAGGGGCTAGATGACTCCTGTATCACCTTCTTCCGTAGCATGTCCTCCACTTGATCATGAATGACTTTGCGCTCAGATGAGGACACGCGATATTGCTTTTGACGAATGGGACGAGCCGAACCAGTGTCGATGCTATGATGGGTCCGATGTGCAGGGCGAGACGTTGGTCCATCTGTTTGAGAAAAGTCAAACATAGGCGAAAAAGGTAGAAGAATATCCACAAGAGTACGGCGTTGAGGTGAGCTGAGATCGGCGCTGATCATGCGGAAGATCGAAGTTTCATCAGCGGGCAGAGGTACGGTGGCACTCCTAGCATCTGTGACCAAAGCAACGACGTGGGGCGCATCGGGTCCACAGGAGGCAAGCTTCAATCCCGTTGGTAAAACTGCGGGCTCGGACGATGGATTAACGGTCCATAACGAGGCACTACCGTGATGCACGGATATCATACAGTGAGGGATAATTACATTTTTCTTCAGGCATGCTGAGTGAACTGGGTGCACCATGGCCTGGAATGAAACCTTCTCAAGAAGTGGAACGGACACGGGGAAGAACATGGCAGACAAGGGTGGAACTACTGTGTCTGAAACTGTTTCTTCATCATGGCCACTTTCAAAAAGTGTCGGCAGATGCGAGCCATCAAAATGAACCTCTTGACTTCGGCAGTCCACGGTAGCGCCACAAAACTTCAAGAAGTCCATTCCTAAAATGATGTCATGCGTAGAGTGGGGTAAGACTACGAATTCGGCTTGAAAAATTGCACCACCCACAGACACTTTCGCACTACACACACCCAGTGGTCGCAACGCCTCTCCACTCACACCACAAAACGTTGAAGCACGGTCATATTCAAACATCACTTTGTGTCCCAACAAGCGCCTAAACTGATTACTCATCACAGACACAGTCGCACCCATATCTACCAAAGCTAATGTACACACGCCATCAATGAACACACGAATTTTGTTTTTGAAAATTGCAGTTGGAGGGATGTTGGCAAACAGCACATTTCAAGCGGCCTCACCCCCATCGGTCGCGCGGGTTAGTTTTCCTGCTGGGGCGTCATGGAGCGCCGCCGCGGTGATGGAGAACGACGTGCACGGAAGGCGGGTGGAGTACTAACACTTCGCTCAGATGCTGGGGAATGGTCGCGGAGATTCCCGTTTTGGATGTTGTTGAAGTACCCACGGGGAGTATTGGATTGCTAGAAATGGGACTGTATTGCCGATTGTTGGGTACTGCTGGAGGCGCCGGACGGTTATAGCGTGGCGGGAACCTACTGCGGCAGTACCTGGCGATGTGACCTTCGACGCCGCAGCGGTAGCATATCGGTGGGGAAGGTATAAAATGCTGTTTTGGATACGAGCCAGGCACAGCAGGGCGCATCGTAGGTATGGCTGAATGCTCACACTGCACAGGAATCCTTGTAGATCGAATAGAAGATCTAGGTGCACTTGAGGTGACGTCATACCTTGGGGCTTCAAGCATCGACGCAGTCGGGTTGGCAAAATGCATTGGCGTGTAGTCAATAGAAGCTGCAATTTCAGGAGCTTGGCAGAAAGGCTGCACTTGAATCGCTTGTGGTGGTGAAGCCGGCCGCCTAGAGGCCCTCTGGACAGAAACCTCAGCAGATTCATGCAGGGGAAGCGTGTTGATCCGTAGAAGTTCTTCGCGCACGATTTGCCGGATAGTTGACGGAAGATCTAGTTGGGCATGGTCATCAAGACTGGCCACGGTAGGCACGTTGGCCAGCCGCCCAAATTTCGGCGCAATACGACGTGTTTTAAAAGCTTGAAATGCACGGATGTGTCTAATGACATCGGAGACAGTGTCAAGGCTGTCTTTGGCGATTAAGAAGTTGTACACGTCCGCCGCGATACCCTTCAAAATGTGACCGACTCTGTCTTCCTTGGGCATGTTGGAATTGACACATTTGCATAACTTGAGGATCTCTTCTGCGTAAGTTTTATCGGGAAATTGAGCTCTTTAAACAAGGGTCTGCTCAGCCCGCTTTTTGCTGGGAACAGAGTCGCCAAAACGCAGTTTTAACTCGGTGGCGAACCGTTCCCAAGTCGTTAAGTTATCCTCGTTATTCTCAAACCAGGTCATAGCCGTGTGAGTGAGAAAGAAAACGACGTTTGTTAGCATGGTAAGAGGGTCACACCGGTTGTAC
This sequence comes from Amblyomma maculatum, assembly GCF_055883805.1. NCBI lineage: Eukaryota > Metazoa > Arthropoda > Arachnida > Ixodida > Ixodidae > Amblyomma > Amblyomma maculatum. Next base: position 151,091,812 of record NC_139345.1, on the reverse strand, counting down.
CGACTAACTCGTTGATAATCAAGTAACCACTTCTCAACGTCCTCACCTTCTCCGGCAAAAGGTCGTGGTTCCCGGTAAGTCTGGGACGGAATTGGGCTGGAGTGGGCAGGCATGCCGCCAGCCTGGCTAGCAGCGTCGCGGCTTGCATGGTTTCAATCGGTGTGGTCCATAATGGTCGTGAGTGGTGGAGTCCAGCTCCAGTTGGTCTTGCAGCGCTGTAGGTAGGGATCGAGGGATCGTACGGAACACCTTCCACCAAGTTGTTACGATGAAATAAGAAGGGGTGTTTATTTACAGTGCTCATGTAGCGGAACAAGATGAAGCCTACTAGCGCCCAGAAACCAACGCTTCTTCTTCCTCTTCTGCCACACCATCACCATCGTCGTCATTAGCGTGACAATATTTATTATTCGAGTGCAAAATGTGAATTAGTATTGCTGCAATATAAAACAAAGCCGTATATACATCGCATCCCACAACCAAAACGAAGGTAAACGAGAGAGCCACTTCATTTCACAGAGTGGATAATACTTTTCCATATTTAAACGTATTATATACGCCAATATAATTACACAGCGGACTTAGTTCTAGAAGCATTTCCTACATGATGTTTTTGTTCACGTGGAAAACGCATTTCACGGTCAATAGCGGCTCATCGCCGTCGGTCGTCTGTTCTATATAGTGCACGCGTGAATAAAGTTTCTCACCTTTAATTAAGATAATTTATGGAAATATGGAGCAGTGTACGCAATGTTTCACGCAGAATACAGAAGGTACGTCACGATGAGCCTGCGCGAGCACGTACCGTTGTGGACAAAAGTAAACGGAGCTCGCTATTTCTTTTTTTTCTCGCATTTCATAATGGAACCTGGCAGCCGTGGTATCTGCAGGCTAGTACGAGTCGTTAGTGCGCTTTCACTTGGACAAATCATGTTTTCCTATTTACAATACACAAAGCGTGGTTGCAATTTCAACAAAAAAAGCGTGCTTCGTTTACTTATGTCCGCGCCTGTACACGTGCAAGAAAACGCGCGCGGCGAAAGCAGCGAGCGGAGCTATACCTTCCTGTGCGTGCTTTCCTGTCAAAGATGGCACTGTATGGATGGAATGGATGAATATAGGAGCGTCCCCTTTGAAACGGGCTGGTAGCAGCAGCTATCATGCTCATTTTTCTCCATATATCTTAATTATTGATTTAGAATGGTTAACTAAACCATCATTCTATTTATTAAAGTTTGCTCCTACATTACTAACATTATGTCACTTCTCTGCTTTTAAGCCACCAATCTTCCAGCCGTTTTTTGCTAGTTTCCACCGCCGGTTTATTCACCCGGCCACTGTTATCTCTAAACCCCAGAGCTTCAGCAACAGTGATCGCGCCTGCATCAACTTCCGGATGGATACCATTGCATTCGAGTATAATATGGTCAATTGTTTCACTGGAGTTTCCACATACAGCACATGCGTCATCTCCATTGTTAAACTTCTTTTTGTAGCTGCGTGTTCTAAGGCACCCTGATCTAGCTTCAAAAAGTAGGGCACTGCCTCTTGAGTTATCAAAGAAATCTTCCTTCCTGATCTGCATTTTCCACTTTCGGTATCATTCCACACTCTTTTTTTTTTTTTTTCCATCGAATTTATCCAATTTTTACCTTCTGTGTTTTTCACCTGTTGCTTAATGCTCTATTTCTCCGTCCTTGTTACTAGCATACTTACTAGTTAGTTTCCTAGTTCTTTTCCTCCATTGTGAGTCAACGCTTTTTAGGTACAGGTATTTAAATACCTTAGCTGCCCATCTGTTACTGTCCAATTCCCTCAGGCGTTCCTCATATAATATTTTACTCTGAGCTTCCCGTACTTCGAAAGATGCCCAGCCCATATCTCCCTGTACCGCCTCATTTGTAGTTTTGCCGTGGGCACCTAGTGCTAATCGTCCAACGGATCTCTGATTTGTTTCTAATGTCGACTGTACCTCTGATTTTAGGCACAAAACCGCATTTCCGAAAGTAAGTCCGGGCACCATAATTCCTTTCCAAATACTCCTCAATACCTCATACCAATTGTATCCCCACAATGCCTTATGCTTCATTATCCCGGCATTCCTTCGCCCTTTGGCCTTAAGTGATTGCTCATGCTTTCCAATGTATGCCGATCCTTCGTTTACCCATACCCCCAAATATTTATATTCTGCTACTCTAGGTATTTCAAGGCCTTGAATTTTAAGACCCTGATCAGTTGAGCCGTTTAAAATCATCAGACCCGACTTAACTGCGCTGAAACTGAAGCCTAGAGCGTTCCCTTCGTCTCCGCAATACTTAACTAGAGTTTGCAATTCTTCCAGACTCTCAGCTAGCAGCACAATATCGTCTGCATACATCAAACCGGGGAGGCGCTGCTCTACCGCCTTTCCACCTAATCTGTATGACAGGTTAAAACCTAGGTTACTGTCTTGTATCCTCCGTTCCAGGTTTATCATATAAAGCATGAACAGCACCGGTGATAGAGGACAGCCTTGTCTTAATCCTTTGCATACTTTGACATCCTCCGTACTTTTTATCCCTTCCCACGTAATTTCTACTTTGTTATCCCGGTATATTTCCTATAGGAACTCTATCATCTCATAACCGCTACCTTCTTCTTCTAATATGTTCCGAGGAGTTCCCTGCTTACGTCGTCGTTCGCCCCGTTTATGTCCAGGAAGGCCAAATACAAAGGTCTATTTTCCACTCTAGATATTTCGATGCATTGCGTATGCACGAACAGGCTATCATCGAAGCGCCTACCATTTCTAAAGCCGTTCTGAAGTTCTCCGAGTATCTTGTTACTTTCTACCCATGCTTGCACCTTTAATTTCACCGCCTGCATGGCTAACCTGTACATAACAGATGTTATGGTAATCGGCCTGTAGGATTTTATGAGCATCCTTTTTCCTTTCCCTTTATAAATCTAATTCATTTTACTCTGCCGCCAGCTGTCCGGAATTTGCTTATTCGCTATGACTGTTTCCAAAGCTTTTAACAACGTTTCCTTACTTTTTGGACCGAGTTCATTAATCAGCTTGATCGGAATTCCATCTGTTCCTGTAGATGTGTTTTTAGGAATATTTTATTCTGCCTTTTTCCAGTTTAGATTGTTCAGTTCTAAGGTGTTTTGTATTCTGCTACCTTGTGTTGCTTCCTGATTTGCGGAGATTACCCTATCGTCGTTCTTAAATGACTCGGCTATAACTGATGTAATGTAGTTCACTGCGTTGTCTCCCTTTAAACAATTTCCCTCGTTATCTTGAATCCGATCTTGCTTTCTTTGATTCTTCTTCCCTAGCCAGCTTATATGGTTCCAGAATTTTCTTGCTCCGCCTCTAGAGGCATCGTGTATATCAGCCATCCAGCGATCGGTGGACTGTCTTATTTTACTTTGGACGAGGGCCTGCACTTGAAGTTTCTTTTGTCGATATGATTCCCATTTTTGGTCGATTTCCTCCTGAGAAGCCTGTGCTTTCTTTGCCATTCGGTGTTCCCTTGAAGCAGCCCGTCGTTGTTCAATAGCTTCCCTGATTTCCTTATTCCACTGCATCAGTATCTGCAGCGCCACCTAGCGACGCTTTCGGAGCCTCCATATTGTCACGAAGTTGTTACTATTGAAGTTAACTTCCAGCGGCGGCGGTGGCGGCGAGACCACGAGCGAGTGTTTCGTCCCAGAAATGACATAGCCAACGTTCTCCTTGCAGACATCCACTTTGAAGACTGAACCCCATTCGAAGAATACTATTTAGGTTCCTCGAGACTGTTCGAATATTCTCATTGAGGCTGAAATAAACCGATGATCATGGGCGATCATAGGCAAAGCATTTTATCTCGTAGTCGAGCTGTTTTCAAACTTGATCTGAGTGCCCGTGAGCGCAGTTGTTTAGAGTGCTCGAGCGGTGGCGCGACCATAGCGTTGGATGCCGACGGACAATGAGAAGCTGAGATGCGGTCTGTTAGCCGAAAAACAAATCACGCCTCAACTCGCTCCGTCCGAGACAAGGCAGAGATCAATGCTGGCATATTGCTTACGCGGCGATCGCAGCGCGGAAGCGATGTGGCCACTTCTCCACACGGACGTCCTTCCGGTAGAGGCGCACCGCGCGAGGTCACAGCAGTCCTCCCGCCAGTGTGTCCTTACCTTAAAGGCGTGGTAGGCGAGGCAGCAGCATTCATCTTGGGAGTCAAATTGCACAGCATTAATTTAATGGTGTGGATCCCGGCTTACGCAGGGAATCCGGGACACGAAGAGGCAGACAGTGTAGTCCAACGTCTTAAGAACCGCTAGATTAGTCCCTCAGACTCGGAATCCCTGGGTGAAGCACTCGCCATGTACCATGAGGTAATTACTAAAGATAGAAGAAAAATTTATTTATCTGCCTCAGCATGGAGATCTTAGCGAATCATAGGCTACAATGCGCAGAAGGATCCAGATTCGATCTATTATAAACTTTCACAGATTGGTATTTTATTACCCAGATTGCCTATAGTGTCAGTAACTAGGGCCCCCAAGGCCACATCTTATGAGGTTGTAAAGTCAAACATCCACTTTGCATGCTTCTGCCAGCTCCCCTTCCAAGAGAGCTGGAATCAACTGCTTCTAAAGCGAGATAAAACAGAAAGCTTTTATTAACTAGGCCTTGGAGGTCACACTGAGTTTCAGTCACCCAAGATATTCCAATCATTGGTAACAAAGTTGTTTCGCTCTCTCTCTGTCTGATACTAAGACCCTTGGGGTATTGCAGTTGCTTCTCTATGCCTTCAGCGGCTCCATTGCTGAAGTAATTCGTGAGGAGGACAGGTAAGAACAGTTCGTTCTAGGATAACAACTCTGACGGCGGCTTCAGGCCGCGTCCGATCACCAGTAGAGCATTTTGCTCAGTATATCTAGATTTAGAAGACACATAACAAGGCCTCCAACAACCACTGACACAAAAGAAAGTATAGTTAGGAGTTTTTTCTCAATTTGTAGTATTAATCAAACATGAAGATTATTGTATAGAAATAGTGGAAAAACACTGCCGACGATTACGATGCTTCCTCATGCTAAAAATGAGCGAAACTTATCAGAAGTTTCACCTTTTCGACAGATTGAGGCAAAGATGTCGAGCAAGACATGTATGTACAATTACAACATTTTACTTTTTCACACATATTCCTTCACAAAACGCTCCATTAACAGTTATTGACTCTCATGAAGCAAGCTTTGTGTTCGGAGAAATGAAGAGAGCAATTAAGTTATCGGCAGGTTGCTGGAGGCAGCGCGTGGGCCCACAGGAACGTTGCGCGGCGATAAGATAACAGCGACTGACTGGTGTCACTGACGCCGTGGCTCTGCGTTTCGGCTTGGAATGTACGCACTGTGATCCGCGGATAGCGAGCCGGCGCTTCGGCAACTGAAGAACACCCTCGCTGCCACGCAGGAAAAGGAGGGGGGGGGGGGTGAGCTGGGGAGCTGAGAGGGGTGCAGAGCTGGTTATGATGCCGACGGCGATGATGACGCGAAACGCAGGAACGGGCGCAAAAGAGCTGCACTCTAAGATAACTAAATGCCACCATTTGGCTCCAAACCCACAACTTCCGCTGCTTTCCTTGGTGCCAGTGGCTGCCGGCTCCCTTGTTATGCATTTTATAACGAAGCCGTTCAACCTCGCCAACTTTTCTTTTTCAGGTACCCCTAGAGTTTCATAACAGCGCCGCTACCATAACTACCAAGGACATTGCAGTAGGCATACGAAAAAGAGCATAGTCAACGCTTACACTGTCTAAGAGAATGTTTTCTGCCAATACCTCTGCACCTCTTAACCGACTACTTTATATTGTAATGCTGTTCACCAAGCCAGTAGTCATGATACTCTCTTCCTTGTAAGGTATGCAACTAAGCTGAAGTCAGTGCGCTGGCAGGGACAAACGTGGTTAACAATGCCTGGCCACAGGCAGGACTCGAGAACACTGCAACGCAAGAAGATATAGCGTCACTATCTGAGAGTGAGACAGGTGGTATGGAGTCCCTCTCATGAACAAGCATATCAGTTCACTCGGTTTGACGCCAAGCGCTTCTCCTCGCCGAAACCGTCTCAGGCGAGAGCAGTCGCACGAGTTGCATTTTTCTTTTGATCGCGAGGCCATGACATGACGCGATAAGTGAACATCTCCACACAAAGATATTTCTAGCGCCTCAAATTCGGCCCTCCCATTTAATGAAAAGAGCACCTATATGTTATCAAGGGCACTGCGCCGGTGCCGTTCCATACAGACATCGGAAAGCCAAAAACATCGAGAGGAGCCAGCCGATAGGTCTGCAAATAAATAGAACCCTCTTGTAGCTGTCTTGGTACCAAAGGAGATCTGGAGATGCGTTGCGATGCAGTTTGGGCGAATCTGCCAATGCCTGGCCGTTGTACTGGTTGTACCCCGCTTTGCTCCTGACAGTACACTTTCTTGCAATCAAGCGATACGATTGTGGAGTAAACATGTGCCTTTTTCGATGAAAGGATGATATGTGTCCTTCCGCGTACTTTTTTATTTGAAATTTTCAATAAAATCAATAAATCAGACAATTCGGCACTCCATAAAAATGGGCGCCTTTAATGGGTTGAGTCATTCTGACTTTGACCCTTTTCGTGTGCTGCTTCTATCTCAGAACATTTTTCGTACACGTTATTGAGAAAGAACTTTAGATCCTACAAGAATAGATTCCGGTGGCTGGCTTTTTAGGACCATTTGTTTCGTTTTTTATTACATCTCGCAAATACAGCTTTTACGAACAGAGCCACATTGTTGGTTTCTTCTTCTCCATATATCAATGTCAAGTATACTTTCCCTAGCCATTTTCCCCTCACTTAAAGAAACCTCTTTGCCCTGCAACAGTAATGTATTGCTTAAAAATATTTGATGCAAGGGGCGTTTTCGGTACTGACTATCGCGAAATGAGTAACTCCTACATAGGTAGGTATGGCTAAATAATTTTACAGCAGATTGTCGGTATTTTAGTTAAAGGACTGCATCTCCTAAATGCATAAGTCCTTCTACATCTGCTAAATGCATAGGAATGTGTTTCTATATTAAACACATTCCATTTCATCCAAGTCTTTTGCTAGGAGAGAGTGCCATTGTCGAAATTTCTATTTTTTTATTTTTTTTAAAAGAAGTAAAGCTAATAAACAAACTCTTAGTTATTTTAACAAGAACTGCTTTACCTTGAGTTTGGCGTGTTTGGCAACCTCCTAGCAGCAGCTTGAAACACTGGCAGCGTAGGAAATTAAACTTTCTCCTGAGAAGCGCTAGTTACAGGCAGCTCTTAGCGGAGCTGTTCGCTTTGTCCAAGCATGGGTGGGATCCGCCCGGCCGACACGGTTTTAAAGCGAAAGCTTTACTGTCCTCGTCGAGCTAAGGTCATCGGAACAGGGAATTTGACCAGGTTCTCCTCCTCTTCCTCCTCCTCCCAGTCGAACAAAACTACAGAACTGTGTCAAAAATACAACAAAATATCCTGTAGTTCAGTCGTAACCATCAAATTTTTCTGTAGTTCTGTAGTTTTTCTGTAGTATATTTCTGCTGTCTGTTGTTCTGTAGCACTTTTCTGTTGTTACAGAAATTTCTGATGTTACTACAGAAAGTTTTGTTGTCACATTTTCCCTTCAAAAACCGTACAGAAATTCTGTCGTAACATCAGAAAATTTTCTGTAGTTTTTTCCGACTCTAAAAAAAGAAATCTTTCTTTTCCTACAGTGATAAATGGCCCATACACAAAAGGGGGATTGGCCAGGATTCGGTGTGAACTGTCAAATGTACAGCTAATGCGCTCCTTCTGTTGATTCGCTACTTTTACTACTTCTATTTCACGCGCCTGCTGCTGTTTCTTCATCATACACCTTGCAAATTTTATTTATACCGGTACCTATCTCTACAAACTAAATCGCCTGACACAATGCCACACAGCCTTCCACTCCCCTGCTGTCCCGAAATCGGCGCACATTTTCATCAAGCCAGCACTGCGCGAGGCCGGCGCGCCGTCGCGTGGAAAGCTCGAGAAAAACCTCCTACCCCGCGCGAGAGAGCGCGTAGCTTTGTACGCGTCGCCGTCGCCCTATTTCTCATCACCCGGCGATGACGCGGACTCATCAGCCTGGAATACGCCATAAAAATACAGAATCTTCAATGGGACCTAGCCAATGACGACGCGCGGCTCGACGGGAGGAGGAGAGAGCGCTATAACCAGCGAAGCTAAGTGTGTGTGCGCGCTAGCTTTGACGCGTGCTAACAGACAGATGCGGCGCGCCCTATTTGAAGAGACCGCGCCGCTTGTTGAGCCAATCAGTCAGTCAGTTAGTCAGTGTTTGTGACGTGTTCGCCTGTGCATCGGCTGGACTCCCGGGGATCACCCGCTGCTGGCAAGCCCACGGACCTGCAAGGGAGCGGCGCTCGTCTCGTATGGCGGCCACATCGTGACTCTTGAGGCGTCGGACTGCAACAGTGCCCGGTGAACAATTTGGTGTTTGTTTGTGTAACTCTCTCGTGTTTGATCTGTTGTAAAGCCTGTGTTATTGAATCATTCTGTAGTTGCATGCTTAGCGTTTGTATTCTGCGAACCTCTCGTCTGTGTATTTCAAGTGATCTTGTGTATTCCTTTGTATCGTCTCTTGCTGTACATAAATTGTGTTTTGTTTGTTACTTCTGACTCCAATCCTTACTCTGGTTTGACCGGCGACAGCTGGGCACCAAGCGGCCACCCCCTCCGTCACTACAAGGTAGTTAAATTTCGGCTGAGCTTGCCACACAGGTCGAGGGCATCTCCTTTGCGACCGGAACAGCTACCCCCACTCACTCTAAGGGTGTCTGGGAGTGTGCGCACCGTTAAGGGCGCATCGTTGATAATAATAACCTTCTAATTATTAACGGGTGACACCTGCCTACACTTTTCCTCCATCGCCACAGCCGACTTACATTAAACACCTGCCTCTTCTTCTTCATACACCTCAAAAATATTATTTATACAGATACATATATCTACAAGTACACATCATCTGACACAGTGCCACGCAGGCTTCACGTCTTCTGCCTACCCGTTATCTCCACCGCCACCGTTGGCTAACTGGCTTTCCTCCTGGGACTTTCCCCTTCAAAATATCCTCTGCTCATTCGTATTGTCTAGACCCTGCTGTGGTGTCTTTAAGGTTCTCAGACTGGCATGGAGTAGTTTTGCGCTGAAACCATAGTTTCACCTGCATTTCCTTGCGTTGGACGACAACAAGCCGTACCTTACCATGCTTACTCATGCTTCGGCTGCCTAAACTAGGTTCTCTATGTGGGTCTGCGACTGCTGAAGCTTGAAAAATTATTTTCTTCCCACATATTTGTGTATAAGAATGTTTTCATGTGCAGAACGTAGTACCCGAACAATGATAGCAGAATAAAGATCGAAATGACGCAGTGCGCTTATTTCTTTCTTTAAATCGAAAGCATTACGTCCTTTTAGCAACGAAATCCGGAGTAGTATGTAGTCGGCATGTGTTAGGATTGTTGCGAAGAATCAGGAATCATTCAAACAATGGTCAGAAGTATGTAAAATCGCACCTAAGGGTAACGAGCTTCTTCGAACCAGAGGAAAGACATTCGCTGCAAAGTACGTAGGATTACTTCTCGTAAGGTAGGTATTACACCCAGGACCTTCAGAGAGAGAAGCGGGCACAATATCTGACGGCCGTGAAAGCGCCTTGCTCCAAACTGACGAAAGGTGCGTCTGATAATAGCAATTGAGTGCAAACTCAGATAGGAAATTATAGATTAGGAATAAATTACAGTAAATTACGCTGAATTTAGTCAATTGGCCAAAGTAGCCTTCATAGCCTGTATGTAGTCTAATTCCCTGTGCAATGTTTAGTTCGCCTAAACAAGCAAAATGATAAAGCGCCAGAAAATCCGTACATTGGCAATTCCTGGAAACGGTCCTTGAAGATCTCGTTATCATGTCATAGAAGAGGTCAAAAAGCAGCTGCTCCTACTTTATACACTCTATCATGGCGTCGCTGCACCCGCTATAATTTGAAACGATTAGCAGCAAGTAATAGAGCATACAGTTAATGTATGTACTAACTGTCTGTCCAGTCCAGTCTCAATACGCACTTTATTGGAGGTAGCTCAACAAATCGACAAGGTTGGGTAAATAAGGTAACAGGCTTATAAAGAAACATAAGGGAAGAAATGACTGTACTATGTCACATGTGCACACACTTCGTAAAAAGAAAAACGTTTGCTAAGAAAAGCTAACGAACAGAACCAATAGTGAGAGCGATATGTATGTGCGTGTACGTGTGTGCGTGTATGTGTGTGTGTGCGTAATGCTACGCTCTCACTATTGGTTAATTACACAAATTAAAGACCGAGCAGTTAAGCTGTGAGGTCACCACAACAAATCACAAATTTCTCTACACAACTGAAGACTCTATTTTTATGCCCTCTTTTTTCCACTTACAGCAGATATGTGCACCGATTGACTGGTAAAGCATTCGATTAATCCATTGCCCACGCATACATCCAAAATGTTTATAGCAGCGATGGTCGTAGCGCAACAGTATTGCCTATCAGTTCAGTTCAGTAGTTCAGTCGTGTCCGACTCTTCGTGACCCTATGGACCATGTCACGCCACGCTTTCCGGTCTCTCACTATCTTCCTATACTATTGCCTATACTATGCATTTATAATATCCAGCGAAACGACAGAACTCATGTCGCAAAAGATTCTTATTAAGTCAGCACATTTTGAAGCACTAGCGTCGCTCATTTTCAACACTTTTCGCGCTGAGATTTCTTTTCTGTATAAAGCAAAGTCTATGAATCGCACCAATATTACCGCTGTCCTGAGAATGAGCTTCTCCAGAAATTGTTTGTGAGATGGTTAGGAAAACTCGCTGAATTTACGTCCAAGCATTTGCTTGCTTCTGCAGCCCGGTTACTCCTGATTGAGTGCGTGTTTAGTGTTGGTATGCTTCTAAAGAAGTACATGTCCAGTCTTAAAACCAGCACTATTTAAAAGCGCAACTATCATATCTCCAGCAATTTGAAAGTAAAGCCTTGAAGGTACAGTCAGTAGATGATTCCATAGAAGAGGACGCTTCGGTCCACATAACTACGCGGGAAGTTTGAAGAAACGCAGAATTAGGTACATAAGCTATTGCAAAACGTCAGTTCAATATGCCAGCTTCGGGATGGCGTATTTCTGCAGTCCAATTTGAGAGTCCTGATAGGATGCGCAAAGCTCAAATGGGAATAGCATCTTTCCAGGTGACCCATGTGGCTCCATGACGCGCTGGAAAGGATTCCGGGTCTTGCCCAAGGTTCTCAGCCTTGGCAGCTCCCTTTTTATAGGCCTCTAGACGGTCTAACAGCCGCTGAACAACCTGTACAAAAACGAAGCACATATTTAAAACACTCAGTCTAACATTCCCTATTCAAATTCATTCCTTACCGTTTAGAGAACGTTCGTGTGTTAGAGATGTATAAAGTTTCAATTTTATTTCATTCACTTAGCTAGAATATATTGATGACTAGGCAGAGTTGCAATCCATGTTTACAAAAATTGCAGTAAGGTTTCTTGCCCTTTATAACGTTTTGCGTCTATTGGTGACGCTGAGCATTGACATTAGTGTCAATATGTTTTATTGTATTGGACCGCAAACATTAAATCAGTGAGCAAGCACGCACAACGAGAAATCTTGAGCAAAAAAAAAACAAATGCATAAATATGTAAGCTTTAGGTTGTCGAACTCAGTAAAATACATGGGTCATTCAGCTGGCTATAACTGGGCTAATGTCATTGTCGCACGCGCCGAGTAGAGTATATACACAACGTACTAGTAAGAAAAGATTGAAAGATTAGGCACGCGCCAAATGAATACTATGCGTCGAAGTGATGATGCCAGCTACAGCAGCAACCGGCACGCAGTACGTCCGCACAAGTGAAATACAGTCCTCAGAAGCGTACGCAAAGGGAAGTTTACTCGTAGGAGATGAGCCAATAAGCATGGCAGTAACGCTACCAGGTCGCTTTTAAAGATTAGCTCCTTTTTTGTTCGCAGTGAAGCGAAATCGACAAAGTTTTATATAAAAGACATGGAACGAGCGAAACCTTTTGTCAACTAATGAAGACACAATATTCTTAAGATACGACCAGAAAGTGACTCCTATATAAAGTTACACCTTATAATTTATTTCTAACTCTCGCAAAACCTTTTTAGAGGCCTTAGTTCCTCTGCCTACTCGTCACTGTAATGTACCTACTGCATCATTAGTGGAAGCATTTATAGCCTCCCCGGAGAGTGCCCTTGTTCGCTATCCCGCGTGCTTGAAATTTCGGCTCTCGTTCTTTGCGCTTGGCTGGCTTTGCGCATGAAATGTCATTAAATATACAATACTAAAGCTAGCATTCTCCAAAAATTCGTTACCCAAGGTACATTGTGGGCTTTACGAAGAGACATCTCATGGGTACCTTTCAGGTAGACATGAGTAATGCAAAACTATCGGTAAAACAACTTCAGGTAGCATCGATAGCTTCTTGAAACAGTCGGTAGTGCAGGAAACTAGCGATAGTTGTACTGTCAATAAACTGTAGACCGTACTATGAATTTCACTATGGATATAGTGATACCGATAGTGTTACTATCAATAGTATACTCTATGGTATTACTAGCGATGGTGCGCTGAATAATTGTGAAGTTCTTAGACAGCGATATTGCCTAAACCTTTGTGATCGCAGTGTTCGTTAGTTAATTACCAATTTTGCGCGGAAGAAATAAATTATTTTTCAGCAATGAGATTCTTTATTGAGACCGCGGTTAGTCTCATACGACTCAGGAATTTGTACACATAAAGTAGCATGAAATAGACAGGTCTCTCCCGCACTTCCTATTTATCGAAGGACACAATGTCTGTACTTTGCACTGAGGCTAAGAAGATATGAAAAGAAAATTAAGCTATCACGCACTACTGCTGTATCGTATCAAAATTTTCCAGAAATATGTTGTTACGGTGAAATAAGAAAGACGATGTTTATTGGCAATGTTGTGGCAGCGGGACAAGGTGAAACATATTAGCCCCGAAAACACCAACGCCTCTTCCTCCTTTTCTGCCACACAATCTTTCATCGTCGTCAGTACCGTGACATTTCCCACCCTACTCAGCCGAGGCTCTCGGGGCATGTTCATGAGACTTGAGAGGCTGACACGGCTTCAAGCGGGCAACGTAGCATAGTTCGGTTTTGGCAGACCGACGACCCGACGTGGTCAGGTGGGCTATTCCATAAATTAAATCACACACGCGTTTGACAATCACATATCGACCGTCTCAGCAAGTCAAGAGGTTTTGATGTAGCCCGCGATGCCGAATTGTCCGCCACAGACAGACTAAATACCCTGTAAAGTACGTGAAACGCCGCTGACTGGCATTGTATCGTACTTTGGAACGTTTTTATGAAGCACCAGACCGTATCTGGCTATTCTTCAAGCTTCTTCGGCAAGGCAGAGGGTCTCAGCCAAGCAGGGATCTTCATGGCTTGAGAAGGGCAGGGTAGTGTGCAGGGAGTAACGTGGTGGTCTGGCATACAACAGAGAGAATGGTCTATAGCTGTACTCAGTCGTCTCATGTGTGGCGGTATTAAACGCATATGTGATGAACGGTAGTACGGTGTCCCAGTTCTTATGCCCTGCATGAACATACATGGCTAGCATGTTTATAACCGTTCTGTTGACGCGCTCTTCAAGCCATTTGGCTGGGGATAGTATGGCACTGAGTGTCGGAAAGTTACGGCACCATCAGCGGTGCCGTAACTTCCGACTGTGCACCATCAGCGGTGCACCTTCAGCAACACCAGCGGTGAAAAGTCGGCCCCGATCAGTGATGACGATTCGTGGCGGTCCGTGTCGCAAGATGGCTGAGTTCAGCAGGAAAAGCGACACTTGATGCGCCGTAGCAGATGGAATAGCAGCGATTTAACAGTAACGTGCAACGTAGTCCGCGCAGTACTATCCAGCGATTTCCGTTCATGGGCTTTGGAAAGGGACCTACGGGGTCAATGCCTACTTGATCAAACGGAGCGGTCGGGGTCTTCAGAGGGTGCAGCAAGCCAGAAGTAGGTGTGGTGGGACGTTTGTGGCATTGACACTGCTTGCAACTGGCAACGTATTGTTCAATCATCGAGCGCATTCTGCGCCAGTAAAAGCTTTCCTGAGCACGATGGCGTGTTCAAACCGATCCCAAATGCCCAGAGGTCGGCTCATTATGCATGAAACGCAATACGTCAGCGAAAATCGTCTTAGGAACTAAGAGTAGATATCGCTGGCCGACAGGAGAATAATGTTCTCCATAGGAGGCCATAACGCACACAAAAAACGGCTTGAGGCTCCGCTGGCTTGGGCGGCGGCAAAGAGAGGCTGGAGACCGCTATCGCATTGTATTTCCGTTTTGAAAACATTCGTATCGGGAACCCCGGCTCGAGGATCAATATATAATTGTCGAACTCGTCGCTGTCAGATCTGGTCGTGGTCATTGGCATCCTATAAAGACAATCTGCGTCTGCATGACGCCTCCCGCTTTTGTACATCGCGTCATGCCGTTGGACAAGGACTGAATCGAGACAGATTGCACTAGCGTCCGTGTGAACTGCCACTGCAGCAGCATCAATGTGACGTAGGACTGATGTCGATATTAGAAGAAACTTCAGTTGACGGAATGACGCGTCGCAGTCTGGTGTCCAGTCATAAGGAGAGTGTTTTTTTTTAAGAAGTCACGTCAATGTGTAAGCACCGTCATCAAAGCGATGTAGAAAGCATCTAAAATACGAACACAGCCCTAGAAAACTGCGCAACGCCTTCACTGTCTGTCTTCCTCTTCTTCCTTCTCTTCTTCCACACAATCATTCATCATCGTCAGTGTGACAATATATATATTTTGTTTTCTTACTTTATCTGGGTACAATTAACATGCATCAGCTCGCTCCCGCCCGCAGCCAGAGAAGCCTTACTCGAAACTGCATTCTGCACATCGATTACATCTCTTGAGGAATCTCGTGAGGTTGAAACGCCCCGTCACAAGCTTAAATGCCTGCAAATTAAGTTAAACCGGCTCCGAAGACTTTGGTACTTGTTAGACTATCGTAATTAATAACATGTCCACACCGACCTTGAACCTTCTCTACAAGCTTACCTGGTACAAGCGGTCATTTCTGCTGTTGTTTTTTTCATGGCTGCTTTTTTTTTTCACTTCTTGCCTTACTTATTTTTCTCTTACCCTCCCCCTCCCCCTCGCCAGCTTTACTTCATCTGAAGCAAACTGTTATTAAACCTCCACTTGTGATGACCGTGCTGTCCAGACGAAGACAAGTCCAGTTGCACAGGACCTAGGGCACTGTACCAGTTGTAGAAAGGTTGCCCACCTTGGGAACAGAGGCGCCCCCTTAACCCTTGGTATGCCATTTTTGCACATTCTAGTGTTACAGCAGTATACCCCAAAATGTCGCCGCGGGATTTTCCATGCTTTTGCCATACGAACACCCCTCGGAATCAAAGTTAGGGGGGGGGGGGTCTCTTCTACCATCCTCTTCCTGCAGTTGGTATAAAAGCAACAACCGTCCGTACCCAAGGCAGACTCGACACATCGGAATACCCATCGTCTCCCATCCCTCCGCATGCTCTTTCCTCTTATTCCCAAAACCTTTGAAGGCGACTTAACTCTCATTCCCTGATTTCGCAATGCGGTCCGCGCAAAACGTTGAGAACGAGCAACAAGATCTAACTCTGTAATAAATTGCCAAACAAAGCACCAAAGGAAGATGCATCCAATGAGAGCTTCGTAACTAATGATCGTGCAATGCCTTAGCCAGCTTTATATATTGTTTGCACACCAATGCCACCAACACCACCCACGCCTCAGTGCCCGCATTTCTGAGGGCTCATTCACCATGATCCGACACCCTGTGGAGATCTGTAGAAATGAAACTGCAACGGTGGTCTGAAATCCGTAAGGCACGCCCATGTTACTCTGAGGGAGTTTCACAGTACGGAACACTTGAGAGGGTGCAAGCAAACGGTGGATGCGTTAAATATTAAGTTTTCTAAATTAGATGGAGTCGAATTAAAAATTCATTCTGTAACAGAGCCCAGGACCTCCAGTTTGCGAGACGGGCACGCTGCTTAGGCGGTACTATATAGATCATTCGAGTTGAATAAGGATGTAACTATACACTGTGATCTTGGACCTGGTCAGTGCTCTTAGATAAACGTAATTATGCCTTAAAGGTCCATTCATAGCATGCAAACAAGTACTTAGACTAACTCGCGTAAACCAACACGCTAAGATTAAAGCACAAGAGAAGCTACGATCCCTTAAATCCTTGAAGATCAGCAGAGCTCTCCGCGCGGACACCCATTGACTTTATAAATAAAACAAAAAATTTAAACCCCTTTGCGCGTTTCATTCAGAAAGGAGTTACGGTAAACCTATCGCGTTTTTCTCTTAACGGCATAAGTTTAGCGTTCGAAAACTTTTGTTCCACTGCGAAAACCATAAAACATATCCATAAAAGTGTGACTGTATTAGTCGCACCGCAATTAATTATTTCAGCAGAAGAAAACTTGCGTACGCGAACCGGCACACAGCCCCTAAAGCTATATCCCACCTTCTAGCTAGCCGACTCACGGCACTCCAGCTGCAATGTCTCCGCGCCTGCGAGATGCCTCTTCGGAGAGACTAGCAGGAGTTCCGCCTGCCGGCTGTGCACTAGATTGCCTCGATGGAAGCAAAGGCGAAGGTATCATTTTACCCTACTGTGCGCTAAAAAAAAAAAATCTGATTGATTTATAGGAAGGGAAAGGCGCGGTACCTGTCTCACTTGTTTGCTGTGGACACCTGAACCAGGCAGTAAGGGAAGAGAGGAAGGTGGGAGTGAAGGTGGAAAGAGAAAGAGGAGCCGTAGTGGCGGGCTACATTACGACCACCTGGGGATCTTTAACGTGCGCTGACATCGCACAGCACACGGACGCCTCTTCGTTTCGCCTCATCGAAACGCAGCCGCCGAGGTCGGATTCGAACCCGGGTATTCCGGCACAGTGGTAGGGCGTCTTACCACTGCACCACCCCGGCGGGGCCTACTGTGCGCTAAGGTACCTCGATGCGCACTAGTGCGTAGAGTATTTCCATGCGCTCTCCCTCTACACGCGCATGCGGCGGGAGGCGTATTTGGGTTTGCTTGGTACGGTGGCTCCGCAAGGGACGAAACGATCGAAGAGACGAAGAAAGCGGGCTGTTCCGACTAGCATCTACCGCCCCCAGGAGCCGAGCAGCCTAGCGATTAGCGGCGCATGCTTTTTCAATGGGCGTCATGCTGGACGCGGCACTAGCTTGAGAAAGCCTATACTACTACCACTACTACTACTACTACTACTACTACTACTACTACTACTACTACTACTACTACTACTACTACTATTGCTACTACTATTATTATTATTATTAATAGTAGTAGTAGTAGTAGTAGTAGTATAGAGGAAGACTCGTTTCACGAAGTTGGCACTGAATTGTCTATATGTAACGGGCGAATTAACTGGCTAAATATTATCTTCACAGTTTTAGTAATTGATTCGCAGGAAGGGAAAGGGGCAGCATCTGTCACACTTGTGTCTGTGGACACCTGAACCGCGCCGTAAGGGAAGGGATGAAGGTGGGAGTTAACGTGGAAAGAAAGAGGAGCCGTAGTGGAGGGCTACGGAGTAGTTCATGTGTCCACAGACACAAGTGTGACAGATACTGCGCCTTTCCCTTCCTGTGAACTAATTATTATTATTATTATTATTATTATTATTATTATTATTATTATTATTATTATTATTATTATTATTATTATTATTATTATTATTATTATTATTATTATTATTAATTAATTCATTAAAACTGTGAAGATAATATTTGGCCAGTTAATTCGGCCGTTACCCACAGACAATTCAGTGCCAACTTCGTGAAACAAGTCTTCCTCTATACTACTACTACTACTACTACTACTACTACTACTACTACTACTACTACTAATAATAATAATAATAATAATAATATTAATAATAATTATTAGCAGAGAAATATTACTTTGTGTATTATTATTATTATTATTCAGTAGTAAAAGTAGTAGTAGTAGTAGTAGTAGTAATAGTATTATAGGCTCTCTCAAGCTAGTGCCGCGTCTAACATGACGCCCATTGAAAAAGCATGCGCCGCTAATCGCTAGGCTGCTCGGCTCCTGGGGGCGGTAGATGCTAGTCGGAACAGCCCGCTTTCTTCGTCTCTTCTGTCGTTTTGTCCCTTGCGGAGCCACCGTACCGAGCAAACCCAAATACGCCGGCGGGAGGGGGGGGGCGCATTGAGGCCCCCTATGCGCGCGCCCCCTGTGCCCCTGCGCCCCTTCGTGGAGGGTGAAGACATCCTTTAAAAGGTGACTGCCTTCGCGAGGGCGCGCGCCATATTTGAGCTCTCTCTGTGTTTCGTCTATACGGCAGTTGCGCGTGCGGCGTCTTGTTCTTGCATGCCTGCGTTTGCGAATGCACGCATCATTTTTGAAATGGCTCCAGCATATTTGCATTTCCTAGAGATCCGAAGAGAAGGCTCTTGAGGACTATAAATATAAATGTGAAACGAGCCAAGTGGCAGCCAACCAACAGTTCATGCCTCTGCAGTGTGAGTGCAATAATGCTTGTTTCGTTTCCTAGCTTTTTTCACCACGGTTACATGTACAGTTTTAAATTAATGCCTAACATGTGTCCCAAAGCAAAGTTAGATATTTTGGTGGCATTTGCGTTTCAGCTATCGTTTATACCAGCATTTATTGAGGAATCACGTACTGTAGTTAAAATGCTTAGGCACATAGACTTCAGGACACACAGCTGCGGACATCAATCGTATATTTAGTGTGAAGACACTACATTTTAAGGAATAAGGCACTGTGATCTGAGCAGAACACATGAAATACAAGCGTGCGTTGAAGTGGCGCAGAAACCTTTATGCACTCTACCACTCGTTCTCTGTGCCTAATTCTGCAAATTCCTCTGTTATGTAATACAATGGATGTAAAAACGAACCCATCTGAATATAATTTTGAATGACGCAGAATAGTAAAGGTCGGCTTAAAATAAAGGAGCAAGATTACAACCCACAAAAAAAAAAAAAAATATGTTACTCAGCTACATAAGTATGGAGTAGAATGAGTGGGATGAAGAAAAGGTCATTAGAATGGGCCAAAAAAAAGTTAGTGGTAAATGCCTTCATGCGGTACTCTTTTGTAGCTAAGCGCAGCCAGAAGGTATGTACTTTCGCACTTCCACTGAATAAATTAACCCTTAAAGATGTATATTGCCTATCTGCGTTCTCACCGGTTTCGTATGCACGGGTGGATGGACACCCACTCAATAAGTAAGGAACGTGATAAATCTAGCTTACCAAGATACTTTGTTGGGCGAGTTGGTACTTATTCATTATTGATATAAACAGCGCGAACACGAAAACAAGGGACAAGAAACAAGAAAGCCACAGTACATGCGCTTGTACTGAGGCTTTCTTCTTTCTTGTCCCTTGTTTTCGTGTTCGCGCTGTTTATATCAATAGTGATAAATCTAGGACAGGAAATCTGGAGGAAGAACTCTGATGGGGTAGTTGGTTGATTTGAAGCCAACGAGTACAGCTGCGTGAAAGTCAGAACTGAAGGAACACAGGCACAAACAAGAAAATCTGGTCTAGTCAGATTTGAGGTCGTGTAGATGCACCCATTTCGTTCTTAATCGTGTATAGGCAAACTGGTTGTGATGGTAACTAAATGTTATGAAAGGTACACGAGATCTTTTTTCATAATTTGCATATGCGACAAGCACCTTTAAAAAACCAAATTAGAGCTTTCCGCGAGCCGATACCTTACACGAAGCTTATTCTTAATTGCATTTACTTGTCAAATGCATAATGCAATAAATGTCATTTTCAGTGTATGAGTGCTTTCAGAAAATGCACGGCATTTCTGCTCACCTGCGGATTCTCGCTGGCTATGTCATGTTGCTCGCAAGGGTCCGCGATGATATCATAGAGACAGGGAACCTTCGTAGGATCGCAGTTCACTTTGCTCAACCCTTTTTCGTCGCAATCGACAGGGACTGCGTAGAGGCCTTCCGCTTGACCACAACTGGGGCTCGCACCAAGGCCGGTGAGCACCTTTGTAGCACACAAGGAATAAAGCATGAATTTCTTCAAATCGATTACTACGATGAATATTTCACACTGACCGCTTTTCTAGAAGCGAACATGCAAACCCACAAATACTCCATTCGCAGTGAACTATGAAATGCGGGCAAAAGATACGATGGCGCTGAGCCCCTCGCTGCCGCAACGCTGAGCCCAGTATGGAACTTACATGCACCCATTACGTTGCCTACCATTAATATGCATGTGTTTTAATGAGTATAAAAGAAAACTTCTGATCATCTTAAGTACTAATATAAGCTACTACTGTTGCCAGGCATCCTGAATAAATCATTTACACGTCGATATGAAATTAAACCTTGGTACTAGATACAAAGGTCAACGACGATGCCAAGTCCCAAAACCTCACCGTAAGTTTCATTTTGGCTTTCATCCTCGTTCTCGTATAAATTCGCACGTTTTCGGGATTTCATCGCGATCGTGCTTGGGCAATAGGACTCTGATTGCCACTCTTAAAACTATATTGATAAAAGAAATACGTCGCTTACGCATGCAGCCATCAGTAGAGCGTTCTACACTCCGCTTCAACTTTTCTTGGCACCGCTGGGAAGGCTACGGGGCCGAAATGCATTGTCTCCTTTCGCAGGTGAATATAGTTTGCAGGTTAAGTGTTTAGCCTTAAAGAAGATGGAAATCATAAAGCTTGTGATTTTGAGCGCATTTCTAACATAACTACGATTCATTAGCGTTGGGAGATTACTGCGATGCATTTTTTTCCCGGGTTTTCTGGGTTCTCTTGAGTTCCGACGCGGGTCTTCAAGCAACCCAGCGTGCTGAAAAAGGATGGCGTCTGCTGTTCGCGCCGCGTCGGGTTCTTTCGAAACTATACCTCTTCTTTCGTCAAAGAAGATGCAAGTGAGACTGAATAACCGATGGTTGTCCAAGCAGGCAAAACGTATGGTGTGCAACGTGTACACTGGCGTAAGAAGCAGTCAGCCTTAGCCTTCTATATCATCCGTGCGCCGCTAAGTAATCAAGCTCACCGGTGTTAGTGAGCGTGCCGTCTCCCGTATTAAAGCGGATGCCCTCTCTGGCACTCTTATATCTCCAAAGCAAAGAACGCTGAGTCGCCACCTGGGCTTGTTTAAAAAAAAAAAAAACGGGAAGACGCGGCTTGAAAGGTACTACACCTTCACTCTCGTTGCATTGAGGCGCAAAGTGCATCAGTATTATATGCGCAACGAAGTGCCGACTGCTGCAAAACTGCGGGAAGACGTAGTAAATGACCCCTATATGGATATGCCGAATATGAGTGCCCGTACGTTGCAGAGGATACTAAATATATTTTTGGACATGTAACTCCATGCATTATGTGAGAAGGCGAGAATAAAACATGTATTGTTGTGTAATTGCAGGGCCGTAAGACAATTACAATGAAAAAGCGCAGTGCAGTGTCGGAAGCGTTTCGGATGAACCTGGATGGGCATGCGTGTAATAAACTAAGTGATACGCGGTCATACGTAAGTTGAGTGTCTTGCGCTGCCGGCTTCGTCGTGCCATGTGATCGCGATGAAAACCGTCCAGGTGCATTGTCTCACGTACCCTGCAATCACTTATAGCGACGCTTCGGGGCTGCATGTCTTGAGTCTACTTTTTTTTAAAGTTCCGTCCATTCTAAAGCGAAGATTGCGTCAAAACCACATTGGGCTCGTTGTTTATTATTATTATTATTATTATTATTATTATTATTATTATTATTATTATTATTATTATTATTATTATTATTATTATTATTATTATTATTATTATTATTATTATTATTATTATTATTATTTAACTTTCAACTAACAATGGGGGCAGAAAGCCGCGTGCCACATGAATTCACTTCCTTTTCCAAGACCATTTACTGTCTTGATTAAAGAGAAAGTTTGGACAGGCACCGCAGTGGCATCAAGGGAAGATGCCTTTCGCCGAGGCCTAACAACTGGACTTCGTGCACCAAGCGGCAAAGGCGGCATATTGATCGTGGTGCACGCCGCCAGTGAGAATGGATTCGTCGAAAACGTGTGCCTGAACTTTTGCGGCACATAAGGAACTGCCGATTATCACACCGAAACAGACGGTGCTCGATTCGAAAAGAGGTTCATGGAACAATTAGGGCCGAACATTGATCAATATAGTGTAATAGTGATGGATAACGCTCCGTATCCTAGAGTGCAACTGGAAAAAGTACCAACTTCGCGTATTTGAAAAAGGGATATTGAATCTTGGTTAACAGAAAAAAAAAACATTCTGTTTTCGGGCCGCCAGCTAAAGGCGGAACTGCTGTCGGTTTTAAACCAACGCAAACATCGATATTCTGGGTACCGCATTGATGCACTGGCAAACAGTGCTGGCCACGACGTAGTCCGGCTGCCTCCTTATCGTTGTGAGGTTAACCTGACTGAGCTGGTGGGAAGTCAAGGGAAAGGATACGTCGCTGCCAACAACACTACGTTCACTCCGTCCGCAGTAGAAAAACTCGCGAGCGAAGATGTCTCCCGCGTTTCAAAAGAGAATTGGTCGTGGGGCTGTCCCTATGTTGCTCGCCTTGAAGAAAAAGCATGGGAACGTGATGGAGTAATTGACACGCAGCTGGATGCCATTATAATTTCTCTGGACTCGGAATCTAGCTCATCCAGCGAAAGAAGCGAAATGTGTGGCGTTGAAAATAATAAGTAAATTGCGAAGAAAAGACAGCGGCTGAATTGATCTTTGCTAATACTCCTAGAAACCATATATGTTACCTGTGCTTCTAAGAATTGGAAGGGGAAGAGCAAGGTTGCTGATTAAGGTGAATTTCCTATTATTTCCGCTAAAACTATTTTCACGTTGTGTGGGGACCGTGTTGTAGGGCATCTATATATTTTTGTTAATTTATTCGACTGCAGTGCTGTGTTCACGCAGAAAAACTACCTGATGTAGCTTTCTCTGCTATATTAAAATATGTGATCTGCTCTACTGGTGCAAGCATTTATTGAATGCTTACTTAGGCCCACATATACCAGATAACGTTTCTAGGAGCATTAGCAAATATCATTTCAGGCGCTGTCTCTTCTTCGCAATTTACTTTTTATTTTTAACGGAAACCTAGCAGTATATCGCGCATTACCACGCGTTAGTGGTGGCTTCTAGTGCTAAAAATAGGTACGCTACCTACACAGTACGGCACTTCGTTAGTAAAAAATGTGCGAGGCAAGAGCTATAATGCCTTACTGAAAGTTGCTCCGCACGGTTGATTGCACGTATAAAAGAAAACAGCAATGTCTGTACGTTCTCGTCTGGCTCCTCGTCATTAATGGCGGCTATAAAGTGCGCGTGAACCTATTAAAAAAAGATATCGGACTCCAACAAGTGAGCTGCGGAAAGCGCTTCTCACTGGCCGCGGAAACGAAACTGCAGTGAGAGGCTCCGTGGAGGCCCACCCTCCGAACTACATGGCGGAGGGACACATTTACAGATGTTCCTCCCCCGTAGCATCGCTAGCGGTGCCAAAAAATGTTGTCGCGGTGTATAGTCCGGCAATTTAAGCACACTTGGATGTAACGCACCTGATACGAAGTAGAATTCATGCAACTTTGGTGTGCCTCCTGCGCCTCCTTTATCGCCAACAGCCTCCTGCCTGGTATCTCTATCCACTCTGATAAACCACCCGGAAAGCGACCAAGAACAAGCTTGTATTTATCCATTATGATCCCTGCGTTTCCATCGATGGGGTCGATGTTAAGCAGAACCTCCTTCCTAGGAGCGTCCGCTGTTGGGTTGGCCAGTAGTGACTGCAAATGGCTGACGCCTTCGACTCCCACCAAGTGACTCGGGTTCCCTCCTGGAAGTACGTACGTACGTTCGGGTCACTGCAGGCGGTGATAATGCACAAATCCGGCACGAACTTTTAGTCCAGCAAACAGCTGGAAGTTCCGCTGCCATATAAAGAGGCTAACGTATATGAATAATTTTGAGCGTAGGGGTACCTCTGTAAGCTATATTTTGTTTTTGCATTTATCTAGTGTGACTGTAACTTGGCTGTTATCCTGTAAACATGATTTGGGGTTTTTCAGCTGCAGTTGTACTTAACGAGAAAGCTGGATTGGTAACCATTTAGTATATAAGAGCAACAAACGTTGCGGAATATTCAGTTCATAGATAAGAAGTATATAGAAAAGAAATACCTGTAAATTAAAGTAACATATTTATAAGCCATTAAAGGAGAAAAACGAAGAAAGAAAACTTAATGAGATTTAGCCATAGTTTGACACAATTTAACAAAACAATCAGCAATTGCTGAATATGGGCCGTGGTACGCGTCGTATGCATTCTTTCGTCGAACAATAAACAATCGATTTCTGCTATTTGTATCTAGCAGACAAGCCAGAAGCGTCGAAATTCTCAATCTTCAAATTAGATGTTATGATTCGTTTATTTAGATAAGAAGAAAAGTTTTAAACGCGCTCTACTTTCGGTCGCAAAAGGAATTCTGTATGCCGGTTACTGCAGACTTGAGTCGTATCCAACTACAGAAACAGACCTTTTTTACTGCAATGATTGCTTTCGATTTGAGGCAGTGTAATAATCCAAGGGAACGGTCAATTTTCCAAACTACTTTCATATGTTTGCGTGAGTATACTAAATGTAACGTTGTTTTCAAAGTGCTTACCAGCCATCTCGTAGAGCGTCGGCAACCAGTCCGTGGCGTGGAAGAAACGCTCATATTCGGAACCGGGGCCTCGCCACAGTGGCTTGGCGGTCCACAGGAAACCCGGCACCCTGACTCCGCCTTCCCACAGCGTGGCCTTCTCGCCTCTCAGGGGCCACGAGGATGCCCCGTTCACGCCAAAGAAGGTCGAGGCGGCGCCATTGTCCGCGCTGAATGAGAGCAACGTGTTCTCGAGCATACCTCGCTCTTTCAATGCGGAGAAAATTTCTCCTACGGACTCATCGAGGGCCGACACCATGCCTGCACAGATTATACAGGGTGCTCAGAGCTTACCACTTTGAACAGCTTCAATATAGACTAGATAGCTCCAATACAAACTTCTTAATGAAAATAGTAATTCAGGGAGTGATTTTAGTGAGAAAATTGGCAATCCAGCAATCGTGTCGACCAAAGGGGACGCGAAGCCTCGTGCTACGGTAGTCGGAATATGATACGAGGATGTTAATAGTTAGTAACACAATGCGAGAAGAGCAGATTGGGCTTGCTGACGATTCATTATAGGTTAACAGCGCAAACAACGTGACGGGTACACAGGACAAGAGTACGACACATCGAGCTCTTTGTGTCGTCCTCCTCTCCTTTTGTGCTGCTAACCTATAACCTATAACACAGAATGTGGCCCGGCGGTTACAACAGCTACCGATAGGTTGACGGAACTACTGAAATATTGAGCAGAGCCCACGTTCCTCAGAAGTCTGAGTAGGCCATACATAAATCCGCCATATTTCCAAGCAGCAACTTGGCCCGCCTCTCCTTTAGCGATAGCGTTCTTGCCAGGTGCATGCTCATGGAGCAGTCGAGGTCTTCAGTCGTAGCCTACCTTAACACACTGCCTAGATTGTCAGGTGTCCTCAATTAGCGACACACAAAAGAAAAATAGGCAGTTTTACATATCTGCGATCTTTTGTCGCAGAGTCCCAAGATTTGGAGCTGAGCGGGGTGCAAATTTTGGACAGCAATTTCGAAGTCAAATATATCGAAAAGACGCAGCGCCGTGCGTGCTTTCGCTTTCCACTTCACACTTGCTAGCGAATTCATGCAGTCATTCCTTCATTTTCTCATACCACACTTTTTACACTAAAGGGTCCCTTAAACTTTAGGAAGTGCATTTCGTGCTGCAAAATTTGTGTTAAATATTACAACCGGCCTAAGATCATTGCTTATCTCAAGGAAGAAATATAAAAAACATCGACATCTTGTTCCAATTATTCATTATAGTGGAATGAAATGTGTTCTTAAGATTGTTCCGAAACAGAATTTTCTCGCTATTTTATCACGTGTCAATATAAGAGATTCGTTTTTATTTCCTAGGGGCTTCACGCATTATACGTTCCACGGTTCTTTGTCTCCATCCTGGGGTGGCGACGCCTTCTACAGAAACTCCCCTTAGATTGACTCGCGTAGCGAATTCGTTGCCTTCAATAAACCTCTTGTTTCCTCCGGTTCGACGTTAATAATCAGTAGCTTTTTCGTAGCTACATTAGATATCTTCCTTAAAAAATATTTACACCATACAATTTTTAAAAATAAAAACGATAACTCCAAATGTTTGCTATATCCTGAGGTGTACCTGCATAGGCATCGCCATGCAAAACAGTACAGCGAAATACTGCAGTGCTTGTTTTGCCCGGTAACGCTTTTAAAACAATAATCTGAGCATCCCTCGCTCAACAAGAAACTCTTTCCAGAAGCACAAAAAAGAAAAAAGGATCCAGCCTGTTCAAAAGAACTAACTAGATTTTTCTTTTAAGACCAAGAAGAGCGACTTCTTTATCATTTACACTGTAAAAACTCGCAACTGCCATAAGGAATTACTTCGGAAGATACAAGTTTTTGTAAGACATACTCTAAGAAGGGACTGATGCCCGTTTGGTACGCAGCTTCTCTAGCCACCTAATGCGCATGCATTAAATTGCGCTGGAGAAAACTGAGGGATGTATCTGTACTTCTTGCTACACTATTAACACGCGCCGACCATGTACCGTCCAAGGACAAAATAACCGCTAGATACTTATAATTAGTTTCTGATTTATTATTTATAAAGAGAGGAAATACTGGTATAGCAAATTATTTTAATGTTTTCAGCTAAAGCGTACGTGGACGCATTGGTTAACATTTAGGGATATTGTCACGTAGCCGTTTAGGCCCGTAACCAGAAGGTTGGGTTTTAATGGGGGGTTGACCTAGCAGGCGCAGGAGAGCAGCTCCGGAGCACCGAGAGAAGGCAGCTAACTTCCGCTTCTTCTCATCGAACGTTACGGGGCCACTTCTTCGAGTCCGCGCACGAGACTCTCGATGAGCAGACTCTCGATGTGCAACAGCAGCCTAGCGGCTGCTGTTGCACACGCTACAATATTCTATTGATGTTACAACTACTTTCAATGAACCTGAAATCATTCTTGGGTTATGTAGAATCTATTTCACAAGTCACTCTGCTCTAAAAGGGTCAATTAGCCGCGAACAACCGTACTCGGGACTTAATTCCATCATTATTATCATTTATAAAAATTAGAAGCAACAGTGGCCCCAGGACAGACCCTTGGGGCGCTCCCTACGTTACCACCACAAGGCAAGAACACTTTTCTTTTATAAATACCCACTGTTTCCTGTAATTTAAGTAGTATTCCGTGAAATTATAAGCGGAAGGGTTTATGATTAGGCTATCAAGTGTTCGTAGCAGCATTGAGTGACATACAGTATAGAAAGTGTTTTTGAAATATGAAGAATATATAGTCGATTTGACCTTCACTGTCAAGTTCAGAGGGCATATCATGATAGAATTCAATCAGTTGTGCTGTGCGAGCTGATTCACCGAAGAAATCAGAGAACTCGCCTGCATAAACGGTGCGGTTTTTGTGGCCAATAAAACTGTATCCTTCCACGTGGTGCTGGGGCGCCTCGACTGCTCTTCGAACAGTGCCGTAGTGCGGAGCCAAGTGGGCCACGTACAGGAACATAGGCTGCGGTGGCAATCAGCGTGCGGCGTCAGCTGCGCGGCATTGCGGGCGCATATATTAGTCCCTTGACAGCTGCACTGCAGCCCTTGCAGTACAACTGACTTTCCTGCCTTGGAGACACTAAAGATACATCTACTGCTGCTCAGTTAGGCATTTTATTTCAAACTAAGCTTCGCTCTCTCCATATCTTAGAAATGTTGGGCTAAACTTCTTGTTACTGTACCTGAGACCGCGAAACGAAGTGAACATTAAAAAAAAAGCTGTTCTTTTCATGCTGATAGCTAAACTTCTTGTTACTGTACCTGAGACCGCGAAACGAAGTGAACATTAAAAAAAAAACTGTTCTTTTCATGCTGATAAGCTATTCATTCTACAGCTAGAAGCTGCCACTGGCACGAACAGCAATGGCAGAACAGACTAAAAACGAAAGCAAGAAGTATGACCATAACGATTTTGTTTATCATGTGCACGTCAAACGCTATTCAAGTTCCTGTGCTTTATTAATTAAGGATTTTCATGAAACGTGACCGTGAATTATTGATAAAAAGCTGTGAAACATAAATATGGTTGGCCTCCTATCACAGATAAAGTGCAAATTTTGGTGACACTGTCTGTTTTACCTGAGACATGTTGACGCGTTGCTGTCTATAGTTTTCACAAGTTCGAGACGGCGTCATTCAAACGCAGGCTAGGCTATTATAAATGTTCTCCAAGCTTAGGAAAATAATCCCCAGAAGTACAGAGCGAAATTTAGACTTATGAATCCCTAGCGTCACCTGATTAACTTCAAATCGCGTCACACTGCGTGCATGAATAATCATATATCAATCAAGCTCACGGAGAAGCGTGGCACCCATTATCTTGGCACCCATTCGATACTATATGGTTGCTTTTAAAGCATGCTTGGCCATGCGCAGAGTAGAGAAAATTTCCCACAGTGGCTTTAATATCAATGAACGTGACGATTAGCCTTGTATTCGGGCTTTATATTGTCGTTACGTTCTCTACATCTAAACAGCGGAAAGCTGCCTAATTATTCTATTATTTATTCACCGCCTTTCTCCAACCCAAACACAACTTACGTAGTACGGCCGAAAGCCTAATTATGACGAAGATTATTAACCGTCGCTCAGCCCAGTAGAGGACAAAGAAAAACAATGGATAAGAAGTGGCCAGATGCGGCACTGACAATTTATGCTTACAGTACAGAAGCGTCAGACCTAATGTCCAATAAGTGATAACCGTTTTGTTCTCTAAAATGTGTTACTGAATGTTACAGGGGCACACAAAGGACTGGCGTAAAACTGTCTGGTACGAGGGTCCCCCTTGATACTGCGAAAACACAGGAGCAGTCACTGACTTTGGGCCACCTGCGAAGGCAGCTACCCGAGTCCTCCACTACGGCGTCTCTCATAGCCTGAGTTGCTTTGGGACGTTAAACCCCACAAACCAACCAACCTTTTCTTAGATAATGACGTTCGGCTAACGGAAACGAGAATTTGAGGCCGCAGCACGCCCACAGCATTTACAAAGAAAAAAATATGCAGCCTTGCAACTACTGGTAGACCTTTAAATGCAACAGCGCAAGCTGTTATCCATCGCTATCTTATTTCGTATAGATGTCGCCGAAAATAATCTGCTGATACCACTCGCACTTGTCTGCGACTAGTTGTTCACCAGATACTGACCACCCTGCCAAAGTGAGTTGACCATTTTGTACAATCGAAATTCTCTACTTCCCCATCAAAGTTAGAGCAGATTTAGAATTGCAATTTAAGTTTAATAAGCCAACTAATCGTTCGATGCCACAGCAGTGTCTCTGCGACTATTTAAGGGGTCACAATTTTAACCCAATAAGTTATATTATTATATAGATTTGAGCGTTCCACCAGTCGGCCTTCGATTGAAGAGCATTAACTGTCCAAAGCGGTTCACCACTTAATGGTACGATCGTTTAAATTTCAGTCCCAGGATCCCAATTGGTATCAACATATGAGCACGTAACCACGATCCGTTGTGTTTTGTATCACCTGAGTCCTTCTGCTGCTACTGGTTCGCCCGCCATACACGCCAAGGTTGCTCAGTGGTTAGGCCGCTAGGCTACCAAACCAGATTACCTAGGCACGTTCCCGAGCACGGCGGCCGTCTCGATAGGCGCGAAACAGAAAGACGTATGTGTGCTATGCGATGTCAGTTCATGTTAAGGATCCTCAGGTGATACTAAGCACCTCTTTCTCTCGCTCTTCTTGAACTCCCGCCTCCTTCCCTTCCATTACGGCGCAGGTCTTTCTCTTCCTCTTCATTTTCTTTTTTCTCTATTTCCTTTTCTTTCTTCTCTATTTTCTGTTCTGTCTGAAACGAAGACGCTAGCGGTGATTTGAGGCGTCTGTGTGCTGTGCGATGTCAGCGCACGTTAAAGGTCCCTAAGTGGTCGAAATTACGCCGTAACCCTCCACTACGGCTCCTCTTTCTCTCTTTCTGCTTTCGCTCCCACCTTCCTTCCTTGCCTTACGACGCGGTTGAGGTGTTCACAGAAAATAAGTGAGACACCGCGCCTTTCCCTTCCTATAAATCAGTCTCGCAGCGCTCTTCTGTCTGCACGAGGCAGCGCAGGTGGCTCAGCTACAGAGCCAGTAGCAGGCCCGTGCAGTTTCTTTTCCTTCTTCCTACAGCCACAACAATACAAAGCAGGTCAGGCGTCCACTGAGAAGTGTGATATATACATGCGCCTTTCCTGTCCTCTAAACCAATTTAACAATTTATCGCCACGGCCACCGTACGTTACACCCCCTTTATGGTTGCAATGACCAGAGGTCGTCAGTAGGACTAAGCCACACATTTCAAGGCTCTACTCAAGTTGTAGCTTAGTGCAAATTTACACAACGAACCGTTTAGCACCGGTCCGAAACTGGGACCTTAAGGTGCACGCCATCTTGGATCGCTGAGGTAGCACACAATAATGAGCACAGCTTCCGACTAAAATGTTTGGAACCCCGAGTAAACGGACAGGAGGAAGGAGAAAGGGGGGGCTGCTCCTGGCCCTCTGCTGTTTGGAAATGGTAGGTCCCCGCCGTTTAAGGCGGTTTTACCTGGTGTAGGCCGTCATTGCCACCGCTTCGCAGGCAGCTAGACGACGGCTGTTGCGAGACGCGTCTTTCTCTCCCTCTTTGTTTTCTTTCGCTCTTTAATTTCTGCTCGGTCCGCACGAGGCTGCGTAGGTGGCTCAGCTACATAGCCGGTAGGAGGTCTATGAATTTTCTTTTCCTTCTTCCTACAGTGGGCCCCGCCGGGTGGTGCAGTGGTAAGACGCCTGACTACTGTGCCGGAGTATCCGGGTTCGAACCCGAACGCGGCGGCTGGGTTTCGATGGAGGCGAAATGAAGTGGCGTCCGTGTACTGTGCGCTGTCAACGTAAGAAGGTCCCCAAGTGGTCGAAATTGCTCCGTAGTCCTCCACTACGGCTCCACTCTCTTTCCACTTTAATTCCCATCTTCCTCCCTTCCCTTACGGCGCGGTTCAGGTGCCCATAGAAACAAGCGTGACAGATACTGCGCCTTTCCCTTCCTGTGAACCAATAATTTATTATTGTATATATATATATATATATTCCTACAGTGGCGGCAACAGCAACAACAAACCGGCAGAATTCGCCGAACGTCAGAAGAGCTGATGCTCTTAGAGGTCACTGAAGCAACTGCATTCGGAGGATGCGCAAACATTAACGCTACCGCGATGTTTTTGAATTTTTAAAATTTTTACTTTGCAATGTGTTTATTTTTACATTATATCTTATTATTCAATGTAATTGTTATTTTTGTTTGTTCTTTTTAGCTTTAACTTTATTACTTGCATTTGCCTACCTAATTGCTTTTTATTGGTATTATTATTTAAAATTATCCCTACATCACTAATTATACTTATATCTTTACATATACTCCTGATACCTTCGCACTAATTTGTTTACAGGAAAGGGAAGCCGCAGCCTCTGTCACTTTCTGTGTCGACTATTGACCCTCTCTAAGCCTCGTGCGCTCGCCTTTTGTTGCAATTTTGGGTCCCGTTATGCCTCACGAAATTAACCTATTCAAGCTTTCGGGTGATATCGGGTCATCATCAAAAGGAGATAAACCATGAACACCAGATCGCTAAGCTACTTCAAGTGAACTTCCCGAGACCCCTGCATTGCAGCATTACAGAAAATAAGGAAGGCGAGTAGAAATATCAAGCGCTTCCTATTACGATGGGTTACATGTCAAGGCAGGCGGACTATAAAAAGAACAGTAGCGAAGTCCGTCACATGCACTGACAGATTGAAAGACGCGCGGACGCAAGAATGAACGGCCACTCAGGCAAGTGGTGATGTTAAAATGATGTCGCGCAATAACGCTACTATAAATTTTATTGCCGAAGAGTCGACCGAAATGAATCTTGTCCTCAGCACAGGAAACCGTGTGCCAAGGTCATTCGCTAAGGCTAGATTCACAAAAACATCTAAAATACAAACTAATTGTGGATTATGCGGACAAGTCTTGTCGCACTCTTTCTGAAGTTAACTCATGTTTTGTTTTGTTTATTTATTTATTTTTTGTAATCAGGACTATGAACACATTTGGGGTGCCTGATTGTGGGACTCTTATACGATCTGTGCGCTAAGTAGGACGATTCCTTAGACCATTGTGATCTTAAAAGGATCACCTCCACACCTGTCTAGCTAACACAGACGTTGACCTATTTCGCTCTGTGTTAACAGAAAAAAATAAGATTCGATACAAACCTATAAACACAACAAAAATGGTAAAGTTTCGCATAAAAAAATGTGAACACACTAGGCTCTACGCAGCACACGCAGCTTCACCATAAATGCAGTGCATCTAAACACATCTTTCCACGCCGTGTTAGACGAACGTGCACCTCGTATTGTAAGTCTTACATAATCTGTAGCATACATTAAGGAGCTGTTTGGCATAGAAGTACATAACAGAAGCAAAACGCAGTTGCAGAACTGAAGCTCCAGTGCACCAGGCCAAAACAAGGAACAACTCTGCTGAACCAATACAAGGTATTCTACACAGGCTGCGTTTTGCACTTTAAGCGAAAAGATGTCATAGCAGAGGCAAACAAAATGTGGCAAACCTTATCAACTGGATGATTTTTAATGATAGAAATGGCTTCTTCCGTCATGATTTCGGTGTAGTATCGTCCCCTGTCCTCCGGTGAAAGGGACAAATTTCTTCTGAAGTCCAGGCCGTAATCATTGGAGCCGATCTGTGAGATATACATAAAATTAAGTCATTGTTTCCTGCCAATATTCTTGTGTGAATTTTGCAAAAAGAAGTAGAAAATAACGGCCAAGTTTCCATGTCCTTGTGTCAGAGGAAAAGGTAAACGCTCAAAAATTGAGAGAAATTTTCAGTGCATATATGAGCACGAAGAACATACTGAATGTAAAGCTTTGCTCCCCTTTTATTCAATTTCATTTGCCGTTATGCGTTTCTCAGAATGCAATAAGCGTGCAACGTCAGTTGCCGGTTGCTCGTCAAATTAAAATTCCAACTTTTTCTTTAATGACCAGAAACATATTGCCGCAACTACAACTTTGCCGGTGTATGCCTGGCCGTTACATAAGGTCGACGGCCGCACTTGTTTGTTTGTTGTTTTGTTTTGCTGAGCAATTTCCAAAGAAAATAGTGAGAACAGCTATTATAATATTGTTGTTCATACTCCTGTTACATGCAACGTCTAGAGCACCTGGATATAAGCCGAGTAAAATCTTTATCTAGACTGATAGTGTAAAACATTGAAAAAGATAGCTGAGGCTTTGTAAATATTTTCTTCTCCAATGTTGCCCTTTTCTCGATTACTAAACTACACCTGCCATGTATCAATTTCATTTTAGCAGATCAAAAGAGCGAGGGCTTGATATATCATCCACCTCGCAATGGGGAGCTTCGGGACTCTATCGTCAGCACCACCGGCTACCCACCCGTTCTTCGACCGGGCACAAATTTTCCAATCCTAGTGGTCGGCTCTTCAGGAATGAAATTCTTGGGAAAAGAGTATTCAGTCCGACTGCTTCAGTGACGGGTATGTTGTTCACTCACTCTTCATACTGATTGTCCCGTCTTATCAGGTAGACCCTACTTAAGCCGGGTCTTTGTGAATGAGGTCTTTACTTAAACAAGCACAATGCGTAGCTAACGCCAGAAAAATGCAGCAGTTTTGCTCTAATTACCCTGAATGTGAAGGCACCGGTTCAAAACCTTCCGAGACCAAAATGCAACCTTACAGATTTCTTGGTCGCAGCTCTATACAGCATAGATTTTAAAAGTAAGCAAGAAAAGCTCTGAAGTGTAAATACAGTTTGAAAACATGGAATAAATACAACAACATTCGTGTGCATTATTGTTCGCTTAGGAGAGCTTATATTTGATTTTTAAATATCACTATGGTAAATATTTTGCAATACCGAGCAATCACTGCAATCACGGTGATAAAAGCTTGCTCCTGATTGAGAAAGACGCTCTAGGCAGGAACTATATAGGTAAACAAATCTAGCCTAAAGAAAAATACTTCATTCCAGCTTTAAAATAGACTTCTGAAATGTTATCTTAAGTAAAGCCATGGGTGCTAAACTTGTTTTTCTTGCTGTTAATGGTTTTCTTTGCTGTTATTTTTGAGGTAACTTCTAGTGAAGTATGTATCTTGCAGCGAGACGTGGTGCCTTCACTAATAAGCTGCAGCCCCTTTGAGTGGTCATGCGATAACAACGGCACAAGAATCGTAAGGGGACATTTAACAACACTTTTAGTATTTGCTAAAAAGATTTTGCAGAATGCCACGCGACCGAGAAATTAACCTCCGTTCTGCCCATCATGAGGCGAACATAAAACGCTTCCGGGGGAGAGTAAGTACACCGCAATTGTGATAATGCTTTCTCTGCGGTATATCATTACGGTCT
This sequence comes from Amblyomma maculatum, assembly GCF_055883805.1. NCBI lineage: Eukaryota > Metazoa > Arthropoda > Arachnida > Ixodida > Ixodidae > Amblyomma > Amblyomma maculatum. The sequence goes on along the minus strand of NC_139345.1, from coordinate 151,056,902 downwards.
TAATGCACACGGGAATCAGTATTTCACTCAACAAAGACAGCGCAAATGTGGTGGAAAGGAATGGATGGTTTATATGGTTTAACGTCGCAAACCGACTCGGGCTATGAGGGACGCGGCAGTGGAGGGCTCCGGACATTTTGATCATCTGGGGTTCTCTAACGCGCACTAATATCGCATAGCATACGAGGGCCTTACTTTTTTGTCTCTATTTAACCATGATTGCTGGCTGACGCATTGAAGAGCAGAGGCAGATTGCTTTCGCCATCGTTTGGCGGCTATTAAAGAATGTTTGCCCCTGTGGTTCACTGGTGAACCGTACCTGCCTCATCAAGGAAAACAATGGCTCGCCAGCCAGTGGGCCACGACACACGGAAATGTTGAAGTTGCAAAATTCGTTACCGTAGTGGATGTGGCATGCTATATCGCCGGTGCCAGTGTTTCTGTCTCCAACATCACACCCTGCATAAATATATATGTACTGATTCGAGCTATCCCAGCATCAGATGTTAGTCCCTTATATAGACTGACAAGGAAATGAGGCTGCAGTCTTTCCACCAAAGAAAGAAACCTGGAGGCGATGTGAAAGCTCAAACTAGCATTCATTTGTTATAAACTTTCAGAATTAATACCCACAAAAAAATGTTATTTAGCTCATTATTTTCTAACGTTTTAGGTTTCAAGCTACCCTAATAAAAACATGTATTGTCAAAAGCGTGAACGAACGCCTGCCAGCAGTCTTACGAACGAATGCCTGTATACAGCAGTCTTGACTTGAATAGAACCGTTTTCAATGAGCGCAGTTTGCTGATAAACCAAAATTACTTAATAAAACCAAAATGTTATATTTACCACTCATTATTCGAAATAATGCTTGCAGAGCAGTGCTGAAAAGTCAGTGCCGTTGTTTCTTTGAAATCAGCACAAACGTGGCGCAATGTTTCGATCTGTACTACGCCAAGTTTCAAAAGTCATATCACCCATCATCGCATTAGTTCTGAGACTTCAGAAGAAGCTACATACAACCTAAAGTGATTGAAAGGCAACCGCACTCAATGCGGAAGGAAGGAAAGTTCTTTGTAGTTTTTTTTTTAATTGAACTGGGGGGGGGGGGGAGCTGATGATGACTGTTCTTTTTTACGAGTAAACCGCAAGCCGCTAAACTGCCAGAATATCGCTGCAATTGATTACGAGGTCTAGCCAGCGATTTATACGACAGCCACGATTCGCGGATAAAATGCCAACGCTAATGCGTTCTCCGCTTGATGTCAAGAGCTGAGGGCCCAGGTTCCTGTTCGAATTAATTTTGTAATATTCAGTCCAGTTCAGTCGTTCACTCGTGTCCGACTCTTCGTGACCCTATAGACCATATCACGCCACGTTTTCCGGTCTCTCACTATCTTCCTAACATCACATAACTTCATCTGCAACGCCTCAAGGATGCCATCTAACCGTCGCGTTCGCTGCCTACCCCTTCTCCGGCAACCCTCAACATTTCCCAACATCAAATCTTTCTCGAACGACTCCTCTCTTCTCATGCCACAGCTAATGCGTTCTCTACTTGATATCATGACCTGAGGGCCCAGGTTCCTGTTCGGATTAAATTTATATTACATTAGTCCTTATCTGGCGGTCCTACAAGAAAGACTAATTTTCTTAATGCATTAGAATGCAAGTCGACATATACACTTCTATTAGGTTGACATATTTCATAGCAATTTAACATACAGAGGACATTGAAAACATCTATACGAACTTGCATGCATGATTAGTGGCACACCTGATATGTGCTTTTATCCGCCATCCAATGGTAACTATTTTTTTACCACAATGCAAATAATATTATTGAAAAAGTGCTTGAAGTATCCTACGACCCTGCTAGAATACGCCTGAACGTGAAAAAAAGTTTTACATAGCCACTTTCGTTTTATTATAATACACGTAGAAACACAACACACAAACGCTTCTCCGGTTCTCGGTACGCGCTCAATAAATAGATAAAGCCCGTTAGAGTGGAATAGCGCAAAATTGCATACTATTCTGAAAATAAAAATACTGTATATTGCCCGTGCCGGTGCTCATGTTTCGGAAGAAATCAGAGCCTGCATGGTGCAAAATGACAGTTCGTTCGGAAATAAATTTAGCATAACGTGCTGCAGGAATTTCTGATGATGACGACTCCGTGGACACTCACACAATAACCGTTAACTTATCCCCGCAATATGCACTATAGCAGGATACCCAGCACTGTTTCCTTCCATGTGTCCTAGGGACTGGACAGTTCTACGGTCAAGTAATTAGAGCTGTGCAATGTTTTTTTCACGAATTTTTGCTTAAAACGATGCTAGTGTTATTAAGTAATTGGCAAACACCTTCACGGGAGCGGGCTCTTGTTCAATAGATCTGAGATCATATTGCAAATTCCGGTAATTAAAATACTGAGATTACTTTTGACGGACACAGCCTTCAATTTCACACATTCATCATTGACCAAGAAAAAGCAGAAAGAGAAGCGTTCAAGTTAGTTTAAATTATTCATCGAGATTATTTTGCGCTCATTCAAAACACTTTGCACGTCACCCTGTAATCCACTATGCAAATATCGCACGGGTTCATTAGAGATCCTATGATTAAAAACAAGCGAGAATCAATAAAGAAGCAAACGCAGGCTTTCCTGTGTTTGCATGTTTCATCGTCCTCGTTTGTTTCGCGCTATTCTTTCGCCATTTAACCATGAACCCACTAGCCCAGGCAAAAGACTTATTGAACTTATTGAAAGCCCTCGTGTTTAGTCCATAAGATTACATCTCCCATATTTAGTTACTCAGATGGCCAGTGAATCTATACATCATACCGGAGCTCTCTCGTGGCTGTAGTATTCGCAGGCTCCGCCCCAGCTGCCCACATGGCTCACAAAACCTCTCTTCGTTGGAGTGTGCGCTGCTTTGTGAAATCCCAGATGCCACTGAAAAGAAAACTGTATTTTCATACACGACCAGTAATCGACCTGAGCAAACGTCCTTGTGAAAAGCAAAGAAAGGCTGTGGTGAGAATCACTCATAAAAATAACGAAGGATACACTCTGTAAAAACATCTGCTCAAACACAGTCGTGACTGATATTCCTTATGCGACAGTGTTTTCTCTCTGAACTATTACTCGGTTTTACTTCAAATCTTTCCCTTTCAAAGGCTGACAGGAACGTTGGTATTAAAAGACTGCAAATGAAACCTTTTTCATGATTTTGTACTTATTATAAATACAAAATTGCTTTTTCAAAGCTGTACTAATTTTTTGTATCCCGCTCCTATATCATGAGCAAGCTTTGGTTTAGAGCGCAGTAACCACTTTAATGATCTCGCTAACTACCGCGACGGCTTTTAAGATGGCTTTTCAAGAGATCTTCATGTATTACTGATCATTTTTTATTTCATTCCTTCTACGGTAGCCCAATGTTTATGGCGCTCGACTGCTGATCTGAATGAAGCAGGTTCATCCTGGCCGCGGTGGCCCATTTCTGTGTGACATGAAAAGTTGAGGCGTCCTAGTACTGTTAGACGCCAGCCCAGCTGTTCAAAATCTCCGCTGTCCTCCATAATGACGTCCCTCATAGCCGAGTAACTTGTTTGCGTTAGACGTTATTTCCAGCATACTAGCCAGCCCGACTAGGCCTAGCCAGAACTTCGGCACTATGACCACCACCACGTCTCATGAATATGAAGGTTTCCCGGGAACGCTGCTTAGACACAGGGTAATAGTAATCTGGCCGAAACGCCGTTACTAAAATGGCTATTGCACTATTTAGCTGCAATGCCTGTGATGAAGGTGTCTGGCAGTGACATTCTCTTCAGCGTTGTCAAAGTTTTACCTATGCCTTAATTTCTCGCATAATCCTTTCGAGCCCAAATTTGAGTAAGATCAGGACCCCTGTTATTCAACTTTAGAGCAGCAACTTGTAAGATTCTCTACACTAGCCCTTCTCAGCTGAAGTAGTTTTAACAAATGGTAAGACTAATATTACTTCTGACGTAAATGCGAAATGCAGGCTAAGGAACTTGCACATACCTTTCCCAACATGTATGACGTGTATCCCAGATCGTTTAGCCATTCTGGCAGCAGCTTCAAGTCCAGTGACAATCCTCGTGGCTCCGACATCATGATTACAAAATGCTGCATTCCTGCGTAAAAGTGCAACATTTGTTTCACTATCTGGCTGTGGAATATGGTCGACAAGCAATTGCAATGTGTGGAACGTTTATTCCAAATTAATCAAGATCCAAGGTTAGCTCCCTACTACTTTAGCCACAGCCCTAACGGCTGTCCTGAAGATGAGAAAGTACTTGAAGGTGGCGACAACGGGTCACCTTTCATCAAGGATATTTAAAGCTTGAGGGGCAGCCTACTTGTTTGAATATCTGATTTTAAAGCAAACGATATAGCCTGGTTAATTTTGGATGAGGTGGCATAAGGCGTAGTAGCTAAAGTTCCCAAGCACAGCCAATTGACCCAATATCGGCACTGTGTTGCTAACGTTCATTCCACCATAGAGGCCGTGTATTGCCAACATAGTACAAATACTGGGCAGATGATTTATGCTGAATTTGGCACAACATAAGCATATCTAGTTTGCTGCTTGTAATGTGTTTCTTTTATATAAGCTGTTAACTTGCTCCGAATATCATTAAATTACGTGATCAGTGAACACAATTACGTGATAGAAATATTTCTGTCTCAGTCTTAATATAGAGTCACATCTGGTTATTGAGCCTTGAGCAAAACAGCCAATTTTTGCCAGGGTTCAGTGCTGGTCCACTTCATCGTTATTGTTCTGCAAAATATTTTCTACGAACGAAACTATTGCAGCCACAAATAAAACTGGCGCCTATAGGATATTATTTCGCTGCACCGAACGATATATTCTATATAAAACGTTCTATATCTCAATAAATGAACTAAATGGTTCTTATAATGTCCCCTGTAGTTTTTAGCCATGGTGGAGTGCCTGAGAGCAACCACTGTTTTATATCAGCTGTACAAGCTGATGAAAATTCTATTTTCTCATGCAGTCAGGATGAATAACGGATGTCGTGAATAGAGGGCTCCGTAAAGATAACCTGTTGAATAATACGTTGTACCCCGAAGAGCTAGAATTGTGTCACTGCGCACCCTGTTTCCGAATACCTCCAATCCTTTCAAATTACACTCAGCCTTGGCCACTCAGGAAATCCCGAAATACTCGAAATCTATATTCGTAATTATTTTCGTGCTTTGCGCTTCCTTCCAGTAGCTTCATTGTTGCTTCTAGTAGCAAGAACGGCAATGTTATAATGCGTTTTCAGAAACACTAATTCACCTGAAATAGCCTTCACCGCATGATCCAGCTGCGCCCACACTGCAACTATAAAAGCTCGTTATTGCCTCCGATATAGCACAGCGCGAATATAAATCAAATAAGTTCGAAACCCATACCTCACTTGCCTTGTAACACTTCATAACTACTCGCATCTCAGGAAATATAAGTACTACAGTCAACATCAGCGCACAGTACACTACCTTGATAGCTGCACAGATTCTACCAGCTAGCGATATTCAAATATCATCCTAACTGGCGTAGCATCAAATGCACGTAAACTTATTTTTAATGTCATGTCAGAAAAAAAAATAATGTTATTTACAATCGCTTAATTTTTCTCAGTGCGGTTCAGGCTCACTTACGGCACGGCGATGTGAGAAAAAAATGCGTGCTGTTCTTTTTAGCCGCAACACAAAAAGTAGGAATGTTGTTGTTTTTTTATGCATCCAAATCATTTGAGACCACCAACGAAGATAGAGCTCCTTTCCGTTTTGGAGCCGATTTTACGACATTGCTAAAGTTCAAACAAGATTCAACGCTCTTATTAACATCTATAGCCACCTTCGGTACTTGTATGATCTTTTATTTTTTTTCGAGCCACACGTTATTCTAGTGCGCGCACCTAAGTGAGCGCGTCAAACGTCTCATGTTACTGGACAAACCTACTGGTTACTCTGGGTACCGAAATTCCTCCATTTAATGCCACCCAAAACGTTATTTGCTTAAGTGTTTTGTACACTCCCGAATCAATCACCACTTTGGAGAGATTGTCGCCAATAGGTTTGTCACTCAATAAGGAGTAACCCTCTCTACAAATAGGTGGCTTCATCTCAAAGTCACCATAAAGTCACACGGCCGACCAATGGGCTCAAAAAACAAGCCGTCGAACTTTAGTCGATGAGTTATGAGCACAAATCGCACCTTGTCTAACTAAAAATTAAATGTAAGGCATCATTAAGCATGCACACTGCGATACGAAAATTCCTATTTATGCGTCCATTTTTCTCACTGTGTACTTTTGAGAAAATCCAAATACTCTTTACAGCCCATGACACAGCGAACAATATTCCAAATTGCTAGTATGAAATGATTTATGGCAGCCATAGAGCTCTGCTAAAATAATTGGTCAAATTCATTTTCCGACACTTCACACGGGTCGCAGCAGATCATATTATACAGTGTCCAAGCCAACATCAGCCAAGGGTTAAAAAAAATCGTTTGAGGTAGGCAAGGGAAACCATGTGCATGCGTGTTTCTGTACTCTAAACAATGGATGGATGGATGGACGGACGGACGGACGGACGGACGGACGGCGGATGGATGGGTGGATGGATGGATGGATGGATGGATGGATGGATGGATGGACGGACGGACGGACGGACGGATGGATGGATGGATGGATGGATGGATGGATGGATGGATGGATGGATGGATGGATGGATGGATGGATGGATGGATGGATGGATGGATGGATGGGTGGATGGATGGGTGGATGGATGGATGGATGGATGGATGGATGGATGGATGGATGGACGGACGGACGGACGGACGGACGGACGGACGGACGGACGGACGGACGGACGGACGGACGGACGGACGGACGGATGGATGGATGGATGGATGGATGGATGGATGGACGGACGGACGTACGGACGGACGGACGGACGGATGGACGGACGGATGGATGGATGGATGGATTGATGGACGGACGGACGGACGGACGGACGGATGGATGGATGGATGGATGGATGGATGGACGGACGGACGGACGGACGGACGGATGGATGGATGGACGGACGGTTGGATGGATGGATGGATGGATGGATGGATGGATGGATGGAATATAGCAGCGTCCCCTTTTAAATGGGTAGGTAGCAGTTGCTATCATGCTCATTTTCCCCCCTATATCTGAATAATTGTTTTAGATTGGTTAACTTTATCATCATTCTGTTTATTCAATTTTTGTTTCTACATAACTAACATTGTGTCAATTTTCTGCTTTTAGGCCATCAATCCTCCAATCGTTTTTTGCTAGCTTCCCCCGCAGATTCATTCACACGGCCAGTGCTGTCTCTAAACTCTAAGGGTCCTGAGATCAGCGTCACCTGGCGATAGATAGCGGAAATATTGTATAAATGAATAATAGCGCATTTAAAGCCTGCCGCTTTCGCTGCTTCACTGGCGTAGACATTTTACTTCCGGTTAACGTTTGGTGCGGACGCGGGATCATGGGCTCCCAATGAGCGGCGATAGCGGCCGTGTCGGGCCGCGGTAACAGGTTCGCCAGTGGAGAAGGCAAGGAATATGAGATTGTTCTGCCTACCCTGCCCACCGGACGTGCTGTTGTAAACACGGTTTTTTTGCACGGCGACGTACGTGTTAGACCCTACAGGGTCGAAGACTTCAGAGACGCCCTGGCCAATGTTGCTGTGCTCCCCAACGTCGTGTCGTTGGAGGGGTACCAGATTAATCATGTGTGGGCTGTGAACTTCAGTAGGCCGGAAGCGGCAAAGAAACTGGCAGCCCTTAATGAGATAGAGGTCAAGGGACGCCGCTGCATCGTCATTGACCCAGAAGAACAGCACGTTAAAATGCGTCTGCATTGGATGCTGCACGGCGTTCTCGACGAGGACATCCGCACCGCTTTCGCGGCGTTTGGCGTCGTGACCGAGGTGACTCGAGAACGTTGGCGCGTTGCGGGCATAAATGAGAAAAGATCCACTACGAGGACTGTGCTGCTAAAACTGAAGCCAGGTATGAAGGTCGCGGTCCTACCCCTTCAGGTTCGAGTGGCTGGCAAGTTGGCCCTCGTGGTGGTGCCCGGGAGGCCTATGCAGTACCTGCGTTGCGCTGGAACAGACCACGTTCGCCATGACTGTAAAGTGCCCAGGTGCCCCAAGTGCAGGCGCTATGGACACGCGGAGGCGGACTGCGTTCGTACCTACGCGTCGGCTATCGGGTGTGTAGCGACGAGCGACGCTGCGGAGCTTATGGACGTCGTCGAGGCGGAACAATCAGCAAGTGGATCTGAAGACGCGAGTAAACCGCCAGAGGCGGCGTTTGAGGCAGCGGGTTCGAGCAGCAACATCGCCACCGCTGTCGCACCAGGAAGAGGGACGCCATTTAGTGACACATCACCGATGGATCAGGCCACGACAGAAGATTGGACGAGCTTAGAGGAGCCTTTGAATGTCGACGCAACGGTTCTCAGCGACGATCGCGACAAGAGAGACGCCCGCGCGACTGTCATCACTGCTGCAAAGCGTTCGCGTGCCGAGACCAAGACCGAAGACGACACGGTGGCAGAGCACCGCCGAGGAACCACCGGCGAAGGCGCCTCAAGCGCGGCGTTCCAGTCTGCGCTCGAGCACCAATACTCAGACAGACAAGCGATCCAACCACAAGTCGCCTCATTACCAGAGGCAAGCGCCGGATGAAACCGGCGGCGAAGGCAACGTCTAGCGACATGCTAGACGCGGGAGGTAAGCATCTTGCTTTCAGTCTCTTCTTTGTATTCCAGAATGGCTTCTGCATCTCCGTTTAAAGTGGCCACCCTAAACGTTAGAGGTTTGGCAGGTAAAAGGAAACAAAGCCAGCTTTACAGGCCTTTAATGGATTACGATATAGATATATTGGCTGTGCAAGAAACGAAAGTAGATGGTGAAGAAGAGACCGAGATATATGATGCGACGTTTCACGTCTAGGTTTTTCGCTGTAGTTAGTCACGCTGTTGGCACGTCGGCTGGTTGTGTTCTTTTTGTAAAGAAGCTGCCCGGGCTAGAGGTGCAGGCGCATCATCCGTGCATGACGGGGGACGATGTGCTTACCGGGAATTTTCGCTGAAAGGCATTGAGTGGCGAGTTTTGTGCGTGTATGCGCCCAATGTGGTTTATGACCGCGCCGTGTTCTTTGAAAATGTCGAAGAGCGCCTTCGGACGGAGAGACGGCTTATAGTTATGGGGGATTACAACTGGTGTTCTGAACGCGCGTGACAAGACAAGCAGTCGCGCTTTCTGTTACAGGAGCACTGAAGTGCTGTTAAGAATAATTTACATCTATAGCCTAGAAGACATTGCAGAGTGTCTGGAGGGAGAACGCCCAGTAAAGTATACGCGATTCCAGGGCTCGAGCCATGCACGGTTAGATCGCATCTATACCTCCGTCGATATCGTAGCACAATGCAACAGATATGAAGTAGTACCAGTGTCGTTTTGAGACCATTGTATGGTTCAATGCTGAGTAGGCATTGTTAAGCGTGGGAATAGTTTTTCGTGGGAAATGTGGAAGTTAAACAACAAGCTACTTGAGGATCAATTGTACAGTCGAGCAGTAAGCGACGAAATAGAAAAAATAGATCCACGAAAAAACATGAAGGTTCGGGAGCAGTGGGAGCTCTGTAAAGAAGCCTTTAAATTAAAAGCAATTGAATGATCTGCTATTATAATTCACGAAGAGAAACAAAATGAAGTGCAGTTAAGGACACTGTTTCATAAAATGGTAAAACACGAAAGCTGAGCACCGGGTGAATAGATGGAGGACATAAGGAAAACCAAATAAAAGCTAGAACTAATTGAAGAACAACGTTACCGGGGAGCGCTGGTTAGGGCAAAGGCCGAAGACACAGCTGCAGGCGAAGCGCCAACGAAAAGAGCGCTCGGTTTAGAAAAAGCTCGTGCTGAAAGGAATCACATCGAAGGAGTAGAATAGGAGGGGTATTATCAACAGACATCAATCATATCAAAACAGCGTTTTTCGAACATTACCAGGCGCTCTTCGCATCACATCGGGTAGATGTTATTATACTTAAGGATGAGTTTCTAGCTGAGCTACCACGTCTCGACGACGAAACAAAAGCCAGATTAGAAGTAGACATAACAAAAACGGAGGTGGAGCACGGAATTGATAAATTAAACTCCGGTAAATCCCCTGGACCGGACGGGTTCAGTGCGACTTTTTATAAAGTACTTAAACACGAAATAGCCCCTGTCCTAACTGTAATCTTTAATGAAGCCTTCAAAGAAAAGGCTCTTCCTCCATCATATGGGTCATCCCACAGTGTGCTCATTCCAAAAACAAATGAAATAAGTAAGTTAAAACTGGTTACTGCATACCGGCCAATAGCGCTCACAAACATGGAGTACAAAATTTTTATGAAGTTTCTAGGGCGAAGGTTGCAGACCGTGATTAGAGACATAGTTGGGCCTCATAAGACGTGTGGGATCAAAGGGAACTCCATTTTCACCAATATCCATAAAGCACGCAGTGTATTAGAACACTGTGATGACAGTAATGGTCGGATTGCCTTTCTCCAGATTGACTTAGCAAAGGCATTTTACTTTGTCGCTCACAAACTGTTGTTTGCCATTTTAGGCCATGTGAATGTCGGTTCTGTTGTCCGTGAGGGCATAGCTTTGGCGTACCGGAGCTGCACGACAAGATTGATTGTTAACAAATATTTAGGGGACCCCTTCAGTGTACAGCGTTCCGTACGGCAGGGCTGTCCCCTCACCCTCTTTTATTTAACATCTATATAGAGACCCTTTGTTTAAAATTACTCTAGAATAATAGCATTCAGGGACTCAATGTACAAGCAGCCGAAGTAAAGCTGTTAGCGTATTCAGACGACATCGCTATTTTTACCGATGATGAGGGAGACATAAGCCAAGCTGTGAAGTGTTTGCGCAAATTCAGTCGCGTCACCGGTAGTGGCGTTAACTGGTCGAAATACATCGGACTTTGGCATGGGCCCTCAGGCACTCTTCAATCTGTTCTATAACAGCTTTTTCGCCTGAGGGCCTTCAACCTCGAGTTAAAATAAATTGAATTGAATTGAAAAATTGAAGCTGGCCATCTAAGCCTGAACGGTTTGTATGTGTGCCTTACACGACGACACCAGATAGGTACTTAGGAGTTCCGCTTATGTCTTACCGTGACAGTGAACAATATTGGAGAGGGCAGGCTAAAGAGATAAAGGATAAAGCTGAAAAGTGGAGCGGGACCAACCTATCTTTTTTTGCAAGGGCCACAGTTTGCAATTTGTTCTTTATCAGTAAGTTCTGGTATGTTATGCAGGTGTTTCATTGTTCTCAGTTAAATAATCAGAACCTGCACAGGCATTTCGCTGTATTTGTCTGGGCATCTGAATGGGAACGCTGCAGCCGCACTAACTTGTTCAGACGAGTAAAAGATGGTGAGCTAGGATTGGGCCACCTGTGTTTGCGACAGCTGGTCAGTCGTGTTTTGTTTTTTATAGACACGGCTGATGCGGCTGCTACCGGAGTACGTGGTTTAAACAGACGGAAGAATTTTCCGCAGGGATTAAGGGCTTTTATAGAGAAGTCGCATCAAGTTCGGTTCCTTTCAGCGCGGTTTTCAAGTGATTATTTGTCTACAGCAAAACGAAAGAAATTGTATCGTTTATTGTGTTACATTATGTTCTCTGTGCCTTTGTACAGGGCCTTGTACGATGGAGGCCCAGGTGAAGATGTTTAAAAAGGGGTAAAAAAATGCACGTGACGCCAGAGCAAACATTTTCCTTTTTACATTGCACACCGGAACCTTGCCGGTGAAAACATTTTTGGAGAAAAAGTGATTATTCATACCCTAGGGATCACACTGTTAATATGCAGGAAGCCAGAAACCACAGACCATGTTTTTTTAAACTGTTGGTAAGGAGTATATTTTTGGGGCGTATTGAAAAGAACGCTAATGAAAGATTTTCCGCTAGACCCGCATGGCACTCGGTACTTATGCGTAGAAAGTGAGGATGGGGGTACCATTTGATTTAATTATGCTCATGGGCCTCCACTGTATATGGCGCTCAATAATGGCGGGTTACCACTGCGATAAAGATGCACGGCCTGCCAGAATGTATTTTCGGGAAAGCCTGGACAGGTATTTGGCCATCCAGAAAGCTACAGCAGGACCTCCCGAGTGGCTCTCAAGGCTAGAGCCTTTGTTGTGTATGCGTGAATTTTAGCGTGTCATATGTAAATAGCGTCTGTAAATAGCATTTGAGTGATTTTTTGTATGTTTGCTTCTCGTGTCAAGACCAAGCAATGAAGAAAAAAAAGCTTCACTGACGTAGTTTGTTGACACTGCTTACCTGGGCTCTTAGTGAATAAAACGTGTGTTCGTATCCTGTAGGTGCAAGTTTTTTTTAAGATTTTTTTTATTCGCAATGGTAAATTAAGCTACTAAGATTTCTCCTGGGGTGTGTTCACCTTTTGGTTGCATTATGTGATGTTTTTAATTCTTAATAGCCGCGTAACCAGCCGTGAACAGAGCCACCAAGTGACGGCATGACAATGGTAACACTATTCAATTACATTCACCGTAATCATTTTCTGCCTTCAGTGAGTGTATGTTACCTTTAGGTTGCGTTCAGAGACACCTCTCGGTAACAATCGCCATTTCACCCGCTGAGAGGCAACCAGTGAGGAGAAAGACGTTGCGGGATCCTACCGTTGAGGCGACGGAATTACGCCATTTGCATACAGCTGCCAGCCGTTTGGCGCACCTCCGGTAGGTTTCTGTTTTGCAATTATGTGATCTGCAAAGTTGGAGAGCATCTTCACAAACCTCCATGTTATTTATTTGCGGTAAAGAGAGCCTCACGTGGATATTTGTTCACAGCTCCAAAGAAAGGCCGCCAAAAACACAAAAAGTATCATGTGACTTGCGCCTTCGCGTGCTGCGACTATGATGCTCGCAATCGTGGTTTAAGTGAAAAACGTAGATACCACCGTGACTCAACGGTTCAGTCCCTGCGGTAGGCAATATGTTGGCGATGATTGCAACAAGCGCGGTGAGCTCGCTGCAACTATCACCGTCACATGCGCAGACTGCCTGGCGCATCATCGCGGACATGTCGGCCTGCCGCTTCAACGGGGCTATGAAGCGTGCACGCTGCAGCTGATTTCCTTCACTTAAACCACGGTTGAGTTCAGCACAATCGCGGCGCGCGAATGCACTAGTCACGTGATAGTTTCCTTTTAATTCTGTATGCTTTCTTTCATGACTTGAAAAAAGATGAGCTTGAGGCTTTCTCTAACGCAATAAATGAAATGAGGTTTTTGAATGTGCTCTCCAACTTTGCAAGCCTCATTTAATTTTTAAAGTCAATAAATATTTATAAATTTAGACATATCTTAATTATGAAATAGATAAATGCCAAACAAAAAATTACATCTGGTGAGAAAGATGGTTGGCAAATCTATGCAACTAATTTATCTGGCCTACCTCAAATGTTTTATTTTTTAACTCTTGGTTAAAGCTAGCTTGGAAACCCTGTATACTTCTTCACCCTTTCGTGAGCTGACGTCTATTAGGTCTTATTAGGTCTTGTCATGCGTCAATAAAGGAATCCTACCGAAACTCCTGGGCCATTCCAAGTTTCAAGCCAGGAAATCGGCAAAAGCCTTTGCAGTTTATTTAAGTTTACTCGGATGCCACCTCCATAAGAAGTACTGCTAATAACAACAAATAGCTCCTGGAATTTCTAACACTTCTGACGACCTACGTGGTTTTTATGGCTGGCTAAACAGTTTTACTGCGCGCAGGAGGCATTTCATAGTTTAGAATTTGGAGCGACGAAGAACGGTAGACGATAACAATAACGATGTTCGCTCAGTGTCTCCCAAGTCGCTAAAATATTTTCAGATAGCCCGTTCAAGAAATGTCCATTTAGGTACATAATAAATGCTACCGACACCAGCAGATTAAGCTAGTTGGTGTTGAGCCAAGCTCGGCTTGTTTACATCTGCAGGTACGTGATAGTGACGCTTGCGTCACAGAACACTTGAAACAAAGCGCACCGATGTGTATGGGGTGGCGACCAGTCATGATGGCCGCTCTGGAAGGCGTGCACAGGTTGTGGTGGTAAAGTCTTGTGAGACGAACTCCGTTCCAAGCAAGAGCGTCAATATTTGGAGTCCGAATTTGAGGGTTCCCGTTGTAGCTCAAATCGGCCCAACCCTGCAGAAACAGGCAAAGCATTATGCGACCTCTGCTGCATGGATACGGCAGCAAGAACATCACTCCGATATAACAATAACTAGCATGACAGCGACTCAATATTTTGGTTCGTTACGCGCTTCGCTAAAATGAACTGCTAGAAAACTTGAATGAAGGTACTCCTATAGCTAGCGCGTTTAGTTAAACTCTTGCATTGCAGAACCCAGTAGCGTCGTCCTGGTAGCAGTGGTTGAAATTTGTGCTCTCTTTGAATGTATATTTATTACTGCGATACATCAGTATATACTACAAAGTACCTTTCTATTTTAGCCAATTGTGTTTGAAAAATTACCATTTTCTTACTATTAATTTTCTTCAGATTCTGTATCAACTGCCATGACAGGAACAGCACTCAAGCACTGACAGAACACTAATAAAAAGAAGGAATTTTACACGCAACAGGCAGTGCATGCTCGTAATTGTTTACAACTATTTAAAGCGACCATATTTGAGTCCGGCAATGAAGCGCCGAGCATAAATTAATACTCAAGTACTCGATAAAGCATTATATTATGTTCCGATTTTGTCGCCTGAAGGAGCTAAAAATACCAACTATAACCTGCATGACTACAAACGTTTCTGGCGAGGTAGTGAAATGCCTTTAAAGGCACCTCGGATCTATTATAAAAAATAAATAGTATAACTCATAATACTTCTTACGTGTGCAAAATGGAAAATAACGACGTTACTTAATGCTACGCGGTAAACTTCTGAGTCATAATATGTTGCATGAAAACTAAGTCATGAGTGGTGATTATGAGACATCACTACCTGAGCCCCCCCCCCCCCCCCCCCCCTCATTGTGTGTTATATTTCGTCATTTACGACTTTGCCCTGTTGTGTACGTTGTGGCAGCGCACGCCGGCGTCGTGATGTCATCAGAATCATTGTGCCGTTCTTGCCGCCGTCATCGGCTTTTTCATCAATATAGTTTTTGCCTTACTGCGTGCAATCTTCATGCCTGCAGTACTTATCACTAGCAAGCACCGACTGCCCGACGTATACTTTTATTTTCATACCATTAACGACAACGCGGTTGTTTCCTTTTTGCTGATAGGATATTTATTCATTTTTTTTATTTATTCGAGCCTGTCAATCTAATCAGGTATTGTAACAGAAAGGGCATTCAAAAGTACAGAGGCACAAAAAATAGCAATGATAATTAATTAAAGTACATATAAATCTATGACTCAAAATTATACAGCAGAAAATGTGTGTACAAATAAACCAGAATGAGGAGCGTATTACAAGATTTTGCTGACAAATAATATCACAACATAAACAGAAGGAATAAATTCGTTCTAACGTAAGAACTCAATAAATACTGCATTGTAAGTAGTTGATTTTCCACGCTATTTATTCGAGCCTGTCAATCTAATCAGGTATTGTAACAGAAAGGGCATTCAAAAGTACAGAGGCACAAAAAATAGCAATGATAATTAATTAAAGTACATATAAATCTATGACTCAAAATTATACAGCAGAAAATGTGTGTACAATTAAACCAGAATGAGGAGCGTATTACAAGATTTTGCTGACAAATAATATCACAACATGAACAGAAGGAATAAATTCGTTCTAACGTAAGAACTCAATAAATACTGCATTGTAAGTAGTTGATTTTCCACGCGTGTGCATTCAATAATGGACTACTGACAACGTATGTGTTTAAGGTGTTCCATTCGCGTATAGCACGAGGAAAGTATGAATATTTGAAAATGTCAGTACGGAATGAAAACTCGTTTAGAGTGTATACGTGAGTATTACCTATTTGTCGAGTTTGTGATTCTGATATGCATCTTGAAGTGTAAACTTTTAGTTGATTGTTTATGAGTTGGTACATGGTTGTAAGGCGCGTTAGTTTTGATTAGTGTTGAAGGTTAGTAGTCCTGCGTGTTTGAATAGTTCTGTTGGTGGGTCTGTCAACCTGTGTTTATTAAATATACATCTGACCACCTTCATCTCCACTGCTTCTGTTTGTTTAATAAGCTTGCTAGTGAAAGGAAACCCAAACAACATTGGCATAGTCTAGAACTGGTCTGACAAATGTCTTATACGCAAGAAGCTTTGTTTCTGACGGTACTATTTTGAGCAGTCTGCTAATGAAAAATGACTGTTTTAAAGCGGTTGATGTGACATTGTTAACATGAGAGTCTCATCTGAGATCATAATTCATTGTTATGCATAGATATTTACATTCGAACACCGTAGAAAGAGGAATGTTGTTTAATGTGTATTGAAAATTTGATTGGTGTATCTTTCTGGTTACGGATAAAGTAGCTGATGATTTAACATTATTAGTCATTTTCCATTCTTCACACCACTTAGTCACTATATTATGCTACCGGATTAAAACCATCTTAGTTTTATAAGTTGTTCAGAAGCGCACCCAGTTCTTGAGTGCTGCCCTTACAAATATCGCGAAAGAAGGAAAACATGACTCTTCCAATAATGAACACAGCATTTTCAGGCGGATTTGAATAGAGAGAGTGGCATTTTTTCCTTTTTTGATTCCCAAGACTTACTTTTAGGATATGTCCAGCCTTTCAAGGTTACTTTAAAATATTCCGGACAGCTACGTAGAGACCCTTCACTACCTTTGGGAGGGCACTGCAACACGACTTGTATCCTTGCACTCTCTTTCTTTTCCCTCTATTTTGCGTTTCTGTATATACGATGAGACTCCACGAAACCTTAGTGTTCTAAAGACGTCTCTCTGCAGCCGCCTCAAGTCAGAAACTAATTAGTGTTTGTCAATCGTTGTGTGTGTTTTCGTCCGAGTTTTAGCGGTATTTTCATGTTTATTATACAGAACAAACTAGCCCAACAACACTCAACTCTGTTATGTAGTGCCTTAGTCAACTACAGCTATCGTAAAATTCACCTGAGATTGTGGCTGCTTAGCTACTGCTGGCATCAGCAGGTGCGAGCACACCGTGCTACGTTGTCCAGGGCTCAGCGCCCAACCCTCCGAGGAGCTGCTCTGAGTCAAACCCACGCGTTCGAGCATTCTCCTAAGTTTGATGGCTAGCGCTTGTACCGTCTTTGCCCAAAGCAACTTGGCAACGGCATGTGTTTTTAGCCTTGCGATGGAGCACTTGTCGCTCTCTTTGACATGAAGGGAACTTATGTCCTTGGCTTGGCAGACCTTTGTCTTTAGGGCGCAATTTTACATCAGATAAGCGGCTCTCGTTTCATGGTCGCTTTTTTATAGACAGCCAGGAGTACGGAGTAGAGGCTCAATTACTATTGCGGCTAGTCGTAAAAGGCCACAGGCGAGACGCGAGACAGCACATTCTTCACCGACGCTTTATGCAAAGTACAGAGACCGTCACTGTGTGCCAGTAGCGCACATGTATAAAACATTACGAGATAGGCAGCGACCAAGTGCGCCAAAAAGCAGCCGCTATTGGAACTAAAGCACTCTTCGAACTAACGTTCGAATGTGCACTACGCATCACTAGGTCGTTTTACTTCCTTTCTTTCTTTCTTTATTTTTCTTGAAAATACAATAAAAATATTTCCAACACTGTTTGGACCCGTAGCCATAGGCTAGTTATGGGTCCAAGAAATGAAATACAATGATGCAGACACTTCGTCACATGCATAATACAAACTAGGTACAGCAGGGAGTAGGATGTATAAATCAATATAAATTCTAAAAAGCAAGCAGAACAAGGAACAATTGCTTCAAAAAAAAAAGAGAAAAACATCGTGCGTGCTAAATTAAAGTAATATATCAGATGCCAATAGTGCACAGTATTAGTATCACATATAATGCATGTGCTGAAAAAATGTTTTAGCTGTAGACGCGAAAGTTCGAGCGTATTTTATTTGTTGTGGTAGAGTGTTCCATATCTTAGCACCTATGAAAGACAGCCATCTTTCTCCATACACATTATGGGTAGGCGGAAAATTAAAGTTTCCTAATGTTGCATTTCTGGTAGTATGTGATGATGTATGAAAAAGGCCTTACCAGAAATAACATGTATTTGATGGCTATTGGTCTCATTGCTGCAGCATGTGATAAAGCCGGCCTAGCAGGATTTGAAACAGGTACTTGCGTTTATGCCGGTTGACGCATCTTCGGAAGTCATTTTTAGGTAATGGAATCTAAAACGTGCTCACTTAAATTCGCAGCAATTTAAATTCAGCATGCACTGCCATTTTATGTCAGTGAACGTAGACTTTACTGTGTAATAGACGATTTTAACTTATTACAGCTACGGGTTACGCTTTAGGGCAAAATATAGTGTACCAGCAGCCTAATGCAGATGATCCAACGCCGCCTATAGATTACTGGTTCCGCTTTGTTTCCTGTTGAAAATTTTTGTCAAACAACCGCTTAATCGTCAAAGTGATAGCAAAACTATCAAAATCGAACGCGCACGCTGCGTGCGCCTTCGAAAGACACCGCCACGGGCCTCGCTCAGCAGTCCGCTGCCTTTGGTGTTGTCGTAGGAGTTTTCCTTCTGTATTCTCGCTTTGCCGGCGCAGTAAAGCGACAGTACCGATTTTTATTAGGCAGATCACGTCACGGGCAAATTACACGGCTGACCTTGAAACAATGTGCCCCAGATGCCACTTGGCCGAAGAAACCATCGCCCATGTCATCCTGGAGTGTCCAGGGCTAAATCCCACCAGACAATCTTCGATGCCAGGCGTGACAGGCAACCCACCGGAGGCCGAGCAGGACCAGCTGAGTCCCCAGAGTCACTGACGATTGCACTGGTATTACGTCAGCCGCAAGAAACCCAGTGCGAGACCCCGTTGCGGTTACTAGGCGCATCTCGGGCAATGGTAGCCAATTAGTGAAAACCGCCCTAACGCGCTAGTCACCGCTTGACAACAGCGAACAGTCTTGGCAACAGAGTTGTTTTCTTTTTTTCTTCCTTTTTGTTTACCTTTTATTTCCTTTTTCGGCCGACTACGGAACTGCCTATTACAACGGCCTATTTACAACGGCCTGGTACAACGGCCTGGTACAACGGCCTGCCCATTACAAAGGGCTCGCCACCAAAATAATCATTGTTATCATGGTAGCAGAGGCGCCAGAAATACATTTCACAGAGTTGACACTACTGTTGAAATACGTGCATTCACTATTGGTTTCATATTGACTCATGGCATCATATACACCTCAACATATGGGAACCGACACCTAAGTTGGTTTGGTTATTTGGTTTGGAGGATTTAAACTCTCAAATCGGCTCAAGTTATCTGAGAGACCGAAGTGAAGGACTATGGAAATTTCGACCAACTGGGGCCCTGGAGATCGTACAGACCACAGAGTTCGCACAATGCACGGGCATCTTGCTTTTAGCCTCTATTGAAAATCCGCCGCCGGGGTCGGAGTTTCGTAACACGTTTTTGTGTTCAGCAGTCGTGTGCCATAGCCACTGACTTACCACGGCCGGTGACACGCAAGTTGGCTTGAGGCAGCGTACCACTACGCGAATGACTAATGGATGGTATGAGACATGTATAGGGGCAAGGCACTTCCGCGCCACCTACAATGGTATGAGGTTATAAAACAACCATCAGTTTGGATGAAACTTTACCTGTAGACCACCGCAATAGGACTGAGCAACGAAAACCTTTAGTGTTCTTTTCAAACACGCCCGCGAATTATGAACTGTGCACGAAGACAATAAGCCAAGCATCTATTACGTGCCTCTATATAGTTGATTTAGTTTTTTTATACATGAATATTACATTTTTTATTACAGCCGCCATTCGTTAGCGTCTCGTAGCAACTACAATTGTCTACATAGACGAAAAGAACCTTTCAGTTCTTTTACGCATACCTTCACATATGCGCTTCGTTCGCTGATATGTCCGGTATTGAAGAACCGGCTTGTGCAATCACGCAAGTAACTTACGAGAGCATATTACAAATGACTCCTTCATATACGACGATTTTAGCACTCAGCCTTCTACGTAGCTTGCGTGAGCTGAAATTTTCTTTTCAGCGCCTGTATATGCTAAAAAAAATGTATGTACAGTCGTGAGCAAAAGTGGTATACAACACTCAGCCAGTGACAGAGATCGAGAAAATTGCATCGAAATGCCATCTAGCGACAGCGTAAGGGACAGCGACAGTGACACATGCATATGGATAAAACGGGGCATTGCCACTATTGTCTCGATCTTAGATAGCTGTCGCTAGATGGCATTTTGATGCAGTTTTCCTGAGTACTGTCAGCGGCTGAGTGTTGTATACCACTTTTGCTCATGACTGTACACTACTAGGCACAAAATAACATATTTCAGAGTATGTTACTATGTTACTGTTGGCGATAATGCTCAACGAGGCCGCTAGCAAGACAAACTAAGGCGTCAATGAACACTGATAGCTCAGTAACCTTGCGCCCACATACGAAGGATACCCGGCGACAGCTGAGCTGGTATGTTGATAAGTTAGCACTGTTCTCTTGCGTGAAGAGGTTGGGGCCGCCATCCGCTCAATACTGAAGCATGAGCTGAAACTTTCCAGGTCAAAAGCTTATCTGCACCGGGTCCATCAATAGGAAGCCGCCTCTGATTGCAACCCTTCAGGAGCTATCTCGCGTTTCCAGACCGAACATGTATAAGATAACGAGCCATGCTTTGACAAACCGCAAATGATAAGGCCTTGTGACAGCGACCTGAAGAACTTTCAATATGCTAGATACATTTGACTAAGAATGTTCCCGAATTTTTCTTCGCAATGACGATTAGCACGGATTTGACCACTTTTGCAAAGAATACTTGAAAAAGCAACCCTTGTTTCTATATTCCACTCAAGGCTCATAGCATTCTTTGCATGCTTTACCCTCGAACCTTGATACTTTCAAGGCATTTCAAACTGGAAATTGAAAGATCTAGCTTAATGTTTTACGTGAAATGGCCGCTCATTCACAAAAGCGAAGCTTCAAACGGTACCAAGAAACAAATTCAGGCATTTGGTAGAAACAACAGAATCTTCGAAACGGATCACAAAGACCATGTACATCGTGTCCGCTGTGCGATGGAGGTGGCAATTTTCTTGGCCACGACTGCAGTAGTGCAGCTAGGGCACCCCCATCACGCAGTAGCGTGCTATACGTACTATAAGGACACTGAAAGAGCAGATTGAGAGCACACACAAACACATCTACCAATATGCCAAATCATCAGGTTCATTCAGCCTGGAGGAGCAGGAACGAGAGAATCGAGCTCTGCCGAAAGCTGTGCTAGACACAGCACTTGGAGCAACCCAAATGCCCTAAGCGTACGAAGGGATTATAAAGTCAGTGTGGATGGGTGAGGAATTGTGGAGTGCTATCCATACAGGGATATTTCTGTGCAGTCAAAGATTGTAACCTTACTGATCATTTTTCAAGCAATGTATGTGTAAGATGATCATTGATTTAAAGCAAACGCCAATTGACCAATGGGTCAAGGTAAGGAAGAACAAGATATATGTGCTGCAGTGGTAATACTCTTCCTACTTTGAGCAGCGTTGAATGTATATAATATTTTGTTTTCTGGCTCTTAATGTACTCTCGAAGGTGTTTAAGTTAATTTTTCTCCCACATAGGAGCTCTCGATGCTTTAAAACTGAGAAAACTTTCCTGTAATGACCAAGCTCTGCCAACACGAACATCCAGTGGCAAAATACTCACCAAGTCATCTGCCAAGATGAATACGATGTGCGGAGGCCTCTTGGACGGCGCTAGCGGCTGGTCTCCCCAAAACGTGAGCCACAGTATGAGCAAAACGAGAGCAACGATTCCTGTCAGAGCTGCGATTCCGAGGCTCCATCGCGTTGCTTGCTTTCTGTGGCAGCCACCACTGGCTTCCGCTGAGTCCTTCGATTGAGGAGGACCGCCGCCACTTTGTGCAGACATCAAAGCAGCCCTCTGTTCACTGTTCAGAGTTTTGATCCCGTCCACTGAAGCGGCGACGTTATTGCCATTGTTAGTGGGAACACGCGCCTCTCCTTCCGAGACTCGCGGCATGACTCGGGGCCTGGAAAAAAGAACAGGATAAGAGACGGTCCATGAAGATGCCCTCTCACCCACAAAACGGCCACTACATGAAACACCCTGAGTGGCAAAAGAGGCACCAGAGCTATCTACTGCTGATAGCAAATGATGCGTTCAAACAATGCCGACCAAACGCAGATAGGGGCGAAGTGGACAAATACGAGCATAGCCGCGTATCTTCCTGACCTTACATAGTGATGGAGATTGGGGATATTCGGCTTCTGACATTAAGAGGCCATGTAGTTTGAGACATACAGCCGCACGCAGTTACAAGAGCACTACTCTTCAACCGACCTCTAAAGATTACTTGTAATGGTCGGCTCCATGTTTACGTGTAGAAATAATCAGGTTTGGTCTGGTTTGTTGGGGTTTAACGTCACAAAGCCAATAAGGCTATGAGGAATGCCGTAGTAGAGGACTGTGGAAATTTCGACCACCGGGGGCTCATTACGTGCACTGATATCGCACAGCACATTGGCACCAATTGCTTTTCACCTCCATCGAAAAGCGGCCGCCGTGGCCGGGATGTCAAATTAATCCGTGTTACTGTGGATGCGATAACGTAAGGAGTATGGGACAGTTTCTGGCCGTAATGATCACGCAGCCTATTTGCACTGCTTCCTCAAGTGAAGAGAAAAATCGGTAATGACTGATTGCTCAAGGCAACGTTTCCGAAGTAAAATGTTCCAAAAATTGAAGGTCTTGCGACTTACACACATAATGCGAATATAATGCAACTGGCGTTTCATCTGCGACAACAAGTATAAGTTTAACGAAGCCAACCGGCTGGAGATTAACTGCGCACTATATTCCTCGTGGCTTTTTTTAACTGACGTTTCCAAAAATGTCTTGCCACCTCAAGGCATCAATGTTTGGTGATATTGTGGCGTTATTCAAATCAGCGTTATTACTAATTTCTGAAATGCACAATATTGAAAATCTTTCTGGGTTCATAGCCGACAGCTAGCTTTGTCTGTGGTACAAAAGCGCTTAGTAACAATAAACACTGGCATTAAATAGAGCAATCGAAAAAACAGTTATGTATAAAATGAGAACGACTCGAAATCTTGGTGTCAACACACGGGAAAAGCAAAAACTGGATATCGTATGTAATCAAAAACATTTTAGTTGGAAATAAGGAAAATTTAAACGACCCGGCATATCAAAACTTTATTTCATATGTTAGCTCAAAAATGTATTCAACTGCGACATTCCGTCCGTCTGCCCGTCCACATGTCGGAGAGACTACTAATTCAACTGATCATATCAATTCAGAGTGAGTGAGTGAACTTTATTAATGGCTCGGGGATCTTTTTCTTCGCCTCTTCAACCGAGGCTGACGAGCGGTTGGCGCCCCCAGTCCAGGGCACCACTGGCTTTCGCCAGTTTGCGAGCTCTTGTGACCAGGTAGAGCTGAGCCTCCGGGTCAGAGCTGGCCAGCAAAGCCTCCCACTGTCTTTCATTTGGGTTTTCAAATTTTTGTAGTTGATGCGAGCTGCATTCTCATGTTATGTGGTACAGGGTAGGGGTCTTCCCGCACCACGGGCACTCGTCTCTGAATGTCGTGGGATGCATCATGTGTAAAAGCTGAATAATTTTAATAGAAACCAAATATCTAATGAGAGTTCGTCTAATCAGAGTAATGTAAATATTGTCGGAAGAAAATTGCTATTTTGGACGCTGCAAAAATGAAGCAAGGACAATCGGGATGCAAGTTGGACATGCTACCTATTAAGCCACGAAGGCTCTTGGGCTCATTCTCAATAAAGGTAGATCTACTGCATACGTGATGCGAAAGGCTTGGACGTGAAAAAGAAAGGACGTTCAATATTTAAATAGCCATTGATAAGAAAGACAAGCCAATGTAAATTTTACTCTTTTATAAATGCCTGACATGATCCTGCGTTACCGAAAATGGACTCTTAGAACACGTTGCTGTTCATTTCAAAGCAGTGTGTCTTTATTTCTCCTGCGTTATTTGTTGCGTTCGAGCACGTGTACGCACTCTCTGTTGCGCTTGTTTCTGTATGCTCGCACGTACTTGTGCTGGAGGCGTTTTTCTTCGTGTATGACTGCTTTTTTTTTGTCTTGTTGGCTTGGTGCGTGAAAAGAATGCCTACTATAATACGCGCCAATGCAATAGCGTCCGTCCTCGGTTTTTGCATCAGAGGGACCTCTCTCACCTAAAGCACGCGACACAGTTTGAAGGTAAAAAATATAAGAAAACTGTGCTTGCGATGAAAGGCCAACTGCATGGCAGGATTGCATGTTATACAGACGAAATCAGCGCTACTTTCATGTAGGATTTCACCAGTGAATAAAGGTTTCTCTATCCTTCTTTGTGTGCTTTTTTTGGGGCGCGCACATGCGCAGAGCTTTCACCAGCATGCATGCATTCTAACATTGGAAAGTTGTAGATGTAACATTGATTGTACAGGAAAGTTTATTTTGTTAACTTCAGCAAGAAAATTGTGGAAGCCATAATAGCACTTATTAGCAAGTGCAAAGTATTACATGGTAAATTGCAGCAGAAAGTCTCTATGTGCATTGCGGCTCGAGTTGAAGGTTGAAATTACAAAGGGAAAGTTTTCCGGCGACTCGAAACGGAGGGTCAAACGTTGATACATAGAAGGAGAGACTGTGCTTTAGGGTGTTATAAACACATACAAATATTATAGGTTGTGCTATAAATCGAATGGCAGCATCACAGGCTTGTAAAAGAAAGAGCTCCTGCAGTAATGATAATTGAAATCATTTATTACCCTTAGTGCTCGATTTTGAAGGCCGCTGATGAGATCTCAATATAAATTTTAGATCCGGCCATGCTCGCATGGCATCAAGCCGCCAGATTCCACCAGGCTTCACCACTATGGGCTTTCAGTGCAAGTGACTGTCAAACGAGAAACATGTATAGCTCATTAAACAGATGTGCCTTATGCGTGGCTTATTTACGCCAATTCGAACATTGGTGGCCTAAATTGCCTTTGCGTATAAAATGACGCACAAAAATTTCCTGAAATCAGCTGTTTCTCCAGAAAGGAGAATGTCTCAACAGGTGAAGTCGGTTTTAGACATGGGGCATGCACAACCATTGACCTTGAATATGACGAACATGTGATATCGGTTATAACAAAAGTGCATGCATCTTCAGTTTAACCGACGTGACCTAACACTCGATATCTATGTTCAGTAGCGTCAGATCTAAGAGGCTTACGCTACCTATGACAGAAGATGCCATATTCAAGGCCCTGCTTCGGATCCCACGAGCAGTGTTTTTTTTACTCTAATATAAAATATCTTCGTTGTAACATTATTTCTCGTGAGAAACAATAAAAAAATCTATGCTTTCTTTGGTGACAGTGATCCTGCCCACTTGTATTTACTTCACTGCGAGCCTATTCATTTCCCCGGATTAGTTTGCTAATTTGCCTGCCAGGGCATTGAAGTGTGCAATTTTCATGTCATAGGTAGCACAAAAGCATTATCGCGCAGCTCCCACCCAACCGTTTGTGACAATTTCCATGAGACACTCGCGAAAGCAAAACATTCTACATCCGCCGCTAACGACGTGGGGGCACTGGTGAACATACTTGTTTAAGTTACTGGTAACATGAATACTTGAGAATGTAAAAGGGTGCACGGCCGTAGTTATAGCTCAGTCGGTACAGCCACGAATGAGGAATTCGGAGTCCGTATGTTTAGATCTCACCGACAGCATGCGGTTGTTATAAAGCATGAGTTTAACTAGTTACTCTTCCCAAAGAACCTGTTTCTCGCAATCCAAGGTCATCTGAGCCATTGTTGCAAAATGGCAACCTAGGTTGGTCATCGCATTGCAATAGCGTATATATTCCACGATACCAAAGATGATACCATATCATATGACCTAGTTGGTACTATGATATATGAACGAAACCATATCACATGACTACAAGACAGTTGCCCGAGGCAGTGGACGTGCAGAGGCGGTGCTCAAGCGCCAAAGATTAGAACTGCCCTCTCGTTTTTATTGCGCCCTCAAATAAATTAATCAACTCAGCAGCGGCGACAGCAGCAAACGTGCACGCTGTTCGTCGCACTGGGAACGCCCGCAGCAACTGTTAACACTGAATTAAAAGGCGCCGGAGAAACATCTAGATCAAAAAGCAAATTCTGACTAGCATAACCTGGAACATTGCAAAAACACACGCGAATGGATGGATTTGCGAGACGCATCTCGACACATCTTGTGCTACAAAGAAAATGACAAAGCTGTGTCTCGCAGTAGCTAGCATGCACGAATAAAGAGTAAAGAAGCGATCAGTGCGCTACAGTCACAGTGACAAGGCGGTATGCCGGAGACTGTCGACAAAGAAAGATTAAATAATTAATTGGTTGGCGGCATTACTCCCATTTAAGAAGCCATCTTCTCGATGCTTACAAAATAAACACAGGAATGTTAATGAAATGTTAAAAATAACTATGGCTTTCATCGGGCGTAATAACGCTTCCGGTGCACAACACGCACGTTTCTGGACGCACCAGAGGCCGCTGAAATGTTGTCGAGCCGTCGAAAACGACATCGTGGTCAATTGGTCCAATGCGCCGAAGGAGTGCTTTCCACTGAAGACACGACAGCCTATCGGCGTCCAAATCCACACTTCATCTCCTGGCTTGTACTCGGAGTAGTATCGTCACAATTGGTATCGTCTAGCGTCGGTTCATTCCTGGCATTTAATGGGCAGCTAGGCGATTGGTTGGGCTTCTGCACGTTGCAGGCAAGCATCGATATCGAGGTTGTCTGCATTGTTCACGTGCGGCAGAATTGCGTCGAGTGTTGTCGTGAGCTCCCTGTCATATAAAAGCTTTAAATGGGCCGCTCCGGTTGCCTCCTGGATGACCGTGTTATACCCAAAGATAACGCAAGGGAAGATAGTGTCCGAAAACTTATTTTCGGCGCCGACGTGCACTCCGAGCATATCCGCGACAGTTTGGTTCGAACGCTCTGTAAGTCCGTTTGTCTACGGATGGTGCGTGGTCGTCCTCCGGCGGCTTGTCTGGTTTAGTTAAAATGGTTTGAGTGAGCTGCGCTGTAAATGCTACTCACTGTCCATGATGAGGACTTCGAGGGCGCCTTGTCGCAGGAGAATGCACTCGATGAAAAACGGCTAGTTCGCCTGCGCCAGCATAATTCAGTGATTTTGCTTCGGTGTAGCGGGTAAGGTAATCGGTGGCTACGACGACCCACTTTTTACCCGTAGATGAAATTGGAAAGGGGCGTAGGAGATCCATTCCAATTTGCAGAAACGACTTAGTCGGGGGTGGTATGGGGTTCCGTATCCCAACAGGTCTGATCGGAGGCCTCTTACATCGCTGACACTCAAGGCACGTTTTCTCCCAATGTGCAATTTCGCCAGGTAATCGCGGCCGATAATACCTCTCCTCGACTCGATACAACGCGCGTGATATCCCGAGGTACCCTGCTGTCGGCTCCACACAGAAAACCTGCAAAACTTTCGAATTTTTTTAGGCACGACGAGGAAGCATGCGGTCCTGTAGAGCTCAAAGCTATTCACGAAGACGTCGTTGTGCAACGTGAAGGACGTCAACCAACACCAGAACACAATAGGGGGAGAAATAGTCTTGCTTTCTAGGTACTCCACCAGGTGTCTCAACTCGGGATCCGAGCGCTGCTGCTGCGAAATACTACTGGTCCTTACTGGTCCCAAAAAGATGTCGTCGTGGTCTCCTTTCAGAGGAGCGTCATGGCGAGCTCGGGATACGCAATCTGCGACGGAATGCTTGCGGCCAGACTTGTAGACTATAGAATAGTCGAATTCTTGAAGACGCAAGCTCCATCAGGTAAGGCAGCCGGAAGGGTCTTTTAAATTGACTAGCCAGCAGAACGGTGGGTTATCGCTAACCACATTGAACTGCCAATTGCATTAGCATAGATGAAACTTCTAAGTGCCCCAGATAATTGTGAGGCGCTCCTCGGTCGTCGAATAATTGGCTTCGACTTTGAGAGACTAGTTAGCGTACGCACTAACTTTTTCCTGTCCGGCACTCTTCTGAACGATGACGGCGCCTAAACCCACCCTGCTTGCGTCGGTGTGAATTTTGGTCTCGGCGTTTTCATCAAACTCGTCTAGGACAGGAGGGGACTGTAGGCGGCGCGTTCGCTAATGACTCAATCATACTTGAGCATTCGGCGGAAAAAACAAGCCAAATTGGCTGCTGCGGCAGAGAATCCGCCGGAAACCTTGGCGGAAAGTCATTTCGATCGGGGACAGATTCTTGCTGCTGCATTTTTTCGCCCGAATTCCATCAGCCAATGGGAAGGCGAGGAAGTTGAGTTGGCGCTACCCGCGGCGTCGACCATAGCATCCCTCAGGGACCAACATGACAACAGCGTACTCGCAATCGACCATCGGCTCACAATACGTGGCGCCGCAATCGAAATGCTTTCGACGCCGTGACACCGTAAGCTATATTGTGTGGGGTAGAACAAGCGTCCCCCCGAACATAAAACCAATGTGTTGAAAGATTACATTTGGAATAAGATCGACGCTGTCCTTGGTGCGAGCGACAAGTATGCCCCCTTTTGTTTACGATGCCTGAAAATACCACGTTGAAGCTCTTGTTGCCACGCTACGTGGATCAGATGTGCCATTATTTAGTGAAGAATTGAATGATATGTTTTCATTCGGCACTTAGCATAGCTGTATGCTTTTGGTGGCGTACGTAACTGCAGTCGAGCAGTCTGGTTAGGGTTAACGTGAGCTCTCAGTCGAAGCAGCGAAGGCAGCGATGTGTTGGCTTAGAAATGTTAACGAAGGAGTTCGTCAGCAGCAGCGGATTACGCTCGTACGCGCTGCCGAATGCCCAAGTGTAAACGAGCCATAAGGGCTCTGCTTGTAGCGCTTCCCATTTAAAAAGTTCGTCAGCCTTTGTAAGCTGCGTGGAGGGCTCGGCGATAAACGAGAATTTCCTCACAAATTGTCGGTAGTACGCGCACAGCCCAAGAACACGCGCACAGCTTTGTTGCCACCAAGCTGCGAAAATTGAGCACTTGCAGCTGTTTTCTGCGGGTTTAGGCGAACTCCGTCGTTGCTTAGGATGTGGTCTAGGAACAACAGCTGCTCTTAGTAGGCGAAGTGGCACTTCTCTGCTTTCAACTTTAGCCCTGATATGACTGGATTGCGTCGGGCACAGTCCGAAGCCTTTTGTGTGGTCTGTAAAGGTTGGTGAGAATACAAAGACATTATCCAAGCATACAAGATAAATTTGCCACTTTAACCTCCAAATAAAAAACATCGCTGCTGCTGAGCAGAGACCAA
The DNA here is from genome assembly GCF_055883805.1 of Amblyomma maculatum. Taxonomy (NCBI): domain Eukaryota; kingdom Metazoa; phylum Arthropoda; class Arachnida; order Ixodida; family Ixodidae; genus Amblyomma; species Amblyomma maculatum. Next base: position 151,027,211 of record NC_139345.1, on the reverse strand, counting down.
ATGGCATGACCTTGAACTCGAATAAGCCGTTCGCTGTGATACATGCCGTCTTCTCGGGATCTCTTTCGTCGATCTCAATTTGCCAATAGCTGCTCTTCAGGTCCATCGATATGAAGTATTTAACATTGCATAGCCGGTCCAACGTGTCGTCGATGCTGGAAGAGACAAAGCATTCTTCTTCGTTATGCTTTTCAGGCAGAGGTAATTGACAGCAGAAATGCAGAATGCTTGAATCGTTCGCGGCAATATAAATAGGTCTCGCGAACATCAAGGTTGAGCCTCATCACCATTTGTATAAACATTGTGGGCCACCCGTTTGACACAGTTGTGGTCTAGGCGTGGTGTAAAGCAAATCAGCGAGTCACGGAGCTCAAAACTGCTACTTCTTTTCGAGCCTAGCCTACGCAGAGGATTCGCACCGGCGACCTTTGCTCTCCCAAGCCGCGATCCCTGGGTCATGGTTTTCGGCCACTGCGGCCGAATAGTTTGTCGCAGGACTTCTCGGATGGTGCCAAACTATTTGCCGTTTTCCGCTGTAGATATTGCTGGCTTTCATTTCACACATAATGAAGCAGCATAAAGAATACAGCGACGGCGTAAAGCATCATGTGATCCGGTTGTCAGCCAAGTTTACACGCCAGAATAATGCAGCGTCTATCCCCTACATTGGCGTTGCGCGTTTTCTTCCTTCCGGGTGTACATAAACGGTCGTAATACTCGCTGCTCACTGTCACACTATGATGGAGGGGGGCCAGGCACCAGGTCATGTGCTTCCACTTGCTATATTGGCCACCGGGCAGCTTACAGTGACCCAGATCAAGTATCGCTTCGTGAGATAATCGATCGCTGCTTCAGCGTCGACTTTTGTTTTTCTGTTTTTGTTGTCATGTTTACAATATTATTTTACAATGAAGCACAGCAAAAACATCCGCTATGTGTCAAGCTTTTTTTTTTTGCCTTAAGGAATCTGGACAGCCACCAACACTTCTCCAGGCCTGGCCCATATAGGGGATTATAGGAGCAAACAACGCAACGGGAACACGAGACAAGAATACGAACCAACGAGCGCTGCTAAAAGTGAGAACTCGTGTTGTCCTCTTGTCTCTTGTTCCCGTTAATCCACTTGCGCTGTTCACTTAATACGAATCAATAACAAACCCAATCTCTTGTGCTAACATTAGGTTTCTTGACTCCAGCTTCGCCGGTGGGTGCCCTCCGCCGAGCATAGCCATCAAGATTGGAGAACCTGCCAGTAACACGCTACTAAGCTCACACCATCATCCCGGCATCGGCCGCCTATGCATATCTGGACAAAATGTGTGCACACTCCGGATATGAGAGGACACAGAGTTTTCACTCTTATATAAGGCGACGAAAGCCCGTGTATTACAGATGTTGCGTCCACTCCGTCTGGTTCAAAAGGCAGTCCACCGTACACACGTGGGCAGATAGCGTGTTATTACTTCTTATCTTGTTTTGCTCGTTATATCGTCGCCTTGTAGTTGCTGAGTGGCTGCTTGATATTAAATGCTGCACATCCTAAACATGTTGGTACCCGTAAGACAACTCGTTCAAGTAGACGTAGGTGCTCAGCTGTACATTAATAGCTTGCAAGCGTAATCAGGTAGGTAATCACAAAGCGGAAAATACTTTCTATACGCTCTACAAGCTGCTGCTTTCATATAGCGACATTTTTTTTTATTTTGGGGCCCGACCTCTTAGCCAAACATCTGCTGTAGCCCACCGCAGCGACACTGGCGATGCTGCTCCTGTTCACAAGCCACCGTACCGTGTCTCTCTTTCCAAGCGCCAGGTGATTCAACGTGAAGTCGACAAGATGCTGGCCGACGACATCATTGAGCCTTCAAACAGTCCTTGGGCATCACCTGTTGTGCTAGTACAAAAAAAATGGGAGCTGGAGATTCTGCGTCGACTACAGCCACCTTAACAAATTGACCAGAAAAGACGTCTACCCTCTTCCGCGCATCGACAATGCACTAACTAGCTTACATGAAGCCAGCTACTTTTTCTCCATCGACCTTCGCTCTGGCTACTGGCAAATCTCTGTCAATGAACGAGACCGCGAAAAAAATGGCATTTATCACTCCTGACGGCCTCTACCAATTTAAAGTCATGTCTTTTGGCCTATGTAATGCCCCTGCAACTTTCGAACGGATGATGGACTCGTTGCTGCGTGGCTTCAAGTGCACGTCTTGTCTTTGTTACTTAGACGACGTCATTGTTTTCTCGTCCACTTTGACAGCCACCTCTCTCGCCTTTCTACCGTTTTCGAGCTATTCCGCTGCGTTTCAGTCATGGGGAAATCAAAGTTCTTGGCCACTCTGTGAATCCTGCTGGTGTTCAGCCTGATTCCAATAAGATTCGTGCCGTTCGTACGTTTCCCACACAATATTCATCCAGTGATGTTCGAAGTTTTCTTGGCTTGTGCTCTTATTTCCGTCGTTTCGTCCAGAACTTCGCAGCCCTTGCTCGCCCTCTCGCCGCCCTACTGAAAAAAGATGCGTCTTTCTTTTAGGGCCCTGACCAAGCTGCAGCTTTCTCCGAACTTATCGCTGCTCTCACCAATCCACCCGTCTTGATCCATTTCAACCCTTCGACCCCTACTGATCTACGCACTGACGCCAGTGGTCACGGCATTGAAGCTATTCTCGCTCAGCGACACTACGGCCACACCAGAGCGATTGCGTATGCCAGCCGCCTACTATCTAGGGCGGAATAAAATTACTCTATCACAGAAAGGGAGTGCCTAGCTCTTGTTTGGGCTATTTCGAAATTCCGCCCTTATTTGTTTGGACTACCCTTTACTGTTATCACGGACCACCATGCCTTGTGCTGCCTATCTTCACTCAAAGACCTCACTGGATGTCTGGGACGCTGGGCGTTAAGGTTGCAAGAATACACCTCTTCCGTGGTCTATAAGCCTGGTCGGCTTCACCAAGATGCAGACTGCTTTTCCCGCCACCCTGTCGATCCTTCCAGCTCTACGTCCTGTGACATTGACGCATGTGTCCCGTCTTTATCGGCCTTTCCCCAAAAAGCCGATGAACAGCGCTTGGACTCCGCGCTCCGGTCATTGACTGTCTGACTACCGGCCAGTCTCATCCTTCCCTCGTCATGTTCGTACTCCAAGGGGACGCTCTATAACACCGCAATATGCGACCTGATGGCGCTGCGCTCTTGATCGTCGTACCGAAACATCTGCGCTTCATCATCCTGGAACAATTTCATGATGCTCCCATCGCTGGACATCTTGGCATGTCCCGCACGTATGACAGCGTGCGCCGATGTTTTTACTGGCCGCGTCTCTATCGCTCAGTTCAGCATTATGTGGCCGCATGTGAGCTGTGCCAGCGTCGGAAAAAACCATCCGTATTGCCATTAGTGCAACTGCTGCCAATATCCATCCCGATTGATCCGTTTTTTCGCTTTGGTGTTGATTTGCTTGGACCCTTCCCGATCTCTGCGTCGGGCAACGCATGGCTATGCTACGCGTTATGCGATTACCCGCGTGATCCCGACAAGCTGCGCTACCAACGTCGCTGATTTCTTTCTCCACGACGTCATACTACAACACGGTGCCCCTCGTGAACTACTCACGGATCATGGTCGCTGCTTCCTCTCCAGAGTGGTTGAATAGCTACTTCGTATGTGCACCATCCACTACAAATTTACCACCACCTATCATCCTCAGACCAACGGCCTGACGCAACGCCTTAAACGTACGCTCACAGATATGTTATCCATGCATGTCTCCGGCGGCCATCGGGATTGGGACATTAATCTACCCTTTGTAACATTTGCCTATAACTCTTCTCGTCCTGATAACGCTGGCTACTCTCCCTTTTATCTGCTCTTTGGCCAACGCCCATTACTCCCCTTTGCTACCCACTACTGATGCCGCCACTAGTACTTACGCTCGTGATGCCATATCCCGCGCCAAAGATGCTCGCCACATTGCTCGCGACCGGCTCTTTGCCTCCCAAGGCTCACAATTCCGTTATAAGAGTCGCCATCGCGATGTGCACTACGCCCCAGGCTCTCTCGTTCTGATCTGGCTCCCATTACGCCGGGTGGGTTTGTGCGAAAAGCTTCTCCACGGTATACAGGCCCCTACCGTATCTTGCGCCGAGTCACCGACGTCTCATACGAAATCGTCTGCCCCACAAGCTGCCGACAGTTTGCATGTGAAACGACTCAAGCCGTATTATTCACACCCTGCTTCGTTTACCTAGAACGTACCGGGACTGTGCTTCTGCGGCGGGGGTTAATGCTGTGTGGTGTCCCAAGCTAGCATTCAGCAAGTGAAAGAAGAAGTATCTGGGCGTGTGGACGAAGACGACACTCAATGTTGAGTTGTGCGGCTAAGCGGTGCCCATTGATTTCTGAGTGCCGTTACCCATCGGATCGTGATTGCCAGTCGTAACAATATCATCAAATGTCACAGTTGACGCTATCAAAGTCGAGAACGTTTTTGTTTTCACGCAGTAACGCGACTAATCCGCCAATTTAAAGAGGTTCACTCGGCTTCTTTTCTAGCTTGGTCCAGCACTGCTCCCTTAAACACGCCCGTAGGCGTCATTCTCGACTATAATAAAAACGAAATGGCGATCCTTTCAGCTCGATTACGTCAATTTCATACTAGGTGCCGTTTCGTTTTTCACTTTGTTTTAGGTTTCAAACTGACACTCATTCAAGTCTACATACGCATTCGCATAAATTCGTAACGTTTCTAATTATATATAAGTATACCACTCGGCATAGACACAAAGCACTGCTAAACCAAGGATTGTAAGCATGCCTGCCTGGCCTGGAAATAGCATCTCTTTCACTTTTACCAAATATAACCGCACTACAAGCATAACCACTATGGAATGTAGTCTCTTTTTCATTACTATCGCTCCGTCAAAAATGTCTCGTTTTGCATTGTTGAATAAGTTGTACCATCATGCGGTAATGAGCCTTTTACCTCAGCTGTTTTATATATACCACCGTAGTTATCCTCAAAAGGTTGAATTCGATTCATGTAACACCAAACGTTTTTTTCAGTTATTCTTGCTGCGTACCTCACTCGCCTAATCACCTTCCCGCAGATATTGTCGACAGTAACATTTACGAGATGTTTCGAAAATGTATAGTTAGCGTTCTATATTCGGGTGTTGTTTAAAAGTGTCGCTGCTATATTCTCCCAGTTATATTGTATACTTTTTGCTACCACACATCTGTAATGCCCCTAGCCATTAGGAGTACAAATAACTAAATAAGAAACTCTACCGAAATCGGCAGTTCCTGCGAATGGTTTCAGAGCTTCCGACATACAGAAAGAGACAGACAGAGAGACAAATAGACCGAAATACAGGCATAGGCGAAATCACGAAGGACTGTACAGCTAGAGTACTAAAGGAAACAAAAACACTCCATCCCTATTTCTATCCGGCAGGCTTTGAACCGGACTTTAAATTATTAACAAAATAATCAACCGAGTCCAATTACAATTAACAGCCTGGAAAAAGGGACTCATAATTACATAACAGTAATCGATTAAAACTGCATTACTTTCTTTCAAGCATTATTGACATAGCACTAACTCAGACAGTAATAAACTCGTGCTGCTTGCGTAAACAGCTGTTATACGCAGGTAATTTCCAGCAGGTGTTGTTTTTCGAAATAGTCTTCAGTGATTTGGCAACGTTTCGTCGTGAAGACATCAGTCCCCACAGTGAACACTGAAAACGCTGGAGGGCCGGTAGTGTGGTGCTATACCGTATGAACACCTTGCGCACCCGCTCGTACTTCCTCAATACTTCGATGGCAGCAGCTACATGCTCTATCACCCGCTGGGATGACTCAGTGGTAAGGACGCTCGATTACTAAACCCGAGGAAGCGGGATCTACTATCGACCGCGGCCGCCGCTTTTTAATGGAGACGAAAAGCAAGGATCCCCTGTACTATGCAATGTCAGTGCAATTTAAAGACTCCCGGGTGGTAGAATATTTTGGAGACCTCTAATACAGTGTTTCTCGTAGTCTACAGTGCTTTGGAAAGTTAAACCCAAACCGAAGACCCTGTATGAAGCAGAACACTTTGTTGCTCAAGCTTTGAAAATGCAGGGCATGCAAGGTCTCCAAAAAGCTGGAATAATCATATCGTGGTTTGCTTAGTGAACATCTGTGGCGGCTTCTCGAGGAAGAACACGCAAAGCCTGTTGAATTCTTCGGCCAAAGCCTGGTCTAGCTACTCCCATCATTATTCACTAGGCAGTCATAAGGATTTAAATCGAGGATTTACAACTGTTGCCAGCAGAAAGTACAGCAAGAAAGAAGACTGCAGAGAGCGCTTCATTCCAGGCAGCTATGCACATTCCTGCTGCCGATCTGTCGCAATCAGAGTTTACAGAAGCTTCGTCCTGCAGCCTTTTCAGCACAGAACTAATTCATAGCTGGTATTCAGTTAACGAAAACTATAACTGAATTACCCGGAACGTTGCTCTTTGAAGACGTAGAAAAGTTGACTACAAAATTATTCACAGATGTAGTTATTTTCAAGTAAATGATTGCAAATAATCTGTTACTCTGCTTTGAAAGCTCATATTAGGCAACAATAATAGCGGGACATAAATATTTGAGCGTACGTACTCTCCGCCGTCAAAGGTGTGAAGCGTCGGCGTTATTGGTTTCCATATTTCACTTCCTGCGGATCCTTTTCCCACGCACAAGGACTTCGCAGCTCACAAATACGCTTCCTACTCAGAGTGCACCTCCTACAATTCTGATCCTCTCGGGGTCTTTACATGCACCGATATCGCCTAGCACACGCGGTCGCCTTGCTTTTCTTCATTTAAAACCCGCAGCCGAGAATTGATCCCGCATCAGTGGGAATAGCAGTCGACTACCCAATTCACTGCATCACCGTGGCGGGCTTTATTATTCCTGCGGTTATTCCATTGGTTTCGAATTGTATTACTGGGAAGTTTAGGGCATTTACGTGATATTGGCGCTCATTTGACGTTTTGTTTGAGCATGTGTTTTTGATTCCAAGTATCGTGTTTATTCAGCCATGTATAGTGAATCTTCTTCTGAATGTCGACCATAACATACTGTCCAGTTCTGATAAAAATTCTAATAGAATCCTATAATAACAGGCTGCACACGAGCTGTTTCCGTACGATGTGTTCACAGCATTACTGAGAGCAGCTACACTTCCTTAATATTACTGCACAGGTTTCATTAGGCAGTATATTATCGTGCCGCCTATGAATTAGGACAAGGATAGACAAAACATACATTTAAGCCATGGACAAACATCCATGCATGTGAGAGAAAGTGTGCCATTTAGGCTTGTTTTTTTGCGTTATTTTACCAGGATGCGTACACTTAGCCGATCAGCTTCCCCAAATGAAACATTGTGAATAAAAAATACCTTTTTCGCATATCAAGGGAGAAGTTACTTCGAAAGCTGTCCATAAGAACTCTTGTGGTCTTCTCGCGGGTAGGTCGGCATTCTGTGCACGCTACAGTTTTACTGCGTTAACTCTGTCGATAGCGCCGAGGGCCAGCAGCGTCTTACGATAACGGCCGCCCGGGTAAACTAGTTTCTGCAAGGGTCTGGGATGAACATTCCAGCTAGGAATTTGCCTTTACTTTTGCGTGGTTTTCTTAGTGCTCAAAGTTTTAAAACCGGTTCCAACTGAAAATAATAAATCTGCCTATGATTGGCAAAACATACAAAAGCAGCAGAAACATGCCTTTTGTATACTTGTTTAACATGGCAGATCTGCGTAAAGCACTTCAAATCCCACTGTTCTCTCAGCTTGGCGCCAAAAGCTTATCCTAAGATATGCCCTTACGCACCGTAAGCACGGCAGCGTTCATCAGTGCGAAAGCTCTGTGAAACGCACCTTCACACTGCAGGCGCAATGTTATTTCTACACGACGAGATATAGGTACCGACTTAGCCAAATGTAACCAGGCTGCGTGTTCCACATCTAAGTCGAGTAGCAGAGAATTCGTACCCCTGCTGAAGCTGTAAATCTGTGCAAAGTAAAGGCGTGCTCCGGTCCTCAATCCTTAACAAGTTATGAGGCTCTAAGAACCATGCTCGCTTGAGGATGCAAGCGAGAAGCAAGCCTTGAAGCCTGGTTACTTTTATCAAGACGGCACATCTTTCCAATAAGTTGTCATTAGTCATTCTCATTTTAACACGATAGCCGTGACTGAAATTACGGCTTTGTCTTTGCCGTTTTGAGCGCCAGACCATGACCACTGCGCTGGCAGGCTGTACCTGGAAGATGACATGACCGCACACTTATTGGACGCAGGGCTGCCTGTCGTTATGTTTGGCAGTAGCTGCAAAGTGAGGCTTCTCCTTTTATATGGGAAGGTGACTTCAGAATCAGCCTGCCAGGACCCTTGTTTTCACGTTATTCCTTGGCCATGCAAGAACATCTTTATATATTTGCTAAAGCGTGGCTTTATATGTAGGGTGGTAGCCTACGCTATCGCGTCACAGCCTTAAAGGCGGAGCTTACGTGCCGCAGATGTTTTGTTCGCTAGTCTGCTTTGGGATTTTAGCGCTAACGCGAAAAAAGCAGCAGCAGAACCGGATTTTCAGAAGTACAAAAAGGGCTGTTAGACGCCTTCCTCGCCCGAATGCTTGACAGAACGCACCGCCAGAGAACTGTGTATAGTCGTCGGGAGAAGGAAGATGGATCGTGCTTTGTAGCGCGATACAGTTGTGATGGGGCAGATAATATGTCGCTCGATGTACTGACAGTCTTTACAGACAATAATGATCCTTTTATATTTCTCCAGTCTCGAAGAACGGCGAATGCTTGGCTACACTTTAATCTGGTCATAATGTCTTATTTTTTCCCATTCTCTCGTTTTCGTTCAGGGTTCTGAACCTTCATCAGAGGAGTTTTGAAAATTCGCCCGCCTGAAGCAGAAGTCGTTTGGTGCGAAACTGCGCACGAACATTGCGTTGGTCTCGCACCGGATTCGACTTCGATATTCGCGTGTTTCTGCAGCGCGTGACGCAAAACCATAATTGTCTCCGACGAGATTGAGAGTAAAGTCAAACAGCATCTGTTTACGCATGAATATTTAGAAGTAGTGGGACCACCAACTGACATCGCTAAAGTCAAGCGGCATGACTCACAGTTCGTACTGAAGCGGCCATTACGCTTATCTGTAACAATGCAAAGGGCGCTAAAATTGCGTTTTGGCAGAAATTTGCATGAACGTATCTAGCTCTGTCGATATAGACGCCGATGAATGCTTCGCATCATATGCGACCGAGACAATTTTATCACGTAGCCTAGCTTAATACGGAGCAAAAAGAAGAGAACTACGCAGGCTTTTGCAACATTTAACTGTACACGCAAGTGCAGCTGAGACGGAGAAATTTTCAAGCCTACTACAACATAGTACCGGCACAGAATATTAGCGCACGACTGAATATTTTTCTTAGCCTGATACGCGCCAAATTTTCCTTTTTCTTCATTGCCATCTCACTGGACACTGTGAAGTGCCGTTGTATTTCAGTTTACGTCGTTTCTTCATATCACTGAGAGCATGCAAATGAACTAAGCATCTGCACGCAGGCTAAACTACACCAGCAAACTCCGTGTAAAACGGCAAGCTCTGATAACCTTAATAGGCGATCATAATAACGACGATGCACGTTTGCGGTCGTGAAATCGAGTTACTGAAATTTGTTGAAATAATTTTCTCTACGCTTTGAAGTTGTCCTGCAAGCCTTCGAATCCTGTCTATACCTCTATTACTGCACATATATGTTTACTTGACGCCCAGCCAGATCTTCAGAAATTCATGACAATCTTGCGCGAAGCTTCGTGTATTCACCGGTACATGAAAATAAGTTCTCTAGTCATTAGGGTCCCCAGATGGCCTGCCACTGTTCATAAAACATGTCGCGCAAACAGTGGCAAATACCTGAACAAAACATCTGCAACTCACGGTAAGTATTCCAAAGAACGTGACAATACACCATCAATATCCCTACCTCAAACAGAAGCTTCAATTCATATGTCATGACACACAACTTTCAGGGCGTAGTGACATAAGTTACCGGTGCTGCAGCAATGCCAACTTCACCGCCTCTATACCAGGGAAGCGCAAGCAGGAAGCGGGAACCAGCAAAGAAATGCGTGAACGAGCCGAATTCTGAAGTATTGTGAGCGCAGCGCGTGAACTATCATTTATTTCACCTGTATAGATCATCAGTACCATCGCTGACTGCTACTCGGAGCGTCGCACGCTGTGTGTCAGCTGGTTCTGGAAAAGAACAGACGTTTGTGCGCTGTCCCACAAGTGGCGGAGGGGCGATTCGCATTCCCCACCTCTCGCTTTAGACCCACCCACCGTTTTCCCTGGAACTCCGTTCAGGCCTTCGCTTGCGTCAACGGTCCTGTGCTATGGATGAGGGCAATGGTGCTCACTCATCCCCGGCGTCTCCCGCTCCTGCTGCGGCTGCCCCTGCCTGGACAGTCACCAGCCGCCAGCGCGATCCCCAAATCTTTGCTGGCCTTCGCGGTGAAGATGTCGACGACTGGCTCGACAACTACAACAGGGTCAGTACATTCAACCACTGGGATGACGCTCATAAACTGCTCAACGTCGTCTTCTACTTGGCTGACGTCACCAAACCCTGGTTCTTCAATCATGAGGATGACATCGCTGACTGGCCTACATTCACGGACCAGCTAAAGAAAATTTTCGGCACTCCGGATGGTCGCTCAGAGCAGGCGAAGAAAAAACTTGAAGCTCGTCGCCAGCAGCCCGGCGAGTCCTATACGTCGTATATCGAGGATGTTCTGGCCCTTTGTCGCCGTGTCGACGCTGCTGTGCCTGAATCTGAGCGTGTTCGCCGCTTAATTAAGGGCATCAACACTGCTGCTTTCAATGCCTTCGTGGTTAAACCTTCGTCGTCCGTGTCTGACATCACATCCACATGTCAACGTCTGGACCAGCTACAGTCGTGCCGCCTTGTGCAAGACCCCAGTGATGGCGGCTCCCTCATAGATGAAGCTTTTCGGTCCCTAATACGCACCATGATCCGAGAGGAGCTCTACGGCCTCACCAACCCCTCTGCTGTATCTCCAACTCTTCCGCCAGCAACAGTAAATTTGCGCAGCATCATCAAAGATGAACTGACGAATTTCAACTGCACTGTGGCACCTGCTCCACCTCCCATTGCCTCCCAACATCATTTGCCAACCTATGCCGAGATTATTTCCCGTCAACCCACCCCGCCTTCCCCGTCTTGTTCGGCACCCGTGTGCGGTCACGTCGCTGCCATGGCACCATATCCTACAGTGCACCGTCCTGTTACAGCCTGGCTCCCCTCCCGCCCTGTGTGCTACTATAGTGGGATACGTGGCCACATCGCCCATGTATGTCGCCGCCGCCAGCAAGACGAGCAACGGGGTTATGCTCCCTTTGAACGCGCCCGCGTGCGCCAGCCTGATGATTCTACACTGCCCTACTCAGACTTTTACCGGCGTTCTTCCTCCCCTCCGAATTCCACCGATGTTTCACGGCCCTCGAGTCCTTCCCGACGCCGATCCCCTTCGCCTTTTCGCCGCACGTCACCGCTTCGTCCTGCCTCGCAACCCTTGCAACCTATAACGGAAAACTAACCGAAGCAGTTTTTGGAGGGAAAGCTGCTTCGAGTTCGAAATCTACAATTCCTCCTGGGCGACCGTCGAATATGTTAATGGTGATTGCTGAAGGATTGTACGTTGAGGCCCTTATCGACACCAGCGCCGCTTATTCCTTCATGCATTTCTATCTGTGTTCTCATCTGCGCAAAGTTCTAACGCCATACACCGGTCTGCCACTTCGTGGAGATAATGGACCTCTTATGAAACCCACTGGCCAATGCATAGCACCTGTTCTCATCGATAACCAGCGGCATCATATTCAATTTATTGTGCTCCCCACATGCGTTCATCTCATGATCTTGGGGTGGGATTTTTTATCGTCGGCGTCCGCCCTCATCTCTTGCTGTGAGCGCCTTATTCATCTTGCGGACACCGGTATATTACCGACTTCTAATTGTTCACCACCACACGTGTTCGCAGGAGCAGTTGATTTAGTTTTGCCCCCAGGACGCGAGCAGCTGATCATCGTGGCATTGGACTACACTCTCGATGGCGAGGCCTTCGTTATGCCCGCTCCTCGGTGGACCTCCGACGGCCTAGCTCTTCCTCGTGCCTCACCTCCTTCACCCGTGGTTGCGCGGTGGTTGCGGCCCTCAATACAACTCTCCAGCCGTTCTTACTGCCCAGAGGAGCCACAGTTGAGTTTATTCACTGCGATTCCGTTCTCCTCAACACAATTTCCAGCGCACCACCGCCTGCTGCCAAGCCTCCATTTCCGACATCCTCTGCGCTCGCAGCCACCATCAGCCCTGACCTACATTCGAGCAGTCCACAGCTCTGCTAGATGTCCTCTTGCGGCACCGAGTCTTTTGATGTGTGCGCCTCAGATTTGGGGAAGACCTCCGTCACCTTCATCGCATATAGACGGACGGCTCTGCTATTGTTCGACGACGGCCGTATCGCGTTTCAGCAGTAGAATGCAAAGTCATTGAGGAGCAAGTTGCTGACATGCTTGCTCGAAATATCATTCGGCCATCCACGAGCTCTTGGTCCTCGCCTGTGGTTCTCGTTCGAAAAAAAGATGGCTCAGTCCGCTTCTGCGTGGATTACCGGGCACTGAACACGATCACGAGCAAGGATGTTTACCCTTTGCCTCGTATTGATGACGCATGAGACTGTCTCCAAGGCGCTGAGTATTTCTCCAGTCTCGACCTCCGCTCGGGATACTGGCAAATTCCTATGCACGATACAGACAAGGACAAGACTGTCTTTTCTACCCACGACGGTCTCTTCGAATTTAACGTAATGCCTTTCGGGCTCTGCAATGCGCCGGCCACCTTTGAGGGCATGATTGATACCGTGCATCGCGGCATGAAATGGAAAACACGCCTATGTTATCTCGACATCATTGTCTTCTCGTCAAACTTCGCTCAGCAGTTACAGCGTCTCACTGAAGTCCTCACGTCCCTTGCTCAGGCGGGGCTTCAGCTGAATACCAAGAAATTCCACTTTCCCAGTAAGACCATCAAAGTACTCGGTCATGTCGTCAGTAAAGCAGGACTCCAGCCTGATCCCGAAAAAATTGCGACTGTCGTTAATTTTCCTCGGCCCCAACGTCAAAAAGATCTTCGCAGCTTCCTTGGCTTAGCCTCCTACTTCCGTCGTTTTATACGAAACTTTGCAACAATTGCGGCCCCGTTACACAAGCTCGTGTCTTCCCAAGTGTTTTACACCTGGTCCACTGAATGTGAAGACGCCTTCAAAGCTCTCAAGCAGGCACTCGCTTCCACTCCTGTGCTTCGCCATTTTGACGCTGACGCGCCCACCATAACTTCACACAGACGCCAGTGGCCACGGTATTGGCGCGGTTCTCTTGCAACGGAACGCAGTGTCTGAAGAGCAAGTCGTCGCATACGCAAGTCGTACGCTTACTGCAGCTGAGCGTACTATTACCGAGCAAGAGTGCCTCGACGTTGTTTGGTCGGTGCCAAAATTTTGACCTTATTTGTATGGCCGCCACTTCATCATTGTCACATACCATCACGCACTCGATTGGCTGTCATCGCTGAAGAACTTATCGGGTCGACTGGGTCACTGAGTACTACGTCTTCAAGAATACGCCTTTACCATCACTTATAAACCTGGGCGAAAACACCTCGACGCTGACGCCCTCTCTCGATGCCCATTGATATCTACTGACGCGGCCCCACATACGGCCTCCTCTCCCTCCTGCCATCCGAGTCAGCCTTCTGCTGGCCACCTGAATGTCGCACTCATCACTATAGCTCCACTCGAGAACAATGCTGATTTCTCGTCCCTCCAGCTGACTGACCCTTACTGCCGCACAATCATCGATCGCCTCCGTGGAGAATCAGTTGTCCCAAACAGTCGCTTGCGCCGTCAGCTTCGTCGGTTCCGATTTCACCATGGAACACTTTACCGCGACGTTTATCACCCTACGGGTCAACGCTGGGTACCCGTTGGCCCTCGCTCCCTTCGTTTTAAAATTATGGAGGCTTACCACGACGACCACACTGCTGGACATTTAGGCCACTTTAAAACTTACGACCGTATCAAGAGCCGCTACGTCTGGTTTGGGCGTTCTGCCAGCGTCTCCAAATACATTTCATCATGTTCGTCTTGCCAGCATCGCAAGCGTTCAACATCCCCTCCTGCTGGCCTACTGCAACCTCTACCTTGCCAATCTCTGCCTTTTGACACGGTCGCCATTGACTTGTTTGGTCCTCTCCCTTTGACGTCAGACGGTCCCCGTTTTGTTTTCACTGCCATCGACCATATAACGCGGTACACTGAAACCGCACCTCTTCGCTCTGGTGCCGCCTCTGAAGTCGCCGACTTTTTTCTGCGTGCGATAGTTTTGCGTCATGGTGCTCCTCGTATTCTCATTAGCGACCGTGGAAACACATTTCTTTCTCAAGTCCTTGAGGAAGTACTGCGCGCAGCCAACACCGTCCATAAGACTTCTTCTAGCTACCACCCTCAGACCAACGGACTCATCGAGCGGTTCCAACGCACTTTGTCCGACATGATATCCATGTATATTGCTCCTGATCACCGGAACTGGGACAACGTTTTACCTTTCGTCACCTACGCCTACAATTCCGCTATTCAGCGCACTACTGGCTATAGCCTTTTCTTTTTAGTTTATGGCCCTCAACCATCGACAGTATTCGACACTACTTTCTTCTATGCTCCCTCTACGTCTGAATCTCTGGGCGAAGAATTTGCCACTCGTATGGCCCAGTGTCGCCAACTTGCCCGTTTGAACACTGAAGATGCTCAACAAGAACGCAATGCCCTGTATGATCAACGCCATCGAACTCCCTCCTTTTACCCCGGTGATATGAAATTCTCCTGTGGACACCAATCCGCATTCCTGGCCTGTGTGAGAATTTCCTGCATTGTTACATTGGCCCTTATACAGTACTCCAACAAACGTCTCCGGTGAACTATCGCGTTATTCCCTCGCACACCGTCGCAGATCGACGTCGTCGCTCCGAAGAGATCGTTCACGTCTCGCGCATGAAGCCTTATGCCCGTCGTCCCTCATCCCTGTTCAGCGACCACGGTGGCCGCTCTCTTGTCAGGGGATTTGTGTGAGCGCAGCGCGTGAACTTCCACCTCTTTCACCTGTATAGATCATCATCATCATCGCTGACTGCTGCTCGGAGCGTCGCGCGCTGTGTGCCAGCTGGCTCTGGAAAAGAATACACGTTTGTGCAAGTGCTGAGCCATAGTATTTAGGTCGCACATGCGCTGTGAACAGCGGCCAGCGGTAGATGGCGTTTCCTTTCTAACGAGCGTGCCCCCAAACACGGCTGATGGTCTTCGCATAAGGCTTTACATCGAGGGTTCGGGCTGACGCCCCACAAGAGAATTCCCGCATGCGATGATCTGAAGTTTTCTGAGACCAAAACTTAGAAGTGTGCTTATTCCTAAAATGAAATGTTTTAGTGAGCTTTTGTAGGAACACCAAGTCGCGTGCACCACAACGGTGAAACGGGAAGCGATCCGTAAAGCAGGTCCGGAACCAAACTTATCATCATGTAGGCTTGCCCTAACCATTTTTCGTGAGTGCATGCAGTCTTTCGGACCTTTTTGCATTATTCCAATGTCGTCTACTGAGCATCTGGGGGGGCCACGGGCCTGCCTACCTACTATTTTGAACCAGTAAGATAAGGAGAAAGACGCCGGCAAAGAGAGGCACCCAGGATGACGACGCTGGACTATCGAAGTAATTTATTCGATAACCCAGTGTTAACATTTGTTGCCCTCTCTGAGTGTTTTGCCGCTTGTGTAATTTATTTGACATGAATTAAAACTCTCGCAACTCTGCACTGTGCTAAATATCTATTAGTAGGGCGTTGTAAGGTTCAAACCGTTCTCAACCTGTGCGCTTAAAAAAGGGTATTGAATATTATATTGCACAAGCAACACATCGTCGCATATTCACAATCCTAGCAACAAAATCCATGACTGAGCATTGTTAGTCTTCAACTCATTTTTTTTTTCAGCAAATTTGCAGGAAACTATGCTATGTTCATGTTAAAGGGTGCAATTTGCACTAGCTTGCGAAGTATTATACATATTGTTTTTTTGTGTGTGTGTGTGACTAAAGCGCGAGCATAATTTAGTTGGCAAGTGCGTTTCGTACTATTCTGTGGGTTCGGTCATTTTTTCCGGAAACTAAGTTTTTGCTTGTAAAAGGTTGCAACATTGACCAAGAAGTGCCTCAACGCTCAAGAAATATTCTCTGCGTAATGTTGACAACCTCGATTTTGACATTTCTTTTCAAAACTTTTACATCTCCTCGGCCGAGGGCTCGTACAATCTGACCGTGAATAGTATTTCAACCATACCAGGCCTGCTATTGCTCAATTATGAGATATTCAAGCACGCGAAAGAAGCACACGGTCGAGGGTAGAGGAGATATCACGAATGCCGTGCTTCAACAGACGGTTATTCCTGGAATGGGCTTTTGTAGAAAGCGGGCACAGGGCAGAAATGTTTTCCGTTACCAGATAGCAATATAAAAAGCATACACAGCAGGCGCGAGTACGTACCTTCTATCATGTACGTGCTAGACCCAACACGTTTGCCTTGGGATAATTTTTTAGCATCTCAGAAGGGCTGCTGAGGCATTACTCTTTCCCAATAAATATACTAAACTCTTCAAAATTTCCTTTGCACTTTTAAGCCCTACACTGGCGCTTCACACGTCATTTTCAAAACCTCCTTGCATACTGTCTTATATGAGCAACAGCGAAAGTGGTCAGCTAAGTGACCCCCGCATGCTAACGAATGAGCCTCCGGCGATGCTCGAGCAAGAGTTCGTTAATGGGGTTGTACCGTTCGCTAAAGGCGAGGAGGAAGCTGTACACTATACAAACCTCTCATTTAACAAAATATTTGGTTGCCTTATTTCGCGCACAGGCCTCTATGACAACAATACGCCTGGCGGCACATGCGTCCCATCCTTTGTGGAGCTTAAAATACAACAGGCCCACAGCACTTGTCGCCGACCATCTTGAAGCGGTGTGACATCGATGACACCAAGGTACAACGACCAGTCACTATTGCGAACATGCATTCTCTTCTAGCGTGCACCGCTCACCAGACTTTACCTCGCGAATCTAGCTTTCCAGCACACAGGCCACAATTTCTGCTGGGAACCCAGCATTATTCTGTCGCCTTAGCTGGGCATGGACGCTGTCACGCACTTGATGCTCGCACGACTTGGCAAGCCAACAGCGGGCGCAATTACTTTTTTGCTGCGGCTCTTTTCGCTAGCTTGGAATGGGCCTATCTCTAATTAAAAACGTGGTTCCTCAAGCGTAGTTTGTACTGTCAGGACACGCAATTCTTCAGATATAAAGCACACATCAAGAAGCTGAATGCGACCTTTGAAACCAACTAGAACAGCTTTATACACTTACTGCTATTCACTTATGGCAGCGCGTATCCTCTCTCGCCAAAGCGAGAGCTATTATGACTGCGTTGCAAAGGGAGGCGCCTTTCTACCTAACACAAGCGCCCCAGCGAAATAGGAGCTTAAAACATATAGTGCTGGTTGCGCCAGACACTGGTATTTATCTCGTCGTATAGCTGTTATTGTTTTGCGCGTAGACAATACTTCATCAGATTTCCCAGAAGTGTATTTTCGGGAGGCTGCCGACATACTCTTTTCTTTAACCCAGATATTCAAGTTTTCAAACTCTCACAACGAGGAAATGAGAACAAACGAAAACACAAACGTACGAACGTTAAACAGTTTTCAATGAATTCCAACTAGTGTATACAAAACAGCAAATGTGTGAGAACGAAAATAAAGTTGTTGTCACAAGAAAGATGTCTTGTTTCTGGAGAAACCAATGGCAGGTGAGAGCCTGATTTGATCAATGCGTTAAATATTTTAGCATTTCTCGGGCGTAAAAGGTGTCCGTGGAATTGCATTTTGTACCCATCAGTAGACCTCCTGATGTATATAGTGAGCCGCGAGGACTTAAGCGTATCCAAAGTAATTCGTTATTATTAGTTTGATAAAATCACAACGTACTATTATACGGTGATATGTATTTTCCATTTAAAAATCCAGCATTCCAAAACAATCATCCCAATGTTAATGCAGGATATTTTCCGCAACAGGTTCAAATCAGTTTCGTTAAAAGCGCACGTCACTCAGATTCAATCAAGAAATACATCTCCAAGCACACCGCGGTAACGTAGAGGTAGAAGAATAGCCTCGCATGCAAGAAGACTGTGGTTCTAATCCCGGGAAAGCGCAATTCTCCGCCGCATGAAAAAAAAAAAGTCCGTGTGTTGATGGCATGGCATACACAGGTGCGGGGTGTGTGACCTGATGCCGAGAACAGGAGTTGGTCGGTGCAGTAATCGGCCGCAACCTCCTATGATTACTCCAATAAGAACCCGGACCTCAGTCACCAGCGAATTCTCAGCAATAGACCTCGGCGGCGGTCAGACCTGTGACACAGCGGGGGGTGCTGAGAATTTCTGTCTCCACTAAACTGGCGCCCTTGGAAACTGACCTTGGCAACGTTTAACGCTAGAAACCTAGCTAGTGAAGCTAGTTTAGCAATGTTGTTGAGGAACTAGAGGGTATGAAATTGGATGTCATAGGGGTGAGGTTAGGAGGTCGAATCATGCATATACTGTATTGGAGGACGGGCAAGTACTGTGTTATCGAGGTTTATCAGAGAGGCGAAAACTAGCAGTAGGTTTTCTTGCCAATAAGTATATAGTGGGTAATATAGATGAATTCTGTAGCATTATTCAGAGGATGGCAGGTATCGTGATTAAGGTTAATAAGCAGTATAAACTGAAGGTGGTACAGGCCTTTGCACCTGCATGTATGTAGTCATGATGCTCAGGCAATTAAAAGCTTCTACGAAGATGTAGAATTGGAAATGCGAAAAAGAAAGACGCAGTATCCTGTACTAATGGGCGACACCAATAGCAAGGTAGGGAAAAAGCAGGCAGGAAACCAGGCAGTAGGTAACTATGACATCGGTTCTAGGAATAGCAGGGCAGAGTTACTAGTTGAGCTTGCAGAGCACAGTAACTGAACAGCCATCAATACCTTCTTCAGCAAAAGGAAGAGACAGAAGTGGACACGGAAAGTCCTAACTGGGAGACTAAAAATGAAATTGACTTCATACAGTGTTCTAACTGCGCCATTATGCAGAATGTAGAGGTAATCGGGAAAGTGCGATGCAGTGACCACAGGATAGTAAGGTCTCGAATACGCGTAAATTTGAAGAGGGAACGAAATAGATTAATAAGAAGAAAGTCCATCAACGAATTAGTAGTAAGGAGTAGGGCAGAAGAGTTCAGGGCCTCGCTACAGAATACGTGTTCAGCTCTAACCGAGGGTGATGACATTAGCCTAGGAGCAATGAACAATAATTTCAGAGATATCATTACTGAGTGCACTGTTGGAGTAGGCGGTAGGATAGTTAGAGAGGATAGCGATATGCTGTCTAAAGAGAAGAAAGATCTGATTAAAAAACGCTATTGTATCAAAGCTTCCAATCCAACAAACCAGATAGAAATGGCAGAGATACTAAAGCTAATCAATAAGCGCAACGTAGCCGACATAAGGAAGTATAACATGAAGACAATTGAGCATGCTGTAAAGAACGGGGGAAGCCTTAAAGCGATGAATAAGAAATTGGGCATAGGCAAAAATGAGATATATGCGTTAAGGGACAAGCGGGCAACGTCATCATGAACATGGTAAGATAGTCACAGTAGCCGAGGAGTTATATACTGATCTCTACAGTAGCAAAAGTAGTAAGAACAATAATGAGATTGGCGGTAGAGAGAAGCAGTCAGACGTTCCGCCAGTGACGAAGGACGAGGTTAAGAAAGCATTAGAGACTATGAAAAGGGAGAAAGCAGCTTGAGAGGATCAGGTAACTAATGATTTGTTGAAGGACAAGAGGGGGGGGGGGGAAGTCGAGCTAGAAAAATTGGCCCTGGCTACCAGTGCCTGGTGGGATCGCCGATACCGCAACAATGGAAGAACGCCAACGTTATCTCAAATCACAAGAAAGGGTATCCTAAAGACTCGAGAAATTACAAACCAATCAGCTTACTGTCTGTCACATATAAGGTATTTACTAAGGTAATCGCTAATAGAATCAGGACAACCTTAGTCTGCAACGAAGTAAACATCAAGCAGGTTTTCGGAAAGGGTACTCTACTATCGACCATATTCATACCATAAACCAGGTGATAGAAAAATGTTCAGGATATAATCAGGCCTTATATATAGGATTCATTGATTACGAAAACTGTTTGACTCAGTAGTAACCTAGCTCGTCGATCATGCAGGCACTGCGAAATCAGGCTGTAGACGAGCCGTACGTTAAAGTGCTGGAAGACATATATGGTGGCTGCACAGCAACCATAGTTCTGCATAAAGGCAGTAACAAAATTCCCATAAAGAAAGGTGTTAGGCAAGGACACACGATCTCCCCAGTACTATTCACAGCTTGCTTAGAGCAAGTATTTAGAGACTTGGAATGGGAGCAGTTAGGGATAAGGATAGATGGAGAATAGCTCAATAATCTGCGATTTGCTGATGACATTGCCTTGCTAAGTAACTCAGGGGGTGAACTGCAAAAAAAATGATTGATTACCTGGACAGGAAAAGTAGATACGTAGCTTGAAAATAAATATGCAGGAGACTAAGGTAATGGTCAACAGCCTCGGAGAGGAACAGCTGTTTACTTTAATTAGCGAAGCACTGGAAGTGGTAGGCTAATATGTCTAACTAGGACAGTTAATAACAACAGATCCGCACCACAAAAGGGAAATAAAGAGAATAAGATTGGGATGGAGCGTATTAGGCAAGCAATCGCAGATTATGACTAGCAGCTTACCGGTATCGCTCAAGAGAAAAGTATATAACAGTTGCATCTTATCTGTACTCACCTAAGGGGCTGAGACATGGAGGCTAACGAAGAGGGTTCTACTTTTGTTGAGGACAACGCAGAGGGCTATGAAACGCAAAATGGTAGGGGTAACGTTAAGAGGTAGGAAGCGTGCAGAGTGGATCACAGAAATAGCTCGAGTTACTGGTATTCTAATGGAAGTCAAGTAGAAGAAAGGGGCAGGGGCAGGAAATGTAGTGCGGAGAGAAAAACCGATGGTCGTTTAGGTTAATAAACTGGATTCCAAGAGAAGGAAAGCGTAGCAGGGGGCGGCAGAAAGTTAGGTGGGCGGATGAGGTTGAGACGTTCGCCGGGATCAAATGGGTGCAGTTAGCACAGGACCTGGTTAATTGGAGGAATATGGGAGAGACCTTCGCCCTGCAGTGGGTATAGTGAGGCTGATGATGATTATGAAACGCTTATACAGAAGTTCATTTTCGAATGATCTAATTCGTAAGCAAGATAACCGAAGATCTATGCTGACAAAATACCTACATGGAAAAGGTTCATGTGGATCATATGAGCATTTCACAATGACCAATTAAAAGTGTAAAAAAAAACATCAGGTTGTTGCCAACCGCAATTGACAGCTACTGCGTTCTTGTAGCGGGCACAACAGGCCTGTTTTATGCCATTACGCATGGCGTAAAGAAAGTATGTACGAATTAGTTTTTTTCGAATCAAAATGAGTGCGCAAAAACAACACATTCATGTTGTCACCTCTTTTTAGGGCGTTACCACCCAACAATCAGGTGAAGCTTCCTGGCTTAGGTGTCTGTGCTAGTAGTAGCAATCATAAAGCGTCTCCCTCGCATTATCGCCCTTGCACATATCCGGTTCTTCATGCCTCGGGCCAGTTTCCCCATTATCAGGTGCGGAGCGCGGTCGCAAGCAACACGTGGCGCCAAACACCTTGAACTACCGCCCAAGACAACATCGCGATATGACTGAATTTAGTGCTATCTTGGGCCCGGTGCGGCAAAAACAGCCCCCGGTAGGATAGAACTGCCATACAGGAAGTGCAGGTGCGGACAGAAGTCAACGGAGCACCCAGCCCAAGCAAAAACTGAAGGTCAGCTCCACCTTGACGAACGAGCCGAAATATAGTGTTCTAGAATTGAGAAGTCTGCCGCCTGCAGCCGGCGAGCTGGTCGTTTCATCGATGACCCCTCCGGGCCGCATGACCAGAAATTTTTATTACCGAATGCGCCAGCTTATGCGGGCCAGATAAAGTCTTCCTTCGACTCTCGCCGGTGAGAAAACGCAACGGAGGCTGTTTTAGGCTAGGGTTGCGTGCTTTGTTTGCGCCACCTATAAATGCAGCTATTTGAAGATTGCTTGAAGACAGAAGTTATGCCAGGAGCTGTTGGATGCTTTTTTGAATGTGGGTGGATACATATGAAAAGGAAGTTGTATACAACACGAAAGCGATCAGCGAGGCTTCATACAAATGCAGGAAACCCCACAGCGGACGACATCAAAAACAAGTTAGATGAACAATTCACCACCTATGTGAATATAAATTAGTAGTTCGAGCACATGGTACCAACATATAAAACATTACGGAATTATAAGAAAACGTCTCTGAACTGCAAGCGCATGAATGAATTAAACTGATACATTTGAAAACACACAAGACACAGACAGAGCCATTAAATAGAGCCCTCAAACACGATTATTTACATCTTCTCAGCTTTCGGAGCTTTATCTGCTCTGCTTTAAAGCTCTGCTCTTGATTTAGTGACTTCATATAAAAACTAAACCACATATGACGTAGACCTTCACTATGTAAGCATCAATTATCTGTCATGAGTAGAACATCCAAGCTTGGAAACCTCGACGCTTTGCAAAAACATCGCAAATTCACGCAAGCTATTTGCATTATTATTTCCTGAACGGAAAAAAAAAATCTGAAATACTTTTCCAGCGTGTTTACCAGCTGAGCTCCGCAGACGAATAAAGAATACCTCCGTGGTCGAAGTTTGAGATGAGTTCATGTTCTTTTTGTGCTGCACACGATTTGTTCTAAGTGAAATACGCAGAACAAGTGCTGCATTTTTATTTGTGCATGAGCTTTCGAGCCACATATACTGCATGAGAAGCTATAAAACTGCTAGAACTTGCTCTAGTGACGTACCTAGGATCATCCGGAGGAAGGGAATTTAAGTAGCTTCGACGCCGCCGAGCCTTTCCATCGTAAACAAAGCGGCCAAGCTCACCAATCGGACTTGAAAGCATCTAGGTTCCTCGCTCGTACGGCTAACGTGATTATCCCACCGTGCCGAGTGTGTCTCGAAAAGGGACAGGCTCGAATGGCGAAAGCAGCAGAAAGAGCCCCCCCCCCCCCCGCAATGACCAAGAAAAAAAGAAATAATGAACAAGAGAGCGTTCAATAAGGAGGGGGGGGGGGGGGGGGTTGAACGCCAAAGTAGATGGACGGGAACTATGACTGCGCCACCATAACTGAGCTCCTGTAGACACGTATTTTCTTGTTTGACCAATCATTCAGAACGCACCATAAGTACCACAGAGAAGCAACAGCAGCGCGATGCAACAGAATCAACGCAAAGCATGAGCCGCAGAAGCAGACGCCCCGAACGTTACCGCGCGCGCTTCTGACGCGCTCTTGCGACTCGGCAACTACTAATTGGCAAATTAGGTATGGCCAATTCAGTGATGACTCCCAAATTGAGGCGCCACTCGACAAATTTTGCAAATGACGTTCCAAAATTTGATGTGCAAGGTGATTTGACACTGGGTGAATCAGTGATGCCCTCGAAGTTTAAGGGGTTCACTTGTCAATATGGCCCAATGTTTCACCAAATTTTGGCACCTAATTCGACGAAAGTTTGAATGCGATGAATTGTGATTTCAGGCAACATTCTTAAGGAGAAATGTAGATGAATTGCCGCTTCCTATATTCCGGGATCTGAGCTGGCATCTCGAAATGCTCCTGCAAAGCTTCAATTTGTTCCAAATAGACTTCTGAATCAGAATGATACTGTCTGGAAAGATTGGCACCTGAGCGCGCACTTCAGGACTCTTCGTGCTGTCGCGGCACACTACAATTAATTCGGAAGAACTCCACCCAAATGCGTGTTCCGAGACAGTCTTGTTCCTGGAAGGGCACCGGTAGAATCATTTAATGTGTCAAATTGGAATGCCGTTGCTGGCCACAGATCGTAAAACTGTCATACTCTATACGACAGGCAGCAAGGCTGGGGTTGGCGTGCCCCGTTACCAGGAGCAATACAAGGTCAATACAATCGCTCATAGCTTTCTTTTTTTTTCGTTTTATTTGGCTGGACATCAGCATGATCACATCAGACGAATGGCGTGAGCTTCCAGTCACAAAACTCGCAAGGTAGAGGGCCCTGTTGTCGGCGGTAATCATCGGGACTTGCCACACGCGCTGTGTCATGCCGCTAATTTTAGAGGCGGTCGGTGGTGAGTGAATGGTCGGGTTGCTTCCCGCGGACGGTTGAAATTCATACCTGGCTTCGTCATCCAACACATGATCAACGCAAAATGAATAAAAGGATAAGAAACCGAAATTGGGAAACGGAAGCTTAAAGCATGCGGGCGGAGATTTTCATTCTTGCAATAATCTCGGTGCGTGCAGTTGTGAATTCAATGACTATAGACTGGATCATGCCACAATTAAACAACCCAGAGCCTCCTACTGTGTAGAGCTCTGAAAGAAAGATTGCTTTGCGAAGATTATTTGCCCTTCTCTGAGTGTTTTCCAACTCACCTTCTCGAATTTCGGAAAACAAGAATAGCTGGATCAGTAGCCTGCCCTTGGAGGGTATGTCAACAATAGAAATACCGCTCCTTGGTATATTTAGGCAACCCCGTTAACATTCTCGCATCCAATCTTCGGCTCATCTCCATGAGACATTTTGGCGTCCTGTGGGCCACACGGGGGCTTAGTTCACTTACACTTTGAGGGAACCTTTGATCTAGCCATTGTCAAATCAGGACATATACCAAACTTTGTGAAGTTTGGACCATGTGAAATTTTGTGCTCCAGTCTGACAAATTTTCGGTGTGGCCAGCTTATTCTTGGAGTCATCATGTAGTTGACCATAGTAAAAAACTGATACACCCGTAATAGTTACCCATTAAATCTTGATCTTATTGGTATGCGGAAACATGCGGAAACCTACTTAAATATTCTGTAGACAGGTACTTTCGGCCCCATGGTCGTATGACTGTTCAAGCATTAACAGTAACTGTATTAAACGAACCCGAATCTGCTTCGGCATGTAGAATTCGAGCAAAACAAACATACAGATTAATCCCGGCGCCAACAAACGTTAAAAATACAGAACACATGGGAAACTCCGGCGCAAATGTGCCGACTGCTTTCTGAATGAAGAGGGGCAATTGTAGCGCTGCCTACGCGGGCTCTGCTTTCAAGGGTGAGGCAAGCGCACCTGAAATGCTCACTTGCTCCGAAGAGCACGACCATCCGATCAAGATTATCATTATCGCGACAGTGAAGCCGGGACAGTGACAAGGCATGCGGAACAAAGGGAGGGCCGCAACGGCATAGGAATCACAGAATATTCATTCATTCATTCATTCATTGATAAATCTTCATTCATAAGGATGACCTGAGGCCTAGAGGGGAAGTGGCGTGGTTAGGTGAGGTTGAGGGTGCCATATTCCAACATGCAGTCTAGCAGGGCACTGAGCTTGCGCTTGATGTCGGTATGGGTGCTGTCCAGTCATCATATGGCCGAATGTAGTAAGCAGATGAGCAGTGGGCGCTTAGGCTCACCGTGCCAGGACAGGTCCAGATCAAATCCTGCAGATTGACCGAATCAGCAGGGCAGTTCGGGCAGCCGATCCTGGTCGCCTGGATGAGCAGATGCGCGTCACGATTTCCTGCTTTTCTTCTTCTTCTTCTTCTCCCTCGTTATAATGGCACATACCCACAGTGGGGGATTGGCCAGAAATCGTTGTAGGTGGCATAATATAATTGATAATGTCGATTTCACTCTATTGTAGATAACCTAAGAATTAGGGGTTAGTGTTGCTGAAATAATTGGCCAGATCGGATGGGCGGCGCTGACCCTCAGTTTTTCTTGGGCTAGGCTACAGCGGATGCAGAGATTTATGTTCTGACAGCTGCATGTCTCGTTGAGGTCACAGAAACAAATAGGCTGTAGGTCGATCGTATAGGATGGAGAGTTCAGATAGTAGGTATAAATTTGCAAGGAATAACAGTGCAGAAATTAGAGACAAGGAACAAAGAAGAAGATAAGGAAGAAGACAACACCGGCGCCGGTGCTGTCTTCTTCCTTATCGTCTTCCTTGTCCCTCATCTCTGCGCTGTTATGCCTTACAATCATGCAGGACTATAACGCCTTCCTCTGGATGCACCGAGAACGCGGCCAACACGCAGCTGCTCGAAGAAGAAAATAAAGATGTCGTCAGGATATTCTGTACGGGCCTACATACTCTCTGACTGCCTGTCAGTCTTAGAAGCATTAGAAAGTCCGAAAATGCGTCTTTTGAAACAAACCCTGATGTTTTTCCTTCCAATACACCTACAGGAGGTACGTTTTCAGTGGGTTCCGGGACACTGCGGCATCGCTTCTAATACAATGGCGGAATATTTAGCAAATTCAGCTCTCAATGCGCCTGTTGCCGATGTTGTTCCCAATATTATCTTCCTAAATATATCCCGTTCTGAACGATTTCAAACGTTAAACGCCTTGCGCCATGAGCCACTCCTTGCGACTATGGATTTTAACCATTTAAATTTCCATTGGAATGTCCGATGTTGTACCTCGAGGCAATGTGAGGTTTCCATGACGCTCATGCGTTGTAGAATTCCTTCCCTCAATCTTTATTTATGTCGCTCTGGATTCAAGCCGTCAAATCTTTGTGCGTCATGTAATGACGTGCAAACAATTGAACATTGCATCCTCTCCTGCGACAGGTATGCTACTCAGAGAAGAAATTATCTAGAAATACCTCTTACTCGCCTAGGATTGCCATATACAGTTCCTGTCCTCCTCTCATTTGGTGCAACTGTCAAAGAGTATGCCCTAAAACCGGTGTGTGACTTCATAATTATAATATTGCTACTGGAAGATTTGTGTGTTAGCGCTGATCTGTCCGAATAGTATTTTTTCTTATTATTATTATTTTTAGTAATGTACAATTTTATTCCTTTTTTTTCATTACTTTCTATTACGTCGACTCAAAATTTCAAGTTATTTCAGCAACACTAGCTCCTAATTATGAGGTTATCTATATAATACAGTCAAATCGATATTATAAAAATATTATGTCACCTACAACGAATTCTGGCCAATCCCCCACTGTGGGTATGTGCCATTACAACGAGGGAGAAGAAGAAGAAGAAGATCCGCGCCAGCTGCCTCGTCCTTCGCTTCTAAGACCTTAGGCTAATAGGTGGTGACCTAACACTACCAACACGATGCCTCATCAAGGCAATACCAGCACGGAGCGAAACCAGTAGGACATCTCGTCTCTGTGTCTTCGCCTTTCCCATTTTGGCCAGAGATACCGAATGTCTGGTTTATCTAGACTTAGGCCTAATTAAAACCCTGTCACATTACCACGGGAACGATCGGCTACAACAACGTTGTTTCTGTGCTTCCTCCTGGTGTTGTCAATGAGCGGTGTTACGACCGTGCATCATCCGCACTTGCGCGCTCTATTGTTCGCCTGTGGGAATGGATAAGTGCTGTGGATATGTGGTGTTGGTACAATGGCTCTAAGTGAGCCTGTTTCCAGGAATCCTGTTTTGTGTAAGCCTGTTTTGCTTTGTGGACACCCTGCAAATGCCAAATTGACCCTGTCAAGAGAACGTCTAGAAAAACACAAAGAAATGTCCCCCTGCGGGAAATAGCCGGAAGTGCTTTCGTTCAATTGTTCACCCTTCCCGTCTAGAAGTGCTATCGTCCAGTGAGGAATGCCTACTGTCCAAAGGAGACGACAGAGTGACACGTCCGCTGACGTACAGGACAAGAAAGGAGCAAGGTGATTACGGCCATTAGAGGATTTCCTGGGAATGCAGGAAAGATTTGCAATTGTTGAAAAGGGACAATGCTGGGAGCCGTATGCGGCGCGCACGTGCACTTGGGTTTCTGAGAAGTAAATCCACTTGCCGGAACCAGCCTATCGATTCTTGGCTGAAGAATATAAATGTACCTCCTCGCCGTTCCCAAGCTTTTCCCGCCAACAAGTGACCAGGCCCAACGAAACAATGCCGGGCCAGTCAGTGCTTCAGACCATCAGTGCAGTGATGTGTTCGATTGGATGCCGATATCTGAGGGGCGTGCCCTGGATTTGGTTGGTCAGCATCGTCAGAGAGGGGCTGGACATAGGGGGTTTTAAGGACGCTGCAGAGCACGAAATGTCGCTCTGAGCCCTGGGTAAACGGCTCATCCAGTCGCTTCTCGCTATGCACTCTTAACGCTTGCCATTTTGCTGATGTACCCTTCTTTTTCTTGTAAATAATCTTGTAAATAAGTTTTCTCAAAGTGCCATTAAACCTGCTTGTACATATTTCACCAACTTCGAAGATTCAATCCCTCTTCAACCCGGAGTCTCTGCACGCTACCAAGTGAAGGCCGGGTCGACATAGCCCCAGCGTCACGACAACTGGTGACCAGCGTTGGGATCTGAATCTACAAGCCACAACATCTGGTGATTGGAGGTGGATCTGAAGCTACAAGCCACAACATCTTGTGATCGGAGGTGGCATCTCAAGCAACAAGCAGGAGCAACAATCGGCCAACAAGAGAGCAGCTCGGAACATCGATCGCATGTGTGGGTGAGTGCTTGGCTTTTCTTCTGATGTGGACCAGGTTCTAGAACAGGGTTAGGTTTTTGAACTGGTAAAAAGTGTTGAAACGCCTTTAGGTTTGGTAGTTTGCACTGTTGTTTTGGAAGTAGCCGACACTCGGAGCGATCATGGACCTACAAAAGCTGCAGAAACCGGAACTGTTGCAATTGTGTGAGGAATTGGGAATTGATACAAGTGGTTTGGCACGAAAACCCTTGATTATAAAGGCAATCACTGATCTGGGAACCGATGATGAGGAGCTCAGTGAAGCATGGAACCTCATCGGTCAAAAAAAGGAACAGCTCAGACAGCAGAAAGAGCGGGAAAAAGAGGAAAAGGCGCGTGAACTTGAGAGGGAAAAAGAGGAAAAGAAGCGTGAAATTGAAAGAGAAGCAAAAAAGCTGGAGCTAGAAATTGAGCTCCGGAAATTAGAACTAGAGTTGAGCAAGAGGTCGGGCAATTGTCCCCAGCTAGCGGTACCTCTTCTCAACAAGGAGGCAGATTTCAAGATGTCAAAGTACATGCAGCCATATGTGATATCAGGGGATATCGGTCTGTATCTGGCTAACTTTGAGCGAACTTGCGAAAAACTGTCCTTCCAGCGAGACACGTGGTCTCAGATATTATTGACGGTACTGCCCTGCGAGGCAGCGGAGGTTGTCACGCGGCTAACCAAGGAAGACGCGGACAACTACTAGAAGGTCAAAGCTTGCCTTCTGAGAAAGTATAGGCTTAGCGCCGAGGCGTTCAGACAACGTTTTCGGAAAGCTAGTAAGACCAGGGACGAGAGTTACCCTGAATTCCTGTACAATTTAAGAGCCAATTTGGGCGAGTGGCTAAAGAGCACTGATTCCTACAGTGATAGGGACGCTGTAGTCGAGAGAATTCTTTTGGAGCAGTTTTATAACTGCCTCCCAGAAAAAGAAAGAAATTGGTTACAGGACCGAGGCGACATTAAGTCGGCAACTGAAGCTGCCGAACTCATTGAGGAGTATGCTTCGCGCCGACAATTCAGCAGCCCAGCAGTGGATAGGCCCCGCAATCCCAAGTTGAGTGTGAATAACCGTCAGGAAAGGCACTTTGCTAGAGTTGGAAACGAAGAAATGAAGGTTTCTTCAGGCAAACTTCCTAGAAAGGACGGCAGTGAGAAAAGTGGGGATGTGACCAACGCGCAGAACACTAAGAATAAGCTTGAGGCTAGGAAGCCGCTCACATGCTTTAGGTGTAATGAGCAGGGTCACATTGCCGTCAACTGCCGGAAAGAAAAGATTGCTTTCTCGTATGTCAGTGCCTGCGATGAAAATATGCAGCTTTTGGAACCCTACCTGCATGACCTAGTAGTCAACGGGAAGCCTTGCAAGGTACTGCGCGATTCGGCCGCAACGATGGATGTTGTCCATCCGGCATATGTGTCGCCTTCCGACTATACAGGACAGTGTGCGTGGATCCGCCAGGTAGTGGAGGAACAGAGTGTGTGCTTGCCAATTGCGAACGTGGTCATCGAGGGCCCTTTCGGCAAGTTGACAACCGAGGCTGCCGTTTCAGGAAAGCTTCCTAAGTGCTATCCGTATTTGTTTTCCAACAAATCGGACATGCTACTGCGAAAGAGGGGCATCCTTTTCGGAGACAGAGTTGTGCAAGCCTTAACACGTTCAAAGGCGCGAGAACTAGCTACACTGCTCATTCCAGAAAAAGCCACAGCGGAGGAAACGGCAGTTAAAACAGTGGTCGATGCGGAAGATAGCAGGTCAGAAAACTTTGAGAGCGAGGCATCTCAAATAAGTCAACTTGAAAGTGCGCTTGATGAGACGCGGAATGAGGACGTTCTTGAGAATAACCTCTTGCCGCCAGTGTCTGGTAATCTCACGAGACTTCTAAGTGGAACCCGAGAGGACTTAGCTATGGAGCAAGCCGTGGTAAATCTAACATTAAACCTTCCCGAGGAGATGGGGGACAACTTGATTTGCCTCAGCGGAAAAGGAAGCAACGCTCAGGAGCTTCTCAAAAAGACGGAGCAGAGAGGAGAACTAAAGAAATCCCAGCTGTCCGATCTGGGCGAAATAATAACAGAGTTTGAGGCCTGCTTCGTGGACAGGCCAGGCAGGACTGATTTGACTGAGCACGATATTGAGCTGACTTCAGACGTGCCAGTGCGATCAAGGTGCTACCGATTTTCTCCAAGGCAAAGAGAAATTCTGGATAGGGAAGTAACTCGCATGCTGGAATTGGGAGTAATAAAACCCTCGGAAAGCGATTATGATTCGCCTATGATCTTAGTAGAAGCTCCAGGTAAAGACCCTAGGCCTGTGGTAGACTACCGAAAGCTAAATTCTCTCACCAGGGATCAAGTGTATCCTATTCCGAATATTGAGGAGAGAGTAGAACAGGTCAGTAGAGCGGCATATGTGACTACGCTGGACCTTACTCGAGGATACTGGCAAGTACCGCTCACTGAACGCGCCAGCAGATACGCGGCTTTCGTCACTCCGACGGGCAGCTACCAGCCAACAATGATGAATTTCGGGCTCAAAAATGCTCCATTTTGTTTTTCCCGACTCATGGATAGGGTTTTAAAGGGGTGTGAAACATTCGCGGTGCCTTATTTAGACGACATTGCGGTTTTTTCCGACTCATGGGCGGACCATATGGTACATCTAAGAGCTGTACTGAGCCTTTTGCGTCAAGCTGGACTAACCGTAAAGGCCGAGAAATGTTGCCTGGCAAGGGCGACCGCGGACTACTTGGGTCACAATGTAGGTCAAGGTTTCAGGAAACCCAGCGAGATTAAGATTTCTGCGGTAGCAGACTACCCGCGGCCGAGCACGAAGACGGAAATTCGAGCATTCCTGGGTCTGACTGGGTACTACAATCACTACATCCCTAACTATTCAGCTTTGGCTAGCCCTCTGACCGACGCTCTCCGCAAGACAGAACCGACAAATGTAGTCTGGGACGAACAAAAGGAAGCCTCCTTCGTAAACCTGAAGGCTGTGCTGATTAGCCGTCCGGTATTGCGAGCTCCAGACTATGGCCGAGAATTCACGGTCCAGTGTGATGCCAGTGATCGAGGGTTAGGTGCTGTTCTCTGCCAGAGAGATGACGACGGTAATGAGCACCCCGTGCTCTACCTGAGCAGAAAACTGAGTTCTAGAGAGAGGGCTTATTGCGCGTCAGAGAAAGAGTGCGCTTGCATTGTATGGGCCATTCAAAAATTGCAGTGCTATCTTGGAGGGGCCAAATTCACCGTAGAGACGGACCATTGTCCCCTGGCTTGGCTGCAAACTGCGACATCGAAGAACAGTCGCCTTCTTAGGTGGAGCTTGATTTTACAGCAGTACAATTTTGAAATAAGATACAAAAAGGGGAAATTAAATGGGAATGCGGACGCGCTTAGCCGCTGTTTCTAAGCGGTCCGAGGTGTTCCTCACCATGTATCCAAATTGATAATCAGGCTTTTTTTTTTCTCGTGCACTTGTACATGTGTGACTATGTAAAGCAGCACATTTGGTTTTCGAGGCATACGTGGGTCCTGAACGTCTTGAGAGTGGGCTTTTCTCGAACAACAATGGCAGTTTTCTTTTAACCTGGTCTCTTCAGACGGGAGCCGAGTGTTTGCTTGGACATGTGGTTGAGTTTCAGACAGCTCGAGCAATTTGGCCTACGACAATCAAGACAACGCGACAAGCAACAGCGAGCTTCAAGCGTTCATGTGCAGGCCATTAAGTCGTCTCTTCATGCAGCAGCTGCGACTGCTGCCCTCCGAGACTCTTCTGGCGGGGGAGGAGGCTGTTACGACCGTGCATCATCCGCACTTGCGCACTCTATTGTTCGCCTGTGGGCATGGATAAGTGCTGTGGATATGTGGTGTTGGTACAATGGCTCTAAGTGAGCCTGTTTCCAGGAATCCTGTTTTGTGTAAGCCTGTTTTGCTTTGTGGACACCCTGCAAATGCCAAATTGACCCTGTCAAGAGAACGTCTAGAAAAACACAAAGAAATGTCCCCCTGCGGGAAATAGCCGGAAGTGCTTTCGTTCAATTGTTCACCCTTCCCGTCGAAAAGTGCTATCGTCCAGTGAGGAATGCCTACTGTCCAAAGGAGACGACAGAGTGACACGTCCGCTGACGTACAGGACAAGAAAGGAGCAAGGTGATTACGGCCATTAGAGGATTTCCTGGGAATGCAGGAAAGATTTGCAATTGTTGGAAAGGGACAATGCTGGAAGCCGTATGCGGCGCGCACGTGCACTTGGGTTTCTGAGAAGTAAATCCACTTGCCGGAACCAGCCTATCGATTCTTGGCTGAAGAATAGAAATGTACCTCCTCGCCGTTCCCAAGCTTTTCCCGCTAACAAGTGACCAGGCCCAACGAAACAATGCCGGGCCAGTCAGTGCTTCAGACCATCAGTGCAGTGATGTGTTCGATTGGATGCCGATATCTGAGGGGCGTGCCCTGGATTTGGTTGGTCAGCATCTTCAGAGAGGGGCTGGACATAGGGGGTTTTAAGGACGCTGCAGAGCACGAAATGTCGCTCTGAGCCCTGGGTAAACGGCTCATCCAGTCGCTTCTCGCTATGCACTCTTAACGCTTGCCATTTTGCTGATGTACCCTTCTTTTTCTTGTAAATAATCTTGGAAATAAGTTTTCTCAAAGTGCCATTAAACCTGCTTGTACATATTTCACCAACATCGAAGATTCAATCCTTCTTCAACCCGGAGTCTCTGCACGCTACCAAGTGAAGGCCGGGTCGACATAGCCCCAGCGTCACGACAGCGGTCGGACTTACTATCGGAACTCGTGGGAGACACAATAACAGCAAAGTCAAGGTTCTGGATAGAACCATGCCTTCGGACAGCGCCCGCCTCCAGAACTTGCTTGCCGGGGAAAACTATGGCGGCCGACTGCCTTCTCAACTCCTGAGCCGCATGCGAAGCTTCTTGGGGAGCTGGATGTCTCCACACACGCCGTGCTGCTTCGAGAGCTCTTCACTGATCGCCTGCCCCAGCCCACTCGCCTTCTCGTGGTGGCCGACGGCATCACCTTCGGTCACCTGAAGTGTTCGCCGACGAGGTACCCGAGATGTCTACCCCATTCGTCTTTGCTACTTGCCGCCATCTCCCCCGGCGATTTCGCACCTTGAGGCCCGCATCGATCAGCTGATCGCCCAATTCGCCGAATCTCGACGCCCGCCCCTGGATTACCACCCACCTGGCTCCAGCCAGTGCTGTCCATTGCACCACCGCCAAGCTCGGAGCCCCAGCTCTGCCCATTTGTTGCCAGCAGCAGCGTTTTCAATATAACGCCACGAGATGTCCATTTTCATGCTCGAGGTAAAGAAATGTCTGTCGAGGCACACTGACGGCGGCATGAGATCTGGCTCATCGTTCTAGCCACTTTTCTGTGGTTACTGAAAAGCTATCTCGCGCTCGTTACCTCATAGCCACGGGAGCGGAAATTAGTGTAGTTCCCGCGACTAGAACTGACCGTTCGGAGTCCACGGGTCAGTCGCTTTATACCGCCAACTACGCCAACGTAAGGACTCCAAGTCCTGCAGCCACGAAATACCTCAGAGTTTTCAGCCACAAAGGCTATCCAGTGCTGGTAATTCCCTCGGAGCTAGGTAATTAGATCTGCGATTACCCTTGCCCATGAAGCTAGGGGTGTACCTGAGCATCGCCACAGGGAATGAAACTCAACACAAGAGACTTGTTGTCATCTAATATTTCCACCAAGTATCGTATCGACTGAAAAAGGTGGCTCTGAAAGGCAATTTGCCGGTGGTCTTCACCGCATATCAAAACATGGCTGACCTATGTAATAAGGTGCAGGGAGGGCACAGAGAGGAATTCAGTATTAAGTACGGAAACAGA
Organism: Amblyomma maculatum; assembly: GCF_055883805.1. NCBI lineage: Eukaryota > Metazoa > Arthropoda > Arachnida > Ixodida > Ixodidae > Amblyomma > Amblyomma maculatum. The sequence goes on along the minus strand of NC_139345.1, from coordinate 150,992,394 downwards.
TTTCTATCGTGTAAAAGTGCGGTAGTTGACAAAATACCCTTCTCCTGTGGCAAAAGCTACATTGAAGAAACTCTACGTTGTATAAACGTCAGACTTAGGAGTACCACGCCGACGTTAGCGCACTGGAGGAAGGAGGACATGTTGCTCACCATTATCGTCACTGCCGTGGTTGCACGCCTCGATTCCGCGAGACGGTAATCTTCAAAACGTTCACATAAGAACTTAATGGAGAAGTGTACGAGGCCTACTGTATTAAGAAATAATCCGCCTTATGTGTCGGCACAACCTCGGTTAACTTGTAGATAAAGAGCTTGCATATCTAGATAGTATGATGTCCCGTACACGCCTGCGTGCCAGTGTTACGCGATGATCGTTTGTTAGGTTATAGTGTTATTGCGATTGTTGTATAAATTGTGACACACCATTAAAATGAACTTGAAGTTCCGCAGTTTGTCCTGTTGCTTTCTTCATTGTCCGTCGTCTTTTTTCGCGGTTTTATGATGCATTTTGGTACGGACTCCACTCCCTAACCCTCAATATAGCACTTTTTTTTTTGTACGCAAGCTTGCCATAAGGCATATTATAGAAACTCATGTAAATGGTTTTCCATGAGGAACCGGAGCAGGCTCCCGCTCTTAGCGTTCTTGGTGAGCCATTTAGAAAAGTTCTCTTCCCTTGTTGTGGTTAGCCCCACTTTGCGCAGAATCTGTGTCCTTGGTGCCCTTGTCCCTGCACAAGTCCATAGCAGGTGGCGAACATCCACTTCTGCAGCTGGTGTGGAACACTTCGGGCATGTGGTTGGTTCGATGTCTGCTTGCGATTCCCATCGGCATTTTACCGACGGGGTAAGGGCCGCCCCAGCTCTTATCCTTCTAAGGGAAACCTCTTCCAATTTCGTTAAGTTACGAGGGAGTGGGAATGTACACGGGGGAATGAAGGCACGTGTACTTTTCTTTACAGAAGATGCTAAGATGGGAACAGCGGAGCGGGCATCGAAAGGGAGCCTGGTGGGGGGCGCATTAGTGTTTGGAACTTCGTGTGTGAGGTGGTCAACTTTTCTCTGCTCAGCGTTCTCAGCATCGTCTTGTGTCCAATGTATATGGATGCTTATCTTAGTTTTTTTATTGATTGCGTGGATTTCCTGGGTAACACATAGCGTCTTCGTCGCTTTCTTCAGTTCTTTTATGGTGGCTAAGGAGTCTGTATAGATGTGGGCTTCTGTTTTGGAATCTATTTTATTTATGGCCTCCATAGAATCGCGGATTGCATAGAGTTCCATCACAAGCGGGTCCGGGTATTCTGAAACATATTCTTTATGTACCTTTAGTTCGCTGTGTGTTGGACTAGAAGCTGCTGTTCTACCGCCATTTTCTTTAATTGATGCGTCCGTATATGCAATGCAGGTACCTGGAAGTACACCAACCAGAGGTCGAGATGCCAGCTTTTCTTTGCGACAAAGCCGAGTGGTCTTGTTTGTCGTAATAGTCGTGAATTCCCACGGAGGGGGGTCAGCCATTGGTGGTGTTTGAACTGCCACTTCGTTGTACAAGGATGCTACGGGCGTAACGTACTTTCGCTTCATATCCCTTGTTGCCTCTCGTTGTTCAGTTAATTCTGTCAACGTATTTATCTGTGCAAACTCTTGGAGAATAGGGATAGGGGTAAGTTTTGGTAAGGCCGTGATAGCGAGCATTGCGTTTCTATTTATGGTTTCCAATTTCGCCCACTGCCGCCTCATGAGTGTTTGGAATTGGGCCTGGTATAGTATCCTCGGCTGTAACACCGATTGTACAAGGCGTCTTGCCAGGTCCGCTCGAGCTCCTCCTCCCATAGACGAAATGCGTTTTATCAAGTGTAAGGAAGTCGCAGCTACTTTTTTCACCTTATGAAGCCATTGTGTTCCTTTGCCGGATTTCTGAATTTCTAGGCCAAGAATTCTCAACTCATCCACTTCTTCCAATGCCTGATCTCCAATCTTTAGGGCGACTCTTTGCGTTTCCAGCTGTTTTCTTCCATTCTTGTTGGCAACATGAATGTAACTGGGCTTTTGAGGTGATAATTGCAGACCTGAATCTTGGACGTACTCATCTATTGTAATTAAATCCTCTTGCAGATACCGATTCTGTCTCTCAAGTTGTTTATGAGCAGACCAAATCGTGACATCATCTGCGTATATCATGAACCGCACTTCTGGTATTTCGCTAATTTCCAGTCCAATGTGATCACTGGGATATTAAATAGTAAAGGTGCTAACACTGACCCTTGCGGCACGCCTCTGTTCGAGGTGTAATTACCAATTTGTTGTCCGTCTATCCGGATAGAAAATGTCCTGTCCTTAAGCAGATTATGTACTGCTTTTATGACCTGCAAGGGAATGCCCATACATTCCATGTTGTTAATAATCTTGGCATGTAACACGTTGTCGTATGCCTTCGCCACGTCGGTAGCCACTACAGTGCGCACTAGGTGGATATAAGCCGACACGTGTATGACCTCTTCAGCGATCATAGCCAGTCCATTTTCTGTGCCAAAGTTTGTTCGGAACCCAATTTGTCGAGCATGGTATTTTTTATTACTTTCCAATCATCATTGCAGGCGGGTGGCTATCATCTTTTCATAGATCTTGCAAATTGTGGGTGTTAGCAAGATAGGCTGCAACGATTCTAGGCTTGTGGGAGGTTTCCCAGCCTTTAGTATTGTTACCACCACCGAGTGTTTCCAGCCGAGTGGAATGTCTCCTTCTTGCCATACTTCATTTACCACATCCAACAAGCTGTCAGCTGCGGCTCCTTCTAAATTCTTGAAGCCATAAGGAATATCGTAATGTCCAGGCGCAGTTTTACCATTCGCTTCTTCTATAGCAGCCAATACCTCCAATTTGGTAAATGGTAATGTTATTCCTGTTTTATCAACCGCATCCACTGTCGGTGAAGGCGCCGGATAATGTGCGCGGTTCGGGATGAAAAGGGCAGCAGCCTGATCTGCAAACTCCTCTGACCTCCTTATTCCTCGGACCAACTCATTGAAACACGACATAGCACTTCACCGCACTTTTCTATGGGGTTTCATCATCGCTAACTTGTCCATCCCATTATTGGCGCGGATTCCTGTGTGACATTTAAGACCGCCATCATGGCGCTCTTTTCTTTGTTCGAGTATGTGCGGATGCCTTCTGGGCTCGGCAACTCGGCTCAAGCTTTCCAGCGCTTCATTGATGATGTCCCGCAGAGCCTCCATACTGTGTTAGCGTACATAGATAACGTCCTAGTCACAAATCTTACGCCTGGAGATCAAGAGCACCGTCTGGGTACCCTCTTCTAAGATCACAACAGCACGCATGGGCATAAACGCCACAATGTGTGGTTTCGGCACATCTCCGCTCTTTTTAGCCAAACCATCTCATCCCATTGTATCCACCATCTCTCCTTCCACGTCAAGAACATCAAGGACTATCTAGCCTATTGGCCTGCGCCAGTTATGCCAATTACTGGGGCTGGTGAACTGTTCCCGCCGCATTGTACCGCGCTTCGCAGAGTTACTCCAGCCGCTCACGAACCCTCCAGTCATGCTAGCAAGTCCTCTGATATTTGTTTGTAGTGGGAAGCCCTGGCGGCCTTTGCTGCTTCCAAGCACGCTGTCGCGAATACTGTGCTTCAGACCATCCTCACAGCATCGCCCCTACTAGGTTGATGGTCGATGCCTCCAGCGTGGCGATTGGAGGAGTCTTGCAGCGGTATACATCAACTCCCAGTAGCGGTCGTTGTCCCTTTACTCATGCAGGCTATTTCCTGCTAAGATTCGCTACATTGCCTTCAGCCGCGAGCTGCTGGCCATTTAGGCTGCGATACAGCACTTCTGACATTTCCTGAAAAGGCACGTTCCATGTGCTCACTGACCACGAGCCACTGGTGCTTATCCATCGGACCAACTCATTGAAACACGGACCGCACTTTGAGTTGTCAATGCGCTTAATGAGCCCGCAGTGACAGATATTACCACAGTTTGCACTGCGGTGTCTCCACTGCCTACGTAAATTATGGAGGGTATATCCCATCAGCAATAAATAACTCTCACCCCATCGATAAGGTCAAATGCAAAAATTTTAAAAGTACAAGGTGAGTAGGTCAGCACTGATGACCCTTGCAACAGCGCTTTTTGTCAGCTTCACATTTTTACTGAAGGCAAGGTCAAATTCATATATGTACCGTCTTTGCCAAAAGTACCCAGGCTTTATGGTTTGGTTCTTGTCTATATTCTACAGCCGACATCAATTCCCTGAGATTTTGAACTTGTTAAGTAAAGGCTGGAGATCACTTTACTTTGCACACATTTTCAGCATCAGGAGACATGAAGTGACATACTACCTGACTAAGAAATGAAACACGAAGCCTGGTTACTTTTGGCAAAGACCTTTTTGCATTTCTCTATTGTGGATCCAGGTAGAAGGAAAGGAGGAAGATTGCTACACGGTATGTACGTCAGATGGCCTTGGCGTGGCCGCATGTGTGTTTCAAGGCTGCAGATTACCGAAACTACATCTGTATTTATGTCGTTCAGGGCTATCCGCTACTAACCTTTGTGAGTCTTGCAAAGAAATTGAATCCATAGATGATCTTTTTTCTTCTGCCGGAGGTTCGCATCTCTCCGCAAAATTTACTTAGCAACTCCCCTTCCGAGATTAGGCCTTCTACTAACTATTCCAGTTCTCCTCTCCTTCGGGGTAAGGGTCAAGGGATATGCCTTAAAACCAGTGTGCGATTCTATTCATGATTACATAATTTCAACAGGTAGATTCCTATGCTAGGTATGATTTCATTACCTTTTCTTTTCCTTTTTATTTTTTCCAAATTCTAGTAAACATCCATATTTATCTGACTGCTCCAATTCTTGAACATATATATTTACAATCTACAGTGCACCCTGGCCAATCCTCCGCCGTGGGTATGTGCCATTTTGTCTGAAGTCATCATTATCATCATTGAACAAGGGTAGAGATGGGAAGCCTCCGTTCGCAGGTCGAGCCAACGTTTCGACAAGTGGTATTGTGTAATTTTCTACGTACATACTTCCTTAGTTTCCTTTGCTTACTATATATGGTCACTAAAATTAACCTCGCATTACACCCCGCACACTCTAACCGGAATTATACCACTTCAGGAGCAAGACCTCAACTACTCCTTAGAAGTTTAGTCATGGACGACTAACTGAGGGACGAGACATATCTATACAAATTTCAAGCAATCAAATTATCTAGAATTGTGGCGACAATTCGAGAATATAATCAGGAACGAAATGACCGGAGCGTTCTGAACCAGCGGTTTGGGAGGAGTCAAGCGAGAACCGGACGAACCGGCAGTGACAGTGTTCACGTGCCTTCTGTACGATCTTCTCTTTGGCCCATCTGCCCCGTGCAGGCCGCATCAAGTATAGTTGGGACGCATGAGAATATTTAAGGTCTCGGTAGCAAGCAGAGAACCACGGGAACGAGAGTTAATTTTCACGCTTCGTTTTCAGCGCTGTCAGACGCAAACTTCGACGGCATGAATATTGTTGTGCAATTCAGACATGACATGGCAGACCGTGAGCAAGGGGAACAATAACGGGAACCTTTATTTAGGGGTAGCTTAATATACTGCAACTAGGAGAGGGTGTGCTTTCCTTTAGCTGAAAGCATGCAGTTCACGTAATGCATTTTATCGGGCGACTCGTGCCATGCTCAATACGATAAATCTATCTTGTTTAGAAAAGAAACCATACATATCGCATTGTAGAAGAGAGTCCATCTGTTCAAAGCATAGGCTATGGCATTTGTACTATTTTCCAATCATAGGTCAATCTCTGTGGCGGCCATCGCGGTCGCTGTGACCTCTTTCCTGCAAGTGAAAGTTGAGTTTTCAGCTGAACGCTGGCAGATACGTTGTTGGCAATAGGCATACGGTCGGGTGTAGTCGGAGACACTTCATGACTGCGTTTTGCTGAAGTAGCGCTGAGGTCAGCTTCCTGGCTGGCATCGTCCCCGACGTCGCTATGGCTTCTTCAAAAAAAAATCCCTTTGTTGGCAGCAAGGGCCATCGATTGCACCGTAGGGACCTTCCGTCTTCTGTAATGACTTCGTACGATATCGGACACCTTGACGGTTTAAGGACCTGTGCTTTCTTGTTTCAGCCCCTTTCTTGACGCGAACAATGTCTCTTGGTTGTGTGGTGGATGTTGTTGGCTGAAACGACTTCTGTGTCGACGCTTCTGCAGCTTGCGGACAGGGCCCGGCGTACACCAGGCAAAGTCTTTCGAAGTCTCCTTCCTTGCATTATTTCTCCAGGCGATTGCCAGGATTACGAATGCGTAGACATGTAGGCAAGCAGGCCCAGCCAAAAGTCTTCGTTGAATGCCGTTGGTCTCTTTAAAATTATTTTAACCATGTGAACCCCTTTTTCTTCCCGCCCATTGAATTTGGGGTAAGAAGGACTTGAAGTTGTATGATTCAATCAAACGTTCGAACAAAAGACACAAAATTGTGACTCGCGAATTATGTACCGCTGTCCGAGCAGACTCCAGCGGATATTCCATATCTAGCGAAAGTTGCACTTGTTGCTTCGATGACAGCCTTTGAGGAAGTGTCTTTTCGCAATCGCACTTCAGGAAAGTTAGATAGAGAATCGTACACGCACGAGTATTCTCTTCCGCCAACACGATTCCATGGGTCTTCCGGCGTTGGGTGCGAAGTCAAGGGTACTGGAGGCTGTTGGTATGCGTATTTCTTGCACGCAGAGCACGCCTGAGCAAAAGCTTGTATATCAGGCTTTATCCCTGGCCAGAATACGGTGTGCCTTGCATTTGATATGCATTTGTTAACACCCAGGAGTCCCTTGTGTATTCTCTCCAAGATTTTTTTCTCATGCTGGCTGGAATTATGATCTTGCACACCGTTATCAAGGCGCCCTTCACACGAAAAAGCTTTCCTTCCAAGTGAGGTTCATCGTCTTTAAGCGCTCTTTCTTCCCTCACATTTGTTAGTATTTCCTTTACTTAGTCGTCGCGACTACTTTCCTCGGCTAGCCGCTTCCATATATTGTCGGTGAGGATACGACACTTCGTGTACTTCCAAGCCTTCGTTTCTGTCGCTTTTGCTGGCGCCAGTTGCTGCCCGCGAGAGCATGTCAGCCAGCAAAAGCTGTTTGCCTGGTACGAATCGCAATTTTATATCCTAGCGAAGGGGGAGCAGAAAAAAACTGCTGTAATTTCGGGGGCATCTCCCCGATGGTCTTCTCTGATATAGCAATCAAAGGGTAATGGTTAATTTAGGAAATCTGCTGCAACGTACACATGAAGTGATTGAACTTTTCACAACCGTACACCATAGCCATTGCCTCCTTCTCAATTTGCGAATAACGCTGCTCAGCCTCCGTATGGGCACGAGAAGCATACGCAACCGGTTTACATATGTTACCGTGGTCTTATAGCAGCGCGGCTCATATTCCATATCGTGCTTCGTCTCAGGACACCTTTGTTGCTCTGGTCAAGTTGAACACGGTTAGTAGAGGCTCTTTACTGTCATTCTTGCGCGTGGTTTGTGTTGCACTCAAAGACAGACCTTTGCTTGATCAGATTCCTGAAGAGCGTCTTCCTCTACACTAATGACGGTACAAACATGCTGCACATTTGACGGCGCACAGCATTTTTTGAACTGTCTGCTTGTCTGTACATGAAGGCATTTTAACATGCCCTTTATCAATGGGGGGCTTGGCCTGATGCCTTTGTTATCGATCACGTCACCCAGAAACTATCTTTTCTACACCGATAGTACTCTTATCTGGGTTAAATATCAGCCGTGCTCGTTCTGTCGCTAGAAGTACGGACTTCAGGCGCTCTTCAACCCCTTGTTGCGATGCCCGCGTAGCAGTAGGTTCATTGACGTAAACTCCGATACCTGGATGATCTTGAAAAAATTCAGGTGCGGAATATATTTCGCAGGATAAGCGTAGAAATGTGTAGCGCCCAAATGGCATAGAAAAGGTAAGGATGCGAAATGTTGCATCATATAAGGTAATTTGATAAACACCTGCTCGTATCAAGGCGCCTGAATACTATTTCGCCGGATAATTCAGCTTCTATGTCCGCCCTGCTCCTCATTGTATAATGCTCTCTTGATGCTCTGGTTAATATTTCTAGGGTGGATGCACAACTGCAATTTTCTGTCTTTTTTTATGGACCATTACCAAGCGACTTACCCAATCCGTAGCTCGGTGATTTAGATTATAATCCCTACGCGCACCATGCGTCCCAGCTCTTCTCGGAGGGGTTCCTGGAGCGCCAGAGACACACGTCGGGCTTGTATCACCGGGGTACCGTCGCAGGCAGAACTATTCTTTAGACCCTTTGAACGCAGCCGGTTTCTGTGAACAGATGGTGGAACTGTTCGGCAATTCCCTCAGAACTGTTTCGAGATACCGTATGTACGCGTGAAAGAAGTCCCAGAATTTAGTTTGTAGGCCTAGGATGCCTTGATGGCCCTTGCATACCAGGAAGAGGTCGAGAACCCCGGAATTGTCGCCAAGTTTTATCTCTGTTCGAAAGACACAAATCTGCTTGATCATGCCCCTGTAGTAGGAATGCAGCACCATACTGCTTATAGGTTCAGGGACGGCTGGGGCGGCTTTCGGTATACATACCAATAGCATCCGAAGAGCAGTAGGGTTCCTTTAGCTCCAGTATTGACTATGAGTTTAAGGACCAGGTTGCAGATCTGAGCACGAACTGCCCAGTCGCATTGCTTTTTTTTGAGTTTCTTGATGACACGTCGAGAATTTCGAATCTTTTTTTTAGAGCCCTGTAGCTTGCAGACATTAGCAAAACGTTGGCAGAAGACAGCAAAATGGTCTGGTCTGTGACGTTTATTGCGTTTCTTATCATATGCAGGACAGCTCTTTGAGGCGTGCCGGCTTGTGCACCTAAGCCATTTGTAAAGCCTTGAAGGAGCCTCACTATGACGGCCTAAATTTTCTTTCCGCACAGCACCTACCTGGATTTCTTGGCGTGCCCATACCTTCTGTTGGGTCGCTGCCACTTCTGCTGACTTAGCCAGTTGCTCATCCTTGTTTAACGTCCAAAAGCAACTTTTCTCTTACTTTTTTGTCGCGGATACCAAACGCACCCTTGTCGCTAACCACTGAATTCCTTTGTGAACCGAAAGTGCATACACCAGCCTGCTTCCTCGGGTCTTGAATGAATGGTTCGAAGGGCTCAGCAGTGGCTTGGACTCTCGTGCTGTAGATGTAGCGCTCATGTACCTCGTTAAGCTGCGCTGCGCAATATGCGTGCAGTTACTACACAGCGGTTCCGTAGTCGCTCTTGCTCTTATCATCACAGAAGCTGAGCATGTTGAATATCTCGATGGCTTCATCGCCCGTGACTACACTAAGCAGGAGCCCTGTCTTCGCGCTTCTGTGCGCAGCTTCTCGGCGAATGTCGATGCACTGATCCTTGCCAATTCATAGAAATTTCTCCATCAGTTCTAAGCGGTCCTGCTGGCTTCAGGAAGTCCATTCCGACGGAAATCATCGGCTTGGCAAGTCCGGGCATTCGGCTATCCCACTTCCGACAATGTACCGTTGTGGAACGCAGACAAGACATGACATACCATGAGCAAGGGGAACAACAGGGAGAAGTTTTATTCATGGGGCGCTTATATACCGTAACTGAGAGGGGGTGTGCTTTCCTTTAGCTGAAAGCATACTGTTCATGTCATGCATTTTATCGCGCGGCTCGTGCCACGCTCAATACAATACAGCATGTTTGCTGTTTATAAATCTGTTTCATTTCGCAATCAAAGGTCTGAAATTAACGCTACAAATTCCCCAAAAGATGAATAAAGGTTGCTCACCAGACTTTCCGAACCCCTTACACTGCAGGTAACTTGCGACTTGTACATGAAGATTACACTAAGCTCAAGTTCGTTCCTGTAAGTGTAGGGGTTTACGCTTCGTACTGTTTAGCAGTGAAAGATGCAACTGAAATGGAAAATAGCCGGTCGTTGTAGCGGCGTCTTGGAGTCGAAGTTATCCACCGCACTTGGTGAATAATCGTAGCAGATTGTTCAGAAGAAAGACTACTTCTTGCACCCGAAGCATCGGCGAGGAGGGAAGACCGCCTGACAAACCGCCAGCAGGCTACGAGGGAAGTTTTCACGGCCATGACCGAGTCGGCGGCCAAGCAGTGGGTGTCTCCATGGTGCTTTGTAGTGTACTCATGCCAGATGCTGGTCATGCTGGCACGCTGATATAAGGCCGCATTAGTGAGAGCATAGACTTTTAGTGTTACACCTTACATCTCAGCTCAATCATTACTATACCGTCAACTGATGTTGGAAGATAATTTTTTCTAGTCTTTACAAGTTCTAAATAGGCGTTCTTTTAGATGTCCCTGCCGTGGAGAAGTGCCTCCAGGCCCAATCGAGTACTCCCGCCATCTGCCTGTATAATTGAAATAGTGTGCCCATAATCATATTCCTGTTGCTCTCCCAAACCAATATGCCTTCTTAATTTATATGGCGTACAGTCCTGCTTGTGAAAATGCTGCTGCAAGGAGATAATGGAACATCTCCTGTCTGAGTGTCCGCGATACACACACACTGCGCTGTGCTCTGGACCAACCGATTTCCATTTTTAAATAAGAATAAAATCCTTGGAGCGGTGGCAGCAGTTTCCGGCCGTCCTTGATGCCTACCAGGCCCTGTTTTATCACGTTCGAGCGATTGGTTTGAATGAGAGATTCGGATTCGGTTCCCCACTCTTTCTCTCTCCCTCTTTTTACTCATATCATCCCTCTTTCCCAGTGCAGGGTAGCCAACCGTAACCCCTTTACAATACAATACATATTTATTTTTCCAGATAAAGCCGGATGGTTTCTTGGACTAAAAGCTGACGGAGAAGTTGTCAGCCTCGCTGACTTTAATACTGCCCATTATCTCTTTAATCATTTCTCGTCACTTAGCTACTTTGTACAATCACACTGGCAAGTTATTAAATACCTTGTGTAAGAATTTGAGCTGCAATTTTCTTAATATAGCTTACTATATATGCTGTACAAGAAAAAGCGGAGCAAGTACTGATGAAGGAAACCACCACCAGGCGACATGCGCTAAATCCAACGCCAAGAAAGACGCTGCGGTCGCTAATGAGTGCGTGACTCCAGGATCTTCTAGTGGAGCGTGGGCATCCTCTCCTCAGCGTTTTGGGCCCGATACAGGTTTGCGGCCTTTGCACCTCGCATACGCCCAGCGTTCAGAGCACGACGCTCCGCACCGACGGTAACAATGTCCTCTCGCAGTGTGAGGGATGTTGCGTGTTGCCTGTGAAACTTTTTAAACGCGTCGTCTCATACAGCGTCGATACGCCAACTTGCGCGCAAGCTACATTTTTCAGCTTATTTTCTTTAAAAATGTTTCAACGATTTCGGCATCGTCTAGTTCCAAACCTGAGCCACACGTAATGACGACATAGTTGTTACTAGGTGCAAAGGGGGGCGTATGAGTGGGTCGGGTACCTTGCATGATGTCGCGGCCTTGTGAGTTTGCAGTCTGGAGGACGCCTTAATAACAGCTATTATTCTGATAACATAAAAAATAATTCTTTCTCGTGTCTCCCAAACGTGCTCTATGATCTTTAATGTCTGCAGGATGCGTCGCTGTATATATTCGTACATTTAAAATGCATGAGGCGGGTTGGCTTTTTTAGGCAAGAACAAGGCAGTCAGACTTGTCCTGCAGCTCTAGTAGTAGGCCTGACCTACTTCTTCTTAGATTATCGTGTAAATAGCGCTATTCCTCATGGCGTTACTTTACCGATTTATTATTTTATTTAAATTTCATTGGGTAGAGCAATACAGGCGCCATGGAATGGTGTTCCGCATGACAGGCCCACGTACACATATATTGATTTAATCTACTACAAGCTCCATTAACGTTGGAGGCCGGGAGGAAAATAGCCTCGAACCAGACGCGCGCAGCTTCCTTGCTCCTCTCTAGTATGTGGGGACGTTGTGATAGCAGCGCAGGCGCTAGGGTATTCTACGGAGAAAGCGAACGCGTTGCGCAGTTATTTGCACACAAAGTGTCTTTAATAGTCGAAAAGTGTCTAATATGGTTAACTAATGAATGCGATGCGCTATCGATGCTATCTAAAGCTTTTTTTACATACCCCATCCCTGTTCTTTCTTTTTTCGCCCCGTTCTTTCCTTCCTTTCCCTGATCGTTTCATTTCCGCCAGCCGCAGTTTAGCTGCTAAGAGGTGTCGCGGTTAGCAAAGCCTTTTTCTTTACTCTGTTCCCAGCATTAACAACAAAATAACGACCAAAAGGAGATTATTAACAGACGATGAAAGATTAACAGTGGTGGTATTCATTTATTTATCAATACTGCAATGCCCTTAGGGGATTTTAGCAGGCTGGGACACATTCCATATGTGAAGAGTACAGCATTAACACAGGTAAAAAAATAAAATTAACAAAAACATAACAACACAAATCAAATCAAAGGAGCTTGAAGTTGGCGTTCTGTAATTCTTTTTTTAAACAATGCTTAAAACAAACGCCGACAGTGATGATTTCAATACTTGATCATCATTAGGCGATTCCATTCTTCGATAGTTCGGGGAAAGAAAGAATACTTAAAACAGTTGTTACGTGCGGTAAATTGGGTTATTGCACGACTATGTCTCTGCATAGTAGTATACCCAGAAGAAAAAACTAGTATTTCCGTGAGACCTATGTTATAGTGTCCGTTAATAAGCTGAAAGAGGAATTTAAGGCATGACACCCGGTTTCTCTGCGTTTTTGGTGACAGGTTTGCTTTTGTTAAGAGCTCTGCTATTGAAGTAAGTCCAAAATTATTATAAATCAAACGAGCTGCTCTTGTTTGCACCATTTCTAGCTTGTTAATGCTAGTTTTAGTGAAAGGGTTCCAAATGACACATGCATATTCTAGTATTGGCAGAATTATGGTTTTATATGCGAGTACGCGGACAGCTGGAGTTGAAAGTTTCAAAGCTCGACTCAGGATGAACAACTTGCAATTAGCAATAGCTACTACATATTCAAGGTGCTTAGCCCAGTTGAGGTCCGAGATACTTGTACTGTGTTACCTCAGAAAAAAATATATTATTAGTCGCGTAACAAAAACCTTAGTTCATGCTTTTTGTGTGCAAAACACATGAAAACAGTTTTGTAAAAATTAATCTCACTTTGCCATGCTTCACACCATTTTACAATTTTTTGAAAAGCATCATTTTGGATATTCTGCTCAATTTTGTCGTCTATTTCGGAGTACAATACACAGTCATCAGCATAAAGCTTAACCTTAGCCGGAGCCCTTTGCGGAACATCAATAATAAATAAAAGTAACAGAAGCGGTCCAAGAACCGAGCTCTGGGGAACGCCAGAGTCTATTGAAAGTCTTTCAGAGTAATGGTCATTAAAAACAACAAATTGTTCTCTTTGCTTAACGTATGCTATAAGCGAGTTCATCAGCCGCGCATTTTTTAGTATTTTGCCTAATTTGTGAAGAAGTTTTTGTGCGAGACCTTACCGAAAGCTTTTAAAAACTCCATAAAAATTGCTTCTATTTGCTTCCCTTTGCTAATTGCTCTTACGAAATTATGCACTGTTAGAACTAATTGTGTAGTTGTAAAGAATCCTTTTCTGAAGCTGTGTTGATGCTCTGTTAATATATTATATTTACCCAAGAATTCTACGATATGATTATGTATTGTATGTTCCAAAATTTTACATACTGTGGATGTTAAAGACATCTGACGCTAGTTTGTGTCGCTCTACCCTCTTCCAGTTGCAACTCTTTCAATTGGGCGAAGATGATCCGCTTCGGAATTTCAAGCCCCAATCTAAAATGGTTCGCCTTGGCAGCCTTTAGTGCGAGTTCCGAACACTGTGTTTGTTGAGAAGGGGCAGGAAAAACTGAATATCAGTGCAACAACGGCAGTCTTTGGGCAACAAGCGGGTAATATTCCTTGCAGCAAATATACACGAGATGCCGCTAGGGAAAGAAAAAGAAAAACTATTTTGATTCAGTCCCCTTAGGTAAATGAAAGTATGAAAGAACATGTCCCACGTGAAGACAACGATACCTCATAAATAAATTTGTTGCCATCTTATGTAGTGAAACAGCGTTACAATACATTTTTTAAATACGCATCTCGTAACCTTTTGCTGCCAATCATAAATTAGAATATTTTCACGCACACGGAGATTAAGGATGCCAAGGATAGCAGGGGGGTAGCCCAGACACAACGGCAGCAAGCAGCACAGACGCAAACGTGCAAGCTACACTTCGTCGTCCTTTCAACGCTAGGTGGCAATATGGTCATAGGAAGAGCAGTGATTTCTTGAAATAAGCGAATGCGACGACAAATGAGCTATATAATTTTTGATAAAAGAAACTTTTTATGAGGTATTATAAGTAAGGTATAAGTATCAATTTCCAACTTTCTCTTTCATCCGGATGTCAGCATGACGGCAACGCCACACAAAAGCAGGTAGCGCCCAGTAAAAAAAACATTGCAGGATAGCTCTCGCGCCGTCGACAAATCATCGCCCCGTCCCGCACATACAGGCAACCCGGAGGAATTGAGTCATGTAGGCAATGCTGAAATTCGATTGCCTGGTAGTAGACGCTTGAACGCCTTTGTCACCCAACAAAAGTAGCCTAGAGCAGAGTAAATGAATCCGAAATGGATTATGGATCCTTAAGATTAGTACCCCAGTGGAGGTGCGCGAACTCCCGCAGTATCCGCTCAAGCAGAAAAGAGTATATGAATGAACGGCTGACCCAACAAATACAGCGCGATTCGCATTGCTCCTAAACATGGCATGAAACGGCTACATTCGCTTTCTTTCATTGCTCAAATTGTTACGGTAGCTCTCTCTAGAAATCATAAAAGGATAAATAGACTGAAAGCTGCCGTGCCTTGCTTGTGTCACCACCCTCGCGGTCAGTTGTGTGCCACCGTCTCTGTTCCACTTAAACGTTACACACTAATTGTAATCAGGCTTGAAGCCTTCAGCCGACCCGATAAGGAGCATACATTTTGGCCCCTTCCGACCGGGCTTGGATGCTGCTGAAAAGCTTTTTCTTTCAGCCAGGTATCTTCAAAAAGCAAAATTTTGCATGCGAAAGCTCCAAAATGCCGCTGTGTGCTACTTGTCGCCTGTTCCGCGGATGGGACCGCACGTACCAGAAGGGGGGTTGTTCTCAACTTGGCCGCTAGATGGCACGACATACACACAATGGCAGCGCCCATGATAAAACGGTATATACCACGCGCACCATATCCGTATAAAGCAACGTTTGTTTTTTAACCTAACTGTAGCATGCCAATTATTAATTTAGAGCCCTTAAGTGCCATATTTAGGTAGGTTTCGTTAGATATGTCTGATTTAGAAAAAAAATCGTAGCCACAATGCTGAAAGCTTTCCTTCATTTACCTTGTGTTTCAAGAAGACATCCAAGTAGCTCCTAACGGATGGGCCCGTCAAGTGGTCGCCGGCTTGGCACACGTGCTGCTTCTGTTTTACACAAACAATGCTAACACAGAACAACTATAGTCAGCGGTCAGCTTCTAAACATATATTCCTATTACGTTCGAAACGCACTGACTGAATAAAGCTTCTTATAAGAGAGCTTATAAGAACCTTATAAAGAAACTTATAAGCTTCTTATTTTCGGCATTTCGTGAACAACAGTCAGTAAACAATTGGACCAGATGACCCTGTGTTTCTGTGTTTTAATTCTCATATCATATTATTTAATCTTGCGTAGACCTCTCCCTAGCGCTGCAGTGCGCTCTGGTAAGTACATTCCGACAAATAAAAGCTCGAATTTTTTGCAATGTTTTCACAGATATCTACGCTATTCTTGTACACGTTTCTTTCCTCAATTCTCTATAGAATTATCATTGAAATTGTGGCCCCTAAATGTCAACGCTTTCTTTCTTACACGCTTGCTTAGTAAATCTCACACTGATTCTCTGTGGTATGCGACAACTTTTTATTTGACGTGAAGGCTTATATCAATATTTTTTTGTGTGCGCCGCAAAGCCTGTGACGCAGTAACAACATTAAATGAGTTATTAAATAAAAGCGGGCATAATACCAACATGGTTAGTGCTTTCCAAAACAGCACCCAAGGCGCGAATGCTTTGAAATACAGAGTATAAGCATTTAAAAAGTATCCGAAGTCAGGAAGTCTATGAAAGTGGTTATGGACTATGAAAGGCACTGTAGTGAAGGGGACCCGAAACGCTTCCACTACATAAAGATGCCTGAATTGCAGTGAAATAAAACAGCGCACAATGGTTTCTCTTTTCCTGCACGCTATGCCCTTCGCTTGATTCCTGACCCCTCGACCTCATTGCTACCACGTGGTTAACTACTTTGTAAGACTGGTCGGTTAACAACAAGTGCGATATTAGCATATGTTGCATGGTATATTAAGCTGAAGATATGCGGGAACTGTAGTGAATTTAGTTAAGCAGCCTGACTTAGCTGCGAACAAACCTCAGACAGTTCTGGCAAAAAAAAAATTATTAATAAAGGTGTGCGTTAAACTTTTGTGACATTCGTCTTACCTTAGTAGCCCTTTGATCCAAAACTCTTGTTCGCCTTTTTCGTCGGGCATTAAAGCACGCAATGCTAGCAACACTCCGATTTTTTCTCGCTTTTTGCTGACGGATGTTTATTACAACTATTTATGTTTCCTCGGTTTTCCGTCACCTCAACTTCGCAACAGTGCGCACACCTGCTCTCCTGTCGCTCTGTAACTAGATGGCAGTGAATAATAAAGCAGAAACTGTTTTGCAGGAAATGAATGTGCTCGTGTAGGACCTCCTGTACACCTACAAGAGAGTCAATGTCATCGTGCGCTCGCCTTATCTGCGAAAGGGCAGTTTCGAACCTTGTGGGAAACATCTTTCTGCTTTTACTTAAGGCCAGACTCCTTGAAGGCTGGAAAGAAACATGAGCCTTGGCATTGTCCAGTGGACAAAACCTCAATAACAAATCGTGATAGCATCCTGTCAACGAGATTACTAGCGTCGCTAATCAATCATATTTACGACCACAAAAATAACAACCTGACAGAATCGCAAATGATGTTTCCTGGCTTACATCTGTCCTTACAAAAGCTGCCCGTCCAGTAATCGTGGAGGAAATGCGTTAAGTGCGAATAGATTTGCGCATTGCAAGGTGGTTGTGTTTCAGAGGTAACTACTCTGAAGATAAGGCTAAAAAAAATAGCATATTTAGAAAGGCCTATTCGCGTTACGTCTCTAGACACTTGGACATCCGGACTATATTCTCACGTTCTTGTTTGTTTTTTCCAGCAGCGCATCTTTTCAGGTCACCGAGCATACAGCGTTTTTCGTGAATTTTGCGTATGCCGACGATAAGAACAACGGCAGAGTTTAAGAACTGAGCAAGCAGGAAGAATACGAACCTACTGTTGCAGTAAACATGGCGACATGTATCGTTCTAGAAGTGTAGACGACTGCCTCACAGCTGCCTTTCCCGACATTGACCCGCTGACGTCCTCGGCAGCTGCTGGCGTGTTAGAGCAACCTCTGCTAACTACGCGTCGTTACCGAGCCTTGCCTTCTGGCCCGCCAGTGCAGGGCGCGCTTTGACACAAATGGTAGCAGCGCATTTATCAAGCATATAACCTGTCTTTGTGGAGACCAAGCATAATGCCAAGACAGCCCAGGAAATTCCACAAGAAGGTTCTGAGGAAACATCTTTTGAAAGCACCCAGTCGTCGGTGCGCCCTTGTAAAAGATAAGATAACCAGGAAAGGAAGTAAGCAATGGTCGTACCAGCGATAAGCGATGACGAGAAACCACCAGTTTGTCTCGAGCGCTCGGTTACGTCGAGCGATTGTCGCATCGCCAAGCTTACAACATAGGAACGCTGCGGTACCCAAACTGCGCCCGAAAAGGCATCTTAGCTCGCTCAGGTGGGTGCGCACTTTGAGTTTATAACAGTGTCATCTCTCTCGTCCTAACGCTTGCGCCAGGCGTTAACATAACGGTATATAAAAAGAGGTTACGTGATGCGCCATTCAGCTGCTACTCACCGAAAGTCAAATGGCAGGATGAACTGCATGGAGAGCTCCATACTCCTTGATGTCACAATATAAAATAAAATTGCGAATAGATCAACCTAGAGGTGGCGTCCCCGTCGCTCAGCTAGTGTGCACAGGCAACTGCAGCTGGTGGCTCTCGTACATATGTACGCGGCGTCGTTTTTGTTTTATAAGTTAAGACGGGTTTCCTGAATGGAGTGTTCCAAATTAGGAGAAAAAAACATATATACTTAGCCAGCGCTGAAAAAGCGAAGACCGGATGGTACTAAAACGAGGCACGTAACTGTGCGAACCTCTTTCGGAATTGCTGACGTCTTTGAGCACGGGGTTTACGCTTTACTGCGCTTTCGTGTCGGATATTTGTGGTGTGGCACACATGCCTTATCGCATTTTTGCTTTTTGCTCGCCTTTCGTAGTCTGATAGTTATAAGAGTGTCAAATAGGCACATTTAGTGGCAGCTTCAGCGAGTGAATTTCACCTCGTTAAATGCCATTTTAGTGATATGGTGCTAAACTGGTAAGAAGCTTTCTATTCGGAGTGTACTTCATGCGAGCAACATAATTGTTTTTGAAGGCCAAGCCGCTGCGCTGTCATTCCATGCTGATGTGCGATGACTAATTGCTTTAGTACGAGCTGCTTTAAAAAAGGAGGCGTGGCCTGGTTCTGCATGAAGTCATCGATGCCAGGATTAGGTTGAATAAATATAGAACTGACGTTGTGTAACGCAGCAGGTGGCCACACTGTGAGGGCAGATCAACTCTGGCTTGACAACAAATCCACTGCTCCGAAGCTTTCCTTCGAAATGAGAACACGCTTTCGCTCTACCGGTATTCTCGCTTTACAAGAAACTAAGTGCACGCGTGTATTGCGACAAAAGGAGTTGGTTATTCAGCGGAACTCATTACGAAGCGAACGCCTTTTGCACCTCATGTCAGGGTATTCAGTGTGACGCTGTGTCATTGGCTCTCAAAGCGAGTATGAGCAAGGCCAACATCCATAAAACCAATGGATGTCAATTAGAATTAATGTGCTTGTGTTTGCTTGAGTGTGTGTGCAGTGTGTTTGCGTGAAGATGAGCGCATGTGTATGGGCGTGCGTGCAAGCGCGTGTGCATACATGTGTGCGTGCACTTCTGTGTGTTTGTATGTTGATCAGGGCTAAATTCTGGTGTATGAAATTTAAAACTGCTCAGCATTTTTCCGTGCGACGGAATATTGCACACTCCCTTCTTCAATATTTCGTTATGTTTAAGTACCGCGAGGCCTCTGTGCAAGGGCGCGGTTATGGTTAGGCAAGGAGTTTCGAGGTATTAAGGTTTTTTTTTGTTTGTTTGTATCAAGCATTGATTGTTTGTTAAGAAATGCAAATGTTTATTGTTATTTGCAGAAGAGGTTCTGGGTATAAAAAGCTGTTCAAAAAAACAGAATTTTCTTCGCAAGCAAATAAAAGAGATTGTTATGGCCGTGCAAAATTAGGGGTTTTTTACTAGGCTGGTCTAAAAGAAAGGGTTTGCGCGGGAGTTAGCAGTCTCACTTAAGCGACTGACATTTTTATTAGGCTAGAGGTGTCACAGATTCGTATAGCTCTGCCCTGTATCCTGCTTGTAATAACATTTAAATTGTGGGATAGGTGGGCTTTCCAAACAAGTTTGCTGCT
This sequence comes from Amblyomma maculatum, assembly GCF_055883805.1. Taxonomy (NCBI): domain Eukaryota; kingdom Metazoa; phylum Arthropoda; class Arachnida; order Ixodida; family Ixodidae; genus Amblyomma; species Amblyomma maculatum. The sequence goes on along the minus strand of NC_139345.1, from coordinate 150,972,595 downwards.
CTCTCAAGCATAATGGGCTCATTGCGCCCCTTTTATGGATACGCAATAAACTCCAACCGTAACAGGGAACAATGTATGTAGGATCACCGCCGGTATCGAGGGAAAGCGCGCTTCTTCTTCCGGCCTTCGCAATTTGGTGTGCATGTTTCCCTCCCGCCGCATTCCAATATGGAGTCGTCACTTCCTCACCTCTCTGCGTCTCCTGCCGCCGTCCACACACGTGTAAAGCGCACACTCGCTTCCACATGCATAAATTGTAACCAGCAAGTCATCTCATGCCAAACCTTATGATTTACAAAAAGCAATTACCCGTAATAGGCGTCTAATATTTGGGATCTATAATTTATAAAGTGTAGATAAAAACTTCTACTCGCAGAAACTCTCCTTAGCGCGACTGCATGGTGGTCGCATGAGCCACCAGATATGCGGGTAGTGAGTTGTACAACCGCAATTTTAGCCAGTTTTTCAGTTGCATATGCATTGCGCTCAGAGCATATCACTCGGCTGAAAAAGTATGAAACACCACAACGTTTTGTCAAGACATCATGCACAAATATTTGTTTTGTATAAGTGAGAACTTCCGAACTGACCGCTTTTTAAAGAATACTTAAGGAAGGAGAAAATCACATTCTTCTTTTAAAAAACTGAACTTTCCTTTAAAGCTGTGCCCGTTATTTTCTCATGAGTACAATCTGTGGAAGGACGGTGTGGGGTTGGAGATGTTTCTGGCGTCGTCACAACAGCCACTAAAGTTATATAGTGTTTCGAAAGCAGTTCACCTGTGGCGAAAATCAGGGCGCGGAGCACATGACCTCGCTGGAGAGCTTTCGATGCGTCGGTAAAGTCTCCAGAACGGCCACAATGAATATTTTTTAACATAAAACATCCGGAAAAGCAGCTCCATCACAAGAGACACCACTTTATTTTCTATTTCTAGTCATAAACAAGTGAAGTGTGCAAATTCCAGAGGAACTTTAGTCATTAAAGTAATTATTGCTATTTCTTCCTCTATTCGAAAGATGAGTCCATCATGTTATCCCTAACTGCGCCCATTTCAAGTCTTTGAATTCTTCCTCTAAGCAAGCTGTGAATAGAACAAAGGAGATTGTCTCTGCTCGCCTAATAGCCTTTTTACGAATTATTTTCTTTATGTAGATTTATGGTTGTTCTGCGTTCAGCATAGGTATCTTATCAGTACTTTCACATTATTCTGCGCCTACGAGCCTTTTTCTCTCTTTTGGACACTCTTTAGACGCGCAAATGACAGGGCTCGTACAGGGGCCCCACGCACCGAAACCGCAGACGATGTCAGCATTCGTCATTTTAAGCTTTTACTTTTCTGTTTAACAGTACATGCCGCAACTTCCGTTTTGGCCCGGCTGGTGCGGCAAGGTGCTGCCGCTGCGGCGGCACCCGTCGTCAGCTCCATGGGCGCAGTCCTTCGGTGCAGTTCGCAAAGTATGGTTTCTGCTCCAAACGTTCAAGGCTTCGACCTCACATTTAGTTTCATGTTACTTGGCATGCGCGACCTGTGCCGGAAGCCTCGCGGTACAGTTGTCGACTTACTGATGTGAGAATACGTATAAAAATCTGGAACTGCCGTTTGGATAGGAAGTGAACTGAATGTTACGACATGCAGTTTAATAATACGAAGGCATCAATCTTACGACAGCAGAAAAATTCTATGTCATGTGAATCAAGACGCACCCTCCAAGAAGTGCGCCTAGTGGAGAAAACTTTTACGTTTGTGCACGGCCCTTCTCTGCAGATGCCTGTGACTTAAACTGGGGTGGGATTCGTGATCTGTGTCCCTGCAGCATTGAATCTGAGCGCAGGAGCGCTACTGATGCTTCTTCTTTCGACGGTGGCAGCAAGTAAAAAATATACTATCTTATTAGCTAAACGGAGTAATTACAGAATATTCAAGAAATATTTTAGTAGCTTACGCAAAATTTTTCACAATGCTACCGTGCATAAGAGCAAATTTGTCGCAGTAAGCCACAGTGAAGGACAGTACTCAAAAAAGGCTGTGACACTGACTAAACGCCCGCCCGAGCATTTGGATGTCCTAGATTGTACAGTTCAGTTACACAGGTAAGCGCACCCATCTTTTTTATAAGACGTGTGTTAGAGCACAACTGTACTGAAACTGCACCTTAGCCGTAAATTGCGGGATTTAAGGTGTTGAAGCGACACAGAGGCAATAAAGGACCCCGCATAGTGGATTGCTGCGATTGAGTTGATTCAACCTGGAGTTCTTTATCCGACAGTGACATCACGCCGTACTCGGGCGTTTATGCATTTTCATTATTATTCTTCCATAAAATTATGGCCACTGCAGCCACGGTCTACTCCGTAAACATCTGCAACGTACAGCGATGTAGAGACAGATATTGTTGAGTGGGCTAGTGCCTTCATTTGTTTTCTTCTCTGCATGAAAATGCCGGTCGTTTCACGCAAAACGGAATTTACATCTTGGAATATCTAATAAAACTGGGGTGAAATTCGGGCGCAGAGGCAGGCTATGCTCAGGCCTACAAAGCACGTGCTAGTGCGGCGTCTAATGCTCAAAAATCTCAAGAAAATAGATTTCTGGTTAAATATTTGCACTAACTCCTAAATGAGCACACAACAACGTGGCATTTCATTGCCTGTGCGTTATGAAATGTAGCTCTCATTATATGCAGACCATTAGGGTGAAATGTGAAAACAGTGCAAAACCTGCAGCACCAGTTCGCAATTCTCTGATATGTATTTGCATCCTTCCAAACGAAGCTATACTTCTGGAATCTTTTAGCCGGTTTTTACAAAACACCAAGATTCTCCTCCACTTTAAAACGGAAACACGGGGTGGTGCAGTGGTAAGACGCCCGACTACTGTGCCGGAGTTCCCGGGTTCGAACCCGACCGCGGCGGCTGCGTTTCGATGGAGGCGAAACGAAGAGGCGTCGTGTGCTGTGCGATGTCAGCGCACGTTAAAGATCCCCAGGTGGTCGAAATTACTCCGTAGCCCTCCACTACGGCTCCTCTTTCTCTCTTTCCACTTTCATTCCCACCCTCCTCCCTTCCCTTACGGCGCGGTTCGGGTGTCCACAGAGCAAGTGTGACAGTTACTGCGCCTTTCCCTTCCTGTGAACCAATTTAACTTTATTTAACTTTAACTAACAGAAGATACGGGAGTAGTTGAAATCAAAGACTGAAGAAGAAAAGTTTTAAAATGTGGTCACACCCGTGGAATGCAGGATTTTCTAATCAATGAAATAAAATGTTCAGCGGAAGGTTAAGCATCCTCACCAGATGCAGCGTACACGATATGCGTGAAATATGTCTGCAACACGGAAGTTTTACGGGAAAGTCGTATCCTAGTTATTAACCAAAACATAGTACTTAAATAGGCGTATAAAGGTAGAAATGCACTAGCTAGCTGATATCGGTGAAGCCACATGCCACACACTTGGTGCCAAAGAGACAGCAAATTTCTCGATCTTGTAGTAGCAGCTCTTCCGAATACTTCGCCGAAGGTAGGTAAGCGCATTGTGCGTGGCTAATTTTGTTCTTCGACGCTCAAAGGAATGGCGCTGATCGCTGGTATTTGATAAACAAAGCTATGCATTTTGCAACTGTAACCACAAACCCATGTTTCACAAGCGTTGCATAGCCAGACTTCCTAAACAGCTGTACTTAGCCACTAGCCACTTGATACCTTGTCATTGATAAAATGTGGTACAACTCAGAAGCATAGTAGACAACACAATTCTTGTACCTTAAAATGCATGCCATTCAGATACGAGGGTGTAAAGTCTGCTACATAGAATATATATACAGTTTGCATCATGATGCAGTGCACAATGCTTTCGCTTCAGAGACATTGAGCTGAAGCACACATTTCATTTGCTGTTGCTGTCATTAGCGACACTCAGTAACAGTTCTCTGAAGCCTTCCTTTCGACTAATGTCACCTCTTTGCAGCAAACTGAGGGAATAGTACTTTAGGTTGAAAGACATGAAATACCTACATTAGTACAGCAGCAGTAGATGCTCATGCATATGATGCTCATACATATGATGCTCACAAAAAGCCTGCCATTTGCAATTGTTTTCTTATGAATAAAATCGTAGGGCTGTAAATCATGAAAAATAATCAGGGCCTGCTAATTTATGTGGCCATTGTTTTTCAGGCTCAGAAGTGTCAGCACAACTGTCACCCTTTAAGGCACCGTGGCTACAAAAACAAACTTAAACTGCTGCCCTCTTACATAGGACAGGAAATAGCTTTTAGTAAGGTAATCGTTATTCCGCTCCTTACAAAGTAATGTGTCTGAAACTGCAATGCTTCCTTGAATAAAGCTGAGATTTCACACTGTAGCTGCTCAAATGGGAATTAGCTGGAATGGTGTTTGTGAGTATCCACTAGTTATTCACGTATTAAAGCGAAATTTAAAGAAAACTTAGCATTTAATTTTAGTAAACAAACTGCCGAGAATACAGATACGTATCTGGGCCGAGCAGCAGGTTTGAGTTATTATGCAAGCTGAGGGTTGTCGTGCTTTAGTAGCTGTGTGCCAAAAATCTCTGGACTACAAGTTGGTTCTACAACACTACCTAGCAGCTTTAAACAGCCTTGTAGGTCTACTACAGTGCGACCATGGTGAAGAAATGCGGCAGGAAATAGAGAGGTGGCAACAACTCGGTGTGGGATCACCTATCATAAATACTTTTATGCCAGCATATTATTAATTCTTACACTGCATCCTCTATATAGGCACGACATATAAAAGCTAGACCACAAACTGACGATCTTTGTCCCAAGTAACACGGATTATGCGAGGCATAATGGTTCTTCAAGGTGATACGAAATGGCTAGAAAGGTCACTGATAAATGTTTTGAATGTGTAAAACGAATGCTTCCGAGCTTTCCTATAAAGTACAACTCCTTGCAACAAAAGCAGTAATTTATCATTAATTTAAAAAAAAAAATGTGTTTTTTGAAATTCGCGAGATGCTCGGTTCTCGCGTGGTGGTGAGATTTAGAACTATTCTGCCGTGAGTACCTACGTCACGAGTACCGAGATAGACAGGTCACGACGGGATGCCATTGGCTGCAGCTGTGAAGGCCACTACGTTACGGACACATTTCTGGTAGCTGCGAAAGTCGTCTGCTCGAGTGCTGCATGCACTGCATGCGTGAACCCTCGAGCTTGACGTTCGCGATGTTAACCGAGAGGTGGTGGCGTCTGACTTAAAATGCGCGTCGGCGCCAGAGTGCGAAAAGAGCGCGAGCTTGTCCGATTCAACACCGTACTGATTGTACCCTTCTTCTCGAGATCATATCTCAAAAGCAGCACATAAAATAGGCAGCGTCAACCTTTGTTATACTGACCGACAGCACAGCAGCGTTCTGTAGTCCCGTCTCGTCTTTGCAGCATAGACCATTTGTGCAGCGTGTTTATAATTAAATGGAACGTGCGTCAAAAAATATCTGCCCTATGACTCATTGCTAAAGTATAAAAATTCACACCGCTTTAGTGTAGCACCGCTAGGTTACCGCAGGGATGCCGCCCCCGAGCACTTCGGCCGACGGCACTCCGGTCGTGAGCTGCTCCCTGGTCCTCGCTTTTATTTTTGCATCGAAGCCACGCCGCAGTGTTTTTTATTCTTTTTTTTTTTGCAATCGCTGAGTCTTTAGCGTAGCCGCTCGCGTGCTCCTGTACGCGATTATTGCGTGTAGCTGCGGAATCGGTGACAACCTCCGGTGCCGAGTTACTTTGCTGATGTTTTACGCCGTCGATTCTGGTTCGGGCGGTGCGTACACATGAGATAAAGCACGCGTGCACGTTATGCATTGACACTTTCTAAACGATGTGCAAAAGGACTTTAAAAAAATATACACTACACTATCCTTTTTGTCAATCTCAATTCTTAAGATCTGCGGACGAATTATCCGCGCTCACCTTTTCCTAAATCCAAACTTTGTAGTGATCATACTCCGTGCATTCGCCGGTGATACGTGCATGCATTCCATTCGTTATGCACCGCAAGAGATGCCTCTCGGCAACCGTAATAAAAGCGCTCCTGGCTACAATCGATGACCTGTTTCCACCCGTGCAACCCGCATGCTCGAGCGTCTACCAGATTCCATTCAGAGTCCATGCTATCGTATCAACTCTGCGAGAAGACCGGCCGCCGTCGGTCGGACCGCAGAAGACGGTACTAAAGCTACTGACACCGGAGACCGACCTCAGCAGCGCGAGAGAACAAAGGGGTTTGGTAGAAAGCCGTGGTCGGCAGGAGTGCACGCTAATTTGCGCTTAATGGGGCAGGGATAGGAAGGAAAGTGCTCGACCTCGGCGGCCGCCAGTCTCTGTGGACAGCAGCCTCACGAACAACCCGAGTCGTTCGCGCTGCTGTTGCACACAATTTCGAAACTTAAGAAACTGAAAAAACCGGAGGCCAAGGAAGACACGAGACAAGGTTGAAAGCTATGCAAGCGCAGACGGGACGGGAAAGACAAAGACCGATGAATGCTTGGGCGACGCTCGGGAAAACAGGTGCGACAACCGGACGTCTGAGAACCGAGCGTCACACGATGACGCTTCGTGGGCGGGGCGGAGTTCCCGAGTGTTTCCTCGTGTTTTTCTGGTGTCTCCGAGTATTGCGTTGAGGGGGTAGAGGAGGAGCGCCATTTTTAATCGCCGATATCTCCGGTGTTATTGTAGCTAGCTGAAAAATTCTTGCGATGAATTTACTTGTGAGGCAATATTATATCTCTCAACCTATTTGTTTTACCTCATTTTTGGCATTTCATGCTCCCTTTAAAATTATTCGTTACTCGACATGGTTTTGCCATCGTAAAGAAGTTAAAACAGCCTTATTTCAAAGAACAGAAAAATAAATGAAATTCTCAATCACCTTTATGACGCCGCATTAGGCTGTCATCTACTTCAATGAAACCGCATTATGTGTCCAGGCACAAACAAACAAAAAAAGGACGAGGCGGGCATGTTAACATTCCACTCCTTTCGTACAGGGGAAAACATATAAATAAAAATTAGTTGGGTTAAAAATCTGGGTAAAACGACTTAGACATCCGAAAGCATTGCTTGGCTGGGTTTGGCCTGGCCATTTGCCACCGAGGGACTTGCACGTACAGTTTGCTAAAGTTTGAAATGTCTTTTTTTTTTTCATATGTTAATGTTTCAAATTCACGAAGATAGTCTTATGATCAGGTTACTGTTCAAAATTGTATAGGGTCCCGCTACAGAGACTGCCTTTTAGGATCGTACCAGCCATGTGTGGATTAGGCTTAGCATAGGCGCCACACTTCCTATGTCAACCAGCTAGCAACAAGAGACTATTTCGCTCCGCTCTTGATCATGCAAGTGCTTTCGTAAAAAGCAAACCACGAAACAAACGACTGTCATCAGGAGTGCATGTCGTACGCTCACATATAGAGGTGGCTAGCAGACGACGCGAGCTAGCGTAACACTAAGTACGAATTCTCGGTTGCGCATCAAGGTAGCGACTCTACTCGATCAGGTGGCGAAATGTGCAGTCGTCCTAAATCAGGTCAGGACATAAATATGCGATAAATCGGAGAACGGGAGATTCGTTTAAAAAAAGGGGGGAGTTCGGAGCACCTAACTTGGTTTCGCTATTAAGAGCTATCAAGTTAACTTGCAAAATTGTAGTTGTCCGTCGCGCTTATCACAGCAACATGAATTAAATTAAACAGCTGGGGCAAATAGGCAGGCAGAACTGCGCCAGTATGAGTGCAAAATACAGGGTGCATATGTGAAAACCACTTTGTATTACGTACAGCTCATAAGAGGATTGCGTAATAATAATATTAAAATTAATAATAATAATAATAATAATAATAATAATAATAATAATAATAATAATAATAATAATAATAATAATAATAATAATAATACGCAATCCTCTTATTAGCTATACGTTATACAAAGTAGGTAACATCGGTAATTTCGTTACTCTCTGCCTGTTACATTGAAGACCATAACATGTCTATCTCCGTAAAACACAGGTCCTGAATTGTTTTGTAATGATTAACTCCGGTACTAAACTGCTAGTAACTTCTGTAACTCAGCACACGTAGCTTGCGTGAAGAATTTCTAGTTACTTTTTTCGAAAGGTCCAGTTTACAATTTACGCATTTTTCTCACCTGTGCTTTTAATTATACCGAGGAAATATTGGTAATGCGTTCATGCATATTAAAGTCGCGTTTGACGGACACGTGACTCATCGGGATAAAGCGTGACGAAAAATAAACAGCACCGACGAAAAGAATAATGCAATGTTTCGGCTCCTTCAAGGGACCTTTGTTCACAATAAAGGCGAAATGAAGAAGCCGTGCCTTATGTACGGTACGTGACCGATCCCAGGCATCTTTCGTATACTGAGGGCAGATTACTAACTCCGCAGTTCAGCCTATTTGATGTTGTTTGAATGATAAACGAGTCCTGATAGAGTCGCGATAATTTACTCGTTTTATTTGTGATCACTCTTGCCTGTGCCCAGTCGATGCTGTGGCTCACCGAAACCGAATATATTCGGAAAGTGCGTTTGATTCCGCCCGTCCATTCTGCACGTAATTTTGGTGCTCTTGAAATATTCCAAAATATTTCGACTAGTCGATGTACGCAGCTAAGCACTTAGCACAGGGGGATTCACTTGCACCAACTCACCTAGAGCTCACGGGCTGGCACATAAGTAGTCTGCATGTCGTAGCGACGCAACGTACTCGCCAATGTTTCACTCACGGATCGCTTCTGGGTGCCCGGGGTCGAATGCAGCTCAGGACGGAGGAGTTGACGTACAACAGAGGAAATAAAATATCGAAGGTAGCCCCACAAATACAGAACCTGGCGTATATGCAGCAAGTAAGCTGACTTGTCTTCCCTTCTGGTCATACGCTTTTTTTAGACGGAGTAGCGATGCAACGACGGAGCACTTTTGGGAAACAGGAAACCAACTCACACCGGTCACTACCTCCATTTTGCTTCAGTTCATTCTCTTTCTCAAAGGCTTGCAGATATTCTTGAATATGCTGAATTAATTTCGGTTGTCAGAACTCCAGAGCTTGTACCCACTTGCTAGGCTGTTTAAGCTGTTTTGAAAAGGCGCTATCTGAAGTAGGTTTTAAGGGCATTGCATGGACCGTGTAACAAGACGGCTGCTTTTTTCACAGTTAGTCCTCTACTGAAGTCATTACAGCTGCTCAGTGGATGACCTGATGCTTCCCGGAAATTCGCTGAAACCATTTTTTTCCGGATTGTCTATATTACGGTAAAAAAAAAATTTGCGAATTTTTCAAAAACCTGATATTGATTCTGAGGGTCGTAATTATTAGGCGGAGCTTCAAATGGTCGCAAAATCTTTTCACAAAGCAGTTGCTTTATTTTCAACTAACGAAATGGCTGTCAGGGAACAAGATGGTCGATAATCCTCTCCAGTTCCCGCGTACCCCTTCTTAGACTGATATGCGCTTAATATGCGTATACCTCCGCCTTAACTGGTTGCACAAGGGACAGTAGTCTCGGATGTAGCACGTTGTCTCCAAGCTAGTAGCAGCCGCTTTAAAAAGCTGCGCTAGTAAGAAATGTAATCTGCTTGTGTAAAGGATGCGTGACATCCTTTGCGACGGCTGTACTCCGTGGCGTTTTCTTGTAGTACAGCGAAAAGTATGAATTAATTAAGTTCAGTCGTTCAGTCGTGTCCGACTCTTCGTGACCCTATGGACCATGTCACGCCACGCTTTCCGGTGTCTCAATATCTTCCTAACATCACATAACTTCATCTGCAGTGCCTCGAGGATGCCATCTAATCATCGCGTTCGCTGCCTACACTCTTAGAAAAAAAGTTAGTAAAAAGGTAGTAACGGCTGCCGTTACTACCTTTTTTAACCGTTACTACATTTGTACGACCTTCTTAGGTAGTAACATGGTAGTAACTCCTGCTGTTACTACGTTTTTTGACTGAAAGACCTTTTTACTACCTCTCTGGAAGCAGGGGTAGTAAATGTACCTTACCTGTTTTCTACCATGATCAGAAGATATCTGATACTATATGCGATAGGGATATTGAAGTATTCAATACTCCTGATTACATTGCTACTTAATTTTGTTTTTGTTTATTTATTTGCCATACCTTCAATCGCCAAGGCGTTATAGAGGGGAGGAGGTTACATAAATGAGCCCTGGGCTCAAACTGTGCGCTGCCTTTTCATAAAAAGAAAGAAAGAAAGAAAGAAAGAAAGAGAGAAAGAAAGAAAGAAAGAAAGAAAGATCGCCTAAACTGGCTTCCGAAACCGAAACTTCGTATAGGGAGGCGACAGTTAAAAACGCCATAAAAGCCATTGATAGGTCAATCCGAACCAATCCGAAGTCATCAGTGGCGGAGAGGTGCGATGTCATCATGCTGCCTTTGTTGTCGTGCGGTGCGATTGTGGACGCTATTTCCTTGCGTTGTGCTGCTTTTTTGTGCTGTGGTTCTTTGAATGGGCTGCAGAATTGATGTGTGACATGTGCACTTCGATAGGTGTTCTGAATTACGTGGTGTAGTGGTGAATAGATTCACTGTCATACACCGCTTGCACCGTACCGTGGCAACGCCGGCTTCAACACGGAAGAAGGAAATGGACTGGCGTGATTGCTTGAAAATGTGAGTACGCTGCTTGAAATTATTGTCTGTTTAATGTTGCTATTGAATGAGGTACGCGCTCTTAATATTGTTGCGTGTGGTCTCAAAGTCTCTTCGTAATACAACTCTTTTGAAGCTGTCGCTTTTCATGTGCAAGTTCGACCCTACCGCGAAAAAGTTATGTTATGGCGTATATCTCGTGATATAATCTTGGCGGGTGTGTATTGGATGTGTTAGCGCGGTGAATTATTGCGCCGGGAATTCCCGCCTTGGCTGCGGCGGTGTGAACCTTGAACCACACGTGAGCGTCCCGTCCCGTGAGTGCGCCTGGGAACATGTAAACCGACAACCCCCCACCTGCAGCGTGCCTTCGACGTGGCGGCGCCGGGCCGTCCGTGTTTGCCTTATTTCGGGTGTTTTTTTTTTTCTTTTTGAATGGGCCTAGTGCGCAGCGAATAAAGCGTCCATGTTTCGATGTGAGAGTGCGCGATCACGGTACTCAGAGCAGCAGTGCGTGGTCAATGGGAGCGGGCGCTGGAAGAAAGGCGAAGTAGTGCGCAGTGCGGCGTCAACTGGAGCTGACGCTCTACGAAGAAAATGTGCGAAAGTGCGAGAGAAAGTATGAAACTTTAATCAAGTTATCATTGTTATTGTCTTATTCTTTATTCGTTTTTTCTTTGTAACTTGTAATGTGCGTTGAGTGTTTCCTTTTCCATATCCCTCCCCTTTGTTTTTCTAACAGATGTGATCAGTACCCCAAACGAGCTGTGACCTGTGTGATCCTTTTCGAGGTAAGTGAGTGAACGAATAAGCTTTTATTTTGCCATTTATTCATCTCTTAGTATAACCATTGTGGTTCTCAACATTTAGATGAGTATTTTCTTAGTCTGTTTTAAACTCGCCTTTTTTTCTAACAGGTGGGTGCATTAATGCGATGAGTAGAAACAGCGCGCAAAAAGCAGGTTATTGCGGTGTTGCGCATGTTTCACATTGGTCGCTGCTTTAGTCTTGGTGCTTGTGTGAAAGTACAAAAAAATATTCCTCTCTGTAAAACATGGTCGGCTGACGCCAAGGTACAAACTCGTGTACTACTCAGCCGTTAGGTGTTTAGCAGTAGATGGTGATTCGAAAGAATTATTTGAGCGATCACACGTAGTCAAATGGGCATTACAAGAGTGATTGCTTTCATTACTAAATAAGATTTTTGTATTTTTTATGAATTGTGCCTATCTTAGTGTTGTTCACATCACAGGTGGGCAGTTAGCAGTAATGGGCAGTTGCATTCGTTGATACTTTGTGTCGTGGCTTTTGATGGAAGCATTAAAATGCTGCAGTAGTAAACAATTTCAAACCAGAAATGAAAAAGTCATTTCGCTTCCTTAATGTCTTTCATGTTCGCTGCGCTTGCAGCTAGTTTGATCTTAGAGGCCTTTATTTGCGCAGTTTTTTGGTTTCCTTAATATTGTACACACATAACTGAATACACCAGCAGTGAAATTAGTTTTGTGCTATTGCTAGTATTTCAGAAGGAGAAGTGTGACTGACATCTTGGGATAAGCAGCTTTTCGGTGCATGCACTTTTTTTGCAACTTTAATATCAATTTGGATTGAGGTATGCAGGCACTGATCAATCAATATATTTTATGTGCCTGGAGCAAAAGGGAGAGAGTGTAGAATGTCAGGCATATTTCTGATACTGTGAGAAAGTCACCACTTAGAAAAAAAAATTCAGATGTCCACAAGTGTGAAACAAGGCCAATTTAATTTTTTTTTTTTTTCACTGTGACTGTAAGGCGCACCTGTGCAGAATGCATAACCACTTGATAGCGAAATGTTTGCGAATATCTTTTTTTTTTGCATATACAGAATGCAGCACATTAAACACTGTCCTAAATTCGGTGAATTTCAACATAGTAGTCTTATTCAGGAATTAAAGGAAAGAACCTCAGTCCTAACTTTTAAAATTAACGATCAAGTTTCTAAAACATGAGAAAGAATGTGAGAAAACATGCTGCATTGTATTGCTTCCAGTAAGGTTATCAAAGCTGAAACTTTTTTTTTCTTTTTTCCGAGCATTGGGAGAAGGGCGTAAAGTGAAGGCACAAAATCAACATACAAGACTCCCTGCTCTTCAGAATATTACCAATACGCTAACCCTGCTACTTTTAACATAAAGAGAAAGCATACATGATTATGCTATTGTAAGCCAAGGCTGATCTGTGACAAACGCAGGCTGTGGCGGTGCCACTATCCATGGGTGTGGATAGCCGCTCGTGGCACCACCCTTAGATATCCAGTTGTAAAGGACAGTTTTCAGTATATATATATATATATATATATATATATATATATATATATATATATTTTTTTTTTTTTTCACAGTGCATCAATGATGACTTTCGCATACCCAGATTGTTGCTTTGTCTTTCCCCTGTGGGCATACTTGATTTACTTTCCTTTTGTAACAGGCATTTCTCATGAAATACATGTTGGGGATCTTTTTGCTCCCATTAGTTAAATTTATTTATTTCTTCGTAGAGCAGGCATTTCCACACTATTTCTTAATTTCCTGTTCAGTTTTGCCCATTAGAAGTACTACAAGATAAGGAAATCAGGTTGCCTTGTTTAAGAAATTTGAACAAAATGTAGATGTGTGAAATAAATGGGACAAGTTCCTGTTGGAGTTATTTAAAAATACTGGCTTTGAAATTACATCTTACACAACCTTTTTTTTTGCTCTAGAATGCACCTAGTTATGATAAATGAAGAAAATTGCCATATATGTGCCACAGTTGCAGTCTGAGACTTGGAAATTTCAAACCAATAGTTTACGTGCATTCCTATGGGCGTCACTTCACGCCCACCCACAAATGGCTATACCGCTACATTCTGCTTATGTAACAAACCAGCAATTGTTTATAATAATGTAATCACATATCCTGCCTCTTCACAGTGCAGGTCTCAGCCTTAACATAAACCTAAAATTTTAGAAATGGGCATTGTTTGCTAATTTTGCACCTTTATTCAAAGAGTTGTGACGATGCTTGATAAGCCGTATGTTTCATTTTTGATAGCATTGTTCGAAGCAGAATAATGCAATGCGTTCACTAAGACTCTTTATTCATCTCCTCCAGGAGACTAGTTCCTGAAACTTAATGCAATTTATGGAGGAATTTACGGGGCGATGGGGTAATTTTTCTTTTGAGTTTTGAAGCAACCTTCTCTGTTCAAACATGCCATAATTGGGAAAATGTTTCATGTGCTTTAATTTTATGCATAACAGAAACATTCATACACATTTAGAACACCAATTGTCTTATCCATTTTCTAATCTTAAGGTAGGTGTGCCTCATATTCATGGAATAAAAAAAAATATTAAAAATAGCCTCATTTGAGACTTGTGGGATGTTAGAAATGTTTTCTAGGAACCAGGCTTCGAAGTTTGCCTATCATCATATTGTGAAGTGCTTATGCCACCTCCCATTCTAAACCTTTGAAGGCAAGGAAAAGCCTTAACTGCCTTTCATGACCTTTTCATCTTTAGGGAAACTGTAAAGTCTCCTATATGAGCGAGAAGTAAACCATGCTGGCTGGTTACTTTTGGCAAACACAGTACATTGTATTGAGGCTGAAGTCTAGCATTTTTTTATCATGATGTGAGCAGTCTTGTTAAAGTTGCTTGCCCAGAATCCTCTTGATTGATCGTAGCTACTGAATTTATAACTGTCTGTTTTCATTACTGGGAAAGGAATTGTGTGCTTGGTCTCACTTGTTGATTTTTTCCCCTCTTTATATATGCAGTTACCTGAGCACTTGACTGGCCAATGCCTGGAACCTACCTGCTGCTCACCTGCACACCACAGCACAAATGAGGGACACACTAAATCATCTACCAGCAAGCACACTGCAGTGCCCTTCTGCAAGCCATCACACGTTCAGGGATGCACGATTAAGGTCATACCCTAAACACTGCTAATGATGCTAGTATGAATGGACAGCTGCCTTGGTCTGTCTGCATTATTTCTTTTAATAATGCAAAAATAATAGTGAAAAAAAAATCATTCTGAAGCAAATCTATTTATATTGTGGTGGTTAGCAAAAACAAAACCTCATTTCATATGTGATGTATCTGAAAATTATGTTTTTGTGTTGGTTGTAAATGTCACAGCATGTTTATCTCACGAACTATTAACTGCGTGAGTTTGAAATGTACAGGTACCTGGAAAATACTGCAGACCATGCCTCTTGTATTTGAAATTATCCCATGAGTTTTGTAGGGAAGATGTGATAGTTACTTGGCTCCATACATGAATGCTTCAGTGATGTGCTGAAGTATGTGCAAGGTATCTCCTAAGAGTCATTAGGTGAAATGTAACAAATGGTTTTATCACTGAGTTGTGGTTTGTATCATTATAGATCCGACTGCGCATTTAACATTTTGGTTTCCACAACATTTATTTTTCTTCTAGCAGTGTTGTGCTTTTCCTTGTGACATTTAGCTTTGTTCAGCCGGTCTCCACAACAGCTTTTCAGGTCTACACTAATGCTAGCCAGATTTTGATGGTATGTTAGATTTCTGGAAGTAAGCTTCACATCCTAAATTTTAGGAGGGCACCCAACTCGGCAATATCTGGGCACAGATATAATGTTAGCTATTTGTTGACACTGCAATCGAGCAAAAAAATCAGCAATAACAGTTGATTGATGCTTGTGGTCACCTGTGTAGGATTAGCAAATGACAAATGTATAGTCGACTATATGCCTGCACTTTTTTCCTCTACACTGACCATTACATACATGAAAACAATCTGGAAGAAGGCATACAATTCTTATAAAAGGCCTTTTATTTATCCCACTCGAGTTATAGGCAAAACTGTTTTCTAATCAACACTGTTCAGTCCACACCAGTCAATATAATATATACACCAAGGTGTCGCAAGGTATCAAGCTTTTAAAAGACAGTGTCCTAGAAGTGAATAAGACTGAGCGTGTTGGTTAGACATTGTAAATCAAAGAGCATAGCGCGGGAACAGAAACGGAGACGACGACAAGACAAAACAAGCACTAGCTTTCAACTGAGGGTTTATTGCAGAAATGATCACATATATATACACTTCGGGATCGGCAATGAATGAGAAAACAAACCATTACTATCATACAGCCACATGCTAAGCCAAGAATTCAAGCTCTTCTTATGGCAGTGCAACAGACGCCTTGCTGACATATTTATCCCCTGTACGAGCTATCTCCAGTGCTTCTGTTATCTCCCTTGTCGGCTCGTTACGATCTCGATACATGATGATCGTCTTTTCGAACAGGATGACAAGGTGGTTCCGCATCACATCTTCTGCAGTGCGCAGCGAGATGGCAGTCTGTAGCAATGCTGCCAACTTTTTATTGGGCCCCAGAAGACGCACGTTTAAACATCAGCCAGTCTTACCAACGTAGTGTCTTCCACATGAAAGTGGAATTTTATAAACAACCCCCCTCCTGCAGGACACGTAAGGGTATCTGTGTTTAATCGGACACCCAGCCTGCAGCGTTTGCATAAGACAGGTTTTTCTGCACAAGCTCAAAAGCATTTTTGGTGCAGTAAACAGGACATTTACGCCAGAACATTGCCCCACATTCCTTAAGTTATGAGAAACCTTATGCAGGTAGGGAATGACAACTACTCTTTATTCCTTCTTTCTGATGTTAAGCGTACGTCTTCTGGAGCACTATAAAAATGTTGACAGCATTGCTACAGACGGCCATCTCGCTGCGCACTGCAGAAGATGTGATGCGGAACTATCTTGCCATGCCCTGTTTTAAAAGACAATCATCGTGTATCGACATCGTAACGAGCTGACAAGGGAGATAATGGAAGCACTAGCTCGGACAGGGGATAAATGTGTCAACACTGCAATGCACTGCCAAGCAAGGAGCTTGAATTCTTGGCGTAGCATGTGGCTGTCTGACAGTAATTGTGTGTTTTCTCATTCACTGCTGATCGTGAAGTGTATATATAAGATCATTTCTGCAATAAACGATCATTTGAAAGTTAGTGCTCGTCCTGTCTTGTCGTCGTCCCCGTTTTTGTTCCGGCGCTATGCTCTTTGATTTACAATGAGTGGCCTAGTCCACTGAAATCAGATGAGAGCTCATGAGTTGTATAGCTTAGTCTGGAGTATTTCTTTGTTTTCTGAAGTTTATTAATTAATGAAACTCATTATGTAGCTATTTTTTTAATTTCTGGTTTCAGCAACAAAGAGTCTATTAACGGAGCGTAGTTTCAGCAACAAAGCACTCCAGCGAAAACCGATTTTGTTCTCCAGAATGCGTCTTGGGCTGCTGAAGGGGTACAGCTGCATGTGGCACACTTTTTATTGTGCGACTTATCATTTAAGGCCAGTGGGAAAACTAGTTTATATAAACAGTAGCTTGGTGCAAATATTTCATTCTGCTATTTCAAAGCAATTATTGACACTTCTTTCTTTGAACCAAAATTGGAAGAGGAAATTGGTCTTTCCTAATGATTGTAATCAATAAAGTCAGCATTATGTAACACTACTCTAAAAGCCTTCAGTTATTCTTAATGAGCTTGGTCTTATTTAGCAGGCCTATCCAGCAATTTACACCTAACAGGCATCCTTTTAATAATTAGTAATATGCATTGTGACAAGCTGACTGTCTGTAGCATAATTTTAGGATGTGAGAAATGTTTCAAATGGGCATTTTTGGGAGGCAGTTTTGAGTCTGGGGTGGTGCAGTGATTGCGACGCTCGACTATGTGCAAGAATGCAGGATCGAATTCGAGTCTAGGCGGCCGCTTTTGTTCGGAGGTGAAAAGCAAGGTGCCCGTGGGCTGTGCGATGTTTAGTGCACAATAAAGAACCCCAGGTGGTCGACATTTTTGCAGTCCTTCACGATGGTGCCTCATAGCCTGAGTCGCTTTGGAACATTAAGCCCCACAGACCAAACTAAACCAGTTTTGAGTCTGAGTAGGAATTGCTGATGTGCTGTTTCAATTTATTGTGTATTAGTAGGTCAGTTTGATATAAGCAACACATTCTCTTTGCAGCAATTTTTGACATATTCTTTTGTGACTGACACTCCGTTATGATAGCTGTTGCTAATATCCTTTTATAGTGCTTCAGGAAGATCTAACATCTGTTTCATTTAGTTGCCATAGAGCGGACAGTTGACCAGTTTTAACTATGGCTCCGACAAGTATTCAATACATATGCGGGATATTAATGGCCAAATAATGAGCACAAAATTTCCTCATACCTGAGGTATTGCTAGAAGCAGCCAAGGCAGAAGGCTAGGCAGTGTATGAGCTGGTACTTCCATTCTTCTCAGCCAAAAAACCCTCTTTTAGTTGTGATTTTTATTGTACATGTCTGGTTAAATTATTGTTGTAAAGCAACTTCCATATACATATCCTGATAGTTCTTGTATGTTATTCCTTCTATCAGTTGTCATCATTATTGCTAAAGGTGCTCAAAGACACACCACGCTCTACAGCCTTCAATACCTTAACCTCCTATAAAGGTTTCAAGTTCAACACACTCAACTCTGGTGTAAATACACTGTCTCATATGAATGTGTGATAAGTTATAACCAAAACAGAACAAAAGTACCTGCTTTCTTTTTGAGTATTTTTCTCATCTTCAGGCAATCTCCTTTTCACCACTTGTGATGCGGGCAACTGTTTGTTTGTTTAGAAAGTTGAATGTTCGAACTGAATAATGAGAAATAAAGTCTCATCTTCTTAGCCACACTTGTGTTCCATTTGTTTGTTTTTTCGGAAGCCATGTATGACCACTGCTTGAGTGCTTCCATCTTATGTAATCCAGTGTTCAGGTTAGTGGTTATAGCAACAAAGCAGAGGAGTTTGTTAAATGTGTAGTATTTTTACTACAGTTTATTACTGTTACAGCCTTCTGTAGGTGGTGCATATTGCTAAAAGTAGTGACTGTTACTATTTACAGAGTTAGTATATGTTGATTTAGGTAGCTGCTATTACTACCTCTGAGGTAGTGTATTTTGCTAAAGGTAGCTCCTCTTACTACCTCCTATAGGTAGTAGGTTTTGCTGTAGGTAGATACTTTTACTACCTGCAGTGGTAGTGAATACTAGTAAAGGTAGTTGTTCTTACTACCTTCTATAGGTAGTAAAGTTTACTAAATGTAGTTGCTGGTACTACATCTAGAAGTAGTAAAATTTGCTGGAGGTAGTTCTGATTACTACCTTCTATAGGTAGTAAAGTTTACTAAATGTAGTTGCTGGTACTACATCTAGAAGTAGTAAAATTTGCTGGAGGTAGTTCTGATTACTACCTTCTATAGGTAGTAAAGTTTACTAAATGTAGTCGCTGGTACTACATCTAGAAGTAGTAAAATTTGCTGGAGGTAGTTCTGATTACTACCTTCTAGAGGTAGTATATGCTACTACCTAGCAGATACTAACCTGCACTTACTAACTAGTTAGTAACATATGTGACAAGCAGTTACTACCCTAAAAGTTAGTAACCACAACTACCTTTTTTTTAAGAGTGTACCCCTTCTCCGGCGACCCTCAACCTTTCCCAACATCAAATCTTTCTCCAGCGACTCCTCTCTTCTCATCAAATGACCAAAGTAGCTGAGCTTTAACTTTAGAATTTGATCCTTCCGAGAGCAGTCAGGGTTTATGGTCGACAATCTCGACTGATTTGATCTTCTCGCAGTCCAAGGAACTCTCAAGAGTCTTCGCCAGCACCACAATTCAAACGCGTCAATTCTTCGGCGGTCAGCCTTTTTCACGGTCCAACTCTCGCATCCATACATCACAACTGGAAAGACCATACCACGAGTTATACGGATCTTGGTTGGCAGACTAATGTCTCTGCTCTTTACTAGGCGGTCAAGGCTAACCATTGCTCTCTTTCCCAGAAGCAGGCGTCTCCTAATTTCATGGCTGCAGTCTCCTTCCGAGGTAATCTTGGAGCCCAAGAAGAGAAAATCTGTCACAGCTTCCACTTCTTGTCCATTGATGCTCCAGGACTTGATAGGGCAAGACGCCATGATCTTTGTCTTTTTAATGTTCAGTTTAAGCCCAAACTTCTCACTTTCTTCTTGTACGCGCATCAGAAGTCTCTTGAGTTCCACTTCACTTTCTGCCATTAAAGTGGTATCATCCGCATATCTAAGGTTGTTGATACGTTTTGCAGCAATCTTGACTCCAGCTGAAGACTCGTCCAGACCGGCTTTCCTCATGATGCACTCTGCATATAGGTTAAATAGGCAGGGCGACAGTATGCAGCCTTGTCTCCTTTCTCAATTGGAAACCAATCAGTAAGACCATGCCCAGTTCTGACTGTGGCCTTTTGTCCTTCATACAGGTTCCTGAGGAGACAGATGAGGTGAATTGAAACTCCCATCTCTTGGAGAGCTTGCCACAATCTGCTGTGATCTACGCAGTCAAACGCTTTCGCATAATCAATAAAGCAGAAGTAGATGGGTTTCTGGAACTCTCTTGCTTTTTCCATGATCCAGCGAAGGTTGGAAGTTTGGTCTCTAGTTCCTCTGCCCTTGCGAAACCCAGCTTGCACGTCCGGAAGCTCCCGATCCACATATTGCTGCAGCCTACCTTGGAGGATTTTCAACATTACCTTGCTAGCATGCGAAAGAAGTGCGATCGTGCGGTAGTTGCAACAATCTTTGGCACTGCCTTTCTTTGGAATGGGGATGTAAACTGACTTCCTCCAATCCTGTGGCCACTGCAGAGTTGTCCAAATCTTCTGAAATAATGTATGCAGAATGTTAACAGCGTCATGGTTGAGGTTTTGAAGCAACTCAGCTGGAATGCCATCAATTCCGCTAGCTTTGTTCTTAGCAAGGCTAGCTAAGGCCCATTCAACCTCACTCTTCAGGATGCCCGGCTCGAGATCAGTAATCACAACCGTCTTAGGTCGGGTTTGCACATTCGGGTCCTTCTTGTACAGTTCTTCTGTGTATTCCTGCCACCTCTTCTTTATCTCTGAGGCTTCAGCGAGGTCCTTGCCTCGTTTGTCCTTTATCACGCCCAGCTTAGCACAGAAGCTTCCTTTGATATCTTTGGTTGTCTTATACAGAGCTCTTGTGTTCCTTAATTGGCTGTTGTCCTCAACTGCTTGGCACTGTATGTTCAGGAAGGCATTCTTATCTCTCCTCGCTATTTTCTGAAAATCCGCATTGAGAACCTTGTATCTTTCTCTTTCCCCCATAACTTTTGCCATCGTCCTTTCCTCAGCTATTTGCAAAGCCTCTTTAGGTAACCAGTTTGCTTTCTTGCATTTCTTTTGCTTTGGAACTACCTTAGTTAGCATCTTCTTGTATATATCACGAACATCAGTCCACATCTCTTCGGGCTCTCTGTCGTCTAGATCTAATTCTTGAAATCGATTCCTCACTTCCACAGCATATTCTAATGGAATTTGATCCAGATCACACCTGAAAGGCCTTCTAGTTTTCTGCGTTTTCCTCAATCGAAGCTTAATTTCGGCTACAAGAAGCTGATGACCGGTGCCACAATCGGCCCCAGGCCTTGTTTTTACTGCTTGTATAGCGCTTCTCCATCTCTGCGGCAAAGAATATAATGAATTAATTACGAAGGGTTAAAATACAGTCCCTAATCGAGTTCAATATTTTTTCATAAAATATTCTATATTGCGAATATTTGTTTTTTTAAGTAACATTTCTAGCTATTCTAGCAAGAAAAAAATTACCTTCCTTGTTTCAAATGTGTTCAGCATGTACGATGTCGAGAAACTCGCAAATTTGGCGCTAGCAGCATCCCCGCCGGAGGGAAATTGCCACAGTGCGATGAGCGCTTGAGGCAGCTAAGCTTACTGCCATGCCGTGTAGCTGTTTGACTGAATGCCACATCACCAGATGGTCAGCCTTTGTAGCCTTCTACTGCAAAAAGAAAAAGAAAAGCATGGCGAAGTGCGTGGTGTTCCCGCTTGTCCACGAGGGCCTGTCGCTGAGCGACGTGCATATGGATTGTGATGACGGCTTGTAAGTAGCTTTATTGACTTCATACACTTTTGCTCTGCTCGGAAACTCCTGTTTCAAGTTGTATATAATTAAGACTTCTTTTTTTATGTGACGATGCGAATGATGTACGAAGTACAGCATGTCTATTGGAAAGTTTCAACCGTACTTTTCAGACTTTAAAGTGTTTGAAACTATAGCTGAGTCGTTATTATGCTTACCGGCTTGCTCACGTAACAAGGTTGGCACCAGGCGTGTCCCAACTAAGGACTGAATATACCGTATTGCGTTGCGGACGGAATGTTAAGGCGAAAGCTTTTAAGAGCTCATACTATTGGCGTTTCTTCACTCACACTGTCAGTCAAATGTCACACAGCTGTCACAGCTGTCAGTCAAATGGCGTCATCACCCGAAAGCGAAACTAACGTTATCAGAAAAATAAAATCCGGTCTCCAAAGGGAATCTAATCTCCATCACTCGGATCCCCAGACGAGCGCTTTAACCAACTGCGCTATGTTCAGGATTTTTCTTTTTTCAGCATGGTATTTATTGCACGTTTAAATGCAGGAAAGAGCTGTACACATCATTTACAAAGTAATAAGCCTGTATCTGAGGAAGTTCAATTGAAATACACTACGCAACAGCACACAACTACAACATGCCTTAATAAACTTCACTAAAATGGTGGCAAGGAAAGGCAACACAACCATAATGGGAGCCAGACGTTGTTGTTGTTGTTGTTCTCCTCTAATGTGATGGCACATACCCACACAGGGGGATCGGCCAAGAATTGGGGTGCAGAGATATTAGATTTTGAGATGTATCGTAAAGCGCGCATCATAATTTTCCTTGTCTTCAGTGAGGATGGTGCAATGGCGCTGCAATTAGCGATAATCACAATAATTTCATTGGCAGTTGTAACGGCGGTGCGTTTAATTGATAATGATAATGAGAGCAAACGTGATGTACCGTGCGCAGTAGCAACGCTCAGGCTTTCACATTTCTGTAGTGTAGATTCCACAGTCCTCACGGATTTTTTTCGGTTCACGCGCTCAGTCACATAATTCATTGCACGTAGTCCGGCAGAATGGTAGATGTAAGCCACAATGCAGCCTAAATAGAGTGTACACAAAATTTGATTGGTAAGGGGACGTTATTATAGCAGCCCTTGGTGCTAATTGCTGTAAAGAAAATAAAAACATTTATGAGTGCCCTAATCACATAAGTAGACTTTTTCTTTTAAAACATTTTAAGCCTTAGTAGCCTATGTGCCATTAAGCCCCACTAAACTAAACTATCTTTTGAAACGTTCACTTTCTGTTTACTTCCGACTTTCAGCACGTCCTTCGAACCTCGGTTTGGTTTGTTTTCGTTTGGATTACGGGATTTGTCATCAAAAACCGGCTCAAGACATAAGAGACACCATAGTATAAGGCTTGTGGGTGAGGCGTCTGCCCGAGAAAGCAGCGCCGTAATCGACACAAAGGGCGGTAAAAGGTTACCCTTGTCTACACGATTAAGATTAATGGTGTGGCGTATAAATGGGACGAAGCGACAAACGAGCGACTTTGAGTGAATGAGCAGACATTTAAAAAAATGTTAGCGCCTCGGGACCACGTAGGGATTGATTGCGCATGGTTTCCGGCGGTTCAATCTTAATGCCCCTTAATTGTGGTAAACAAGGATTCTAATTTTGAACATGTTTTTCTTGAGCACGATGCTTATATAGTCATGACCGAGATTTAGTTGCGCGTGGCGTGACTCTGAAATATATCCCCTATATATACATATATAAATATATGAACGAAATAGCCGAGCAGGTAGTGTAGCTATTTTATTCAAAAGATCGATTAATAGCACATTTATTTCTAATTGACTCATATTGAAACACTGCGGTGAAAGTTATGCTCGCGAAACTGAATGTAAGGGTTGTGTATAGCGCGCCGGGGACTGGTGCAAATGGCATCCATGAGCTCAACAATCGGCTGCATGAATTGCGCACATAGCACAAATACCTTGTCGCTGCCGAAAATTATAATATCCCAGATGTCAGATCGGATGAAATGGAGCCATGTTCCCGAGAAAATCAAGCTGCGATTGCTATCGTTGAGGGGTGCTTTTCCCAGATCACACAAGTAGTCCACGAGCATATCCGTGTTCAAGGCGACATTGGATAATTTCTGTATCTCGTTTTTTTTTTTTATTCTGAAGGGCCGCGTCATGGCCGTACATAGTTAGCATTCTGTCTGGAATTTTGGCTCATTAATTAGTTAGTGTAACATTGCACCAGGATGTATTGACCGACAGGCAAACGCCTCGGAACCCCTGCAGGGATCTTTAACAGAGCAGACGACACCGCCACACTAGACGAATTAATTTGTATGTATGATTGCTTCGAGAAAAGAAGATATGAGAAATCTGCACTTGTCAATGAGCCATGCTGCCTTTCATAAAAATAGTTAACACATGTCTATAACAAAATATGTACCTATAGAATGCGAATCAAAATGTGTCCGCAATGGTTTGATTGCGAGAGAAAGTTTTAGCTTAAGAGAAAAGAATGAAGACATAAGACTAGGCAACGGCACCCAGTGAACCAATTGTTGTCCGTTGACATAATGCAATTTAATAAAAGGCTGAAATCAATAATAAAAAACTCAAAGGATCGGCTTTATCACATAACAATGAGTAAATATCTTTGTGATCTCCCCACAAGTTTTTGAGACCCCTGTCGGCAACAAAGACAACAGTAAAATGAATAAACACACCGCAGGGTATGTTTATTCATTATTTTATAGGGTATGTTTATAAGCCTCCGCCGAAATTGCGGAGGCTTATAACACCTGTTTTTATTTTTTTTTTTTGCAAATGTTTTTACTTTGGGTGACGGGAAGTCGACACAGTTCCCGTCGAACAGTAATCTAGCAGACCTAAACGAGCTGTAGTCGACATATGAGGGAATAGTGACTTCATTTCTGAAGTTAAACACTTCAAAAAGCTGCTGGTACCGAAGAAATACCGAATTTATTTCAAAGGGGTACGCCGAATGGACGGCTAGATATATGTTCATAATTTTCAACAAATTGTTGAATACGGGTGCGCTTCCGCATTACTAGAAGATCAATAAAGTTACAGCAGCTTTTAAGCATGGAGACACAACTAATGTTTCTGATTTTAGACCAATTGCACTAACATCAGTGTGCTGCAAACCTTTAGAGCATATTCTATCCAAACATATTCGTAAGTATGCATATCGCAATAGTTATCGTAGTGACTACTAACACAGGTTCCGGGAGGCTTATCAATGGTGACGCAAGTAATGGTATGTGTCCATGAGACTTCAGAAAAACGTTTTATAAGGTGAATCACAGAACAGTTGTAATGAATTTAAAAAGCTAATATGGGAACAAATTGGGTAGTTCATGTGGGTGGAAGACTTCCTCAGCAATCGCAAACAACAAAAAATAAAGAACAGCCAACAATAACAGAACACAAGGAAGTCACTTCCTTGTGTTCGGTTTTTATTGGCTCTTCTCTATTCTATAACATATACAAACTAGCCCAACAAAAATTTCTACTGACAAACAATATGTTGGCATTACCGAGAAGAGGTCAGCTTTATACGAAGGTAAGTCCGGTGTGCCCCAGTGGTCAGCTCTTAGCTCCCTTTTTTTTTCTGATATATATATATATATATATATATATATATATATATATATATATATATATATATATATATATATATCAGAAAATCAGCACAAGTAAAAATATAGAAATAACAGTAGAAATATATTATATAAAATAAGCACATATATATATATATATATATATATATATATATATATATATATATTTATATATATATATATATATATATATATATATATATATATATATATATATATATATATATATATATATATATATATATATATATGAGGGTGCTCGTTATAATAAATGAATGAAAGAAGCCAACAGTCGGCGAGGCCAAGGAAAGCATTTGGGATTGTACTTTGTCTTTTTTTTTAATTTTTTTTTTTACTTCGATAATCACATAAATTAGTAATGTAATCTGTTCAGGGGAAAGATAGTTAAACACAAAGTAGAAGAAAAAACAACGTGCCGATGGTGGGATCCGAACCCACGACCTCCGAATATCGCGTCCGGTGCTCTACCAACTGAGCTACATCGGCCGCTGTCCCCCCTGCTACTTTCTTGGGTATTAATGTTGTCTGTATACGAACCTTGAGAGTGTTCACCAGCGCCACCCTCAACCAAAGCGGCGGACGTGGAACGTCCTGTGTTACCGCCAGCGTCACGTAGAGCGTGATCAATAGGGAGGGCGAAAGCTGTGCTAGAACCCTCTTACGCTACCTATGGCTTCAAGACTGCCAGAACCGAGACCCCCGTAAGCTACAAGCAGATAAATGAAGGGGAAATGAGGGTGCTCGTTATAATAAATGAATGAAAGAAGCCAACAGTCGGCGAGGCCAAGGAAACCATTTGGAATTGTACTTTGTCTTTTTTTTTAATTTTTTTTTTTACTTCGATAATCACATAAATTAGTAATGTAATCTGTTCAGGGGAAAGATAGTTAAACACAAAGTAGAAGAAAAAACAACGTGCCGATGGTGGGATCCGAACCCACGACCTCCGAATATCGCGTCCGGTGCTCTACCAACTGAGCTACATCGGCCGCTGTCCCCCCTGCTACTTTCTTGGGTATTAATGTTGTCTGTATACGAACCTTGAGAGTGTTCACCAGCGCCACCCTCAACCAAAGCGGCGGACGTGGAACGTCCTGTGTTACCGCCAGCGTCACGTAGAACGTGATCAATAGGGAGGGCGAAAGCTGTGCTAGAACCCTCTTACGCTACCTATGGCTTCAAGACTGCCAGAACCGAGACCCCCGTAAGCTACAAGCAGATAAATGAAGGGGAAATGAGGGTGCTCGTTATAATAAATGAATGAAAGAAGCCAACAGTCGGCGAGGCCAAGGAAAGCATTTGGGATTGTACTTTGTCTTTTTTTTTAATTTTTTTTTTTTACTTCGATAATCACATAAATTAGTAATGTAATCTGTTCAGGGGAAAGATAGTTAAACACAAAGTAGAAGAAAAAACAACGTGCCGATGGTGGGATCCGAACCCACGACCTCCGAATATCGCGTCCGGTGCTCTACCAACTGAGCTACATCGGCCGCTGTCCCCCCTGCTACTTTCTTGGGTATTAATGTTGTCTGTATACGAACCTTGAGAGTGTTCACCAGCGCCACCCTCAACCAAAGCGGCGGACGTGGAACGTCCTGTGTTACCGCCAGCGTCACGTAGAACGTGATCAATAGGGAGGGCGAAAGCTGTGCTAGAACCCTCTTACGCTACCTATGGCTTCAAGACTGCCAGAACCGAGACCCCCGTAAGCTACAAGCAGATAAATGAAGGGGAAATGAGGGTGCTCGTTATAATAAATGAATGAAAGAAGCCAACAGTCGGCGAGGCCAAGGAAAGCATTTGGAATTGTACTTTGTCTTTTTTTTTTTTAATTTTTTTTTTTTACTTCGATAATCACATAAATTAGTAATGTAATCTGTTCAGGGGAAAGATAGTTAAACACAAAGTAGAAGAAAAAACAACGTGCCGAAGGTGGGATCCGAACCCACGACCTCCGAATATCGCGTCCGGTGCTCTACCAACTGAGCTACATCGGCCGCTGTCCCCCCTGCTACTTTCTTGGGTATTAATGTTGTCTGTATACGAACCTTGAGAGTGTTCACCAGCGCCACCCTCAACCAAAGCGGCGGACGTGGAACGTCCTGTGTTACCGCCAGCGTCACGTAGAACGTGATCAATAGGGAGGGCGAAAGCTGTGCTAGAACCCTCTTACGCTACCTATGGCTTCAAGACTGCCAGAACCGAGACCCCCGTAAGCTACAAGCAGATAAATGAAGGGGAAATGAGGGTGCTCGTTATAATAAATGAATGAAAGAAGCCAACAGTCGGCGAGGCCAAGGAAAGCATTTGGGATTGTACTTTGTCTTTTTTTTTAATTTTTTTTTTTTTTACTTCGATAATCACATAAATTAGTAATGTAATCTGTTCAGGGGAAAGATAGTTAAACACAAAGTAGAAGAAAAAACAACGTGCCGATGGTGGGATCCGAACCCACGACCTCCGAATATCGCGTCCGGTGCTCTACCAACTGAGCTACATCGGCCGCTGTCCCCCCTGCTACTTTCTTGGGTATTAATGTTGTCTGTATACGAACCTTGAGAGTGTTCACCAGCGCCACCCTCAACCAAAGCGGCGGACGTGGAACGTCCTGTGTTACCGCCAGCGTCACGTAGAACGTGATCAATAGGGAGGGCGAAAGCTGTGCTAGAACCCTCTTACGCTACCTATGGCTTCAAGACTGCCAGAACCGAGACCCCCGTAAGCTACAAGCAGATAAATGAAGGGGAAATGAGGGTGCTCGTTATAATAAATGAATGAAAGAAGCCAACAGTCGGCGAGGCCAAGGAAAGCATTTGGAATTGTACTTTGTCTTTTTTTTTAATTTTTTTTTTTACTTCGATAATCACATAAATTAGTAATGTAATCTGTTCAGGGGAAAGATAGTTAAACACAAAGTAGAAGAAAAAACAACGTGCCGATGGTGGGATCCGAACCCACGACCTCCGAATATCGCGTCCGGTGCTCTACCAACTGAGCTACATCGGCCGCTGTCCCCCCTGCTACTTTCTTGGGTATTAATGTTGTCTGTATACGAACCTTGAGAGTGTTCACCAGCGCCACCCTCAACCAAAGCGGCGGACGTGGAACGTCCTGTGTTACCGCCAGCGTCACGTAGAACGTGATCAATAGGGAGGGCGAAAGCTGTGCTAGAACCCTCTTACGCTACCTATGGCTTCAAGACTGCCAGAACCGAGACCCCCGTAAGCTACAAGCAGATAAATGAAGGGGAAATGAGGGTGCTCGTTATAATAAATGAATGAAAGAAGCCAACAGTCGGCGAGGCCAAGGAAAGCATTTGGGATTGTACTTTGTCTTTTTTTTTTAATTTTTTTTTTTACTTCGATAATCACATAAATTAGTAATGTAATCTGTTCAGTGGAAAGATAGTTAAACACAAAGTAGAAGAAAAAACAACGTGCCGATGGTGGGATCCGAACCCACGACCTCCGAATATCGCGTCCGGTGCTCTACCAACTGAGCTACATCGGCCGCTGTCCCCCCTGCTACTTTCTTGGGTATTAATGTTGTCTGTATACGAACCTTGAGAGTGTTCACCAGCGCCACCCTCAACCAAAGCGGCGGACGTGGAACGTCCTGTGTTACCGCCAGCGTCACGTAGAACGTGATCAATAGGGAGGGCGAAAGCTGTGCTAGAACCCTCTTACGCTACCTATGGCTTCAAGACTGCCAGAACCGAGACCCCCGTAAGCTACAAGCAGATAAATGAAGGGGAAATGAGGGTGCTCGTTATAATAAATGAATGAAAGAAGCCAACAGTCGGCGAGGCCAAGGAAAGCATTTGGGATTGTACTTTGTCTTTTTTTTAATTTTTTTTTTTTTACTTCGATAATCACATAAATTAGTAATGTAATCTGTTCAGGGGAAAGATAGTTAAACACAAAGTAGAAGAAAAAACAACGTGCCGATGGTGGGATCCGAACCCACGACCTCCGAATATCGCCTCCGGTGCTCTACCAACTGAGCTACATCGGCCGCTGTCCCCCCTGCTACTTTCTTGGGTATTAATGTTGTCTGTATACGAACCTTGAGAGTGTTCACCAGCGCCACCCTCAACCAAAGCGGCGGACGTGGAACGTCCTGTGTTACCGCCAGCGTCACGTAGAACGTGATTAATAGGGAGGGCGAAAGCTGTGCTAGAACCCTCTTACGCTACCTATGGCTTCAAGACTGCCAGAACCGAGACCCCCGTAAGCTACAAGCAGATAAATGAAGGGGAAATGAGGGTGCTCGTTATAATAAATGAATGAAAGAAGCCAACAGTCGGCGAGGCCAAGGAAAGCATTTGGGATTGTACTTTGTCTTTTTTTTTTAATTTTTTTTTTACTTCGATAATCACATAAATTAGTAATGTAATCTGTTCAGGGGAAAGATAGTTAAACACAAAGTAGAAGAAAAAACAACGTGCCGATGGTGGGATCCGAACCCACGACCTCCGAATATCGCGTCCGGTGCTCTACCAACTGAGCTACATCGGCCGCTGTCCCCCCTGCTACTTTCTTGGGTATTAATGTTGTCTGTATACGAACCTTGAGAGTGTTCACCAGCGCCACCCTCAACCAAAGCGGCGGACGTGGAACGTCCTGTGTTACCGCCAGCGTCACGTAGAACGTGATCAATAGGGAGGGCGAAAGCTGTGCTAGAACCCTCTTACGCTACCTATGGCTTCAAGACTGCCAGAACCGAGACCCCCGTAAGCTACAAGCAGATAAATGAAGGGGAAATGAGGGTGCTCGTTATAATAAATGAATGAAAGAAGCCAACAGTCGGCGAGGCCAAGGAAAGCATTTGGGATTGTACTTTGTCTTTTTTTTTTAATTTTTTTTTTTACTTCGATAATCACATAAATTAGTAATGTAATCTGTTCAGGGGAAAGATAGTTAAACACAAAGTAGAAGAAAAAACAACGTGCCGATGGTGGGATCCGAACCCACGACCTCCGAATATCGCGTCCGGTGCTCTACCAACTGAGCTACATCGGCCGCTGTCCCCCCTGCTACTTTCTTGGGTATTAATGTTGTCTGTATACGAACCTTGAGAGTGTTCACCAGCGCCACCCTCAACCAAAGCGGCGGACGTGGAACGTCCTGTGTTACCGCCAGCGTCACGTAGAACGTGATCAATAGGGAGGGCGAAAGCTGTGCTAGAACCCTCTTACGCTACCTATGGCTTCAAGACTGCCAGAACCGAGACCCCCGTAAGCTACAAGCAGATAAATGAAGGGGAAATGAGGGTGCTCGTTATAATAAATGAATGAAAGAAGCCAACAGTCGGCGAGGCCAAGGAAAGCATTTGGGATTGTACTTTGTCTTTTTTTTTTTAATTTTTTTTTTTACTTCGATAATCACATAAATTAGTAATGTAATCTGTTCAGGGGAAAGATAGTTAAACACAAAGTAGAAGAAAAAACAACGTGCCGATGGTGGGATCCGAACCCACGACCTCCGAATATCGCGTCCGGTGCTCTACCAACTGAGCTACATCGGCCGCTGTCCCCCCTGCTACTTTCTTGGGTATTAATGTTGTGTGTATACGAACCTTGAGAGTGTTCACCAGCGCCACCCTCAACCAAAGCGGCGGACGTGGAACGTCCTGTGTTACCGCCAGCGTCACGTAGAACGTGATCAATAGGGAGGGCGAAAGCTGTGCTAGAACCCTCTTACGCTACCTATGGCTTCAAGACTGCCAGAACCGAGACCCCCGTAAGCTACAAGCAGATAAATGAAGGGGAAATGAGGGTGCTCGTTATAATAAATGAATGAAAGAAGCCAACAGTCGGCGAGGCCAAGGAAAGCATTTGGGATTGTACTTTGCCTTTTTTTTTTAATTTTTTTTTTTTACTTCGATAATCACATAAATTAGTAATGTAATCTGTTCAGGGGAAAGATAGTTAAACACAAAGTAGAAGAAAAAACAACGTGCCGATGGTGGGATCCGAACCCACGACCTCCGAATATCGCGTCCGGTGCTCTACCAACTGAGCTACATCGGCCGCTGTCCCCCTGCTACTTTCTTGGGTATTAATGTTGTCTGTATACGAACCTTGAGAGTGTTCACCAGCGCCACCCTCAACTAAAGCGGCGGACGTGGAACGTCCTGTGTTACCGCCAGCGTCACGTAGAACGTGATCAATAGGGAGGGCGAAAGCTGTGCTAGAACCCTCTTACGCTACCTATGGCTTCAAGACTGCCAGAACCGAGACCCCCGTAAGCTACAAGCAGATAAATGAAGGGGAAATGAGGGTGCTCGTTATAATAAATGAATGAAAGAAGCCAACAGTCGGCGAGGCCAAGGAAAGCATTTGGGATTGTACTTTGTCTTTTTTTTTTAATTCTTTTTTTTTTTTTACTTCGATAATCACATAAATTAGTAATGTAATCTGTTCAGGGGAAAGATAGTTAAACACAAAGTTGAAGAAAAAACAACGTGCCGATGGTGGGATCCGAACCCACGACCTCCGAATATCGCGTCCGGTGCTCTACCAACTGAGCTACATCGGCCGCTGTCCCCCCTGCTACTTTCTTGGGTATTAATGTTGTCTGTATACGAACCTTGAGAGTGTTCACCAGCGCCACCCTCAACCAAAGCGGCGGACGTGGAACGTCCTGTGTTACCGCCAGCGTCACGTAGAACGTGATCAATAGGGAGGGCGAAAGCTGTGCTAGAACCCTCTTACGCTACCTATGGCTTCAAGACTGCCAGAACCGAGACCCCCGTAAGCTACAAGCAGATAAATGAAGGGGAAATGAGGGTGCTCGTTATAATAAATGAATGAAAGAAGCCAACAGTCGGCGAGGCCAAGGAAAGCATTTGGGATTGTACTTTGTCTTTTTTTTTTTAATTTTTTTTTTACTTCGATAATCACATAAATTAGTAATGTAATCTGTTCAGGGGAAAGATAGTTAAACACAAAGTAGAAGAAAAAACAACGTGCCGATGGTGGGATCCGAACCCACGACCTCCGAATATCGCGTCCGGTGCTCTACCAACTGAGCTACATCGGCCGCTGTCCCCCCTGCTACTTTCTTGGGTATTAATGTTGTCTGTATACGAACCTTGAGAGTGTTCACCAGCGCCACCCTCAACCAAAGCGGCGGACGTGGAACGTCCTGTGTTACCGCCAGCGTCACGTAGAACGTGATCAATAGGGAGGGCGAAAGCTGTGCTAGAACCCTCTTACGCTACCTATGGCTTCAAGACTGCCAGAACCGAGACCCCCGTAAGCTACAAGCAGATAAATGAAGGGGAAATGAGGGTGCTCGTTATAATAAATGAATGAAAGAAGCCAACAGTCGGCGAGGCCAAGGAAAGCATTTGGGATTGTACTTTGTCTTTTTTTTTAAATTTTTTTTTTTACTTCGATAATCACATAAATTAGTAATGTAATCTGTTCAGGGGAAAGATAGTTAAACACAAAGTAGAAGAAAAAACAACGTGCCGATGGTGGGATCCGAACCCACGACCTCCGAATATCGCGTCCGGTGCTCTACCAACTGAGCTACATCGGCCGCTGTCCCCCCTGCTACTTTCTTGGGTATTAATGTTGTCTGTATACGAACCTTGAGAGTGTTCACCAGCGCCACCCTCAACCAAAGCGGCGGACGTGGAACGTCCTGTGTTACCGCCAGCGTCACGTAGAACGTGATCAATAGGGAGGGCGAAAGCTGTGCTAGAACCCTCTTACGCTACCTATGGCTTCAAGACTGCCAGAACCGAGACCCCCGTAAGCTACAAGCAGATAAATGAAGGGGAAATGAGGGTGCTCGTTATAATAAATGAATGAAAGAAGCCAACAGTCGGCGAGGCCAAGGAAAGCATTTGGGATTGTACTTTGTCTTTTTTTTTTAATTTTTTTTTTTTTTACTTCGATAATCACATAAATTAGTAATGTAATCTGTTCAGGGGAAAGATAGTTAAACACAAAGTAGAAGAAAAAACAACGTGCCGATGGTGGGATCCGAACCCACGACCTCCGAATATCGCGTCCGGTGCTCTACCAACTGCGCTACATCGGCCGCTGTCCCCCCTGCTACTTTCTTGGGTATTAATGTTGTCTGTATACGAACCTTGAGAGTGTTCACCAGCGCCACCCTCAACCAAAGCGGCGGACGTGGAACGTCCTGTGTTACCGCCAGCGTCACGTAGAACGTGATCAATAGGGAGGGCGAAAGCTGTGCTAGAACCCTCTTACGCTACCTATGGCTTCAAGACTGCCAGAACCGAGACCCCCGTAAGCTACAAGCAGATAAATGAAGGGGAAATGAGGGTGCTCGTTATAATAAATGAATGAAAGAAGCCAACAGTCGGTGAGGCCAAGGAAAGCATTTGGGATTGTACTTTGTCTTTTTTTTTAATTTTTTTTTTACTTCGATAATCACATAAATTAGTAATGTAATCTGTTCAGGGGAAAGATAGTTAAACACAAAGTAGAAGAAAAAACAACGTGCCGATGGTGGGATCCGAACCCACGACCTCCGAATATCGCGTCCGGTGCTCTACCAAATGAGCTACATCGGCCGCTGTCCCCCCTGCTACTTTCTTGGGTATTAATGTTGTCTGTATACGAACCTTGAGAGTGTTCACCAGCGCCACCCTCAACCAAAGCGGCGGACGTGGAACGTCCTGTGTTACCGCCAGCGTCACGTAGAACGTGATCAATAGGGAGGGCGAAAGCTGTGCTAGAACCCTCTTACGCTACCTATGGCTTCAAGACTGCCAGAACCGAGACCCCCGTAAGCTACAAGCAGATAAATGAAGGGGAAATGAGGGTGCTCGTTATAATAAATGAATGAAAGAAGCCAACAGTCGGCGAGGCCAAGGAAAGCATTTGGGATTGTACTTTGTCTTTTTTTTTTTTTAATTTTTTTTTTTACTTCGATAATCACATAAATTAGTAATGTAATCTGTTCAGGGGAAAGATAGTTAAACACAAAGTAGAAGAAAAAACAACGTGCCGATGGTGGGATCCGAACCCACGACCTCCGAATATCGCGTCCGGTGCTCTACCAACTGAGCTACATCGGCCGCTGTCCCCCCTGCTACTTTCTTGGGTATTAATGTTGTCTGTATACGAACCTTGAGAGTGTTCACCAGCGCCACCCTCAACCAAAGCGGCGGACGTGGAACGTCCTGTGTTACCGCCAGCGTCACGTAGAACGTGATCAATAGGGAGGGCGAAAGCTGTGCTAGAACCCTCTTACGCTACCTATGGCTTCAAGACTGCCAGAACCGAGACCCCCGTAAGCTACAAGCAGATAAATGAAGGGGAAATGAGGGTGCTCGTTATAATAAATGAATGAAAGAAGCCAACAGTCGGCGAGGCCAAGGAAAGCATTTGGGATTGTACTTTGTCTTTTTTTTTTAATTTTTTTTTTTTACTTCGATAATCACATAAATTAGTAATGTAATCTGTTCAGGGGAAAGATAGTTAAACACAAAGTAGAAGAAAAAACAACGTGCCGATGGTGGGATCCGAACCCACGACCTCCGAATATCGCGTCCGGTGCTCTACCAACTGAGCTACATCGGCCGCTGTCCCCCCTGCTACTTTCTTGGGTATTAATGTTGTCTGTATACGAACCTTGAGAGTGTTCACCAGCGCCACCCTCAACCAAAGCGGCGGACGTGGAACGTCCTGTGTTACCGCCAGCGTCACGTAGAACGTGATCAATAGGGAGGGCGAAAGCTGTGCTAGAACCCTCTTACGCTACCTATGGCTTCAAGACTGCCAGAACCGAGACCCCCGTAAGCTACAAGCAGATAAATGAAGGGGAAATGAGGGTGCTCGTTATAATAAATGAATGAAAGAAGCCAACAGTCGGCGAGGCCAAGGAAAGCATTTGGGATTGTACTTTGTCTTTTTTTTTTAATTTTTTTTTTTTACTTCGATAATCACATAAATTAGTAATGTAATCTGTTCAGGGGAAAGATAGTTAAACACAAAGTAGAAGAAAAAACAACGTGCCGATGGTGGGATCCGAACCCACGACCTCCGAATATCGCGTCCGGTGCTCTACCAACTGAGCTACATCGGCCGCTGTCCCCCCTGCTACTTTCTTGGGTATTAATGTTGTGTGTATACGAACCTTGAGAGTGTTCACCAGCGCCACCCTCAACCAAAGCGGCGGACGTGGAACGTCCTGTGTTACCGCCAGCGTCACGTAGAACGTGATCAATAGGGAGGGCGAAAGCTGTGCTAGAACCCTCTTACGCTACCTATGGCTTCAAGACTGCCAGAACCGAGACCCCCGTAAGCTACAAGCAGATAAATGAAGGGGAAATGAGGGTGCTCGTTATAATAAATGAATGAAAGAAGCCAACAGTCGGCGAGGCCAAGGAAAGCATTTGGGATTGTACTTTGCCTTTTTTTTAATTTTTTTTTTTACTTCGATAATCACATAAATTAGTAATGTAATCTGTTCAGGGGAAAGATAGTTAAACACAAAGTAGAAGAAAAAACAACGTGCCGATGGTGGGATCCGAACCCACGACCTCCGAATATCGCGTCCGGTGCTCTACCAACTGAGCTACATCGGCCGCTGTCCCCCTGCTACTTTCTTGGGTATTAATGTTGTCTGTATACGAACCTTGAGAGTGTTCACCAGCGCCACCCTCAACTAAAGCGGCGGACGTGGAACGTCCTGTGTTACCGCCAGCGTCACGTAGAACGTGATCAATAGGGAGGGCGAAAGCTGTGCTAGAACCCTCTTACGCTACCTATGGCTTCAAGACTGCCAGAACCGAGACCCCCGTAAGCTACAAGCAGATAAATGAAGGGGAAATGAGGGTGCTCGTTATAATAAATGAATGAAAGAAGCCAACAGTCGGCGAGGCCAAGGAAAGCATTTGGGATTGTACTTTGTCTTTTTTTTTTAATTTTTTTTTTTTACTTCGATAATCACATAAATTAGTAATGTAATCTGTTCAGGGGAAAGATAGTTAAACACAAAGTAGAAGAAAAAACAACGTGCCGATGGTGGGATCCGAACCCACGACCTCCGAATATCGCGTCCGGTGCTCTACCAACTGAGCTACATCGGCCGCTGTCCCCCCTGCTACTTTCTTGGGTATTAATGTTGTCTGTATACGAACCTTGAGAGTGTTCACCAGCGCCACCCTCAACCAAAGCGGCGGACGTGGAACGTCCTGTGTTACCGCCAGCGTCACGTAGAACGTGATCAATAGGGAGGGCGAAAGCTGTGCTAGAACCCTCTTACGCTACCTATGGCTTCAAGACTGCCAGAACCGAGACCCCCGTAAGCTACAAGCAGATAAATGAAGGGGAAATGAGGGTGCTCGTTATAATAAATGAATGAAAGAAGCCAACAGTCGGCGAGGCCAAGGAAAGCATTTGGGATTGTACTTTGTCTTTTTTTTTTAATTTTTTTTTTTTTACTTCGATAATCACATAAATTAGTAATGTAATCTGTTCAGGGGAAAGATAGTTAAACACAAAGTAGAAGAAAAAACAACGTGCCGCTGGTGGGATCCGAACCCACGACCTCCGAATATCGCGTCCGGTGCTCTACCAACTGAGCTACATCGGCCGCTGTCCCCCCTGCTACTTTCTTGGGTATTAATGTTGTCTGTATACGAACCTTGAGAGTGTTCACCAGCGCCACCCTCAACCAAAGCGGCGGACGTGGAACGTCCTGTGTTACCGCCAGCGTCACGTAGAACGTGATCAATAGGGAGGGCGAAAGCTGTGCTAGAACCCTCTTACGCTACCTATGGCTTCAAGACTGCCAGAACCGAGACCCCCGTAAGCTACAAGCAGATAAATGAAGGGGAAATGAGGGTGCTCGTTATAATAAATGAATGAAAGAAGCCAACAGTCGGCGAGGCCAAGGAAAGCATTTGGGATTGTACTTTGTCTTTTTTTTTTTAATTTTTTTTTTACTTCGATAATCACATAAATTAGTAATGTAATCTGTTCAGGGGAAAGATAGTTAAACACAAAGTAGAAGAAAAAACAACGTGCCGATGGTGGGATCCGAACCCACCACCTCCGAATATCGCGTCCGGTGCTCTACCAACTGAGCTACATCGGCCGCTGTCCCCCCTGCTACTTTCTTGGGTATTAATGTTGTCTGTATACGAACCTTGAGAGTGTTCACCAGCGCCACCCTCAACCAAAGCGGCGGACGTGGAACGTCCTGTGTTACCGCCAGCGTCACGTAGAACGTGATCAATAGGGAGGGCGAAAGCTGTGCTAGAACCCTCTTACGCTACCTATGGCTTCAAGACTGCCAGAACCGAGACCCCCGTAAGCTACAAGCAGATAAATGAAGGGGAAATGAGGGTGCTCGTTATAATAAATGAATGAAAGAAGCCAACAGTCGGCGAGGCCAAGGAAAGCATTTGGAATTGTACTTTGTCTTTTTTTTTTAATTTTTTTTTTACTTCGATAATCACACAAATTAGTAATGTAATCTGTTCAGGGGAAAGATAGTTAAACACAAAGTAGAAGAAAAAACAACGTGCCGATGGTGGGATCCGAACCCACGACCTCCGAATATCGCGTCCGGTGCTCTACCAACTGAGCTACATCGGCCGCTGTCCCCCCTGCTACTTTCTTGGGTATTAATGTTGTCTGTATACGAACCTTGAGAGTGTTCACCAGCGCCACCCTCAGCCAAAGCGGCGGACGTGGAACGTCCTGTGTTACCGCCAGCGTCACGTAGAACGTGATCAATAGGGAGGGCGAAAGCTGTGCTAGAACCCTCTTACGCTACCTATGGCTTCAAGACTGCCAGAACCGAGACCCCCGTAAGCTACAAGCAGATAAATGAAGGGGAAATGAGGGTGCTCGTTATAATAAATGAATGAAAGAAGCCAACAGTCGGCGAGGCCAAGGAAAGCATTTGGGATTGTACTTTGTCTTTTTTTTTTATTTTTTACTTCGATAATCACATAAATTAGTAATGTAATCTGTTCAGGGGAAAGATAGTTAAACACAAAGTAGAAGAAAAAACAACGTGCCGATGGTGGGATCCGAACCCACGACCTCCGAATATCGCGTCCGGTGCTCTACCAACTGAGCTACATCGGCCGCTGTCCCCCCTGCTACTTTCTTGGGTATTAATATTGTCTGTATACGAACCTTGAGAGTGTTCACCAGCGCCACCCTCAACCAAAGCGGCGGACGTGGAACGTCCTGTGTTACCGCCAGCGTCACGTAGAACGTGATCAATAGGGAGGGCGAAAGCTATGCTACAACCCTTTTACGCTACCTATGGCTTCAAGACTGCCAGAACCGAGACGCCCGTAAACTACAAGCAGATAAATGAAGGGGAAATGAGGGTGCTCGTTATAATAAATGAATGAAAGAAGCCAACAGTCGGCGAGGCCAAGGAAAGCATTTGGGATTGTACTTTGTCTTTTTTTTTTAATTTTTTTTTTACTTCGATAATCACATAAATTAGTAATGTAATCTGTTCAGGGGAAAGATAGTTAAACACAAAGTAGAAGAAAAAACAACGTGCCGATGGTGGGATCCGAACCCACGACCTCCGAATATCGCGTCCGGTGCTCTACCAACTGAGCTACATCGGCCGCTGTCCCCCCTGCTACTTTCTTGGGTATTAATGTTGTCTGTATACGAACCTTGAGAGTGTTCACCAGCGCCACCCTCAACCAAAGCGGCGGACGTGGAACGTCCTGTGTTACCGCCAGCGTCACGTAGAACGTGATCAATAGGGAGGGCGAAAGCTGTGCTAGAACCCTCTTACGCTACCTATGGCTTCAAGACTGCCAGAACCGAGACCCCCGTAAGCTACAAGCAGATAAATGAAGGGGAAATGAGGGTGCTCGTTATAATAAATGAATGAAAGAAGCCAACAGTCGGCGAGGCCAAGGAAAGCATTTGGAATTGTACTTTGTCTTTTTTTTTAATTTTTTTTTTACTTCGATAATCACATAAATTAGTAATGTAATCTGTTCAGGGGAAACATAGTTAAACACAAAGTAGAAGAAAAAACAACGTGCCGATGGTGGGATCCGAACCCACGACCTCCGAATATCGCGTCCGGTGCTCTACCAACTGAGCTACATCGGCCGCTGTCCCCCCTGCTACTTTCTTGGGTATTAATGTTGTCTGTATACGAACCTTGAGAGTGTTCACCAGCGCCACCCTCAACCAAAGCGGCGGACGTGGAACGTCCTGTGTTACCGCCAGCGTCACGTAGAACGTGATCAATAGGGAGGGCGAAAGCTGTGCTAGAACCCTCTCACGCTACCTATGGCTTCAAGACTGCCAGAACCGAGACCCCCGTAAGCTACAAGCAGATAAATGAAGGGGAAATGAGGGTGCTCGTTATAATAAATGAATGAAAGAAGCCAACAGTCGGCGAGGCCAAGGAAAGCATTTGGGATTGTACTTTGTCTTTTTTTCTAATTTTTTTTTACTTCGATAATCACATAAATTAGTAATGTAATCTGTTCAGGGGAAGGATAGTTAAACACAAAGTAGAAGAAAAAACAACGTGCCGATGGTGGGATCCGAACCCACGACCTCCGAATATCGCGTCCGGTGCTCTACCAACTGAGCTACATCAGCCGCTGTCCCCCCTGCTACTTTCTTGGGTATTGATGTTGTCTGTATACGAACCTTGAGAGTGTTCACCAGCGCCACCCTCAACCAAAGCGGCGGACGTGGAACGTCCTGTGTTACCGCCAGCGTCACGTAGAACGTGATCAATAGGGAGGGCGAAAGCTGTGCTAGAACCCTCTTACGCTACCTATGGCTTCAAGACTGCCAGAACCGAGACCCCCGTAAGCTACAAGCAGATAAATGAAGGGGAAATGAGGGTGCTCGTTGTAATAAATGAATGAAAGAAGCCAACAGTCGGCGAGGCCAAGGAAAGCATTTGGGATTGTACTTTGTCTTTTTTTTTTTTTAATTTTTTTTTTTACTTCGATAATCACATAAATTAGTAATGTAATCTGTTCAGGGGAAAGATAGTTAAACACAAAGTAGAAGAAAAAACAACGTGCCGATGGTGGGATCCGAACCCACGACCTCCGAATATCGCGTCCGGTGCTCTACCAACTGATCTACAACGGCCGCTGTCCCCCCTGCTACTTTCTTGGGTATTAATGTTGTCTGTATACGAACCTTGAGAGTGTTCACCAGCGCCACCCTCAACCAAAGCGGCGGACGTGGAACGTCCTGTGTTACCGCCAGCGTCACGTAGAACGTGATCAATAGGGAGGGCGAAAGCTGTGCTAGAACCCTCTTCTTCTACTTTGTGTTTAACTATCTTTCCCCTGAACAGATTACATTACTAATTTATGTGATTATCGAAGTAAAAAAAAAAATAAAAAAAGAAAAAGACAAAGTACAATCCCAAATGCTTTCCTTGGCCTCGCCGACTGTTGGCTTCTTTCATTCATAAATATATATATATATATATATATATATATATATATATATATATATATATATATATATATATATAAATGGCCTGATTCGTTTCGCCACAAAACGTAGTGGTATTCGCAGATGAATGCATCATTTAGAGTGAAATTAAATGCGCTAGTGACCAAGTCCAGCAAAATGATTTTTTCATTTGAAATACAGAACTCGAATACACAATGACAGATGTCCTTAGCCTCGCAAAAGACAGCCTGCATGACAACTAATTACTCACAAGTCAAACCTCAGAGGGACAAAATATATAGATAAAGCTGTCGAGAAGGGGAACATAAGAATAGACTACCAGAGACACGTCCTAAAACAGGCTTCCACAGACACAAAACTGTCACCGTACAAGAAGCCTGAGCGACCCATACTTGAGTATGCATGTGAAATATGGGACCAATACCACAAAAGCCAATATCTAAACTATAGCAGATACAGAGACGCGCCTTATCCTTCATTTTCTATCAGTTCTTAAGGTTGGATTTCGTGACCCTCTTTTATACGAAAGCTGATTTGCCTTTCCTATGAGACGAAAAGAAAACAGACTACTAAATCTTTTTTTATTTTGTTATTGATGGTTTAGTCCATGTGAGGAAAGGACAATTCATAAACGAAATAAGAAAATGCATATGCCGTAATAATTGTAGTGGACATGTCCAATTATAGAGAATTTTCAAGGACTGTTTCAAAAATTCCTTTTTTTTTTCTGCAACAGCATCCGAATGGAATGGGCTATCAAACCAATTTCTAAATTCACAATCTTGAGGACAACGCTTCATATGCGTTGCTAAATATTCAAAGCAATTGATTATATAAAACTAATATTTAATTGTCCGCAATTTTCGCCAGTATTTTATGACTATTTTTTTGACACTGTTTTATTGATTCCACTGTGTTCACAGCATCTTCGTTACTGGCCGTCTACATTTCCTTCATGTTTGATGCTGCCACAACGGTTATCTTGGTCCGGGTTGGACGGGTAGAATGTGCAAATAAAGTTATGGTAATCAACTAAAAAGCAAGGTTTCGAATGCAGTAGGCTTGTTTCAAGGCGCCGCCATTCATTCGAGCACAGGCTCATTTTATCTTTGTCGTGTCTGGCAGTGTACATACGTGCACGGTGCTATACTTCAGTTATTTTTGCCGTTTCCCTCTGCTATCTATTTTTACAACAGCTAGTGCAGGAAGCTCTCAGGGAAGATCAGCTGTGCGATCAACAGTGTGAAGGCAGCGACAACAGCTCTAAGCCAAAGCACAGCTTAAACCTTCGTTCTCACGGTCATACTGCAACTACAGCTCCTTCCACACTTAGAGGGAACCTGCGTGCACCTACCCGCCGCGCTTTGTGCCACGCTGCCGCCGAACGCCTGGGAGTATCGGCGACAAAGGCGCGTGCACAATAAACAGGGTTGGTTGCTCCTTCCTCTCATGTGCATGGGGCAGCCATTTTCGCCGGCTCATAGAGGGAGTCGTTCTGAAAGCACGGTGCGGAGAAGCGCTGCACGTTTCCCTGTAAGTACGAGAGAGGCTGCACATGTGCACGAAAGTGCACGAGCTCCTACTTGTTTGAGTAAAACTGTTTTATTCTACATTCCAGACGACGATGCCAGTTGTGTGACTCCGCTGGCTTTTGCGGCTGTGGGTTTTACGTAAAGCCCGACACGCCTGGTGAAAAAACTGTCAATGAATCGCCCTCTGAACAATCATTGGTACTTGAAAAGGCGCTTTGCACTGATTCAGCCATGCTAACAAGAGGGCATAGTGCGGCTTCGGACAGTTTCGTATGCAAGGGACTAGAACAGCTCAGCGAACGAGCACATGATGTCACATTTGATGTCTCAGCAAAACGTGTCTCCAGTTTCTGATTCCCCTTTCTTTACCGATATTCGGTTTTTCGTAGCTGTAATTTCATTTCCGTTATTTTTAATATTGTATTGTGCTCATTAAAGGACGTTTTCAGAAACACAAAGCACAATGCACCCGAAATATATAAAAACCACTGGAGTTGCTCTTAACCATCCGTAGGTTCCTCATTTGTAATCCTTTCTCTCAGTTTTCTCGTTGGAAGTAATATCTGCGAAGACTCGGTAGTTGTCCTTTCTTTTCCCTTAGGCTAACAAGGAACGTTGTTTTGCATAATAAGGCAATGGTTAACTAAGCACGTGCGGTATTCACGCGCTATATACTAGGGTTTCCTCTAAATGGGCATGTTTTTACTATTAAGGGCAGAAACAAGTGCAAGCAGCGGCAGCTGCATTGTTACTTAGAAAAGCAAACGCTAGCTTGCTGTTATCCCGGTTTGTGTTAATAAGCCCAAATGGGCCTCATTATTCAGTAGCCTTGCACTATGGCGTAACTCATAGATCACAGTATTGATTTGGCACGTAAACACCTACTATTTAATTGGTCATCGTATCAAACAAAAGAAACATGGATGCACTGGTTACTAATGCGTGAGCATTAAGTGTCTATGTTTGAAGTTTGGCGTCTCCAAATGTTGTGCACACAGTTTCTTCGTAACGGAACGAGTTACCAAAAAAAACAAAAGAAGAGTTTGTACCTGATAGAGGATGAAAACTCTCGTCTGGAAAATCGCATGAATAAAATTGGGTAAATCAGTAATTAATTACGGCCAAATAAGTGAATCACACGTCAAAATAGCGAGGCAGAGTAGTAGAAACGTCCGAATGTCACCGCACACTGCCGGTCACATGATGGGTGCAAAGGTCCTTTGACGCGTGGTAAAAGAAAATATAAAGAACATGCGCAGCTTGTTACACAGTGTCGCCAACGATGCAGCTGCTATCATAATTCCGCATTGTACAATCTCTACAGGGGGCCTGCGATATACCGCGTGCCGTAGCAATGCACGCTTACGCATTTCTCCGGTGCAGATTCCGCAGTGTTCTACGAATTTTTGTGATACCAATCGCGTGTCATTACTCCACTACAGCAGTGGATTTGCGCAGAGGACCGGTCCCAAAATACGAAGTGACTGCTTATGCGATGATTCAAGGAGCAGGGCAAGAAGAGGGGAGGATTGTCATAGGAGGCGAGCGAGAAAGAAGGGTCGTTGAAAAGGCGGGCGCAGCTGGTGGGCGAGAGGGCGACAGAGAACGGTGGAGGAGAGCGAGCGCTTTCTGCCCAGACAGCGAAATTGTGCCGGCGTGGTTTATCGAGCGTGCCACATCGGGGAGCTCCATAGGTCTGTTTAGGAGCGCGACTCGGTGGCCGGCTGTTGGCTCCGAGCAGAGGCCATGCTGGGTGGGGTCTGGTCCCATTCGTCGGCATAAGGTAAGCTGAGATGAGCGCTGAAATTGCGTCGGCTTTGTGGCTAAGTGGAGCAGTGCCGGAGCTTCAATTGTAGGGAGCTAAAAAATTACGACTTATGACCGAAGACAGGTTGGTGAGCTAAGCATACTATAGATGCAAAAGTGACGTTTGCCTAGAAATATTATGGCCAAAGGCAACGTGCTACCTCCTCCTTATGGTATACTTTAGAGGGAAACCATGGGTACGGCAAACTGAACAGTACATAATCAGGCGGTTCCTAGAAGCAGAATTGTAGGATAATGATTTGAGCGGCGAGTGTTTTGATGTCAGTAGTTATAAAGTTGAGAAATATAAACAAATATGCCCTTCAAGTCAGCGTAGGTTCTCCGAAATAGGGAAACTGACCTTGTTCGGCTGCAAGAGT
Source organism: Amblyomma maculatum (assembly GCF_055883805.1). Lineage (NCBI taxonomy): Eukaryota > Metazoa > Arthropoda > Arachnida > Ixodida > Ixodidae > Amblyomma > Amblyomma maculatum. Next base: position 150,928,069 of record NC_139345.1, on the reverse strand, counting down.
TAGTACTCTAACCTCGTTTCGAATACTGTTTTTTAAATTATATAAACCAAAATAGTGCGCACTCAATACTGTGCCACCTTTGCAAGCACAAGACAACAAATACGACATATTTTGCTGAACGTATTAGAGTTCAGGGTTACCGCCTATGAACGCGTGAGGTACATGTTTCATGTTATTCGATATTGATTTCTCTTTTCAAAATCGTGCATGATCTACTTCATTGTTACTCTGCAGTTTGACTGCATGTAAGGCGGATATCATTTACATGCCAGAGTACAACAAAACGATACTTCTTTAAGCAAAATTACCTGATAAATTATTTTATCTTTGGCGTTACAGCATATCATTGCACTCTTACGTTAAAGTTTGTCGAAATCAAGCACGAGCCCTGTTTACCTTATTTCACTTTCAATTCGCGGTTAGTTCGAAAGCTCTTGAAGTTTCTTTTCACATCCCAAAAAATGGGTGAATTAGAGCCGCGTCAATACATTTTCGTGATCCAGCATTAGCACGAGCATGGATGCTACCTACACAATACGCATTAAGGTGAAGCCACCCTGCCATGCTATCAAAAGCGTAATTTTCATGCTGGATATTTCAAGCCATTATACCGATGTAAAAATTGTAAACGCTCGACTCACCTTTAATCTGGAATATATTGTTGAAGCGGTAAAGCAGAACCTGAAACAGGGTTTAAATATCTTGTAATTACGAACGCTTTTTATTGGAGTTTGGCCTTCCAAATATATCAGGCGTTTTAGGAAATTCACCTCCGCTTAGAGTATCAAACTATTTTTCAGGCATCGATTAATTTGCGACACAGCGTATTTCCTAACAAAAAAAAGAGCTCCCTCTCTGTCGTAATGGGCACCTACATGCTTCGATGGAGAGGCCCTTGATGCCAGCGGCTGGATTCTGTTATCGCTGACGTATTTGCCAAAGCCTGCTTATGCCGCATATTTCTATTGACAGCAGTGTCAGCGTACGCCACGTAGGCTCATCCCAGTGTTCCATCTTCGATGTAACATATTCCGCTTACGTAGCATGTGTTCTCTACAAACTAGAAACGACGGCGCAAAGCCTGCGTCCCGAGAATTCAATGCTCTCCTATAGTGCGCATTGTACCAACATTCGCTACGATGAAGCGGCTGCCGCAGCCGTTTCCAGGCGGCTTTGACGTCAGAGATACTATTTGATTTGCATTGAAATACGTCAAAGCTTCGAGAGCCAGATACTTGGGGCAATAATTTGCAACCTCCCTTTTAACCTCATCCCTGCTTCCTCGAATCCACCGCACTTAGGAGCCATTCGTTTATTTTCCTTTTGTGGCAAGGTAACTATATAAAAAAAGCTCTTGAGACAAACTGCACTTTTTTTACGAAAACGCATACAGCTAGTTCGGCCGAAAAGCTGTCGACGTAGTATTCGGCTTAATAGTCGGCACCGCGTGTCGGAAATATTCGCGCGGAAAAAGGCTGATTGCTCTACATGTTTATGATGTCACAACCTCGTGCGCGAACATCAGGCACCCTGTATTAAAAAATCTATGTAACAATTCAGGGAACGGCCCAAATTAGGTAAAATTGGCGAGGACGATTCTCTCATTTAGGTTTCTCGGAAATTATATATAATTCAATGAAGAAGACTTGTTGCTATTCAAGTTGGAACCCAGGTAATCGGCATGCCAGGAGGACGCAGTCCATGAAGGGGTTTTTGTCTTCGTTGCCCTAATTTAAAAAACAATTCAGGCTGGATAATGTTTAACATGTGAGCCTATTTACAAGAAATACTGTAATTATAAAAAGGTGAAATTGATTATTTTTCCTATACGTTGACAAACTCAGGTACCCATGACTGATTTTTCAAAGTTTCAATTGCCTAGTTAATAGAATCCCCGAATTAATCTCAGATAGGTCTGATATAAGAATCAGTATGGCGCAAAGTCATTTGGCCTATCGACACGCTATGGAAGGCTAATAGCATTATCATATCACACGGAATACCGTCATCATTTTCAATAGATAAGGACCAAATTCTATGGGTGCTTGACTTGACATATTTGTGAAAAGTTCGTTGGAGGATATTTCAAAAGAAAAGCCCATCCAACAATCAATGAACACATGGTCAACAGTCTCCAGCTTTATACAAAAATATTTGCACCCCATAACACAAATATTTCGTACTCCGCCATGGTTCTTGGTACCAAGTGTGATAGAAGGGCAACAATGGAACGGGATTGGAGTACGCATGACTTAATACGTGCGTTTCTAGTGTGTACCGACGTTACACTTAATTTAAAATTAAAATACTTTAAAGAAGAAAATGTATAAAAACAGTGCAAAAAAGGAGGTGTTAAGGCCGCTTTGTATGTACTATTAAGGCAAAGCGTGTCCCGGTAATTTTTTATAGCTTCCGTTCCTGTATTTGCACATTTTTGTATGTTTGGTTACTTAAAGTCAGCACTCATACTCGGCGACGTCCGCGTTGTAGTGTTAAAAGCATTTTCACATTTAATACATGTGATCTTACCGTGAAGGTTTTCGTACCGAGAGCATATGCGTGTGGGCTGAAAAAGTTGTCCAATTTCTTTTGTGTAAAAAAAGGTTGCGTGGTTATAAGCTTTCACTTCTTTAATGATTAATATTCGCAATATAATTCATAGCTCTTTCTGAAGCAAAAAGTAAGAAGGCGGGACTCGGGAGTGAAAACATTGGAGGGTTTCTTAGATTCCTCTTAACAGAAAAATGGGGAAAGCCTACCCTTCCTCTCCTATCATTTGCCACTCATCGTTTACCTCTTATAGGTATTCGTTGCAGTGCTCCATATAATAATAATTGGTCTACAGGAAAGTAAAAGATGCAGTATCTGTCCCACTTTCTCAAGTCAGTATGTTTGTTTGGTAAGCCATCGCTCCTGTCGCGTGGCGTTCCTTGGCGCGCCTGCCTTCAAGTATAGGATTGCAGGTGGCAGCAACGCTAGACAAGAAAAACACATCTCTCGGAATCTCACGTACACATCCAAAGTGTCCTTTTAGGAGGCGTTGACAGATCTCGCGCACAAATCTCGCTCACAACTCTCGCACACGGGATTCGTTCCATGAGCCTAGAAAGGTTTCCGCGTCAAAAAAAAAAAAATAAATAAATAAATAAACAGTTCCACTAAGGGGCGAAGCTGTTTCATGGTACAACAGGAGACGGTATTTGTATCATTAGTGTCTAAGACATGAGTGTCTAATGGGAAGGTTGGTAAGTTCCGCCGAATAAGCAGACGAAACAGAAAAGGAGTGCTGTTTTGTTCTTTTCACTGATTACCTTTGAGAACGTTTTTGTTTGAAGAAAAAGTAATGCAGGAATATAATCGCAATAGGCTTTTTATTAGGCTCTTGTGATAGGGCTTTGAAATAATTTTAATGTTGTAATCCATCCCATGACATAAGCCTTGGCAACACCATATATTATGAACCTTTAATAGTTTTTCTTTTTGTAAGAACTTAACAATATTTCACTTTAACTTGCATGAATGTAGTATTACAGATTGTGATTACTGAGCAGCAACAGTATATTGCTCACAAATGAATTCTCTATCAGTATTGTAAGAGTTATAGTTACGCAGCTAACCGGACTACACACTTAACTCTGGTTAGCACATTCATTCATTTATTGTACCCTTAAAGGCCCTTTTGGGGCATTTTATCAGCGGGGGGGGGGGGGGGGGAGAGAACCGTTGAAATACAATGTGATAAGAATGACGCAATGTTACCACAATTAAATACATCACACTACGATAAAAAAATGTAATACAGTGTGAAATGTTACAATGCAGTTCTAATCAATATATAGTAATATCATGGTAGTATCATAGTAATATTATCAATACCTACTTCTAAATGGGCTAAAGGAGGCAAGAGTAACAAGAAAAATATAATGGCAAAAGTCAAAGCACTGGGTTGACCTTTCATTTTCTGCAATGTTCGATTAGTGCATCTCTCCAAATTTAGTAGCGTGACGCTTGTTCACAATGTGGTCTGGTAGCTGGTTCCAATATTATATTGCTGTAGGTAGAAATGATTTATTGAAACTTGTTGTAGAACCATGTAAACGCTGAACACTCAAGGAATTAAAGAGGCGACGCGATGCTCTGTTGGAGGTAGAAGTAATGAAACACGCAGGTCAGGAAAATTGTAATATAATTTATGAAAGAGGTAGAGTCGTGAGACTTATCCACGGTTCTCAAGTGGTAGAAAGTGGGGGTTAATTTAATGCTGGTGATACTGTAGTTGCTATCATAATTTGAGGTGATGCAACGTGCTGCGCGGTTCTGAATAGCTTCCAGGGTGGTAATTAAGTACGCTTGATGAGGGCTCCATATTGAAGATGCATATTCAAGTTCTGTACGGTTGAATGTTTCATATGCTTATTTATGGGAAGAAAGAGGGGCCAAGTATAACGACCTTCTGATGAAGCTGAGTGATTTGGATGCATTGGCTGCTAATTTAAAGATGTGTTCGGATCAGGGTAAATTGCTGGAAATTGTGACTCCGAGGTATCGGTAGTAATGGACGTGCGTTGCGTTGTTTGAAAGCAATGATTAAGCGTAAGTGAGGTTGGAATGTCTGCGAGATGCTTGCATGTATCGACATTTTGAGATAATTAGCTACATAAGCCAATCAGATTGCAAATTACGAGCGCTGCGACGGAGAACAACAACGAGAGAGTAATGACAAGGACAGCGCCTGTCCTTGTCATTACTCTCTCGTTGTTGTTCTCCGTCGCAGCGCTCGTAATTTGCAATCATGTACCAACTAGCTCAACTTTCCGTATTAAGCCAATCAGAGCACCATCGTTCTATTATGTCCAAGTCGTCCTGGAGTGACAGTTGATCTTTGTTAGTAGCAATGCGGCGATAAAGCATGCAATCATTTGCAAAGAGGCGAATATTGGACGAAATATCAGAGGGAAGATTATTAATGAAGATAAGAAAAAGAAGAGGGCCAAGGACTAACCTTTGCGGTGCACCAGATAGTACTTTAGCAGGACCTTAAGGATGATTGTCGATTACTGTGTACTGAGAACGATCTATTAGAAAACAGGGTATCCATACAGACTTTCGGGGGTTAATGGACAGACGGGAAAGTTTAAACATAACAAGATAGTGGGGTACGCGATCGAAAGCCTTCAGTTTCAGTTTCAGTTTAGTCGTTCAGTCGTGTCCAACTCTTCGTGACCCTATGGACCATAATCACGCCACGCTTTCTGGTCTCTCGCTATCTTCCTAATATCACATAACTTCATTTGCAGCGCCTCGAGGATGCCATCTAACCATCGCGTTCGGTGCCTACCCCTTCTTCGGTCACCCTTACTCTTTCCCAACATCAAATCTTTCTCCAGCGACTCCTCTCTTCTCATCAGATGGCCAACGTAGCTGAGCTTTAACTTTAGAATTTGACCCTCCAATGAGCAGTAAGGATTATGGCCGACAATGTCGACAGATTTGATCTTCTGGCAGTCCAAGGAACTCTCAATAGTCTCCGCCAGGACCACAATTCAAACGTATCAATTCGTCCGCGGTCAGCTTTCTTCACAGTCCAAATTTCGCATCCATACATCACAACTAGAAAGACCATAGCATGAATTATACGGATCTTGATTGGCAGTGTAATGTCTCTGCTCTTTACTAGGCGGTCAAGGCTAGCCTTGGCTCTCTTTCCCAGAAGCAGGCGTTTCCTAATTTAATGGCTACAGTTTCCTTCCGAGGTAATCTTGGCGCCCAAGAACAGAAAATCTGTCACAGCTTCCACTTCTTGTCCATTGATGCTCCAGGACTTGATAGGGCAAGACGCCATGATCTTCGTCTTTTTAATGTTCAGTTTAAGCCCAAACTTCTCACTCTCTTCTTGTACGCGCATCAGAAGTCTCTTGAGATCCACTTCACTTTCTGCCATTAAAGTGGTATCATCCGCATATCTAAGGATATGTTTTCCAGCAATCTTCAATCCAGCTTAAGACTTGTCGAAAGCGTTTGACTGCGTAGATCACAGCAGATTGTGGCAAGCTCTCCAAGAGATGGGAGTTCCAGTTCACCTCATCTGTCTCCTCAGGAACCTGTATGAAGGGCAAGATGCCACAGTCAGAACAAGGCATGGTCTTACTGATTGGTTTCCGATTGAGAAAGGAGTGAAACAAGGCTGCATACTGTCGAAAGCCCTAAACAAGACTAAACAAATGACGTCAGTTTGGAAGGACGAGTCCAGATTTAAGTGAAGATCCGTAGTTAATACAAAAAGCTGAGTTTCGCAGGAGAAACCGAAGCGGAAACCATGCTACTTAGTGAAAACGAAAGAGGTATGATCAAGACGCGATGCGACTTTTGAATAAATTACGTGTTCCAGACATTAGCAGGCAATGCATGTCAGGGAAACTGGGCGATAATTGGATGGGTCTAACCGGTTACCAGCCTTGAACACCGGCACAACTTTACTTATTTTCTAATCTTTAGGTAGTTCATCCGTTGATACAGACTTGTCTGTATCAACGTTACCACCTTCCTATATTTACCATCTTCGTATAACAAGAAATAATATAAAGTTCTGTTCTGCGTAACCTCAAGTAACACATTCGTTATTTATGTTCATTAGCCGGCTTCCGATATCGTTTTGTGTGTGTGTGTGTGTGTGTGTGTGTGTGTGTGTGTGTGTGTGTGTGTGTGTGTGTGTGTGTGTGTGTGCGTGTGTGTGTGTGTGTGTGTGTGTGTGTGTGTGTGTGTGTGTGTGTGTGTGTGTGTGTGTGTGTGTGTGTGTGTGTGTGTGTGTGTGTGTGTGTGTGTGTGTGTGTGTGTGTGTGTGTGTGTGTGTGTGTGTGTGTGTGTGTGTGTGTGTGTGTGTGTGTGTGTGTGTGTGTGTGTGTGTGTGTGTGTGTGTGTGTGTGTGTGTGTGTGTGTGTGTGTGTGTGTGTGTGTGTGTGTGTGTGTGTGTGTGTGTGTGTGTGTGTGTGTGTGTGTGTGTGTGTGTGTGTGTGTGTGTGTGTGTGTGTGTGTGTGTGTGTGTGTGTGTGTGTGTGTGTGTGTGTGTGTGTGTGTGTGTGTGTGTGTGTGTGTGTGTGTGTGTGTGTGTGTGTGTGTGTGTGTGTGTGTGTGTGTGTGTGTGTGTGTGTGTGTGTGTGTGTGTGTGTGTGTGTGTGTGTGTGTGTGTGTGTGTGTGTGTGTGTGTGTGTGTGTGTGTGTGTGTGTGTGTGTGTGTGTGTGTGTGTGTGTGTGTGTGTGTGTGTGTGTGTGTGTGTGTGTGTGTGTGTGTGTGTGTGTGTGTGTGTGTGTGTGTGTGTGTGTGTGTGTGTGTGTGTGTGTGTGTGTGTGTGTGTGTGTGTGTGTGTGTGTGTGTGTGTGTGTGTGTGTGTGTGTGTGTGTGTGTGTGTGTGTGTGTGTGTGTGTGTGTGTGTGTGTGTGTGTGTGTGTGTGTGTGTGTGTGTGTGTGTGTGTGTGTGTGTGTGTGTGTGTGTGTGTGTGTGTGTGTGTGTGTGTGTGTGTGTGTGTGTGTGTGTGTGTGTGTGTGTGTGCGTGCGTGTGTGACACAGAGAGAGAGAGAAAACTTCAATGGGAAAAATAGAAAGCCGAAAAACTGTTTTGCGAGTGTTCCCTGTGTCCTTATCTACTTAAGCCTCCTTCAAAGGGATATTACTGTACAAAGATCTTCACTGAGATAGCAGCTCAATTTGACCTTTGATGATTATCAGGCACCCAGAATCGTCAAGTCTCGCGCTGGCTCATCCAAACCCGTTTGCGATCCTGCGCAGTCGTCCTTTAGACACCAAATAAAAACGACTATATGACAGACAGAAACGAGTTTTCCCACAGTACTGTGCCCTAAAACCTCATATGAGATAGCATAGCCACACCTAACCAAACAGCGCCGCTGATGGAATTGGTGGCTCTGCTTTAGAATTCGGGGTTTAATGCAGTGTTACACTGAATTGTGTTGTGTTGCTTTGTCTTTGAGCTGTTTTTATTTCTATGACGTTCTGTCTTGCTGTTTTCTCTGTGGATTGTTTTGTCGCTCTGCAGATTTTGATAGTTGTTCTGAAGTGTGGCGATTTGTGGTGGGTTGTTTTTTCGTGTTCCAGTAGAGGGCTTATGCTCTGGGGCTCATTGCGTACATTTTGCAGCAGCATATACATTTCGCAAGATTATGCTGCACCTCTACGTTGCTCCCACCTAGTAACAAATCACTTCAAGCCGTCAGAAACCTTTGCAAAAAAAGCCCAATAAGAGAAGCAAAATCGTGATGTAGGTAAGGTTTTTTGTGCTACAGACAGGGACAAGAGAGGCGACACACACACACCAGTGTATGTGTATATATGTGTCGCCTTGTATGGCTATTTAAGCACAACAAAAACACGGACAAGTGAGGCGACACACACACCTGTGTGTGCACCTGTGTGTGCGTGCGTGTGTGTCGCCTCTCTTTTCCGTGTCCTTGTTGAGCTTAAAAAACCCTCCATCAAGATGAAGTACCAGCTCGTCCAAAAGAAAATTTTAATAAAGAGAAGCGAAAGTAACAGTACGTTCACCTGCATTATAGGCTGCGCTAGCTATATGCGTGCTGCTCAAAACGATATTAATGGAGACTGCGACCTATAAAGGGGGTTCGAGATTTAGTTTGAGCATTGTTGGAGCTTGCGGAGTGCGACATTGAGTTGACCTCATGTGAGCGTGATTCTGTTCTCTCAACGGTATGGATGGATGGATGGAATATAGGAGCGTCCCCTTTGAAACGGGGTGGTAGCAGTAGCTATCATGCTCATTTTTCTCCATATATCTTAATTATTGATTTAGAATTGTTAACTAAACCATCATTCTATTTATTAAATTTTGCTCCTACATTACTAACATTATGTCACTTCTCTGCTTTTAAGCCACCAATCTTCCAGCCGTTTTTTGCTAGTTTCCACCGCCGGTTTAGACACCCGGCCACTGTTATCTCTAAACCCCAGAGCTTCAGGAACAGTGATTGCGCCTGCATCAACTTCCGGATGGATACCATTGCATTCGAGTATAATATGGTCAATTGTTTCACTGGAGTTTCCACATACAGCACATGCGTCATCTCCATTGTTAAACTTCTTTTTGTAGCTGCGTGTTCTAAGGCACCCTGATCTAGCTTCAAAAAGTAGGGCACTGCCTCTTGAGTTATCAAAGAAATCTTCCTGATCTGCATTTTCCACTTTCGGTATAATTCCACACTCTGTTTTTTTTTCCATCGAATTTATCCAATTTTTACCTTCTGTGTTTTTCACCTGTTGCTTAATGCTCTTTATTTCTCCGTCCTTGTTACTAAGATACTTACTAGTTAGTTTCCTAGTTCTATTCCTCCATTGTGAGTCAACGCTTTTTAGGTACAGGTATTTAAATACCTTAGCTGCCCACCTGTTACTGTCAAATTTCCTCAGGCGTTCCTCATATAATATTTTACTCTGAGCTTCCCGTACTTCGAAAGATGCCCAGCCCATATCTCCCTGTACCGCCTCATTTGTAGTTTTGCCGTGGGCACCTAGTGCTAATCGTCCAACGGATCTCTGATTTGTTTCTAATGTCGACTGTACCTCTGATTTTAGGCACAAAACCGCATTTCCGAAAGTAAGTCCGGGCACCATAATTCCTTTCCAAATACCCCTCAATACCTCATACCTATTGTATCCCCACAATGCCTTATGCTTCATTATCCCGGCATTCCTTCGCCCTTTGGCCTTAAGTGATCGCTCATGCTTTCCAATGTATGCCAATCCTTCGTTTACCCATACCCCCAAATATTTATATTCTGCTACTCTAGGTATTTCAATGCCTTGAATTTTAAGACCCTGATCAGTTGAGCCGTTGAAAATCATCAGACCCGACTTAACTGCGCTGAAACTGAAGCCTAGAGCGTCCCCTTCGTCTCCGCAATACTTAACTAGAGTTTGCAATTCTTCCAGACTCTCAGCTAGCAGCCCAATATCGTCTGCATACATGAAACTGGGGAGGCGCTGCTCTACCGCCTTTCCACCTAATCTGTATGACAGGTTAAAACCTAGGTTACTGTCTTGTATCCTCCGTTCCAGGTTTATCATATAAAGCATGAACAGCACCGGTGAAAGAGGACAGCCCTGTCTTAATCCTTTGCATACTTTGACATCCTCCGTACTTCTTATCCCTTTCCACGTAATTTCTACTTTGTTATCCCGGTATATTTCCTGTAGGAATTCTATTATCTCATAACCGCTACCTTCTTCTTTTAATATGTTCCACAGGAGTTTCCTGCTTACGTTGTCGTACGCCTCGTTTATGTCCAGGAAGGCCAAATACAAAGGTCTATTTTCCACTCTAAATATTTCGATGCATTGGGTAAGCACGAACAGGCAATCATCTAAGCGCCTACCATTTCTAAAGCCGTTCTGAAGTTCTCCGAGTATCTTGTTACTTTCAACCCATGCTTGCACCTTTAATTTCACCGCCTGCATGGCTAACCTGTACATTACAGATGTTATGGTAATCGGCCTGTAGGATTTTATATGCATCCTTTCTCCTTTCCCTTTATAAATCAAATTCATTTCACTCTGCTGCCAGCTGTCCGGAATTTGCTTATTCGCTATGACTGTTTCCAAAGCTTTTAACAACGTTTCCTTACTTTTTGGACCGAGTTCATTAATCAGCTTGATCGGAATTCCATCTATTCCTGTAGATGTGTTTTTAGGAATATTTTATTCTGCCTTTTTCCAGTTTAGATTGTTCAGTTCTAAGGTGTTTTGTATTCTGCTACCTTGTGTTGCTTCCTGATTTGCGGAGATTACCCTATCGTCGTTCTTAAATGACTCGGCTATAACTGATGTAATGTAGTTCACTGCGTTGTCTCCCTTTAAACAATTTCCCTCGTTATCTTGAATCCGATCTTGCTTTCGTTGGTTCTTCTTCCCTAGCCAGCTTATATGGTTCCAGAATTTTCTTGCTCCGCCTCTAGAGGCATCGTGTATATCAGCCATCCAGCGATCTCTGGACTGTCTTATTTTACTTTGGACGAGGGCCTGCACTTGAAGTTTCTTTTGTCGATATGATTCCCATTTTTGGTCGATTTCCTCCTGAGAAGCCTGTACTTTCTTTGCCATTCGGTGTTCCCTTGAAGCAGCCCGTCGTTGTTCAATAGCTTCCCTGATTTCCTTATTCCACCAGCTCCATGGCTTCCTCTTTCCATTCCAGCGGTTTGCTACTTTAACCTCCTGAATTTTACTCCTTATGAGTAGTTCTACCTGTTCATAATCCCAGTCTTCCATGGGGCTTTTCTCTATTGCTTCCTCTATGTCTGCTGCTATCTGCGCTATTTGATCGTCGTTTAATTTTGCGTTTACGTTTTGTCTAAGTTCCATTTCTCTTTTCATCAAGGGCCCCATCTGCAGACTAATACGTTTATGATCACTTCCCAGACTACACTCCCCTTCCTCGTCTATTTCCATTTTTGTGACCTTGCTATAAATTTCCTGCGACATTAGACAATAGTCAATGGTCGTCTGCCTGTTGCGGAATTCCCACGTGATTTGGCCTTCACATTTTGTTTCTCTATTTACTATAACTAGATCGTGTCGCTCGCAGAAATCTAGCATTAGCTTCCCGTTACAATCCGTGTATCCATCCAGATCGTCGATGTGGCCGTTCATGTCCCCCAGCAGAATAATATTGGCCCCGTTTCCAAACTAGCTTATATCGTCACTGAGACATTCAACAAGATCCTTGTTTTCTTGCCTGCATTGATGTCCTGTTCCTAAATAAACTACCCCTAGCCATGTCTTTATGCCGGCAATGGTTCCTGAAACCCAGATATGTTCTTTACAAGATGATTTAATTCTTTGCCAATTTGTTCCCTGGTGTATCAACATACCTACGCCTCCACCCTTTCTTTCCGTTCTCGTTCTGTTGCACCCTTCCCAGACGTAGCCTTCTATAAACGGCGGATCTTCTAGATCCCTGAGATGAGTCTCGCAAAGAGCGTACACACCTATTTTGTCATCCTTCAACTGCTGTTCTATCTCTAGCCATTTCGCTCTTTATCTACCTCCTGGCATGTTTATGTAGCTGATCCTAGTGTTAAATTTCTTTTTTTGTACTTTTCTTTCTCGACCTACTCTTTGCCATTTTTGGGGGCTCAGCCTCCATTATTACACTTTCTTCTGCTTCACCTCTAACTACCTCTGTGCACGGAGTCCTCGCGGACCCCCTAAAAAAGCTACAGCCCTGCCTGCCAAGCGCCAGCCGATCTCTGCTCCGACCCTTCTGTTAAAATGAATGCCATCTCGCTGAAAAGCCCTACCAAAACCTGCTTTATGTACCTCCCTGTTTACCTCAACCACTTCGAAACGCTTCTCCAGGCTTAACTTTTTTATGTCCTCATTAACTGTCACCACGTCCTTTTCCATCTTTCCGTTCAATCCTAGCACCTCTGGTACTGTGCATACAACTATCTGCGTCTGCTGTGCTATCTCCCTGATCTCGTCAACTCCCTTAGCTAAACTTTCCACCACTCCTGCAGCGTCACCATTTAGGACATCGTTTAGCCCCGCGGCTACTATTAGCATACTGCGCTCTGCGGAATTCTTCAACAGCCTATTTTTGACTCTCTTTTAGCACTGCCCTCATTGTTCTCCCTGGGAAGGCTCCAACCAACACTCTCTTATCACCCCTTACACGTTCCAAGATATCTCGCTTGCACCTGTTCATGTTAGAATCTCCGGCGATAAGCACCTGGGCCTCCTCTCTCCCTCTCCCAACTGTTGGCTCCTGCTTTCGGTTATCTGTGTCCTTATCTCTGGGATTTTCATTCTTCCTTACTTCTTCCTTTTTTTCCGGCGTCTTAGCTGCTTCTAAATAACTCTGACGGTTCGGATCCGCCTGACCTACTTTGCTTATGCCTTCCATGACAGTGCTGGCCCCAGCCACGTGGCCCTCATTGGAATGTTTGTCCTTGTTAGTTCCAAGGACAAAGTCGGCCCCTTTCTTTTCAATCTGAGTAAGCTGTCCAAGCAGTTTCTGATTTTCCGTCCTTAGCAAACGTACTTTATGTTCTAAATCCTCCACACGAGACACTAAACTGCACCTTTCTTGATCAAATCTATCTAGACGTGCATTCAGTACGCAACATCGACACAAAAAGTCGCTGCCTTCCGCTTCACCTACAGAATCAAAACGCGTTTCTTTGAGATTAACCTCCGCCTCACACTGAGTACACTTTACCTTCTTTTGATTGCACATCTTAAGCGCTCATCGACTGAACTATAACTGTTACGAATTCTTAGAATATACAAATTGCCAAAAGAAGACACAAGAAACGACTAGCAAACACGCGTTAAAAACCAAATCTGCGAATGCCAATAGCCTAGAAAGAAAAATATCTATCTAAACAAGATAGCTATACAATGAACGCCAAGAAAACCTAGCTGCCGGCACGAAAAACCAGGCCGCTAGGACGAAGAGCTAAAATCTATTCTTTAGGCTGCACCTAACCTAACTAGCTGAAAAAGAAATAAGGTAATAAAAGAAAGAACTCATCTGTTTGACGCTTCGGAAGCTCCCGCTGTCGCCAGACCGTCCGTTTCCGGTAGCCACGTGCAATCGGAGGAGCGATGGAACACGCGTCCGCACCACCCTCTGAGCAACGCCACCTGTCGACAGATAGCAGAAATATTGTAAAACTGAAGCAGAGCGCATTTAAAGCCTGCCGTATTCATAGCCCCAGTGGCGCTTTGCAGAACTCGCCACTGAGGCTATGAATACGGCAGGCTTTAAATTTGAATTTTGAATTCCACAGTGTGCGTTACTTGATAACCACCGAACATGACCACGAACCCTTTGACATGATTTTCCTCCTTGGACTGCACAGCGCGTGGAAAATGCGTATGTTGGATCGGAATGCTGAGCCTCTAGTCTCCCCGGCTACTCATTTCGGCCAAATGGTACACCAGCTTAGAGACACTTAGGAAGATAGTGACTATCAACCGGACTGGCTACCATTGTTGGTGTGTTGTCTTTCCTTGCCACCATTTTGAAGTTGTGCTAAGTCGTATTCTAGTTGTGTGGTGTTGTGATGCATGTTTTAATTGGACTTTTCGCCTGCAGGCTGATTACTCTGTAAATAATGTGTACAGCTCTACGCTGAATTTAAAAGCATGTAATAAATACCATGCTGAAAAAAAATAGCCTCTGTGGCGCAGTAGATTCTCACCAGTTACCTGAGCCTTAGCGAATAAAACATGTGTTCGAATCCTCAATGTCTTTTTTCTGATATATATATATATATATATATATATATATATATATATATATATATATATATATATATATATATATATATATATATATATATATATATATATATAATAAAAATAATTACATCACAGGAAGGGAAAGGCGCAGTAAACCGCGCCGTAAGGGAAGGGAGGAGGGTGGAAGTGAAAGTGGATAGAGAGAAAGAGGAGCCGGAGTGGAACGCTACGGAGTAATTTCGACCACCTGGGAATCTTTAACGTGCGCAGACATCGCACAGCACACGGACGCCGCTTCGTTTCGCCTCCATCGAAACGCAGCCGCCGTAGTCGGGTTCGAACCCGGCAACTCCGGCACAGTAGTCGGCCGTCTTACCACTGCACCATCCAGAGATGTGTTCTTGCGTAGCGTTCCTGCCATGAACACACTCACACTTGAACATGCACCAAGGAATGCCATGCGACAGGCCCGATGGTGTATCGTCCAAACACTTGCCGGATAAAAAGACAGATATGGCACCTTTCCTTTCCTCTAAACAAATTATAACACCTAGCACTGGACGCCGCTAAGAAGAAAATGATGAGAGACAAATTATAGTCGAGGAAGAGTGGGCTTTCGTCATTCTCCTCTTAAGAGACATTCAAGACTATTTATGTGCGCTTGTTTTTGCGTGTCATGCATGCACTATTGGTTTGTTTTTTGCACACAAAAAGCTCTTATTTACACGAAATAGCACGTACAGAAAGGTTCTTGAAAGGATATAAGCATTCAATTGTCTTTGCTATCGTACTCTCTAGCAAATAAAAATTCAATCCGATTCTGCACATCCGTACAATCTTTATGTTACACAGTATAATACACAACATAAAGATTCTACGGAACTGCAGAATCGGAGTGAAGTTTTACAATCTTTATGTTACACAATATAATAGACTTATTATTCAACACAGCCCTGCCGGGGTGGTGCAGTGGTAAGACGCCCGACTACTGTGCTGGAGTACCCGGGTTCGAACACGACCTCGGCGGCTGCGTTTCGATGGAGGCGAAACGAAGAGGCGTCCGTGTGCTGTGCGATGTCAGCGCACCTTAAATATCCCCAGGGGGTCGAAATTACTCCGTAGCCCTCCACTACGGCTCCTCTTTCTCTCTCTCACCCCCACCTTCCCACCTTCCCCCCTTCCCTTACTGCGCGGTTGAGGTGCCCAAAGAAAGCAATTGAGACAGTTACCGCGCATTTTACTGCATAGAAATCAATCAATCAGTTTTATAATGCTGCATAAAGAGAATTTATTGGGTGCATACATACACAAAAACACACATTACTCACAGGACAAAGCACTATACAAAACATTATAGGTTACATATGCATAATAAACTAAATCTAACGTGATTCCCCTGAGAGGGTAAAACAGTATAAACGAGGAGGGTTCTATACTCCGTTTCATACATCAAGTGCAACACTGCCAATGCTACAGCTTTTGTTTGCGCTCTCCGCATCCGCGATGAAAAATAGGGCCTACTCTTGACGAGAGCAAATAATAGTTATTTTGTCTGCAAGCTTAATACGTCTTACATTTGCCATCAACTTCATAAAGAGCACCCTTTTTAAAGAGAAAGGATCGGATTCGGTGAATCTGTATGTTTTATGTCGTTTGTGTTCGTGTTGCGTTTTCGCTGCCCTGCAACCTTGCCAGCTGTGCCACTAGAGGGCACTGGCTGTGCCCTCTGCGCTGCGCATTTCTTTTTGAGAAAATGGTTCTTCGGTGCGCATTTTTTTCTATAAGATCCGCACTGCGAAGATGTCTAAGCACGTGAAGCAAGTTATTGCAAACTTGTATGCTCGGAATACAGTCCGTTTCCGCAAGAACCACTCTACCACAAAACGAGCGTGTAGTGATACGCCTCCATTTTTTCTCTTGCGGACTACTTGCGTAGCTTTCGCTGCGTTGCACCTGATGTATGAAACGGAGTATAATAAAGGACGACAGGCATCTCAAGTCTGCTGCCTCGTACAACATAGAAGCGCGTGTGCCAGCGCCGCAGAAACCGCGTTTCGCCGTCAGTTTCTAACTGTCCAGACAGATACTTCCAGACGACGAGGCGCAGCCTCTGCAAGGCTGGGTACATTGCTGGAAAAAGAACAAACAACCGCAAGCTGAAAAAGAGGCTGGCTGCACTGCAGTCACAGATCACCCAACATGCAGAGGAGCTCTGCCGGAGTGACAGCATGGCCGGCAATCTGTCCACCAAGCGAGCCTGGCAACTCCTTCGACATCTCATCGATTCTACACAGTCCAAAACAGCTGCGCAACATCACGTCACTCGGCTCATACACAGCACGGACTTAACCCCGGACGTCCTTTTGGACAACCTAAAACAAACACACACATCACCCGGCACATCCGACCCCCTTCCTCCCTATACAGGCCAACCAAATTCTACTCTCGATATTGAGATTACGGACGCCGAGGTCCGAGTGACCCTCCTGACTCTCCGCACCTCTTCCGTTCCTGGTGTTGACAAAATCTCCAACTCCATGCTTCGCAACCTGGATGATCAATCGATCACCCAGATTGCGGACTACTTTACCAAATGCTGGGCGCAAGGTACCCTCCCCCAGTCTTGGCGTCATGCCAATGTTATATTTACTCCTAAACCAAATAAACCACTCACACTAGCAAACCTCCGACCCATCTCCCTGACTTCGTGCCTGGGAAAACTTTTCTAACGCGTCGTGCTGGCGAGACTCACTCAGCACATGACGGACAATGACGTCTACCCCCACAGCATGGTCGGCTTCAGCCCCCGTTTTGTCCACGCAGGATGCCATGCTGCAGCTCACCACCGACATTTTTAACCCGGCTATCCCGGGCCATACGAAGGCCGTCATGGCTTTGGATTTATCTAAAGCATTTGATCGAGTTGATCACACCGCGATCATGACAGCCCTCTCATGTCTTGATGTGGGTGTGCGTACGCACACCTTTATCGGGGCTTTCCTTAACAACCGCACGGCTGAGGTCCACTTTGGCCCACACACATCACCTCCTTACTCCCTTAAAGGGGTCGGTACTCCCTAGGGCTCTGTCCTCTCCCCTTTCCTGTTCAACGCGACAATGATCTCACTAGCCCCCAAACTTACCACGATACCACACCTCCGGCTTACCCTCTATGCCGACGACATAACGTTGTGGACCACCCACGGCAGTGATGGCGACATAGAGGGCACAATACAAAGCGCCGCCACATTAACACAAGAACACGAACGAAGCATCGGACTCTCATGCTCCCCAGAGAAGTCCGAGCTCCTCATCCTCCGCCCCACCACCCGTATAACCCTCCCAGCGCCCCCATAACCGTTGCTTTGGATGATCGCCCCATTGCGGAGGTAGACACTCTCCGGGTACTGGGACTTCATATCCAAAGCAAAGGTAGAAAAAGCCTCACAGTAAAGGAACTCAAGCGGGTGACAGGTGCGATCTCGCACCTCATCCGCAGAGTTTCGGGCCAACATAGGGGCATGAGGGAGCACGATCTATGTCGTCTCATTCATGCCTTTATCCTCAGCCGATTCTTATACACGCTCCCTTACCTCAGACTCAGAGGTGAAGAGATCTCCACCTTGGACGCGATGCTTCGTACCGCGTTCAAAACCGCTCCACCTACCCCTCAACACTTCAACAGAGAAATTACTTCAGCTGGGTCTCCACAATACTGTTGGGGAGCTTGTGGAGGCCCACAGACAGACCCAGTATATCCGATTGAAACAGACTGGCACATCCTCAGAACTCTCGATGTTCTAATCCCAGCTAGCGACCCCACACTCCTCTCCATCCCACGCCCTATCCACTCCAACCTTCTTGTCAAACCCCTTCCCCGAAACTCCCATCCACAACACCACGAGCCCCGCCGCCGAGCCCGGGCAAAGGCGCTCCACAAATATTACGGCTCCGAGACGGATGCCGTACGGGTGGACACCGCATACTCGGGCAATGAGGCGGCGACAGCCGCGGTGAACAATACCCTCCAGTCCATTGCAACCCTCCCCCTCCCCTCTGTTGCCTCCTCAGAAGTGGCCTAGGAGGCAGCGATCGCCCTTGCAATTGCCCACACGGAAGCTAAATATATACTCACAGAGTCAAAAACTGCACTATAAAGTTCGCACTTGGGCGAGTTCATGTTTCTGCTTTTTGCATACTGACCTCGCCCACTGCAAACCCGCCCCGCCACGTGAAGCTTATCTGGGTGCCTGCGCACTCGGGGAACCCTGGCAACGAGGCCGCCAACAGCTTAGCCCAAGGTCTAATACGCCGGGCACGGGCGGTCCCCACGTCGGAGTTCTCCCGGGAGCGCATGCACACGTTTAAAGAGATGACTCAGGCCTACCGGGTCGAGAGACAGATATACCCCCCACCTCACTCCTCCCTCAGCAATCACCACCAAACACTATGGCGCCGCCTCCAGACGCGAACCCTCCCATCCCCTTACATTAGGTCTCGTTACCACCCCACTCTTACCGACCCCTCCTGCACCCTTTGCAACCACCCCACTGCCACCCTCGCCCACATTCTATTCCAATGCCCGGCGGATCCTCCCCCGCAGGGTCTGGAGCACTTCACCACCTGGAAGGAATGGGAGACCCTGCTACGCTCTGAGGACCCGGTCCGGCAAAAGACCGCCACAGACCGAGCTGCCGACGTCATGAACCGTAGGAACATGAACGTTTGAGTGTAGTAGGGCCATGCGGGGGCCCAGGGGCCTGCGCGCCCCGAACTCCTCTGTTAAAATAAATGTTTTTTACTACTACTACTACTACTACTGCTCGGGCGGGAGTTTGGCGCGCCTCAGCGAGGCACCTGCGACGCCACAACACAAACAGAACAACACTGAACACAAGGTGTTCAAAAGGGTGCGCCGGCGCCTGAGGACGGGGTTCATGCGGACATAAACATCCTATATGCAAGCCGCCACATTGTCCTCGCAACTACACATTCGAAAAAAACATGCGCGGGGCTCTCGAAAGCCCCACAGTTGGCACACTGGTCATTGGGTACAACACGCCATCTGGCAAGGCCCTGTCTCGTGGGGAGGACGCCCCAGCGCCTAAGCCAGTGAAAATCTCCCACTTCATTTGGCAGCCGACAAGCTGCCCACGCTCGCCATTTGCGTACAACAGCCTCTCGTTGCTCATCAGCTGAAAGCCTGCGAACGGCTACTAATTCGCTGATGCGTGTGGCTGGTAGGTCGCCTACATTAACATCTGACAGGTCTGCGTCTAGAGTCGACTTTATCTCCGCAACCTCGCGGTAAAAAAGCAGAGGTCTTCCCGCTTGTGGACCGAGGTGTTCGGTCGGGTTAGGGTGTAAGCACACGACGCACTGTGCTCATCCAGTACAGGATGAGCGAGCGACCAGGGTAAGACTCGTCAGCTAATAGCCTCTCTACCAGCCTTAACGCGAGTACTCGAGTCATTGTAGGAATGCACGAAGGCCAAGGCCTCCCCTGCTCCTCGGAAGGTGTAGGATGTGACGGGCGACTAGCGCTGTCCGGCCATCTCAAACAAAAGTCCCTATAAGGGACGCGGTCTGTTCACCAGCCGGCGCGGGATTGTCGCGATACGCGGCACATGCTCGTGTCTTGACATCACTAACTTTAGCATCCAGCGCGAGGTTGAAACGCGCTGCGTCAGAAAGGGCGTGCGTGGCTCGCAAGAGAACTACATCCCATGTCCGGGGGCAGACTCCGCTTGGTTCAAACAGCACGCCAAGTAGACGCACTGCGTCCCAAACGGTGCGGCGGCGGCTAAAGGGCCCCTGAACTGACCGAAGCGGAGAGCATTACTTTCTTCGGGTTGAGCTGCGTTCCTGATACAGCTGCGTATTCCGAAAAGATGTTCAAAAAACGATGAAGCTGTCATTGTCACGCATGAAGAATGAAATGTCATCCGCGTATGCAGATACGACATTCTCCTGTCCTACTGATGGAAAACCTCGAATATGCGTGTCCGCGGTGACCCTACGCTGCAGCGGGTCGAGCGAAAGTATGAAGAGTACCGGCGAGAGCGGGCATCCCTGATGCACTCCCCGCGTAATCGGAAGGCTGCCGGCAATTTGGCAATTCAGTACTAGTCCACTGCTAAGATCTGCGTAAAGGCCACGTAGGAGCTGAACAAATTCGTCAGGAAAACCAAATGAGCGAAGCACAGTGAACAAGTAATCATGTTCTACACAGTCGAAGGCCTTTGCCTGGTCCAAGGAAACAAAAGCTCCAGTGATCCGTTTGGCACAGGCGTATTCGAAGACGTCTCTCGTCAGTGTCAGCGAAGCGAACACCGATCGTCCAAGTACCGAACAGGAATGGTATAGGCTAACCAAATCCTGAAGGTAGATTCGCACCCTACGGACTTTCAATGTGGCTATGAGTTTATAGTCGGTGTTGAGGAGAGTAATCGGTCGCCAGGATGAGGGACTCGACGGCGCCATGCCCTCCTTCGGTATTAGAACGATACGGCCGACACTGAACGAGGGTGGCTTGGTGCCGCTTTCGAGGAAACAGTTATGAGCCTAAGTAAAGAAGGACCGAAGATGTCAAAAAAGTAGAATAAAAACCGGTTACAAGTCCGTCAGGACCGGGAGCGGTCGACTAGTTCATGGCGCCTGAGGCACAACGCACCTCCTCCAAAGTTGCCGGCTCCTTAAGTGCCGAGCATGCGGCTTCTGAAAGTTGAGGGAGAGGCCCACAGAAGGAGCCGACTGCTTCTTGAAAATGCTCCTCCTGGTCGAGGCCTTGCGACGAAAAGAGGGCCGCGAAATGCTCGGTAAACGAGTAGCGGATGTCCGCGGGTTCCGAAGACGTCGTACCGTCCGCAAACGTGACGCTCTCCACGCGCGTTCGCGTGTTACTGCGCTGGCCAACGACTCGAGCATGTCCGAGGCCCACGGCATCCTCAAGCGGCACGTTCGATGGTCCCGCTGAGAGTGATGCGCGAGAACTGTCTTCGAGAATGCGGTGATAACGCTCGCGCAGCGTCTCGAGATATTCGCGCATTGCGAAGGTAAGCGTTTCGCCTCCCCGTACGGTGCGCATGCGGCGCAGAACGTCATTCAGCATGGTCGTAATGCGGACACGCCGCGCCTTCCCCGCACACACAAGAGCATCGCGCCAGCGTGTTTTCAGCGCGTCCCAGGTAGCAGGAGTTATATCACTAACCACGGCCACACACA
Organism: Amblyomma maculatum; assembly: GCF_055883805.1. NCBI lineage: Eukaryota > Metazoa > Arthropoda > Arachnida > Ixodida > Ixodidae > Amblyomma > Amblyomma maculatum. Next base: position 150,906,575 of record NC_139345.1, on the reverse strand, counting down.
AGCACAAATATTCGCGTATATCAGCAAGGCATTGTTCGTCGTGGAGCACCTTTGCATCCATGCGCCACATCAGGGGACTGTTTGCACGGCCCGGGGCTGCTCGCAGAGTAATCGTGACCGAGAAGTGACCACATAGCTTACCGTTTATACGTTGTTGTTATGAGTGTGAACGATCTTACACGACGGAAGGTAAAGAACCCGCATACCTCTTGGCTTGACGCTCTATGTAGTCTTGGGTTGAGCATATAATGAACATTTTTTTATTCATCAGTATGCCCCAGTATGTTCAAACAGATTTTTCAATCGTTTCACATAAATCTGCGGTGCTCTTTCTTATCTTCTGTATAACCACTTGCTATCAGTAGTGCCGCTACACCCGCCCGATGTCAAAACAGTATCAAGGCAGTGCAGCTGACCTCCAGGTCCGAAAAAAACAATCACACAATTTTCTCGTACTTATTCCTAGGGCTCTCAGATTGCGATGCACTTGAGTTCACGAGCTTGATACGTGTAGCGGAGGCACTATAATATTACGCAGGTGAGTGAAATTACAAGCTCTGCGCTGATAAGCTACAAGCAGTCTCCACTGGTCAGGGTTAATTGGGAAGATATGAGAAGCTTTCGTCCTGAATTGGACGTACAGATGGGCTGGTAATGTGTTTATAATTTCATAACCAGAGACAAAGATATCTTTCCCTTTCAATAAAAGGCGTAAACAGGCGTAAACAAGATGCTATGACTGCCATTTCAAAACAGAAAACAGTTTCCCGTTATAGAGGAAACATTGCGTGTGCTTTTTTTTATTGCCACTTACTCATGCCACGTATAAATGCCCCGAAAGTGCATAGAAGCTAGTAATACATAATGCATAATATTACAGTCTCCTCCCGTTTTATTATTCAAAGATAATCAATGAGCAACGTCACCACAATGGCTCCTTGCTTATGAGGTGTGATAATTCTAATCAGGTGTTTAGAAGAACTTCTTTTCAGGCTTTTCGGTGCATGGCTTCGTTAATGCCGAGTTGCGCACACATAAATGACGAACACAAGAAGAGAACGATGAATCTTCATTGTTCTCTACATCGTTCTCTTCCTGTGTTTGTCGTTTATGTGTGTGCAACTCGTCAAAAACAATTAACTAGTCAGGTGTGCTAGTCACAGAGCCTTGTGAAGGTATAGGCACATGTCTGTATATGAAAGCTCCGACAGGTACAAACGTCATCCATCATATTAAGACAAAACTCAAAATGTATTTTATTAGTGTGGTAAAATCAGTAACTGACGAATTCGAGTGCCCCGCTGGGGTTGTGCAGTGGTAAGACGCCCGAATACTGTGCCAGAGTTCCTGGGTTAGAACCCGACTACGGCGGCTGCATTTCGATAGAGATGAAACGAAGTGGGGTACGTCGCCTGTGCTATCTCAGCGCACGTTAGAGATCCCCAGATGGTCGAAATTACTCTGCAGCCCTCCACTACGGCTCCCCTTTCTCTCCTTCCACTTTCAATGCCACCTTCCTCCCTTCCCTTACGGCAGGTCAGGTATCCACAGATCGTGTGACAAATACAAAGCCTTTCCCTTCCTGTGAACCAATTGTTATTGTTATTGTTATTATTATCTAAAGGTAATGTCTAACCTGCTTAATAACATCAAGCATCGGCGTTTTATAAGTAGAATTGTTTAAATGAGCCTCTAGAATTTGGCGCGCTCCTGAAGCACAGACATAGCCTTCCAGCTTTGCCATTTACTCGTTCTCCGGGTGCGTGCGGAGCGCGAAGCCTGTGCAGCTGTAGAAGACGTACGAACGGTGAAGATCGTACATCGCTCTTATACGATTTTCTTAGGCAACAGGGCGAGCATCAGTGCGCAGTTTGATATCTCGTAGAAGAGCTCAATTATTGTGCATTTTCGGACACAGTCCTCCCACGACGGTCTCTCTGAAGCCACGAGAATGACGACAGATCTCTATTACCTTCTGTCAATTCGCACCGCATAATGTAAGCTTGGTCTCAATAATGCAATACATCTATACTAAGTCATTCCTTCTCAGAACCAGGATGCAAACAAGAATAAGAAAAAATATCAGCAAATGCGCTAGCTCACAACTCATGTACGCTCGAAATGAAGGCGTGCGTCATACAGCATACAGCCCATTTATATCAGAATTGTTCTTTGTTATGGCAATGTTTTGCTCAGTGTCATAATTTTTCTTTCCTTTGCCCTCGGCTACCATGTCTCTAGCGCGCCATAATGTTTGTCAGCCCCTGTAATAAACACTTAAAATACTCTAGTTCGCCTTCATTCTTGTTGACTGTGTGTACGCTAACATGATGCTTTTCTTGTGCTGTCATTCTTTAGTATTACGTCAGCGCACCTATAAGTCGCATAAACAGCAGTGTATCAGTAGCACTGTTCGCGGCGTACAAGTTTAACGCCCTAATACCCATGAAACCCTATCGACGATCGGTTGTAACACAAAGCATTATACTGCGCAAGCCGCTTTGGCTTTCTGAGAAATAACAATAAAACTTATGCTTTGTCTTCCGTTTTTCATTCACTACAGATCAAGTAGGCACAGCGAACGTTGCTGACAGGTGAAGACTAAAGCCTGGCCTACGATGTCCGTGTTCGAGGTGACGGTCCGGGATTTTCCGGACTTGAAAGACCGTACACGGATCCTGCTCGGCCAGAGTCCACCCGAGGGATCTCGGTGCCTGCGCTGCGGCGACCTGACGGGGCTCGCGTGGCGTGCTGTGTGCGGCCACTGTTTCTGTAACGACTGCAAGGACACCCTCTCGCGGGCGCATGTGCTTACCTGTCCTGTGCACTTCGTGAAGACACCCAGGAATATGGTAAGCTCAGCACAAATGCACGTGCACATAAATGTTGGAACACGCTAGCTGAATGAAATTCCAACACGAATATGAATGTTTGATCTCATGCATGCACATGAAACGAATAGAATAGCACTTGAGGACGCTCGGTGAAAGAGTGGTAGCTAGTGCTGCAATCTAGTGATACAAGATCGAATGCAGTGGCGTGAATATTTCCACTTCAGCTTCTTATACAAAGCTCTCGTCATCAAGACACGAATTTAGTCAGCTCTGATATGTAGGGCCTCATTAGGAATATTTACGAACCTAAAGACTGCTACTGTCACCCTAAAAGAATAGATTTCCTCCTAAAAAGACCCGGTGCGCTCCTGTAATCGGCTACATCTCCTATCATCTGCAGATGACTTAACTGAAAAAGCGTTAACAACATGCATTTTCATCTTGTTTTTTTTTTGTTTTCATTCATTGCAACGTTGTTTCGCCAAACGGAAAGAAATATATTCCTGGGTAATGTTCCAGAAGGCATACACTGGCTGAGGAGGCCGCGCCTGACGGCGTAGATTATTTATAGGCCATAGTTTTGTTTTTCATGCCATATGAATTCACAATTATCATCGAAGTCCTATCCCTTGATATGCAAAACGACTTTTTTTGCTTACATCAGCATAGTTGGCTGCACTGTGGTCAGCCTTGTTACAGTTTCTGCCGTCGCATATAGGGTTCAGGAGCAAATAAAATGAACTCTATTTTTCAATAATTCCGAAGGATCAATAAAACTTGGTTTATATGATTTATATAAGAGCGGGTTAAAATAGGTTGGTTTTTCGAAAATGATACACTACTCAGCATTTAAAAGCGTGAAATTTTAAACACTGATTCATTTAAAAGTCACTAGGCCGTACAAATAAGCCCCGACTTTCTAAGCAGCATGAATAACATCTACAATAACAAAAAAAGTGTTTTTAGGTCTAGCTGCTATCTCACTGTCTTGCGAAAACTCTGTCTGACCCTTTATTTTATGGACAGAAGCGGAGTCAAGGTTACTTAGTAAGCTATATCTCATCTAAACTTTTTTTCTTAACTATTTAGTACTAGCTGCTAGGCTCATTCATGTCAAACTTAGCAATTTGTGCAAGTGGAAGGCAAGGCTACTAGAACAACAAGAAGTATTATATACCACGATGAACCAAGCCATTTTAGATAACTTAAATTATATTCTTCACAAGCACTAACAAATACTGTAAAATTAAAAAATGCAAACACAATGCATGACTCCGTGTCCTGTGCACGAACAACGTGCTGCTAAAACCTGAAGTTGAAACATGCAGCTGTTCCCTCCGACGTTGAGCGCCTCTCTTGCAGCTGTGTAGCTGAAATTCTTCAGTGTAGTTAAAAAAAGCTGGAAACGTCATTACTTACATTTCTACAATGCTAGCTTATGAAGTACAGGTTCCTGAGAAAAGATCATAGGTCGATTTCACAAAGCCCACTTCACAATCCCACGTTTACAGGAAGCCGCCAAGCGCCATCTTGGTTGCAGTCATGCACAGCGTCGTCTGCACAGCATCATATTTTCTGTGCGCCTTGGTTGGTATCATAACAACTCACATTAGTTTAAGGCGAAAGCCTGTAATGCCTCATGACTCAGCAGGGTGCCCATGCGTTCGCGAGAAGTGCCTGCAAGATTCCGCAGGATACTGCGAGGCTATGACGCCGTCACCTGGTGACATCATGACTAGACGTGACGTTACATCCTGGCATCCCTACCGAAAAAGCTAGGAAATATCTATAACCTCATACATGGGTTTCCATACTAAACTTGTACAAATCTCATATCAACACATACAAACATTATTCAAAGCATGAGAATCTAGGGTATAATGGGAGAACGAAGATGGCTACACGGTATGAAATAGCACTGAACGAGGGTAGAGGGGCGAAGCCTCAGTTCGCAAGTAGAGACGACGTTTCGACAGGTCCACAACAAGTGCTGTTTCATATTCAACGTATGAGGAATATATAAGATTGTATGCCATTTGGATGAGGTTTGTATAAGAAGCTGGCATGCGGTTATTGGAACTCAAAGAGGTTTCTCACAAAGGATGTCTGATAACCAGAAGTGATATCTTGATAACGTCACAACGGGTCATGACGTCCCCAGGCGATTCGCTCATAAACGAAGCTGACCCCGCCTGGCACCCGATCCATGTGTGCGTGGGCGCCTTTCATTTGCCGCTTCCTCAAACCATGCACCACACAGCGTACAGATACCGCGCGATTCCGCGGAATTCCACTTGTCAATCATTCTGATGACGTCATCACAAAACCAAAAATCGTTTTTCCACCGGGAATCAAACCTCCATCGTTCGGCTCCCCAGTCGAGTGCTTTAACCAACTGCGCCACGTGTTCTTCTCTTTATTGTCAAATTCAAAATGGATTTTACACATATAAAATATTACACAACAAACACACAGCAGGCTAAAAACCATGAAGCTCGGGCTACGTGTTTCATTAAAATTCGCTGCACCCCTTAATATTTTCCCATCCATTTTGCTATTCTAGTTTCCATGGTATACCCCTCCAGAATTCACTAGATCTGTCAAAAAACATTCCTTGCCTTTATAGTTTCCTTCTGGTCTTTGTAAAAAGGTTCTTTGTGCATGCTCTTATTCGGAAGGATATATAGACATTCACAATGCGGTTGCTACCTTACCAACCAGAAATCTGAGTTATACCTGCGACCTATGGTATTTTCCTAATAATATGGATCCGTGTAAATCCGTGTGTTCTGTGTAAAGTGACAACATGAGGGGCCGAATTGATTTTTTAAAGCATTTTTCTAACACAATTTCGTGAAAGGCGCCAAGGCAGTTCCAAGCACAGGAGCTGCTAAGGCATCTCCAGTGGGATTGACTCTCGCTACATTATCAGTGCGGGCGAGATAAGGTTTGACTGGTGGGTAAATGTTAGTGAAAGTGAAAATTACTGAGTAAGAAATGGTAATTTTAGGTATGATAATGAGCTATATATTAAATTTGTTAAACACAATACCAGGATTTATTTCACATTTCCAGGCATCTGCAGCGCCAATTTATCATTTCGTGATATACAGAAAGCACAATAATCGCTCGTATGGCAGATTGACGTATCAGTAGTGACTACGTGCATTAAGCACACGCTCTGTTTGTGGACATCTGAATACGACAATAAAATTTAAGCAGTGTTTTATCCGAAAATTTACATTGAGCACAAAACTTTGAAAAGACGAAAAGGCAAAAAAAGTGAAGCAACGCGAAGGTTAAACAACCGCCTCATTGTTGGCGATTTGTACGCTTGCGTAAACAATTGCGGCACATAAAAATATTGAAGACTTAAGACATAAAAGTTGCCAATGACCTAAAATTATCAAAATTTACCAATGAAAATTGTACACTAATAAAAAAGGACGACGAATATGATGTTCTGCATAGAACGTCCTTAGCTGCCTACAATGGTAAGCTTCTGCGGTCTTATTTCGGGACTATCTTTTTTTCTTTTTACAAAAATGAAAATGGGCGGGGATTCTTGTTTCACACAGCTTTTGGAGCACATGAACACCCTCAGGTGAGCTAACTTGCCTCACAGATTCGTCGTTCATGGAAAGAAACGTAGTGTGGGAAAGCAGACAGGAGAGCTTTTCGCGCGTATGGACACACCGGGTCGACTCGGCCACGGGCCGAAGTAACTTCAACTCCCAGAGTGCCGCCAAGATGGCGTAACTGGACCCAGGCAGCACAAAATGTCGGGCCCTTGCGGGTCCTTTATTGGCAAAAGGGGCAGGGCCAGCCCGCCTAAAACCCCTGTTGAACCCCTGTGGAGAGCATGTGGGCAAGCCCAAATTGGGCTGGCCCCTGTTCATTCTATATGGGTCCCACATTGGTATTGCAAGGGCTAACCAAGTCCGCATGCCCCCATCAAGTCTGCATCGGTCCCTTGCAGGCTTCTTGAGGGCAGATAAGAAGCAGATGTGGGCTCCATGCTGGAAAGCCCAAGTAAGGTAGCCCACACAGAACCACCGTTGGTCCCTCACCGGCTGTGATGGGGCTGGCAAGCATGCAAGCCTGCATGCTGCCCACATCGGTCCTTTGTCGCATACTTGAGGGCAGACTGAACCAAAATGTGGGCATTTTGCCGGTACTATTTGGGCAAGCCCAAATGGGGCTGCCTACCCAAAACTGCTCTTAGACCTACCTCAGTTATGCTGGCATGCAGCCCTGTTGTGCAATGTAAATGTGGGCTCGATGTAGAAAACACGTTGGCAAGCCTAAATGAGGCTGCCCACACAAAGCTGCTGTTGGACCGACATAGGGCGTAGAAGGGCTGGAAAGTTATATGCCCGCATGCTTCCCACATTGGTCCCTAGTTGGGCGCTTGAGGGCAGATTGAATCGAAATGTGGGCAAAAAGCCTGCCAACCCAGGTAGCACAGAATGTGGGGCCCCAGTAGGTCCGATATAGGCAAGTGGGGCTGGGGCAACCATCATAAAACCTGCATCGGTCCTCGATAGGTGTTTCTTGGGCTAATGCAGAGCACATTCCTGCATCCAGACCACAAGGGTCCTTTGCCGGATATTTGAGGGCAATCCAACCTAAATGTGGGCTTTTTATGGGAAAGCCCTCATAGATCCGAAATGAGGCCGCCCCCATTAAATCTTTGTGGGACCAACATCGGCTGTAGTGGGGCAAGAAAACGGACATACCCACATGCTGCCCCAATCGGCCCCTTGTAGGTTACTTGAGGGCAGGTGAAATATGAATAAGGGCTCGATTTGGACAAGCCCTCGTGAAGCCCAAATGAGGCAGCCTTAGTTAAACCGCTTTAGGTCCCACATAGGCTGTTTGGGGCTGGAAGGCGGGCGTACCCGCATGGTATCAAAATCGGTCCTTTGTGGGGACTTTGAAGGCCCGTGCAACAGCAGGTGGGCTCTAGGTTCAAAAACAACGTCCAGCCCAAGTGGGGCTGCCCACATAAAACTGCTTTATATCCTGCATGGGCCGTAATGGGGCTGGAAGGCGGGAGGGCCCGCATGATACCAAAATTGGTTCCTTGTGAGGAATTTGAAGGCACGTGCAACAGCAAGTGGGCTCCAGGTTCAAAACCAACACCCAGTCCAATTGGGGCTGCCCACACAAAACCGCTGTAGGTCCCACATCAGCCGTAATGGGGCTAGAAGTCGTGCGGGCAATTGCGTAATCATTGTTTCCAACCTTTATTTGCATTATATGTTGCCCTAAATTACTATTATAGATGATTTGTATTACAGTTGCTGCCATGTTTAGTCGATTAGGAATTTACATGGCTTTAGGTCTCGCGCTCATGCAAATTGCGCTACGAATACTAAGACAAACTGATTGCTAGCTGTTGCCTCTTATATGGTTGCTTTGGACAGCCTGCAACTCCCAGCACAATATTACTGTTGTGAACACACATCTCCATAGCCGGAACAAGATGTACATGAAGTCATTTCGGCTAGATGAATGTTGTGAATTATTGTAAAATTTAATATTGTGGATGTTTATAAAGTGCAGACATGTATAAAATAATTACTTAATTATGTGCATAAATATTGATTGGAAAAACGTGGGCTAGTGATTTCCATCAATTTCCTGCGTCGGACCCCTATGAGAATAATGTGGGCAAGCCCAAGTGCGGCTAGCGCTATAGAACCCGCATTGGTCCTATGTCATTATCTGAGGGGCTAACTGAAATAAAAAAAAACAAGGTTTCTCCAAAGCGGCTGCCCAAATTGGTCCAAAATAGGACCATCGCGGGGAGTTGGCGGGATGTGCCCTTTTAACAATGCCGGAAAAATGTGGGCAGCCCCGCAAGGGCTGCCTGCATCGGCCTCTAGTGGGGCCCATTGGGGCTTTGTCGACATCCCCCTTCGGGCCTACGTCGGCCCCTCTTGCAGCACCCACATTGAGCCCACCGGGGCTGTCCTGCATTGCCTACATCGGGCCCACCGGGGCCCACCCTTCATAGCCCACTTTGTGCTACCTGGGGACTGCTAGGGGAATCGGTCTATTGTGTACATAGTTATTTCTCGTCAAGGACCATGTGAGCACCCCTTTTTCACATCCTGTGCCTCGCCTGACTTCAAGTTCATCAGGGTTTTGGTGCGGGGTCGAACAACTACGCCACCAAACACAATGGAACCACTCTGATAACAGCAAGTTGAAATAGATGCATGAGGAGCCCCCGAGGTGCCTCCGATGCAACAGCGAGGCAGCTGCAGGGCAGCTGCGCGCTCTGACAACCGAACGTATGCGTGAGGCCAGGGAGAAATGTGTGCGGTTAGTCGAACAGAGGACGAACGCTGTGGACTCCAGCGATGCCATGTTAGTCGTTTTCCCACTAAATTTAGCGGGTTATTACGCTGTTCGAATTGCAAAAAAAATAATTATATTACAGGAGAGGTGCTTTTAATAATTTAGGTCCTTCTGACTTTTAAGACGGGAGCCTTTTTTAGGCTTATGGAAAAAAATCCCGTGCGCGAGAGTTGTGCACGAGATCTGTCATATTCTGCGAGATGTATTCTTGTCTAGCTTTCCTGTCATCTATAATCCCACACTTGAACGGGCGCCAAGGAACGCCACGCGACAGCAGCGAGGGTGTACCGTCCAAAGTCACATTTGCCGGAGAGTGTAACAAATACAGCACCTTTCATTTCCTGTAAACAAATTATAATTATATGTAGCACTGCAACGAATGCCGACAAGAGGCTAACGATGGGAGGCAAATTATAGGATAGGAAAGGTAGGCTTTCGCCATTCTCCTCTTAAGAGACATCTGAGAAAGCTTAAAATTTTTTTTCTGATAGATTTCGGTGGTCCTACATACTTTGTTAATAATAGCCTATTATGTTCACAACTTTTGTTTTACGCAAGCTTGCCACAAGGCATATTATAGAAACTCATGTAAATTATTTTCGGTAAGGAACCGGAGCAGGCTCCCACTCTTGTCGTTGTCGGTGAGCCATTTAGAGAAGTCCTCTTCCCTTGTTGTGGTTAGTCCCACTTCGCGCAGAATCTGTGTCCTTGATGCCCTTGTCCCTGCATAAGCCCACAGCAGGTGGCGAACATCCACTTCTGCAGCTGGTGTTCAGAACTATTTCGCATTTCTGCGAAAGAAAGTCGCCGTGAGCTCGTGATCTCAATGAGGTGCCAAGGTGGCGAATATTAGAACACGCCCAATAAGATGTGAGTTCATTTTTGTGGCATTCGCTAATGCAATCGTCGAGTCCGCTTTGCCGAACATGCAGTCGGGCGCACTGGAACATGTCTAGTATTTGCGCGAACTTAGGATAGAGTGGCTGCTAGACTCTCACTTCCGGAACTGAGTGCTTCAAATTACAAAGGCAAACGAACTTTCTCTATCTAGTTCAACGGTCGTCGGCGCCCGTTATAGAATTATTGAGTGCCATGGAAATAATTGCTATACCATTTAATTGCGATGGAGGAAGCGCACTCTGATCAGCTGGAACAACCATCGGAGCACAGTTGCATTCTGAGACCTACTGAACAAATAGGGACGCTTCTTCGAATGGAATGACTTTCCTCTGTCCATGCTGATGCTGCTCTAGTAAGACGTAGACTTTGGAGGCCAGTCGACTAAATATTATCAAATGCAATGTGAACAGAGCAGATACATCTCATTTTAATTTTTTTGCGATTTTTAATACGTTGAGGCATAAAGGATATGGTATGATGGATGTAGGTTATGGTCCAATAAATGAAAAAACGCTCGTTGATGTAATGAAGTCTGGGAGTGAATGACGATGTGGTCCCAGCATCCAAGCAGCATATGATGGCGGATTGTGAGGGGAAAGACAAGCTAATACCAGGGGCTGGATCCGCGTCGGCTTCAGCGCTGGAGACTCCTACAGCAAGTGGTGGATATCGGCTTCAGCATTTCCGGTCGACATAAATGCTGCTCTAACTAATAACTTCTTACAAATGCCATCTAAAAGGTTAACAAGATATGAAGATGCACGTTGGCAGCAAAGCTAGGATTCTGCCTAGAACCGACAGTGCGAGTGGACAATCGGCCATAGAATGCTCGACAAACCAAGATGGCACAAGTTACCTCTATTCTTGAGCGAGATAGTACCTGCAGTCGGTTATTTATAGTTAGGAAAGAAACACGTGAGTTTGCTATTTTGCTTTGAACTTACAGAAGACATCCAAAGTTTCCAGCCAAAATGAAAGCCAAAAGGAAACAAAAAGTATTCCAAATCATCTATACTATTCGTATATTGTTTGCAGACCAGATAAAAAACATGCGGAAAAATTAGCTTTCTGAGAAAAATATTTGATTAGGCAATATTTAGCAAGTTTTAAGTATTCCTGTTGCAGCTTTTTTATTTTTGAGTTGGGAACTCTGGTCGCGACGCCTGCCAAAGTGGTGGTTCCTGACACGATCCTCAAGTCAGTTTCAACGCATTTGTCGAGCCGTAAAGCACTCGTTGCTTCTAGCGCATGTAACTTTCACTGTCATTTTGTGAAGTGTCACTAGTACTGCACTTCGAGCAAAAGTAGCCATATCCTTCAGTTGTATACAGGATACGTGGACACGTACGAGCCAAGGAAATCCAAAATTGCCATGACCACTCACGTAGAAATGTAGGCTAGCTTTGGTAACAACGTACGCAATATTTAACTAGTAGAGTAGTAGAAGGCAAAATGAATAAATATAATCGCACTGAAATACACAGACCTTTATGCGATATCATATGAGACGATCTCTAGAACCTTTTCTCATCAAATGTTTTAGCCACCACAAAAAGCTTTCATATCTACGTTAAGTTCACCTCATAATTGTGTCCTCATGCTGGCTATGTTTATACTAGGGCGGTGACGAAACGCGGCCTCCAGGGTACATGTGTGTCATCAGGATACGATTACCACGGTATATCTCCACTCTTTAGACAATCCAGAAGGAAATGCTATATATCGACATCTTTACATCCTTACTTCCGCTACCGAAGGAAGTAAAGATATACGAAAAGTAAAGAAGGAAATAAAGATGTTTACTTCCGAAGGAAGTAGAGATGTCTGAAGGAAGTAAGAAAAGTTACGAGGGACTTGAGCGACAAAAGTAGTGAAAGGCGAAGGCCCGAGCGCCGCATTCTGGTACACAACTGGCACTAATTAGTAATTATTTAATTTTTAGGCATTCGTTAGGTAATTAAGTAGCCATATTGCGGTAATCAATTATTCAGTTACCTAAATAGTCAACAATTAGTAAATAATTATTTATTCATCATTCGTGATTGGTTATTCAATGACATAAGGCCATATAAGGCACACATTTGCGCATACTGGGGTGATGCTCTTTGATTGGTCGGTACCTCTATGACGCCATCCCGCCTCGGCCAATCAGAGCCGCTGTAAAAGCGCGACACATTTTCTCATCGACAGCATGAGCCATTGAAGGCTTTCGCCTTAATAGATGTAGAAGTAAGATAGATAGAGATAGAAAGAAATGAAATAGGGTAGATGAAGTAGATTAATGCTCCGAAGGTAGGAAGATAGGTTATTGTGTCAGCTGGAGCTTTCAGAAAAAAGGCAGTGGCAAAAGAATACATGCTGTTTGAAATTTATGCAGCAATTACATCACCGTCTTCTAGAAGGGCTTGTTGCATACGCCACGTCGGTGTATGCATGCACGGCAGCAGAGCATGGCCTTTAATATACAAAATCTATCTCGCTGTAGGATCAATTACCCCCTCCGCCAAGTTCATTTCATTCGCTGGCGAAGAATAAAGGGATTTTTAAGCTTTCAGCTAGTTGAAAAGAATTCACCTGTTTTATAAAACTAATAATACACATCAGAGAGCACAGTGGAGCATTTGATCTCGACAAATAATAATGCATGCAAAGATATTTTCCAAACACAAGAGTCAGCGAGCCAACTACAATTGGTTATTTACTATTTACTGTACGCTGCCCTGAAATGTTCCTGCCAAAATAATAATTCGCCGGCACGAAAATGAGCAGGATAATTTATTTGTCTCCTTCTGGTTAACATCCGTAGCAACCACAGAAACAGCGCAGATGTGTAAATAACAGCGAATCGGTGCGAATGTGAAGTTTCTCTTGTGATTTTTATATTTCCAGCTCAAGCGCACGGACCATGGATTTCAAGAGATGAAAGAGTGTACGGCTGGCTGCGCCTGGAACGGCTGTACTGAGTCGGGAAGCGTGGAGTACATTCTGGTAGGAACTGCGTGAGCTCATCTCAATAGTGAAAGAAAAAAACGCGATAAGCAGCCACCAGTGCCTTGTTCATGTCACCCTCCCTTCAGCTTAGCAATCGACAGGACTTGATTGGAAGTGACTGGGAGCGTTTACTTTTTATGCGATGTTTACGACCTCAGGTCGTGAACGGAATATGCAGTGATGGACGCTTCGTCGTTAAGTACATGCTGCAGTTCTGTACTAAGTAAAGTGAGTTAAACACCAAAGATGTCGAATTCATACCTCACTCCTCGCTGATCTTGACTTACAGGCGTGTATCACAGGCGTAGAGTGCACCTGCATTTGAGCCTGATGCAGTAAATGCAACTGTGAAATATTGCTGTTAGGGAAAGTGAAACAGATGGTTTATATTCGCAGGGATTAAGTAGTAGTAACATCTTTATTATTTACATACACAGTAAGCAATTGCTAACTACTGAGACAAAGGCAGAAGATACACCAAAACGTGTTGCACTATGTGAATTCACTGTGCAGAACTCCTGCATGTCATAATGTTTGTTTAGAACACCGGAGCCACAGTAATCTAGGCAGTCGCAACTGGGAGCTACAAGACTTTCAATGATGCGTTTTAAGGAACGGCAGCTGTGAAAATCATCCTTCTAGCTTTCCGTTCTATGCAGGTTAGTTTACCTACAGAATGTTATGTCACCGCATCGTAGGCTAAGAAATCGGGCCATATATTTGAAAGCAAGGAAAGCCTCGGAGGGTTACCGGATGTTTTTTCTTCGTACGCGTAAGAAAGAGGTTCTGTGCCGTGCATAAATTAGTCAGAGCAGTCAAACCTATTTTCATAATTTTAGTTCACTCGGTACGAAAAGTGTCGCCAGGCGGGCACTGCTGGCATTGCTGTTATTGTTCCGCCTTCTGGCGTTTTCCGAAAACAGAACCATGATGGAATATTTCGAGACAAATAATGTGCCTATATATGGAAGCAGTCACTTATCACAACGTACACTGCCGTCGCTGCAAGAAATATATAGGTGCGACAATGTAGTCTGACCGAAGCTGGAATGGTGTATTGCGCTTTGTTCCATAAAGTAGATTGGTAACTATAGCAGAGTTTCACTTTAGCTTTGAATGAGTATTCAACGTTATGGTATGCGGGTTTAGGCGCCCCAAACTTGCATTTGAATAATGCAAGTAATGCGGAATAATGTGCAGCGCAGGGCTCCATACTCAATTCGACAATAGGAAGTTTTTTCGAGACACGTCGCCCAGCGTACCACTGTTTGGGGCGAAACCACATCCTCATATAGCCAATCGAAACAAGAATTTGATGTGAGGCCTCAGCCATTCTTAGAAAAGCAAAATAACCGGCAGGAGGGGAAAAAAACTCGAACACTCAATTTTCATGGAAGCGAGCACGGATAGTCGTAGCTGTCGCTGCGGCCGATCAGCCGGCGCAGAGACGATACATTCTCACTCTATGCACTTAACGTCCTCACCTTCGTCAACATCCATTTATGCCCCAAACACACCCCTATCTCACTGCCCTCTTAAGATTGTCAGAGTTTAGAAACAGTTTGGCTAACGAACTAAGCCTACCACCAAAATGCGGGTGGTGCACCCACAAGATTCAGTCCGCGGAATTCGAAAACTAAAGTTGGAATGCGGAGTTGGCCCACGTTCACAACGCACCTGCCCCAAACATAAAATCAACAAAGTCCACCTCCACATTAGCTTGAAAATTCCTTAATGTATGCATGGACATTCAAGATTTGGGCACTCTCGCGCGATACTGATTTGCTTCGAGGAGCCAAACGACCTCTCATCAATTTCTTTTTTTTTTCTTTTTTTTTTTTTGTTTGCTCCTACCACACCGCATCCAGCCACACTGCCTCGTACTCAGCAGCAGAACACCATAACAAAAAATCACCACTGCGGAAAACCTTGGCTTTCAATAGTGCGTAGAATTTCAACCGACCCCGAATAAATGCAATGCTTATAATCACGTGAAAGAAGTAAATCACGGTCACTGAGCAAGTATAAAACTAACTTAACACACTTATATACGCAACGCGCTCGTTACGTCATGTGTTGCGTATATAAGCGGCGAGAATTCTTTTCCAGCTGAGCGAACCCGTATGCGGTTCTGAAACGTCCGAGATTTTTTTCAGACTTGATTAGTGACCATGACGCACTTTATTCAAATACCTGACTAGACAAATTTTTGTCTTTGAGACTGCTGAAATTATAAGAAATGAGCTAATGCGTTGCTGTGTGCGCTTTAAGGTAGCTCCTATCCAATCAAGAAAAACTACAGTATATTTTTCATTGTCGCGACCGAATATTCATGCATTTTTTGAGTGGCCCTCTTGTAACAAAAGAAATTCCTAGCAACATCGCAATTTTCCGCTGTTACAAGAATGTAAACAAACCTGGTGTGGTTTGGTTAGTGGTTTTTAACCTCCCAAAGCGACCCAGGCTATGAGAGACGCCGTAGTGGAGGAGTCCGGAAATTTCAACCACCTGGGGTTCTTTAACGTGCACTGACATCGCACGGCATACGGGCGCTTTGCTTTTCGCGTGCATCAAAAAGCAGCCGCCAGGGCCCGGATTCGATCCCACGTCCTTGGGATCAATATTCGAGCGCCGTAACCACTGCGCCACCTCGGCGGGTAAACAAAACTACTGACTACAGAAAAGTACTACCGGAAAATACTACACAAATGCAGAACTATGTGATGTTTATGAAAGATAAAACTACGAAACATTTTGTCGTAGTTTGTACACGGTGTGTAGCTTTTCCCGCTGCATAGAGAGGAGCACGGTTATTTCTGATCGTATTTCTGATTTACATAAACGATCTACCTAACAACATTAAATCAACAGTCCGACTTTTTGCCGATGATTGTGTCATATATCGCTCAGTAAAAACTACTAATGATCTAAGTGTGCTTCAAGCTGACCTGGATGCTGTTTCTGACTGGTGCTTTGCATGGAAATGACATTTAACACGACTAAATGCAAAGTAATGCGCTTTTCTCGCCGCGGCATTTATTGTCCTATTTCATATAACCTAAAGGTGCATCATTAACATCAGTAAAATCATATAAATATCTTGCCGTTATTGTCGCATCAAGCCTAACTAGGAATGAGCTCATTATTTCCATTATCACAAATGCTAACCGCATGCTAGATTATATTAAACGTAATTTTTCTATGGCACCATCATCTGTGAAATTACTTTATAAATTACTCGTCCGTTCAAAAATGGAGTATGATACGTCAGTGTGGGACCCCCACACAGATTTACTAACTAATGCTCTAGAGTCCGTTCAAAATCGCACTGCTCGTTTCATTCTCGGTGACTATGGGCGTTTATCAAGTGTAACACTTATGAAGCAAACATTGTCATTAGAACTTTTGTCGCGACGCAGAAAAATCTCCCGCTTGTGCCTTTTCTTTGTAATGTATCACAATAATCTAACGCTTAAAAATGCACTTATAACATCACCGGCATACGTCTCCTTACGCATCGGTAACTCTTGTAAAGTAGGAATACCTCATTTTCGAACTGCATCTTATCAATATTCATTTTTACCCAAAACAGCAACGGAGTGGAACTGCCTGCCTGAAACGCTGGTGCTTGCTGATAATGTCGATGAATTTAAAAGAAAGCTTTGTGTACTGTGCAGCAACGATTGATAGTAATATTTATTTTAGCTCCATAGTTTTATTGGTTAAGTTGTGCACTTTGGCCTTCCAGCGATCATGCGCGTTGTACGCGACTTCTTATCTGCTTCCCTTTTTGTAGCGAGTGTTGCTGTTTTTATTCGATATCGTGTTCGTCATTGTTTTTTTCCCACCCTATCCTATATTTATGCATTCAATAATTTGCAACCTGTATAATTTGTTTTGTTTGCTGTTATTATTTTATTGTGTGAATTTTGTATTTTAAACATCATTTGCCTTCATAACCTACAATGCCATGTACCCATGTTCTTTCCTCCCCTGCTTCTTTTTTTGTTTTTGTTTTTTACCAAGTCCCACTCCCCTCTATAATGCTCACCGGGCAAGGAGGGTAACTGAACTAAATAAATAAATAACAATGTGCATTTCCTGAAAAAAAGACCGTTTGCACATCTCATACAATCTTATTTTCAGAAAAACGTCGGCACGCTTGAAAACCTTCTCGCGCAACAAAAAAAAAAATCACTTTCCACGAGCAAATCTCTTTGGACTGACTTGTCACTTTAAATTCATATCAACACTGTACCAAATCATTGCGACCAGACGCAAATGCTTTTAGTAGGTTTCTTCTCTCGCATAACATCTTTTCTGAAACGTTACTATTAGCACTAAGTTAGGCTTGGAAAAGTTAAAATAAATCGATATTTTGAGCATTGCAATGTGATAACGTCACAACGTTAAAGGCATAGTTCACCGGAAAGGTTGTTGTAAATGAGCGTCCGCGTTGCGGTTACAAAATCACTCTGGGAGGTCAGCAGATGTGGCTGGACACTCATTCGTGGGTATTTTCTATGACGACACGAGGCTTCTCGAAAGCGCTGCAACGCCGGATGATTTAGATGAAAGGAGAACATAGCCAGCTTATCGCCTCGTTGACTATGTTTCGATGCTTAGAGCATGATTTTTTTCCCTCGACTGAAGAGCCGCGAAAGAAAAAGATTTATGGGCACAAATAATATTTCTGGCCATTAGGCACTACAGCTCCAAAATGTAAAAGCACGTTCTAAGCGAATGTGTCATATCTGCAGCACACGAGGTGAATATGTAACTCTGGAAATGAAACAGTTCTCGCCAATCATTTTGATTTTTTAGACGGTTCAGAACTCAACGAGGGACTACATAGAAGACGTTTGTTTGGATTCAGGCTAAACTGAAACTGAATTTATTTTAATGGTCTGAAGTAGAAAACATTTGACAGAACAGGCATGAATATTTAGCTTCCTCACTGCTGCTTCTTAGTGCTGAGATATGGCACGCATTCACAAATGCACGCCAGAGTCCTGCGTTTTGGAACTATGGCTGTTTTGTTTCAAGTTATGTCTTCCACTCATTCGGCTCCGCATTGTTTTCACGTGTAAGAGTGAAGTAAGTGAACGATTACAAATTATTTTCTCCTTTTCTTGCGCAGAAACACTGTGAAAACTGCCCAAAGAGGCCCCGAATGCGGCGAAATTATTCATGGCAGTCTTTTGAAGGTGAAATGGAGGTGAGAATAGTTTTCATGAAGGTTAACACTCATTTGAGTAGCTAAATATGCTCATTCGCCGGCGTTAAAGGCTTACTTATCTCCTCTGATTGCTTGGATTGTTTTCTCTCAATGCAACACTGACAGCACAACGCAGATAACATAAAGTCTGCGTCTCCATCTTCATGTTTTGATCTGAAAGTTCAACTATAACTGTAAAGTTTACACGCAGGACAACCTCCACAGCGGGCTGGTGAAGATAATTAAGCCGTACTCTCCTTCATCGCCGAAAGTTGAGGTATGTTCTTGTGTAACGCATTACGTTCAAATATATATATATATATATATATATATATATATATATATATATATATATATATAAAATTAGTTAATTATGCCTCTTAAATGAATTTATCAGTGAGGAAAGCAGGCTCTGCTCACAAAGCTAGTTTTTATTTTAATGGCAGTATTGGACAAAACGGTTTTCTAACGATTTTTGTCTTCATCTTGCAGACGTCTCATCCCTTGGAATTTCCTGTACTCCACCAGCCCTCTGGACTATAATGCATGAAAAAATTCGAACCTGAAGCTTTTCCAAGACTACCAGCTAAAGCTTTTCCATGCCAGTAATGAATGCGCACGAATGAATACTTTGCTGTTTCGCTCCAAATGTTGCACATATTCTCAAGTATATTTTCAAGCCCATGCGAAGCAAACATGACGTCAGATTTACAGCCTTAAACAAGAATGGCGCCCAGTCTAGAAAGAGCCTTTTCGGAAGTTTTATGAATGTTGTCATCGTTGCTGGATGCTACAGTGAAGATTTAATGCTCGTCTTAAGTGTGCTGAGCTCTGAATAAAGTCAACATGACGGGACCGCCGCATGCTTCCTCATAAATGTCTCAGCAAATAGTAAGGAGCATATCTTAAGCTTTTTTAGTGGTCGTAAGCACTGATTTATTTTATCCGGTCATAATTTGCACATGCTAAAATAGGGCGTACATGCTTGTATTGAAATAAACATCAATTGGCTTTCAAGCGCAGAAGATTTTAGAACCTTGCACTTCGACCATTTATGATACTCCATGTGTGCCCCGAGAATCGATTTTTTGCTATACACGTCAATACGATAGGGCTGAAAACTTTATTCACATTTCGGTGCTTGATCTTGTGTGTCTGACTTGGAGATTTGTCCAAGCGGTTATTGTTTGTCGATTGTCTGCTACACATATCTCTTTGCCTCTGTCCTTCGGAGTGAAGCTTCCTAATAGGTTACATTGAGCTGCTAAACGCCTAGCCCCGTCAATAAACTGTGCGCATGCTACTTGACAGTTTGCACAGCGATTACATTCTCTGAATATCCAATTCCTCCTTACCAGGATACAACATCCTACCCACATTTACCCTATAGACGTAATCATAGGACTCTCATAGGCCTCTTAGGAAAGAACAAAAATTGTGATACGATATGTACCCCACTATATAAAAAACTAAATTTGAATGGAGAGGAAAACATTACATGGCTCTTTCCTTTCAACTTTATCATTCATCCAGTGCCCCACAGCTGACTAAAATAACTTCCCATATCAGATCTCCGTTTATCTCAGCACAAAACGAATCTCAGCAAACGAACTCTACTGGGAGTAGCAGTAGCGTTCCCTGCATACCAACCTCTGAGTACGCCGTAAAAAAAGTCCCGGTACTCCAAAAAAAATTACCTGTAATTACCATGCAATATATGGGAGGACAAAGATATGCAAGGCTTCACGATCAATAAGAGTGTTCGCAAAACGTCGTTACATAATTGACACATCTAGACTAAAATTTCCCTCCGAATAACAAAATCACATTGATTTGAGGACATCGACACCTTGCTGCAAAATCATCTAAACCAACATCTATTAGGCTGTTATTGGCTGCTGTCAAGTTAAAGAGGAAGCCACGTACCTATGTAGTCTTCATTACGATACAGATACGAGCCCCCTCGTGAACCTTTTGTTAGGCTTTTTTACTGCACCCCTAACATCTCTGCGATGTATAAATAATGATGACTTGACCTGACTTGATATACGGTGCATTTGACTTCTAAAATCTGTTCTTCCGTTCTATTTCACAAACGAAGCACGAGCTCCCATCTCGATTATTTATTACAAGCGGCACAACTCTTTCTAATCTCCATACGCAAACTTTGCGATAGCTGAGAAAGAAGCACGAAGTGAGATTTCTCAATTCCCTTTACGTTTTATACAAGCTCAGCGCATCCAGACAAATCGATGGAACTGGCTACCAAGCCTACCAAGTGCGTCGTGAAACTTTGGAGCCTCATTAATAACGACTAAACGTGGCTGAAATACACGCGATAGGTCCTGGCACCTCCTTGTTGCAAACAGTGCATACAAACTAGTTAGGTGCTGCATGGTGCATGCGCAGTAAACTAGCATAATCACTATTAGCATTCGTTTTGCGTTGAGAAGAACAACCACAACGATACATAATTATACACTTCGTATTAGTCCTATACGGATCTTGTTCTGCGCGGTATGACATATCATTAAGTAAAATATCAGCTTAAAAATGCTCATTGATTATAATTGTGTTTTTTTTCTCTGACTTGAAAGGGCAGAAAAGAGCGCGCGTGCAGTTTATTTTACATAACAAGGCATGAAAAGGAAAATGGCTCGCAGCGTAAACGTCGCCTGAATTCGAGAAAAAGTGTGTATCGGCATGAGTTGATTTATTTTTTTTTTTTTTTTACAACCGTATCATGGGAAGCGGCATGCGTGTTTTGATAGCAGCATGTCAAGGCTCTGGTGGCCATCATGCAGCGTCGCCACTGCGAAGACCGCCTCCTCGGGTCTCTGCACCGGCACGCTTCTATTTATTTAATTATTCCTCACAACGCTTCGTAAGGCATTACAATGAGGGGCAAAGGATACCCGTATACTATTTAGAAACTAAAGGTACATGGAACAAAAAGCATGCATAAATGTACAAATAATGAAAAGAACATCAACAAGCGTGTCAGAAACTCAAGAACGTGAGAACTCTTCAATGCGGAAAACAAATATACTGAAATATAGCAACATGATACTCGAATCACGAACATGCCTGAGAGAGCAAGCACACAAAATATAGCGTGCATGTGGACCGTCCAGCACCTTCCATCTCTTCGATGTAAGACACTGGTTTATTTCGCAGAATACTACAAATGCGGCAAAAAATGCTGCGAGTGAAATCAGTGCGACTCAAAGCACGAACGAAAGCGCGCCGCTGCCTAGACAGCGCCGCGAAAGACTACATCCAAGATAGTTTCTCAGCTGTTTGCGGTAAGTACGCGCATCCACAGGTGGTCTTGGGAAGCCGCTATATTACGTCATAATAAAAGAAAGCTATGATTAATCTCGGCGACGCACTAGCAGTGCAGCCAGCGCACGTGACCGGATGAAATGCGCCGCTGTTATTTCGGCGGCTGTACATCTTAACAGACAGCAGCTTCTAAAGTTGTAACAAGTTTGAACCTGCAGCGGAAGCAAGGTGCAAATTACTGGTCATTGATCTATAACGATTTAGGACACTCCTCCGCAGCAGGGTTTATTATTTAGGATAACAAATTTCAGCATGCTTTTCTGACGCTAGCTCTAGAATAGTCGCCACAAGCTTACGGCACGCGTTGACCGTGGCGTGCGCGTCGATAGAGAAGTTTTGACGTTGCTCGATGCTTCAAAGCGCTATTGCCACATTTTTCAAACGGCACTATAGGCGCTGCCTTATAAAATAATTAAGACATTTGCACTGCAGCTTCATTGTATTCATCACCGGAGCACATGTCTGTTACATCCAAGGTGTTCTTTTTTTTTACATGAACAATAAATGATAGGCTGGTGCTGCTTAGCGGATATGGCTACCATTTGCACCACTTCAAGGGAGCCAATGTAGTCGGATACAATTCAAGAACGGAGCTGCGAATACCCATCAACAGAGATCCTCCCTCTATGATTACTCGACGCACCTTGTAGAGACGAGCAAAAGCAGAGGGTCTGTTTCAATGACGTGAAGGAACTGCCCGGAGCGTTGTGGAAAAGGTAGCCAGACCTTACAGGAAAAGGAGTCCAGATGAAGAGTCGGGTTGCGATGGCTTAGTGCAGAGATATGCTCCGGCCCGCTGGGGTGGCGCAATAGTTACGACGCTCGACTACTGTTCCCAAGGATGCGGGATCGAATCGCTGCCTCGCGGCCGCTTTTCGATGGAGGCGGAAAGCAAGGTGTCCGTGTACTGTGCGATGTTAAAGAACCTGAGGTGGTCGAAATTTCCGGAGTCCTCCACTACGGCGTCTCTCATAGCCGGAGTCGCTTTGAGACATTAAACCCCAAAAACCAAACCAAACCAGAATTATGCTCCTCCGGCCTGATGTCAGGGTCAACCCCAGTCAATCGAACATGCTGGTTCCACTGCTTGGAGATTGGGACGCTGATGGAGGTCCGCGTGGCCTCGACACGCGAGATGGCGGACTTGAGGCGATCGAGGTCCTCAGGGTTCCTGGAGGTAACCGTCAGGGCGCGACGGGACGCCCACAGAGTAACAGCCCCGATGCCCTCGACTTCTGGCTCAATGTTTGCCTTGAGGAAAACTACCACTTCCTTGCCGATGTGGTCCGAGGACGCAGCAGAAATTAAGACCATCTGGTGCGGCTGGTCATTAGGGCAGGAATCTCTGGACGCACGATAACTACACGAGTCGGAGGTCGCAGCAGGGGCTGCAATGGCTGTTTCTGCCTGAAGAGGAGACACTGAAGAGCCCCTCATTGCAGCAGCAAAAGTCCGAGAGACCTGGGATTGTCGCCTCCTGTCGGAAAGGTGCATCGCAGCCGTCGTGTTCTTGGTAATCACCCCAGCAAGCCGCGTTCGCAGGGCACTCAGCTCATAATCTCGCCCAGCCAGAGAGGCCTGAAGAATATGAGAATAGCTCAAATCGGTGACAGCACACGCGAAGAAGTGCGCAGTGTAGCGGTACAGGGCACATACCAGAGGTAAGAGGACTGCCCTGGTTACGGGACCGATCTTGTTATCCCTGTCCAGAATAGCCACAACAATCTGCTCATGGACACTCATGGCATCAGCATCCGCTCCAATTTACAAACGGTTGTACGTCGTCCACATTTGACCGCAGTGGAAGGTTCAGGGTTCCCGGCAGCGGAGAAATGTTGGGTTCCAAATGTAGACTGGCAGATGGAGAGGAAGAGTCGGACTCCGGAAGCTCACAAGGAGGCGCAACGTCTGGGTTGTAGGCGGTCAGGTCTGTGACGATGTTAGAAGCCGCCCGACAGGAGGAAAGTCGCACGGAGGCGGTGGCCCGCCTTGAGCAGCCTGGTCAGTCATGGCCACAAGCAGCCGGTAGGTCCAACCTGCCAGCAGCCAGAGACCAGCAGGGGGAAACCTCGATCCAAAGGCACAAATCAAAAGTCACTCGGACTGTCCTTCAGGTCTTACCGGTCCCCGCCTAGTAACAGTGATGCCAAGAGGCCCAGCAGTTCATATAAAATTCAAGTACCAAGAAAAACGAAAAGAACAGCCTGCCAGCCAGCCGCCTTCAGGGTCAAGTGTCGCACCGACACCGCTATCAACCATATAGTAGATCTATCGCTTTGAGAACTAAGTACTGAGAGAGAGAGTCAGGTGCTTTATTGTTTTGTGTCGACATTTTATTTATTTATTTATTTATTTCAAAATACTGCAGGCCTTATGGCCCAAGCAGGAGGGGCATACCAGGTAACAATCACACACAGAAAAAGACAAAAAATACAATACACACTACAATTCGGCGAGCAAAAAGGAATCATAATAGTAATAGTAATTATTAAAAAGTTTGACAGTCTAACAAATAAATATAGACAATAACACACAGCACAATTCGGCATGAACAAAGGAAACAGATGTAAAGTACTAAAAAGTTGAGCAGCCTAACCAAACAAATGACCTTCCAGTGCTTTGTTAAAATTACCGCTTTGGAATTTGGAAAAGAAATTCTGGAAGCAAATTCCAATCAGAGATGGTCCGTGGGAAAAAACTGTACTTAAATGAATTTGTTCGGGCAAAGACAGGTTGCAGCATATGTTCCCTAGTGTGTCGTGTTCGTCTGGCAGTAGAAGGTTGGACAAAGTTAGGTAATGGAATATTAACTTCCTGTGACAGAATCTTACGAAGAAACAAAATTCTGTTCATTTTGCGGCGGACTGAAAGGAGCGGGATGTCATTTTCTACCATCAGCTGTGTGGGAGAATCAAATCTGCTGTACTTGTGGAAAATAAACCTGACTGCTTTCCTTTGTATCATTTCAAGAGCAGTTATGTTCTTTTTTGTGTGAGGGTCCCAAATGATGTATTAGGGACCGCGTCGGTGTGCAGCGGCATGTTCTAAGCTCCTTTTTGAAGCGATTACTTCACAGTACGCGAGGTAAAGCCAAGGTCACCGTGTGCTTACGACAACCTTCAAACAAATTCGAGGTTAACGCGTGAGCAGCTGCGCGGCGAAACACATCACCGCTGACGTCGATATCTAGTATATATAGAGGCACGCTGCGCGTCTCAGCCGCAGCCGCGCCATTGACTCGGAGGAAGAGCTACTGAGCAGTCATATCCGCTACGATCGTCAGTCGTCTACATGGCGGTGAAGAGAAGAGGATAAAGACAAAAGAGCGGTGGAAACGCCGGAACAATGTCAGGAGCGTCTTGTGAAACGCCGCCGCGACAATGCTGCAAGGCGTAAGCAACGTGCAGCACAGATGGGCGCCGTCGCGTCAGCAACAACTATGACAGAATTCAGCTATCGCTTCACACTACATTGAACCAAAGCTAAACCATGGCTCATTTTTCTTCCTACGCGCTAACGCGCATGCGCTCCAGTGATATATAGATATCACGGCATGCCATTGGACCGGCTATCGCCGTTTTATTTTTGAAGATTATTGCCCCAAATATTATTGCCGGACCTGCCCTCGTGAGTTTTTTTTCTCCGAGAAACTAAACATTAGGCCGCGCGGTGCCACCGTTACAGTACGTGCGCAAGTTGCGCTTTTCTTTACAAAGCTCAAGTTGGAAAGGAAGAGCGTCCAGGCGGCCATGTTCGCCAAAGAAATTCATATCCAATTTCCCTAGCCACTTCACTGTTCTGTTCTGATCATCTCTTATATCTGCTGCTGAGGAGAATAAGAATGGCACAAGTATCCGCTGTGTCTTGATGAGGCGACGGATTTCAGTACTGACGTTAACGTTGCTGGCACGTCAAAGCCGAGATATGTATAACCTGTGACTTCGACAACCAGTTCGGACCAGCACCCGTGTGTCCTGTACTCCTACAGTGACCGCAGCGACATTTGCTATATCCCGCAATGCGACAGAAAGTATGGACGACACAATGGATAACACTTAGAAATGGTTTGTGTAAGGGCGAAAGTTTGGGCTTTAAACGAACTGTCCGTTCCTTGTCTTTGTGTGGGCCAATAACAGCCCTCACCGTCGTCTACAGCAACTAGGTGAGTGGGACAGCGATTCATTTTTGCGCGTTCTTTTCCAGCAAAAGTGGCAGCGTGGGGTAAACTAAATCTTCAAAATCTGTTATCGCAGTTTCATGTAGCGTTTCGAAGCACTGCATACAAGGAGCTATTAAAATTCTGCGCACGTTCTTCGCGAAGGCAACGTATGAAGTCCCATGCCAATAATGAGCGCTTCCTCTTGGCCTGACCAACACCACAACTGCAGTCAACCGACCGCACATTGTACCTTCTAAAGCTTTTGCAAAGTATTTAATAAAACAAATAGGGGTTTATCACTAAGTACACTAAAGATTGGGCATTATATTCACGATGGTTCAGAGTTTGATATTCCAGTAGAAATGTTTTCAACTGTAAATGATGACGATGCAGCGTAAATTTGAATGCTGAGCACAAGTAACTAATTAGCGGCAAGGAATTAGAGCTGGAAATTAGTGTAATGCACTTGTACTTCATATAAGCTATCCAACATTATATGATAATCGTGAAGCTTAAAGTTCAATTTAGCGAAAATAAATAACACTATTCAATTTGGGCACAGCAACGATACACGACACAAGATTTGAAGTGATGACGTCATGGCATAGCGTAGAAATACTTTAATCCTAATTAAAAAATTATCGATAATGATTTATTTTAAGCACGATCTTACTTTGCATAAGGTTTCCAGCAATATATGAGTTGATGACGCGGAATAAATGTCAATTTTAAGTTTGGTTTGTGGGGTTCAACGTCCAAAAGGGACTCAGGCTATGAGAAACGCCGTAGTGGAGTAATCCGGAAATTTCGACCACCTGGGATTCTTTAACGGGCACTGACATCGCACAGCACACGGAAGCCTTGCATTTCGCCTCCATCGAAAAGCGGCCGCCTTGGACGGTATTCGATCCCGCATCCTTGGGAACGGTAGTCGAGCGCCGTAATCACTGCACCACCCCCGTGGGGCCGAAGAATTTCAATTTTAATCAAATACCTAGCTATTAACTAATGAAGACCTGCAATTAAATGCAGTTTAACCACACATAACCTATCCAAGAAACAGTTTATTCAAGATTTACTTAAAACTGAAAATTTTAAGTAGAATAAAATATAGTAACTAACTATGAAGCGCAATTAGCAAAGCAGACGGTTATTCAGGTGGTCATAAACGATCAGTAAATCATGTCGCCATGCACCACTTCGACACAGCACACTATAGTAATTCAGACTTTGCCGCTAGGAGGTCTAAATACCATTGGACCTTGGCATGAAATTGAAATCATGTTGACCCACTGAACCGGTCTCCGGGTTTCTATCTTAAGTCGTAAACTATCATGGGCGACCGTGCCGTTTTCGTGAAATATTTTTGAATTCGGCGTACTATAATACCAGCCACAGGCTGTGAGGACAAAATGGGCCGACCCAGAAGCGTAGCAACTACTGGCGACTGAGTTAAGCAAAAGCTGCATAATTCATCATCATCAGCCTGATTATACCCACTGCAGGGCGAAGGCCTCTCCCATATTTCTCCACTTAACACGGTTCTGTGCTAGCTGCATCCACTTGACCCCCGCGAACTTCTTAATCTCATCCGCCCACCTAACTTTCTGCCTCCCCCTGCTACGCTTTCCTTCCCTTGGAATCCAGTTTGTTACCCTCAGCGACGATCGGTTATCCTCTCTTCGCACTACATGTCCTGCCCATGTCCATTTCTTCTTCTTAATTTCCACTAGAATGTCGGTAACTTGAGTTATTTCTCTGACCCACTCTGCACGGTTTCTATCTCTTAATGTTACCCCTACCATTTTTCATTCCATAGCCCTCCGGGTTGTCCTCAACTTAAGTAGGACTCTCTTGGTTAGCCTCCACGTTTCAGCCCCACGTTTCAGCCACGTTTCAGCTGCATAATTGTTTCGAAGCAAAATGTTCACTACGCCATAGGTAACAGTGTCGGGTGTAGGCATCAACTGCACATGCGCCCCGCCACGCCTTCTTTCCTTCCTTTTTTTTTTCTTCTTGACGTCTTCCAAATCCTCTTGCGTATCGTCTTCATATTTTGCTTCCCTTCTGCTTTCTTCCTGTCGTCTCCAAATCCTCCCGTTCCATTTGACCGGATTCTGCTTCTGTATAGAAAGAGCTTTACAAAATGTAACAATTAAAAATGAAGATTTCACTTATACACGAGGTTTAATCAAGCTAAAACATCAGCGATGTTTTTTTTTTTAATAGCAGCTAAAGCTTGTGTAACGTGTTAAAAAAGGTTTTCCCCGCAATTTTCCAGGACGCCTGCAAAAAGAAATACCCCCGGTGCAAATCTTAATGCATAAATTGCAGCGTAAACAATTCCAAGTAGTGTTTGCGAAAGAAAACAAATTATCTATTTTATGGTTGCATTTTATTATAATATTCCTGCAGATACAGCTAATTTTATAAATCGGTCTCGTTGGCCAATCATAAAAGCAAAGAACAGTGGATGAGGTGAGGAAGCCTGCATGTCTGCTTAGTGCGAAAGAAGAAGCAGAAGAAGAAAGGAACACCATAGAGTGCGGCACCGTCTTCTGCCTCCCGCAAGATCTCACCGCAAATTGCGTAACCACACCGCTTTGCGCTCGCCACCGCTCAGACTAAGTTCTGGTACCCCGAGAGCGTCAATTCCCGCAGTTCTAGACGACTCGAGAGCCTGCTATTGGATACTCGACTGGCCCTCCGCCATGCCCGGGGAGCGGGAGCAGTATCCGAAGGACACCGACTGCCTGCTCTGCTGCCTCAACTTCTGCCTCGGGCTGAGCAACGTAGCGCGTTTTCCTTACCTCGTCTACAACAACGGCGGAGGTAAGATGCCAACAGGCTCGTTTTAGTGTCCCTGCCTTAAACATGCCTCATATCATGTAATTGATACCACTCGAGCGCTTGCATGTCCTTTTTGACATTCATTTTACGACCGCGGCGCTGGGAGCCTTACCCCAACTAAACAGACTAGCAGTTCGGGATGCAACAGTCTCCAAAGTATCAGTACTGGTCTGACTTGCCATGGCGCTTGTCACGTCGAATTTCCCATCTTTCAAAATTTTCTAGAAAATACCGCATGACCATCATAAACCTAAGAATCTTTTGCAAAAGTATCTTAGTGTCTTATTCGAGTGAAATCAAATCAGGCAACTGAGTGACAGAGAGCCTAGTGTTGAGTACTTGATCTTATCTCTCCAAAGTAAATTATTTGCGAAGACTAATTAGCTATCATCTTGATTATGGGCGTGCGAATCATAGGGTAAATCTCACGTTGTAGATAGCCTAGAAAACTGGCTGCATAATTTGCGTGAATGTAATCAGCGCCTCTTTTTTTACTGCCCTTGCAAGAAGGCGGTCGACTGGTATCTTAATATGGGGCATATTATTCCCAAGCGTTCACGCGAAGCTTCATATTAGGGTGCGCTTCAGAAAAAGCGGATTTTATCATAGACGCACCTTGCGATGCTTCATTTCACTGGAAGATTTTTTTAAAATTATGCGAGTTATATTTAGGGCTAGTAAAATAATCATTTTACGTAAATGATAATGTTGTACAAACATATAGGCCCGCTGTTTTGGAAGACAATCGGTCTAGAAGTTCTCAATGCACTGTTAGTTCCCCAGAGCATTAACTAAAGTCGCTCTTGAAAGACAAAACTGCGCAGACCACGTCACTCGCAACAGCCCTGCAGTTCGTTTCACCATTCCGGGACATTCCGTCATCCTAAAGCCTTAGTTTCTTTTAGCCGGGACATCCAGCATAGTTAAATATATTTATGGTAGAGCTATCAAATGCTACTCCGAAAAGGGCTGTGGTAGATAAGGTTCTATGAAGAGCAGAGTGATTGCCCTTTATGGCACTCACTAATATGCTCTTCATATTCGAGTTGCCAAGAGGAGCATTGCTAAACTACTTTTGTGTAGCCTGCGACTAATGGTTTACATTAAAATGTAGTATCAACGTGTAGTGCTATCCGTAGCGAATGCATGCACCTGCTTTCCGTCTATGCTGTATAATTACTCAGGAACTGAGATGAGTGTAATTTCATGTATATGAAGTACTGCATGGCCCGCGCATACTGCTTGCGGCGCGCAGGAGTTGCGTAGCGGAGCCAAAAGAAAGCTATAGACCACAAATAAGGAAGTAAAGATGACCCTTCCCACGTAACGCGGGATTGCTTCCCACCTCGCCTCTCACATTTACGCCAGTGCTTGCCCGCATGCCTATGCGAGATTTTTTGTGCGCACCAGATACCTATACAAACTGTCTCGAGTGATGCTAAGGATGCGTTTTGCATGGTACCGGGAGCCGCAGTAGTGTTCGTGGCGGTGTACTTGCTCCTGTTGTTCAGTGTGGGTGTGCCCATGCTCTTCCTGGAGATCTTCCTGGGGCAGTTCACAAGCTACTCTGTACCCAGAGCCTTCGAAGGATTCCCTATGGCGAAAGGTGCGTGCCGATCTTGCAGTTTTGAAAGCCACGCGAATCGCTCGAGGCCTGTACGCCAGACTAGAACAGGTCGCACGTATTATTTTGCAAGACTTATTACATTCAAAACTCCGCTTTCCGGTCTCCTGCTTCCACACCCACCGGTTCTGCTTCATGTTGACAGTATTCTGTAATCCAGAAGTGCTATTCCCCGTATTCTTGGATATCATCTGGGCGCATGGCTATTAAACATCCTTCGCGCAACCGCTCACAAACAATCACTGCCAGTGGGTCCCTAACGCAGGCCGAGGAGGAGATTAGATTCGCTGGTCACTGTGAAATCTTGGGTTTGTTTGTTTTTTTTAGTACTGCCCGCTTTGCCATAATGCAGCACAACCAGTAAAGAACACTAGTCAAAAAGGATAGTGAACTAGCACCCGACATTTCACTGCGAAATCTATAGGTATTCCCTAAAGCGTAAGTGATCCCTTCTATTCGCTCTGCAACTTTCAAGGTCATTCATTTGCACGTTTGACCCTGAGCCGCCCAAGCAGAGGCGCGGTCAGTGACATCACTCCATGTGATCTGCTGCTCAGAGGCACAACTGCGGCGCTCGCTCGGAGGCTCAGCCACGTGACAAGCAAAGGGTTCAGCAACTGCTTCGCCGGTGCTTGGCTGCTCAGCCTCGCCATGGTTGAGGTGCTTGCCGGTTATCTGAAGCTATCCGTGCGTAAGCTATCATTTATGTGGCTACACAACATGCTGATGCCTGCGTCGAAGCCCTGACGCACTCGAACCGGCAAAACCTTTTCATGGCTAGGCTGTGCAGCCAAACGCTGGCGAAGCAGTTTCTCCGCAATTTGCCTTATCCTGTTGATTCGCTCGCTAAGCTGGCAGTCACGCGCTGCACTTCGGACGCCACCGTCTTCATCCATTCTGAACTAATCGCATGGAGGGCCTATGAAACGCCTGAAGCAAACGTTAAACATTTCTAAGCATGGCAAGACGCTGTGCTTCATGTGTCCTCTACGTTGTCATTTCTGACAAATAGCAGGCTACCTTCATCCCAATAAAAGTCTAATGCTCGCGGTAAATACATAGTTAAGCGGGGTAAGACGTTGCACTTCGAGTGACGTCGTCTTGATCTCCTCTGACACAGTTCTAAACAGTTTAAATTGGCGCCTTCTCAACGCTTAAGTGCAGCCTCTGTTGAATACTGCATGTAATAATAGAGAGACATGGCAAAGAAATATAAACGAGTCGTAAAAACACTTGCGCTTGTATATTCGTGTTAGCAAAACTTATTCGCCATCGAAATTTCTTTTTTGTTTGGGGGGCACTCTCACATGAGCCCACCTTCGCTATATTCTTCCAATTTCGCCGATGTCTGCGTGTTGGGTCCTGGCAGCTGCTAGCTCGAACGCACCGGCTGAGGTTGAAATTAGCTAAAACGATGAATATTCCTTTAAAATTGATTTGAACCTTAGACGTCGCGAAAAAAAAAAACTGATCATCGCTTGCCGTCGCCTCCGTCAACTTCCCTTGGCTTCTCAAAGAGAGTTAAAAGCACCAAAATTGTAGATTGCGCCATCAGAGTGGCCGCCACTAGACGATCTCCCAGATTTAGGTCTGAAGCGTGCCTGAATTTAAACATCAGTTTTTAACCAAAACCACAATTCAAAACTCAAGTTCTTTGGTGTCTTATTCGGTTTTGGCCTAACGATACTATATTGGTCGTCATTATTTCACGAGCACTTGCACCGTGTTGCCATTTACATAACATGAAAGGGGCAATTTTTTATTCGTACGCTCCGACCAAGACACGCAGCAATGAAAAAGTCATTGGACAGCTCAGAGCTAAGCGATGGTTTAAGAAATGGGTATAAGCAAAGGCTGGCAACTAAAAGGTAGAATTGGTTGCTTAGCGTCACATATTCCTATGCATAAGTTGTCTATTTACCACTATCATGGTGAGTAGACAGGCACCCTAAATAGCTCAAATAGCTATGGATGCGATACTGTATATAACGCTGCTACGCGCCTCCGTTTAGTGGCGTTTTCATATCTTCAGCAGGAGTGAAAGAAAGAGAAAACTAAAACGGCCATAGCTAGCTTTGTGTAGCCAGAGTTTTTCCCCTTGGTTTTTCTCAGTAATGCAAGCTACTTCTGAGGTTTTTGTGCATATAATTGCTCACTGAATTTCGCAAAGCAACGTCCACAGAGCAGCTTTGTGCCTTGAAATGCCAGTTTCATGATTCCAGGATGCACCCTGACGGCCAATAAAACTATTGCAACATTGAAAAAGACTAAAAGCAGCGATTATGGGAAATTTTCTTTTAATGCTACTTAACGCACGAGCTTGAGTGGCACCATGACGGAGAAAATGTCTGGGGTCGCCAGCAATGGTAGCATCGGCAACGGCTTAAGTGATTTGGATGGCGACGGCGCCTATCGTTTGAAGCCTCTCAGCCTGGAAAACGTACGACCATGCATTTGAAAGATAGTAGTTTCCATATTACACGACTGTTTGGTCGGAGGATAAAAGTGCCGCTGCGCAGTTAATGATTCAAGAGCGAGCAGTAATGTCTGATATTAAATTTCATCGACTGCAGTATAATCATGGAGCATGTATGAAAATAACGCTCCCAAGTATATACCGCACAGATGTCACTGATCGCCTGAAAGTTTGTGAATGCATCAATACATTCTACTCTGAAAGAATTTATGGCGGAAGAATTGAATGGTCTTTCTGGCAGGTCGCGGTGAAGGAACGTTTTTGAAACGAGGGCATTTTTTCGCTCATGAGTACCTTGGACAGAAAAACTGTGGACACGAATTTTTGACAGCGCATGTCCGTATGAACTGCCACTAAGAACAGGCATTGCCACCACTGGGTCTAACACCCCCCCCCCCCCCCCCTCAGAAAGAACAGATAAGCTTTCTTGGCTGAGGGTTGGAACTAGAGTATTGCTGCAGTAAAACACGCTTGCTCGTCTAAAACTGCAATGCCCTCTCGCGCTGTGCAGTCACCATCGTCGTAAGTTCCATCTACGCCGCTCCTTCATTTTACCTAGGTAAATAGGCCATGCGCATAAGCCATCTTGCCGAATGCGGACGAGGTTCGCTAGCCTCTTATCTGGCAAATCCACAAAGCGGCGAGACAGAATTCTCATTGCTCTCCCATTACTACCCCTAAGCAGACTTAAAGAGCACCCCTGTAATTTGTGCATCCAATCTTTTCTTATCGATACAAATTCAATATATTGCTCTTTTCTTATCGATACAAATTCAATATATTGCTCATAGAAAATTACAGGCACGAAATGAAGTGCACCGGGCACAAATCATCGTAGACGTAGTAGTTCACTTTCATTTCTAAACAAATATTAGTCCTTATGATGACATTGAGACCTAAAGAGCTGACGGGATCAATAGGGCTGTGTTGAGGCAGTTACCGGTAGCTTACGCGCTGGCGAAGCATGCAGTGTAGCGAAGCAAAAGCTTTGTATGAGAGGCTTCACCCCGTTACTCCAATGGCAGTGTGCTGACTTCCGAGAAACACCGATATGTCTTATTTCTTAGGACAAAAACAAAACATTATATCAAAGGTAAAGTCAAGGTCAATAATCAGTTAAGTTCAGGCCCACAGTCAGTCAAAGGGTACCACAAAAAAGCTTGCAGGCCTCAGTTTGAATTACCCTCACTGGGACCCGCCGGGGTGGCACAGTGTTTACGGCGCTCGACTACTCTTCCCAAGGATGCGGGATCGAATCCCGGCCTCGGTGGCCACTTTTCGATGGAGGCGAAAAGCAAAAGCGCCCGTGTGCTGTGCAATGTCAGTGCACGTTAAAGAACCCCAGGTGGCCGAAAGTTCCGGAGTCCTCCATTACGGCGTCTCTCATAGCTTGAGTTGCTTTGGAACGTTAAACCCAACAAACCAACCAACCAACCTTTTTGTGACGTCACAAAACATCGCGAAAGTGTGACAACGTCACGAAACATATTTGTGAAGTCATTCTAACTCGATCATAGAATCTGATATCGTTACATCAACGCGTCGACCAGATAGTGCCCGGCCTTATCACCTGCACACTATCCCCTGCCAGTTGCATGATTCTCACATTTTAAGGCTGCGAACTTCTGATGCGAGCCTCTGGTGGCCCTTGTAACAGAATTATTACCTTGAGTACGACAAAATAGATCCCACTTGCGTCTTTCGAATTCCACTCAATTTTAGGAGATGCCATCGTAACTGCCTACACCGAATCCGCTTCAGTGTGTCATACGCAAACTACTTCTTGCATAAAATAGGAATAGACAGCAGCCCTCTGTGCTCTACATGTTATCTGTCTGAAGATGAACATTCTGTATCCTCCTGCTAAATGTTTGCTGTCCATCGCAGGGCACTGCGTAATACTTTAGGCTTAGTTAAAGACACAACCTTTCGCCTTGAACATGTCCTCGGTCCTTGGTGCGATGGGTCTTCGGCTGCACGAGCTACAAAGGCCTTGTTAACGTTTTTTGAGAGACACAGGATTGGTCGAGACCATTTAAAACTCATCTGTGTGTGATTATGTCTGTGTGAAAGTGTGCAACACCGATTGTTTTCTGTTTTTCCTCTCCACCTCTTTTTCACCTCCATCAGAAGAAGCATGCTAGGCTCACCACCAGACAGACATTTTCAGTTACCATTAATATATATATATATATATATATATATATATATATATATATATATAGGGAGGGGGTTGAAGCTCAAATGGGTCCGGTAGGGCATAGACTTAAAGTAGTTGACACACGGTAGAAAAAACAACACTTTATTCCGACGTTTCGGCCGGGGTCCGGCCTTTGTCAAGGAATTCCTTGACAAAGGCCGGACCCCGGCCGAAACGTCGGAATAAAGTGTTGTTTTTTCTACCGTGTGTCAACTACTTTAAGTCTATATATATATGTATATATATAGCGAGAGTCTCTAAAGGAGAGAACAGTCTCAGAGTGCAAGGCAAAGGTTTTTTTTTTTCGTTATTATTATTCATACTGTTGACATTTACGGGAATGTTGTCGTGTTTTGATTATTGGAATAAAGAGCATTAAATGCAAAGCGGAAGGGAAAACAACGCGCCGATGGTGGGAGTCGAACCCACGACCTCCGAATGTCGCGTTCAGTGCTCTTTCAACTAAGCTACATCGACGGCTGTCCTCACCTCCGCTTGCTTGGGTGTTCACTAACCGGTTTAAACATGTGAGCGTGCACCACCGCCATCCTCATCCCTAGCGGCGGATGTGAAACATCCTCTTATACTGCTAGCGTCACGTAGCACGTGATCATTAGGCAGGGCGGCAGCTGGGCTACAGCCCTCATACGCTACCGTTGCGACCTCCAGGCTGCCAGAACCGAGAGCCTCGCAAGCTATTAAGCAGACAATTGAAAGGAATAGCAGTTTACAATATATAGTGAAGTATTTGAAGTGGTAGGAGTAAATCTCTACTTAGGAGAGGTGGTAAATACAGATCCGGATTATGAAAGGGAAATAACTAAGATTAGGTGGAGCGGATTAGGCAGATTGTTACTAGCTTCTATCTCTTAAAAGGAAAGTATATAAGAATCATACCTTACCTGTACTCACCTATGGGCCTGAATCGTGCAGGCTAACAAAAAGAACGCAGAGAGCTATGGAACGCGAAATGTTAGGTGTAACGTTAAGTGCTAGTAATTGTGCACAGTCGATTAGAGTTCATGTCAACGACATTCAAAGGAAATCAGAAGAAGAAATTGGCATGAACAGGGCATGCTGTACGAAGAGACAAAAATCGATGGTCAAAAAGGTAACAAATTGTTTATCAAAGGAAGAAAAGGATAGCAGGGGCGGCTGAAAGTCAGGAGGGTGGATTAGGTGAAGTTCGCAGGTGTCGCAAGGGTGTGGCTAGCACATATGACCGGGTTAAATAGAGGATAATGGGAGAGGTCTTCCCCTGCAAAGCGCATAGTCCGGCTGATGACGATAATGATGATATTGTTCAGTTTATTTGCAGTTTCAGTGATCCTTCAATCCTTGTTAAAGTTCGTGTAAGTTCTAAAGAAACATTTCACATTATTGCGAGAGAAGGTCGCGTAGAGCTCAGGATCTCTTTGAGATATATTTCAGACTGGTGAACAATTGAACCAGCCTAATAGACCATGAATTGAATTATTGCACATTTTTAATTCAATCCTTGGTTGTGCTGGGAAGTAGGCAAAGAAGTTTGGGAAACAGTGGATGCAGAATACGAAGTTACCAAAATAGTACAGGAACTTTGAAATGCGCATGCTCATCTAACAAAGAGCCTTCGCTGCCCCTTGCAAAAATCACGATTGTGTGCGCTGACATCGCACAGCACACGGAAACGAAGTGGCGTCCGTGTGCTGTGCGATGTCAGCGCACGTTAAAGATCCCCAGGTGGTCGAAATCACTCCGTAGCCCTCCACTACGGCTCCTCCTTCTCTCTATCCACTTTCACTCCCACCTTCCTCCCGTCCCTCCCGTCCGTTCAGTTGTCCACAGAGCAAGTGTGACAGATACTGCGCCTTTCCCTTCCTGTGAACCAATCAATCAATCAATCAAGAAGAAATTGCGGCCAGTCAGCTCCAATGAACAGCCCACTCACATCAACTGGAGCAGCCGCAGCAGTGCAGCTGAAGATGAAGTAAACTTGTAAAGGGATGCTTCCGACATACAATCTCTTCTTCGAAGGTAGGCGGGATATTCCGGAGAATCAACTTATAGAGAATCGGAAGACTGAAGTAACAAAAAAATGCTTTCTCATATGTGTATAATATTACTTATATTGTTAAAGAAAAACCAATATAATAAACATGTAAAAGTATCTTTTCGATGCCAATACTTAATTTAGCAGTTTTTAGCGGGTGTTGAGGCTTCTTGTTTCGGGTCTGCTAACTTTGATAGACAGAGCAACCGCAGTCACTACGAAGGCGGGCTTATGAAGTGAGATTATAGACTCGCGGAACATACCATGCGGAACGTTTTCGCGTTCTGCCTCAGTAAGCATCAGCCCTGCCGAAAACCTACAATGTCTAGCCTGAGAGCTTCGTGTCATGAGAGTTTCTTATCTTAAGGGGGTGTTCTCGGAGCTCAGAGCACGTCAAATGGTAGTAGAAACTCGGCGAAGTAACAGGCGACGGTCAGATAATTTCAAGCTTTCCAAAGAAAGTAGGGACACTGACTTTTATTTGCTGTCCCCGGCTGAGTATGATACTTGGCTTAGAATTGTCTTCTGCAGCATCGTGTACTTACAGGGACGTTTATTGTCCCTGCCACTGACAGAAGTGCGGGGAGCTATGCCCACAGCGTTAGTGAAGGGGAAGAATGCTGGCAGATCAGCGGTCTTATTGTGATCCAAAAGTCTAAATCTAATCTTTTTACCTGTATTATGGGATACCTACTCACTATATCAATTCCTTTTTCTTATCGTCACATTCGAAAGTACATGAAATCCCCTATCCTTGTGCAGGACTAGGCTGGGCGATGCTCTGCGGGAGTCTCATGCTCACAGTCACCCAGATACCCATAGTGTCGCACTGCGTCATCTACGTGGCAGCCTCGATCCTGCCTGAACAACCCTGGACCACCTGCGACCAACACGGCGTAGTGGCGCACGGCTGCTATATAAACAAGCCCGGCACAGTGAGCAACACGGATTCGCCATCCGCTGCACAGACACTGTCTCGCTAAGAAACTCACATTTGAAATGCAATTCCAGACAGATCAATGAACGACACTGTAGGGGACGCATAGGTGTGAGTCCGAGTGGCAACTTCGCTGCTGTTTGAACCCGTTCGAGATAGCTTGTTTTGCGCACTGACCATTTCACTGTACGCTTTTTTCGGTGTGTTTAGAAGTGCGGACAGCAGTCTTTAAAAAGAAGCCCATCATTACAATCATTACATTTACTGTACGGGTTTTAACAAGATAAGTTGCTCTTCATGTACAACTCACCGCTGCGAGAGGCAGCCACGTCGCATGGCAGGGCGTGCCGTCTGCACGACAGGGCCGGCCTGGTTCACCCATGGATTCTTATGTCATTTTGTGCTCACGTATCAAAAATACGATCGTCGCAATGAAAGTAAAGTGATCCTCCCGCTTATGCTTGTTGCTGCTTACTTCAAGAATGCATTATCCTAAGTACTTCAATGCAGCCCTGCGCTAATCCCTAACTCCAAAGCACAAGCATTGCAGCAGCGGCGTCGTTTTGTTAAATTGTGGCTATGCTTGTTAAGGTTACGTTTTCACAGCACAGGCGGAAATCTAATTTCTGTTGGTCATGTAGTCATTTTTCTTGGTTGCCTGAAGTGCACAGCGAAGCATCAAAATAGGGTGTCGATATTCTGGCATCAGACTCCGCAATGATTACGGTTGTTCGAGAAAATTACACGGGCAAATGGGCTGCCGTCTCAATAAAATCTGTATGCCGAAATTGGCTTCATGAAGTTGCTTGAGCAGAAAAACAAAGGGTACTTAAATTGTTTCATAACAGGCTTTCTCCCCTAAAGAAAGCACGACATCAAGTACCTGCTAATGAGCAGGAATTTCGGAATTTGATACTTGAGCTTCCGACAAATGTACATTTATGCTTCTGTTAACACTCTTGAACCTTGTTTCAAGGAGAGCTGGATCTCTGCAGGCGACATATCTGCGGATTCTTTTCTGCAGTCTATAACACGCATCTTATCCAGTTCTCTAAATGCAGCAGAGTAATACGCTTACATTAAAAGAATAATAACTCAATGGCATCCACCCGAGCGCAGCCATAAGGATACAAAAGAATTCTACAGATAGCTAGCTTTCCCCTAACTACCTTATCCTCGGTCCAGGTTGAATTTTATAACTGTGAAGTTTGTGATAAAGCTGATAAAGATTACAAATCTACTCCTATTTGAATAAATAATAGACCAGTAATGTGCTTTTCTTTTCGCGTGCTACAGTATCCATGCTCTAAGATCAACGACACTTTGGCCCGGCGGTATATGTCCTCCAACTACAGTGAGGGCGTCGCGATCGTCGTGAGCGGTAGCGAGAGCTCGGAGCCAGTGTCTGTGCCGATCCGGGAATACGAGGCTCTGCGCAACACATGCATCAACGGCACCTCTTCGGCAGCAAGGACCTTCTACGAGTACGGCGCTAAAAATCTCACTACTCGCTGAATTCAGTAGTTCTTGCAGAGAACTCTCCAAAGTGGAATGCTATTTATTCTAAACACAAGTTAAATATCATTTCTGTCTACCGTACCTGCGCTGCACATTTAGTGCAGACGGCCGCGTATTAAACAAGTATTGAAGTCAAAACGCGAGAACAGAGAAGCCATCTGTGAGTGATAGTCAGCCGCGCAGGAAAGACTGCGAAGTGAAGCACCATTGAAAATATACATACAAGTAAGTGAGAGTGAAATTCATTGAATACGACTTAAACTGGGCTTTACGTCAGAAACAACCACTAACTTTTGAGGCATGCTGAAGTAAACTATATAGCTTACCATACTGTGTCACCGTTCAGGCGTTAGAACACGGGCATTGTTGTATTTACCCTCTATTGAAAAAAATCCATACCCAATTGCTTGTGCTTAAAATATACATGGTTAACAGATGCCGTTTCACGTATCTGTACAGGTCTCTATGAACTCGCGTATAAAAACTCATATTCATGCTGCTGAAGAGGTGAATAATTGAGGTGGTGATAATTTGAGCAGTGGGGATAAGAACGCTGCTCCGTGCACGACGTGCACGAAAGTAAAGCACAAAATTATTTCGCACTTGCTTATCAATATAAAACCCTTGCAGCATGCCCCACTCCCCATCGTTGTGCATATTTCCTGAAACCGAAACGCTCGTATTTTCACAACCATTCTTAGCTGCGCAACATGCCATTCGTTGCATAGAGAGAGAATAAGACCGAACTTTGCAATCGACGCAAGAGTCTAACCGATTCTTGGACACCTGAGGGTTGACGAGAGCAAATGGTCCGCCCTTAACGATTCAGTTTCACAGGCTCTAATTCTGGATTTCTCAAACGCCTAGAGATGCACGCCTCAACTGGTTTTCTGCAGTTAATTGCTCGCGCATTACGCACGTTTGGATTGGGTCGCAGGACGCGACGACGCCTAATTAAGGTCATCGTGTGGATCTCCTCGTAATGCAGTAATTTCATGTTATTTAGAAGGGAAACTATTTACCAGACATGTATATATGGGCTCATTGCCCTGCAAGGGACCTTTATATTGACGCACTTCTTTTCTGCAAAATGAGAGCGGATATATTCGGTTTATGGGGTTTAATGTCCCAAAGCGGCTGAGCCTATGACAGACATTGAAGTGGAGGTCTTCGGAATCTTCGTCCACCTGGTACTCTTTAACATGCACTGATATTGCACAGCAGACGGACCTTGCTTCCGCCTGCATCGAAAAGCGGCCGCTGCGGTCGGGATTCAATCCCGCATCCCTGGGCACAGCAGTCCAGCATATTGACCACTGCATCATCATGGAATTGCGCGAGCGGATAGCTCGTTAGCAGGAACCAAAGGCAAAGCGTAAATGCCTTATAAAAACTACTTTTAACAGCAGCATCATGTGTGTTCTGCTCCGATGCTTCCACCTTATTTTTATTTGCTTGTGGTTTGTGCATTCGACGCACACGCCATATTGCCGGCAGCTAGCGAGCGCTAGTGACAGTAAAGCGCTTCTAATACAGGCATCAGGTGGAGCTCAAGCACCCGGTATCCACGGACGTAGCTGAACCCAGTGTCAAGCTTCCTGTGGCCATGGCTGTCACGTGGGCTCTGACGTCTACCGCCGTTGGCTTCGGCATACAGTCACTGAGGAAGGTGGGTTGCAAAGCGAACACCATGCACCATTCGACCTATCAGGTTGGCTCTACTGTAAGTGTGATCGATTTACTTTGCAGAGATGGTTCTTTCTGAAACATTTCATGCAGAATTCCGGCGCAATACCTTACACCCAATTATTTCCACATTTGCTCGTTTCCACTGAGAATATAATCTCAGAGCGTTTAGGTAAGCAAGCAGGTAGCGTGAGGATATATCTTCATGCGTGTTGCCCAAATAAGCTGTCATTATCATCATTATCATCAGGACCGATAAAATATTCTTCATCATCCCACTATATTGCAGGAGAGATGTTATTCCCAACTGCTTGCAGCTAACACAGTTTTGGGCCTATGTAATTCCCAGTATCCACAACTTCACAAATTAAGTAGTCTCCCTACTTTCTGCTTCCCGAAACTACGTCACTGCTGCTGCCTATTAATAAAAAGAGTTTAAATTCAAATTCAAATCCATTTTATTTTCCTTGTGTGCAAGGAAGGAGCAGTCACAAAAAGCTACCGTTCGCGGCAGCTTGACGAGGTGGCTACCTCTACAAGTGATGACAGCAGCGGCGCGCGTACATCGAGGAGTAGAAAACAAGCATATTTTAAACACTTCAGTTCACAATGATATACGCATTCTGCTTTGTATACACTGCACGGTTAACAAAATCAACCACACGATTGTTATACACACACATGATAAAGAAAGAGTCGAGTCGAAAAACACACAAAATAATACACAAACCACCAAATCAACAGTCAAGCACGAGAGACATCGGAAAAACTCTTGAATACAATCATAATCAAATAAAAGCATTTCGAGGGCCTTTCTTTGACATACACGTGAAATTAATTTTTCGGTGATCAAAATTATTAACATTGATGGAAGCGTATATGTTAAGTACTGCAAGGTATAGTTGTTCCGGGGTGTAGGAACATGCTAGTACTCGGGTTGGCGGGTATTATACAGCTATGAGTTTGGCGGGAGTTTAGAGAGAGCAACAAAGAAGAGATTATTTCCGTTAGTGACCATTAGATAGGAGTCAGCTAAACGATGTTTATACAAATATCCATTCTAACTGCTTTAAAACGGTCAAACAACTCTGCAGAGAGAGAGTCAAAGGGTACATTTGCCTTTTTCTACAGAATGAGTAACCTCTTGATATTTGTTCTGGTTGCTGTCCCCCAAACCAGCAGTCCCTAATTTAATTTGGACAGAATTAAAGAAATATAAACCAGCATTTTTACTTGTTCTGGTAGTATATGTCTATTTTTATAAAGTAGACCAATAATCCTGCACAATTGGTTATGTTGTTCATCGATGTGGGAGTTCCAATTCAGACTGCAGGAGAAGTGAACCCCACGTGCTTTTATGCATTCAACAATGTTAAAGGAAATTTTTACCATAAACTATTTTGGGCAAGGTAACAGTTTTGTTCTTCGGCCGAAATAGTATCACTTTTGTCTTTGCAGCGTTCACAACTAGCGAGTTCAGATCCATCCAGTCTAAAACCAGTTTTAAGACGGTATTAGGGTTTTTTTTCGATATCCTCTGTTTTATAGCCGGTAAGAAGAAGTGTTGTGTCATCAGCGTAGCATGCGAGAGGGGCATGAGGATCAAATATAATATCTTGCAAATCTGACATATGGGGAGAACAACAGCGGTCCCAAGACACTTCCCTGTGGTATATCTCTGTTAATGCGTTTTAGTTCCGCGGAATGCTCACCCAGCGAAACATATGCTTGCGATGGCTTAAATATAATGTGAAGAGGTCATACGCATTGCCATGTATACCGTAAGAGAAGAATTTGTGAATTAACCTTTAGCGGCAAAGGATGTAAAATGTTTTCGATAGATCTATGTAAAATCCTAAAGTTAAGAGATTATTTAGTAAATTGTGCAAAATTATTATTTTTTTTGTTTTAATAATGTTGTTTCAGTTCAACAATTTCTTCGGAATCCATGTTGAAAGCTATTTAACAATCAATATTTAGAGAGAACGTTTGTCAGTCTACTGCGTATAAGTTTTTCAAACGGCTTACTTCAAAAGTTGAGATGGCAATGCGCAGCGGCAATCGCAGTTATTCTTAACAGAGGGGCACGGCGGCGGTGTGAAATCCGCTAAAGCTGTTCATAGCTATTAGGCATACAGCGGTGGTACAAAGATGAATCCCAGTATTTCTGCATGTCTATCAAAATGCCCCAAAAGTAATTTCAGCTATAGGTACCATCAAAGCCTTTTCTGCTTTCAGTACAAGCACACAATTATGAAAGCTAATGTATATAGCCTGTACAAACGGAACAGTTCATGTTTGCATGGCGAAACCCATTGGTTGGCTCAAACTGACGCAGGATGCACGTATAGAGCAAAACATGAAAATCTGTAAGCCGAAAGATAGAACCAGCAGAAATGTGAAAGG
Source organism: Amblyomma maculatum (assembly GCF_055883805.1). Taxonomy (NCBI): domain Eukaryota; kingdom Metazoa; phylum Arthropoda; class Arachnida; order Ixodida; family Ixodidae; genus Amblyomma; species Amblyomma maculatum. Next base: position 150,863,030 of record NC_139345.1, on the reverse strand, counting down.
TAATAACTATGTTTCAAGTGCTTGGCATAGTAATACTGACGCGACACGTTCCTGACGTGATTTCTGAACAAGCTATGAAGGTTAGCATCCCCCCCCCTCCCGCTTCCCAAGATGAACCATAGAACGCGAAAATTCTTACTGGACGAGGACGCTTTGTGCAAGTCTCAAGGACAATATATTGTATACTCGTTAGCAGACTGTTGAGCAGAAAATCGAACATCATTTTCAGTCCATGATCTCCTGCTGTGTCCAGCCATGACCGGACTCGAGCGGACGCAGTGGCAGTGCGCTCTTTTACGATAAGCACGCAACGCTGCCTCTCGAATCCGGAAGTGGCTCCGCCGCGCGTCCACAACTTTGCTGACATGGTTTTTGCTCACGAAACTGCTAACTTTTGTAATTGATGTTTTCTGCATTATGAGAGAAGTGATGCAAATCTATCGACACGTTCATTTTTGCATAGCAACATCGTCGCTATCCGCGCGGAGACAAAAAAGCTACTTCAAGAAACACTATAGTGGCATTGGAGCGATCAGTAGCTGAGTGAGTGAGTGAGTGAGTGAGTGAGTGAGTGAGTGAGTGAGTGAGTGAGTGAGTGAGTGAGTGAGTGAGTGAGTGAGTGAGTGAGTGAGTGAGTGAGTGAGTGAGTGAGTGAGTGAGTGAGTGAGTGAGTGAGTGAGTGAGTTAGTGAGTGAGTGAGTGAGTGAGTGAGTGAGTGAGTGAAGTTTATATATTAATACAATACAAAGGTAACATGTGTACTGAGAATGCATCGACATGCATACAACTCGCGCTCTTCCCACGTGTACGCAAGTGACATTACTGAAGTAAGCATGCAAATTTACTTCGTTGTCTTCACTTTTTGGTAACTCTTGTCACTCTGGGGGTGCACGAGAGGACTAGTATTTTCATCCATTTCTTTATTCCTCGTGCTGATGCTTATTTGGCTTTGAACGCTCTAGTAGTCGAGTGGGACCCTGATGTGGCAAACGGCTGTTGCTTCACAGCATCCTGGGCCCTACGCCATCCTGCGTGGTGCTTGCATGAGACAGGAAGGCGAGACTGCATACCAGTGATCTCCATTAGTACGCTGAATACCGCATCGGATGCCCGAAGGTGATGCTACCGGAATTTAGCAGCCCTATTTCGGTTCCAGCCTTTGACAGCGTACAACCATCAGCATAATTTTTCGGTTGTACTTTCGGTTGGGCACACTTTGCAGTTGCTTCATTCCTCCTTGTTGTCCCTTTGCAAGGCAATGCCTACCTGTGGCGCCCTTTGTTGTATAAGAATGCCGGCAAATTCTTCGGAGCACAGGTTGCAGAAAAGCCTGTACAATGCATTTCATGCGGTGCGCCAGCACTACAAGATAGCATGTCGCTGTAGACGACACGCACCAGGCTTCGTATGTTCTGCTTTGCTTCGTGCCGTTGCATAGCGTCATTCTGGCGTCATGTTGATTTTGTTCTTGCACTTTAATTTAAGCACAAAACTTCTTTAGGCAAACGAGTACTGTGTCGAGTTGCGTATCGATTCAGCCGATACAAAGAGACACTATACTTGATGATTATATGTCGACGGTGTTGGTTTATGTGTGCACCAGGACATGCTAATATACTTCTTGCCCAACGAAGACTACCAAATATTTTCGTATTCTGTCATGCGAAGACCAAGGAACTATCTCTGAATGACTTTTATCCGCCATGCATGGTAATCTAAACTTAGAAGAGTGTCTTCTCTCCGTTCCTATTCGATCTCTCATGCTATGCTGCCAGTGACCAGCCAGGGAAGTTTGCGCGTTTTTTGCATTACTGTGCACTCTGCCGTCACACAGCGTGGAGAGGAGACTGACGAGACATACGCGTTAGGCGCGACTTGCGCATGCGTGTCTTATTTATCTTTATCAGGTCTCTCTCCTGGCTCATATGCGCCTTTCACAATCGTGGCAAATGCAGAATCGCCATACGATTATTGCCGCACGTCCACCTTGAATACTGTGTTGTGCTGCGATGTTCTTAAGCGTCATTAGTGCAGCGCGCGAAGTTGTCTGAATAAATATCTAAGAGGGGTTGCTAGTGGAACAGCAGCATGACTTTTCTGCCATATATTTGTTGCTTCCTTTAAAAGCGTTAACTGTGACTAGCTGCTACTGTTACTGCTGCTGCTTTTACTACTCGTAGTACTTCCGAGGTCTCGTGTGTCTGATGTGAGGGACAAACTGAGGTGAAAAGAAAATACAATAGGTATCACGAGATTACAATAAGGCGCACAGAAAGAGTTAGCGCCGCATTTTCTCGACAGATAACCATACTTTCGCTTCCTTGATTTTGTATACCTGTGTCAGTATATCGGCGATAAAAATGGGACCAGAGACCCAGAATCAGCATTTGAATAAACTGTTTGTTCGATGCAGCATATTCTAATTGGGGTCAAATGATTTCACACCTTCTCCACAACGAAATCGCCAATTGAAAGAACTCTGAAATATGTGCTTGAGTCATACAGACGCCCTCTGTGCCTCAAGAGCGCGAACATTGCAGATATTTAAGCGGCCATCGCGGCCGAACTGTTTGACACGTAGCGCTCTAGATGGTGACAAACAATTTGCCTACCTTGTAAGTACATATGTGAGCCTTCCATGGATCTTCTTCTTTCATTTGTGCGTACCATCGTCATCGTCTACCGGCGCCGGCACTGGCACGTGCCTGGGTTCGTTAACGGATTAAACGCTAGATACGGCATACCTTGCCTTGCCGTCTCGACCTGGCCTTATTTCAATACCTATAAGATGCAATAGCTGCTGCAACGATAAAAGTTCCAGGTATAGCCATAGTGTTTGTAATCCGCTCTGCATAGCAGATGGCGTTGAAGGCGTCGCTTGTATGTATATATGTATATTTGTATGTATGTATATATATATATATATATATATATATATATATATATATATATATATATATATATATATATATATATATATATATATATGCAGATCAATCAAGGGGAAATGAGGGTGCTCGTTATAATACATGAAGGAAAGAAGCCAACAGTCGACGAGGAAAAGGAAAGCGTTGGGGATGGTACTTTGTCTTTTTTTTTAATGTTTACTTGGATAATCACAGAAATTAGTAATGTAATCTGTTTAGGGGAAAGATAGTTAGACACAAAGTAGAAGAAAAAAACAACGTTGTTTTTTCTTCTACTTTGTGTCTAACTATCTTTCCCCTAAACAGATTACATTACTAATTTCTGTGATTATCCAAGTAAACATTAAAAAAAAAGACAAAGTACCATCCCCAACGCTTTCCTTGGCCTCGTCGACTGTTGGCTTCTTTCCTTCATATATATATATATATCAGCAAGCAGGACTCGATCAGCAGGACTGGGCAGATAAGCGGCGAACACAGCGACAGTAAACAGTCAGGTCCAACACGCGCAGCGATCACGATGCCACTGACTGGAATGTTCCTCGTGCACTTCTTCCTCTTCACAATTACCCGCGGGACGAAGAGGAGACATCCTGGCGACTTACGGCGTGAGCAAGACGGCAGGGTCGTAATAGGGTTTGAGGCGCTGGTCGTGAACAGTCTCGCGTCCGCGCCGACGAAGATCATGGGACTGCATAACAGGTTCCACTATATAATTAACCGGGGAGGTGCGCTCCAGAAATCGGTATGGGCCATGGTATTTATCAAGAAATTTTGAAGACAGTCCAGGAGCATTGGAAGGTATCCACAGTCACACAAGTGCGCCAGGCGAGAAGTCCGGTGTCACGTGTTGGCTGTCATGGTTGGATTTATGGCGGTACTGGGTGTTGGCCCTGAATGCGCGGGATATTTGTTGACAGTATTCCGCATACTGGGCTGCTTGAGACGCAGTAGTATACTCTGATATGTCTGGCTGATACGGGAGTATGTTGTCGATTGTAACAGAGGGGGGACGGCCGTAGAGGAGAAAAAAAGGAGAGAATACCCAGTAGTATACTGCGTTACGATATTGTAAGCGTACGTGACATACGGAAGGACGAGGTCCCAGTTTGAGTGGTTGGAGGAGACGTACGTAGAGAGCATGTCGCCAAGGGTACGATTGAAACGCTCAGTAAGGCCATTAGTCAGGGGATGATAGGCGGAGATGGTTCTATGAATAGTGTTGCACTTCGTGAGCAAGGCTTTCATAACGTCATTCAAGAAAACGCGTCCTCTGTCGCTGAGCAGCTCTGGAGGTGCGCCATGGCGAAGAACAAACCGCTGCAAAATGAAGGAAGCTACTTCTGACGCTGTGGCAGATGGAAGCGCGGTGGTTTCTGCATACCTCGTCAGGTGATCACCACCGCAGTGTAGGGAAGCGGCCCGTACAAAATCAATGCCGACGCGATCGAAAGGGCGTGGTGGGATGGGTAACGGCAGGAACTCTCCAGCAGAACAATGAGGAGATGTCTTGCGACGTTGACAGGTGAGGCATGAGCGAACGTACTTGAGTACGAAGGTGTACATGACCCACCAGTAGTAACGCAACCGGAGACGAGTGTATGCCTTGAAGAGGCCCACATGACCGGATTGTGGGTCAGCGTGGAAATAGTCAGATTTGCGAGCGTAGCTGCCGGGAATAACTAGCAACCACTTGCGGCCATATCTGTAGTAGTTTCGGCGGTAGAGGAGGTTATCATGAATGGCGAAGTGGGAAGCATGGCGGTGGAGAGCACGCGATGGAGAAGCAGCTGTAGGATTAGAGATAAAGTCGAGAATAGAATTTATCCAAGGATCTTGTCGCTGCGGTGACGGCATGTCATTTATGTGAAGCGATGGCGGCGAATCGTCGGAAGAGGAAAGGCTCGCGACCTCAGCTGTAAGGGGGCAGCGGGAAAGTGCATAAGCGTCATGATGCTTGCGGCCGGAGCGGTAAACAACGCGGACATCATATTTCTAAAGGCGAAGAGCCCATCTTGGCAGTCTGCCGGACGGGTCTTTCAGTGAGGAAATCCAGCAAAGCGCATGGTGGTCCGTCACTACGTCACAAGGGCGGCCATAGCGGTAAGGGCGGAATTTAGTAAGAGCCCAAATAATCGCTGAGCACTCTTTTTAAGTGACAGAGTAAATGAATTCAGCCTTCGTGACTGCACGGCTAGCATAGGCGACCAGTTATTCAGTATAACCTGATTTGCGCTGAGCGAGCAGAGCGCCGAGACCAATACCACTGGCGTCTGTGTGGACCTCAGTAGGCGATGTGGGGTCGAAGTGACGTAGGACTGGCGGTGCCATGAGGATGTGGCGAAATGGATTGAAGGCATTGTCGCACGCTGGCGACCACGACGAAAGGTCGGAACTGCCGGACAGAAGTTCTGTTAAGGGAGCAGTAATGGAAGCGAAATTTCTAATAAAGCACCGAAAGTAAGAGCACAGCCCGAGGAAGCTACGTAGATCTTTGATGGAAGTCGCACGAAGTTTGGCAGGGTCTGGAGATACACCTTCTTTGGAAACAATGTGGCCGAAAAGCGGGCGGGCGGCAAAACGACATTTTTTCAAATTCAGCTGCAGTCCGGCATCAGATAAGCACGTGCTTCAGACGGTAGAGGTGTGTGTCAAAGTCAGGAGAAAAGACGACGATGTCGTCGAGGTAGCAGAGGCACGTCTTCCACTTTAGGCCACGCAAAATGGTGTTCATCATCCGCTAAAATGTTGCCAGAATATTACAAAGGTCAAAAGGCATAACTGTAAATTCGTACAAGCCGTTGGGAGTTACAAAGGCAGTTTGGGGGCGATCAGCCGCTTCCAAGAGAACTTGCCAGTACCGGGAACGTAAATCTAGGGAAGAAAAGAGCTCGGCGCCTCACAAACAATCGAGAGCGTCCTCGATGCGTGGGAAAGGATAGACGTCCTTTCGTGTAATCTTATTAAAGCGGCGATAATCTACACAGAAGAGGATAGAACCATCTTTCTTTTTTTACAAGGACAACAGGTGACGCCCAAGGGCTGCTTGAGGGCTGAATCATGCCATTCTGGATAATTACGTCGACTTGCTCTTTAATAGACTGGCGTTCAGTTGCAGACACACGATAGGGGCGCTGTCGCAGTGGTGCGAGGGTGCCGGTGTCGATGCGATGAGTGACTGTAGATGTTTGACCCAAAGAACTTTGATGAGAGTCGAAGGAGGAGCGAAAGTGATGTAGTAGGTTCAAAAGCTGTGTGCGCTGCTCTGGAGGAATATCGGCGTCGATGGAACGGAGAACAAGTCTGTAGAGGGGGGAGCGGGTGGTGCACGCTGCTAAAGGCTTGATATGCCGAGCGCTGGCCGTTCGCAACGAAAGTCCCGTAATTGGCGTCTTCACTTTCTTTAAGTGCTACATAGTTTTGCGTCCATAACCGACATCGCAGCACCAGTGTCAATTAGAGCCATGACAGCAACACCCTCGACGAAAACTTCAATTAAATTTGCCGGCGACAGATGAGGACTTAGGAAGTTCGACGGGGTCGCAGTTGTCGCCTCAGGAACTGCGGCCTCTGGCTTTCCTCAAGTGAAGCATTCTGTCGACGTCGCATCGGAGAGATAGACCGGGGTCGCTGCGACTGTGAACGGCGGTCGAACATGGCTGAGCGGTCTGGGGAGAAACGACGGCTGGCTGGAGGCTCAGTAGGCGCGGAATACTGAGGCATCGGCGACCAGTACCCAGAACCATGAGTAGGTGGTGTCGACACTGGGAGATGGTTGCGGCAATAACGAGAAATATGTCCAGCCAGCCCGCACGTGTAACAAATTGGCCGGTTATCTGTCGTGCGCCAGGGATTGCGTGGTCTTGGAGCCTTTCGAATAAACCGCACAGGTTCTCGCGCAGGCGCAGGAGGCAGCTGAACGTATAGGCAGGTGGCGGCGGAGCATTATAGGTGGTAGTCGGGCAGCAACAGCCGCATATGTCAACGGCACTGCGACAGGCATGGGTTGAGGGGCTGGAGAAGAGATTAAGCTACCTCTTCTTGAATAATTTGGCGCCAACTGTGAGCTAGGTGTGAGGAAGGTTCTTGATGGCAGGACATAAAGGAAAGCTGTCGCGCAACTTCGTCCCGAATGAAACTCGATTTGTGGCAGGAGCGCAGAATGTTCGCCTGCATCTGTCAGGCCAGCAAGCGACTCAGAGTGCATGGTGTTCGGGCGAGTTATGGCCCTTTGTTTGCCCAGTTCATCATAACTTTGACACAGTGTGACGATGCGAATAACTCGAGCAGTCAGCATCTGGAAGGTTTCGTCATCAATGCCTTGAAGAATTTGCCTAATTTTGTCGGCCTCTGACATCTGTGCGTTGACGCGCTTGCACAAGTCGACGACGTCCTCGATATAACTCGTGAAATTCTCGCCAACCTGCTGGGACCGGGCACGCAAGCGCTATTCAGCGCAGTTTCCTCACAGCCGGACGGCCGAATACTTCAGTGAAGCTGGCTTTAAATGCGGGCCATGAGGAAATGTCCGCTTCATGGTTCCGAAATCATAGATTTGCTACACTGGTGAGAGAGAAAATCACGTTGTTTAACTTCGTTTCCGCGTCCCATTTGTTGTAAGCCCTCACTCGCTCATAGGATGTGAGCCAGTCCTCGACGTCATGGTCCTCAGTGCCGCGAAGTTGGGGGGGGGGTCTCGCTGGCGGAGCGAGCCGGGACAGATGATGGCCAAGACAACTTATACGACTTGGTGGTTAACGTCCTCAGGCATCGCAGGAGGTGGTAATGTGCGGCTGCGGAGTTCCAGAGCGAGAGGATAGATCTTAACCGGCAGCTCCACCAAATGTAATAGGGGGGGTGTATTGAGCAGATCAGCAGGACTCGATCAGCAGGACTGGGCAGATCAGCGGCGAACACTGCGACAGCAAACACAGTCAGGTCCAACACGTGCAGCGATCACAATGCCACTGACTGGGATGTTCCTCGTGCACTTCTTCCTATTCACAATATATATATATATATATATATATATATATATATATATATATATATATATATATATATATATATATATATATATATATTGTGAATAGGAAGAAGTATATATATATATATATATATATATATATATATATATATTGTGAATAGGAAGAAGTGCACGAGGAACATCCCAGTCAGTGGCATTGTGATCGCTGCACGTGTTGGACCTGACTGTGTTTGCTGTCGCAGTGTTCGCCGCTGATCTGCCCAGTCCTGCTGATCGAGTCCTGCTGATCTGCTCAATACACCTGCTATATATATATATATATATATATATATATATATATATATATATATATATATAATGTCACGCGCCTTCGTAGAACGTCGACGGAAGATGAAAAAGAGCGGCCGGGTAGATCGGTGAAGAGGAAAGAGCAATGGCAGAGGAACGCTTGTACGCTTCGCCGCAGTCCTCTTTGTACAGATCCCTGTAAATAAACCCCCCGTGCGTGCAAAATACGTAACATCGCGTACAAAGTACGTAACATCTTGGTGGAGGTGCTGGGTAGCGACCACGGAGCGTTTCATCTACCGAAGAAGCCGTAGACTTGCTGGCCTACCACCAATGCCATCAGACATGGCTGAAGACAGCAGTACCGAGCAGCCAGGACCATCCACGGCGAACAACTGGCCCCATTATCGAGAGCCGCGTACTTTTTCCGGAAAACCTGAGGAGGACGTTGATGGGTGGTTGAAGCACTACGAAAGAGTGAGTAAATACAATCACTGGACCGCCGCGACTAAGCTGGCTAATGTGGTGTTCTTCCTTGCCGCCACTGCCTTCGACTGGTTCGATAATCACGAGGATTCATTAAGTACATGGGCTATCTTTACCAGCGAAATCAAGAAAAATTTTGGAGATGAACCTGCAAAGAAGCGCGCTGAACAAACTTTGTTTTACCGGGCACAAGTACCCGGAGAAACTTGTACTGCATATATCGAAGCTATCTTAAAGCTATGCAGACTCGTCAACCCCACTATGCTTGAAGAAGACAAAGTCGGTCACCTCCTGAAAGGAATAGCGGAAAACGTTTATAATTTTCTTATTAGCAAAGAGAACCTGAGCACCACCGCTGATGTTATAAAGCATTGTAGAACATTTGAGGCTCTCAAGCTGCGACGAATTACACCTAAATTCGGAAGACTGGCCAATGTCACCTCTGTAGCCAGTATTGAAGCCTGTCCTTCAGTTTCCATGGCTGATATGATACGAGAGATTGTACGCGAGGAATTGTCAAGATCTAGGGGCGCCATCTGTAGTGAAGAATATGTGCGGCAGAGTTGTGCACCGCAGGCAAATGTTGCCGCCCTGTCCACTCCGTGGGTTCAACCTAGCGGCGCTTCGCATATCGACGATCAGCGCAGCTATACTCAACGTTATGACCACCAGCCGATGGAAAAGAGGCCGCCTACTCTGAAAATGTGGTTCGTCAGCAGCGACAGCCTCGCTACAACCAAAGCCGCGACGGACCAAAGCCCGCCAGCTGGCCAGAGTTCGAATTTTATCTTCACAAGAACGTTCTAAGAACCGCTACGACGCCCGGCACCAACAAGTTTCCTATGCTCCTGGGGACTATGTGTGGTCGTGGACACCTCTCCGTAAGCGTGGTCTTTGTCAAAAACTGCTTTCACACTACACCGGACCGTTTGTTGTGTTAGAACGCATCAATGACCTGAATTACGTCATAGCACGCATAACGGCGAATGGTCGACGGTCACGGCAGTCGCAGGTGGTGCATGTAGCCCGCCTCAAGCGATTTCATTCCAGAGGATCTCTGTAACTCGCTCGACGGGCTTCGTCTGCGAGGAGGGAAATGTCACGCGCCTTCGTAGAACGTCGACGGAAGATGAAAAAGAGCGGTCGGGTAGATCGGTGAGGAAGAGGAAAGAGCAAGGGCAGAGGAACGCTTGTACGCTTCGCCGCAGTCCTCTTTGTACAGATCCCTGTAAATAAACCCCCTGTGCGTACAAAGTACGTAACATCGCGTACAAAGTACGTAACAATATATATATATATATATATATATATATATATATATATATATATATATATATATATATATATATATATATATATATATATATATATGGCAGAAGAAGGTTTAATTTACGACGTTGAGGTAGGCGAGAAATCAGGGCGATCCAGACAAGGACTGTTTCCGCAATAGAAATATGATCGCCTCCTTCTTTGTGACCATCTAGCGAAGGGTCCGTCTTCTTCTTAATGCCCCCCAGAGGGCATGAAACCGTCCCGGCGACTTAAGGGGATAAGGAGTCAATGGGATTGTGAAAAGGCTTAAGGCGCTACACATGTACAGTCTGACAGCCGAAGTGCGGTAATCTGAAGATGGCGTAAGCGGTTCAATAATGAAAATCACTGGTGAAGTGCGCTCGGCGACACGGTAGGGCACATGGTACGTTGAAGATCCGTTTTTTTTAGCGGCCTTGGCGGCAGGATTGAACCCACAGCCACACGGGTGAGCCGGGCTCTAGGTGCAGTGCAGTCTTCTTATCTGTATAATGGCGATGTTTATGGCACCACTGAGAGTTGGTCGTGTACGTCCGGGCAATATGGCGGCTAGATTCGGCGTGCTGTGTAGCTTTGGTCACTGTGGTGCGTGGTTGTAGGGGAGTACAGCATCAAGCTGAGTGGATGGATGCCGACTGTAAAGCAAAATGAACGGAAAGAAACCAGTACTGGATTCCAGAGCATTGTTGTACGCATAGGGGATATAAGGAAGGTCAATGTCCCAGTTCTTGTTGTTGGACTCGACATACTTCGCGATTATATCACTGAGGGTGCGATTAAATCGTTCAGTAAGGCCGTTTATTTGCGGGGGTGGTGGACGGCGCAAGACCGGCTAAGGATATTGCATTGAGAAAATAGGGCTTCAACAACATCAGACATGGAAGCATGTCCTATGTCGCTGAGCAATTCACGAGGGGCACCTTGGCTGCGAATGAAGTTCTCCAATAAGAAACGGGTAACATCTCGGGCTGTAGCAGCTCGGAGTGCGGCTGCTTTGGCACATCGCGTCAGGTGGATGATGGCGACAATGACCCAGCGATTGCAATCAGCTAGTTACGGAAGAGGGCCATAGAGGTCGATGACATTGCGATCGAAATATCTAAGCTGACATATGAGAGGCTGTAACTCACCGGTCGAAAGGTGAGAGGCAGGTTTTCTGCGTTGGCCAACCAGGCACGATCGGACGTAATTGAGATCCCAGTTGTCCATACCGTGCCAATAGTAGCGACTGTGGATTCTATTGTATGTCTTGATACCTCAGGCGTGAGCGCATTGCGGATCGGCGTGGAAAGCTGTGCGTATTTGTGTCCGTAGATGGCGCGGAATTACGAGAAGCTATTTCCAACTTTGTAGTTGCACCGGTAATGGAGGCTATCCCGAATCACGTAGTGGGAAGCTTGGCGGCGAAGGGCGCGTGAAGGGATAATAGCCGAAGACCTGGCGAAATATTAAAGAAGAGATGCGATGCATGAATAGTTTCCTTGTTTGGCGGGAATGTTACTGACGTCGAGCGAAGACGCCATGGAGTCCAAGATGGAAAGGCTGTCAAGGTCTGCCAGAAGCGGCGAGTGAGCCAAGGCTTCGTTGTCGTGATGCTTGCCACCAGATCGATAAATGACACGGATCTCATATCCTTCCAGACGAAGATGAGCCCACCGTGCTAAACGGCCGTATGTGTCCTTGAGCGATAAACTCCAGCAAAGGGCTATGAGGTTTCGCGACCACATCAAAAGGGCGGCCAAAGGTAAGGGTGAAACTTTGTGAGGCCCCCAGACAATGGCCAAGCACTCCTTTTCCGTTACGGAGAAGTTTGAATTCGCTTTCGTGAGATTACGACTGGCGTAAGACTGCATATTCCCCGAAGGCAGAGGGGCGATAAGCAAGTACAGCGCCGAGGCCAAGACCACTTGCATCTGGGTGCACTTGGGGTATGCCTGGGGGTCAAATGGTGCAGGATGGGGGGCGCAAGTTGGTGTGGGCGTCGTCGCATGCTGGGGACCGCAGCGCAAAATCTGGGTTATTGCCGAGCAGCTGAGTCAGAGGAGCTTCAATGGAATCAAAGGTCCGTATAAAACACCGAAAATGTGAGCACAAGCCCAAGGAGCTCCTCGATGGCTCAATGGTAGTAGGTTTTGAGAAGGCAGCCACAGCTCGAAGCTTGGCAGGATCAGGGTGTATATCCTTCTCGGACACAATGTGGCCTAAAATGGTGAGCTCACGAGCAGCGAAACACCCTAATGCCAGCAGACTCATATAAAACGACGCCATCTAAGCTCAGTGGATTGCTAGAGACGTGTATGCGCTCTTCGTAGCTACTCACTTGATTATCGCTTCTACGCCACCATCAGGATAGCGTTGCAAAGCTTGACAGGATGCCGCTCATCAGGAAGGCTTCGGTGTTTCGGTCAGGCTATCGAAACTGCAATTTCTGCAATTTTTGTCCGTGCTCCCACGTTGACCCCTCCCGCCGGTCCCAGAATCTCTGTCGTAATCTTCTCGCCTACGAGATCGAGCGTTCGTTCACTTGCCGGGCATGTGCGGCAGTGTTGTACTACTACCATGCACCCGCTCTAACTTGCATCATGCCGATAATGCTCGTTTCGGCTGCGCGTTGCGGCCGCTCTTGCATCATACCCTAAAGCCAGAGTATAAGTTACGTCACTCGATTCTATTTACCGTTAATCGATGAGCCCTAAACGTTCGCGACCTGCCGAGTTTAAATCAAGTGCTAGAATAAAAATGAATAGTTTCTACATCCAATTTTCACGGCACAAAACGTATCGACTGCTTGCGAGCTTCATCAGCGTAGATAAATGCGAGGAAGATCAATTTTTACCGAGAGAAATAAACAAAATTCAGTTGTTTTAATTACACTCCCTGCCTGCCGAAGCAAGACAATCAACTTTTTGTTATTTTCAGTGGCCACGAAAGCGGGCAGTTTAGCTTTGACGCACTTCCATTGATTAAGTGATCGATCGCTTTATTTTATGAAATGAGCAGATACAAACTAGCCCCTTGCCAATTATTCTTTATTTTACTTGTTCTATGTTTAACTCAGCAAATCGTGATTGCCTTATTGCTCCTAATCAATTACTTGATTTCTGAATTAACTAATTAGTTCCTGGTTGAATTTAAGCCTGACTATAATTTCTTGATTTCTTTGGCAAAGTATTGCTGTAGTAAACCTTAACTATGAAATTATTACATATTTACTTGTTAGTGTAATGTGGTGCATCCTTCTCTCTCCCTGATTCTGAATGCAGATTTCGGTCGTGATGCTGAACCTGCGGCTAACACTGATGGCCCTTTTGTGTGTGGCTTCGTGCACTCTCAGTGGTGCTAGGCAAGGAATACTGGTGTTCCTGCGTCCAGACTTCTCCAGAGTCATTGCTGTAAAGGTACGGGAGCTAAGCAAGAAGATGGGTGCGAAGCAAAGTGCAGTGAAAAATGCCTAGTTAACCTCATGTGCACATTTAGCTCATTTCCGTAAAACACGGTATGCATGCTTCGCTGCGCGATAAACAGTATAGGTTTTCGTGATTTAGCCACAACAAGAGGGTTGGCGGTACGTCATTAAGCCAGCGATCAAGATAACTCGGAGTGTTGAGAAATGGCCCACGAAACTTTCTCCGTCAATAAATTTGGCCACGTAAACATTTACTGCAAGCACTAAAGAAAACGTCTGGCCCAAATACAAATCCTCGTCTTCGTGTAGCAAGATCCGGGTAGCTGTCCGAGTGGAAGCAATTCTATGTTCATACCCGCTCTTGGACAACAGCTGACACATTCCGCAGGGCGTCAGCATCCCACTGTGCATTTCCCCGCGAAACACACAATTCAAAGCGTTTTTGGATCATATTCGGGGTTTTGGTCAATGGACTCCGAGCAGGAGGCTTGCATTTTGGACGGATGACGTCCGCATAGACTGAAATGTGTTTTTCCAGCGAGAGCCTTTTGGCTGCGCACGATTTCTAGCAACATGGCCTATTCATATATTTAAGAAGAATAATCTCATGACGCACTTTGCGACCGGCGGACGAAAATGCATAATTGATAAGATCACTCTAAACAAGACCGCGATACCCACATTCTGTTATCTCTATTGGCTCTTATTCATAACATACTGAAAATTTCGGTTGAGTAATAGACGGCTCACATGCATCCAAACATTCGCTTTTTCTTTTCCTTTCTTCTTGGCATGGAAGACCTGGAGCACGGCATCCACACACATGTTCTACAGCGTGGGTCTGTCTACCGGCACAGTAATATTTCTGGGGAGTTACAGACGCGTCGACAGTCGAATCCTTGGGTAAGTGAACAGCGGGTCTGTTTTCGAAAGTAGCAAAATGAAGTAGGCTAGGCTATGCATTTCGAAAATGTTTATCACTACGAAAGTATTACATCTCGTTATTTTAAGAAGAAAGCTTTTAATGTCTAATGCGGTGTTCGGCGTCCGTTCTGTCCAACTATAGCTGCCAATCATGCTGACAGCCACACTGGGATCGCCTTGCCTAGCGTCATGCCAGCACGGTTACCAAGAGACCGCCACCGCTAGAAAGTGGTAGTTAGTGATAATGACTGTGATGAGAATGACAGAGATGACTATGACGTTTCATGTGCTGACGCCATGATGACGTCACATCAAGTCATGACGTCACGACTGACCACGACGTCACTAAGCGATTTTACGCATATTGACAACACCGTGTTTACAAACAAAGGGGGCGCTCACACCGCCGCAAGCGACACGGGGTGAAAAGTAGGGCTAACGCCCTTAAAAATAAATGGAACAGAAAGATTTTCATTCGTCATCAGCCTGATTATACCCACTGCAGGGCGAAGGCCTCTCCCATATTTCTCCTTAACCCGGTTCTGTGCTAGCTGCATCCACTTGACCCCTGCGACCTTCTTAATCTCATCCGCCCACCTAACTTTCTGCCGCACCCTGCTACGCTTTCCTTCCCTTGGAATCCAGTTTGTTACCCTCAGCGACCATCGGTTATCCTCTCTTCGCACTACATGTCCTGCCCATGTCCATTTCTGCTTCTTAATTTCTACTAGAATGTCGGTAACTTGAGTTATTTCTCTGACCCACTCTGCACGCTTTCTATCTCTTAATGTTACCCCTACCATTTTTCGTTCCATAGACCTCTGGGTTGTCCTCAACTTAAGTAGAACTCTCTTGGTTAGCCTCCACGTTTCAGCCCCATAGGTGAGTACAGGCAAGATGCAACTGTTGTATACTTTCCTCTTGAGCGATACGGGTAAGCTGCTAGTCATAATCAGCGAGTGCTTGCCAAATGCGCTCCATCCCAATCGTATTCTTCTTGTTATTTCCTCTTCGCGGTGCGGATCTGCGGTTACTAACTTCCTAAGTAGACATATTCGCCTACTGCTTCCAGTATTTCGCTACCTAATTTAAACGGCTGTTCCTTCCCGAGGCTGTTGAACATTACCTTAGTCTTCTGAATATTGATTTTCAAGCCTACCTTTTTACTTTTCCTGTCTAGGTCATCAATCATTATTTGCAGTTCATCCCCCGAGTTGGTTAGCAAGGCAATGTCATCAACAAATCGCAGATTACTGAGGTATTCTCCATCTACCCTTATCCCTAACTGCTCCCATTCCAAGTCTCTGAATACTTTCTCTAAACAAGCTGTGAATAGTACTGGGGAGATTGTGTCTCCTTGCCTAACACCTTTCTCTGTGGGAATTTTGTTACTTTATGCAGAACTATGGTTCCTGTGCAGCCACTATATATATATCTTACAGCACTTTCACGTACGGCTCGTCTACCCCCTGATTTCGCAATGCCTGCATCACCGCCGGGGTTTTAACTGGTCAAATGCTTTTTCGTAATCAATGAATGCTATGTATAAGGGCTGGTTATATTCCGAGCATTTTTCTATCACCTGATTGATGTTATGGATATGATCGATAGTAGAGTACCGTTTCCGAAGCCCTGCTTGATCCTTTGCTTGATTGCAGTCTAAGGTTGTCCTGATTCTATTAGCGATTAACTTAGTAAATACCTTATACGTAACAGACAGTAAGCTGATTGGTCTGTAATTTTTAAGGTCCTTAGAGTCCCCTTTCTTGTGAATGAGGATAATGTTTGCATTCTTCCATGGTTCCGGTACCGTCGATGACACCAGGCATTGCGTATACAGGGTGGCCCTGATCCTCTCCAGCTGATTTCCCCCTTTTCATAGTTTCTAGTGCTTTCTTGACCTCGTCCTTCGTCACTGGTGGAACGTCTGACTGTTTTTCCCTACCGCCAATCTCATTACGGTCCTGACTACTTTGGCTACTGTAGAGATCTGTATAGAACTCCTCGGCTACTTTGACTATCTTTTCAATATTAGTGATGACGTTGCCCGCCTTGTCCCTTATCGCATACATCTGGTTTTTGCTTATGCCCAATTTCTTCTCTACCGCTTTAAGGCTTCCCCCGTTCTTTACAGCATGCTCAATTTCCTCTATGTTATACTCGCTTATATCGGCCACCTTGCGCTTATTGATTAGCTTTGATATCTCAGCCAATTCGATCTGGTCTGTTGGATTGGAAGCTTTCATATTCTGGCGTTTCTTAATCAAATCTTTCGTCTCCTTAGACAGCTTGCCGGTATCCTCTCTAACTATCCTACCGCCTACTTCTACCGCGCACCCAGTAATGATATCTCTGAAATTATTGTTCCTTGCCTCTAGGGTAATGTCGCCATCCTCAGTTAGGGCTGAAAACCTATTCTGTAGTGAGATCCTGAACTCTTCTGCCCTCCCCCTTACCGCTATTTCGTTGATCGGTTTCTTTCTTACTAATCTGTTGCGTTCCTTCTTCAGATTTAGGCTAATTCGGGACCTCACCATCCTGTGGTCACTGCATCGCACTTTCCCGATTACCTCTACATCTTGCATAATGGCGGGGGTTGAACACATTATGAAGTCGATTTCATTTTTAGTCTCTCCGTTAGGACTTTTCCATGTCCATTTCCGGTTATTTCGTTTGCTGGAGAAGGTATTCATGATTCGTAAGGTATTGCGCTCTGCAAACTCAACTAGTAACTCCACCCTGCTATTCCTAGAACCAATGCCATAGTCACCTACTGCCTTGTCTCCTGCCTGTTTTTTTCCCTACCTTGGCATTGAAATCGCCCATTAGTACAGTATACTGCGTCTTTACTTTTCGCATTGCCGATTCTACATCTTCATAGAAGCTTTCAACTGCCTGGTCATCATAACTACATGTAGGTGCATAGGCCTGTACAACCTTCAGTTTATACCGCTTATTAAGCCTAATTACGATGCCTGCAACCCTCTCATTAATACTATAGAATTCATCTATATTACCCGCTATATACTTATTGACAAGGAAACCTACTCCTAGTTGTCGCCTCACTGGTAAGCCTCGATAACACAGTACATGCCCATCATTCAGTACAGTATATGCCTCATTCGGCCTCCTAACCTCACTAAGCCCTATGACATCCCATTTCATGCCCTCTAGTTCCTCTAACAGCACTGCTAAGCTAGCTTCACTAGCTAGGGTTCTAGCATTAAACGTTGCCAGGGTCAGTTTCCAATGGCGGCCTGCCCAGCGGAGCCAGGCTTTCTTAGCACCCCCTGCTGCGTCACAGGTCTGACCGCCGCCGTGGTCAGTTGTTCCGCATCCCCTGGTGACAGAGGGCCGGGGTTTTATGGAGCTTATCATAGGAGGTTGCGGCCAATTACTGCACCAGGGTGGCCAACTCCTGTTCTGGTGAGGGAGTGCGTTGCCGGAGGTGTTCACCGGCATCAGGTCGCACCCCAAACCTGTTTATGCAATTCCATCGACACGCGGATTTTTTTTTTTTTATCCGGTGGAGAATTGCGCGGCACCGGGATTTGAACCCCGGTCCTCTTGCATGCTAGGCGGATGTTCTACCGCTACGCCACCGCTGCACCGCGGTGATTGCTTAACTAAGCCTTTAGAAGCAAACAAAACTGTGCTACTTCCTGAACGGCTCGATAACACTGTACAGAAAGATTTAATAGCAGTTTTCTCATTTCATAGAGCCCCTCCCCTATGATGTTGTTATTCGGCGCAGAACAACCATGACTATCCTAGAACAGATCGCGAAGGTATGAAATCTCACTACCTAGGCGAAGTATTTTTGAAACATCGCGAAACGTATGGGGATGCGAGATGGAAGGTCGAACCTATAGAAGCACGTGTGAAGACAACTTACCGCAACATTTTTTCGTTTCGCAGAGCACCTGAAGTGGTAGCCGGTGGTCAAACCTTGGCAAGTGCTCAGCAAAAGTGTCTGACAAAGCATGCTGCATCATTGCGGAGGCAGTCTACATTTAAAACTCTCCGAATAATTTATTTTGAATCCGTACACCCCCAAAAAAGCTCAAGTATACCGAATCGTGCAGTTTTGTTTACAGTCTGATAAGCTGCCGCATGAGGTAAATTAGCTTGATAATACTATCTCTTAAGTGATACATCCTAGACAAAATTACATTTAAAATGCAGTTGTCTAACACCGCATGGCAATATGCACCGAACGATAATAATACATTGCAGTAGATGATGACACAGCTGGCGATGTTCACCGCGGCCGGGACCGTCTTCTAGAGGCGGCGCAGGGGGTGCATGGTTGTCTGCAACTGTGCGCGGTTAGTTTATAGTGCTGTGAACGGTCCCGTAAATAGTGAGACTTGCGGCACTTGAAAGGGTATGTAGTGTGCGCTGCAGCGATGTTGGACTACGTGAAAAGATTGTCGAAATCGTATAAACAGCGCTATACGGTGCAAAAGATGTACATTGACGGCGTTATGCACCCCCGCCCATTTGCTATGCCTTAAACACATTAGGAAGTCATCCGCACTGACTCCGGCGCTCTACCAACATTGGGGATGGCAATCATTATAATGTATTCGATTATTTTTTCTGAGTCGCTTCCATTCAGGGGCTTTCCAGGGATAGATGTCCCTGGACGCATAAAATTATTTCTAAACAGGTGAGTACGCGCAAGGTAAATAACGGGCATATATGCTAGTTAACTATTTTTTCGTTTATTCTCCTTTCCCCGTGGTATCGCTATGGTTCTCATATGTCGTTCAGCGCTTTCCTGGCTTTTTTGTCCCCCGTACTGCGTAGCCGATATGTTCAGCGCGTGCACAGACGTCGGAATTTAAAGCCTCTCAAAATATTTGCTTGGGACTTGCTCACCACATGCATGTATCGCGACGCAACTACGTATGCATTTTTTTTATTACCTAACGCCTCTATTTAGGCATGATCGATGCTTACTGAACGAAATGACGTCATGCACGTTATTTTGCGTTTTATACCTCTCAATTTACACAATGAACTGTGTCTCGACGGCATCACTACTGCCTTACGCGGCTCATACGCATCGCCAGCACTTGGAATGCTTTCTTTTTTGTTTTTTTACTTCCGTCATGCAACATGTTGTCGGAACGGTACAAGACGTTCACCAAAACAAAAGCCACTTAGGCAACTCGGACGATGGGGTTCGTCTGGAAACGCGTAACATACTTATTGATGAAGATGCTTAGAAGAGGTTTCAGACGAGAAATGTTGTGGCATACGTATATTCATAGCAAGGAGAGATAAAAATGCCTTCCTGAACATACAGTGTCAAGCAGTTGAGGACAACAGCCAATTAAGGAACACAAGAGCTCTGTATAAGACAATCAAAGATATCAAAGGAAGCTTCTGTGCTAAGCTGGGCGTGATAAAGGACAGACAAGGCAAGGACCTCACTGAAGCCTCAGAGATAAAGAAGAGGTGGCAGGAATACACAGAAGAACTGTACAAGAAGGACCCGGATGTGCAAACCCAACATAGGACGGTTGTGATTACTGATCTCGAGCCGGGCATCCTGAAGAATGAAGTTGAATGGGCCTTAGCCAGCCTTGCTAAGAACAAAGCTAGCGGAATTGATGGTATTCCAGCTGAGTTGCTTCAAAACCTCAACCACGACGCTGTTAACACACTGCATACATTATGTCAAAAGATTTGGACAACCTTGCAGTGGCCACAGGATTGGAGGAGGTCAGTTTACATCCCCATTCCAATGAAAGGCAGTGCCAAAGATTGTTCCAACTACCGCACGATCGCGCTTATTTCGCATGCTAGCAAGGTGATGTTAAAAATCCTGCAAGGTAGGCTGCAGCAGTATGTAGATCGGGAGCTTCCGGACGTGCAAGCTGGGTTTCGCAAGGGCAGAGGAACTAGAGACCAAATTGCCAACCTTCGCTGGATCATGGAAAAAGCAAGAGAGTTCCAGAAACCCATTTACTTCTGCTTTATTGATTATGCTAAAGCGTTTGACTGCGTAGATCACAGCAGATTGTGGCAAGCTCTCCAAGAGATGGGAGTTCCAATTCACCTCATCTGTCTCCTCAGGAACCTTTATGAAGGGCAAGAGGCCACAGTCAGAACTGGGCATGACCTTACTGATTGGTTTCCGATTGAGAAAGGGGTGAGGCAAGGCTGCATACTGTCGCCCTGCCTATTTAACCTATATGCAGAGTGCATCATGAGGAAGGCCGGTCTGGACGAGTCTTCAGCTGGAGTGAAGATTGCTGGAAAACGTATCAACAACCTTAGATATGTGGATGATACCACTTTAATGGCAGAAAGTGAAGTGGAACTCAAGAGACTTCTGATGCGCGTACAAGAAGAGAGTGAGAAGTTTGGGCTTAAACTGAACATTAAAAAGACGAAGATCATGGCGTCTTGCCCTGGAGCATCAATGGACAAGAAGTGGAAGCTGTGACAGATTTTCTGTTCTTGGGCGCCAAGATTACCTCGGAAGGAGACTGCAGCCATGAAATTAGGAGACGCCTGCTTCTGGGAAAGAGAGCAATGGTTAGCCTTGACCGCCTAGTAAAGAGCAGAGACATTAGTCTACCAACCAAGATCCGTATAACCCGTGCTATGGTCTTTCTAGTTGTGATGTATGGATGCGAGAGTTGGACTGTGAAAAAGGCTGACCGCCGAAAAATTGACGCGTTGGAATTGTGGTGCTGGCGAAGACTCTTGAGAGTTCCTTGGACTGCCAGAAGATCAAATCAGTCGATATTGTCGACCATAAACCCTGACTGCTCATTGGAGGGTCAAATTCTAAAGTTAAAGCTCAGCTACTTTGGTCATCTGATGAGAAGAGAGGAGTCGCTGGAGAAAGATTTGATGTTGGGAAAGGTTGAGGGTCGCCGGAGAAGGGGTAGGCAGCGAACGCGATGGTTAGATGGCATTCTCGAGGCATTGCAGATGAAGCTATGTGATGTTAAGAAGATAGTGATAGACCGGAAAGCGTGGCGTGACATGGTCCATAGGGTCACGAAGAGTCGGACACGACTGAACGCCTGAACTGAACTGAACTGAACGTATATTCATGGTCTTAATGAATGTCCCAGCTCTTAACAAATGAATGCTTTCGTAGGCGCGAAGTCAGCTTCCTTGCGAACCATTCTTTACACATATTTGTATAGGCCGCGATACCGCAATGTATTTTAACTCAGATTCTGGACAACGAGTGGTTTTAAAAGTAGATTGCTTCCACAATGACGCAGCATTCTTTGTCACACACTTCTTCAAAGCGCTCGCCAATGTTTAACGACCGGCTACCACTTCTGGTACTCAACAAAACGAGTAAAATGCTGCAGTAAGATCTGTGTACATGTGCTTTTATGAGCCGCCCTACCAACTCGCACCCTCATACATTTCGCGGTGTTTTAAAAATACTTCGTACCTTCGCGATCTGTTCTAGAATGTTCATGGTTGTTCTGTATCGAATAAAAACATTATATGTGTCGCGTGAAATTAGAAAACTGTATTGAATTGTTTCGGTTCAATATATTCCTATGGGCGCAAAACCTCCTTATCACCCCCAGTCGGCCCAGCCTGGCGACAGAAGCGCCATCGCACCGTGCTTACGTCAAATATCGGCGTTGGTTGTTGTTGTGGCTGTAAGGAGAAGGAAAATAAAAGGCACGAGCCTGCTACTGGCTCTGTAGCTAAGCCACCTCCACTGCCTGGTGCAGACAGAAAAGAGAAAGTAGGGAAAAAAGAAGAGGGATGAAAGACGCGCGCCGCAACAGCCGCCGTCCACCACCCAAGCGGTGGCAGGCGCGATGACATTAAGACGACCTCTTATCACCCTATTTCGAATGGTATCATGAACGTTTTCGCCCCATGGATTGAGCGCCTACCCTTCGTCCTGCTTGGTCTCCGCACCTCACTTCGCAGTGACTCTTCCACCTCTGCAGCAGAGTTAACGTTGGGCACCACTCTCCTTGTCCCTAGCGAGTTCTTCGAGCCCTCGTCATCCACGCCTCCTGACGTCCCAGATTAATCCTGTCGACTACCTAGCGCTATGGGCAATGCCATTCCACCACGTCAGCGCCAGCATTCCCGTCGCATCTACTTTCCCCCCAACCTGCAGTGGTGCCCACACGTCTTCGTTCGCCACGACGCTGTACGTCCACCCTTATACGGCCGCCATATCATGGTCTGTACAAGGTGCTCCGGCGTGCTCTTAAGTACCTTCTACTGCGTATCAACGGCCGGGAGTACACGATCTCCGTTGATCACCTTAAACCCGCCCACCTCGACTCCGATGTCATCGCAAACTCTGCCATTTTAACCCCTCCCGATCATGCCACTTCTCGCCGCGTACGGTTCACACTCCCAGTGTCCGCTTTTTGCGCCATTCCCCTTCGCTCATGGCTTTATCGCTAGAGAAGGGCCCTTTGGCATACCGTCGTCGTCTCGGCGAAGAAGACGACGACCGGCTCAACACGCCTGCTAAGCATGCGCAATTTTTTCTAGGTGGCTACAGGACTGAATGCTGCAGGTTCGTGGTCCCGTTGCTGCCTGGCACAGAGGGGCCTGCCAAAATATATTTGTGGAGACCCAATTACGAGTGTCTGTGGTTCATCTCCACAGGCTACCTGCCCTAATATTATTAATGATAATTAATTCATATCAAGGTAAATGTGCAGTATCTGTCACTTGTTTCTTGGGGCGCCCGACCCGTGCCGTGAGGGGTGGGAGGAAGGTGGGAGTGAAAGTGGAAAGAGAACAAGAGGGACCTTAGTGAAGGGCTACGGAGTAATTTCGACCACCGGTGGATCATTAACGTGTACTGACGTCACACAGTGCTTTGATTACACAAGAAAGGATGCCCGTATTTTCACCCGGTAAGACAAAGCATGGCGACTCGGCACGGCAAAAGGCTTCGAGCATTACAAAAGGCATTACTTCCCGCGTGGCTGCAACTCACGCAAAAACCCAGCTCAGAACGCCCAACTTTCGTCTTCGTCCTAGAAAGGCTACGCTCTCCCATCTATGTAGTATATCACGATGCCTCATGCCGCTCTCCGACAGAGTTGCTGCGCCTCAGTAGGGCGGCCGCCGGAACCACTCGGTGTTTCGATATTTGCGGCTGCTATCAAGCCTTGCTGCTGAGTCATGCACGTGCCACGCTCCACAATTATCTTTGGACATACGCAGTTGCGCTGCCTCCACACGCACAGACGGGGGAAAGAGAGTGAGTGCAGCTTAAAAGGGTGCAGCACACCACAACTCCCCTCTCAAGGCAGCACACCTCCCGAGGCGTCCAAGAAAGGAAGTCACGAGATAACGAACGAAACAGTGATGCTGCTACAGGGGTACATGCTGAGAGAAGTTTTAAATGAATGAACACGTAATTTGGTCATAGCGTGGGGATCACTTCCGCTTTAGCAGTTGAAGCGCCCCCTCGATCCCGGACGGTAAACCGCTCATCGAGTTTTGCATTGTACGTACCACTGTACGCATAATAAAAACTGGGTAAGGGAGGAGCAACATTGTAGTCGCGGTTTTGTCCACGCCTCGAGCGAATGGTGCTTCTCGAGAGATCTGATGTCTAGGAAAGATTGTGCAACTGATAGGGCTAAACTGGCTCGAGGCTCATCTTGAATCCAGATTTTTTTGTCCTCAACAAATTGACTCCCGAAAAGACATGTCTACTCAGGACAGTACACTTTCTTCCCAGGTCGAAGCCACAGTGACCCTTGATCTGCGTAAGCCCTTTGATAACCTTTCCCACACCCTCTGTGTGGACATGCTTGCCTACATCGGCTGTGCGCCTAAGATATAAGGCTACCCCACTGCATTTCTCCGTCACCACCCGTCAAACTTCCGTCTCGCCGATTCTGCCTCTGATCCCTTCCTCCTAAGGCGTGGTACTCCTCAGAGCGCTATAGTCACCAAACCTTGTCAACCTCTAAATGGCTGCCCTATCTCGTATTCTAGGAAACTAGTTATTTTCACGAAGTACGACTATTTCCCGCTCCTGAATAATCCGAATTGTCGCTGCTTGCAAAAATTCACATTCAACGCCAATATAGTCATCTACCCACTCACGTTCACAATGGCACGCCACCATATCCCTAGCGTATTATGCTGATGGACCCTTGGCCTTCATATATACAAATATACTACACAAGCCAATGTTTCTACAACAGAGTGTGCATCAGCCCACGCATCTAGCCCATTGTCAATCAGTACGCAGGGCAAGTCAGACAGCTTGTCCATGCTTTCGCATTGAGCAGACTTTTGTTTGGAATTTACTTGCCTGTCACCAAATATATCAGTTTGAGGTTGCGCTTCATACATTCCGCAAGGCTCCCCTTAACGTCCCTGTAGAAACGTCCATTGAGCGCGTGTAACCTAAGGGGCTGTTCTTGACGTTCTTAGGAGACCTCATACAGCAATATCAGGACCAGAAAATGGCTCATATTTCTAGAATAAAACAAGAATATTAGAAACTGCAGCCAGTTGCCCTCAAACTTATTAACCTCCCAATCATTAACCCTCTTTCCCCACTCCAAATTAACCTCATAGTAACTTTCAAAAAACGTCGAAGCCGACACAAACCCAAGCAGAAGTTCGGCTCGCGTTTCCAATCATGTTCATTGTGCTGATTCAACGATAATCTACACGGATGCTCCCAAACTAGCGACGTCGGAGCGACTACCTACTGATTTAAAAATTGCAGCGAGGTTGTAATACATCCCCTCGGGCTTTATATAAATTCTGGTCCTGTACAGCGACTTTAGAGATCCTACCAAGAGTCGCCAAAATTCAAGACTTCTCACTTGCACCTCTTAACTCTTCAGGGCGTGCCATATACACCGATTCAATAGCAGGCTATACGTGCTATTCATATGGGCTGCATTGCTGAAGAACTACGGGATGAATAAACGAAGTTCTTACCAAACTGCATCTCACACTCTCAAACAGAGGCGGATTCCTGATCACCCTGAAATTCCAGGCAGTGAGGTAGCGCATCGCCTCGTCCGCGAAGTTAAGCACCGCGCACGTGGGATTTCCTGGTCTTGTCTACCCACGTGGGACTTCACTACAAAAAGAAATCAATCTTCAAAAACATCATAGAAACTATTCGTACACTTCTTCTGGATAAGTCCCTCGCTACCACTGAAATACGCATTCTTCGACGCGTACCCCTAAATACACTGCTTACTACAACCCGATCCTTTCTCTACCACATCAGACATTGTCCCACATGCCCTAATCGTTCTGAACCCTAGCTAACTTAGAAGAACACTGCATGTTTTCCTGCTGTTCCAATTCAGTCACCTTACTTCCCACATCTTCTCCCACAACGTGGAACCAGTTGACCTTGGTAACCCTAGTTCAGGACATTCTTGATGCTTTGCATTTCATTACAGTTGTTCCTCCTCCCTCCTCCATTTGAATGTCGCCTATTTCCCGAACGAAATCACAGACAGGTTTTTGTCGGCTGGTCCTTATTCTTCGGCACTTCCAAATTTAGTTGCATCAGATTATCGTGATACAAGGGGCTTGAAGGCAATGCAGTTTACCCGGCTTCAATCGTCTAAGTCCGTTGACATCATTATGGGAAAAGTATTATGAAGGAAGCAGCCTTGCTGAGCTATAACCATGAAATTTGGTGAGAGCATCATGAAATCGCGTCTGTTGTGCTCATATTATTTTATACGAATATATTTATAAAAATGTTCTCATGAAGACCTCATACTCCTTTATGAACCATCATTACAATCCCCATCTTCATGATGGGCTGCTTCATGACATTATCCTTAGAACGTCTACATGCACTCATTTTAGGCGTAATAATTTGCAATGTTTAGGAATGTGCGTTGAAGTAATGTCCTGTTTTGAAACGCGCAATACTTTTTGAGGTTAGCGGAAACAATTATAGGAGTACTTAAGCTCGTCTTACGGGCATGCCCTGACACCTGTGTTTTACTATCTAGGTTGATGCCGCTTTGACAAGTGGACGTAGACGCGCAGTTTACACTGCGAAAGCTTATTTAAAACATAAAATATGGATACTCCTTCTGTAGCCGCCGCATGCAGGCGCCACTGGATTTTTCTAGACACCGTTTTCTCGTTGTTGGCTTATGGCGACATCAACGCCTTTACGGCCGATAGAGCTGTACGCGCTATTGCGTAAAACAATGTGTCTTCGCGAAAGGCAGATGGAATTCCTACAGACTATAACACAAAGTAATAATTATTATTAATCTATATTGCTTTTAGAAGCCAGTCTTTGAGCTACCGAGACAACATTCGATTCGGGCAGCAGATGAAGCAAGCCGTTACGCTTACGTTGTACATCACCAGCACCATTCCTACGCTGCTATCGTAAGACGTATATTGCGTGCAAATTATGCCCCTTCATCACAATTTAACGCGTGTCTTTCTTTGTAGCACCGTCGTGAAGGTGGCCGGGCTCGACCTGGCGTTCAGTGTGTTCGCCGGCGTCTTCGTTTTCGGCCTCTACGGACATCTGGCGGACGTGTTTCACGTGGACATATTTGACGTCGCCACTTCTGGTATGCTGTGCGTGTGCCTGGATGAGGCATAATACTGCCATCTTGCGAGCCTGCTTTTGTTTTACACAGAGAGAGTTTTAAAGCTTTAGCTGGCCAGACCTTTCGTAACTCACTTAACCAGACCCCGGAGTTCTGTGAGAGAGATTTCTTTCATCCCCTGCTCCCAAAGTGCGAACGGACGCTACACTGCACCGAATCCCACGACCTAATGAAGAATTGAGAATCCTTGTTTTCTCAAGAAGAAAATTGGTTTCTTTTTTCATCTGTGAAATTATAACGCAAATAGTTTGTGGCCGCGCCCAAGATCTACTAAAACGTACGAACTGGTCAGTAGTCTCGAATTACAAACAATTTCCCAGCTTCCTTGCCTATTACGCTCTAAGCTGTGAAAACTGCAACAAGATCAGATAAAAAGTCAGGAGGAGAAAAAAACGTAACCAAGCGTCGGTAGCTGTGATACTTAGCCGAAATAAAATTGGTACTGCGATCTAGGGAACATTACCAAAAACGAGCTTACAGTCTCTGATAATCAGAAGTTATCTTTCCTACTGCCTACACTCTTTGCAGTCATGAATCACGCTTCTCTTCCGATTATCCTAACCGAAAAATGTTGCTCAGAATTTAAAAACATGAAATTTATAAGTAAAAGCATAGGAGTTTTCACGTTACAGTGCTCTAAACGAAAGAGGCTCCACGTACTCGGGAGAAGCCCAATGCTACGGCGTAAAGCTTGCGAAACAAATTAACAGGGTTCTCAGTCTTGGCAGTTTGCTATTCTGGCCCATGCTGCACATAAATTTGTGATTTTTTTATACTGCAGCATTATATGCTACTTAGAGAATATTTGCGCCGTAATTTTTTACCAAACAACGTATTTGATGGCATCTATTGTTTTCCTTTTTTGCTACAGTAACATAAGAATCTGTGGTATAATGTATAGGGTTTGCCATCTTAAAGTGCCACCTGTTGCAAGGACCGCCATATTGGAGGATTCCGATTTTTGTTTGCGTTGGGGGTTTTATCCGGTACCTTGCGGTAGGGCTTCATTGAAATGCACCCAGCACCAAATGGGTTGAACCTCCCTTCTTGGGTCAGCAGTTGAGAGCACTAATCAGTAGCAAAACTGTCTTTGCTGAGATAGCAATGGTGGGATAAATAGAACATTCAGCCACTGTGATTAACAAAAAACATAAATAAACGCTGCTTTTCTTCTTTTCTAAGACGATGAATCCTAGATCTATCATGCGGATATGCAGAGCTCTGTCTTTCAAAAACTCATTAATAATTTTTGGTTGAAAACAGCAGCTTTCCCAAGATTACCCTCAGTTTACTTCGGTAACATGTTGATAGCATTGTTTTCCATTACGCTAAAAAAAAAAGACATTTGCAAAATGCGGTGAAGAAGAAATTGGAAAAAGCTAAAGATTAGATTACGTTAGGTTCTAGGAGAAAGCAAGCGATGTTATAATCAATGTGGATAATAAATTCAATGTAGCTGACGGGAGGATGATGTTAGCAAGTTTACGGGGATAACATTCGTGCAGCTGGAACAGAATGGGGTTATTGAACGGACAAGGAAAAGCCCTTACTCTTCAGAGGGCGTAGTCAGGCTAGAGCGAACGCAGACTACCGGCAATGATGATGACCATGAACTGTTTCAAGACAAAAGATGCTAAATGAAGAAAGTCATATATGTTTTAATAGATTCATTTATATATTCGCCGCAATATTATCGAAATTGGTTCAGAAGTGCGAAATTTCAGTTTTTCCTGGCGCATCTCAGCTTTACGCACAGCATTTAGGCACTCCATTTCTGTGCGAGCCAGGTTTTATGCTCATAGCAATTGTGAATAAACTTTGGCGTTATCCTGCGTCTCACAGAAGCATGGCGCATGTTTATCACTGCTTCTAAGCGCTTAGTACCTCATAGTGACGCGGCGGGGCGCAGTCGTTCACCACGGCGCGGTAACATTTTCTCGCACATCTCACGTGTAGCGCAAACTTCAAATGCTGTTGGGAACCGCTCTTAAAGGCAAACCACGTATACAACGCTTGCTATTCTTACTAGCTGACGTCAGCTGGCCAAGCGAATTCTTCTGTTCATCTTGGTATCACTCGAGGCTGCTGCCGTTTAGCAGCCGCATGACGAGGTTATGTTTTGCTGACCACTGGTTACGGTTATAGTAACCTCGCTGCGTCGCGACCTTTAAACCATTCTTACCTTAAAACAAACCAACATCAATGCTTAACATGTTTGAAAAGCGAGCCTATCCTTTCAGACCACAGCAAGCGCTAGACGATGCGTTTGATACCACCGTAATTGTCCTGTGCGTATATTTTTCCCCGAGTGCGTGTATAATGGGACGTTATTGTTGGCTGGAAGTTCCTTTGCTATACATTCTTTTCTTGAAGCCGCGCGAAAGAACGCGCAGTACTTTTATTCCTGCCATAGGTTCTCCACAATATGTGGCGAATAAATAAAATGAATACATGACGGATGAAATGAAGAAAAAGATGATGACCCGAAAAGTGCCCAAATCCCTCCCCCCCCCCCCCCCCAAAAAAAAAAAGAAAAAAAACGATGTGAAGGCTCATGCGCGGTCATATGCTGCAAATCAGTATTCTGATGCACGTGCAGCGCACTCTAAACTCTGCATCTGCTTGTATTAACGCGATAACGAACCGCATGACATGGTCTAGACACTGTCATCTCGGACTTCGCCTTTCGCTCGAGAGTGCCCTAAAGGTGGAGCTTAAATATCCCACAAACGTGTTTCAGCAAATACCCTATCGATATTTTGTTTCTGAACACAACAGGTGAATAGTTAGCTTTCTCGACTTCAGTTCAGTTTAGTCGTTGAGTCTTCTCCGACTCTTCGTGACCCTATCGACCATATCACGCCACGCTTTCCGGTCTCTCACTATCTTCCTAACATCGCATACCCTCAGCTGCAGCGCCTCGAGGATGCCATCTAACCATCGCCTTCTATGCCTACCCCTTCTCCGGTAACCCTCAACCTTTTCCAACATCAAAGCTTTCTCCAGCGACTCCTCTCTTCTCATCAGATGACCAAAATAGCTCAGCTTTAACTTTGGAATTCGACCCTCCAATAAGCAGTCAGGGTTTATGGTCGACAATATCGACTGATTTGATCTTCTGGCAGTCCAAGGAACTCTCAAGCGTCTCCGCCAGCACCGCAATTCGAACGCGTCAATTATTCGGCGGTCAGCTTTCTTCATAGTCGAACTCTCGCATCCATACATCACAGCTGGAAAGACCTTAGCACGAGTTATACGACTCTTGGTTTGCTGTCGGATGTCTCTGTTCATTACAAGGCGGTCAAGGCTAGCAATCGCTCCCTGTCCCAGAAGCAGGCGTCTCCTAATTTCATGGCTGCAGTCACGTTCCGGGGTAATCTTGGAGCCAAGAAGAGAACATCTGTCACGGCTTTCACTTCTTGTCCCTTGATGCTCCAGGACTTGATAGCGCAAGACGCCATGATCTTTGTCTTTTTAATGTTCAGTTTAAGCCCAAACGTTTCACTCTCTTCTTGTACGCGCATCTGCGTACAAGAAGAGAGTGAGAAGTTTAGGCTTAACAGGGCAACTTAAGGATATATTTGATATATCAATCGAAATAGTCCTAAATTTCGATGTGTTCACGCTCTCAACGAATAGCAAAAAGTGACATAGAAAAACAAACGGGTGCGCTTCTTGCGATGTATAGCGTAACCTGTAAGTGCCTGAGGATGATAAGAGGATAATTTGATCGCCCCTCGTGTAATGTTAATGTAGAGAAAAATGCCGATTTTGCATCATTACTCGACGAAACAAAATTACCTTGTATAAAAATCTGACTATCAACACGGCTGCTTCTTTTCACATCCCCGACTGCCTGCATCTGGGAAGAGTGTACAGGTTGAGGATGCAAATGCATTTTGTAGCGCATTTTCCTGTGCATGTTTCGTTTAGTGCTTATTTCCAAACCGTTAACTACGATCGATATACAAATTTTAAATTGAAATTACGCGAGGATGAAATTTGGCAAAGTTTTTTTATTCGTCTCAACAAATTCATGTGGTCGTGCTTGGGTAGTGAGGAAAATGAGACTTGTTCAAATATATTGTTGCCTCTGCAGTTGCACCGATGTTCGGCTTTGTAGCACTTCCGACTTTACGCCACGCCATGCATAAAGCGCTTATTATGTGGCCAAACGCGACGTTCCTGACACTGCTCGAATTCCCCAATAGTTTTTCATTTTCGATTAAAATTGCTATATTTTGTAATGAGTCCTGAATGATTTTTCTCCCCATAAGTTGAATATTGTAGGTTAGCTATCATTGTGATATCAATAATCTAAAAGCGATCCTTTAGGGCCGCATCATCGCTTAACTTCTCACACATTACAGGAGTAGATATGCTAGTCTAACATCGCTCCTGAACGAGGCGGTTTCGAATGGAGGGAAAGGGGGATACGTTGTTTGCGCATGAAAGACCTCATACAAAAATTCCACTTCGGCTTAGATGTCGACCGCACTAACTATAATAAAACAATCTTTGCGGCGTGGACACTCAAACAACTAAGAGGCTGTCTTCAAATCTATCTCGTTTTATCAAGCGCTTGTAATGTTTTACGATTATAGTTAGGCATACTATCTCTCCGTATTCTTTAGACAAACCAGCGGATATCAATCAAGAGTATCGTTATACTATAGTCGCGTGCATGCTCTGTTCAGGCTAGCCGAAATCAGTGCCCAAGTTGCGTGAAAGTGCTACAAATGGCCCACTTTATTTATTTTTGCGCCGCAGGGAGCTCGTGGTGATTAAGCGTTCAATAGCCGGCGGGAAGTATTAGGTTCTTGTTCGGCCGTTGTGAGGTGAATTCTCGCGGGAGTAGAAATGAATATGTATCACACATGTCAATTAGGTCGCGGTAACTATGGTATAGTGCAGTCCTGCTGCGTAACATTAAATATTTGAAGCGGTAGCGAGAGACCTGGTCGCAGTATCGGGCCATTATTGTCAGACTGAATATTACACGTTCACAATACCCGAAAGGTAATGAAGCTAGCCAGTACGCCAGCAAACCTCCCGATTGGACGATCTGGTCAAGCGAACTTGCAGATATATCGCGATCTGAATAAGTGTTCTGTCTACTCTGCTTCCTGTTCTATTATTTCAATGGGAAATATATACTCACCACTATACTCTGACAGGTCCGGACTACCTATTCGTGTCCTTCCTCGAGACCACCGAACCGCTGCCTTACCCGCGGGTTTGGTCCCTCACTTTCTACGTCATGATCACCGCCGCAGCCCTCGGCCCTCAGGTACGTGTCCGCGCTCTGAGATCTTCCGCAACGTTAACGCAGTCACTGTTTCTGTCTATTGTGATGCTTTATATTTTGTGCCTCATGCGACAAAAGACACTCGATAATTTATAGCTATCCTTTCAGGGGCGTGGATATACATATAGCAAGTACCTGCTTGTCCACAACTCATTTAACGTACCACTTCACATGGCCTCACTACTGCAAGCACGCATACTCAGGCGCACACTTTTTCTTGCATTACTCGGCATGTAATCCTCAGTAATACCTCAGTAATCTGCGATTTGCTGATGACATTGCCTTGCTAAGCAATTCGGGGAATTGCTTAATGATTGATTACCTAGACAGGAAAAGTAGACCGGTAGGCTTGAAAATTAATATGCAGAAAACTAAGGTAATGTTCAACAGCCTCGGCAAGGAACAGCAGCTTGCACTAGGTAGCGAAGTACTGGAAGTAGTAGGCGAATATGCCTGCTTAGGACAAGTAGTAACTGCCGATCCGGACCATGAAAAAGAAATAACACCAATAATAAGATTGGCACGGAGCGCATTTGGCAAGCACTCGCAGATTATGACTGGCAGCTTACCGGTATCGCTCATAAGGAAAGTTTACAACAGCTGCATCTTACCTGTACTCACCTATGGGGCTGAAACGTGGAGGCTAACCACGAGGGTTCTACTTAAGTTGAGGACAACTCAGAGCGCTGTGGAACAAAAAAATTGTAGGGGTAACATTAAGAAATAGGAAGCGTGCAGAGGGAGTCAGATAATTAACTCGTCACTGACATTCTAGTGAAAATCAAGAAGGAATGAGCATGGGCCGAAGTTGTAGTGCGAAGAACGGATAACCGATGGTCGCTTAAGGCAACAAACTGGATTCCAAGGGAAGCAAAGCGTAGCAGGGGGCGGCAGAAGGTTAGGTGTGCGGATAAGGTTGAACGTTTCCAGGGGTCAAGTGGATGCAGCTATACAAGACCGGGTTAATTGGAGGAATATGAGAGGTCTTCACCCTGCAGTTGGGTATAGTCAGGCTGACGATGGTGATGATGATGATGATGATGATGATGATGATGATGATGATGATGATGATGATGATGATGATGATGAAGCGCAGTCTTATTCGATATGCTGAACCACAACATTTAATCCAAAACCTGAAAACGAGGGCTCACACCCGATTATGAGGCCCCTCATTTCCGCTATCGGGGCGAAAATCATGTTCACCTCATAAGTGCTGCTCAATAACCAGTTGACGTAACGGTTTGTTTCAATTCGTTCAATGTAAAATTTCTCATAATGGCATGGAAGTTCCGTTGACGTAACCTGTGAAAACATGCATTACGCAGCAAGACTAACAGTAGCTGCTCTAAAGGTTTGAATTAATACACAAAAAATTGGTAGCTATAAAACTCAGCTTTTTATTTTTCCTTCAGAGTGTAACAATATGTTAAAAATTTAAAGCCTGCATCATTGAAAGCGAGCATAGTTTATAATATTTCGGAATTCGAATCTGGGCTATGAAACTAAGCTTTTTATAGCATATGAAGTTGATTTCAATTGCGTACTTGAAAAATGGCGTCCCTGGGCATGTTTTTCAGGAGGATCATGTCATCGTCTTGTGCGCCATAAATACCTTAACGCTAAGATAAATACCTTAAAGCTCCTTAACAATTTGCGATTCCTGCGGGATGGGATCCCGGCCGCAGTGGCCGCTTTTCGATAAAAAGGAAAAGCTAGATGCCCGTGTACTGTGTGATGTCAGTGCACGTTATTGAATCCCAGATGGTCGAAATTTCCCGAGCTATCCACTACTGCGTCTCTCATAGCCCGAGTTGCTTTGGGACGTTAAACAACACGAACCAAGCAACCAACGTTTTATGTAGCATCCAGGAAATTTTACGATGTCTAAAATTCTAGACGCAATTGTAGATATGTATTAACCTGCTTTCTCCGGGTATGATGCGGCGATGAGCAAAATCGATATATTTATAATCACGCTTTGTCAATAAAAGGTGGTGCTAAGGAGAATACTTGTCGTTGCCGCCGCCCTGTCATTCGCTTCTCCACTCATCGACACGCAGGTGTGCACCTTCGGCACAGTAGTCTGGACCATGGCGGACTTGATCCCCACGCTCAGCGAAAGTCGCACACTCTGGGCGTTCGTCAGCTGCACGGCTGGATTTGGTATAACCCTGCCCCTTGCCCTGCGGGTACGTCAGCTTGGTTCGTGGTGCTCGCGGCGTAATTCCGCCTCAATAAGCCCGCGTAACTCGCTTGCAAAAGACCTCAGTGTTCGTGTCATACCAGTCCATTCTCTAGTTTCGTTCCTAACCTCCGTTAAAGGACGTTCCCTTTAACACAATAGTCGAAAAAAGAAAGCGTTCTTGACGAACATACCGGTATACGTATGTGGTCCTAGTGCATCCTTTTATATACATAATGTTGCTTCAGCGATGCTGTTTTGCAACTAAGTGGGGTTGGACTAACCTGAAATATACATTTTTTTCTTTAATGTATTTCTTCTACAGGGGTCTGTGCCTTTCGCCGTAAGCAGAAGGAACATACAACTGTGACATACGTCAACGTCACTTCTATGCCTACTTTCTCGCTAGGCCTTGTATGGTTCTGTTTTCCAAGCTCCGCCTTGCGTGCGCGCTGTACTTTTGCGAGTCGATATGACCAACAAGCCGCAATGTGCTCCGCTTTCAACTGTTCTAGACAGCTGCTACTCAGCTAGGCTCATTCGGCCGCGCATTGAATCATCTGGTCCTCAATATTTCTCATTGAGAACATGTGCTACGCACTCCGAATATCGTCCTTAGGGAATACATGTGAGAAGTAATAATGGCCTCCCGCCATATTCAGTCGGATTCGGAGTTCCTGTCGAGCAAACTGCTTGAACCCCTTGAGGGCGACGAAATCGCACTAGCGCGAACATTAGCAAGCAGTAGGACGGGAGGCAGTCGTTTTTTGGTTCGTTGATACGGAGCTACTGAAGCAAGGATAATCTTTACAGAAAATTCCCTTCACCTTTAATAATAATAATTTATTCATATTATATTGCAGCTTGCTTAAACCGCAAGCTCTACCGCGACCCTCATCATAATCTCTTCGTTCGGGAGGCTCATGTCCTTCGGCAGATACAGCTGATTACATTCATAACCCCTGCACGGCTGTACCTTTACAAATTCTGTCGAGATCTATTAGGCCCCAACTGCCTTTTTCCTTATGCCAACCTTTCCGTCTAACTATTTTCATGCCCGGTCGCATTGCAATCGGGATTCTATCCCACCCCCTCCCATACTATCCGGACCTGCGTGGACTGGTTGGTGCTGAAGGTAAAGAGAGAGAGAGGGAAAACTTTATATAATGCAAAAAAGAAAAATAATCTAGAGCTCCCGTGGTTGGGTCATCAGTCCAGGACTCCCGCGGCCTTTGCTGCCCTGCTGGCCCGTTCAATCAGCCAAAGCTGGTCTTCCGACTCCGAACTGGACAGCGCAGCCTCCCACTGCTCCGGCGTGGTGTTGTGAATTATCGGCACTGTATCTATTTTATGGCAGGCCCATGTGACATGATATATTGTCGGTTTCTGTCCACGCCAGGGACACGTGTCCCTGTATACGGTGGGGTTTATCTTGCTGTATAAAGACAGCCATGGATAAGAATTTGTTTGTAGCTGTAGCGTGAAGAAGAACTGCGCCTGCTCGTCCAGCAGACCATCGATGTATTAGGCGTCTAAGTGCCCCGCCTCAATATGAACTTCTATTACTAATACTATTCATAGGAAAGAAAAAGCGGCCGTATCAGTCCCGCATGTCCGTGGACACCTGAACCGTGCTCTAAGGGCAGGGAGGAAGGTGGGAGTGAAAGCGAAACGAAAGAGGCGTGGCGTAGCTGAGGGCTCTGCAGTAATTTCGACCACGTGGGTATATTTAACCTTCACTTACAGCGCACAGCAAACGTCTACGCCCATATCAATATTTAGCGCAATCATTTCGCACGTGCAACCGAAATTTTATTTTAAACTTTATTACTATTTTCACGTAATGGTGACAAGGCCATAGACACCAAAAGAAGGTACAGGCTTTGATAGTACTGAAATTAACTCTTTATTGGGCTGACGCGTCCGCAAAAGAACTCGGCGGCGATAGCAACAAACGTGCTCGCCGATCGTCGAAGAAAGAATGCCCGTCGCACTCGTCAACGCTCAATTTAAAGGCTGCCCAGAACAATCTAGATAACTGCTAGTAGCACGAACGTGGAACATTGTAGAAACATACGCGAGTGATCGAAATCTTCAAGGCAGATCTCGGCGCATCGTTCGCGACAAAGAAAACGATAACGCGTCGTACCGCGACAACGAGCATGAACACGGGATACAAAATTATTAAGCGCGCCAGAATAACAATGATAAGGCCGCATGCCAGCGGCTGTCGAACAAGAGCAAATAAAGATTTAAACATTTCGCGGCATTACTCCCCCCTTTAAAAAACATCGCCTCGATGTTTCAAAATAAACAGACATGAATTAACATAAACATTGCAAAGCAAACATGAATACCCTTTAGCGCGCATAATATGGCTCAAGGCGTACAATATGCACAATTTCTGAATGCACTTGGCACCGCTGCGAGCTGCCGCGCCGTCAGGAACGACCTCGTAGTTCAATTGTCCTAGTAGCCGAAGCACCTTGTAGAGGCCGAAGTATCGGCGTAAAAGCTCTTCGCTCAGTCCGCGGCGGAAAATCGGCGTCCAAACCCAGACTTCTCCCAGCTTGTACTCAGCATCGCGTCGTCTAAGTTGTAACATTGGGCGTCTGTTCGTAGCTGATCTTTAATGCGCATTTGGGCGAGTCTTCGGGCTTCCTCTGCACGTTGAAAGTAGGCGGCGAAGTCCAGGTTATCCTCGTCGGTTACGTGTGGCAGCATGCGTCAAGCGTCGTCGTGGGCTCCCTGCCGTACACGAGGCTGAACGGGGTCGACATGGTTGTCTCCTGGACGGCGGTATTATAAGCGAAGATGACGTAGGGTAGAATGGCGTCCCATGTCTTGGGCTCGGCGTCGACGTACATTGCAATCATATCCGAAATAGTTTTGTTGAGACGCTCTGTAAGTCCATTTGTCTGGGGATGGCACGCACTAGTTCGTCGATGACTTGTATGACTGTATTCTAGGATGGCTTACGTCAGCTCTGCCGTAAATGCCGTTCCCCTGTCCGTGATGAGGACTTCTGGGGCGCCGTGTCACAAGAGACTTTGTTCAACAAAAACTTTGCGACTTCTGCCGCATTACCATTGGGCAGTGCTTTTGCTTCGGCGTATCGGGTAAGGTAGTCGGTGGCTACGATGATCCACTTGTTACCCGAAGATGAATATGGAAAGGGGCCGAGAAGATCCATCCCAATTTGTTGAAAGGGCAGGGTTGGGGGCGGTATCGGGTTCAGTAGCCGAGCTGGCCTGATCGGCGGCATCTTGCGTCGCTGGCACTCACGGCACGTTTTTACGTAATGGGTAACGTCGGCAGCCAGTCGTGGCCAGTAGTACTTCTGGATTCGATGCAACGTGCGCGCAAAACCGAGGTGCCCTCCTGTTGGCTGGTCGTTCAACGCATGTAGAGTTTACTGTCTGAGGTTTTTAGGCACGACAAGAAGCTGCGCTGTCCTGTAAGGAGCGATGTTCTTCTTTACGATGACGTAATTGCTTAAGGCGAACGACGACAACTGACGCCTAAACAGAGCAGGTAGAGAAGCGGTCTTGCCTTCCAAGTAATCTGCTAGGTCTTTTAGCTGAGGATCTGATCGCTGTTGTTGTGAAAAACTGTTACTGGTCCCAGAAAGGCAACGTCGTCATCGTCCTTCGGAGGAACGTCGACGGGAGCGCGGGATAAGCAGTCTGCGTCTAAATGCTTGCGGCCCGACGTATACACTACTGTAACGTCAAATTCTTCTAGTCTTAGGCTCCATTGGGCAAGGCGGCCGGAGGAGTCTTTCAAATTAGCCAGCCAGCAGAGCGCGTGGTGGTCGCTTACCACCTTGAATGGTCGACAGTATATATATGGACGGAACTTTTAAATGGCCCAGATGATCACGAGGCACTCTTCGGTCGTCGAGTAATTGACTTCGGCTTTGGTGAGGGACCTGCTAGCGTAGACAATTACCTTTTCCAGTCCGGAATTCTTCTGGACGAGAACGGCTCCTAGGCCCAAACTGCTTGCTTCGGTGTGAATTTCGGTCTCGGCGTTTACATCAAAGTGGCCAAGGACAGGAGGAGACTGCAGGTGGCACTTACGTTGGACGAAGGCTGCT
Source organism: Amblyomma maculatum (assembly GCF_055883805.1). Taxonomy (NCBI): domain Eukaryota; kingdom Metazoa; phylum Arthropoda; class Arachnida; order Ixodida; family Ixodidae; genus Amblyomma; species Amblyomma maculatum. The sequence continues at coordinate 150,824,501 of NC_139345.1, read as the reverse complement.
CCTTGCGGCGCTTCCCAATTAGAAGGTACGTCCGCCTTAGCAAGTTGCTTCAACGGTTCGGAGATGCGCGAAAACGTTCTGACAAATCGTCGATAATAAGCGCACAGCCCAAGGAACCTGCGCACGGCTTTCTTGTCAGCAGGCGGTGGAAATTGCGCGATTGTAGCTGTTTTCTCCGGGTCTGGCCGAACACCATTCTTGCTAACGATGTGACCTAGGAACCGCAGCTCCTAGTAGGCGAAGTGGAACGTTAGTCCCAGTGATTTGATAGTTTCCAACACTGTCTGCAGCCGTTTCAGGTGGTCTTCAAAGTTTGACGAGAAGACAACGACATCATCCAAGTATACCAGGCAAATCTGCCACTTCAAGCCCGCCAGCACAGTGTCCATTACTTGTTGAAACGTCCCTGGTGCGGAGCAGAGGCCAAATGGCATCACCTTGAACTCGAAAAGGCCGTCCGGTGCGATGAATGCTGTTTCCTCGCAATCTCTTTCGTCGACCTCAATTTGTCAATATCCGCTCTTGAGGTCCATCGATGAGAAGTACATTGCATTGCAGAGCCGGCCCAGTGTGTCGTCGATGCGGGGAAGGGGGTAGACATCCTTCTTACTTATGCTATGCAAGCTGCGGTAATCGACGCAGAAGCGAAGTATGCCGTCTTTCTTCTTCACCAAAACCCTGGTGTCGCCCAGGGACTGTTGGATGGCTGGACCACGTCATCACGCAGCATTTCCTCAACTTGATCGCGTATGGCCTGGCGTTCTCGTGGCGGTGCACGGTAGGGGCTTTGACTTAGCGGTCGAGCGTTTTCTTCCGTGATGATGCAATGCTTTGCCAACGGAGTTTGGCGCACCTTCGAGGCCGAACAAAAGCACTCGCTGTAGTTTTCAAGACGAGTGTGAATCCGGTCTTGTCTGTCTAGGGGGAGCGCTGGGTTAATGTCGAAATTGCGCTTCTTGGCTCGGTTGGGTGCATCGTCTTCAACTTGGCTGGGGAGGGCGAAGACTTCTCTCATTTCCGCTAGCTCGTCAAGGAAAGCAATCGTCATGCCCTTTTTCAGGTGCCGGTATTCGTCGGTAAAGTTCATGACGAGCACATCAGCTTAACCATGACAGAAACGGACAATGCCTCCTGCGATGCCAAGTCCTCTATCCAGTAACAACTGAGTGTTTCCTTCGACAACCCCTTCCGTGATTTCCACTTCTGTTGTAACCACAGGGACGATGACGCTTGATTGGGGCGATACGGTCGATTCTCCGTCGAGGACGTTGAGAGCGACGTGATGCGCCGAAGTTCTCGTAGCAGGTATGGCTTTGTCGGTCGAGAGCTTGATTAGTTTAGATCGGAGGTCAATGATCGCTCGAAGTTCGTTCAGAAAATCCCTGCCCAGAATAGCATCGCGGGGACAGTGCTGTAGGACGACGAAGCAGGTAGGGTAGGTGTATCCATTTACTGTAACCCTTGTGGTGCCTCGCCCCGACGGCGAAGTAAGGTTAAAACCAGTGGTGCGGATTAGCGGGCCGTCCCACGTGGTCGTCACTTTCTTGAGCTTGGCGGCTAAAGCTCCACTGATGAGAGAGTAGTCGGCTCCGGTGTCCACTAGGGTGGTACCCGCGTGTCCATCGACAGAAACCTTAAGGTCGCTTGTTCGTATCCTAGTATTGCTCGTTGGTTTCGGTGCTCGATCTCTTCTTCGTCTCGTGCTGAGATCGTGGCCTGGGCTCACCGTCGTCCCGTCGTTGGGCGGCGATGTCAACTTGAAGTCTGGTCGAGACCTCGTCGACGCTGTCGTCTTGCCAATCTGCGATTTATTTACTGCGTCTTTGTCGCTCATCGTCGGTGATGGAGGCTCTTCGTGTTTTCGCCGTGAAGTAACCTCACCTCCAAAGTTTGCTCTAATTAGTTTCCCCAGCGCTGGCTTGGGGACCTTACACGCACACTGTCATCGTATTAACGGCTGGGCGACACAAAACGGCCCCTGCGCGGCGACTGGGACCTGAACCGACGGCTTGGTGGCCCAATCTCATCGCTACGCAGCAGAGGTGGGCATTTGACCTCAAAAACCTCGACCTCACCTCAAACTCAAAAAATATTTGACGACCTCACTCAACCTCAACCTCATCAATTGAGGTTGAGGTCCCCCAGGCGACCTCACCTCACTTTTCAGGTGACCATTGGCGACCTCACTCAACCTCACCTCAAACTCAAAATGTGAGGTTGAGGTCAGGCGATCGACCTCAAAAAAAAAAAAGACTCATTAAATTAAACCGTAACTTAAAGCAAATATACATTTCTCGGTAATCCTGGGGTATATATAGGCTAGCCAGAATTTTGTCGTATGAAGGCTTTATTTTACTCCTAATTTTATACTACAATTAATATCCTGGATAAAAGCAGAGAAACTCTGGACACTACATGTCCAACTCTGCACTGAAGTGGCAATCCTCTCCCCCTCCTCGCCTACCCTTTTGTGGTCGGTTTCAATGTAAGGCCTACATGGGTACCACGTTACTACGCATAGGCCCATAATGCAATACAAAGAGTTTATCCCATCTGACCCACGTGAATAAGATTCGTAATAGAAATAAAACAAGCCAGTTCTTACTATAAACTGAAAAGACAAATGCTGTTGACCCTAGTGACGACGACAACAATGACGATATGCTCTTTTTCTTTTCTTGCCACATAGCGCTAAACAGACAAGGACACAGCGAGACACACGGGACGGGCACTTTTTTTTATCGCCCATCCCGTATGTCTGGCTGTGTCCCTGTCTGTTTAGCGCTATGAGGCAAGAAAACCGACACCAACGCGCCCAAGCTTTCATCCTTGCTCTTTTTCTTAATTCGAAAAAAAAAATGATGATTGCCGAGCTTTTTTTTTAGTACACTGTACATTGTTTTGCGACAGAATACATTAAATTAAGAAAAATTAGGAATACAGTCCTGCCTCGTTAGTATGAACGCTTTGGTTTCCGACCAAAACTGTCCATAAAGCGAGTCATCCATAATAACGAATCATGAATAAAAACGAAAAGTATATAATTGAGAAAAAGTTTATAATTAATGGCTGCTGTTTTAATTAATTTGGGTATATAAACACCGCCGAGATGTCGATGCTACCCTCTTCTCCAAAAATCCGTCGACGCGAAACGTCATGTCTGTTCTTAAACCTTGTCAGCCATCCTCTTGAGTAGCTGAAGTCAGTAACGCCTAGACAGAGCGTAGAATAATATTTCTCAGTAAACATCTCCCTGTTTTACTGAACAAAAATTCCGTAAGTCATCACAGGTAAAACCTATCAAGACGGAGGAGAAGAAGCACCCATAATGTTGCCGAGACAGCGAGCCTTCTCTTGAAGCATATCGTCGCCCACGACAGCACCATTCGCGAGCACATTCCCGAACCACATTAACAAGGCTGACTCCATTTCTTCGAACTGTGCTGGGAGCTGTCGGACTGTGGCTTACGCTTTGATGCCGACGTTGAGCCATTTATCGGAGTCCGGTAGTATATATAGATGGTATACCGTCGACCTGGCGAGGCTGAGGCCTAGTTGAACTTGGGTCCAGTCTTTCACGGCTTGGATTGACTGAGATTGCTTTTGCCGCTTGTATTCACAGATTTCCCGCTTCGCGCCTAAGTTCAGCTCCATTCTTTTGCGTTTAACTCCCACCATGCCAAAAGTCAGACTAAAGTTGAGAGTTACAGGCTCCTGCTTCTTTGCACTCTTTTTCCCTAGTTAACCTCCCTGACTTTCCTTTCTTCTGATTCTCTTTCTTGCCTTGTACTGTTTTTGTAAGGAAGCGAGGGAGTCAAGTTGACAGGCTATTATACAGAGGGCTATCAAACTGCCCTTTCCTGTGCCGTTTGTATGTGTTCCTATGAAACAAACACTGCAAGCTGAAGTACAGTTTAGAACGACGGCTAGCCGACTACGAAGAGCTCAGACCTTGTCAAGGCCGCATCGTTGACTCAAGGCGAAGCCGACATGCGGATCGCTGTGGTACAAAATGTGGTAGTTCGGCAGCGCAACAGTGACGAAAACCAGGAGCATGAGAAGGAAGGGAGTCCAGGACGGGACGCCCGGTCCTGGTTGCGTGGTCGTCGCGTTTCTGTTGTCGCTCTACTTCGTGAGTGTGTCTTAACCCTGACCGAAAAGTGTTAACGGCTTCATGGAACACACTTTGTGTTGTGGGATAGAAAAACTTCAGTTCCCACCCCCAATTTTGGCGCTTGTCTTTCTTCTTATTGTTTCTTTCTTACGCTTTTACCGGCCTCTCTTCTGTTCTGCGACCACATGCTGCTGTTTTCCCGACTGCGGCCTCTATAGTTGCGGCACTGCCGCTGCACCCAGAAATCTCCCGGTTCCCTCCTTTTGGGGTCTTTCTTAGTTAACTGACCCTCGGTTTGCTGTGTACGATCCCTGTCATCCACCCTTATTTTCTCCTCCTCCTCCTCCCCCCCCCTTCCCACCTAAAACGACGACACGCCCGCTTTGGTTCTTTCAAACTCCACAGGACTCGTTCAGGCATCCGACCGTATCGGCTGTCGCATAGGTTCCCGGCTTGCGCACCCTTCTTTAACTTGCGTTCGGACTCTTCTGCTTTTTTCAAACGATGTCCATATTAACGAGACACAAATACATGGGCCGAATAGGCTGTGTGCATTCATCCCATCTCCATTGTTCAGAGAGCGAGTTCCTATATTAACGAGACATAAATACATTGAAAAATCTTCGCCCCTAGAAAAACTGTCCATAATTCGGGTCCTCCATATTAACGGATGTCATATTAACGGGGCACAAATTTTCCGTAAAAGCCACTCATGAAACGACTTGTGAAGACTAAATCCCCAACAAAACAAACAAAAGAGAAAAAGACAGCAAAACACCAATTAATCATAAAACTCGGCCAACGCCGCATAAACCTTCAGAAGATTTCGAATAGGAATGCTGTTTATCTTATGAGGTCCCAACCGGCCAATCCTGGGCGTTAGTTTATAATTCTGTGATCCCGTGGCGTATTGCAAGAATTGGCGAAATTGCTTCGTCGAACACCACGCTTACATTAAAAAATTACAAGGGTCGAAACTGCTAGGAAAAAGGGTAAACGAGAACCACTTTGCTGTCGCGAACATCGGCTCGCCCGTCAAATTTCGCCGGAGCAAAATCTCCTACTCCCACCCGCCTAAACACACACACACACACACACACACACACACACACACACACACACACACACACACACACACACACACACACACACACACACACACACACACACACACACACACACACACACACACACACACACACACACACACACACACACACACACACACACACACACACACACACACACACACACACACACACACACACACACACACACACACACACACACACACACACACACACACACACACACACACACACACACACACACACACACACACACACACACACACACACACACACACACACACACACACACACACACACACACACACACACACACACACACACACACACACACACACACACACACACACACACACACACACACACACACACACACACACACACACACACACACACACACACACACACACACACACACACACACACACACACACACACACACACACACACACACACACACACACACACACACACACACACACACACACACACACACACACACACACACACACACACACACACACACACACACACACACACACACACACACACACACACACACACACACACACACACACACACACACACACACACACACACACACACACACACACACACACACACACACACACACACACACACACACACACACACACACACACACACACACACACACACACACACACACACACACACACACACACACACACACACACACACACACACACACACACACACACACACACACACACACACACACACACACACACACACACACACACACACACACACACACACACACACACACACACACACACACACACACACACACACACACACACACACACACACACACACACACACACACACACACACACACACACACACACACACACACACACACACACACACACACACACACACACACACACACACACACGCGCGCGCGCGCGCGCGCGCGCGCGCGCGCGCGCGATATAAATACTTGTACGTCGGAACCGAATACTGGATGCCATTTCGCCAACAATTCTGAGACGAGCTTATTTGTGGTGTTCACTTGTTTTCCTTTGAAGAATGAACTAATAAATTGCACGGTGGTGTCTCCGAAGCTGCTTCGCCGCATGCACCGTAGGTGAATCTAGGGAAACCGTTTCCCCGTTACTGTCGTATAGTTACAGCACATAAACGTAAAATAAAGGCAAGAACAACAGAAAGGAGGCGAGCAAGCAGCCCGGAGGGACCGCGCCCCCCGCTGTGCACGCGCTCCTCCCCTCACCGTCCGTCTTTAGCAGACATGGCAATAATTGAATTACAGTAATGAAATTACTGTAATTGAATTACTTTTCTCGGTAATTTGTAATGTAATGAATTTCTTTCTTGGGTTGGTAATTTAGTAATGTAATGAATTACTTTTTGGCAGTAATTTCGCAGCAAAAGTAATTAATTCCTTTCGAGATTACTTTTACTAAAGTGCGCCACTACTCCTTCAATAGTCAACGAAGTAGAGTGCCGCGAAAGCAAGAACGAGTGCGGCAAGCGAAGCCAGCGTAACGGATCGGCAAAGGGGGACAGATTAAGCATAACAGTGCGTCTGAGACCTCGTGTGTAGCAGGGGCTACCATTCTCCAAGTAGCAGGATACAAGGCGTCAAGGGAATCCCGAAGGGAGAAATGGTGCAAAAATGCTGGAGCTGAAAACTAGTTGCGAGCGCGGCGCAGCGGCACTCCCTGCTGCGTCGGCTAGTGCACAGTGGTGCCTGGTTACACTCAACACCACGGTGCGAGGGAGGATTGGGGCTGGGGGAGATAGGTAGAAGGGTCCATGACGTGAGGCACCGTGGCTTGAGCATTACTGAGCAGTGAGCACATATGTGCCGACGTCGATTCTTGGGACTGCGGAAGCAATAAATAACCTAGCTTCTTCGGGCCCTTCAAATGGCGGAGACAGCTCTGTGCCAGCAAGACGCTGGGTTCGCCGGTCATTTCACGACTGTTCGACCACGTGGTTTTTTTTTATTTATTTTTTTGTTTTTTTGTAATAGCCCGTGCTGTAGGAGAGAGGGAAGGAATAGCTCTCTGGGACAGAATTTGGCGGAAAGACGAAAGAATGTGTGTCCTTCGCGTCCGAAGACCAAGCTTTTGTTTTGTTTATTAGTTTTGATTAGTTTTTGCATGGATGGAAACTAGAAAGTAATTTAAAAGTAATTTAATTTCTCAGTAGAAGTAATCATAATGCAATTTCATTACTCTTTAGAGCAGTAATGAGTAATGTAATTTAATTACTTTTCTTAGATTTTCAGCAAAGTAATTAGTTATGTAATTTAATTCCTTATCAAAAGTAATTTTGCCATGCATGGTCTGTAGGCATCTGGTTTTGCTCATGCGGTGAATGCCCAACTGTCACCAGTACACACCAAACGGCAATGGCGTATGCGTGCCAGCTCCGCTTTCAGAGACTAGATCGCGCTTTCCAATACTTGCAAAAGAAAAAGAAAAAAAAAACTAAATGACCGCGCGGGTAAGTGGAAAGGAGGGTTGGGCTATGGGCCTCTGAAAAAGAGCGTAATGTGAGGGAAGAAGCCTGTTCTCTTTTCGGCAGTGTACGAAATTAATTGACATACAAGAAAATATATATAAATAAATACCATGTTGACGAAAGTAATAACAAATATCGCACACTAAAAACAGAAGAGAACTGCGCTTCCCAGAGCTTATAGAGGGTTTGAGACATCGACTTAATACGGCATTCCTCAGTGCTAGCATGTAATTGGCTTCACATCCCGTACGTTAAAATTGAGTTTTAAAGAAAAAAAAAAAACAAATATCTGAAAAAATTATTCCGACATCTGACCACAAAAATTTTCATCCGATTGATTTGTCCGTCTCGAGCAGACGGGAGCACAAAACAGACACGTTCAGTTCGCCAGACCAATTCGTCCGTCTAGACGCCAAAATGTCCAGCCGGAAACCATCTTAATACTTCCTAGCTCATAAAAACATGTAGGAGAACGCTGTTCTCTTTTTGTTTTTGTTTTTTCTGCGCCTGAATAAGAGATTTCAAGCAAAACCTGATATTATGAAGTCAAGAATCCCTTACTCTCCTCCTTCCTCCCGCATTGCTTGATTTCAATAGAATTTGAGAGAGAAATAAAGAGCCTTAGCGGAGCGAAATCTTCTTTTTTTTTCATTGCGCTTGACTGCATACAAGCCCCATATATTTTTTTGCCTGTTCTATCTCGGTAAATGGTTAACATGCCCATGCGTTTTCCTGTATACCAGATGCGTCTTATAAGATGTGCCGTCCATTTCATCCCATCGCAGTTGTTCGGGGCCACCTGTGAATCTGTATAAGAAACAAGCAGCACAAAACTAAGAGAGGTTGTTCTGGAAAATACAAGAATATAAATTTACAGGACCGAAATATAGAACGATGACGTACAGTTCGAAAGGGAGGACTTCGATAAAATGCCCAGATGGTATTGTGCCGGTTTTTCTGGTTTGTTCATGCTTTTTTTTTTATCTGTCAGTATCACGTCCCCTAACAATTTCGCTGCACCATTTTCTGTTAAGTTTTCGTGTAATGTACAGCAGGGTCCTTTATCGAATGTAAGGCAGCAGCCGTTATAGCGCCTGGAAACGGGCATGTACAAGACACAGTTCTGCACCGCGCCGTCTGCGTAAAGACAATTTGCTTCGCTTTTTAGTTTGCTGCCGACAAAAGCACCGCAGGTCAACGTGAGTTATGTGCTTTGCGCGCTCCTGGGTGTTTGAGCCTGCCGCAAGCATCGGCACAAACAAGTCAGAGGAAACGGGGGTGGCTTGCGGGGGGCATGAGGAGTTCGTGAAGTAAAAAAAAAAGTATCTCCTTCCAAGTAGACCAGAGGGAAGCGGTCTCGGGCTGCTGACATTACGGTGGAATGCCGAAAGCTGGGCAGGGGCTGCCGCATCCGGTCGTCCGATTGGGGGGTAACCAAACACCGAGAGTCGGCGGGCACACCGCGGCAGTACGCTTGAGCTCCGCGTCAAAAGGGGCGCTCTTCGAAGAAAGCCGCGGCAACAGCTAAAAGCCTGGACCTCACAATTTCGACCTCACACAATGACGACCTCACTCAACCTCAAACTCACGCGTGAGGTTGAGGTCCAATTTCGTGACCTCACTCAAAAAGTTTTGAGCTGTCACCGACCTCACCTCAACTTCACCTCACTCCGTGAGGTTGAGGTCATTTTGAGGTTGAGGTCGACCTCATGAGGTCGAAACCTCATGAGGTTGCCCACCTCTGCTACGCAGATAGTTGTCGATTTCTTGCAGTCGTTCACCTGGGCGTGGTCGTAGAGCGTCGAATGCAAATCCGCGAAGACCGATTCGTCAGTACGGGCAGTGGCGCATAATGTGGCTGGCCTCACCGCAGTGGAAGCATAATGGCCGTTTTTACGCTGTCCTCCAGGCGTCGCACTTCCTGGGGCTTAGAGTTCGTTGGTTCGCTTGGCCGATGGGGGCCAAGGGACGGCTTTCAGGATCAGGACGGTAGCGGCGAAAGCGTGGAAAATCATCACGTCGGGGCGCAGGGCGACGTATTGCAGCAGCGTAGTTCATGGCTGTTGCCTCTTGTTTTGGAACTGTCGAAGCCGTCGCTTGAGGAACGTCCAGCGCCAGCTGGACTTCGGATTAAAATTCCATCACACTTTTTGGCAGAATTCGGAAAAGGCCTGCAAAAATCGACTCTTTAACGCCTCCCATTAAAATTTTGACTCTCTCACTTTCGGTCATGTTAGGGTCTTCGCGGCGAAAGAGGCGCTTCATCTCCTCAACATAGGCCAGGAAAGGCTCACTAAGGAGTGGAAGTCTTAATTGAAGGAGGGCCTGGGTTCGTTCCCTTCGGACGACGCTTGAAAAGGCAGTCAAAAACTCCTTCTTGAATATCTCCGAATCCTTCAAAGCTGTCTCATGATTTTGGAACCATATTCGGGCAGATCCTTCAAGAGAAAAGTAGACTTGCCTGATCTTTGCCTTGTCGTTCCAGGCGTTGACAGTTGCAACGCGTTCGAACAGGTCGAGCCAGTATTCCGTATCCTAGTCCGGTCGCCCATGGAAACAGGGCGGCTCACGGGGTTGGGCGAAAGCAACCGGTGCTGTTGGTTGAGCCATTCTTAGCGTTGATGCCTTACGAGATCGAACGGGCTGCGACAGCAGACCGTGTTCGGGTTGGAGCCCTTGAAGTCGGCGGCCGGTTCGCTAGCCTGTTGGCTGATCCTCCAGGATGACAGAAACAGGACTGGTTTCTTGTCTTGAAGGAATAAACCGGGGCTCGAAGGGCAGCACCTCTACCAGATGTCACGTAGTGGTGACAAGGCCATAGACACCAAAAGAAGATACAGGCAAAAGAACTAAGCAATTCGGCGGCGGCGATAGCAACAAACGTGCTCGTCGATCGTCGAAGAAAGAATGCCCGTCGCACTCGTCAACGCTCAATTTAAAGGCTGCTCAGAACAATCTAGATAACGTCGCAAACTGCTAGTAGCACAACCTGGAACATTATAGAAACATACGCGAGTGATGGGAATCTTCTAGACAGATCTCGGCACATCGTTCGCGACAAAGAAAACGATAACGCGTCGTTTCGCGACAACGAGCATGAACACGGGATACAGAATTAATAAGCGCGCCAGAATAACAATCATAAGGACGCATGGCAGCGGCTGTCGAACAAGAACAAAGGAAGATTTAAACAGTTCGCGGCAATATGCAGCGCAATGAATTACGAACCGGTACATGGATTCGAAACGCCTATACCTTTTTCTGACTTGGTCAATGACAGTGGTTCACTTTAAAACCAAACAGTGTTGCGCCAACCTATATGCGGAAATTTAAATTCTTTGAAACTCGAAATTTCTCCTAGGGGCACCGATGACGTTTTTGCGTTTTTGAATTCACAGGAATTCGGGTTCCCAATTCGCAATTTCGTGGCAAATGTTGTATACCCGGACCTTATGCCCTGGATTGCCTTTGCAGAGATCATCATCATGGCATATGCCTACGGTGAGTGAGCTCGCGCATCCGAACCAAAGCCTTCAAGGAGGTTACTTCTGATGGCAATTTTTTAAACGTAAGCTCCTCTCAGTGCATAAGTTGCGCACCAGCGATCTGCGTCGCATGACTTTCAGGTCAGCCTAAATTTCAAACCTGGCAGTCAAGCCATCGTACCACAGTGTTATGTAGTTGAGTCGTTTATATCGAGTATAATTGAGCTTTACTAAATATTCGTCGGTAATAATTACGGTTAATTAGAAACTGAGTTTAAAAATTGAGCTTCACGTTACAGCTTCAAGTCATATTTTGCACATATAAGTAGCCTATAGTCATTGTGATTGCACTACACTGAGTACTGATACTAACTTTCAATACATAACTCATTTTTATTAAAAATTGACCGTTACGCTACAACGTCGTCATATATTACTGAAACGATTTCGAAGCACAGAATGTAACAATCAAAGGCTAAACCACATCAACTATTCAAAGATGAGCTCTCGCTGTCCAAGTTTAATTCCGCAAGGGTTGAACCACCGCCAAAAGTTATCGCCTTTTAAAGCACGCAACATCATGGTTCTTAGCATGTATGATTCTTTGGATGCAGCAAGAAATAGTTATTTAACTGCTAATTTCACTTAGCATCACTCATATATTTGCGATGAGCTTAACGATGCTGCTTCGCGTTTGACCAGAACGTATCATTAGGCCAATAAGTTATCAAGTTCTTATCATTTAGTACTACACCAGACGAACCTTCGAAGCCTGAAACGCGCAAACCTTGCATAGACAACTCATTCGACATCGTTAATGTGCGCAATGCTATCTTGCACAAGGGTGATAATCATTTATTGTCCATCTCTAGCAATTTTTGCAGGCAAATGTAGCGCTTTAATTGATGGAGCAAATTCTGGTTTTATTCAGCCTAAGGATAGTGTTCGTTCTGGGAATGCAATTGTTTCGTGCTGTTGTTAGCACTCTTAATGCGAAAGCATTTTTAGCCTCATGGGTGTTGCCATCGGAGCATGTCGCCAAAGTGTGTTCTCATGAAATAACACTTTGGAAAAAAAGTAGTGTCCCCGTCAGCAATAGAGCCACCATCATTACAAGTCTCAGGCGAGCACGCTAACCGCCACTCTACGCCGAGTTCGAGCGAACATGTCCATAATTCACCTTGTCTAGCATAAGGACCGTGGAAGGCGCTGAATGAAATAAACTAATCAAAGCATTAAAAAAGGAAAAAAAAACTAATTGACAGAGTAACAAACCACAAAAAATGACGACGCGCCTAGTGTTGCAACAACAGCAGCAACAATGCTCGCACCTTCGCATTCCTGCAGTGCAGGTTCTGCAGTGCTCTCATATTTTTCTCACTGTTCAATAGCATCAGTTCTTCAACCATCGTGATCGTTCTCAGTAATACGGCACAGTATGTTCGTCAGTCACAACGTAATCAGGCAGTTAAATACTGCCGCGAAAACTTTTAAATGCCGCTTCTTACGATCGAACAGCATTCTAAATAATCAAAATCAACTATTTTCCTGGTAGTTAGGTATTAGGTTTATCGTTATTAAGTATTGTGCAGTCATATTTTGGTGCCAGTTCATGCTGCTTACAACTTTGTAGCAGGAAAAGAGGGGGCGAACGTTTTTGGCAGAAGGTTTGAGTGGTTGTAAGCAGCATGAGGTCGCGCCACCAGTACCTTCGCTGGGGCAGCGGTTCATCTGGTGTCGTCACCGCTGCATACGATGGGAACATCCGATTTCTTTTGATCCAATCAGGCAAGTGCCCCAAACAAATTTGGTAATAAAAAATACTAGTGACAAAATGCCATTTCTTTGCAAAATTTGAACTGCGAGGATTCCGCGGTTTAGTTGGACGAATCATTCTACATTGCGCCTCTGATTGTGCTACACGCTATACATTAAGCTGAGGTGCACGTGGACGCAGGAGCTAGTCGTGGAACGCGTGTCCGGCTTTGAAGCCAACGCTAGACGGCACAATGTCAAATGGGGATCAAACTGAACATTACATTAAAGCGAACGCCTTTAATGGCTTATACTACTGCTGTTGTTGTTGTGGCTATAGGAAGAAGGAAAAGACAATGCACGGGCCTGATACTGGCTCTGTAGCTGTGCCACCTGCACTTCCTCTTGCTGGCATATTCTACGGTGAGGCAGACAAAAGTAAAGAAATATAAAGTGCCTCTGTCCGTGCCACTTATTGTAACGGGCTGAATCCAATTGAAATAAAAATGGGTAGAGTTTCTTTAATAAAGAATTCCGCTTTAAAGAAAAGAAAAAAGGTAAAACAATAAAAAAGAAAACAAAAAAAGAAGAAAAGGAAAGAAAAAAAGACAAAACTCTACTATCCAGCCGAACCGCCGCCATGTGAACGGGCCAGCTAATAGCGGATTTATTTACTTGTCTTTTTGTAATTGATATTCATTCAGATGATGAGTTGCTGTTTACATGCTTCTTGACGGTAACGTATGTGTTTAACCGGTGGATGGTGAGTCCGGGCTTGCTTGGGAAATTTCGCATTCTTGATGGGCTCGTTGGAGATGGTGCTTGGTTACTTGGTTGTTCGTTTGTTGCCTCTCGGTAGAGATGGGCAAGACGGCTCACTTGATAAGCTCATTGACACATCTGTAGAGGTGAGTGGGTTTCTCAGGAGAGGCCGGAACTTATATATATATATATATATATATATATATATATATATATATATATATATATATATATTAACAGGATGTCACACAACTTTCCCGATTATCTATTTTATTCCAACAGTTTCGGACGGTGGACCGTCCTTCTTCAAGAATTCTACCTTGAAGAAGGACGGTCCACGGATATATATATATATATATATATATATACGTCCCAAATTGCTTCATACTGTTTCCAAGTTTATTCGGAGTCGACGTTTCGGCAGGAGCCCTGCCTTTCTCAAGACTGAGGGTACATGGTTCTAGTTTGTCTTCTTACAGTGTTGGCAACACAAGAGGTGATACAAACCGAACATGGGTCATCCACCCGAGGCGCCGGCCGGTAGTCAGCTGTATACAATACAGGTAGCTGCGGAACAACATCGGGAGAAGAAAACAAAAGAAGAAGAGGAGGGGGACGGTGTTTTCTGCAGATGGTGAAATAGTCTGCGGTTCTCTCTAAAAGATGGGAGCGCACGGCGAGTGAAGTTCGAGCCTGCTTAGAGCGGTAAGCAACTTGTGACGAGAGATGAACCTCAGAGGAAGGAAAGAAAAATTAAAAAATCTGGGGGACAGTAGAAGGGTGAAATACTTTGAGGTTTTCGCTAAGCGATGTGAGCGCCAAGCATGAAGGAGATTTTTGCGAGAAGTGGGATATGAAGGACTTCAAAGAAGCAAAAAAAATGGGGGGGGGGGGAGAAAACAAACGGAGGGATACGAAGAAAACTGTTAAGAGACAATGACCGATATATGAGCTTTGCATTCAACTTGCACGGCTCGTATAGTAGACATTGCCCCAATGTTTTCGTTTATCCCATTATTAATCGTCCTAAACTTATAAAGTATGACTCACGCTGCTCCCGTTCCCGAGTATTATTGAATCCCCCCTGAAGAACTGTTAGTTTGACTGAGTCGAATGAGTGCTGTTTCCGGTTGATATGTTTTGAGAAAGGAAGGTTGGGCAGAGAGCGGACATGAGCACGATGATTAATAAACAACATTCGTAGAGGGGTAGCTGGCTGGCCGATATACTGCATGCGGCATACGTACATCGCATTCTAGGATATATATATATATATATATATATATATATATATATATATATATATATATATATATATATATATATATATATATATATATTGCATATGAGGCATCGCAATCCGTTACCATCTATTCTCCACTTAAAATTTCACGCTGTGCTTGTTGCGCAGCTTGATGTCTGCATGTGCCTGCACACCTGGCATCTACTCTTTCCGCAAGGCCGCCACCCCATCCGCGGGTTATTACCAATTTTTGAGGGAACTAGAATGTTGCGGATGTTTTTCGGTCGTCTGTAGGCAAACTGGGGAGTTGTAGTGAAAATATTGCAGAGGCGTTCGCTCTGTTTTAAAATGTGAAAATGTTTCTTTAGGATTTTGTTCACGTTGGGAGGGTTACTCGTGAAGGTGAGTACCAAGCTTGTTCGACGGTCTATTTTTTTCTTTCGTGGGCGTCCCTCCAGTATTTACTCTCGGTTGAGTTCATATGCCTTTTTTATGGCGTCGCCAACAATATCTGACGGGTATCGTTGTTTAGTCAGGACTTCCCGCATACGTTTTTCGTTTCGTGCGAAGTCCTGATCTTGGGAAGAAATTCTTTTGAATCGATGAGCTTGAGATTATGGAATGCTTGTTTTTGAGTAATGAGAATGACAGCTTTGATAATGTAAGTATTGTTGTCGGTCCGTGGGGTTTCTGCATACGCTGGTGGTAAGCGAACCTTCATGGACCGCAATGTCAGCGTCCGGAAAGTTAATTTTGTTTCGGGAATATGTGTGCGTGAAGGATATGATAGGATGGAGGAGATTGAAGTTTTGAATGAAATGCAGGAGTGATTGTTCTGTGTCAGTCCAAATTAAGAAAATATCATCTAAGTAGCGTTTGTATAGGGTGGGTTTAATAGGGGAAGTAACTAAAAATTCAGATTCAATGCTATGCATGAAGATGTTAGCATAAGTAGGGGCCATTTTTGTACGTATGGCGGTGCCGTTAATTTTTAAGTAGTGTTCATTGTTGAATTCAAAGTTGTTGTTTTCTAGTACTAGTTTCGTCAATACCTCTAGGACTTCTGGAGTCGGGGATCCTTCCTTCCTATTCTGATTATAGGCCTCAATCACAGCTTTGATTCCGTCGGAATGCGGGATGTTTGTATATAGGGAGACTACATCTAAGGTTACAATGAAGGCCCTCTGAGGAAGATTTAGACCTGCTATTTCGCCAACGAAGTGGTTTGGGTCACGTATGTCGGATGGGTGTGCCTCAGGTATGTGTCCAATTAATGTGTCAATGTAACTGGATATTGGTTCTGTGATTGTTGGATGCCGGATACTATAGGGCGGCCAGGGTTACCCATTTTATGAATTTTCGGAAGGATGTAGAATCGGCCCGGCGACGATTGTGAGGCGGTCAGGGCTTTGCATAATCGCAGGGAGATGTCCCCACCTTTTGAGAGCTCATTTTGCGTCCCTGCTATGAAGTTTTGACGCTCTAGAGCCTTTGTACCACCGCTCTATTATTCTCAAAAATAGAATAATAGAGCGGCGGTTTAAAGGCTAGACTATAAGTGGTACCGAAATTAATTAAAAGAGGAAGTTGTACTGTACGAGGAATTAAAAAATATTAATAATAATAATAGCTAATTAGGTGATAATTTTTAGAATTAGTGAGAATAGCTAGAAGTAAAACGTGTTAGAGGGTTAAGGTGTAACAAAAAAGCTAAAGTGTGGAGAAGTTATATGATTGCGGAGGTCAGGTAGGTCCCGGAGTGTTGAAGATGCCTAAGTCAAATGTGAAAATATTGAGTAAAATGTTAGAATTCAAGTGTACGTGAACGGAATGTATTGTTTCTGGGTGTTGTTTAGGTCGGGGGAAGAGAGGAGGCCAGTTCTTGTGGTTTGGGAGAGTTAGGAGTGACTCTAATAACCTCCTTGGAGAGGAGGCTCGAAGGTGTTCTTTTGGGGCCAAGTCCGAAATTGAAAATTTAGGTTAAAATAGTGCAGTTCTGGATTGCGGGGGGAGGGGGGGGTCGAATTCGGTGTTGTTTGTGCGGACAGAAGAGAGAGTATAGAAGAAAGAAAAGGAAGAGGGAGAGAAAGACGCGCGCCGCAACAGCCTTCGTCCACCACCTAATCGGAGGCGGATGCAATGACGGCCAAAAGATAAACATTCAGTGGTAGGCTAGCCTCAGCCGCAAGCGGCGTCGACCTACCGGTCCCAGCCCCGTAGGGCCGGGAACAGCCACCCTTCACCGCCTCAGTCCCCAGGTGTTGTCGTGGACAAAATGTGTTCAGCTTTTGAAATGTCCTGATTGCCCGATGCGGGATGACGTCATAGAGTTCACGACCAATCACAGGGGACCCCCTTTTCCCAAGCATTTCACCCCAGAAGAGCCGAGCACCAGGCCGGGGGAAAGCTTGTACCCATTTAAAAACCGGTGGGTAACCGGCGGCACCAGGGATCGAACCCGGCACCTCCCGAATGCGGTACCGAAGCGGTGGCCTTGTGGTAGAGCATCCGCCTCGCATTCGGGAGGTGCCGGGTTCGATCCCTGGTACCGCCGGTTACCCACCGGTTTTTAAATGGGTACAAGCTTTCCCCCGGCCTGGTGCTCGGCTCTTCTGGGGTGAAATGCTTGGGAAAAGGGGTCACGGCCCAAATAGTTGCGCCGATGTGGCAGTGATTTGTTCCGCCATCGGACAACAATAAGTCCGCCTTGCGCGGCAACAGCCCATTATGTGGCCCTTTTTTTAGGACTGCTACAGCTGAGGCTCTAAGGGAGCACTTCAGGTGAGGGTCAAAGGAAGTACCTTTGCAAGACAAACAGAACCACCTTTGCAGGCTGCGAGGTTTGAAACTGGGTTTGGGCCCACTGCGGAGGAGGGGCACGCAGCGGGGTTTACGGAGCTTCTCCCAAACGCACACCCCTGGAAAAGCCGAGCGCCAGGCCGGGGGACGCTTGTACCCATTTTTACCGGTGGGTGTCCGGCGGTGGGTTTCGAACTAACCACCTCCCGCAGCCGAGACGGGCGCTCTAACAACTAGGCCACGGCTCTCAACGAATTTTTCTCAACAAGTCGAAAGTATGGAAAGTGATTATATTTCTAAGTGAAAAAAATTCTCCCGAATCGTATTGATTCAGTCCTGAGAATCTCGCATCAACTACTCACCAGCTTCCGTGCCTCTATAGACAATTTTAGTTTCGATGCCTAGGCGCAGCCATCTTAGTTTGATGGTGGCGCCCCGTATGAGCCAAACTGCGGGAACGTCCGCTCCGGCTCCTCTTGACGCCATCTTGGGCTGTGCTGTGCGTGTTGATGCTGCGATGCGGCCGTGTAAAATTGCTGTTTCGCGGTGCTCGTGAAAGCAATCCGACACCTTGGCGCTATTTTATGTTTTGTTTGAGCGCGCCAGCAAACCATATATACCATCCATTTAACATGGCGGCAGCTGTTGGAAAGAGCACTATAGCGGCTAGGGTGACTCGAAGGATCGCGCTCCGCTTCCGCAGGCCGAACTCCTCAGGTTAACTGTGAGGATATGTATCTGTTGTATCTTTCACGATACCTGTAGTTTAAATTATATTTTACAATCGCAATGGTAACTGTACACACAAACACACAGCGACTGAACCGTACGGGCAGATACCGAATGCGGAATACAGATACTACGAAAGATGCTTTTCAATCATCGCCGCATTTATTTAACGTGAATTGCCACCCTTTTCATGTTGTGTATTTCCTCCCGACAGTGCATATTTATATCCGACGTTGCGCTGCTTTCATTTTGCATTAAAGGCACGGGCATCGTTCGCCGCGGTTACGCCGCTAACCGCTGCTATAGCGTACCGAGCCTGGCGAATGCATGCGTGTCTGTGGTGCGCCGGCTACCTATAGTGCCAAAAGCATACGATCGAACTGTCCAGCTTCAACAATATATACATCCAGGTTAAACCACGGTTCAAGAACAGCACATAAAAGAAATAGTGTCTAAAGTACCATCCGTCGACGTTTTTGTGCAGCCTTGGTGTACGTCCGGCGGCACAGCAACATCGTATCTCCGTCCCGTCGTAGCATCATCGTTTGCACGACGTATTCTCGAGCAAAACGTTGAAAAAAGTGCGCTCTCAGCTGCACCATGAACGAAGATGACAAATTCGCAGCACATACAGCAGCGCTTACGAAAAGCGGCACCGCCCACTGGCGCGGCGGACGACGGCACTCTCACCGAGCGCCACTCCCTAGTCGTCGCTAGGCCTAAATTGTTCCGCATCGAAAGCACATCCGACGGCGCTTTGTAATTGCTCAGCGCTAGAGTAAATGGTCTCTCGTAGAACTGCCCTACTGCAGATCCCATTGTATCAGTAGAATTAAGATGTAAATTTCGGTGACGCCTTAGCAGCGGAGCCAGCGTGCAGACGATGAGCTGCGCGCCGCATCAGCGGCCACTGGCCGTGTTGAGAAACTTGTTTACATTGCAGTTATCAACAACACGGCATGGGTCAGAAATTCACAAGATTTTGTTTTGCCGGTTTATCCTTTGACTGAAGAATGATTTTAGCACGCCCTTCTGGCGCTGGCGGAAGCGATCCACCGTATTCGTTGGTGCGGAGGGCTTGCGGGAGGCACGGCCTGCCCGGTCTGCATGTTTACTACGGTGGAGGAAGAAAAACGGGCATCAAATTCGTGAGTCCGTCATTGCTACTAAGTATGTCTGGCTTGCACAAAACGTTCATAGATGAATTAAATCAGGATGGACTGGAAAGCGGTGAACCAGAAACATAACACAGCCGCAATCGGACTGTCGTTGCGTGCTTCCCGCATACGCTCTCGGCAATTATCTTGCGATTTCTTTTATTGTTTGTGGGGTCCACGAACACGCATTGCGGTCCCGATGACATTACCATTGAAAGGGGCGCTAATAAATGTATTTAAGTATCTCAAACGACAATATCCCGATGTGCAAGGCCGCTCTGCTATGCGTGAAGCGTGGGAATGCACAGCCCACTCGGTAGTGGCAACAATTGGACGGCGCAATGAATCTGGTTAGAGAGTATTTTCCTCCTTTCCTGCTCGCTCTCGGTACAACGGTCTATAGAGGCCATGCCGATTTTCTAATTTGATATACAATAAAATATTGAACTGAAGCCTCACGTTTATCTTGAATGTGTGTGTTAAAGCGTTCTCCTGTGACTAGTGTAAAGCGCACGAGAAAGATGGACAAAAATCATGCGTTTTTATAGTGGTTCCAACATCATCATCATCATCATCATCAGCCTGATTATACCCACTGCAGGGCGAAGGCCTCTCCCATATTTCTCCACTTAACCCGGTTCTGTGCTAGCTGCATCCACTTGACCCCTGCGAGCTTCTTAATCTCATCCGCCCACCTAACTTTCTGCCGCCCCCTGCTACGCTTTCCTTCGCTTGGAATCCAGTTTGTTACCCTCAGCGACCATCGGTTATCCTCTCTTCGCACTACATGTCCTGCCCATGTCCATTTCTTCTTCTTAATTTCCACTAGAATGTCGGTAACTTGAGTTATTTCTCTGACCCACTCTGCACGCTTTCTATCTCTTAATGTTACCCCTACCATTTTTCGTTCCATAGCCCTCTGGGTTGTCCTCAACTTAAGTAGAACTCTCTTGGTTAGCCTCCACGTTTCAGCCCCATAGGTGAGTACCGGCAAGATGCAACTGTTGTATACTTTCCTCTTGAGCGATACCGGTAAGCTGCTAGTCATAATCTGCGAGTGCTTGCCAAATGCGCTCCATCCCAATCTTATTCTTCTTGTTATTTCCTTTTCATGGTCCGGATCTGCGGTTACTACCTGTCCTAAGTAGACATATTCGCCAACTACTTCCAGTATTTCGCTACATAATGTAAACTGCTGTTCCTTCCCGAGGCTGTTGAACATTACCTCAGTCTTCTGCATATTGATTTTCAAGCCTACTTTTCTACTTTTTCTGTCTAGGTCATCAATCATTATTTGCAGTTCATCTCCCGAGTTGCTTAGCAAGGCAATGTCATCAGCAAATCGCAGATTACTGAGGTATTCTCCATCTACCCTTATCCCTAACTGCTCCCATTCCAAGTCTCTGAATACTCCCTATAAACAAGCTGTGAATAGTACTGGGGAGATTGTGTCTCCTTGCCTAACACCTTTCTTTATGGGAATTTTGTCACTTTCTTTATGCAGAACTATGGTTGCTGTGCAGCCACTATATATATCTTCCAGGACTTTCACATACGGCTCGTCTACCCCCTGATTTCGCAATGCCTGCATCACCGCCGAGGTTTCAACTGAGTCAAATGCTTTTTCGTAATCAATGAATGCTATGTATAAGGGCTGGTTATATTCCGAGCATTTTTCTATCACCTGATTGATGGTATGGATATGATCGATAGTAGAGTACCGTTTCCGAAACCCTGCTTGATCCTTTGCTTGATTGCAGTCTAAGGTTGTCCTGATTCTATTAGTGATTACCTTAGTAAATACCTTATACGTAACAGACAGTAAGCTGATTGGTCTGTAATTTTTAAGGTCCTTAGAGTCCCCTTTCTTGTGAATGAGGATAATGTTTGCGTTCTTCCATGGTTCCGGTACCGTCGATGACACCACGCACTGCGTATACAGGGTGGCCAGTTTTTCTAGCACGATATCCCCCCCATCCTTCAGCAAATCTGTAGTTATCTGATCCTCTCCAGCTGATTTCCCCCTTTTCATAGTTTCTAGTGCTTTCTTGACCTCGTCCTTCGTCACTGGTGGAACGTCTGACTGTTTCTCCCTACCGCCAATCTCATTACGGTCCTGACTACTTTGGCTACTGTAGAGATCTGTATAGAACTCCTCGGCTACTTTGACTATCTTGTCCATGTGGTTCCAACAGCTCATAGTCTATTATTTCTTGCAGGCGCCGATCGTTTAGCCGAGGATGTTTACTTCATATTTAACCAGGATCTGCCTGCTTTCATTAAGCTTTCGTGGCGCTTCATATGCCCGACTGTGTTGGCGGTAAGTTTTAATTCCATGCTTTCATGTTGTGCCAGGCCCTTTTGTATGCAGTGCATTATGGTGTCAGGGTAGGACTTCAAAAGAGCTTTAAAAATACTAGGTTCAGACACTTAGAATAAGTTCATAGGATCCAGACCGAACATGTTCCAGGTTATGCAATCGTAAATATATCCTCATTGCATTGGACTTTCTCGCTGTGATTCGCGTTGTTGCTCCATCGACCGTGGCATTAACATTTCAGCATGCAACACATGTCTGCGCTGACGCGACGAATTGTTAACGCGCAGATTATCGGCGTGATTGCCGTTGTAACGAGGACGCGCACGGAGACTGGTACCGCCGAAGGGCTGCCGTGGGCGACCTCTGTCGAGATAGCCGTCTTCGTCTCGGTCATTGTTATCTTCGGAGCTTTCGTTCTCCACTCCTTGGCCGCAAATCGATACGTGAGTATCTACGCCACGTAACAACACTAATTCACCACCGAAACCTTGTACTGTGGACATTCCTCAATCCAGGATGGGTATTTATTATTTGTACTGCTACTACTAGTATTATTATTATTAATAATAATAATAATAATAATAATATCATTTTGTTACCTATGCACGAACCCGTAAATAAAACTTTTAACCTTTAGATTTGTGCGATAACCTGCACTCTAGTTATTAGAGGCGCTTAGTTTAATGGGCACTTGCAATTTGCGTGATGTCGCCAGCTCTCGTGTACAGCTGCCCACCCATTTAGAGGTACCATGGCAGCGTCAACCACATGGTCCCACAGAGTCGCAGGAAGGACAACTCCGTCAAAACGTGCGCAATTACGAGCATGCTCACAGACCATTTTCCACGTTCTCCAAAGTCGTCTGCTCGCCTATTTGCTGCCCTATCGCAACATCCCCTTTTCGTCGGCCAGCATCTGACGGAAGGTCGGAAAGTTTGTAAACCGTCAAAATTTCCCATTTCATGAGTGTGTGTGTGTGTGTGTGTGTGCGCGTGTGTGTGTGCGTGTGCGTGTGCGTGTGCGTGTGTGTGTGTGTGTGTGTGTGTGTGTGTGTGTGTGTGTGCGTGTGCGTGTGTGTGTGTGTGTGTGTGTGTGTGTGTGTGTGTGTGTGTGTGTGTGTGTGTGTGTGTGTGTGTGTGTGTGTGTGTGTGTGTGTGTGTGTGTGTGTGTGTGTGTGTGTGTGTGTGTGTGTGTGTGTGTGTGTGTGTGTGTGTGTGTGTGTGTGTGTGTGTGTGTGTGTGTGTGTGTGTGTGTGTGTGTGTGACGTAAACGCATATATTTGGTATGAATGCTGAAAAAGCCGTTGCGTTGCACCAGGTCATAAATGGTTTGGTTTGCTTTGTTGGGTTTAACCTCCCGACGAGACTGAGGCTATGAGATGCCATAGGGGAGGGCTCTAGAACTTTCGACCACCTGGGGTTCTTTAACGTGCACTGACATCGCACAGCAGACGAGGGCCTTTCTTCTTGCCTCCATCAAAAAGCGGCCGCCGAGGCCGGGATTCGATCCCACGTCCTTGGGCAGAGTAGTCGAGCACCGCAACCACTGCGCCACCCAGGCGGGGTCCAGGTCATAAATATTTCAAGTTGTTGTATAGCTGTATGAGGCTTCCACGTCTTTCCGGCAGAGTCACACTGTGGCAACACAAAAAGCACACCAGGAAAACTCTAGCGCCACTGAGCCATCAGCATGTTGCCGAACCAACATACATTTCAGCACCTTGTTACACTGCACAAACGGCTGAGAAACAAGGAACGTTGTTGCAGTTTTGCCGAGTTATCACAAATATTGACAGCGTAAACTAACACAAGAAGCATTCATCGACGCTGTTAGATTTGTTCGCCGGCCGGGAAACATCGTGGCGACAGCAAATCAATAAAAACAAGCACTTTCCGACATATAATCGCTTTCCTGTCTTTCACAGACTCTTTTCTCTTTCGCAAAACTGCAAAAAAAGTCATACGATTGCCTTGTCTCTAGCGTCATCCCGTCCTTCGTGGTTCGGCTGGTGCCAGTAGAGGTACTGCCGAGCTATACACAACTTCCGGCAAAGAAACTGTGTCGGAGTCGCCGGACGAGTGTGCGATTTCTTGGCGCAAGCACGTCCTCATCGTTTTTAGCCAAGAATGTCTGCTATTAGGGTGGTCGGCGGGTGTAAGTTTTTGTGGTCCGTAACGGACTGTATGCATCACCATGTCAACTCAAGCATGGTTTATTTGAAGATATCGGGCCAGTACAGAAAAATGGTAGACTTGCGTCGTTACTTTGCACTTCTTTGATGGCGCACTTGACTCGCGGGTATTTCAATTAGTACCGCCTACATCTTTGCTGAGTCCAAAACATAACATACAGGCGCCCTTTATTTCTCACGTATGTATCGTCCGAGCCAGAAGCGATAGCAATATCAGCAAAGTTGCTACTGCTGCAGCCGCAGGCGGCAGACACATAGCAGCAAGAGTAAATGGTAGCGAAACTACCATAACAGCCTGCGTGCATACTTTGAGCAAGGCTTTAATTTCTTCGCGCCTCTTGCGAACTATGCGGCAAAGCAATCACGTGACATTGTGATGCCACAATGACGTACCGTTGGTTAGGAATTTGACTTTTTTTTTTTTACTTTTGAACGAAAAACAAGGCCACTGAGGACGGAGACACAACGATTCTGGGATAAGGCGGAAAAATGGACACCCTACTATTGTTCAGCCAATTTTATTTGGCATGGATTACTGCTGTCAATTTTTAAGTTCATCAGGATGTTACGGTGTCCTCAACCATCTCATCATAGTATCGGTCTGGCTCCTTCGTCGTTAGCCTAGTCTTTCGTCGCAGTTGAACATATCTATGAGAAAGATCCCACTGACAGTACGAAGGTCCCTGTGCTATCAGCTAAAGCACATTCAGCGAATGTTGGCGCGGTAATGCGACACAGTAAGCAAAACACGCAGCAAAAGAAGCATACAGCTTTACGCAATGCAATACGCGTCTTGGTGGCAATGAAATCTCACCTTCACCGTTCATTTGAAATAAATGCAACGAGACGCCGTTTGTGCCGCCACTTTCGAGACGCGCCAGGGAGACCGAGCCGCCGGGCGCTGACGCAGCAATGTCATGATGTAAAGCTCTGCCCCGACCAGCAGAACGAAATACTGCCTGCGACACAGATAACCCACTTTACACGCAGGCGCTTACGAAAGGCAGCACGCAACTTTCAAGCGTTCAACTAGGGCCGATGACGCACCCACTCCGCGGGTAAACAAGCGTTGGTCTGAGCAATGTCTCAGCCTCTGGCAACTACGCCGCAGGTAATAAATGGCCGAAAGAGGTCGCTAAACACACCGTTCAAATATCATTTTAAATATGCCACGTCTTTTTTTCTTACGGTAGTTAACGAAAACTGCATCCATTTCGGCGCGCGAATATTATATTTACTTCATAGTTCTTCGACGTAATCGTAATTTTGTGCTTTGATATTTTACCGCACAGTTCGCAGGGTCACTTCTCATCGTTAATCATCGTCATCAAGTTGATGCTGCTGGCAATAGGCAGCTGTACGCGTTTTTTTCCCAAGTAGCGCTACCATTGATGTTTGCAGATACTCGTTACACACTTTCGCCCCGAAACCCAGAAGCACGTTGGCAATAATATGGTGCGTCTGTTTTCGACTGCTCTGTACACAAAGCAATTGCACATACATGGAAGAGAGCACGCCCTAGCTAAAGGAAAAATGTCAACGAAATCGTTTTTTATTATTTTTTTCGGTGTGATAAGGCGCTGTCTATCTCTTGGCGCTGCGGTCTCTGCTACGTGTCGCCAGATAAGAGAAATACATTACCGACAATAAGCTTTAACTGACGCAATGTAACGGGTTCACAAACACAACGGCAACAACAATTGGATGTTGGAGTTTACGAAGTGCTTTCAAATTGTGACTTGGCCTTTAGATTTTTTCATACGCTGGGTTAACCTTTATTTCATTCATGCAGATTCTCGTGTTACATTTCATTTGCCTCCACCACCAACTGCGATAGCTTGCAATCGCAGATGCGTCATAAGTGCTAATTATGCTTTATGCCTTGGCCATAACCTTCATTCTCATCTTGACTCCGCCAGGGTGTCGCAATGGTTACAGCGCTCGGCTACTGTACCCAAAGATGCAGGGTCGAAGCCCGGCCTCGGCGGCCGCTTTTCGATGAAGGTGAAACGCAAGGCGCCCATGTGCTGTGCGATGTCAGTGCACGTTAAAGAACCCCAGGTGGTCTAAATTTCCGACGTCCTGCACTACGGTGTCTCTCATATTTTCTTTCATGTTAGACCCTATAAACCAATCAATCATTCTCATCTTGACTGCACCCACTAGAGGGACTAGGCTTCTCCCATAGCAGTCCTATTAATCCAGTACTGTTGCAGCTGCGGCCACTTTATCATCACCAATTTTCCTTATGTCATATGACCACCTCACTTACTGCTGTTCTCTGCTACGCTTACATTCCATTGGAATCTCACCGGTGATATCACTAACGACCCTCGGGTACCTTACCTTCGCGGTTATCTTGCAAGAGGTGTGTTCGTCCCAGCGCCATTTCTTATTGATTTCGACTAGAATTTGTTAGCCACAGAATTTACAGCTGCTAGGAGTAACTGGATGTAAATGCTGTTTTGGCCTCAGTTGGACTCCGTGTGGGCAGTATTATGTTGCCAATGGAACTGAAGCACTAAACGCATTGCCGCTAGTCAGAAAATTGCGAATATCAGACACAGAAGAACTAGACAGCCAATCACCAAACTAATTTTGTTAAAAATAAATAATATTACTCTTAATCAGCCCATTGCTTCGTCTTGGTGTCCCCCGCCGCAGGACCTGTATGCAGCCATGCAACCGCAGCCCGGGTACGGTCCAAAGGACCTCGATCTCTACTGCAAGTACGTGACCTTTCTCACCAGCCGCAACGCGCTGTCCAGAGATGAACTGCACGCCGCCGCCAAGGTTCGGGGCAATGTTTGTATCACAGCGTGTAGGTTTAGGAAGGCTACTGTGTCGTCAGGTGGCGTCTCCCTTCGGAACCTGTTGCACGCAGCCGGTCCTGTAGAGCGGAGAAAGTCCTCACCAGAGAAAAACAAATGGAGGAGTGCAGCCTCATCCCCTTCGATCGCCAAAACTTATATAGCAGCTGCCGAGCCATCCAGTCCCGTGGAGCGGAGCAAGTGTTCGCCAAAAGAAGAGGTCTTGAGAGAATCCGCCTCATCGACATCGATCGCTAGAACTACTGTCGCAGCTACTGAGCTAACCATGGCGCCGTCCGTCTCCGTCCACACCCGTAGTTTTGAGCAGTTGCACTGTGAGACGCTAACAACGCCCGTCGTGACCACCGCACCAGATCGGAACGCAGCGGTGACGGTGCAACAATTCAATGACTCCACCTACACCGGGGACACGAAGGCAGCGGTTGCGAAAGGGTCACGCTCAAGGAAATGTAAATAAAATCCTCGAAATCTATCTTTTTCAAGAGATCGCCCATTTGCTTTCACATATCAAACCCCGATCGGTTTTGAAATTTGGTAGAAAGGAGACGCCATGTTGGTGTGTCATGTAAATGTCCACACAGTGTGGGATAACACATGACTGCTGCTCTGACAAGCAGTAAACAATGGCGAAATCACACTCAACTATTGATTTCTTTGGCTGCTCACACTCATTCTCCGATGCCACCGCGAGGGTTGGTCAGTTATATACATATACGCATGCCGTTCTGAAACGCACCAATTATATATATATATATATATATATATTCCAGGATGATAATACGTCAACGATTCTCGCTGAATCACTGCTCCTTGGAATGTTTAGCGCGGTAGTGTTGAAAGATCGCTTCTCCACAAACTCCGGCGTCGGCTTAAAGTCATCGCTCTAAGCAGAAAATCACACCACCGTAGTCAGCGAGTGACATGGATTGGCATTAATCGGCTGGTGCATTGCGTGTCGTCAAAGGACAGCATGATGTTGCCAACTCGAGCAACTCCTTTTACATGGAAATATAAGAATCCGAAGCATTGGCGTCCCAGGCGTAAACATGATTTTCTTACACAACGCAGGGTCGCTCGAACATCTGGGTTTAAGCGGAGCCTCGCAAATTTGTGGGCGGTCTTTCATATAATGTGGTATCTTAAGACTATGCTAATACGTGCCTGTAACATAACTGAGGCAAGAATTTTAAATATTAGCCGTTAAATTAGCAGGAAACAGAAATACGCGAACTATAGATTTACAAAGGGGCACAGGAGAGGGGAGAAAGGACCTTTGCGCGTGCCTTTGTTAAAGGCGGAGGAAACGTGTCTCTAAATATTTCGCATGGTTTGACTGGAACGGATTCCTGAGCTCCCATACCTCACTGAAAGTAGTTAGAGCTAGCAAGGCAAATGATATTTGTCGTTCCCACGTGATGTAGAAGGGCTGAGACTATCTACCTCTCTCGAAAATCTTCAATACCCGCAAAATTCGAAGCGTTGATAAATTTTTACATTGACGTATTTCTTCAATGAATAGTTGAAAATCTGTGTGCTTTCTTTAACACTGGGGGTAAAACTTGAATGTCGCCTCGCTGGGTCCGAATCATCTCGACTTGATAAAAACATCAATCGAAACATGACACAGAAAATGCTATTTCCTTTCCACGGCACCAACTAAAGAAGTTAACAAATTCGAGTAATGAAAAGGCACTGTCAGCTGCGCTATCGCGATATGAGATGAAGCTATCCCCATTTCTAAAACTGTTTTCGCTCATAAAACTATGTTCAAGTTTTGCTTAAAGCGCCACCATTTTTATAACATGCGTGAAAGGGCCCGCGATAGCCTAATGAAGGCGTCGAAAATATATAATTAGTGGGCAGGGGACTGTAACACGGGTGGTTTGATTAAAACTTTATTTTTCTCCGATTTAGGACAGTTGAATGAATGGTGACGTCACATACAGTATTTGAAAACACTCTCATGCGCCTCGGTTGAGAGAAATAAAGTGTGGAGGTAACGATGCAGTAAATAAAATGCCCGCGATAGCTAATGCAGACATCAAAATTTTATGATCACGTGGCCAGCAGACAGTAATTCGGGTGACATGATTAAAACTTTATTTTTCTCCTATTTAGGACAGTTGAAGAAATGATGACGTCACATACAGTGTTGGTAAACACTCGCATACGCGTCGGTTGGGAGAACTAAAGTCTTGAGGTCATGATGCAGTTAATAAAACGCCCGTGATAGACTAATGCAGGCATCAAAATTTTGTGATCACATCGGCAAGGGACAGTAATGCGGATGACATAAATAAAACTATTTCCTCCGATTTGGGACAGCTGAAGGAATAGTGACGTCACATACAGTATTGGCATCGAGCACCATGGAGTAGGATGACGTCGTGGAGAAGAAACGCATCCACGTCAGTTGAACAGCTGGTGGGGTATCATCATCATCAGCCTGACTATACCCACTGCAGGGCGAAGGCCGCTCTCATATTTCTCCAATTAATCCGGTTCTGTGCTAGCTGTGTCCACTTGACCACTGCGAACTTAACCTCATCCCCCCCTCTAACTTTCTGCCGCCCCCTGCTACGCTTTCCTTCCCTTGGAATCCACTTTGTTACCCTAAGCGACCATCGGTTATCCTCTCTTTGCACTACATGTCCTGTCCATGCCCATTTCTTTTTGATTTCCACTAGAATGTCAGTAACTTGGGTTATTTCTCTGACCCAATCTGCACGCTTTCTATCTCTTAAATAAAACTTTACTACCATTTTCGTTCCCTCTGCGTTGTCATCAACTTAAGAGAACCCTCTTGGTTAGCCTCCACGTTTCCGCCCCATAGGTGAGTACAGGTAAGATGCAACTGTTGTATACTTTCCTCTTGAGCGATACGCGGTAAGCTGCTAGTCATAATCTGATAGTGCTTGCCAAATGCGCTCCATCCCAATCTGGGGTATCTCTCGTGCGAAAGCGTAGCGCATAGTATAATCCGTGGCCACCTCAATTCATTTATTCCCGCAGCAGACAGTGGGAAAGGCCCGAGGAGATAGGTCAAGGCCAACTCGGCAAAACGGGTCGATTGGGATGTCGATCGGCTACAGGGATTCAGCAGGAACAACCGAGGGTTTCTGTCGCTGACACAAGTCACAAGAAGCCATGTTATGACGAACAAAGCGGTAGAGCCCTGGTTAAAAGAAGCGCAAGCGGGCTCTGTCGAACGTATTAGAAGAATGGTAAGTGGAATAGCTGTCACCGCAAAATTGGAGACAACGCGCAGAAAATAGAAGGAAAGGCCAAGAAACCTTCGCACGTCACTGGTACAGCGGGGTGTAGGAAATGCAGTTACAGCACGAATTTTGTCGCGGTCGGGTTGAACGCCACGGGCGAGCACCTTGAGTTCGCGTCGGCCGAAGCTACACTACTTCGAGTTCAGCTGAAGGCCAGCTCTTCGGAAGACTCCAAGAATGACATCAAGACGATGCAGGTGGCTCTCGAATGTAGAAAAAAATACAATGACGTCATCGAGATAGCATCAGCACGTCGTTCATTTGAAGCCGAGTAGGAGAGAGTCGTTCATACGCTCGAATGTTGCGGGCGGATTACACAGGCCAAACGGCAACACCTTGAATTGGTACAGGCTGTTGAGGGCATCATCTATCACGGGGAGCGGACAAACGTCCTTTTTTGTAAATAAATGTTGCTGAGAAAACGGAGGGCAATGATGAATGCGGGTTACAAAATGAGTGTGCAATCATAACCGCATCTTTTATGGAACTGTTATCTTACTACTTGAGTAACACGTTTGGTGAGTGGGATGGTCGATTTTATATGCAAACCTCTGCTGTGTGCATGGGTGCCAAGGTAGCTCCCAATCTCAGCTACTGTACTGTGGTAACCTTCGTCTTCATAGCCACTGCCATGCATCGCGTGCTGGCGCGCTCGAGGACGAAGTTGGTCGCTGCCTTGCTAATTCGCCACGCCTGACGCTCCGCTGCGAGTTCCTCCTGAGCGGCTATATCCATCTGAATAAACACACCCCTACAATTGATGCAGGTGCTGCTGGGTATGTTCCCATCCACCCTGGAACTCAGAAGCCGCACATTGCCCTCTGCTTCCACCATGCCGGACGAGACCACCTCGACAACGCCGCCCATACCAACCACGGTACTGTGTTCTGGCGTTCTACGGCAGCGTGATCAATGCCTCTTCAGTGACACGGCTGACCAAGACGTCGACGACTGGTTGTCGGCGTATGAACGTGTCAGCAGTTACAACAGATGGGACGACACTATCAAGCTAAGTAACGTGATCGTTTACCTGACCGACGTGGCGAACCTCTGGTTTCGCAATCATGAGGCAGACCTGCCATCTTGGTCTGCAGTTAAGAAGAATTTTGCGGAAGTGTTCGGCCGTCCTGCAGTTCGCAAGCTCCGAGCAGAACAACGCTTGCGTGAGCGCACTCAGCAAGCCGAAGAGTCATTCACAAGTTATATAGAGGACATCGTTGATCTGTGCAAACGTGTCGACCCACTAATGTCCGAAGCGGCTAAGATCGGACACATCTTGAAAGGTATCTCCGAGAACGCGTGTCAGATGCTCTGGGTGAAAAATCCTGCCTCCGTCGGTGACGTGATTAAACTTTGCCAGAGCTACGACGAGCTTCGAAAGCAGCGCGCTTCTACCCGGCGGTCCGGTGTTAGAGACGACACCATCTCTACACTAGCACTGGGAGGTTCTACTTCACCAGAGGACAGCCCTTTGATGCAACCGATCAAAGCCTTCGTTCGCGAAGAGGTCGCCCGCCAGCTATCCCTGGTCCCTCAATTACAAGACACTTGTCGCCTTGTTCCTGACATGGCTCCATCCTTGGCCCCTACCATACGGCGTGTCGTGCAAGACCATATCGCTGACGTCCTTCCGCCCAGCCCCGTGCACGCCCAGCCCTGTGCAGGCACAAGTAACGGCACCATTGACGTACGCCCAAGTTACAGCCAGGCCGCTAATGACAACCGCACCTGTTTCCTACCAGGCTGCCCCTTCCAACCATCCTTCGCCTTTGCCTGGGTCGGCGTTCCATGTGCCTATTCTAAGAGTACGCCAACGCCCTACGAACCCTTGGCGCACCGCGGACAACCGGCCAATCTGCTACTCTTGCAGGCTGCCGGGCCATGTAGCCCGTCTTTGCCGCCAACGCCTTCCACCTTCTCGTCCTGACCCCTGGAACTACTCGTACGACGCCGACCAGCCCTCGCCGAGAACTCTACCCGGTTCCGACTCCGTTTCTCGGGACAATCAAACGTGTACTTCTCGCCGATCATCTTCCCCTCGTCGCCATTCACCATCACCGCTTCTCCGACGTTCTACCGGCGCTGTTGAGGGAAACAGTCGCAGTTCCCGGGGCAAGAACTGTGCTTGGTTCGAACTCTTCAAGTCCTCCGTCTTCTCCTGCTAACGTAATACACGTGTTCGTCGACGGTGTCGCAATACTCGCTCTTGTTGACACCGGCGCTGCCGTATCCGTCATCAGTGAATTTCTTTGCCGTCGTCTTCGCAAGGTGACCACCGCACTACCCGACGTTTCGCTTCGCACCGTTTCATACCAGCGCATTCATCCCTCAGCAGCGTGCACGGCCCGTGTTCTCATCGAAGACGTCTTATACACCATCGAGTTTATTGTACTGGCTCACTGCTCACACGACATCATTCTGGGCTACGATTTTCTTTCCACTCATCGTGCCGTTATTGACAACGCCCGCGCGGAAGTTGCCTTTTCTCCTGTGTGTGATACTGTCTTGTGTCACGTCCCTACCCGGTCTGCAAAGCTCCTTGTCGCCAATGACACAGACATTCCTCCATTTTCTGCTGCCCTCGTTCCACTCTCCTGTGAAAGTGTTACTACTTCGACTGTCTTCTTCACACCGTCCGATGCCGCTTCACGCCATCCGTGCCTCCTGCTTCCATTTGCTGTTCTCAAGTTCGAAGAAGGTCTTAGTGCAATGTATGTATCGAATCCATTTTCGTGCCTATCCGTTCTGCAACGCAGCGAGTGTCTCGGTCGTATTGAAGAACTGGATCCCGCGCGTGTAAATACTCTTCCTGCCACGCCTACTTCATTAGACGTAATTGTTCTCAGCTCTTGCAATATAGCGACCGCTTCGACACTACCCGATGTTCTTCAACAAGCTATTGACGCAGATCTCCCACCCGCGCAACGCGATCAACTCTCTGCCCTTCTACGGAGCTTCACTTCTGCCTTCGACCTTCTTCCCACTGCTCTGGGTCGCACGTCTGTCGCTACGCACACAATCGGCACTGGTACAAATGCACCTTTACGACAGCGTCCTTATCGCGTGTCCGCCTCTGAGCGCCAGGTCATTGCTGATAATGTGGACGATATGCTTCGCCGGGGCGTCATACAGCCATCAAACAGTCCATGGGCTTATCTAAGCAGGGTTAATATTAAAGTTCAGAATAATATATGCGGTTGCTGCATGGGCATTTTTTTCGTTATGTGCACGATTTTCTGGTGCTAAGTAGGTCTCTGAATTCAGAATTTGTGTCTAATGTCCTTGATGTTTTTGCGCGTGTTGGATCGGGGCTAAGGTTCACGCATGAAGTCCCCCGAAAAACAGTCTCACAATTTCTTTATTTAAAGTTGTCTTTCAAACCCTATCATGTATGTTGGCAGTGTTCACCTAGGAGTGAAAAGCCCCTTCTGAATTACAGGTCCTTTCATTCAAAGCTCGTAAAAAGTGGTTGCTGAGCATGGCAGTGGATGCTGAGCACGGGATGCTGAGCATGGCAGTGAAGAAAACTTGTCATCATAAAATGATGTGTAGTCTCTTAGCTCAGGCGGAGAGATGCAGGGTATCTAGTTTCCCTGACTCAGTTCTCGTCTCCAGCGCAGGCAAAGTCATCCGTGCGCTAAAATCATCTGAAAGCGCCTCAAGGCGGGAAAGAGATTCGGAGGAAGGAAGAAGATAGGTAGTAATCACGCCATGTGTACATATGCTGTCGCACCGAATTAAGAGAGTGGGGAGGAAGCACGGGGTAAAAGTTCTGTTTTCTGCACCTAACAAGCTAGAAAGAGTGGGAGCCATGGTTCAAAGAAGGCACGAGAGGGCCAGAATACGTGCAACATAAATCACGAAAACAGATATGTTCCCTGTTAGACTGGCATAGTTCAGATCCCCCTGGCCAGTGTTATTACCTACATAGGTCAGACTGACCGATGCATTAACGTGCAGCTCATGGAGCTCGCTAATTCGATAAAGAAAAAACTAACCTAGCGAAGCATTGTTCCACGTGCGAATGCGCGCCGTTTTTTGATGACGATGATGTTATGTTCATTCTGAACAGCGCACTAGGGGAGTAGGCGAAGCTTTTCACATTATCAAAAAAAGTAAAGGTGCGTGAGTACGCCTTATGTCAGATTATCTCTTGATGAAATTAATAGGCTGCACAGTGCACTTCTGCAGGTGCATTCGTGGTTTTAAATTTTTTTTTCCTTTTTACCAATACTTGAGATCGTTGACGCGGCGCATGTGCGCTGTTGCCACGAGACTATAGGCCACATTCTTTTTGAGTGCCCCATATACATTGAGGAAAGACAGCGTTTAGGCCGTGCGCTGAAGCATCTAAATGCAAGGGTGGAAGAACGGGCTAGTTGGTAAATCATCTTGGAAAGCAAAATAGCGCACTTCAAAACACAGACACAGGAAGGGAACGACAACACAGCGCTGACTTCAACTGGTTTTTTTATTAGAGAGTGACACAATATATATGTACGAAAAGTGGGCGCGAAAGAAATGATAACTGCTGAGTTTGCACGTGGCGTAAAACACCGAACGCAAAGCTAAAAGGCGCTTTACGGTGTTTTACGCCACGTGCAAACTCAGCAGTTATCATTTCTTTCGCGCCCCCTTTTCGTACATATATATTGTGTCACGCTCTAATAAAAAACCAGTTGAAGTCAGCGCTTTGTTGTCGTTCCCTTCCTGTGTCTGTGTTTTGAAGTGCGCTATTTTGCTTTCCAAGCGTCTAGATGGACGCCCATTGACTGAAATTAAGATTCTAGGTCCCTGGCCACGGTGATTGACTGCGCTGAAGGCCTCCCAGGCACTGCTCCGCTTTATGAAAAGCACAGGCCTAATCGAAAGGCTATGATTTTGCTGTTACATTACGTGATATGACTGTGCCGTGATGTGATGTGACATGTCTGTGATGTGACTGTACTAACTTCACCCATCCCTCTCCTACAACTTTTATATCCACTCACCCCTTTCCCCCAGTTCAGGGTAGCAAACCGGTTCCTTTTACGGCTTACCCCGCCGGGGTGGCGCAGTGGTTACGGGGCTCGACTACTGTGCCCAAGGAAGCATGATCGAGTCCCGGCCTCGGCGGCTGCGTTTCGATGGAGGCGAAACGTAGTGGCGTCCGTGTGCTGTGCGATGTCAGTGCACGTTAAAGAACCCCAGGTAGTCAAAATTTCCGGAGTCCCCCACTATGGCGTCTCTCGTAGCCTGAGTCGCCTTGGGACGTTAAACACCACAAGCCAACCAAACCAACTTTTATGGGTCAACCTCCCTGCCTTTACTCCTCATCTTTCTCCTCGTCCTCTTCGTGTGCGTTATATATGATGTGATTCTTCCCAATACAAAAATCAGTTCAAAGTTCAGCGCTGGTCCGTGTGTCTCGTTTTTTTTCCTTCTTGGTCAGTGTCTGTTTAGGAAATCCGAAAAAACTGATTATGACAAGTTTCTCGAAAACACAGAGTTCCTCGCTACGCCTAGAACCAAAACGAAAAGGGAGATAATTGAGTTCTTCTTAATCACAAAGAATTCGAAGGGTTGTGTGAGCACACCGTCCATTATATTTTCTGATAAAGAAATCTCAATTTTAGAAATAACACTTTAAAACGTCCATTTTAACCCCGCACCTGTACTCTTGTTATTTTTTTTCCATCCTTCATAGATTTTAGCCTGGTTTTTACCTTTTCATTGCTCGCGTCGCCTTTACTTTTGTTTTCTATTGTCTCCATCTTTCACTCTCAGTTTCACAGTTTTAGCCTCGATGGTTTTGTGAGATCTTAGTTCTTTTCAGCTTGCGTCTTTTAGTGGCTTTGCACCTTCACCGTTTTCTGTTATTACTGTCGGTTCCGCGTCTCCTCCCATTTTGCTGAGTAAATTTCGCTAGTAATACAGCGTTTTGTTAATGCCCTCATTCGGGGTATTGGTATTTTCACTTTCATAATTTTTATTCTTCCGGTCCCCTTTTATCCCTTTATCAATGTTGAATGGTGCGTAAGCTGCACACACTGGTGTAGTTTAGACGCTCCGGCTTGTCCGCGCATCATGTACACGTAACTGTCAATACTTATCTATTTTTGATCCCGGCTGTGTCATGTGATGGTTGTTTAGAGCGTATAAAAGGCATGCTCGAAGCGTTTTTCTAATAAAAGTTGGACATTGTGCGCTCTATGTGTGTATGTGTTTTCTGTCTCAGTCCGTGTTTTTTTCGCGCAGTTTAATCCTGAACGACAACACCAAACTAGCCCTCCAGAAAACCCTTCTTGAATATGTTTGCTTACGACTTGCTCACCACATGCATGTATTTCGACGCAACTCTATACGCATTCATTTTAATACTTACCGCCTCTACTTAGCCACGGTCTATGTTTACAGAACGGAATGACGTAGTGCACGTTATTTCGCGTTTTCAGAAATGACCTGTGAAATGACCTCAATTTCAGAAATGACCTGTGTCTCGACGGTATGATTACTACCTTACGCGGCTGAGGCTCGTCGCCAGCAAGTGGAATGTTTTCTGCTTTTTTTTTTTAAATTTCCGCCATGCAACACGACGTCGGAGCGTGGTACAAGACCTTAACCAAAAACAAGCTACTTGGGCGGCTCGCCTCCTAGACCTGGGGGTTTGTCTGGAAACGCGCCAAACATAGTTATTGATAAATATGCTTCACAGAGGTATGAGACGTGAAATGTTATTGTATACATATATTCATGGCCTTAAATTATTGCGCCGCCTCTTAAAAAACGACTGCTTTTTGTATGCGCATTGTCAGCTTCCTTGCGAACCGTTTTTTACATATATTCAGCTGAACCCCCAGTGGGGTGGCGCAGCGGTTATTGCGCTCGACTACTGTGCGCAAGGAAGTGGGACCGAAACCCGGCCTCGGCGGCTGTGTTTCGATGGAGGCGAAACAGAGTGGCGTCCGTGTACTGTGCTACGTCAGCGCACATTAAACTACCTCATATGGTCGGAATTCTGGAGTCCTCCCTTACGGCGACTCTCATAACCTGAGTCGCTTTGGGACGTTATACCCCACAAACCAAACCAAACCAAACCAAACATATATTTTGTGTCCCTTTCTACCTTAGATTCTATACAACGAGTGGTTCTAAAAGTAGATTGCATCCGCAATGACGCAGCAATTTTGTCACACACTTCTTAAAAGCACTGGCCAACGTTTAACGGCAGGCAACCACTCGTGCTCTGCAAAACGAGTAAAATGTTGTGATAAGTTGTGTTTATATAAGTTTCTATTAGTCGCCCTCCCGACTCGCACCCCCATACGTTTCGCGGTGTTTTAAACCTACTCCACATCGGTAATGAGATTTCATAAATTCAGGATCTGTTCTAGAATGCTCATGGTCGCTCTGTGCCGAATAACGACATCATAGCTGCCTCGCGAAATGAGAAAACTACGGACCATGAAAGGAAATAACAAGAAGAATAAGATTGGGATGGAGCGCATTTGGCAAGCACTCGCAGATTATGACTAGCAACTTAGAGGTATCGCTCAAGAGGAAGGTATACAACAGTTGCATCTTACCTGTACTCACCTATGGGGCTGAAACGTGGAGGCTAACCAAGAGGGTTCTACTTAAGTTGAGGACAACGCAGAGGGCTATGGAACGAATAATCTGAAATCTTTCGGTTCCGTGTATTCCTATGGGCGCTAACCCACTTTTCACCCCCAATCGGCCGAGCCTGGCGACAGATGTGCCGCCGCACAGAGCTTACGACATATATCGGTGTTGGTCTATAGGCAACAAGTCTAGCAATGTCACTGAGTGGCGCAAGTGCCACGTTACCTTCTCTATCCCGTCTATGTGCTCGCATCGCTTACTTCTCGAGCCGTCACCGCCGAGATGGTGTCGCTCGAGCCCACTCCGGCTGGTTGCTGCAGATTGCACAACTTTTATTCCCATCGGAAATGGCCGTCCTCTTCCCCGCCCCCGGCATATATGCTTGCTGGGGAAGACGGGGAGTCGTGCGCCCGCGGATTAGAGGCTAGCAGGTAGCCCTTGGCTTGTTGCGGCCTCTTCCGCTGAGATAGACGGTGCAGTACTGGATCGCAGGGTCCGCGCTTCGCAGCAGGGTATCCCAGGCTTCACTACTTGTAATATTTTGTCTTATCCCTGGAGATTGTGGGCACTCGGTAGTCGATGGCCGAGGGTCGCCGGTATCTGCGGCAACCATCTGAGGCCGCAACATGGAGACTCCGGAGGAAGTTACGATAGCGCTAGCTTACCTAGGAACGGAAGCGAAGTTCATAATCAGCGACAGCAAAACTGCCATCCAAAATTTCGGAATGGGGAGTATATCGCCGGAGGCAGCCAACGTCCTCACATAAAGAACGCTGAATAGGAAAATTCAGATAATTTGGACACCTGCTCACGCTGCCGCCCCTGGTAACGAGGCGGCACACGAGCTAGCCCGAGCTCTCTACTTGCGGGTAGCCGTCGAGCCCCCCGAACACTGGGCATACAACGAGCGTCTGCAAAATTACGGGGAATTATCCGGACCAAAAAAGACACATCCCAATCTGCAGCGGAAGCCACAATAGATTCCCGTAGTAGGGACTCCCCCTAGTATTTGTGACGGGAAGAGCACTAAGCCTTATTTTATTGTGGGCAGAAAAAGTTTGATTAGACATTAGACATTCCCATTAGACATTCACATCAGCGGTGACAAAAGACCAAAACAGGAAATGCACATGATTAACAACAAAGGAAAGTGCACATAAAATACATCCTAACGAACAAATACATCATAAATCAGTATTTGCATACAGAATAAACTTTGGCAGTTCGTGATGATGATATATACAATGTTAAATGGCATTGCACAAGAAGGTACAGACAATATAGAATAATTTGCCAAATAAAATAGATATAAACATATAGAGCAATCGCATGCACAGTATGTATTGCACATGTGGATACATGTGGTACCAAGGTGTGTTAAAAACCACTCTATATACCTCCATTCGACATGACTGGATGCACATGTGTGTTGAGATGTATGCAGGAGTGAGTAGACATAAATATTTATATTACAGGTACCAAGGTGGGTTAAAAACCACCCGGACACGTCCATCCGATACGGAAACAAAAGGGCATGACCACTGACGAAGGAACTCTCGCTCCGCAAGGTAGAAAAGTTCCTCAGTCAGAAAGCTTTCGACCTCCTTTCGTTGACGCGCCAGGACAGGGAAAAGCGCACGTCGGCGCAGGCTCGATGTAACAGCCTCACAACGATTGCGCCATAACGCGAAAGCGCCAGCTAAAATCAGCAATCGTGCAAAGCGGCCGCGAGACATCTACCATTTATCCGAAATCGGTTAATACCTAGACTTCTGAAACCGGCATGAACTGCCCTCCAAAAAACACAAGCAACGATGCATTGCTGGGCCATGTTACGATTGGATTCTTGAAGTGGGCAGTTGGGGCACTGCGCTGTCCGCACAACGCCCCATCAGTGCAGCCGAGCTCCGTGTAGGCAGAACCCCCCACTCCAAAAACCACATAAAGTCGCGTAAATGCCCTGGCAGAAACGACGCTGTGAGTGGTAACCAACAAGTGGAATCCGCCCTCCACCTACGTTCCGCAGGCACCAGTGGAAGTAGTAACGTTCCCATTTATTCCACTACTCTGTTTGCCAAGATGTCTAAGTCAGGGCTCAGATGGCGGATGTGGCGACGAAATGCCACCATACACGAATAAAGAAACAGGCATCCGGAAAGCCTGCGGTCCCCTGTTGAGTGGTATGTCAGGGACAAGCTCCCTCACACTTGTGCTTAAAAAATAGAAAGCAAGCACCCGTGCTGGGCACTATCACCCTGCAGCAAACGAAGAAGGTAGCGTAGAGCCAGCAGCCGACAGCAGACTGAAAAAGAAAGGAAGGCAAACTCATCCGTCAAACGTGGCTGGCCGAGTGCCGCACGGCATACTAGTTCCTTGCGACCTGCCTAAAAAAATGAACTTACAAGAGACTGAAGGGAACGCAAAATTCTGAGAGGTGGATGTGTTACAATTGCGACGTACCATATTCGTCCGCAGAAAACAGTTTGGATAAGGTAGCCTTTCTCCAACATAGGTAGTTCAAAGGCACAGACTGTAGTCACCTATAGCTACGCACCTCGTTACAAACGGTAGTCCACACCGAAGTTGCTATCCCATGTGCTTCAGGTATGCGGATGGTGTCGCTGTGCGTAATTGGTAGGGCACCATTAAGGCCCGTTTCTGGCTTGCCACTGAAAAGGTATTTAGTTTTTTTCGAACTTGAGAGCAGCCCCAGACACAATTCCCTAAGAATATGCACCCGATTCATGACAAGGGACGAAGACAGCATAGAGCAAAATTTATTCAAACCAAACTAATAAACTACCCTCCTGAGGAATCAGCCTAATGCGATGCCACCTGCGGGCTAGAAGGGGCCGCGGTCATAGCAGTGGTAGATGGGAACCACTCTGTCACCCGTTAATAATTAAGGAGGTATTATTAACGACGCGCCCTTAACGGTGCGCACACTCACAGACACCCTTAGAGTGAGGGGGGGTAGCTGTTCAGGTCGCAAAGGAGATGCCCTCGACCTGCGTTGCAAGCTCAGCAGGAATTCAATTACCTTGTAATACAGAAGGAGGTGGCCGTTTGGTGCCTAGCTATAGCCGGTTCAAGCCAGAGTAAGGGTCGGAGTCAGAAGTAACAAACAAAACAAACTTTATGCACAGCACGAGACGATACAAAGGAACACACAAACACTAAAATTGCACAGACGAGAGGTTCACAGAAAACGCTAAGCATGCAACAACAGAGGTATTCAATAACACAGAGGCTTAACAACACAAATCAAACATGAGGGAGACACATAAACAAACACCAAATTGTTCACCGGGCACTGTTGCTGTCCGACGCCTCGAGAGTCACGTTGTGGCCGCCATACAAGACGAGCGCCGCTCCCTCGCAGGTCCGTGGCCTTGCCAGCAGCGGGTGATCCCCGAGAGTCCAGCCGAAGCACTAGCGAACACGTCACGAACACTGGCTGACTGACTGACTATACAAGCGGCGCGGCCTCAATAAATAGGGCGCGCCGCGTCTGTCTGTTAAGGCGCGCTAAAGCTAGCGCGCACACACACTTGGCTTCGCTGGTTAAAGCGCTCCCTTTTCCTCCCGTCGAGCCGCGCGTCGTCATTGGCTAGAACCCGTAGAAATTTCTGGATGGTTCTGGCGTATTCCAGACTGGTGAGTCACCTTCATCACCGGGTGGTGAGAAAGAGGGCGACGGCGACGCGTACAAAGCTGCGCGCTCTCTCACGCGGGGAAGGAGGCTTTTCTCGAATCTTGTGGAGGTTATCATGCGGCGACGCGCAGGCCTCGCGCCGCGCCGGCTTAATAAAAATGTGAGCCAATTTCGTGACACACTGCCAGAAAGTAAATGGATCCATTAATACGCGTAACGCTTTAATA
This sequence comes from Amblyomma maculatum, assembly GCF_055883805.1. Taxonomy (NCBI): domain Eukaryota; kingdom Metazoa; phylum Arthropoda; class Arachnida; order Ixodida; family Ixodidae; genus Amblyomma; species Amblyomma maculatum. The sequence continues at coordinate 150,782,730 of NC_139345.1, read as the reverse complement.
GCTGAAGAGGGTGCGATAGCGCTAGCATGTACTGACACTAAAGCCAAAACTATCCTTTAAGATAACAAGGCGGCTATTAGGAACTTCGACAAAGGCCTAATTTCCAAGCAGGCGGCCAGTCTACTGAGAAATCACCTACTAATCCGGGAGGTTTAGTCATCTGGGTTCCAGCTCATAACGGTCTACCAGGCGATGAGGCTACCCATCGCCTCGCTCGAGATGTTTACACCCGAGCGGCCATAGAGACCCCGCCACCCGGAGACAAAGACCCCCTCATCACCTGCAAGAACCTATCTGAGACTCCCAGACTAAACAGAAGGATCTATCCACCACCAGATAGGTTCCTAATACCTTCAGAAGGCAGGGCCGCCTGGCGAAAAATTTGGGCCAATCGTTTCTTTCCTCATGTTACTCTGCATAATGAGTTGACAGGGGACTCAGAGGCTTTCAATCTCTGCAACGTACCTCCAAGTCAAAATAATCATATCTGTCAATTCCCCGATTATCCGCGAGCTAAAGAAAGTGATCCCCGTGATCAAATTACGTGGGCGTCCTACATCCGCAGCCCAAATGTGGAGGAACAAAAGATCGCCCTACGCCTGGCGGAGGAGGCTTACTCCAAGACCTTCTCTGCGGCCACGGCGCAGACAGCCGGCAAGGTGACCCTCTCCCTGGCTCAGCCCCTGCCCCAAGGTCCATGTCAGTGGAAATAAAGTCATCTCACTCACCCTCCCGCATCTGTCAAAAAATGAAGACAGCGCAGCAGGCTCGCTTCATCACACAGATACAACGTAATCTCATCCGCGTAAACAGTCACTCACAGCGTATGACAGCCTGGGAGAGGCAGGCCACGGATGCTTTGGTCTGTAATTATTGCCCTCCAATAAAGCTGAAAGCAAACAAAAGAGGTTAGAGGGGACAACTTGCCGGAAATAGCGGGTAACAGGGAAAGGGGCAGAGTTTACCTATCCATCGCCAGTGTGCTTTGACTGCCATCATACATGCTTTTAATTATACTCCGTTTCATACATCAGGTGCAACGCAGCGAAAGCTACGTAAGTAGTCCGCAAGAAAAAAAAATGGAGGCGTATCACTACACGCTCGTTTTGTGGAGAGTAGTTCTTGCGGAAACGGACTCTATTCCGAGCATACACGTTTACAATAACTTGCTTCACGTGCCTAGACATCTTCGCAGTGCGGATCTTATAGAAAAATTGCGCACCGAAGAACCATTTTTCAAAAAGAGATGCGCAGCGCGGAGGGCACAGCCAGCGCCATCTAGTGGCCCAGCTGGCAAGGTTGCGGGGCAGCGAAAACGCGACACGAACGAAAACGACATAAAAACATACAAATTCACCGAATCCGATCCTTTCTCCTTAAAAAAGGTGCTCTTTATGAAGTTGATAGCAAATGTAAGATGTATTAAGCTTGCAGACAAAATAACTATTATTTGCTCTCGTCAAGAGCAGGCACTATTTTTCATTGCGGATGCGGAGAGCGCGAACAAGAGTTGTAGCTTTGGCAGTGTTGCACTTGATGTATGAAACGGAGTATAAACATATAAAATTTTGCGGGAACTGAAAAGCATCCAGAACACAGAATATGTAGCCATGTTCTAGCCGGTCAAGAGCTTTTTCTTGATCTAAAGAAACAAGGATGCCAATAGCTAAGCGTCTCTGTGTGCAATCAATAATGTCTCGAGTGGCATACGACAACCTATAGTATTTCCCTGCCAGGAACTGAGCACACATGATGACAGCCAATAAGGGAGGCCATCACACACCTCAAACGCCAAACCACGATGGCGAGAGCCTTGTAGTCTACGTTTAGAAGGGTGATCGGCCTCCCCTCTTCTGGACGAGATGACCGAAGATCACGTTTTGGAATCAAAGTTATTCGTCCCCTTCGAAAACTGGCCGGGCAATCTAAATGCTCAAAGCACTGTTCGACAACTACCCAGAAACCAAAATAAAATTCCACAGGGAAGCCATCAGGCCGAGGCGCTGAGCCACGTTTCATTGACTCTAAAGCTGTCTTTACCTCTTCTAAAGCGGGAAGTGCACAAAGCACATCATGCATCTCCGGGCTGACCAGCGGCAACCCAGCTAACATTGCATGCGTGTCCACAGCTCCTACATGAAATCGTAGCATCTGAACACGTCATGCTTTTGAAGTGCATCAAGAAAGGCATACAATCCCTAGTTTGAAGGGACGCAGAGTGGGGCGCTTCGCTCAACGCTGAGCTATGGATGTAAGTTCTCCACTCAAATCGAAGAACCTCAGGATGTGCAGTTAGATTACGTCTTCCATGCCAGGCCACCGCTGAAAGGGATGAGGCTCCAATAAGGCACTGATAGCGGTTATGTAAATCGTCGCACAAGGCGCGCATCAGAGATGGATGACAACCCGCTCTGTGTGCGATGCGGATCTTCGCAGCCGTGTCTACCACATCCTGAGACACGCGACCGACGTAGTGCACGACCCTCTACCAAACTGTGCATGCGCCAAATTGATTTGAGCGTGTCCCTTTTATTTTCAGCACTGTCAGATAGCGAGACGCGTAAAGCTCGCAACCAGTTCTCACGCGAACGCGAATCGTGTAGTACGCGCACATCAAAACTCCACGGACGAAATGAGCCAGCGCTAGGAAAGGAAAGGCTGAGCATGACTGGCCGGTGGTCAGAAATATGAATGGGCGTCTGAGGCAAGGCCGTAACATCCATGGCCGATACATACGTTGAAAAGGACTGCGGCACATATGCGCGGTCTAGCCTGCTCCCAGATGAACCACGACGCCTTGTCCAGCAGAAACGCGACCCATGCATGAGTTCGGGTGCATCAAGCAGCGCAAAAAGGTGAACCAGGCGCTGCACCTCACGTGCGTTCCGTTCCAAGTGGGTCGCCCTCGACCAGAGCCTTGAACATCTACGTATGAGTCTATAAATTAAAATCGCACACTGTGATTACATGGCGGCCGTCTAAAAAGTAAACATCCAACCTTCAAAGAAGTTATTACTAAGGCTGGAGTCCGTATGCACAAGATGTGCAGCCTCACAGCCAAAAATAAGCAATCGTACGCTAGCACACGCCCAAACCCGTCATATGTGAGAAATGATGATTGCACAAAAGGGATCTCTTTATTACCACAATTCCTGCGCCACACGAGCGCGAAGTGAAGAACGAAAAGAAGTACAGGAAATGAAAGTCGTCCATAAAGACTTATACATCAGAAAGAGTAGTAAAATTTCTTTCCTGAAGACACAAAATATCACAGTTTGTTCTGAAAGCCAAATCTACTATTTGTCTGCTTTCGCATACTATGAAACTCCTGGGCGTTTAAGGAATAGAGGGAATTTGTCTTCCACACACATAGGTACTTGTATATACAAACACACGCACTGTAGTACATACATGGAAGGAGAACGAAAGGTGCGATACTAGCAACAATCACATTTTAATAGTTATTCCGTGTTCATCAATGCCTACAGAACACAAACTCAAAAGGAATTACAATGGGAAGCTTAATGACAGATGATTAAATTTTATGTGGCAATACACTTCCTCATGATTCGAGGTACCTAACAAAGTAACAAATAAGGGGGGGGGGGGCAAAGCTAGCATAACAAGCCTGCCGTTCCGAACGACGAAGAAACGGGTGTGCCAGCGCTGCAGAAACCGCGCCCCTCTATCTCTGTCCAGTTGATCACAGAGACACATCCACAATAGAAGACTCTGCAGCGCTGGTTATATGGTCCTGGCTGGTTCTCTATGGATATCAGCAAGGCAACGCCTCTTCCACAGCACAAAATATACACAGGCAACTATTAGCAGCGCAAAACATCCACGTGGTGGCCTGTCGCCAGGGCCACCGTGCACGAAGAACATCCTTCTTACCAAGCGCCACATGACCATCGCGACTGGGCATTCAAAGAACGCATGCCTCATGGTTTCCGTGTGGCCGCAGTTTGAGTATTGGTCATTCGGCAAGACATGCCACACGGCGAGGCGTTCTCGCGTGGGTAACACGCCCCATCGCCGGCGCCACTCGAAATCGCGGACCTCGGAAGGCACACGGCTCACCGCCCACCGACGCCACTTGGCGGCCGCGCGGAGCTGGTCGTGGCGGTTTGGATGCGAGGAGGCAACCATCTCGCTGACTTACATTACGGGCACCTTAAAAATATTGAGGTCAGGCAGGTCGCTATCGACCTCTGTCTTAAAGCCTGCTACCGTTTGGTAGAACCTGTGAGGCCTTTCGGCCTGTGGGCCCAGGGGCCGGTCTGCAGTAAAGGCCCGGCGAGCTGTGCTCAGCCAGTACAGTAACAGGGAGTGGCGCCCCGGGTACAGCGCATCATTGAGCAGCGTGGCGACCAGTTTCGACGCGAGCACTCGGCCCACCGTGTTGACGCACGGCATCCCGATGCGTCCCCTTTCTTGAGTTAGGGAAGGACGCTTGTTACTATGAACTATAATTGCGTCATGGACTGGCTGGGCTGGGGAGCATTGCTTGGGGCACTTTCGGAAACATGCATCTTATAGCTAGGAATTTGTAAACGTTTTTAATTATAGCGCCGACGGCCATGCAATTATGTAATTTCCCAAACCTACTATGTTTGTTACTAATGGCAGGCTGCAAATCTTCAATCTTTACCTGACTCCTAACTCTAATAGGGAAACGTTATGGACCAGATATCACTTAAACAGCTCACAAGTTAACATCAATAATAGTTTTGGTGTCCATCGGCCCCGGTAATATAAGAGTCCTTTTCACATATACTGTGCCTTTCTGTTCCTGTGAACCAAATATTATTATTATTATTATTATTATTATTATTATTATTATTATTATTATTATTATTATTATTATTATTATTATTATTATTATTATTATTATTATTATTATTATTATTATTATTATTATTAACCCGTTTACACGTCAGAAAGCTTGCTTTCAACAACCTGATGTCCGCGGTGGTGCAGTGGTAAGACACCCGACTGCTGTGCCGGAGTACCCGCGTTCAACTCCGACCACGGGCGGCGGTGTTTCGATGAAGACGAAGCGAGATGGCGTCCGTGTGCTGGGCGATGTAATGACATATTAAAGATCTCAAGTTAGTAGGAATTACTCTGGAGCCTTCCACTACGGCACACCTTTCTCTCTTTCCGCTTTCACTCCCATCTTCTTCCCTTCCCTTATGTCACATTTCAGCTGTCCACGGAACAAGTGTGACAGCTACTGCGTCTTTCTTTTCCTATGAACTAATTATCATTATTATTAACAATTTGATGTGGACTTCATCGAAACCTCTCTAATACTGTAAAATATGTCGTCTTGAGATGCTCAGATGACACTGTATTATGCCGAGGGCATGAAGACCTATCAACACTTGTGGTGCCAAACTCGAGCATACAGCGCCGTCGACCAAACGATCTGCTCGCTTTGGAGAGCAAATTGGCTGCGGCTGATGCCTTCAAGGTACATCCGTGCTGCTCTGTACTAAAACCTGTCTCCTGCCGATCTGCACTGCGCTGTCGCCTTGTCACCATCAGACATCTTCGGTTTTCGCTACGCTCACCCTCTGCGACTCGCTGCACTCACTGTGCGAGGCAGCTACAGCATTGAGTGCCGTCTGTTGTTGTTGTGGCTGTAGGAAGAAGGAAAAGAAAATGCACGGGCCTGCTACTGGCTCTGTCGCTGAGACACCTACGCTGCCTCGTGCTGACAGAAGAGAATATAGAGAAGAAATAAAAGGAAGAGGGAAAGAAAGACGCGCGCCGCAACAACAGCCGTCGTCCACCACCAGCGGTGGCGTGTGCAATGACGGCCTACAACAGATAAAAATTCGGTACCAGGCTAGCCCCCGCCGCACGCGGCGGTGACCCACCTGTACCAGCCCCATCAGGGGAGGAGCTCTCGAGCACTATTCCCATCCCATGCTCGTTTCTCCGTGGTGCATGTCTCAGTCCAGTCCAGATAGCTGACGACCTGCTCTTCCCCGAATGTTGTGTTTCAGTTCATTCCAGCGTGTTCTGCTCCTGACATAATCGATGCATCTGCGGTTTACGTCGTGACCAGTATTCCCCTATCGCAACAAATATGGTCTACGCTTGCTTGACAGTGTTTCGCTATATTTTAGCATTCAAACCACCTGTGTCGTCCATCAATCGGTTTCTGTGAGATCGGCACTCAGAAGCGAATTCGGCACTATTAGCGCCTATCGTTGGGGGTGAACGACAGATCTTCCATGAGTGGGTCGCCGACAACAGCATCACTTGTACTATGTACCAAGAGAAACCGGGCAAGAACAACGCTTATGCTCACTCTATGGGTATGCTCTTTAGAGAAGAGGACGTAGCAGAGGCTCCTGGCATTCATGCTCTGAGTATGTAATCGACACCGATAGGAAAGAAAATATATAAGGACTAAGGTGCATTCTGCCATTTCATCCGCATTTCTCGCAAATCTAAGGTCATATGCTCATTATGACGTAAGAAGCCTGCAATATTGAGGCCCACTATCCCTTTAGGTCTGAGAAAATGGCACAAATAAATCTCTGGAACTGCCAGCGGAATGTTAGAGTAACCTGCATCGTGCGGAGTTCGGTAAAGGTCGTGAGCCCGGCTGACTTTCTCATCGCGACAATCATTCCCGCGAAGCTCGAGTGCCGGCAGACATAGAAGCAGCTTATCAGACGGCCTAGAAAGTGTTTCGTATTCAGATATATTTACTTGCCGGCCTTTTTGTTCCTGGCAAGAAGAAAGAAAACAAATATGCTAGCCCTTTATTTTAGCATACTGAGCCCAAGCCCCCTTCATGCCTTTATGCGCCAGCGTCTCTAAGAGATTGTTGTTGCTGCAGCTTGTGAACATTTTAGTGTGCACAGCATGGCGATCGGACTCCTGTGCGCCATGGCCATCTTAGTCTCCACAGCCATCTTCGCAGGTGAGATTTGTAGCCCTTTCAATGCTGTTTTTTAAGAGGCAGCGAAAGGGCTTACTTTTGATAGACAAGGTTGGATAAAATACGATGTTAGCTATACACATATTTGAGTGTGTACGAGAAAGACGTTGGCAGTCACTCGAACTAACGATCTTAAAGAGAAAAGCTTTGCACCCCTGTCAGGCTCAGCCTATGCTCCACACAAGTTCTTTTCAAGGAACATTTTCAAACAAATGCTTTATTTCAATCCCGAAAAAGCCAAAATGAATGCTTCCGTAACCGAGATGGACTCAACATGCCGTTTAGATGATATGTTTAGAACCAACCAGCAACAATAGACGGCTAATATTTGTATTCTTTTGTACAAACGTTCCACCTGTCTATACACAATACGCACATAACTTCCAACTGTGACCACCAATGAGATACAAGAGCTACATTCCCCCGTGCTTTCCTTGCCTTGAATTACTGCTGCCTCATTTAATGCGCTTAGAAAAGGACATTCTTGCGCATTCTGCATGCTGCCAAAAACCGATTTTGAAGAGGATTACGATTTTAGGATATGCTAGGAAAATAGTTTTGAGGCATAGACGTACTTTGAATGAGCAAATAGATATCGTTTTTACGAATTGATCCACTCGGCCATTCCCCGTTTATAATTTTAAATTTAGATTTTAGATAGCGCCAGTTTATTTCACGGAAACACATTTTCTGGAGAAAGACTTCGATCGTAATGTTTGAATATCATATTTAGAATCGCTACTGATATTTTCAGTAAAGTTTCAAAAATGCCCCTCATCGGTATTGACTCATTGTTAGGACCGGGCAAGATTGATTAGCACACTTTTTAGGCGTCAGAAGCTTAGGCCATTTGTATAATTATATTCATAAAACGTTCCTGACAATATTTCAAAGTTTTTTAAGAAATTTTTCAAAAACGAAGACAATTTATTTTCTTCAGCAGTTCTGAGTGCTCGAAGGGAGTGAAGAAAAAACTTTAAAAGCCAGTTTCTGCCACGCATTGGATGCGTATACCATTCCTACTAATATGCGTACAAAAGTATCTTATAATATTCGTTCACATGCCCCACTAGTAAAAAATAGAGAGATATTTTAATGGAAACAGGAGATATCTGCCTGGTGGTAAGCCTAGCATGCTACTCCTGATGAGGGTTGAGGGATGAGGGTGACAGAGTGTGGGAGGGGAAGGGGAAATAAATGAGAAAAAAAAGATAATCGGTGTCGCACACTTTCACACGCACATAATGACACACAGATGAGTTTAAAGGGTATTGATCAACCCTGTGTCCTTAAGAAACGTTAACTTTCACAAGCACATAATCACACACAGATGAGTTTTAAAGGGTATTAATCAACCCTGTGTCCCTCAGAAAAGTTAGTAACGCCTTGGTAGCTCGCGCAGCAGACGATCTGTCGCACCAAGGACCCAGGACATGTTCAAGGCGCAAGGTTGTGTCTTTAGGTAAGCTTAAATTATTGCGCAGTGCCCTGCGATGTGCAGTAAACCGTTGACAGGAGGTTACCAAATGTTCAAAATTTTCACACACATCACATGTAGAGCACAGAGGCCTGCTCGCTATGCCTATATTATGTAGGAAGTAGTTTGTGTATGACACATTCAAGCGGATTCTGTGTAGACAGTTTCGATGCCACCTGTTCAAATTGTGAGGAATTCGAAAGACGCAAGTGGGATCTATTCGGTGTAGAGGTCGATATTGATGGTTCGGGTCACACCACAGAGAACGTTGCAATCGCCATGATTCAGTTGCTACAAGTCTTGCTGCATCTCTTAGTGAGAATGGTACTGAAATTGTCCTTGTGGAATCTTTTAGTTCTTTTGCAGCGGCGTCGGCGAAGTCGTTGCCCGCGATGCCGCAGTGAGCAGGTAACCACTGTAGCACAATACTGTGACTCAGGTCATAGGCCTCTGTGTGTAGCTTATTTATGTCAATGACGAGCTCTTCCTGAATTCTTGATGATTTAAGCAATTGTAGTGCAGCGCGACAATCGCTGAAGATAACCCATGCTGCAGGTTGTTGCTGTAGAATATATATAATTGCTTCTCTCAGGACTGTTAACTCAGTAGCCACAGCTGAAGTGCGATGACTGAGTGTTGCCGAGATTATGATGTGCATTGATGGTATCCACACGCCGATGGATGAAGAAATAGCTGTGACAGAGCAATCAGTATAGATGTGGCAATGATGACTGTAGCGTGCACAGATGTGCTCAAGGGCGAAGTATTTAAGTGCGGGTCCTGGGGTGTGGGCTTTTCTTTTGATGCCAGGTATAGTTGTCCAAATTTACCATGAAGCAAACCTCCATGGTGGGAACGATGACGGTACTGCGCGTTGATATTGCGCAGGCAGTAGATGGGAGAGTGATGTCATACTTTCCTCTGAAAATGGGTGGGTAGGTTCACGTGCAAAGCGCAGCTGGGCGCGAAGCAGCTCCTGCGGTATCAGCACGGTTACAGATAGACGTCTGCTCTCCGCCAGAGTGCCCACTGTGGAAGTGTTCTTTGGAAGACCAAGGCACACTTTCAAAGCTTTGGCCTGCATGGCTTCAAGTAGTTTAATGCTTGACTGCGAGAGGCCTTGAAGAAAAGGGAGGCTATAATGCAGAAGACCTTCACAAAGTGCTCCATAAAGTCGTAATAAGGAATCGGTAGAGCAGCCTCTTCTGGTCGTTGAGAGCATACGGAATATAGATACGTATGAGGAGAGTTCGGTCTTAAGTTGTTGAACGTGTGGTGACCACGAAAGAGGCCTATCAAAGGTCAAACCTACAAATTTTTGATGGTTGACATACGGTATAGGAGTGCCAGCAACTTCCAGTACATAACGGGAGAGATCACGTCATGAAAATGAAATTGCTGCGCTCTTTTCTGCAGATATAACAAGACCTCGCTTGTTTAAAAATAATGCAATGCCAACTACTGCTTTCTGTAGCCGAGCATGCAAAATGCACCTGTTTCTTCCGGAGCACCATATGCAGATGTCATCTGCGTAGAGGGAGATTTCAACAGTAGGTGGCAAGGACATGTCCAAATCAAGAAGAGATATATTGAAGAGGGTTGGACTTAAAATCCCTCCCTGAGGAACGCCACGAGACACATGATGTAAGGACGTGTCACCTTGATCTGTTTACATGTAAATGGTCCTATCACGAAGATAATCAGAAAGCCAGTTATACATTCGTCCAGCAATGCCAATTGAACGCAAGGCTGAATGAATCGCCTCGTGCGTGACATTATCAAATGCTCCTTAACGTCAAGGAAAACGGCAATAATTAGAGACCGGTCAGCTTTGCTGCGCCTGACACAGTTGGCAAGAGCAATAACATTATCAATACTGCTTCGGCCTTTTCGGAAGCCAGACATTGATGGAGGGTAAATTCCCCTATTCGTCAAGTCCCAGGTAAGGCGTGAATGAACCATTTTTTCCATCAATTTCCCAACACAACTTAGCAGTGCAATAGGACGATAAGCGTTTAGATCAATTGATGGCTTACCAGGTTTAAGGACGGGTATTACGCGCGCAGTCTTCCAGCTCTCTACAAGGTTGCCAGCTATCCAAGAGTTGTTATAGATGGTAAGCAGCTGAGTTTTGACTTTTCTCCCAAGACGCGACAGCGAAATGTAGCTAACACGGTCAGGCCCTGGGCAAGATCTTTTGTTGGTAACTGCTAGCGCAGCTTGAAGTTCTTCCATAGTGAACAATTCGTCTAGGAAAGAAGGATTCGGTGGCGGGACAAAGGTGGGGAGCACATTTTGCAGTGAAGGAGCTGCTAATGGAGCAATCATCTTTGAACAGAAAGTCTCTGCTACATGAAGACAAGTAGTATTGTCATTTTGAGCCACGCACTCGAAGGGATGTAGTTGCGAAGGCTGACTTCTTAAGCTTCGTGCAATACTCCATACTTTAGGTAGTGGCTTTCTAGGATCTAATTTTGCACAAAAAGATGTCCATTCCCTTCTTTCTAGCTTGTCCAAATGGCGTTGAACGTGTTTTTGTGCTCGCCTAGAAGTCCGGATATTGTCTCTAGAAAGTGTCTTGCGCGCTCGTCTTTCTGCTCTGCGACGTATTGCTCGAAGTTTTTCATATTCGGCGTCAACAGCTGAGTACACCTTTGGCAGGTGGAGGACTCTAGTGTGCAATGTTTGAGCATGTGCTACTGCAGCAATGAAGGAGTCATAATTTAAGTTTGACAGATCGTGCTTTTCTACGGCATCAGCGAAAGCTTCCCAGTTCGTGTTGCGAACTTTATGCCGCTGAGAGGCGAGAGAAAAGCCACAAACCTCAATATATGTAGGTAGGTGATCGCTGCCATGAGTCTCGATGTCCACAGACCAGGTTGTTGAAGCTGACAGATCAGCAGAGATCATGGAGATATCAAGAGCACTGGACCGTGCTTCTTGATAGTAAGTTTCTTGGCCGTCGTTGAGAAATAATAAATTGTTGGAAAGTGCGAAGCCGAATAGCTGCCGGACTCTGGCTGTCGATCTGACGCCTCCCCAAGCAGGATGATGTGCTTTGAAATCTCCCGTTATAATGTGTGGCACAGGGGTACTTCGCATGATATCTTGTAGGCGTTCAATATTGAAATTAGCATGAGGTGGTATGTAGGCAGCAATTACTGTAAACTGCATGTTCATGCACTTTAAAGTGGCTGCAACGTACTCATTATGGGGATCAGTTGGTATGGGATGCTGGATGAAGTTGACGTCTTTCCGGATAGCCAGAAGAACTTTACTGAGGTCTGTGCCAGTTGTTGATTGCAGTACTGTGTAGCCTGAGAGACGGATTGTAGTATTAAGCCGAGATTCTGATATAGCAATTATAGGGAAACGATGCTTGCAGATGAAGTGTCGAAAGTCGGAGAGACGGGGGCGGAGGCTGCAGGCATTCCATTGAAAGATGGTGGCCTTATTTCGGATGGCTTGCACGCTGGGTGGAGCACTAGTAAAAGGTGTTCCATTATAAGGGACTTGTATAAGGAAACCCGTTATGACTATATAATCCTCAAAGTCCTACTGTGAGTTCTCTGTAGTAGGCATTGTATGTAAACTACGCAAAATTATAAAACGCGAAAGTTTTACATGTGGCCATTGTGATTGAAGCGTTAGAGAGTGCGTTGTCATTAGTGTTCCCACTGGACGGAGCAATCGCTGTCGCTGACTAGCTCCGACCTCTGAACATGTGCGACGATTCATCCCGCCAATAATTGCGTGACACACACAACATCTCCTATTCCAGCAATCACTGGATGACAAATTGAACCACCTCACTCTCCTAACCTCTCGACTGTGGAATAATTATTCTAGAATCTTCTCCATAAAAAAAATGACAAAATAGCGTTCCAAGCCTCATAAATATCTCCTACATATAATGTATTGGTTACCAGCAGCATCGACATTATTTTGGATTAAGTTGTGTTAGTGAAGAGAACCGAATACATTTGAGGCACATAAATTTCTCCTAAGTTGGAGCATGTAGAAATGGTGATTATTACGCTCTAAACATGTGGTCGTTGAACATACCTCGCAGGTGCAGCTGACGAAGCGATACTTGACGGATGCCAGGAAGATAAAGTACAGGCATGCATCATAAGAAAGTTCCAAAGGCTTTCCGAACAAGTTGAGCAAGAGAACGTCCCTGATAATGCTACCTCACTATCATTCAGGTACGTCCACGCGCTGCACATTTGCTTCTGCCCTCAAGCCACAAATCTGCCGCGATCACATCAAAAAGCTGATTTTCTGAGCCAGCACAGGTGACATGAAACCTTACATTTCCTTGTTAGGACGAACCGTCAGTTACTGAATACCCACAGCTGACTCGATAAGCTGTCGTAGTGTTCATCTGAATGTTGTAATACCTACAGCTGGGCAAGAACCCAACGGTGAGTTTTATCTTCGTGATAACGCATAAACCACAATTCTAGATATATTAAACGTTAGTATTTCTTTATGGCCGTGATTTTCTTTTTCAATAATTCCGTTGTCGTTGCTTTTCTTCCAGAAGCCGTTGTTCTTTATTCTTCATTGGTCCTTTGCAGGATGAAACTACCCGTTAAGAAAGTTAATTTGGTGTCTTTACGGAAAGTGCTAACCTAACTAACACGCTCTGCATCACATAGATCGCATTGCCCTCACCTTGCGTCGTAGTCTCTTCTACAGATCAACCGCTGCCTTCTCATCTAAGCATCCCTTTCCCTGTATTTTATTCTGTTTTACGAACAGCAATTCCACACGTGTGGACTTCTTTCTTCGACTTCGTCTTACGCTTCTTGAAGATTGAACAGTCAGAATAAACTAGCTCAAGTTTCCGTCTCATGGTGCCATTTCGTTATGTGTTCCTGAACCTACCGTATACGTTAATATCCTTTAAACTATAAAAGTTGATCATGTGTTCTCCAAATTACCGTACATTCGATTCAATCGTCCATTTGTATGAGAAGCGTGTTACAATGCACCGAGAGCTCCTTACTGGAAAAGTCAATGGTTCTTGGGACATATAACAACTTACGGTATTACAGAACGTTTCTTGGCCGAGTAATTTTATGCTCGTTCGTTGCCAATCTTCGGAGCGGCTAAAGCCTCTCCAAACGTGGTCATTCGGCGGTGAAGAAGCAGTAGACGATGATCAGATGATGGTAAAAAGGAGAATTATATTTACAGAAGAAAAATAGTATACATTGGCAAACTGTAAGTTACAGTAACAAGAGTCACACAGACAACTGCAACTTAAAACAAAATAGACTCTCACACAGAGAAGTCACTCTACAAGCCCTTACTTCTCTACCGAGCATTTCGGTTAAAGCCTAGGGACTGTAAATACATGCTAAGCACGGAGCCTCAATCTTGACTGCCAAACATGGTCCGAGGACCACTTTTTAATGACAAACATCAACAAAGACCCGAGGGCGGTCACCTTAGGTGATTCGCCCCGAAAATAAAGCAGCCAATCAAATTATTGGAAAACATGCCACAACCCCCGTGGGTTGGGAATAATCTTGGACCCAGGTCCTTAATTACCCCAAATAAAAATACAACATTCAAAACACACACTCTCTTCACTCGTTGGTATCCAAACCCTCTCACACGGCGCCTGTCTTTCACCTTCCCTCCCCGGCGTGTTTGCGACGCGCCCTTGCAGCTGATGCCTTTGTGAAAGAAACGCCGAGAGGGATCTGGAGACTAGGCCACCCAGCCGTCCCGTTCGAAGAAAAAGGGGGGAGTTTAGCGCCGCTTTCCTGGCAAGCCCATTTCGTAAAATATTTTCTTGCTTTGCGTGACACCTTCAGCAGCGGAGCTAGCAGACATAAGGTGCGTCGCACCGGGCAGCAGCTGTAGGAAAAAAAACGTTCGCTTGTATCACTGTAACTATTTCTGCCAGGACCTCCGTATTGACCGAATAATCCTCGCGATTTAATCATAACTGACAATTCTTTGTACAAATAGTTATGTAAGCGAATGAACAGCGATCCGCGATAGCTAGATTACCGATAGCGGATGCTATGAGGCAGCTGTGACTTGGGAGCCGATCGCGGCGGCCACGGCTTTACGCACCCAGATTGCCTTAACTGCGCCAGATGGCGCCACAGGCTTGGACGGCGGCACGCAGGCCTGCCGCGTCGGGACCAATCGCGTGAACAGGCGTGAGTACGGGAGCCATCGGGAGAGTTTACGGGTTACGGTGGCTGATCGCGTCATTACTAAAACCTTTTTTTAGAACAGCTTGGCTCACAGCGTTGTCCAACCGGACTGATAAAGTAGCATCTTCACGGTTCCTTTGTGCAAAATTCCTACCAGTTGACATTTCCTGCGCGTCAACGTACCAAGCTTTCGTGACTGCTGCTGATTCCTGCTTCGTCGCAGGCGAGCGGGTCGGGATTAAAGTGCCCGGCAATGTTAGTAACATCCACGCTATTGGGCGAAACAACGTCGCAGTACTGTTTATGCTACGCTGAAGCGCTGCTCAACGACGATATTTTCTTGCACGTCCGACAGCAAGCAGACGAAAAACGCGACCCGAATGCGTCATCAGATTTTGTGTTTACACGATCACCAACCTTGCCAGTAGGGGGCGCTCGTGTGGTGTTCTCGTATCTTTGACGTCATCGCGCGCTCGTGTCCGGAGAGATCGAAACCGAAACTGGCCTTGATCAATGCACTGATAATTAATTGATCTGTGCTGGGGCTTTTTGGGTCGCAGTCCCTCTGTTTTGGACCACTGTGGATCGATAAAAGCAAAAATTCCCGGAACAGAAAATGTACGTGTCTATACTCCTTTAACGGCGTCTCCCTGCAACCCTGCTTGGCGCCAAGGCGGGACATCGCTGGGCGAGCTGGCCGTAAAGTGGTTCGCAGAAGCGTGCCACTGTTGTTCCCGGCTGATAAGGATGCGTCTGCCGTTCGCTTCTTGGCGACGTCTCGAGGCGAAGAGACGAAACAAACCAAGCCTCGCGCGCGCCCCGCGGGGCGCACTCAGCGCCCTAAAAGAGGGGAGAAAAGCAGAAAAAACAGCAGCGCTCGCTCCTTGGCCTCGGCGCGTGGGGAGTTCGACCGCCAGCTCGACTCCACGTGCGAGTCGCTTTTCACTGCGGCCTTACACATCCCTCCTAAGAAGGTAAATGAGCTTGGAATCCGGTCATTTACACACAAAAAAACACACACACGCCGCCACATTCCTCTTCAGGCGACCATTTCGCCAGGCTACAGCGCACCTAAATCCGTCCCCCCTGAGGAAAACCGTGCGCTCGAAGTCGGGAAATAAAACCAATACAAAACAACGGCACTGAAAACACGAAATTTCTTCATGACAGCATGCCAAATCTTGCATTGCATACAGCAGCGTGCCCTACTATATTTGCTGTACATGAGGCACCCCCCTCCCCATGTAAAGATCTTTACATCCTTACACGCGCTCTTGTAGTGCAATTTTTTTTTGTATGTCGACATACAAAAAAAATTTCACTACAAGAGCGCGTGTAGGCTACACAGAGTTCGCCATAGCCCGAGCAGCCCGAGTGTCAGCACAAAAGCACCCCTCCGTGGCGCACGGTTGTAGTGGTTGTAGCACGCGTCACACATCACATAACACGGCGGGTACCGGAAACACTCACGCCACTGCACAGTTCCCGCTCCGTCATGCAACTGTCTTTACACCTCTGCTTGGTGTCGCCAAACAGTTCCGTGCACGCCACCCGTTGGGTGAGCAGGAACCTTCGCGCCTGGTGAGGCTAGCATGGCTATGCCAAATAACCAGATACAACATTGGACAGTGAGGCTTTCTTCGTCCCTGTACTTAGCGCAAGATTTGTACGGGGGCTCTAATGACGAGGCTAGCCCATGCAGTTTCCAGCGCTGACGAAGTGAGTTGGGCAGGCGCCCGCTGCTATCATTCGAAGCCGGTACGATCTCGTGCGCGCCTCGGCGTACGCGTTGTCGTGCATTATGAGCTTTCAGCGCCTGCGGTGCACCGTTGTCACCTCTCGCGGCCCTAGCGCTTGAGATCCTCTCACTGACCCTCACTGGCAAATTGCTGGTTACAACTGGCACGTCGTCGCACCTTACCTCTGGCGGCCTCAACTTTCGGACGCTGCCCATTGCTGTCCTGCCTGCGTGAACTTTGAGAGGCCCACCTGCGTACTCCTCGCCACTCCTGTGATGTAGTTGAGCGCGTTCGCTCTCTTGACCAGAGATATCGAACTGGCCAGAATCCGTTACTGCGCCCTCCAAGTGGGGCGGGCACCCTCATCGTAGGCTCAGCCTCAACACCTGTGGCACGCAGATCCACACAAGAAGCGCACTCCGTTTCCGTCGGCTGATCAGCTCGCAGTTCGGAAGCGAAATTTCTGTGCGCGGGATCCGCGCCGCTGCTGTCGGCCACCGACGGCTGATTTTCGCTATCCTCCACCGAGCGATATGCTAAGTCTTCTCAGATAGTAACTTCTGCTGGTCCCAGTTCATTTGAATTAGCTCCGTGTCGAGGTCTTTTTGAACGGGCACACTAAACTTAGCCGTAGCTGATACTGCCAAGTGGTCGTCAGCTTCTTCGCGAGTTTCTATCCGCGCCACGACACTGCTCGGGCAGTTCGTTTCGCCCCTATAACGATAGCTCCTCTAGCTGCGCCTGCGGGGTTGCACTATCAGTTTCCTCCGCTCCCTGCTCTGTACTAGCAACTCTTTGCTCGTCCTGGCTATCCGCATTAGTCGAATTCCGGGAGGAGCAGTTCTCGACTGAACTAGTGCTTTCTGCCACGGGGCCAACGTCTAACTGCCGCTGCTCCGATCCCACTAACGGCTCGTCCGTTTTTTCGCGAATTTCCATTCGAGCCACGCCTCTGCTCGTGCAGTTCTTCTCGCCCCCTAACGCTAGCTCCTCTAGCTTCGCCTGTGGGACTGCACTAGCCGTTTCCGCCGCTCCCTACTCTGAGCTAGCAACGCTTCGCTCGTCCAGGCTATGTGCATTCGTCGAATACCGGGATGGGCAGCCCTCAACTGAGCTAGTGCTTTCTGCCACGGGGCCAAGGTCTAACTGTCGCTGTTCCGTTGCTTCGGACGCAGTTTTAGCCTTTCCGCCACCTGCATGCTCACGCACCAGTGCTCTCATCAATCTCTCTTCCTCTCTCAGAATTTCCCGCTTTTTTTCGCTCAAAATCCAATTCAAGTTGCCGAATTACCAGACGCTCTTCCTCCATCAGGGGATATGCGTAAACCTTGCTTGCAAGCATATCTGGTGTCCTCAATGCCTACTACCTCACTGTCCTTAGTACAAGCCAAGCCAAGCTCAACCAGACGCGAGAAATCCCACTCACCCGTCACCAGCGTCGCTGCGGGTAGTAGCACCAAGCCCGGGAGTCACGCCTTGGCTGGTCGTCCTCAGCAGGTAGCTTGCGCAGTCGTTCTTTGGCTGCCGCTGCTGCTGCACGAGGCCTTGTTTCTTGCTGCTTTGTGGTAGGGTGCCGAATCCTGTCGTACTGCGCCAGTAATTTTATGCTCGTTCGTTCCCAATCTTCGGAGCAGCTGAAGCCTCTCCAAACGTGCTCATTCGGCAGTGAAGAAGCAGTAGACGATGATCAGATGATGGTCAAAAGGAGAATTATATTTACAAAAGAAAAATGGTATACATTCGCAAACTGTAAGTTACAGTAACAACAGTCACACAGACAACTGTAACTTAAAACAAAATAGACTCTCACACAGAGAAGTCACTCTACAAGTCCTTACTTTTCTACCGAGCATTTCGGTTAAAGCCTAGGGACTGCAAATACGTGCTAAGCACGGAGCCTCAATCTTGACTGCCAAACATGGTCCGAGGACCACTTTTTAATGACAAACATCAACAAAGGTCCGAGGGCGGTCACCTTAGGTGATCCACCCGGAAAATAAAGCAGCCAATCAAATTATTGAAAAACATGCCACAACCCCGTGGGTTGGGAATAACCTTAGACCCAGGTCCTTAATTACGTCAAATAAAAATACAACATTCAAAACACACACTCTCTGCGCTCGTTGGACCCCAAACCCTCTCACACAGCGCCTGTCTTTCTCTCCCCTCCCCGGCGTGTTTGCGACGCGCCCTTGCAGCTGACGCCTTTGTGAAAGAAACGCCGCGAGGGATCTGGAGACTAGGCCACCCAGCCATCCCGTTCGAATAAAAAAGGGAGGGCGGCACTGTCTCAGAGCAGTGTACAGTCGCCGTTGCTCGCATCCGATGTCTGGCGACACAGCGGGAGGCCGCTGGACTGATTCCCTACTTGGGAGGGCCAAGGGTCGCGCCTATTGTCGCCTTCTGCAGGACATTTAGTGAGCGCTTGTGGCAGTTCAAAAGGCTTCATTAACGGCGTCTTCCTGCACCCCTGCTTGGCGCCAAGGCGGGACATCGCTGGACGAGCTGGCCGTAAAGTGGTTCGCAGAAGCGTGCCGCTGTTGTTCCCGGCTGATAAGGAAGCGTCTGCCATTCGTTTCTTGGCGACGCCTCGGGGCGAAGGGACGAAACAAACCAAGCCTCGCGCGCGCCCCGCGGCGCATTCAGCGCCCAAATAGAGGGGAGAAAAGCAGAAAAAACAACAGCGCTCGCTCCATGGCCTCGGCGCGGAGGGGGTTCGACCGCCAGCTCGACTCCACGTGCGAGTCGCTTTTCACTGCGGCCTTACAGCCGACCACCGTGAATACTTTCAGTGTCAAGACAAAGTTCAACTGTGTGGACATTCTAGTCGGACCCTCATGCCCAGAAAAGGAGAAGAATGGTCTGTCTCTAAACGAACGCGTCGCGTCAGCCGCCGTTGATGTTCTGTGCGCCGACAACGAAGTCCTTCTAAAAGGTGAGACCATCGCCCTCTTCAATATCGTACCGCGGTCACAGAACGCCTAAGAGGTTTTCTTCTTATGCGCAGCAGTTCATGGGGCATCCAAGAAATAAATTATAATCCCACTGTAATTTATTGTCGCAACGGTGAGAATCTCAGCATAGGCTAAACCTGAACTCTTGATTTTCGTTGATGCCGTTTGCACCACAAGATAGAAATAAAGCGAACAGCCGTAAGAGATTGTGTTGTGAGGTGAAAAATGTTTTCATGCTGCTAAAAAAATTATCCGCTCATTTACCTGCAAAAGCAAACATGTAATAATTCTCCATGATTATTAGACTCAATCAGCATACCGTACACAGTGCTGCCGTTTGCGTAACAGGAGTAGCGGAGCCCTCCCACCTGCAGTGTACTTTCTCTAATTGGTGTGGACACAGCGGGCATGCATTGTGTCCAAACCAATGACTGACTGACTTTTAAAGTTTACTGAGCAGAGATAAGGGATGTGGGGTCTCTATTCAGGGACTCCAGCGGCTTTCCGCTGCTATCCGCACGCGTGTCATAGAGCCCGTTAGTCCAGAGCTGGATGTGGCAACCTCCTACCCCTCAAGAGTTGGCACTGAATTTGAGTCATCAGGTAGATTGTGTAGGCAGGTCCACACCATGTATTGCAGGCCTCCCTTCTCCACGCAATATTTACATTACATATTTACATTTACATTTATACATATTTATACAAAATATTTACATTTAGGTACCCGTCAGTAAATTATTAGCCATTGATTATCTGAGAAAGCAAGCCTTGATCACCTAGATAAATGACTAATAGCTGACGGCAGATAAATGAAGGGAAATGAGGGTGCTCGTTATAATACATGAAGGAAAGAAGCCAACAGTCGGTGAGGCCAAGGAAAGCATTGGGGATTGTATTTTTTGTTTTCTTTTTAATTTTTGCTTGGATAATGACAGATATTAGTGATGTAATATGCTTAGGGGTAAGATAATTAAGCACAAAGTAGAAGAACAAACAACGTGCCGATGGTGGGGACCGAACCCACCACCTCCGAATATCGCATCCGGTGCTCTTCCAACTGAGCTACATCGGCCGCTGTCCCCCCTGCTACTTTCTTGGGTATTAATGTTGTCTGTATACGAACCTTGAGAGTGTTCACCAGCGCCATCCTCAACAATAGCGGCGGACGTGGAACGTTCTGTGTTACCGCCAGCGTCACGTAGAACGTGATCAAGAGCGCAGGCGAAAGCTGCGCTAGAACCCTCAAGGAGTGCTGCCACACTTCGGGACAAATAAAGCGCGGGCGCACTGGCGGCGGGCGGAATCACGGTAGTCCGCTTGGGCAAACGATAGTACCTTGCACGGTATGCTAAACTTGTTTGTTACTACCTGCAGAACAGGTCGTGAGGCAACACTGAATATTTACTCCGCAAATCACTAACTCCCTTGTACTTTGCTGGGGCACTTTAAATGCGCGAATCGTATTCAAGAAAGCTATCTATGTCAACAGCTTTTACCCTAGCTTCAGTACGGTTGATAAGGTCCACCATATCTCTGCTGTTTACCGCCACATTTACGATCAAGGTCAAATTCACCTCGGAATTATTGGCTAGAAATGTTTTCGTGTGATACACCCATATGATCTTGTGCTATATTTAGGTTCACCTCTGCTTGCAAAACGACAACTTTGCGGCGACGATAGCACCAAGTGAAACGGCTGCTCAGCAAGCGTGGTCAGAATCACCTTCGTTCTCGTTCAGGTTTGAATTAGGTGTGCGCGAGAATATTTTGAGGTGATTGAAGCAACGAAAAAAGCATAAAGCTTTTTTGGTAACGTCCCCGTTCAGATGACGCCGCCGGTGGCCATAGATATTGCGCGCTATTTGCAGGCCTACAATGAATTTTACGACTTATTGCGCCATTATTTATGTAGACCAAGGATTGAATTTTCAGTTTCGAAGTTATTTTGGTTTCTGCTATGAAGCAGTAAGACCTCGTGCGAGACAGAAGACACAACTGTTCAGCTCCCCCCCCCCCCCCCCAAACCTCCGGTCACCTCAACCTCCTTTGTAGGGCGCTTTGCAGTCATGCCAATGGGCATGTGCGGTAAGCAGATCTTTGGGCAAATTCAGAGCCGCCACGTTATGCTTACGAGACGGACCAGTATTGATTTACATGAACGAATCTTTTCAGGGTTGGACGCTATTTGAATGTCGCTGCCCCGGCTTGTAAATCAAATCTCTTCGAAGTATTCATGCATGTTCCTTCTATGGGCGATTCATTCTGGATGTGAAAAAAGCAACCTGAATGTTCCACCTTAAACCTCACCTCCTCCTTATCCTGCCCCAGCCTCCTTGTCAGATATGTATGACACTTTCCTATTTTACAATATAGAATTATGCGTCATTCGCAACCTTATAAGTCACTGAAAATACGTGTAAACTTCAAGCCTGTACATTTGCCGCCTCTTCTTTGCAGACTTTGCGCATATCCTTCGCTGTTGGGATGGAAAAGCGTTCATGAGCTGCGCTTTCGGGATCCTCATTCCGGCGCTGAATGCAGACTTTTGGGAGTATGAACTGCTGTCTTTAGTTTTTCTTTACGTAAGGTTTTTTGGCACCCGCTATTCAAGCGGCACTTTTCTCAGCTAAATGGCATTTGCTGAACAAAGGAGCGCAAAAAACCGCTCTTCACAAATCGTGGCCATAAACCTGACATCTTAGATCCTGATTTTAAGGCGAACGCCTTGCTAGGCTGAGATTCCGCGAGATTTGTTCGCCCGATTCCACGAGACTGTGAGATTCTGTCAAGATGTGAGAGACATGTAGGCTCGCAAAGGTCGTGAGCGTGAATCTCGTATAAAGGTAGTGGGTTAGAGTCATATAAAGTGGCTATGTGACAGCGTCACGTGAGTGCCAAGTTGCATAAGAATGCCGCGTGGGTATGAGAACGCCACGCGACATGAGCGACGCTGTGTCGCCTATCCGACACTTGCAGGAGCACTGCAACAAACGCGGGCCAAGGAAATGACACCCACTATCCTGCCATGGCCTTGCTACCAACAGCTATACAAGGAGCGCGCGAAGTACCGCCTGCAGAAGCAGCGCTCAGAATGTCGCATTTCTATAGTGCAGATTCTGCAGTGCTTTCGGAATTTCTTTTATGCCATGCTTAACTTGTTTATTTAAACTCTGGTACTAAACCTCCTAATAAAACGATACTCAATTTTTTACATGATTGAGAAGGAACGATTCTCTTACACCATTCAGCTCACTCTAAGTCCTTGCAACAGTAGCCAAATTGTACAATTACTTTGAAGATGTTTTCTTATAAACCTGTTCGGCAAATTAAAGCCGTGAAGCTTCCATTACGTCGAAACATAGCATGAGACTTGCTAGACTAGATTGCACTTCTTACACAGCTGTTTTAGTCCAACGTATAGATGGTTGATATGAATTTCTATAATATAATATACCAAAGGGCGAGAGTCGATTCTGTGAAATACCAGTAATCTACCAGTTATTTTCCCACAACAACGGAAATGACGGACAGTATTACCTTCCCTTTGCGCACAATTTCCAGGGCTCACTGTTGGATATGGCACGGCAAAATCGGAATTCCGAACAGGCAACGCTTCCACTGTTTTTCTGGTTTAGCCAGCTGCCAGTTTACCAGTTCCCAGTGGACCGATAGTTATACGTTCAGAGGGGATGCTCCGATGGCGGATACGCCAAAGAGATTCCTTTTGAGCGATGAAGTGGTGCAATCTGCTATGGTGCTATAAGTGAAAATAAAAAAACTCGCAGCGGTTAAACCCTTGGCTGAACCGAGTTAAAAGAGCAATAGCCCGAGACTAAAGTGGTTTTTGCGAAACTTAGCTTTTCATTTTCTCGCCCAAAGCACGATTCTATATTGATAAGTACAATTTTTTATCTCATATAATTAAGCACGGTAATTAGTTAGACTTTATATTAGCCTAATGTTATTTGCCTCGACATAAGCTCTCTAATGATACACGACGTTTTGGTGTAACATAAAATTCAATTTTTATTGGCAAGGAGATACGTAAAACGCTAAATAATTAAATACGACAACTAGCCCAGTGCAATTCTATTCGACATACTTTTCCAACGTTATATGCCTTGGGGTAGCGTGAAAGTTTTTTGAATTGCAATATACTAATAAAAGATAATTATTACGATGCCCTAATCATCTCATGTGGTCGTACCTATAGTCTTATCATGTGGTCGTAGCCCTCTTGCTAGGCAAGCTGTCTAAATCTGAACTTCGACTTCAGGCCCAATATCGTTGCGATGGGAAGAATCTGTTCTCGGCTTTAGAAATGCGTAGAGCGAAAATTCAAAAGCAATGACCTCCTCCATCTGGTACGCGGCTGCCCACAGCCGCTCGATGGAAGAAGCGCTTCAATCAAGCGGCGGTGGCCTACCACACCCGGTCGTATAGGGCAGGTGCGGACTTCGTAGGGTAGAGATGCTTTTACGGTGCATGAATAATATTCAGCTCCTGGAAATCGCCTTTGTGAAATGTCCTAGCTAGCAGCGCGGCACAGTTTCACGGCCGACGGAGAGATACTGCTAGCAGTTGTGATGCGGTGATTTTAATGTCTCTGATGTGCGAAAAGAAAGTCGCGAAAGTATTCTTTGCCAGAACAGTATTACGACTGTGTTCTTGATAACTAGTTGTTTTTCTTCCTGATGTAAATAGCTTCATTTGCAGCAACCTGCTAGTGCTGCAGAAAAGCTGTCACAGCTCTGTACCGCTTCGACAAAAACGCGTGAAGGTTGATGGAGCAGAAGCTGACCGACCTATACTGCGAAAACATGTTATGAGGTAGAGGCAGTTACTGTACAAATGCCGAGGAAAAAAATTACCAATATTTCACGTAAACACAGAACACGTTCTGCGACCACGCCACAATATGGAATAGGGAAGGTTGAGCAATTGCGTCATTCAGCAAACATCCCTTCGAATATACTATATTGAAATTAACTCGAACTTGTCAACATCGTATAGACTTTCCACTGACCACAGATGCCATATGCAAATATGTTGAACATTCTGTCACCTTTGTTACAGCCTCTTCAATGGTCTCTTGAAATGCGTCCAGAGGGCACGACAGGATTGGCAAGAATGTAAAGACATCGATATCCTTCCGTCAGCTGGAAACTTCATCAATGCCTTCTTCAATAAGTTTCCTACGGTATACGGCGACAACAAAGCTGCTCCAGCTGGCTCCAACTTTCCTGCCATCCAATCAATCATTGTGACTTTGGCTTTATTGAGACAAGCACAGCTCGTTTGGCACCTGTAGAGACCGTTTGAAAAGCACTCATGCTTCAGAGTACCTGGTCGCAACCTCACGACCACTGCTCCTCTATGGACGAACTTCCTGAAAGTTTTGTACCCAAATCAACATCTGTATTTTTCAAACTAAGAAATAAATTTAACCGCAAATCCGTCAAGAGCCCAGCAAAACCCAAACTGGCAAACGCTATAAGAACAAATTTAATGCAGAGCTTAGTCAGAGTCTATTGCATGTTAAATGTCCAACGGATTCTGAAAACGTCTGTTAGCCTTATTATTTCATACATTGAAAAGTTTAAAAAGTGTGGTTAACCTAAATGCAATATTTACCTTTGCTGCATTGAAGGAAGATGTTGTATGTTAACCAACAATGTAGCATTGTTACATTTATCTATTGATAATTTTGCACGTTGTTTTTGCTTGAAAGAGGCTTATGAAGAACCGAAGTTTTGTTCCGAAAATGCGGAAGAGGTGTTGCCATCTATTGTGGTCAACCTTCCACATTCCAGACTTTCGTGCGCAGAGAGATTTGATTCGGGCATTAAATGTTTATAATACCGCTGCGTGCTTCTATTTCTCCTACCATATGTAACCATTTTACCAGTTTCGGCCATGGAAAACGCGGGTAACTGAAACGATGACGTCTATGTTAGAGACTCTCG
The DNA here is from genome assembly GCF_055883805.1 of Amblyomma maculatum. Taxonomy (NCBI): domain Eukaryota; kingdom Metazoa; phylum Arthropoda; class Arachnida; order Ixodida; family Ixodidae; genus Amblyomma; species Amblyomma maculatum. Next base: position 150,757,451 of record NC_139345.1, on the reverse strand, counting down.
CAAACATGTTCTGCACTCATCCTATAAGCTATCATGTTTGCGTAGCCTGTGTAATATTAAAATTGCGGAACAATACCTTGCGTACGATTATTTAACATGGTTCGTCAGCGAGAGACCCTTACTGCTAGTTCACGTCTTTCGAACTTACAAATGTCATATTTGCGCGCTTGTCAATCTTTATCATGGAATTGTTGCCCAACTGATCCACATTGTGTCGTTTAATAGCCTCAGCGCGATGGCAGAGTGGTTAGGGTTCCCGACTACTGTACCTGAGTACCCGGGTTCGAGCCCGATTACCGGCAGCTGCGTTTCGATGCAGGCGAAACTGAGAGGCGCCCGTGTCCTGTGCAATGTTATTGCTCCTGAAATATCCCCAGGTAACCGAAATTACTTCGTAGCTGTTCACTACGGCACGTTAAAGAACCCCAGGTGGTCGAAATTTCCGGAGTCCTCCACTACGGCGTTTCTCATAGCCTGAGTCGCTGTGGGACGTTAAACTGCATCACCGCACCAAACCAAACTTCATTCCCTCCGCTTTTGTTTCTACTTTCCTCCCTTATCTTACGGTGTCCTTCAGGTGTCCACGGAGTAAGTGTGTCAAATACTGCGCCTTTTGTTCACTGTAAAATAATTATGCGACACGTTAACAAAGCACACTGCTGGAAGTTTATGCATATATATATATATATATATATATATATATATATATATATATATATATATATATATATATCTGAAGGCGAAGTGAAGAGTGCAGGAGCGAAGGGGAAGACGATGACTACCTGCATCTGAATTATTCTTGGAGTCAAAAATTATATCATTCACGGCAACTTGGAGATTTCTCTAACAATGCTGCGATTCCGTACCCCACCTTTAGATTTCTACCTTGACCGGTCTGTTTTGGCATTTTCTCCAGTCTGCGCATTTTGCGGTGAAAAGGAATCATTAGATCACTTTTTACTGTTTTGCCGCCGCTTCACTGCGTTGAGAAGACAGTTGATGGAAAGGCCATTACAACAGTTTAGGTAGCCCGATATTGTTATCATTTGGCGCCACCATCCTTGGTCACAGTCACAGATTTGTTTTCACCTCCATGCAAATTTTTTTCACTGGAATCAAATCGTTTGCCTTGCTAAATATTAAAACATCACTTGTTCTACAGTTGCAGTGTCAGTCTCCGTCTCCCGTTTCTGTTACCACTTTTCTTTTATATCTCACTTATTTCCCGTTTTATTCCATTTCCTCTATCTCTCAAATCACTTTGTTTATGCAAGTATACTTCAAAAATTTTCTTTGCTACCCAATTCTCGGCCGATCTCCCTCTGTGGGTATGTGTCATGTTATTTGGTCAACAACAACAAGAATGACGACGATGAAGATAGAATAAAGCTGGGCGTTCGAAAGAACGGCTGCGTTTCTGCTTGTTCTCAGTCACAATGGCGCAGTCAACCAACTGTGGGCCCGACCTGGACTTCGCCGACCCGCTCCTCCTTCAGCTCACTCGGCGCCCGGAACTTCTATTCCAACCGAGAACGGTGTCCATGCCTCCTTGGCGGATTCGACTCTGGCGGCCCTCCTTCCTGAAGTGTTCTAAACCCTGCGGGAGGCATGTATCACTTTCTGCGCAGCGCTTGGCCGCGTCTTGATGTTTTCTGGGTGCCCAGTACCATCAGTACCGCTTCCGGATTTCCGTGGCTTCTCTGATGACGCCAAAGCGTGGGTTGAACGTGTCGATGCTGCTGCCCGGCGTTTCGCCTCGTCTCCAGCCACCACGCTCGCTGTCGCGGAAGATCATCTCCGTGGTGCCACCCGCGCCTGGCACCAGCCCGAAGGCCGCCGCTACACCACTTGGTCGGCCTGGAACTCTGCCTTCCTTGCTGCATTTACACCCCTGGCCAGTGCGCACGACGCCAAATTCACGATGATGAGATCGCGCCGCCAGGCTCCAAATGAAGACGTCCCCCTTTACATTTATGATAAGGTCCGTCTTCATCGGGCCTGCAACATCGAGTGTCCCGTGTCTGCAGCCAAACAGTACATCGTCGACGGTCTTCACGATGCCACCCACGCATCGATTATGTCCACACTTGACACTGACAGCCTATCCATCTTTGTCTACTAAGCGGCCTCCTTTCATGACACTGCCAGTCGTCGCGGGGCTCTTGCTGCCGCCGGGACATGACACAGCACCAAAGCAACGTCGCGGTTGCTTTTCGTGCGGACAACATGACCAAAGGTACAAGGATTATCCTCATGCTACTACCCGCCCACGCATACAATTCCAGAATCACCCTCTTCCCTTCCTGCCGGTGCATGTTGACGGCATCGGAGGGTTGACCGCACTGGTTGACACCGGCGCTCAGAAAACGGCATTGCTTCAACGTAACGCACCTGGCCCGCTGAGTCAATGGATCTTGTCTCTACTGCAAGGCTTGGGGGGAAGCGCCATTCTCGTCCGTGCAGTCGATATTTGCATACGGACTGAGGCTGGTAGCAAGGTCCTGGTGGGCGTCCCGGTGTTTGCGGACTTGCCTGCTGACCTCATCTTGGGCGCAGACTACCTCATGTCCGGGGACGTGACTCTGTCAATCTAAAAAGGCGAAGTGCAGCTCCGCGCATGCCGTACCGCCCCTAGCCCACCCGTGGACGGGCATACTGAAGGTGAACCTTCCGGTCCTCAACCTTGGGTGCCCTGCTGCACCAGCACAGGGCAATTTCGCGAAGAATAGTGCACACCTTCCTTGCACTGACTTGACTGTCCACCATACAAGAACCGACAATCACCAGCCTATAACCATTCCGCTGCGGCGCTACGCAGAGCGTGAGCGAACAGTCCTCGCTGGGCAGGTACGCGACATGCTGGCTGGTGGCGTCGTAAGACCCTCCCCGAGCCCTTGGGCAGCCCCTGCTGTTCTAGCACGCAAAAAACGGCACTCTGAGGTTTTGCGTTGACTACAGAGAGCTCAATAAGCACACGATACCAGACTCTTATCCGCTTCCCCGTATCGACGACGCAATTGACGCCGTCCGACATGCCAAATACTTTTCATCTCGGCCTGCGCTCCGGGTACTGGCAGATCAATGTCGCCGAAGAGGATAAACATAAGACTGCTTTTCGCACCCCTACTCGGCTGTACGAATTCAATCGCATGCCCTTCGGGCTACGTACAGCTTCAAGCCCTTACCAGCGCGCTATGAGCATGGTGCTTGGCTCTCTCAAACACCACGCCTGTGGGGTCTACCTCGATGACATTTTGGTCATCGGCAGCAGCGAAGATTAGCATCTCCTGAATCTGGATAATGTTTTTGTCTTGGCATACCAAAATGGCTTCCGGCTAAACCTTGAGAAATGTACGTTTGGTCTGTCGGAGATCTCCTACCTTGGCTACAAAATTCCTGCGGAGGGCATTCACCCGCTCCCAGAGCGAATAGAAGCCATCACAAATTACTCCCCAGTCGGAAAAAACAACAGAAAATTTTCTGATGTTACGACAAAATTTCTGTGCGGTTTTTGACGGGAAACCTGTTGAGACAACAGAACATTCAGTCGTACCATCAGAAAATTCAGTAGTTACAACAGAAAAGTGCTACAGAACTACAGACAACAGAAATATATTACTGAAACACTACAGAACTACAGACAAATGTGATGGTTACGACAGAACTACAGAATATTTTGTCGTATTTTTGACATAGTTCTGTAGTTTTTTTCGACTGGGTCCACACCTAACAGTGTGAAGTAGCTGCAGACGTTCTTTGGCAGGGCTCCCTATTTACGAAAATTTGTAGCCAATTTTGCCACCACAGAGGCTCCCCTCACAAATTTGTTAAAGAAGAGAGAGAACTTTATATGGGGTGAACGGCAGCAACGAGCCTTTCAAGCGCTCAAAGATCAACTGACTCAGTGCCCAGTACTTACCCACTTTCGCAATGACTGGCACACTGAAGCCAGCCAGGCCGGCCTGGGGGCCGTCCTTCTCCAGCGCGACTCACAGATTGCTCAGCACGTCGTTGCATACGCTAGTCGCAAACTGTCCGCTGCTGAAAGCCCACTCCAACGAGTTAGAATGTTTGGCGGTGGTCTGGAGTGTCGACGATAAGTTTCACCACTACCTTTTCGGGCGTAAATTGAACATCTTAACAGATAATTCCGCAATCGCCTGGATGTTCACGAAGCAGCACTTCAAGCACAAGTTCGCTCGCTGGATAATCACGTTCCAAGAATACAAATATGATGTGCGGCATCGGGCCGGGCCACTTAACCGTATTGCAGATGCTTTGTCGTGGCGACAGCTACTCTCTGGCTCGGTACGGCGAACGTTGGCTTTTATTTTGACAGCAGGATATAAACAAGGCCCAAAGCGAAGACAGAGTTCTGGCGGCTTATCATGGCTTCCCTTGGAGGCACTGGAAGCAACTCCAAACTTGTCGTGCGCAACGCTACGCTATACCACCGACATTGGCTCAAAAACCGCAAGAAAGAACAGCACCTTCTGGTACTTCCTGCTGCTCTGCGCGGGCAGGTGCTCCACGCTATTCACGACTCCCCACAGGAGGGCACATTGGTCAGTGAGCCACGATGCAAAAGACGCAGCAACTCTTCTGGTGACCCAAGATGAGCAGCAACATCCGCGCGTACGTTGCCAGCTGCAAGTCTGCCAGCAGTACAAGAAGAGTCTTCCAGGTTGTCTAACCTGGCTTCTAACGCCAATCCCTTTGCCTGAGGCTGTATTTGATACCATAGGGATCCACCACATTGGACCTCTGCCGACATCAGGAATGGGCAACCGGTACATATTGGTGGCTGTAGATTATCTGTAAAAATTTGTAGAGGTTGCTGCTGTACCCTCTCTCGCTGCACATTACGTCATTGAATTTTTAAAGACCGGTTAGAATGGCGGCACGGGCTTCCAAGAAAACTAATATTGCACCGCTCAACCACCTTCCGTAGACGTGAAATCCGTACCTACCTGCGCCGGACCGGAGTTGAGCACCACTTCGCATCGGCGTACCACCCTCAAGCGAATGTTCTCACCGATCGGACAAATCAGACCATACAATCGCGACTCACTCCTTTCTGCATAAATAACAAAAACGGCGAGGCAGACTAGGACTAGTCCCTCCGAGCAACGGCCTACGCTGTCAACACTTGTGTGCAAATTTCTGCAGAAACAACGCCCTATAAGATTGTATACGGACAACAGCCTCAGCTTGCAGAAACGTGCAACGTGGGAACACCTATTAACATCGGGACCCCTGTACCCCGACAGGCAGCTTGTCAGCGCATCAGGACGGAAGCACGGAAAAGAGCGTCTCGTGCGCAACAGGCGCAAAAACGCAACTATGCCGACATCGACCAGCTGCTCACTATAGAGTTGGAGACGAGGTCTGGTTGCGACGCGGCCTACAGGGCGTAAGCTGACCGAGACATATGATGGGCCCTGCGTAATTACCGAGCGCCTAGATGACAATACATGAAGTGTGTGTACTGCAGCGTTTCAGGCAGGATGGGACGGGCGGAGAAGAAACAATTTCGCAGTGCACGTGTCGCGGTTCATGAGAAGGGTCGTTCTCCTGCAAGACTGATTAGAAGAAGCCGCCTAGAAGTAACTGGCACTGGAGAAAGATATATATATATATATATATATATATATATATATATTAATGACTTGGGCACTTGGGCGCTTTAGAAGCGTTAGTTGCGTCGACACTGAAATTCGACCGCCTCGAGCTGCGGGGACGCTTCGATGGCACTTGAATAAATTTGTCTGGCTCTTAAGCAGACTTCGCCGCAGCATCTATACAGGTAATGGCAGACGAAGTATCTGAGCTATCAGGAAAATCATCCTGACCTGTAGGCATCAGCCGATCCCAGCTTGCGGTGAAGGACCAGATGAGTGTTGTAGATGAGCATCAGAGGGTGAGAGTCCTGAAGCACCTGGTGATGACAGGTGACCGCATGATACACAGGTTGGGATGACGGGTGATAATTGCAGAGCTGGCACAGTCTGCAGAGGTAGGCCTGACGCGATGTCAGAAGAACACACAGGTGATGATCCAGGATGCTGCATCGGTGGAGCCGCACCCGCCGCTGATAACATGTCAGGATCTTGCAATATAGGCTATTCGGGACATATATATCGACTATTAAATGGAAAATCAAACAGATTTCGCAGAGACGAGCAGGCAGCCTGACAGCTCTCTGACTTCTTCCTGGCACTGGAAAATCTCTCAGGTGAATGAATCACCAAGGCCACGGCGAAACGCCCAAGTGGCAACGATCCCAGGAATCTCGCCCAAAGAGCAACTTAGCACTCACCATGAACGAGACAATGTGAATATATTATCGATGCGAACTTCTTCATGGCTCCGCAAGAGGACAGCCAGGAAAAACAACACTGTCATGTGCAAAAAATGCGACAGCAGCGATGTGCGGTGATGCATTTAAGAACCGCAGTCGTAGCCGAGTGTAATGTAGTCCTCTGCCGACGAAGTTAGGAGTACAGGAGCGAAGGGTATAACGACGATGAAGAGAAAATAAAGCTGAGCGTTCGATAGAACGGCTGCGTTTCTGCTTGTTCTCCGTTGCAATGTATGTATATATATATATATATATATATATATATATATATATATATATATATATATATATATATATATATATATATATATATATATATATATACCGGGTGTCCCAACTAACTTGAACCAAGGGATCTAAAATAATACATTTGAGGTATGTCAGTGAAACCAACTGCATTCAACTGCCAGCCTCCTTGCGCACTACAGGCAATTTTTTGTTTTGCAATTACTTAATTAGCTAATTATGGTAATTTTTCTAATTGATTAAATATCGACTTTAGACCAAACATGTGAATTGGAAACTTGCAGAGCACCTTCAGAAACCCCCATTCCATTAATTGCGATAAAGAAAGTCTCACGTGTATCTTTTTTTCTGGGCTCAAAAGAAACCCCGCGAAATACAAATAATACCACGTGACTAGTGCATTTGTGCGCCGCGATTGTGGTGCTCTCAGTCGTGATTTGAGCGAACGAAATTAGCTGCGGCCATGTCTCTTTGCCCCGTTAAAGCGGCAGGCCGATATGCCTGCGATGGCTTCTTCGCCAGCGTCCGACAGCCGGCCCACGTGATGGTGCAAGTAGCACCGAGAGCAGCGAGCCGACACCACCGGGATTCTAACAAGGCTAACAAGGCCTGCTTCTCTCCCATCAGCGAACTTTACGGCAAACTGATGAGCGATAAGGTATCAGCCACTGAATCTGCGCATACAGGCTTGGGTAAAGGGGCGAGATGACATGTTATTCGACTAAAATTAGCGCTGCACCTTCATTTGCCGGTTCTTTATCGTCATCCGCCTGTCGTGATGTAGGCTGCTGCGGTGCACAGGCCCGGCCAAGATCGCGGTGACGACGGGCGAGCTCGAGCTCGCTCCAACCATCGCCAACATTTCTGCCTGCCGCTGCAACGGCACCATCGGGTCACGGCCGCAGCTGATTTCGTTCGCTCAAACCACTACTGAGAGCACCACGATCGCTGCGCTCAAGTGCGCTTGTCACGTGGTATTATTTATATTTCGCGGGCTTTCTTTTGAGCCCGGAAAAAAAGATACACGTGAGACTTTCTTTAAAGCAATTAATGGAATGGGGGTTTCTGAAGGTGCTCTACAACTTTCCAATTCGCAATTTTGGTCTAAGGTGAATATTTATTAAATTAGAAAAATTAACATAATTAGCCAATTAACTAATTACAAAACAAAAAATTGCCTGTAGTGCGCAAGCAGGCTGGTCGTTGTATGCAACTGGTTTCACTGACCTACCTCAAATATATTATTTTATAACCCTTGGTTCAAGTTAGCTGGGACACCCGGTATATTTACAGGGTAAGAATACAATCGGGAAACAGAGACACAGTCAGAGAAAAAAGTCACTCGCAAACCCCCAGCTCCATCGTTCTCTTCTTTCTCATACACCTCCCATACACTCATGTGCCATGCGTGCACCGCGCATCCTTTTCTTCCCTACCATATCTTTCCACTGGTTAGAAGAGGGCACTCACCGTGTGCGATCAAACACACACACACACACACACACACAAAACATGGATTATAAAGGGAATGGACGATAACAATAACACACAAGGCCACATTACTAAACCAAACGGAAATCTCAAAATAACATCGCAGTCCAAGTCTAAGTCCGGGTAGGCTGCTCGATGCTCAAAATGTCTGCAATTGATACCCTCTCAAGGCAACCGCCGCTCACTTCAGTGTGCGAAGATATCCGGGTTCCAGTTTCACACAGTGCAAACACCACGGCGCGTAGAAGCTGATGAGTGGGCCGCGCGGGTTGTTGGCCACCTGGTCGAAGTTAGACTGATTGAGCTTGAAGACTTTCAGCTGGACGCTGACACCCATGGCCTCAATGTCGATCTCTGGTAGCGTGGACGCGGTGACCTGCTCGACCTTCGGCACCTTGAGCTTGTCCTCGTTATACTATTCATCCTCCTTGCATGATGAGTCCTCATCCTAGGACCACACTTTCACGGACTGGTCTTCCTGGTCACCCTCACCACTGCTACCCTTTGCGGCCTTGGTCTCGTCCTGGTCTCTCACTCGACGCCCTCAGTTTTCATGTGCTCGTGTAGCTCAGGCACCAGCTTGCACTTGTCCACATCCAGAGTCGGTTCTTTCATCACGGTGCATGCATTGACTGCCAAGTCTGTGTAACCATGACACCTTACCTGTAACCACGAAGACGAAACTAAAACTGCTATACCAGCATTCAACATGAGCACCTCGAGTTTTTAGACGCTTCGCTCCCCAGACACACATCTGCCCAGTCAAGTGTTGATCTCGATGAGCACCTACAGGCGCTCCGCACCTTCAGTGAAGGAACCGTCCTCCTGTGCAAGGTGGTCGCCAACACCATGCTGTAGCTTTTGCTTCTTGGACAATTCCAGCAGCTCCGTCTCAAGCTACACCAGCCACTGCGAGTGTTCCGGACCACCATCCACTTTGACTACAGGTAGCAGATGCTCCAGCAGCTCCCGCTCCTTCCATTAAAACACGGCCAACAAACTCTCTTCTGGGCTCTGGATTTTCTTCGCGCGCCTTGTCTTCAGCGCCTCCGATTCCGTGCTCAAATCCTTGGCTTAAGCTCCGGCCTTTCGTTCGTGTGCCTGCATAATCTCTTCCTTAGCCTTCTTCGCCGAATATATCAGTCACTCGGCCTCCTGGACATCTGCCACGAGCTTCTTGCGAAGGGCCAAGGCTACCGACTGCTGCTTCCTTTCTCCATCCAGCTTTGCCTCAGTTCCCGCATCTGCTTGGCGAGGGTCCGCCGCATCTCCTCGGCCTGCTCATCGCGCGCCTGCAGGTCGCGCTAGTGCTGTCTCTTGAGTGTTTGAATGATGATGTGCAGCCGCAGCTTGACGTCCTCGACCAGCTGCAACTCATCCTCCAGCTCCTCCAGGCAAGTCTTCTGTGCATCCAGCTGGTTCTCCAAGGAGCGCTAGGCCTTCTCCAACTCATGCACATTTCAGTGTGCGGTGCCTTGCGATTCCACCGGGACGTGCTTCTCCAGCTGCAACTGCTTGTGGCACCGCTCAAGCTCTTCGAGCCCCCGAACCAGGGCCAGGATACGAGAATGCTTCTCGCGCCACTCCCGCTCGGCAGTATCCCGCTCGGCGGCCAGCCGTTTCGGCACGTTCTTCTCCTGTGCCAGCAGCTGGTCAAACTTGCGCTGATTCCTCTGCAGCTTCAAAACCTTGGCCCTCTGGTTTTCAAGCTCGATGGTGACGTCCTCGATCTCGGTCTGGAGCTTCCGCTTGGACTTGTCCAGCTTGTCGTTGAGGGCCCGCAGTTGCTCGAACTGTTGTTGCTGCGCCTCCATGTCATTCTGAATCCGCTTGCGGGCATCCTCCGCCTCGCCCTCCTCGTCCGCCTTCTTCCTGAACACGGCCACCTGCTGTATGAGGGTGGCGATCTGCTTTTCCAGGTTGCGCTTGGCCTCCCCCTCCTCCTCTTACCTGCTCTTGGAGAGCCGTGCGCTCGCTCTCCAGCTGGCAAAAACACGAGCTCAGTGCCAGCTTCTGCTTGGTCTCTTCGTGCAGCCGTTCCTGGCTCGGCGTTCTATGTCTTAAAGGCCTGTGCACTCTTCAGCACCTGAGAGGCACACGACTCGAGCTCCTCAAGCCCCTCGTTGGCCTGGACGAGATGGCTCCTCGGGCAGCGCAGGGCAGCAATACTGCGCGCCACTCCAGGTCGGCCAGCTTCCTCCGTAAGTGGGCCTCATGATTGTGGCCCTGCTTGCGCAACTTGCCGGGTGCCTCAATGACTAGACAAAGCGGCGGGGATCGACTCAGCGAGCCCACGACGTACCTTGCGCTGGACCTCGGGATCCCTAAGGCATCAAGAAAGGCCTCGGTGCCGATGAAGGACACGGCGTTCTGAGGCGCCCCCGGCAGCGACTGGAGCGCCAACTGCTGGATATCTGCGGCGAGGTCCTGGAGGCTTTCCAGAGACACTGCCGGTGAGCACACAGGAGCTGGTATTGTTGCCTGGGAAGCGAGATCTACCGCAAGTCTCGTTTGGCGCTCGGAGCTGGGCGGGAGTGATCACCATCCCGCCGCTGCCACCAAAAATGTTAAGGGATTGGAATACACGTAGAACATATGGGGTAAGGATATGATACTCAGGAGGCAGACTCATACTTGATAGGATCACACTGAAACAATCGCAAAGGCAGACACAGCCACTCGCACACCACCGGCTTCATCGTTCTCCTCTACGCTCTTGCCTCGCGCGCTAGCTCCGCGCTTCCTGCTCTTCCGCGCCGTTGTATCTTTCGACTGGGGAGGGAGGGTGTAGAGGGAACTCACTGTGCGTTCGACCACACACACACAAAAAAACGCCGGCTACACAGGGAATGGAAGACAACAATAACACAAGGCCGCAACAACTCGCAAATCAGAAACCTCCAAGTAAAATAGCAGTCCAAGTCTAAGTTCGGGGAGACCGCTCGACACTCAGTATGTCAACAAGTGATACCATTCAGCAGCAATGGCCGCTTACTCCAGTGCGCGGTCGCAGCGCCATGGTTCTCAGCTTCCCGTTTCACGCCGTGCTCACATCACAGCACGTAGAAGTTGATGAGCGGGCCGCGGGCATTGGACCACCTGGTCGAAGTTGGACTCATTGAGCTTGAAGACATTCAGCTGGACGGTGATATCCATCGCCTCAATTTCTACCTCTGTTAGCGTAGACATCGTGTCCGGCTCGACCTTCGGCTTCTTTGGCTTGTCCTCGCCCCCCTCTTCACGCTCCTTGCTCGATGGGGAGTCCTCATCCTCGGTCTACTTTCACATACTGGTCTCCCTGGTCACCCTCACCACTGCTGACCTCTGCAGCCTTGGTCTCGTCCTTGATCTCTCCCTCGACGCATTCAGTTTTCTTGTGCTCAGGTAGCTAAGGAGCCAGGTTGGACCTGCCCACGTCCATAGTTGGTTCTTTCATTCCAGTGCATCCATTGAGCGCCAAGTCTATGTAAGCTCATGAGATCTTCCCACTACCCACGAGGACGAAATCCAAAACTGCTATCCCAGTCTTCAACATGAGCACATCGATTTTTAGGACGCTTCGCTTTCAGACACAAATCTGTCCAGCCGTGTTTATCTCGTTGAGCGGCGGCAGGCGTTCCACATCTGCAGTGGAGGAACAGTTCTCCTCTGCGAGGTGGTCGCCCATTCCATGCTGTAGCTGTTGCTTCGTGAGCCATTCATGCAGCTCTCTCTCAAACCACACCAGCCACTACTAGTGGGTCAGGCCACCATCCACCTTGACTACAGGTAACAAACGCACCTGGAGCTACCGCTCCTTCCACAGTCACGCGGCCAAAAACCTATCTTCCAAGCTCTGCACTTCCCTCGCGTACCTGGTCTTCAACGTCTCCAGCTCCTTGGACTTCGGCTTTTCGATCGCGTGCCCTCATGGCCTCTCCCTTAACCACGCACCTGCTTTTCGAGGGCCCGCCGCTATTCCTCAGCCTGCTCGTCGCGCGCCTACTGGTGGCGCTCGTGCAGGGCTTAGAGTGCCCACAGGGTGACGTCCAGCCGCAGCTTGACGTCCTCCACCAGCTGCAGCTCATCCTCCGCCTCCTCCAGGTGCGTCTTCTGCGCAGCCAGCTGGTTCTCCAGGGACCGCTTGGCCTTCTCCAATTTCATGCATATTCCGGTTTGCGATGCCTTGCAAGTTGACCAGGTCGTCCAGCTCCAGCTGCAGGTGCTTGCGGGACCGATCAAGCTCTTCGAGGGTGTCGTTGCGCTCCTCGAGCTCCCGCGTCAGGGCCAGGATACGGGTCTCCTTCACGCGCCACTTCCGCTCGATTGCGTCCCGCTCGGCGGCCAGCCGCTCCAGCACGACCTTCTCCTCCGCCAGCAGCTGGTAAAACATGCGCTGCTTATTCTCCAGATCCGAAATCTTGAACATCTGGTTCTCAAGCTCGACGGTGACGTCCTCGACTTCGACCTGGAGCTTGCGCTTGGATTTGTCGAGCTGGTCGTTGAGAGCCTACAGTTCCTGGATCTGCTTTCACTGCACCTTCATGTCTTTCTGGAGCCGCTTGCGGGCATCTTCCGCCTAAGCTGCCACCTCGCCCTTCTCGTCCACCTTCCTCATGAGCTCGACCACTTGCTGAATTAACGTGGCATCTGCTTCTCCTGGTTGCGCTACCTCTCGGCCAGCTGCTTCCGTAAGCGGGCCTCTTGTTCAGGAGCTCCGCCGCTGCCCCTGACACGCCATCTTCAGGGCAGCAGGCATAACGCATCGAAACTAATTCGCACCACCGAGCTGCCCCTGCCACAATGGGGGCAGCCAGTCTGGCCTAAAAAGCATCTAGTCGCTGGGAGAATAGTTCCAGGAAGTTCGAGCACCAGCATCAACCTGCTGAGAAGGACAGAGCTCCTCCGACTGTCTGGGCCTAGAGGCGCCAGCCACCGCGACTTCGGTGGCATGGGCTTGTGGTGAACGCCAGTCGTCCGCCACATCGGGAGCCTGGTAAATGAGCAGGTGTTCGGCGTTATTCCACCGCTGGCACTAAAATGTTATGGGGTAGGAATACACTTAGGAAACAGACGCGGTCGTTGTTGTTCTCTAATTTGATGGCACATGCCCACACAGGGGGATCGTCTAAGAACTAGGGTGCAGAGATATTAGATCTGGAGATGGATAAATACATTTCAAAAAAAGAAACTATTGATACGGAATAGAGAAGGAAAGTGAAAGAGACAGAGTCACTGGCACACCCCCGGCTCCATCCTGCTCTTCCTTCTCCTTCATCTCCCATCCACGCGTTTACCTCGCGCGCTAGCACCGCGCTTCCTTTTCTTCGCCATCGTAATAATATATGTAGATAGATATGAAAGAGCAAAAACACAATGCCTGTACGTATGCTTCCTCGGCAATCATGTTACAGTACCTGGATCAAGAACCTAACAGGATCAGTGTGCGCTCTCTGCTTAATAGCCGGTATTACACTAAAGTCACAGTCACTACTCTGCTTAATGCATTCCTTCTTTTCCTGCATGTGTTTTCTTCTTCCTATATATTCGCTTATGTTTTAGGTCCTGTGACGTAATGCAGTCATGGACACGCGCCTAGCCGGACAGAAGCTGCCCCCATTTCTGTTATCTAACCGCTTGCCTATATAACCGTTCGCCTTCTTGAGTAAAGCGTCATTCATGCACCATGCCTCGTCGAGTCTACATGGTGTCAGAAATGGCCGGTTAGCGACCGCGCAGCGCAACCGGCCACTGTAACCGACGGCAGAAGCGCGGCAATCCGGGAGGCCCGAGTAATTGCATCCGACCAGAGCCATGACAGACGCCGAGAAGCACCGCTCCCAGTCTGCCGCCCCGGTCACTTCGCTGCTGCCACCACCGAGGGCCCTGGATACAGCGAGATATGTCTGGCATAGCTGGAAAGCATGGAGGCAAGAGCCCCAGCTCTAATTCTGAACTGCAACCTACCTGGACCAACAATCGAAAGAGGTACAGGCAGCCACGTTTCTCATCAGTATTAGAGAAGACGCACGCAAAACGTACAGCACTTTCGTATTTGATGCTGGAGAGGATAAAAACGACATTGCTGTAGTGAAGCGAAAGTTTGAAACGTTCTACATACCAGCACTACACCTAGCTTACCACGAGTTTCGATTTGGAAGGCGTGACCAGAATGAAGGCGAACATTTTAACTATTGGTTAATTCGTCGCCTCTTGGCTTGTTCTTAAGAGTGCGGCTCAGACCGCACTCTTAAGAACAAGCCAAGAGGATACAGCGAGATATGTCTGGCATAGCTGGAAAGCATGGAGGCAAGAGCCCCAGCTCTAATTCTGAACTGCAACCTACCTGGACCAACAATCGAAAGAGGTACAGGCAGCCACGTTTCTCATCAGTATTAGAGAAGACGCACGCAAAACGTACAGCACTTTCGTATTTGATGCTGGAGAGGATAAAAACGACATTGCTGTAGTGAAGCGAAAGTTTGAAACGTTCTACATACCAGCACTACACCTAGCTTACCACGAGTTTCGATTTGGAAGGCGTGACCAGAATGAAGGCGAACATTTTAACTATTGGTTAACTGAGCTGCGTGTCCTAGCAAAAAGATGTGAATTCGGTGAGCTGGAAGAACGCATGCTAAGAAGCAGAATCATTTTAGGAATGAGAGACAAGAAACTTCAAGAAACATTTCTTTCAAAAAATTCTTCTTTAGCCAAAACTGTTGAAATGTGTCGAGCTCGGGAACACGGCAAAGAGCAAAGTGAAGAAATTCACTCCAGCAAGAACCGTCGAGAGGAGGTCAATTCAGTCTTCTAAATGAAAAGCCGCTGTAACAAATGCGCTCGTGTTCACAACAGTGAAACATGCCCTGCAAAGGGACGCACGTTATTAAAATATTGCAAAAAAACTCATTTTGCAGCTGCGTGCAAAACGAAGCGCGCTAACCTCTGCGTGAAAGAGCAAAACATGGCGTCACTAGAAGCGAATTCAGACGGACAGGCATGTACTTTCTGGTTGGAAACTTTATCGCAAAGCAGCAAGAAAGACTACCGCTGGACTGCAATCGTGAAAATAGAAGAAAAGCCCATTGTCTGCAAGCTTGACACAGGCGCCAGTTTCTCGGACATATCACGCAGCCAGCTGCAGAAGATAACTCAAAAGCAACCCGAAAACTGCGCTGTCGTGCGGAACACATTTTTTGGCTTTCAGAAAAAAAGCAACGAAACGTAGTCACCTTCATGTGACCGGACCCGAGGGAACATTTGAAACGGAATTCTTCGTAATGGGAGATGACATACCCGTGACTCTCAGCGGCTCAGTTGCCGAGAAGCTGCGCTTGGTTTGCAGAATTGCTTCACTGGAGCACCAAGAGATGTACGACGTAGTCAAGCCGTATGAAGACGTCTCCTCCGGATTAGGCGAGCTCAAGGCTTTCGTCCACCACCTGAAGCTCAAGCAAGGTTCCCAAGGAGTGGTCAAAGCAGCACACCGGATCCCGTTCGCAATCGAGGACAGAGTAAAGGCGAAACTGGACCGCATGGAAGCAGCCAGAGTAGTTTCCAAGGTGACCGAGCCAACCGAGTGGTCCAGCCACATGGTTACCGTCATAAAGAACGACAAGGTACGCATATGTCTCGATCCATCTGATTTGAACAAAGCGCTGCTGAGAGAACATTATTCTATGCCAACGCTAGAAGACATTGCACCGTCTCGGTGTGGAGCATAATACGTTTCGACTTTGGATGCCGCTACGGGGTTTTGGCAGATAAAATTGGATGAGGAAAGCTCCAAAATTTGCACAATGAGTACTCCGTACGGTTTTTCCAGGTTTCTACGTATGCCTTTCGGTATTTGTTCGGCTCCGGAAATATTGCAGCGGCCATGCACAAAAGTACTAGAAGGTCTCACTGGCACAGCAGTCGTAATGGATGACATTCTAGTCTGGGGTCGAACTAAAGAAGAGCATGACTCAAATCTTGTCAAATGTCAAGATCACAACTTGAAACTGAACAAAAAGTGTAATATCTTGCAGGAATCAGTCAAGTACATAGGGCACGTGTTGACACGCGATGGGTTCAGCCTGGATCCAGGGAGACTGGAAGATATTTTCCACGTGCAGGCCCCTTGCAACCGGAAAGAGCTACAGACATTCTTGGGTATGGTGAATTTCGTTTCCCGCTTCATTCCTAATATGTCAACGCTCACAGCTTCACTCCGAGAACTTTTGAAAAAGAATGCCGCATGGGTTTGGGAATACAGACATCAAAAGAGCTTTGAAGCACTGCGCGAAGCACTAGCAACAGCTCCCATATTGGCATATTACCAGAAGGGCAAACCAATCACCCTATCTGTAGACGCCAGCCAAAACGGAATGGGAGCTGTGATAATGCAGGAGGGACACCCCTTAACTTACTCATTTCGCTCGCTGACAGAAGCGCAGCAAAGGTACGCGCAGATAGAGAAAGAGATGCTAGCAATCGTCCACGGCAGTGAAAAATTCAGACTCATTTTTGGGCAGCCAGAAGTCATTGTGGAATCTGATCACAAGCCGCTCGAAATTAGTTTCAAGAAGCCATTATTCCAGTGCCCTTCCCGCCTGCAGCGTATGCGTCTAAACCTACAAAAATACCACATAGATGTCAAGTACACTCCAGGAAAACAACTGTTAATCGCTGACGTCTTATTACGTTTTCCTAATAAAGCACAGCTCCGTTGAACAGTGTGCGGATTCCGGCATCCAATATTTCTGGCCGGAGGTTGGATGGCACAACGAGAAGAAAGGTTTACTTGTTATGCCGGAAGTTTCTCTTGTACAGGACTCAAGTGCGAAAAGTTTAAGAGCATGATCCTCCGGCGAAAGCAAGTGGAACAGCGACATCAAGCAAGCGTAAATCGGAGTCGCTGACGAATGGGCTATATCGCTAATCGTGACTAAATCAAGAAACGGGAAGTCATCTTAGGTGTCAGGCGGGGCAGCATCAACAGGCGCACGCGACAAGCAATCCGCAACGTCGTTGTGCTTACGACCACATTTGTTCGCAACCGTTGTGTCGTAGTCTTAGAGACGTAGGCTGTACCTTTGAAGTTGGCTAGCCAGGGTAACGAAAAGCGGTCACTCACAGCTTTTAAAGGTCGGCCGTAGAGATAGGGTTGTAACTTGCTTATCGCCCAAGCTACCGCTGCTTCATTTTCGGTGGTTGAGTAGTTCACCGCTGCTTTTGAAAAAGAGCTGCTCGCATAAGCTATAACTTTCTCAGCGCCATTTTTCCACTGAATTAGAACAGCACCGAGTCAAAGCACTGGCATCGGCATGAACATCCGTTGCAGCGTGTTCATCAAAATAGGAAACTATTGAGGTGGCCTGCAGTCGCCTGCGTAGCTGGTTGAAGGCATCCTCTTGGTCATCGTGCTTCGAAAAAGGCACATTATTTTGGGTAAGAAACGTAAGATGCTCGGAAATCACTAAAAACGTCTCGACGAAACGCCTCTAATAGGCACAGAGACCAAAACTTCTAACGGACATTTTGTCGGTTGGGCGCAAGAACTTTTCTGCAGCAGCAATCGTCTCAGGATCTGGTTTCACTTCTTCAGCATTATTAACATGGCCAAGAAAAGCCGGCTCCTGGAATACTAAATGTCATTTCTGTAGTTTTATCATCAGTTGGCCTGAACGCAGTGCATGTCGTACCATTCGCAGCCGATCAATGTGTTCCTCTGAACTAGCCGCGACAGATGACATCGTCGAGATACACTAGGCACGCTCGCCACTTCAGTGCAGAGCGAACGTCGTCCATCGTTCGTTGGAAGGTTGCTTACGCAGAACAGAGCCCGAAGGGAAGCACTTTAAATTCATAAAGGCCGTAAGAGGGGGGGGGGGGGGGGGGGGTGAATGTTGATTTCTCTCTGTCGCTTTAGACCACTTCCACGGCCGCTCGATGGAAGCGCACTGGGTGCGGCCTGCTGCGTCGCGCCGCCGTCAATAGGCAAGCGCGTCCTTGGGGAGTTTACAGTTGCGCCCGCTATTTCTGCTGAGGGCGCCACTGTTCGGGGACACGTCGCCGCCGGGGTCGCCGGCTCTGAGCGCGCGGTTTGCTTCCTTTCAGGACACGTTCGCCTCGTGTCTGCGTGGTAAACGCAAAATTTTGTGTGCGCGTGTGCAAGCACGTTAACGTTGAGACGGGATGCGTTTGTTTTTAAGGCGAAAGCCGTTCTAGGCTCATGTAGCGGAAATCTGTGCGCAGAAGCTGTGGCTGTAATCTGTGCGTCGCATCTGTACACTGGTGTGTCTGTCGCAAAAGCGGACGTGCAAAGAGGGAGATTAAGAATGAAAATTATTGATGGTGATAGGTAATCAATAAAAGTTTTAAATAGACATTGATAAATGTAATGACTAATGCTAATGACTAATAATGGGTAATAATGACTAAAATGATTTGTAATGACCAGTATATCAAACTATGGCATGTAATGACCGCAATTGATTAGAAATGAGTACAAGTCCTTAGCGATGTGTGGTAATGAATATAGCTAGGCATGACTCATCATTACTGCTAATTACTACGAAATAACCAATATGTGAAAGGATGACATGTAATGACCACTGCTGATTCTAAATGAATAACCTGCTTAGTTATGAGTGGTAAGGGCTACAATGACTACGCAGGCAGACTCATCATGACTGGGAAACGACCAATATATTAAACGACGACTTGAAATGACGAACTGTAGCAAACGATGAGAAGCAAATGATAGGACGAGGGTAGGCTTTCGCCGTCCTCCGCTTAAGAGACATCTAAGAGACCCTCAAATTTTATATGCTGAGCTCGCTTCAGACAAAGGCAGTATCGAGGAGTGGAAATGCACTCGCTTCCTCTGAAATGAAAGCGGCGCTGAGGTTAAAAGTCCGGATGCTGAAGCATAATGCCCTATCAGCTGCCATTGAATTTGCTACAAGGGACAGCAGATTGGACTTGTTGGTGATCAATTATAGGTTAACAGTACAAACAACGTGACGGGAACACAGGAGAAGAGGACGGCCCAACCGCGCTAGTTGTGCCGTCCTCTTTTCCTGTGTTTCCGTCACGTTGTTTAGCCTATTTAGCTACCAGGAAGCTGGCCAGTGAACTAAGATTTTTAACGATGTTTTGTGAAGCAGATGAACACGATGAGGTAACACCAGAAGCTTTTCTCGCAGGTTATGTTGCGAGGACATATCAGAAAACGGTACGAAGCGTTTTTTTATATAACCCACTGATAGCGAGCTGGGCTGGAAATGTCAACTCAACAGTGGAGCGACATTTATGGCTATGGCATAAACCTCTCTCATAAAAGGTTTTCCGTCTGCGATTGGTAATTTTCTTCCTTTTTTGTGTGGCCATTTAATAAGCGTACTCGACTGCTCGCTGAATCTCGGCTGCAGTTGCGCTCTGAAGCGTGAACATTCTTGTGATCGCAGCTAAGAGTTTCACAATAGGCACACTCGATGCGCGTTCTTCCATTGAAAATTACAAACTAGCAAAAATTGTGCGGGTTTGCGAGCAGCCAATAAAAATGGTAATAAAAACTTTCGGCGCATATACATAGCACCTTGAGGCAGCCCGGCTCTATGAAGCGCGCTTAGTTCGGTCATGCGAAATGCGAGAAGCCATGACGGATAGCCTTCTGGCGTAAAAAGTTTAAGGGCTCCAACTGAGTCGGAGATCCCAGGTTATCATGTAGATTTGACCTAACAAACATCTTCCTATTTCCAACGTAACATTTGTCAGAATGGGATAGAAAGGGTGGTTACATGTCGCATTTTCACAGAGGTTGCTCATAGTAGGACAATATATTTTTATTGGATAGCGCTGTCAGCTTAGAACAGGTTTACGTAAATTTGTGTATAAAAGCTGTATGCAGGAATGAGTAAATGGTATGAAAATGACCCACGGAATGGGTAATAGTTAAGTGTTTATGCATTAGGCTACCATGGCAGCTGAACAGCTTCTAATTGTTCACAGCCGGGTGACATTTTCGTATTACAAACAACTTGATCCGAATGCAACATCACGGTAATGCGAGCTCTCCAATCGAGTGGCCTTGATCCACCGTCACATTAAGTTTTTCGGGGTACACTCCAGTATGCATCGTTGCCGAGCAAGCGCTAGGTGCTGACATGGACACACTAGATATGACATTATATACTAATTCGTGTTGCCTAATTGTGTGAAGCTCTTATATCCTCAAAATAAAAGGCTTCTACCACGCCCACGCCTCCCTGAAAGCACAGCCAGGCGCAGCTCTCCGCGCGCGGCTGTCCCCGAACGGTGGCGCCGCGGCGGTGGCGACGGGAAGTAGGCGCCTCCCGCCGGTTTCGGGCGACGTAGCAGGCCGCACCTAGTGCGCTTCCATCGAGCGGCCGTGCCACTTCTATCTGCCAGTAGCCATTCTTGAGGTCCAAGCGAAGAGAAATATATAGCGTTGCATGCCGGCACGAAGAGACACCAGCCCCTACATGTCACAATGGGGCGCACCTATACCGCGGCCGCTCGCTGTGCAGAAAGCAGCAGCGATCAGTTGCCAGCACGGCCGGTAGGTGAGGGCGAAACTTGAGGCAGGCACACCACGGAATAATGCGTAATCATACATTTCGCTTTGCAGCTGACGCTGTCAAAAAGGTAGCGTGTGGACGTTGAGGCGCAACGCCAAAAGGATTCACAATTTGGAAACTGTGAAATGCGACATGTTTTCTACCGCCGGCTATAAATATATATTTGCATTCAAGCACATAAATGTGCTCATATAAATATAGACAATCAGTTTTGTTCACGTGCTTACTAGTTAGCTTTATTCACCTGTTTCCCGATGTGAGGCGAAATTGGTATTGCCACGCCGATGGCGCCATCTCTATAAGTAAAACGCCTGTTTGTAACAATTCCGATTCACATTAGCTCAAAAAAATGTGGAATATATGCGATTCTGAACCTCCACTACAACCACTTTCTTGCAGACCCTAAGCACATCCTGGACTGTTGGAAAGTTGAAGAGCTGGTATCATATCTATAAGCCGACACCTTATCCCCCCCTTCCCCTTTCTATACTTTGTACAAGTTTGCCTAACCCCCTGTAATGCACCGCATCTCTTGCTAATGCGGCATTCAGTAAACAATGAAACGCGAATAGCTTAACCACCAAATATCGCTGCCAGATACCTCGCCATTAATAACCTTTTTTTTTTCTAATGCCAAGGTTAACAGCAATTGTCTTGACTTAACGTAAATGATCAAAGTTTGTTTTGGTTCTTTAACTCATTTAATTCTCGTTTTTTATTGTTATTTTTCATTTAAGGAGGTACAGCACAAGCAACATTTCAATTACAGTGCAAGGAGTTTTAAAATAGGGTTTGGTTTGGTATGGTTTAGTTTGGTTTGGTTTGTGGGTTTAACGTCCCAAAGCAACTCAGGCTTTCTTTAGAGATGCCGTAGTTTAGGACTCCGGAAATTTCGGCCACCTGGCGTTCTTTAACGCGCACAGACATCACACAGGACACAGGCGCCTAGCTTTTTTGTTCCATCGAAAAGCGGGCGCCGAGGCCGGGATTCAAACCCGCATTCATGGGAACAGTAGTCGAGCACCGTAGCCACTGAGCAACTCCGGCGTGGTATTTTGTTTTATATACGAGTCTCCTCGGCAGAGTACTTCTTTTGAACACGGATTTGCGAAGCCAATGCACAGCACCAGATTCGGCTACCCTGTGAACGGTTTCTTACCGAACCGTTAACTGCGGAATGAACATATATAATGCAATTTATAAGCATCCCTGATGAAACAAAGGCATGTGTTGTGCCTTTGTGAATTCCCAATATGGTGTATGTCTGGTCGATATCCTTGTTCATCAATTATGCTCTGGAATGTATTACTAGAAATTGTGTGCAATTATGACCGGTTAATTTACTATCACCATTGCGTTTAAAGGCGACAAATATATTTATTGAGCTTTTGATCTCCTTCGTTGCAACATTATAACTATGCTCTCCGTTCGCATCCAGGGGTTCGAAGAAACACGCCTATGTGTAATGCCGTCCACATCGCGCCAGCAACCAAACACATACAACCTTTCCTGAAAAGGTTTCATGCACTCTTTAGCGTAAACAAATCTTCGTAACCTGGCTGCAGACTTGCCACATTCATCGTCCTGAGATTGGCATCCTCGCGCTAAATGCAGATGCCGAAACCGTGTAACTACTTTTGTAAAGCAAGCGGCAGTTTCACAATCCGCACGCTCCTGTTTGTTATTTCTGTGGTCCTTTCGCCCGCTTTGTCAGCGGCATACGCATTCCTAATGAAAATGTGACGTGTGCTTTAGAGGCAGCGACCAGTTCATTGCTCTATTATGTTTATAATCGATGAAGCTTTGGTAGCAGTCTACATGACATACGCATCCTGGAAAAACAGTTTGGGTGCCAAGAAAATAAACGACAGTCGCACTTGTGCATCGTGGCAACCATATTAAGATTTCCCCTTCTTGATAACGATTCATGTCGAGGTTTGAGGGTCTTTCCTTTTTTACTATTGTAAAACTGTAGCGACAATCCGAAGTTCATCCGTTAACAAAATAAGAGCTATCAGTGTATAAAGCTTACGGCGATCATTCCGTTCATTGTGCCTACATACTCACACTACCGTACCTCCTGCAGAAATTTGCCATTTTTTTTCCACGTGGTTCAACACTTATGCTTACCTTATGGTTGGGAGTCGCTATTCACATTTTTCCTCAATATCCGCTGAACATTGTGTACCCCGTTGAAAATAAGGCAGCGTTCTACAGAGCAAGCTCTCCTATATTGTATGCAGAGGTAGTGCATAAGTTGAATCACCGTGATGCATGGGTCCGAATCCACCATGCATAATTCTGCACCAAGCGCACTAATTTTCATTTGGAACTCTCTGCGTAACGGGCAGTGAGTCCTTAAAGATGCAACGGCTGTTCACCATTGTCGTATTCTACCAATTTTCCAGTCCTTTCAAATTTTCCTCCTCTAAATCAGACGACACCACGGAAAACAAGGACTACCAAAAATATAGATGAGAGCATAACTGCTGACTGCCTTATTGTAACGAGTGAGCCGCAGTTTATATGCTTCTTTATCAATATAAGATCATTGGTGGGAAAGACATTGAGGAGCGTCTAGCCGCAGCAAGAAATTTGATACTGGTGCTGAAGATTAGCCGAAAAATACGGGCCCAGGGCCATAACGCACCTAGCCATGGCGAGCACCACCGAAGTGCAAAACTATTCACATGGTATGTTCGAAGGCAGCGAGTAGCCACGTAAACAACAGAAAGAGAATTGTTCGGTGTTAATTAATTTGAATAGTTATTGCAATTGTAGAGATAACTGATTAGTAATTATGAGAAAAATGACAGCACCAGACGAAAACCTCAGAGGATGTATGTTAAGGTCCCATTACATATATTATGTTGAGGCATGAAAAGGAAAGAAAAATAAAGAGCCTCTGCCCATGCCACTTAGTATAACGGGCTAAGGTCCCATTACAGGCATTTTCTTTTCTTCGTATTTCTAATAAATTATTCTCACAATTGCATCATTATTTCATATTGCTCGACACAAAAAATCTCTGTGCTTTTCTTCACATCAATGGCTTTTGGCCTCCGTTCTATGTATATTATAAAGAAATCCCCATTTTCCTAGCGATACACTAGAAAAACGCGGCCTCTTTTCTAAATATGGCTCTCCAAAAAGCTGGCTCTGAACGATGAGAAACTCCGATGCTGACGTTAACTAGCAACGCCACTGACGATGACAACTCCCCTTGGAGACGCGCTTACGTCATAATATTTGTACACTATGTGTAAAACGAGAGTCAGTTTAATAGCCTAAGGAATATAAATGACTGTCTGCTTTCGTTAATTTTGCTCTGCCTCCACACTTGCAAGCCTTTATCTTATCTTCAAGCGCGTTCCCAGAACAGACCAGTCGTGTAGTGCGCAACCGGTGAATGGAACTTCAAGCAAGCGTTCCCCCCTTATGACTCAACTACCTGCGCATATCAGGAGTAAAAAAGCGCGGCGCATGACTCAAGCAGGGGATAAGCGGCCGCATGGTCGCCTTTATTGCGTTACGACCAAAGCGCGAAGCGCCGTTCGATGGTTGCTCACTTCCGCTGTTGCGATTGATATTTCTACTCTCGAAAGAAATGCATTCCGCAAGACTGAGGTGCTTAATAGCGTTCTTCTACGAAGTGCCGCAGCTGAAGACGCCCTGCTGCACGTAGCATTTGATCTGCCAATGTTTCCTTTCATTACGCGGGCTTCTTTGCTCAGCATCCCAGCCGGCAGTTCGTTCAAGCATTCGATTGCTGAAATTACAGCTAGAACAGAATATCACAAACGTACAGATCATTGTATGAAGCTGCCATTCCATATTAACAAGCTCAGCGTACACATGATAATGTCTATGTATGAATTACCTAAGTTTTGTTTAGGGTTGACGCTTACAAACGAACCTTAATTGTGGGATAGCAGGACCTAGGATTTACCGTACAATGCACGACACCCTTGTGTAGAGTGTTCGAGCAGTGCGCACCAGGCAGGTTGAAACGAGCCTACAAAGCAGCCCGCGATGTTCGAACGACGCGCTTTGGCCTACCTCGGTTGCCGGTCAGTGTGGCTCTCTTTCCACGTAATCTTTGCCTCAAAGAGCTGGAAGCTACGCAGATGGTGCCATTCCATCCCAAATGAGCTGCTTGAACGCTCTGCACAAGAGGAAAGTATACTGAGCATTAAAAGGTCTTTTTTATTCTAATGCCTCTTTATTTATTTCGTAATCATTGCACGCTCATATGACATTCGTTTAGGAGAAAACCGGCTTCAGCATTCACCTATATTGAAACAAAAGTTAATAAACCTACCAACAAAGCTAGAGGCGTCAGTATAGTATTTGGGAATTCCCATTATTTCCTCCTCAGTAGATATTTTTGGGATGACTTTGTAGGCGACGCCTGAAAATACCTGAGCTCGTTATCATCACCATTGTGCACTCGAACAGCGCAGTTGACAAAGCCGGTATCGTCCATGCCTCTCTCCTATGTAGGAGAGTGTTTCGGGTTTTCCAGTATGCATTTCCACGAAATCAACGGCCTTTAATCCGTACAGCGTATTTTCCCAAGCACTTCAATTTAGATGTCACCTTTTTCTTTGTATACGAGATGCTGTCCTGAAAGAAATGTCCATTATGCCGTTCTTTCATGTGAAAATTGTTAGTACAAAAAGAGACGTCGAATGCCCTGTACAACATTCAGATTTCTCACCATTCAGCTTCGTAACATAGGCTGAATAGATAAAGCTTTGCCGCGGTAAACCGCTTAAAGGATACGCAGTAGGAATTTCGAGATTTAATAAAGAATAATGGTTAGTAACCGCATTGATGGCGGTGGGAATGGATCATGTTACTACGCGTTCAATTTCAATACACAAGAATTGCCTCATTTTATGCACTAACCCGACTTGTAACAATTAATAACCTCTCCTTCACAACTAATCCACAGCCACATCGATTCTTACTTTTTAATCTGGAACAGTTGCAATGCTACTTGTCATATGTCTGGCAGTTAGAGAAAGAAGTGATTTTCGTTTTTTCGCCCGCTAGAAGATTCACTTATGCTCTTAGAAATTCCAACAGCATCAGCCGGTAAACCACACATTCTGAAGCTGCAACCCTTGTTGGCACATGAGGCTTAAAATGGTGGGGAGACCTTTTAATCTAGGCCATGGTCAACAACTACTCGTTGGGAGAAGCGGAGATATTGAGCTTTGCTATTTTCCTCGTTCCTGATGCTCGAATAACGGCATGCACGTTCAAGTTTCAAGGCCAGTTGTGGTATATTGTTTTTCTTATGATCATAAAGGAGAGACGTTAGTATCGGCGGCCTTTTTAGATTGCGGTGGAACCAGTTATTTAGAATTGTAATAATTTCCAAGTAGGTCTGCTTATCTGCGCATTTGTAAGATGTGCGAACACGATTTGTATGCACTTAGCTTTGTCAGAGCAACAAGGAAAAGAGTCGTAGTTCATTTTCTTTACTATCTCCATTCTTTTTGCGGTGGTGAGATACGTATTGGAGACGCTCATGTGAACAAAACCTGCCACAATAGTGACAGCAGTAAATACTTTTGCGTTTCGAAGAAGGCGTTCCACAGACATTCCCGCTGGGCTCATCAATAAAGCCACCGAGTGATTCGTACAGCGAGGCAGTCGGCGCCACCAACCTACTTCAGTGTAATTATCAGATCTACGAACTCTACTTATGTGCATTACTGACGAACCCCTGTGCACACAAATTTTCCAGGGCTATCACGGGAGCGGGATAACAATTGGTTTAAAAGAAATTGTAGACGGGCTAGATGGTTTTCAGCTGCAGCTTCTCTCGTGTGCGTGTGTATTTTTTTGCGCTAAGAACGCCGTCTGAAGTGGGATAACAATTACACCTAATCACTGTGTGGCAGACGTTTACACACTGCTCTATCCCACATTTTTCCGGAAGAACAGCTGATGCGGCAAGTTACGCAACTACGCCAGAAACGAATTTTTCAGGTTTTTTTTTTTCCTTTTAGCGCTTTGAGCATGTTTGAGCACGGTAATCAGTGGGTTGCCAACACTCATTGCAACCACTCATCGCTGTAATGCTAAATCTGCATTATAGACTGTCTAGTGTACTGCCGCTACCTCTATCTTCCTTTTCAATGCGGACAGCACGGCTAATGCGTCCCACTCTTACTCTACCCTCTGCCGCGTTCCAGCGGTTGTCCGTTGTGTTCCAAAAGCAAACTTCCATGCGTTGGCTTTTTCGTAACGCTTATGATGTGGAAACGCATGACGTGTGAAATCAGCAAGCAGTAGTAGTTGCCTATGGCTACTAGTCGCTTCAACAATCACCAAACTAATTCCCATCCCTTAGGTAATCCGTTACGAGTTAAATGTAATCGATTACTTCTAATTACATTTTTCAGACTTTGTAAACATTCGGTTACAATTTTAGAAAGTTGGACTTCTGGACTATTCAATACATTTGAATTAATTGACGACTACTATCAGTCACTTTGTGTAAAAACAAGTAGTGATCTACAGCTTACGATTAGGGGCCTCAACTAAGGCAAGAAGATGGGCCTGTCGGAGATGTTTTGCGCGTGGCAAAGTGACAGCGAAAAGGCTGCAGAGAAGCATCACTCGTGGTCATATTCGAGCTAGTGCCGATTCACCGCCGTCCTTACGACAGTTCCCATTTGTCATCACATATATCACGCATCCGCTCTCTCGTGGTCCTCCGTTCTATAAGACGGCTCTGAAACTATGCTTTTCACTATGTTTAATTCAGTCGATTGCACACAGAGCATGAAGCCGTGGATATATCTCAGGAGAGTGCCAAAAAAAGGATTCCTTTGAAAATACCACTGATGCTAGAGTATTCTGTAGTATCATAATAAACATTACGTGGAGGATTCCATGAAAGCAGCGGGTACCATTTTTGTGTTACTAGTTCATAGTTTGCTCCTCAAGGTTTCCTATGAAGTCTCCGGTAAGACTACACAGTCAGAATAAATCGTAAAAAATGTCTAGACAAGTTCTCTTCACCGCGTGCGACGCAGCCGTTGCAAGATATGGTGAGGTTTCGATGTACTAGAACCGAGTTTTATGTGCGAAAGCTTTTGCACGAAGATGAAAACTGATGGAGACGACGACGCGCAATGCCCAACGCGAGAGATTGCTCTGGTCCAAACGTGGGTTGATCGGCTGCGCCGATAGTTAGGATGTTCCGTGCTTGCTTCCCAAGGCATATTCTTGGCTTCGATCTACTTCGGTCCAACAGCATTTTTTAGAGTGAATTTACAAGTAGACATACAAGCGTTGGTTGAATTTGCTGTGTTTTATGCGAGGTTTCACCTAGTCAGTCCGATGATATTATGTGCAAGCACTATTTTATTTACCTGCACCAGGACACATGGGCTGTGACGTCGCAAACTGGGGAGCCAATCAAGGGTCAGGCACAAGCAAGACAACTGCCCGTCCCTAACGATACTATGAGTGTTTCGCAATAAAAAAAAAAACAACATTGCGAAGCTAAGCATACCGGACAATGCAGAAGGCTATGCAACGGAAGGTAGTAGGCGTAACATTAAGACATCGAAAGCATGTAGAATGCGTCAGAGAATAACTCGAGGTAATGACGTTGCAGTCGCTAATTCTAACTAATTCGATTTCAAGGAAACAAATCGTAACAGGGGAAGGCAGGACGTTGGGTGGGAAATTGAGGTTGAGGAGTATGCAGTGGCTGAGTGGGTGCCGCCAGTTTAAGACCGAATTAATTGGAAGATTACGGATGGGCCTTCGCCCTGCCTGGAATATAGCCCTCCTGATGGTGATGAAGAGGCTGAGCGGCTTGGCAAATCAGTCAGCCTGAGCTCATTGGCATTTGCTATCCGAGAGGCGTGAGGTGTAAGGCGCCGTATCTATGCATGGAGCGCCGGCAACAAGCTTTGCTCTTTCAGCAGCGATTTGAAGCGGTCTGGAAAAACCCTAGCGCGTGCAGCTGGCCGTGGCTGATAGAAGTCCCTCAGTGCGACTGACTCCCCCTTCCTCCCATCTGACCTACAAATAAAGTGTAATAAGGAAATATTAATTGAGTCATTACCCCGCTCGAGCAGAATCATACGGCTGTTATGGAAAGCTACACATATTTATCAGAAACTCATAAGTTGAGAAAGCTTTATATCTTTCTTTTATTTGCGCATAGCTGCGTTCGGAAGCATGGGAGTAATTTCTAGGTCACTACAAATCTACTCCAACCTGGGGTAGAAACCTTCAAATACCAAAATTAAGAGAGCGTTTGATTTGTACTTAGTGCTTCTTTATCAAGCGGTCAGTTGCAAAACGTGTGGCCTGCCCATGCAAATTTCTGCGTGGTCTTCTTTCGGGACTGACATGCGCGCGAATGGAAGTCGACGAAGACGGTGATGCACAGCGTTAGTATGTGGCTTAACACTTCGATGGCTTAGGTGCTAATTCAGCTGTCAAGTTCACGCTCGCTTGTATGCTATTTTATCTCCCACCTTTTTTGTTTATTCTGCGCACGTCGCGTGATGCACAAGTCCACAGTTTGACGACGGCTCAATGACTTCAGCGCCACCGCACCTGAGTGTCTTGCCGGAACTTCGCCGGCGCGCTATCTTTCATGGTGCCCCGGTGACTGTAATTTGTGGTTGATTACCTCTGCGCCTGACTGGTTTATTACAAGCATCCACCTAAACCGTAAGAGATAAAAATACGTCAAGCCCTTTCACGCATTCGGAGTGCAATTGCCGCAGGCGATATTTCTAGGACACGTGAAGCACTAGCATTGATGTACAGCCGCCCTGATTTTTAACAATATAGCGCGAGCGTCGACCAAACTGCTGCTCAGCGCCTTGTAACGGCGATAAGCGTGCAACACGGCGAGAGTTCACGCACGCGCATGAAGAGAGAGCGTCTTCTGCTACGCTGTTCGGATCACAGACACACGCCCTGTCACAATATCTGTTTGCGACGTTCACATTCTTGCGCATGCACGAACTCTCGCCGTGTTGCACGCTTATCGCCGTTATAAGGCGCTGACCAGCATTTTGGTCGATGCTCGCGCTATATTGTTAAAAATCAGGGTGGCTGTACAGCCTTTGTCAAAAATATATGGCCCAAAGGGTTCGCTTCTAAGCGCTCTAACTAAGTCTCTGGAAGCAATACTGGGATATATAGGTAAGCCTAGAGAAGAATGGGAACTAGATTAGTCGTCTGCTAGATTCCGAACGGTACAGATGCTTACTGAGCCCCGTTGCGGGGTTTAGAAGCGAAACCCTTGGGCTGTATATTTTTCCCAAAGACTGTACATGTGGCCCAGGCATGAAGGTTCTCTTACGTTGTAATCCTTCCCTTCCCTGCAAAGCCTACATTGAGAAAGTGTTCAGTGTGACAGTTCATCTCTCTACAAGTAACGGGCGACAATTTGCAACAGAGTCGTGTAATTCTTGTCCTAAAGAATTTGTACTCTGGCATTACACGTTTTAAGGGAACTTACATAACAGTGATTAATTGCTTGCCTATACTTCACCAATTACACTTTAGAGGCTGCGACTTGCCGCTGTAATATGTATTTCAGATAAATAATTGTAATCGGCTATTTGTTTATTTGAACATGAAGAAGCTGCAGTAAACGAAGTGAGCTTGGGGGTTTATCTCAAGAAACCTGACCACTTAACAGCTTCCCGCACAACCAGACCTTAAAAAATGCAAGAAATGTCGTGACGGTTATAAAAAAAGTGACGAGAAATAAAAGACCATTATAATGCAAGAGAAGTGGAACTAAGAATAAGTGCCCGGTGCAAGCTGACATCTTGGATATAAAAAACCAGCACGTAACTGAGTGCCAAAGGATTACGTAGGTTACATCGCAATAGAGCAACCTTGCGCCAAGGCTGCAATCGGTATCAGGGTATTGGACGACCGGCTTAATTGAGTGACGTCAATGCATTCTGTTCGAAAGCCAATTGGCGTCTAGCGAAGCTGATAACCGCGACAAAATAGTGATACCGAGTGCCACGTAGCGTGCTTATTAGGTGTGATGGAGGTGCACTTAACGGAGGTTTGTGGAGTCAAGAGATATAAAGGGCAGGATCCGCCTCTCCGCCCTCCATATAAGGCAGTGTCTCGGGCTGTGCCTGGTTGCTGCATCCAGATAACAATTCGCAGAACTCACCATGCGTACTGGATTCCATTGCGTTGTGGCAATCGTTGCCTTCGCTCTCTCCTGTGCAGGTACGGCCCCTCAGTGTTCTCTTGTCTTCCGCAGCAATGTCCCGAAATGATCTAATTGCAGGCAGACATCCTTGACAATTGTGTGCACGCATTCGCTAAAATATAAATGAATGTCCACTGATAGTCCAAAGTGGAAGTATCAGAAAAAGGAAGTTCATCATTAGCGAAAAGAGAAATTCAGGAAATAATTATTGATGATTTCAGTCAGTCCCGTTAAACTTGGTCGTCTCTCAATGTGGGAGGTATTCAAATCCCGTCAGGGGCACCGTAAACGATGGAGAGATCAAGGCAGGCTGATATTTTGGCATGGCAGCAGGCACCGTAAGAATGTTTTGTAAGCAATGTGCAAGGAATTCCCTCTCTAAGAGGCTGATTCACATCGAATATTTTACGTTCGACTAGCATCTAAGAATTGGAAAGGTAACTCGTACTTTAAAATCACCTCTTCTGCTTGTTGTGCATGTACATATACGTCCTGTCAAGAACATTCATGACCAAAATGTTTTGATGCCACTCCAGCTGTGACTTCGAGGGTCTCCATGTACCACTTGAAATACAAAGCTGGATATTGTCATTGATTATGCATGCCGTACCTGCTGAAATTGGTGCCCTCTTCTTTGATTTCTGTAATTATTTTACTGTACTCGTGTAAATTACTCGTTCACAAATTGTCATTTGCTGGTCTTGTCGGCTCCCTTCACGGTTTGCTGTAATAGAGACTCCTAGGGAAGCAGAATCGTTCTACCGTAGACGTCTTTTAGTATTTAAAGGACCTTTCCTTCGCAAGAGTGCTGGCATAGTCGTGGTAATGTGCGTGTGGAGCTGGCATCCAGTATACGCCTACAATAGTGCGTCTCCGGTTGGCTGAATCTCTCAAATATATGTAAATATTGCGCCTTAAAATGGTATTTGCTGTGGCGGTGCCACTAATAGGCTAGTATTGACGTTCAAGATCGGGTCTTACGACAAACATATTCCTCATTCTTTCTCAATGTTCAACAGAAGATGTCGCCTCGACTGTGGCATAGCACGCGGGCCAAAACTTCGTATACCACATTATGTCATATTCAAAGGACATGGGCGTAAAATAGGATTTGGTGCGAGAAGTGAAAGGTAGGTTTTAATGTGCAATAATGTCATAGTGCACAGTTTGCAAATAAAAGTATATCTACTTCAGAATATTTAAATAATATTGCAGTATGATATTTGTATTGTATATGGGTTAGTATATAAACTATGGATCATACCACGAAATACTACGCCCGCCTTCTAGGCAATGAAAATGCTGATCACTGTAAATAACAAGTCTGCATTTCATTTTAGCTAATAGAAATATGACAGCAAAAATTCATTGGACCCATTGAGAAGCTAAAGAAAACGTATAGGGATTGTGAAACTATCCCCAGTCAGTTACATAAACCAGTACCCCCAATATGTTATAAAGGAGCGATGATATTCAAAATGAAGCCTAATTTAGGCTAATTTGACCATCAACGCACAGCAAATACTTTTAACATCGCATATCAAAGTACTGTTCCCTTCATTACAGTATTTGCTTAAAGAACTTTTTTTAAAGCGACGTTGATGTCAAATAGTAATCGGCTGCAATGATAGAGCCTCTGTCATCGTTACCCTCAGTTTAACCATACTTCCTGCAAGTTGAATGCTCCTCGGTACCTCTCCAATTTTGTTGTCTTGTGTCGGCTGCGGCCATCGAATTTCTCAATGGTGATTAGAGGGAAAAAAATCAGGTGATGCCATTTCACCTCGTTACATGCTGTGATGTGAAAAAACACAGGGACGTCTGGCGTTGGTTTTGGTTCGTTTATTATAACGATTCTGCATTGAATTGTTGACTATGACTTGAACTAGGGCTGTGACTAATGTCGCAAGTCATATGCATTGTCATTAAGGCAATATATTCAACTTACCATGACTACATTAGGTATTAATTTGTTATGTGAATTCTGGATTGGATTTTTGGCAATCAGTTGGATTCGGACTACGAGTAATGTGGCTAGTCATTACGCAGTCTCATTAAGCCTTTATAACCATAGCCATAAAGTCATGACTGGAGGCTGTTTTTGTCTTTTTGGCTTGTTATGGGTATTGTGTTGGTTTGCCTTTGGATCTGTCTTTTCGTCATGAATTCTTCGGACTGTCAGTTTATGCGCACGCCACTAATGAGCGAAGAACCGCCTTGAAACCTGCCGTCTCCATTTATGCAAGTTTCTTAAAGTTTTCTTCACCAATGGAATGCTACGAAGACGACGCTTCGTCATTTATTTGTCTAGTGCGGTGCCGAAAAGGCGGATTCTACGTAAGAATCGGTAGATGCAGTTGGTACAGCTACGCGCTTTCCCGTGGCCACATTAAATTGTCCTAATAGCGCGTTTTTCAAGGCATAGTTAAATTTATCGCAAGTGAATGTTTGATGTGAGGCAGGTCTGAAACGACCACAGTATTACTCTGAGGTGTTCCTAACGGAAAGACATGTAAAAGCTGAACACCCGGAATACCCGTTTTGTGCTGAACACTGGACAAGTGAAATATCAAATCGCATCTGGCAGGCATTCCTCGGCTTTTTATGTTGCATGAAGTGCATCGAGACCAGAGTTTTCGTAAAGAAAAATAGACATGATCAAAAGCCTGCCGTTACTTTATTCACGCCAACTTTCCAATTAGTCCCGCCCCCTGACCTTCTCCGTTCACCCATTTCTCCTAGGCCTACCCAGGCTTTACTCCTAACAGCTCCTGCAAGCAGACCTTGAATGGTACCAGAGATATCATCTCTTGTTGCGTGGTACTTTCCGTGGTTGGTATTTTATCACTTTCCGTTTGTTTGGCAAAAAGGATTCCGCACGTGCTATACTTCCAGTGCTTTTACATACAGGCGTTTTACGACAACGATTGCTGTCGAGAAGAAATGTCTTTTGAAAGAGAATAAATTTGTATTTTTTAATATTTATATTGTAATAGGGCGTTTATTGACGCTCAGATGGAGAGCTGTGAGGACAGGACCTTGCAACGGCGAGCCCAGCGTACTTCTTCTTCGTCGCACAACGCACAGGTGCATGTCGATGGCGATGACTATCACAGTACATTTTCCCCCCGGGTAAAAAAAGGAGCCATCCTGGCGACTTATGGCGCGGAAAGCACAGCGGGGTCATAGAATGGCTTCAATCGGTTCACGTGAACTGTTTCACGACCACGGCGACGCAAGTCCGCAGAGGGCGTGACGGGCTCAACTACGTAGTTGACTGCAGATGTTTGCTGGAGGACCCTATATGGCCCGTGGTAGCGAGCAAGAAACTTCTTTGAAAGGCCAGGGGTTGTGGAGGGCACCCAGAGCCACACCAGTGTGTCCGGGAGATATGGCGAAGCTTCGCCGGTATCACGGAGGTATTTTTGTTGCCACTGATTTTCTGTTGTGAGAGAGCGGGCGAGCTGACGGCATTCTTCTGCGTACGTGACGGCATCGGATAGCGGGGAAGATTCGGAAACGTCAGGGCGGTAGGGAAAAAGTGTGTCCATAGTACAGGGTGGCTCGCGCCCGTAAAGGAGAAAGAATGGAGAGAATCCAGTAGTGGCCTGTGTCGCGGTGTTATATGCGTAAGTAACAAACGGTAGAACTTGGTCCCAATTGGAATGGTCGGTGTTCACGTACATAGCCAGCATGTCACCGAGAGTGCGGTTAAAACGTTCTGTCAGTCCATTCGTCTGAGGGTGGTACGAGGTAGCGGTGCGGTGTATGATGCGGCATTCTTTCAGGAGAGCCTCAAGAGCGTCTGATAAGAAAACGCGTCCGCGGTCACTGAGCAGTTCGCGAGGGGCACCATGGCGAAGAACCAGGTTTTTCAGAATAAAGGCAGCCACGTCGCGTGCGGAAGCAGAGGGCAATGATGATGTCTCAGTGTAGCGGGTTAGATGATACACTGCCACGATAATCCAGCGGTTGCCAGCTGAAGTTGTAGGAAGGGGACCGTATAGATCTATGCCGACACGATCAAACGGACGGGCAGGACAGGGCAACGGCTGCAACGAAGCAGAGGACTTGAGAGGAGTTTTTCGGCGTTGGCAAGACTGGCAGGAGCGGACAAAATGGCGGACAAAGCGGTACATTCCACGCCAGAAGAAGCGTAGACGCAAGCGCGTGTAGGTTTTCAACACTCCGCCGTGGGCGCACTGGGGATCAGTATGGAAAGCAGCACAAATTTCGGCGCGGAGATGACGGGGGATGACTAAAAGCCACTTCCTTCCGTCGTGAAGATAATTGCGGCGATAGAGCAGCCCGTCACGAATTGAAAAATGGTGAGCTTGGCGGGCAAGCGCCCGAGACAGACGACCTGGAGAGTGACTTGAAAGAAAGTCCAGAAGTGTAGATATCCACGGGTCGCGCCGCTGTTCCGTGGCCATGTCAATAGTGGCAAGCGAAGACAAATCGTAGGCGCAGATCTCATCAGGCAACGAAGAGGGAGGCAGCGGTGAGCGCGAAAGAGCGTCCGCGTCAGTATGCTTGAGGCCTGAGCGATATATGACACGAATGTCATACTCTTGGAGGCGAAGAGCCCAGCGAGCAAGGCGGCCGGACGGGTCCTTGAGGGACGCCAGCCAGCACAGAGCGTGATGATCAGTGACCACATAAAATGGTCGGCCATAGACATACGGACGGAATTTGCCGATGGCCCAAATAATGGCCAAGCATTCTCTTTCCGTAACAGAATAATTGGACTCTGCCTTGGTCAAGGTGCGGCTTGCGTACGCCACCACATAGCCTCGGATACCAGGTTTGCGTTGGGTGGGAACGGCGCCTATCCCAATACCGCTAGCGTCAGTGTGAATCTCAGTTGGCGCATTCGGGTCGAAGTGGCGGAGGATGGGAGGCGAAACCAAAAGACGGCGTAAAGTGTTGAAGGCGTCATCACAAGCAGGTGTCCATGCGGAGAGGTCGGAGCTACCGGAGAGGAGCTGGATGAGAGGAGCAATAATAGAGGCGAAATTTAAGATGAAGCGGCGAAAGTAGGAGCATAGGCCAATGAAACTTCGTAGCTGCTTCAGTGATTTTGGGCGTGGGAATTCGGCAACTGCACGAAGTTTGGTGGGATCGGGAAGAATGCCATCCTTAGAAACGACATGACCTAGAATTGTTAGTCGGCGAGCAGCAAAGCGGCACTTCTTCAGATTCAGTTGGAGGCCGGCGGTAGCGAGACAAGTGAGAACGTCCTTCAGTCGGAGCAGGTGGGATTGAAAATCGGTAGAAAAGACTACGATATCATCGAGATAGCAAAGACAGGTTCGCCACTTGAATCCACGAAGCACAGTGTCCATGAGGCGTTCAAATGTGGCCGGGGCGTTGCAAAGCCCAAAGGGCATGACGTTGAATTCATATAATCCATCTGGTGTGATGAAGGCAGTTTTAGAGCGGTCAGCGTCAGCCATTGGCACCTGCCAGTAGCCAGATCGTAAATCCAACGAGGAGAAAAACTCGGCGCCCTGCAAGCAGTCTAGTGCGTCATCGATGCGTGGCAGAGGATAGACGTCCTTGCGCGTGATCTTGTTGAGCCGGCGGTAGTCGACACAAAACCGGAAGGAGCCATCTTTCTTAGGTACCAACACAACTGGAGACGCCCAGGGACTGTGGGATGGCCGAATGACACCCCGACGGAGCATGTCGTCCACATGATCAGCAATTACTTGGCGCTCCGAAGCCAACACGCGATAGGGGCGCTGGCGCAAAGGTGCAGTTTTACCGGTGTCGATGGTGTGCTCTACGACAGACGTGCGGCCCAAGTCAGTTTGAGGAAAGTCGAATGAAGAAGCGAAGTTCTGCAAGAGGGCGACAAGTTGATCACGTGGCGCAAGTGGAAGATCAGCATCAATAGCATGTTGGAAAACGTCGGAGGGCGTCGAAGCGGTCGCAACATCGCAAGAGCACAGACTAACGTCGAAGGAGGGGGTTGAGTCAGCAAGAGTGGTGATATGACTGGGATCAAGCTCTTCAAGACGTCCAATGCATTCGCCACGGAGCAGGACTGCTGGGCAAGAAAATGGGTTCGAGGCGTAAAGTGCACTCTTGCCGTCTTGAATTTCGAGAACAGCGAACGGAAAAAGGAGGAAGGGATGACGGGAGGTGGCTTCGGAAGGTGTAAAAATCGCAGTCAAAGGAGTTACCCACTCACAAGACAGTGGTACGAGGGCAGCAGAGAACGGAGGAATGTCGGTGTCATGGGCGACCAGAAGTTTTGCAGTGCGGGGAGGGGTATCACAGAAGGGGGCATCACAGAGGGGGGCGAAGGCAATTTGTGCACGAGCACAGTCAATAACGGCTTGATGAGTCGATAGAAAATCGTATCCGAGGATGATATCATGCGAGCAGTTCGGCAGAACAATAAACTCGATGGGGTACAAGACGTCTTGAATGAGCACACGGGCTGTGCAAGATGCGGAGGGGTGAATGTGCTGTGATGAGGCGGTGCGGGGCGAAAAGTCGGAAATCGGAGTGGTCACTTTGCGAATTCGACGGCAGAGCGCTTCACTGATGACGGAGACGGCTGCACCGGTATCGACGAGAGCGAGAACTGTGGCGCCTTCTACAGAAACTTTGATAACATTAGCGGGACTGCATGGAGGACTTGAGGAATTCGAAACAAGCGCAGTTCTTGCCCCCGGAACTGCGACTGTTAGTTTCCCTCAACGGTGCTGGTAGAACGTCGCAGCATTGGAGAAAGCGATCGGCGCCGAGGAGAATGTGATCGACGAGTGGTATAGGTTTGGCGATCTTGTGGGACAAATTGAGAACCGGGCGGAATCATTTGCGAGCGTGAGTCGGTATCGTACGGGTAAAATCGAATGTCAGGCTGTGAAGGTTGGAGGCGCTGGCGACAAAGGCGCGCAACATGGCCCGGCCGACCGCAGGCATAGCAAATCGGAAGGTTGTCCGTAGTACGCCAAGGTTTCATAGGATGTGGGCGGAACCTTGAGGGTGGGGCTTGAAACGAAGGCTCAGCATGCGGCGGTGAACGGTAGGCAGGGACCTGCACATAGGAGCCAGACGTGGGCGAAGGTGGTGGCCTAGCCGTTACTTGGGCATACGTGAGAGGTGCCGTCACAGGCGGCACCACGGGGTTGGACGGCAAGGCATCAGCGACGTGTTCTTGCACGACACGGCGTATAGCAGGGGCCAAAGATGGAGCCAGTTCAGGAACGAGGCGGCCCGAGTCTTGAAAATGGGGAAGGAGTGAGATTTGACGTGCGACCTCTTCACGAATAAAATCTTTGATCTTTTGATTCAGCGGGCTCCCTTCAGAAGTTGGCGAACCACCCAGGGCTAATGCGGATACGCCTTCGTCGCACACACTGGAGCGGCGCCTAGAAGCGCGCCGCTTTGCGGAGCTCGTCGTAGCTCTGGCAAAGCTTCACGAGTTCACTAACGCTGGTGGGATCTTTCGCTACCAGCATCTGGAAGGCGTCCTCAGAAATGCCCTCGAGGATGTAGCGGATTTTGTTTGCTTCCGGCATGGCCGGGTCGACTCGTTTGCAGAGATCAACGACGTCTTCTATGTAGCTGGTAAAGGTCTCATCAGCGCGCTGAACACGATCGTGTAAACGTTGTTCGGCACGAAGCTTACGCACTGCCGGGCGGCCGAACACTTCCGCGAAATTCTTTTTAAATGTCGACCAAGATGACAGGTCAGCCTCATGGTTGCGAAACCAGAGGTTCGCCACGTCCGTCAGATAGAATATGACGTTACTGAGCTTGTATGAGTCATCCCACTTGTTGTAGGTGCTTACTCTTTCATAGGATGACAGCCAGTCGTCGACATCTTGATCGGCCGTGCCGCTGAACAGGCAAGGGTCACGCTGGCGCACGACGCCAGCACACATGATCGTGGGTGGAACGGCCGGCTGCGTCGAAGTGTCTTGCATGGCGGTCGTAGAGGGTAGTGTACGGCTTCGCAGTTCCAGTTTGGGTGGGATCGTTTCCGGCACCTCCGCCATTTGTAATAGGGCGTTTATTGACGCTCAGATGGAGAGCTGTGAGGACAGGACCTTGCAACGGCGAGCCCAGCGTACTTCTTCTTCGTCGCACAACGCACAGGTGCATGTCGATGGCGATGACTATCACAGTACAATATTACTAATTGCATTACTAATTATTAGCGTAGCCAACAGCAAAAATACTCGCCGCCCATACGGGTTGAATGTGAAAGTTTGTTCAAGGAATTGAAGGCAGTGCCGCCAACGGGGCCCCCGCTGCTGATTTATAGAGGGAAGATATACACAAGATACAAGTCGCCACACTTGCCGCATTTTAGGTTGAGGGGGACCTATTACGGATAAGTCAAATTTGTCCTGGCTAGCACCGGCATGCGGCGGCCACCAGAACTTATACGTTGTTGACAACAGAGATCACGCCTGAGCGTTATAATGCACACTTCGCTTCTGTACCGACTCCTCAATGTGGAGGCACCCTTGGGAGCCACAAGCCGCTACCGCGCTATACCATCACGAAGGGTAATATTTGTCCCCCAATTTAGAATGCTGTTGCAGACTAGCACTGGACAACAAACTCATCTGATATCGCCATACCGGCTGCAAAATTCCTTATCGAATTTTTACCGGGCCGTAAGTGTGGAGACAAAGCAGCATCCCATTTACAAGTTGTTCGTGTCTCAGGTTCCTCCTCATAATAATATTGCATTCTGAACAAAATATTATTTTCCCAATGACAGTTCCCTGTAGAACCATGAGAACTCCACGGACTAGAGTGAGCAAATTTTAGAGATCTCCCCGAAAATTTCTTAACCGTCCTGCCAGGGCATCATGCGGGGGTGCCTAACTGAGGTGCGACATGTTTTGAAATTTTATGGGGGGTGGGGAAGAGTCAAGGCTTTCTTCGCTCGCCCCCTACATAAATGCAGGTGCAAAAAATTAAATTTAAAGCATATTAATTCTAAATCTTGTATAACGTCACCAAGATATAATAAATGTGGAAAAAGGTTGCATGCCAAGACAGCTCATAATGAAAATAAAATAAGGAAAAGGTAAATACCGTAGTCGGTCTGTTAGAGAACTTCCGCTAAATAGCGAGCATGTACCATTTAAGGAAGATATGAGCAGCGCTAAAAGCTATAACGGCTTTGCTATCTTTGAGAAGGCTTTGAATATTCCAAGATATAAAACATAACTAAGTTCTGCTGGTACTAAATACAAATTCCAGAGGCTTCTTCTACGATGTGGTGCTTTAAAGCAATTAAAGGATCAAAAAGATGTATGCACTCAATTATGTACTGACTATAATTAATTTCAAAAACTTAATGCAATGCAGTTGAGGAAGTTTTTATGATATTGAAGATGAGGATTTTTGCTTCATTAAAACTGCAGTTACTCCTATTTATGTTTTCTAAATTTGGCACCTTTTCAAGCTTTGCGGAGGAAAACGTTATTGGACTAGAACTTGATATTTTCACGAAAAACGATGTAAATGAACGGCATGCAGGGGAGGAAAGCTCATTGGCAAGAGTTGAATGTATCTTGCCAGATGGAGGGTTTAAAATAGGCATCTTTGCAGCACGAAACTAATAAAGCTAGTCTGCAATTTTTTTTTCGTCCCCAACCTGCGCAGCTAAAAACGTGTTGCTAGTTTTGCAAAGACATAAGGCCTCCTGCATAGATTTATTAGATAAACAATGATGTTTAAAGTAGTTTTATTGGTCATACAGCCGTGCTCCGAACTTTAAACGCTGCTAAATGAAAAAAGAAAAATGTTAGAGCGTGTTGAGAGATGCAATATTTTTTCAGGTGAAAACTGCTGGGTATCACGTAAATCTAAGGTGATTCGTTTATGTCTACGCATTGACTCAATCCAAACAAAAATTTCATTGAAACCGAAAATGATCTTACGGCCTCGACTACCGTCCTTCTTCAAACACACCCATATTCTCTTCTATAAGTTTGTTCTCTAGAACCGGTATCACTGATGAGATTCCCGCTGAATCAAGTTCCAAGGAGGCCTTAAAAGCTGAGCAAAAGGTATTGCTGAGCATTATTCGCAGATGCTGTTGGGCTGAACCTCAACGGCTCTTGTCAGGAGAACGACGTAAACGACTGTCCTACATTCAAGTTTAAAGTTATTGAGACGGTAAGGACGCAACAAGACACTAACGCCGCGTCCATTCATTGCAGGCACGGTAAAATTTTGACGAATGGCCGCAGTTTTTTTCATGAAAATTACCGATGCTCTGTGATGCTCTGAGTCTTTGGTTAAACAATGCATCACACTTGCTAGAAGGGTAGCGATTTTGTTACTGTAGGAAACTTGCTTGTTCGCTTCGTCTTCTCATATTTACTAATAATGTCGAGTACGTGGAAACAAACGCGATGCGTTTGCTTTGTACCTCTATTCTCGGCATCCCATAACTGGTCGCATTGCGCCTTACGCATACCCCGGCGCCGGTTGTTGTTGTTGTTTTTTCTTTTTGTAATAGCCCTAGTGACCTGGCCGTGAATTCAATCTAGACCTGTATGGCTTGGCTTCAGAACCCTAAATAGCTAAGGCGCATTCTCCAAACTAACAGCGGGTTTCTGGAAACTGAGAAGTGCTTAAAATTATTAAAACAAAACGCGCTAACCCTTTTTTCAGCAGTCCACACATCAAAATCAAAGGATTTGTTCAAGTTATAATGTCATAATTAAACCCAAATATATTTTCGTGTGAAATCTTTCACTGCCTCAAAGTAAAAAGTAGAAAAAGGAAGTAGAGGATGCCATGAAAGCGATGGGTCGCCTGTTTATGTTATTAATTTACAGTCTGCTCCTCATGATTTCCTGTTAAGTCGACGGTAATACTTCACAGTCAGAATAAATCATAAAAATAGACACGTTCTCGTTACCGCACTCGACGCAGCTGTTGTAAAACATGGCGAGGTTTTGACGTACCAGAACCAACTTTTATGTGCGAAAGCTTTTGCACGGAGATGGAAACTGATGGAGACGACGACACACGATGCTAAACGCCAGAGTGTGTTGTTGTCCGAACGCGGGGTGATCGGCTGCATCGATAGTTAGGAAATTTCGTGCTCGCTTCCGAAGACATATTCTTGGATTTCATCCATTCAGTTACAACAGCACTTTTTTCATGCTGAAAAAATAACAAGTAGACATACAACCTCGCACGATTTCACTTGGTTCTTTCACCTGGTTATTCCAATGACACAATGTAAAAGTAGTATTTTATTTACCTGTACCAGGCCACATGGGCTGTGACGTCACAATCTGGGGGTGGGGGGGGGGGGGGGTAATCTGAATTCAGGTCCAAAAAAGATCGTTGTTCGGATCTCACAATATCATGACTGCTTTCGCAATACAAAGCCGTTGTGGAGATGAGCCTACCGGTCGACGCAGAGAGCTATGGAACGGAAGGGGTAGTTGTATTATTTAGACATCGGAAACGTGCAGAATGAGTCAGAGATATAACCGCGTTTAGGGGCGTTCCAGTTGGCAATTATAATTCGATTGCAAGGAAACAAAGCTTAGCAAAGGGAGGCAGAACGTTAGGTGGGGAAATGAGGTTGAGGAGTTTGCAGAGGCCAAGTGAGTGCAGCCAGCATCAGACCGGGTTAATTGCAAACGTATGGATGGGGCTTTCGCCCTGGGGGGTGTATAGACCGCCTGATGATGGTGGTGATGATGATGATACTTAACTAGTTACACTTTAGAGGCAGTGACTCGCCACTGTAATATTTTATATTTCAGGCAAATAATTGTAATCGGCTATTTGTTTTTTTGAACTTGAAGAAGGCTGCAGTAAATGAAGAAGTATTGGCGCCTGTATCTCGAGAAACGAGGCCACTTATAGCCTCTCGGACAACCAGACCCTAAAAATGCAAGAAATGTCTTCATTCTAATAAACAAGTAACGAGAAATAAAAGACCGTTATAATTCAAGAGAAGTGGCTATGAGAATGAGTGTAATTCGCAAGGTGACATCTTGGATATAAAACGCCAACACTTAGCTCATTGCCGAAGGCCTACGTAGGTACATAGCAATAGAGCAAACTTGCACCGAGGCTGCAATCGATAGCACGGTACGACCGGTTTACTTAGAGTGACGTCAGTGCATTCTGTTCAAAGGCCAGTTGGTGTCGATAGACGCTGATAGCGGCGATAATATAGTGATACCACATGCCAAGTAGTGCGCTTATCAAGTGTGACTACGTGCACTCAACGGAGGTTTGTGGAGTCAAGAGATATAAAGGGCAGGATTCGCCTCTTCGCCCTCCATATAGGGCAGTGGCTCGGACTGTGCCTGGTTGGTGCATCCGGATAACAATTCACAAAACTCACCATGCGGATGGGATTCCCTTGCGTTGTGGCCATCGTTGCCTTCGTTGTCTCCTGTGCAGGTACGGCTCCTCAGTATTCCGTTGTCTTCCGTCGCACGCGCTGAAATGCCTCAATCGCAGCCAGACATCTGTACGAATTCTGAGCCCACATTGACTAAAATATCAATGAATGACCGCTGATGGTCTAAAGTGGAAGTGTAAGAAAGGGAAGTTCTTTTAAGGGAAATTACGTATACGGGAAATAATCATTAATGCTTTAAGAGAGGCCAGTTTGATTTGGTCTACTTTTTAATGCTGGGGGCAATAAAATTCCAACAGGGGCCCTGTGAGCGATAGAAAAACATATAAAGGAGGCTGATATTTTGGAAATACAGCAGACACTGTACAAGGTTTTCTATGTGACCATCCTTCACTGGCTGATTACCAACGAATATTTTTTTGCATTTGACCTACAACTTAGAATGGGAAGTGAGGAGCTCTGCGGCTTGTTGTAAAAAGTTACAACTTGTCATTTATTTCCGTCCTTTAAGCCACATCCATTGCCACGGTTTCTTGATCCCACCTCAGGAAAGATTTCTCTTAATGTCGCAATGTGCCACTTCGACGATGTCATTGATTATGTATGCAACAACTGCTGGAATTGATGCTGCCTTCATTGATTTCGGTAACAATTTTACTGTGCTCATGTGTAAATTACTCGTTCACAAATTACCATTTGCTGGTCTTGTCGGTTCACTTCATGGTTTGCCGCAATAATAGACTTCTAGGGAAGTCGAGACGTTCTACCGTAGACGCTTTTTATTGTTTAAAGAATCTTTCCTTCGCAATAGTGCTGCAATAGTCATGGCATTGCGCAAGTGCAGCTGATATCCGGTAAACGCCTGTATTAGTACGTCTCCGGTGGGCTGAATCTGTCAAATATATGTAAACATTGCACTTCAAATTGGTCCTGACTGGAGTGGGGTCACAAAGGGTTGTTAGTATTG
Organism: Amblyomma maculatum; assembly: GCF_055883805.1. NCBI lineage: Eukaryota > Metazoa > Arthropoda > Arachnida > Ixodida > Ixodidae > Amblyomma > Amblyomma maculatum. Next base: position 150,713,204 of record NC_139345.1, on the reverse strand, counting down.
AACTTTATGAAGGTTTTCGACGCACTTGTTCCTCATTCTTTCTCAGTGACTTAACAGAGGTTGTCGCTTTGACAGTGTTATTACACGCGGACACCTGCACCGTATACCACCACCTTATGTCATATTCAGAAAGCTTGAATATGCTACAGAGTTATTTTGTAAAATATGCTATGGTGCGGCAAGTGAATGGTAGGATTAAAGGCAGCATAATGTTTCACAATATTTGAATAATATAGCAGTTGAATACATTTTATAGTATATGGTTTAGTATATGGGGTGTGGGTTATACCATAAGATAATACGGTCGCCTTCCAGACATTGAAATTGTTTATCACTGAAAATCTGCATTCTGTGTTAGCTAAAAGAATGATGACAGCTGAAATTGGGTGGGTCCAGTGAGAAGCTCAATAAAAACGATAGGGATTGTGAAACGGACCCTGACCGATTTTAAAAACTGGTACCCTAATATTTTATAACTGAGCTATGATGTTTAAAATGACTCGTCATTTTCATCCGACCATTAAAACAGAACAAACATTTCTCTCACCACATATCAAAGTACTGTCTTATTCATTAGACATTTTCTTAAATAGACTTCGACGAGACACAGTAGTCGCCTACAGTGGTAGAGCCACTATCATCCTTATGAAAACTCTTATATTCCCTGCAACTTAAAGGCCTCTTCTGTGTCTCTCAAATTTCCCTGTCTTGTGCCAGCTGCTGTCATGGGAAGCGGAGACGTCCCAGCGTAAACTTTTTTTACTGTTTACAGGACCCTCCTTTCGCACGCGTACTGGCATAGGTGTGGCACTGTGCGTCTACAGCTGGCGTCCGGCATGCGCCTACAATAGTGTGTCTCCTGTTGGCTGAATATCTCAAATATGTGTAAACTTGCGCCTCAACATTGTCTCAGCTGGGGCTGTGCCAGCAATTGGCTAATATTGGCGTTCAAGATCAGGTCTTGCGACGAACTTTTTCCTCAAGCTTTCTCAATGTTCAACAGAGGATGTCGCCTCGACTGTGGTATAGCGCGCAGATAACTACGTCGTATACCACGGTCATGTCTTATTCAAGAGACATGACCGTATTCGAAATATTATTTGATTCGAGAAGTGAAAGGTAGGTTTTGAGGTGCCAAAGTTGTAGTCCACAGTTAAAAACAAAATGAAAAGTACTTCAGAATATATGAATAATATTGCAGTACTACGAGATGCTACTCCAGCCTTCCAGACATTGAAATTGCTGATCACTGGAATTAAGTATGTATTCCCTTTGAATTGAAAGATGACGCGTTAAATTCACTGGACTCAGTGAAAAGCTAAAGAAAAACAATACGGATTGTGAAACTGTCCCCGGACCATTACACAAACTAGTACTCCCAATATGTTATAAACGAGTAATGATGTTCAGAATAACGCCACATTTTTTATTGGAGAAACCAGCACCTAAAAAAATGCTTTTCTCATCCCATATCAATTACTGTCCTCTTCATTAAAGTATTTCCTTCAAGAAATTTTCTTATGCGAAGTTAATCTGAAATAGTAGTCGCTTGCAACGGTAAAGCCTCTGTCGTCCTTATCTCAGTTGGACCATATTTCCTGCAAGTTGAAAGGCCTCTTCCGTACCTCATGCAATTTCCTTGTCTTGTGCCGGCTGCGGCTATTGCAATTTCACAATGCTGCTTAGAGGGAAAAAAACTCAAGGGGGGGGGGGGGGGGGGGGGGGCATTACACCTCTTTACATGTTTTGATTCGAAAACACACAGGGTCGTCTGGCGTTGGTTTTTGGTTCACTTGTTATGTGGATTCTTGATTTTATTGTTGGCTGACTTTAAGGCTGTAACTATGTCGCGTCATTATGCATTGTCATTAAGGTATTATAGCCAACTTATCATGACTGCAATAGGTACTGATTTATTATTTGGATTCTTGATTGAATTCTTGGCTATCGCTTGGATTCCAGCTACGAGTCATATGACTATTCATTGTGCAATCTCATTAAGGCATTAGACCCATAGTCATAAAATCTGACTGGATGCGTTTTTGTCTTTTTGGTCTTGTTATGTGGATTGGCATTGGTTTGGCTTTGGATCTATTATTTGGTACCGAATTCCGTCAACTATCCCTTTCTGCGCATGAAACCGTAGTGAAATCGAAGTTATTCTTGTGGCACGAGCGGCAAGGCGGGCCGCGGCTTTCCGGCGGCCCGTTACGCTCTTGAAAGCCGTTATAGGCGCTTACTTGAACGAGAACACCGTTGCCGGAGCTCCACCCTGGTTGGGTACTTGCAACAAGTTTGAGAACACTATCAGAGGCGCTGCTGGTCTCTTTCATACTACTGTGGCGGGGCCTGCCAGCTATCTCTGCATACAGGCCGCGGAGAGACAGTTGTTAGGCTACCTCTCATGTGTTTGGTTGGGCTGTAGTTTTGGGTTCATCCCTTGGCTTTTTTGTCTTGTGCTTGCCAAGGCCCAGTGTTCTTGTCATGACCAGTGTGTGTGTGTGCGTGTGCGTGTGCGTGTGCGTGTGCGTGTGCGTGTGTGTGTGTGTGTGTGTGTGTGTGGTGTGTGTGTGTGTGTGGTGTGTGTGTGTGTGTGTGTGTGTGTGTGTGTGTGTGTTGTGTGTGTGTGTGTGTGTGTGTGTGTGTGTGTGTGTGTGTGTGTGTGTGTGTGTGTGTGTGTGTGTGTGTGTGTGTGTGTGTGTGTGTGTGTGTGTGTGTGTGCGTGCGTGCGTGCGTGCGTGCGTGCGTGCGTGCGTGCGTGCGAGCGAGCATGCGCGCACTACTGCCCGCGGCATGACGAAGCGGCGGACAGACTCCTACTGTTTCACACCGGGATACCATACGGGCTACCCAAGCGGGCACAAGGCGTCGTTGTTCGCGGCTCCAACTGACGATGACCTCCACATTAAATAGGAGCGCAATCTACAAAGAAAGGATGGGTGTTTCACTGTTTCTTCGGCAATATGTGAATGCCATTTTGAGCCGCAAAAACAGTGAAGTGCTGATTCCGCGAGGGAAGCCGTCGCTTGCCTGTGACGCGGTGTCGACACTGTTTCCAGGCTGCCCAGCATATCTTTCCTCATGTACACACCGACAGAGCCAAGAAAGAACTGTAGAGCTGTACGTATCAAGTACGCAGGTGCCGAAAAAGAGAGCGTGCAAACAAAGCTGTTTCAGCCATGGCAAGGATAATGCAGAGACCCCAGAGCATGAGCTGATCTTAGAGATGTGCAAGGGCCAAAATTCTGAGCCCGAGCCCAGCCCGGTGTGAGTCTGCAAGGGTCTGAGCCCAGTAAGGCCCTGCGCGACACTCAGATTTAAGGCCTGGCCTGTCATGTCATACCATGCTGAAGCGATGGTACAGCAGGAAATAATATCAAGATGATACTTTTATCCACGATCTTGAAAACTGTTGAATTCTCACGTTTGAAATGACAGATTTGCTTAATATAAAGAGAGGGACAGCACATACGTAAAATAGCTTATTTCGCAAAAGCAATAATTATGCTTTGAAATGGTGCATTTGTGGCGATCATGGGCCCCTCTACTCGGTACCTGATGGCTACCAAAGATACGTTCTCGGCGAGGAGGCGGGGATGATAGGCGTGTCAACGCCGGGAAGGACTCAGTAGCTCTCGCGTGAAAAGGACGCGGGAAAATGCGGCGCATTCTGCTTATTGTACCATGGCCGTATTCGCGCTTTTCTAAAAGTTGCATGTTTTCGTGATCGGAGTGTACGGCGCAACCCGCCCGAGGCGAATATACCTGCGCCTTAGAACAGCCCGAACCTGTGAAGATGTGTTTCGTGTGGTCCCAGCCCGGCCCGCTAGTTGGACAAGGGTAAGGGCTGTCGGGTCAGCCCGAGCCCATGCACAGCTCTAGTTGTACTTGCAGTCGACTGTAATTTATTCTCCTTCGACGCTTTCCGAACCGTACAAGCTCTATCCAAGGAGTGGTGAAAGATTAAGTTGGGAAGTGCCGAGGCTGAAATGGTGGTCACATCAAACTCGAAAATGTATATGGCACGAATATTATGTGTGTTTTTGAGCCCTAAAAAGGATCCTTTATGCAAAGGTGTACATCCAAGGTGTGTCATGTGCTGAAAAAGCTTGACTTTGTATCCGGAGCAAGCAAGTAGGCATATGAGATAAGTAGATGCAAGACTTCAGCCCTCCTTTTTCCTCTCTGATTTCAGCGAGCAGCATCTTGCCATGTGTTGAGCGCTTCATTACACTAAGCCACTTGTAAAATAATAATGGGGCATTCGGACATCTGATGTGTGAATCAAGACAACTAAAATAGCTAGATTGATTTGCATGACTAGCGTGTTGATTTTATATCAGTCCATATTTCACATGTGCGACCCAATGTATCACTAAATTTAGCTACTGTTCCCCCTTTTGAAAGATTGTTTGCCTGCGTCATCGAGCATATATTTAATAAGTAAAAAGTGGGAAAATAAAATATGAAGCTTTGTGGGCTATTATTAATTGGTATATTTCAAGTGCATGGTGATGCAACGCTTATATATACGGCATGCGGCGGCCACCAGAAATTATGCTTCGTTGCCAATAGAGATTACGCCTGCGCGTTATAATGCAGAGTGCGCTTCTATGCCGAACTCCTTAATGTGGATGCACCCTTGGGGGCCACAAGCCGCTAACGTGCCATGCACTCACGGAGGATCTTATTTGTCCCGCAATTTATAATGTAGGTGCGGACCTGGGCTGGACAGTAAACTGCTCCAACACCGATATCGGCTTGAAAATTTTTTATCAAAGTTTTACCGGACCGTACGTGTGGAGACGGAGCAGCATCCCATTTACAAGTTCTTCGTGTCTTAGGCTCCTCCTCATAAGAATATGTCATTCTGAACAAACTACGATTTCCCTGCTGTCAGTTGCCTGTAGAACCATAAGACCTCGAGGGACTAGATCGAGTGAGCAAATGTAAGAGTTTTCCCCGAAAACATCTCAACCATCCTGCAGGGAATGTGGGGGTGCCTAGATCAGGTGCGATATGGTTCAAAATTTTATGGAGTGTGAAGAGTCGCAGATTCTATTGCTGCCTACACTACATAAGTTCAGGTTCAAATAGTAAACTTAAGATATATCAACCTTATTTCTTGTATTATGTGACAAAGATATAATATATGTCACAAAAGTTTGCATGCCAAAACAGCTCATTATGAATATAAAATAAGGTAAACATAAGTTAAGTACCGTAGTCGGCCTGTTCCCGACAACTTGCGCAAAATAGCAAGCACGTCCCATTTGAGGAAGATATGAGCAGCGCTAAAAGCTATAAAGGCTTTGCAATCTTTGAGAAGGCTTTGAATATTCCAAGATATAAAACATAACCAAGTTCTGCCGGTACTAAATACAAATTCCAGAGGCTTCTTCTACGATGAGGTGTCTTAAAGCAATTCAAGGATCAAAAACTTGTATGCACTCAGTTTTGTACTGACTATTATAAATTTCAAAACCTTAATGCAATGCTTTTGAGGGAGATTTTAATGATATCGAAGGTGAGTGTTTTTGCTTCATTACAACCCCAATTACCCTATTTATGTTTCCTAAATTTTGGCACCTTTTCAAGCGTTGCGGAGGAAACCGTTATCGGAATAGAACTTGATATTTTCACGAAAAACAATGTAAATGAACGGTATGCAGAGAGGAAAGCTTATTGGGAAGAGTTGAATGTATCTTGCCAGATGGAGAGTTGAAAATTGACGCACGGAACTCCTTAAGCAAGTTTGCAATTTTTTTTCGTCCCAAACCTGCACAGCAAAAACGTGTTGCTAGTTTTGCAAACAAATTGAGACATTCCGTCGAGATTTATTAGATACACAGTGATATTTGACAGAATTTTAGTAGGCATACAGCCGGGCTCCGAACTTGAAACCCTGCGAAATCAAAAACAAAAAATAACGATGTTTACAGCCTCTTGAAAAATGCGATATTCTTTTAGGTGAAAGCTGCTGGGTATCCCGAAAATCTTGGGTGGTTCGTTTGTGTCCACGCATTGTCTCAATCCAAATAAAAACTTCATTGAAACCAAAAATGGTCTTATGACCTCGACTACCATCCTTCTTCAAACACACCCATATTATCTTCTATAAGTTTGCTCTCTAGAACCGGCATCACTGATGAAATTCCGGCTGAATCAAGTTTTAAGGCGGCCTTAGTAGCTGAGGAAAAGGTATTGCTGGGCATATTTCGCAGATGCTGTTGGACTGAACCTCAACTGCGCTTGTCAGGGGGATGAAATAAACGACTGTCCTACATTAAATTGAGACGGCAAAGACGCAACAAGACATTGACGCCGCGTTCAGTCATCTGCAGGTAGAGTCAAACTTTGACGAACAGCAACATTTTTTCTGAAGAAGATTACCGATGTTTTGTGATGTTCCGATGCTTTGGTCAAACCATGCGCCGAACTTGCGGGAAGGGTGGAGCCTTTGTTGCGATAGAAAACTTTCTTTTTGGCTCCGCGTACTCATATTTAGTAATAATGTCCATTACGTCCTCTATTCTTGGCATCACAATTAGAGGTCGCATTGCGCCTTATACATACTCCGGCGCCGGTTCTTTTTTTTTTTCTTATTAGCCGAGTGACGCCTGTCTTTCTGCGAATTCAATCTAGACGCCAGTGCCTTGGCTTCTGGCCCTTACATAGCTCAGGAGCACTCAGAAAACTAAGAGCGGTTTAGAGCTAACTCGTTTCAGGAAACCGGAAAGTATTTAAATTATTAAAACAGAAATCGCATACCGCTTTCGCAGCAGTCCACACATTAAAGTCAAATGGTTTGTCCAAGTTGGGATGTTGTAATTAAACCCAAATACGTTTTCCCGTGATATATTTCACTGCCTCAGAGTAAAAAGTATAAAAAGGAAGTAGAGGATGCCATGAAAGCGATGGGTACCTTGCTTATATTATTAGTTCACAGTCTGCTCCTCAAGATTTCCTATTAAGTCGCCGGTAAGGCCTCAAAGACAGGATAAATCATAAAAAGTTGAAATATTCTCGTTACCGCGTTCGACGCAGCTGTTGCAAACAACGGCGAGGTTTTGACGTACTAGAACTGACTTTTACGTCCGAAAACTTTTGCACGGAGATGGAAACTGATGGAGACGACGACACACGATGCTTAACGCCATAGTGTGTTGCTGTCCGAAATCAGGTTGATCGGCTGCATCGATAGTTAGGACGATCCGTGTTCGCTTTTTTGTCTTCGATTCATTACCGTTCAGCTGTATTTTTTTAGTCTAAAAGCATAACAATGCCTTGGACGATTTCGCTAGGTTCTATCCGAAATTTCAACCGGTTAGTCCAATGACATCATGTGAAAGCGCTACTTTAATTACTCGTACCCTGGACACATGGGCTGTGACTTCACAATCGTGGGGGGGGTGGAGGGGAGACAATCAGACAGGCACAAGAAATATCATTGCTCTGCTCTCACGATATTATGAGTGTTTTAGCAATACAAAACCGTTGTGGAGCTAAGCCTACCAGTCGACGCAGAGAGCTATGGTAGTGCAGAAGCGTGCAGATCGAGTCAGAGATATAACCGGGGTTAATGACGGTATAGTTGGTAATCGTAACAAATTCGATTACAAAGAAAGAAAGTGCAGCAAGGGGCGGCAGAACGTTAGGTGGGAAAATGAGGTTGAGAAGTTTGCAGAGGCCACGTCGGTGCAGTCAGCATCAGACCAGGTTCATTGAAGGAGTATAGATGGAGTCTTCACTCTGCGGGGGGTCCGCCTGATGATTAAGATGATGATGAAGCTTAGCGGCTGTGCGAATCAATCAGACTTAGCACATCGGCATTTGCTATCGAGAGGAGTGAAGCGGTAAAAGGCACCGTAACTAACCACAGAGCGCTGGGAACAGGCTTTGCTCTCTCAACAATGACTTGGAGAAGTCTAGAAAAACTCTAGCGCGTGCACCTGAGCAAAGCTACCCAAAATTATCGAATTTCGGGCTCGATCAATAGAAATCCCTGCATTGTGTGACCGACTTTTCCTTAGTCCCATTTGAACAATAAATAAAATGTTATAATAAATAATAATTAAGTCTTTATTACTCCGCACGAGCACAGCCTTACGTCTGTCATGGAAAGCTGTACAACTTTATCAGAAACTCATAAGTTGAGAAAGCTCTATATCTTTCTTTTGTTTGCGCATAGCTACGCTCGGGAGGATGATAATGAGTCATTTCAACATAGCTACAAATCTACTCCAACGTGGGTACCCCCCTCAAAATATCCAAATTAAGATATCGTTTCATTTGTACTTCGGGCTTTTTTACCAAGCGGTCAGTTGAAAAACGTTTAGCTTGCACATGTAAAGACCTGCGTGGTCTTCTTTTGGGACTGACGTGCGCACGAATGGAAGTTGAAAAATACGTTGATGCACAGCATCAGCGAGTGGCTGTTTAACATGTCAATTCAGCTGTTAGGTTTACACCCGTGCGCTATTTTGTCTCCAACGCTTTTTATTTATTCTGCGCACGTCGCATGATACACAACTCCACCTTTTAACGACGGCCTAAAGACTTCAATGCCTCCGCGCCCGAGCTTCTCGCCGCACATTCGCCGGCGTGCTATCTTTCCTGCTGCGCAGGTGAATGTAATTTTGGGTTAATTTCCTCTGTGCCTTACTGGGTTTACTACGAGAATCCACTTAACCATAAGAGATAAAAATACGTCAAGCCCTTTCACACATTCGGAGTACAATGGCCGCTGCCGATACCACTAGAACCCGTGGAGCACTAGCATTGATGAATTACGGCATGTGGCCCAGGGATGAAGGTTCTGTTACGTTTTAATCCTTCCTTTCCCCACAAAGCCTACATTGAGAAAATTTTTAGTGCAGCAGTTCATCCCTGCACGATAAGAGGCGACAGTTCGCGACGTTATAAATAAAATTTCATAATGATATCAAACAGAGTGGTGCAATTCTTGTCCGAGTAAACATGTATCCTGGCATTAAAGGGTTTAAGGAAACTTAGATAACAGTAAATTATTCCTCACCTATACATCAACAGTTACACTTTAAATCTCAGCCGCTTATATCACCCGCCGCTGTAATATATATCTCAGGTAAATAATTGCAATCAGCTATTTCTTTCTATTGTAAAGAAGACAAAGAACGGACATCGCCGCCGCATCGCCATTGCCATCGCTTGACTCCGGCGCCCATCTCTCGTGCTGAAATTGTGCCCTACGGCACAGCTACTGGCAGTGCTAGACGTTGGAACAAGCTATTAAATCTACATTTCGCTTTGAACATGAAGAAGGCTGCAGTAAACGACGAGATGTTGGCAGCCGTATCTCAAGAAACGAGGCCACTTGACAGGTTCTTGGACCACCAGACCCTATGAAATCCTAGAAATGTCACTCATATAGAAATGTAACGACAAATAAAAGACCGTCATTATGCAAGAGAAGTGGCACTGAGAATAAGCAGGCGCAAGGTGAAATCTTCGATATAAAAACCAGCACGTAGCTGAGTGCCAAAGGACTACGTAGTTTATATCGCAGTAGAGCGAACTTGCACCGAAGCAGCAATCGATAACAGGGTATTCCACGACCGGCTTACTTGGGGTGACGTCAGCGCATTCTCTTCAAAAGCCAGCTGGCGTACGCTGATAACCGCGATAAAATAGTGATACCGCGTACCAGGTAGTGTGCTTATCAGGTGCGATGGGTCAAGATATATAAAGGGCAGGAACCGCCTCGGCGCACTCCATATAGGGCAGTGTCTCGGACTGTGCCTGGTTGCTGCTACCGACTAACAATTCACGGAGCTCACCACGCGGATGGGATTCCCTTGCGTTGTGGCCATCGTTGCCTTCGTTGTCTCCTGTGCAGGCACGGCGTCTCAGTATTCCGTTGTCTTCCGTCGCACGCCCCGAAATGCCTGAATCGCAGCCAGACATCTTTACCCATTCTGTGCACGCATTCGCTATAATATAAATGAATGTCCGCTGATTATACGAAGTGGAAGTATCAGAAAAAGTAAGTTCTTAAGTGAAAGGATGAATCCGGGAAATAATTAATAATGCCCTAAGTGAGTCCAGTTAGACTTGCTCTTCTTTTCAATGCTGGGAGGTATTACAATCTAATCAGGGACACTGTGAGCGATGGAAAAAATTGAAGGCGATTGATATTTTAGCAATGCAGCAGACACTGTAGAAGGTTTTCTATGTAACATACAAGGAATACCATCTCTCACAGACAGACTAACAACGAATGCTTTTACATTTGACTGGCAACTTAGAATGGGAAATGTGACCCGTGTTTTTAAAAGCGAGCTCTGCTCCTTAAGAAGATTGCAACTTTTCATCTCTTTCCGCCCTGTTAAGCACATTCATGACCACGGTTTTTTGATCCCGCCCCAGCAGCGATATCGCTTAGGGTCGCCATGTACCACTTAAAATATATATATTGATTTCGGTAAAAAATTTACCGTACTCCTGTGTAAATTACTTGTTCACAAAACTGGTCTTGTCGGTTCACTTCACAGATTGCTGAAATACAGACTTCTAGCGGAACGTGACGTCCTAGCGTACATTTCTTTTAGAGTTCGCAGGACATTTCCTTTTCACGATTGCTGGCATAATCGTGGCACTGTGCGTGGGCACCTGGCATCTGGTATACGCACGCCTACATTAGTACGTTTCCGGTGGTCTGAATCTCTCAAATATATGTAAACATTGCGCCTCAAATTGGTCCTGATTGGGGTGGGGCCTCAAGTGGGATGTTAGTATTACGGTCTATGATCAAGCCTTGCGACAAATTCGCTCCTCATTTTTTCTCAATCATTTAACAGAAGATGCAGCTCGGACATCACACGCGAACACCTGCACCGTATACCACCCTATGTCATTATTCATAACTCATGAACATGCTGCAGATTCATCATGAAGAATATACATTGTTTCGGAAAGTTAAAGGTAGTTTTTAAGGTGACATAATGTCGTAATGAGTTTAAAAAAGTAATAAAACATATATCTGCCTCGCCATATTTGAATAATTTGCATAACTGCATAACTACAGTACGATTGTATATTATATGGCTTAGTATAGTATAGGGCATAGCCTATACTACGTGATACTGCAGCTGCCTTCCAAAGACTGAAATTGTTGATCACTAAATAACAATTCTACATTCCGTGTTAGCTAAAAGAAAGATGGCAGGTGAAATGCACTAGACCCAGTGAGAAGCTAAAGGAAAACGTTAGGGATTGTGAAACTGACCCCGGTTGGTTACAGAAACTGGTTCCCCCAGTATTTCATAACTGAGCTGTGATGTTTCGAACGACACCTTATTTTTATTCGGGCCTCAACGCAGAACAAAGACGTTTCTCATTCTATGTGAACGTAGTGTTCGCTTCATTACTATATTTCCTTCAAGAATTTTTCTTACATAGACATTGATCGGTAGCAGCAGTCGCCTACAATGATAGAGCCACTGTTATTCTTATCATCACTCTGATCCCATTCCATGAAATTAAAGCCCTCTTCGCCTCTCCAATTTCCTTGTCTTGTGCCGGCTACGGCTATGCAGTTTCTCAATGCTTCCTTTAGGAAGCAAAAGGAAATGGGTCCCCTTAAAGCTCCTTACGTGCAATAATGCACAGGCGCGTTTTGCGCTGACCTTGGTTAGATTATATGGATTCTCGATTGCACTGTCGGCGAAGACTTGAATTAAGGATGTGACTAATAGTGCGAGTCGTCTACAATTCAGGCTGCAATATCAAAGGACATGTCTCTTTTTCTTTCGTGAACGACTGATAAAGTGCTGTTTCCTCAGGTAAAAATGCTTGGCGAGCATGGTGCTGCACTACACGGTATAGAACAATGTATTTGTTCTTCGGCATAGTCACCACTGATTAACCTCTACCGCTTCCCAATTACCCGCAACTGCTGCGGACGCGGCCTGCGGACATGGTTTGCGGACAGAAATCAGTGAAAATAGCGAAGTAACGCTTTCGCGTTAATAAATGCTTTTGATTGTATACCTAATTATACAACATGCGCCCATAAATTCCGGCCTCTTCGACAATCGCTAGACGAAAGCCCAAAACAACTCCAGTTCTCCGAGAATGATTAAGGTCGCATATTATAGTGAAGGATCAAAGAAGGAGGAGATTTTGCAAATAAAAATTTTTTCAAATAAAAAAACTCTCTCAGCATTCACCGTCCACGACGTGCATGCAAAAGTGCAGCCAAAACGCGAATAGCAGACGACATGTGAATTATATGCCGTTGTGCTGTGAGCGGCCAATAGTTGCCAGACCAGCCAAGCTGCTTTCTAAATAATAAAAAGTCATTTAAAATATAACTACTGCATCGCATGAGCTCAAATATAGAAGAAATATAATTTCACCTGTGTGGAGGGAAATGCAATAATCAGTTTATGCTCAAATGTTAGCTGTCATGTCCCGTTTAATGCATCATACCCAATTGATCATGACTGCATTAGACATTGACATTTTATTTAGATTCTGGATCGGATCCTTGGCTATGACGTAGCTTTGTGCTATGACTAATGCGGCTAGTCATCATTGCATGCCGTTAAGGCTTTATAGCCAAATAATAGTGACTGGATTCGCTATTTGCTCTTTGGCTTATTATGTGGATTGTGTTGTATCGGCTTTAGATCTGCCTTTTGGTCAAGGTTTCCGCGGGCATTTATTTTCCGCGCAAGCCCCTGATGAACCAAGAAAGGATTTCGCCTTAAAAGCGGCCGTCGTCATGTCTTCAACTCTCTTAGAGGCCTCCATCAAGGAAATGCTGGGAAGACGATATTTCGTTTTTGACCTGTCTAGTGCAATGCCGAAAAGGTGTATTCTGCTCCATAATCGGTAGCTGCACTATTTTGTAGAGCTACGCCCTCTTCCACGTCCAGATTAAATTATTCTAATAGTGCGTTTTGCAGAGCGTAGGCGAATTTATTACAATTTGAAGTTGGCGTGACGCTAGTCTTAAATGGCCACAGCATTCATCTGAGGTGTTCCGCACGAAGTGACATGTTCAAATAGCTGAACACCCTGATACCCGTGTTATGTAGAACACTAGCCAAGGAAATATCAAATTACATCTGCCAGACATTCCTCTGCTTTTTATGGTGGATGAATTGCAACGACATCAGTTTCCTTCAGCCAAAATACAGATGGTCAAAAACTTCCCGCTACCTTCTCCCTGCTTACTGGTATCGCTTAAGAGGAAAGTATACAATAGCTGCATCATATCTGTACTCACCTATGGGGCTGAAACGTGGAGGCTTCGTTCCCTAGCTTGCTTTTCCCTCCCTAGACATTGTGACATTACTTCAGTTTTCGACAGAAGGATGTTTAGAACCATCATTCTTGACCACTGCAAAACATCTTCTCTGTTACTTAAAAAATCAAGCAAAGCCGATCTTTCTGGTGCATTCATCTATTCTCGACCTTAAAGAAAACCTCACAAAAACCCTTGCCACCACGGAGGACCACCCAGCTGTTGACAACCATCTTCTACACCTTTGGGAAGCTAGGCGTAGTCTCATAAAACGGTGGAAGAAACAAAGGCACAATCGAAAACTCAGAATTCGAATAGCGAAGCTAACTACTCAAGCAGACCAATACGCATGGGACCTCGCTCGCACCAATTGGCTAAAAAGGTGCGAATCCCTCAAAGGTCGCCTAGACAGCAAGACTACGTGGAACCTTCTCCGATGCCTAATTGATCCACCGAAATCGAAGAGTGAACAACGTAGAAATTTGCATCGAGCCTTACACAACTTTCAAGGCACGGATGATGAACTCATGGATGAACTCACGCGTCGCTATATCTGCACTTCGAGAGACGCAGAACCCTCAAATCCAGAATACCGGGGGGAACCGAACGAAGACCTAGATAAAGACTTCACTTTAGAAGAAATCATAGCAGCACTAGCAGATATGCGCCGAGGTACAGCCCCGGGACAAGACAAAATTACGGTCGGACTTCTAACCAACCTCGGCACGGAGGCACTGCAGCAACTTACGGATTACGTTAACGAATGCTGGCGCATCGGCACCATTCCACAGGCATGGAAAACAGCCAATGTACACTTTATCCCCAAACCCGGCAAGAAAATCAGCATTGAAAACCTACGCCCCATATCCCTCACGTCGTGCGCAGGCAAACTCATGGAAAAGGCAGTCCACGCACGTCTCTCCAACTATCTAGAGAACAACGAGCTACTGCCACACACGATGTTTGGATTCAGAGCACATCTGTCCACCCATGATGTGCTTCTGCAACTCAAACGCGAAGTCATTGATCCAGCACGCAGAAACAGTGACCGAGCACTTCTATCCCTCGACCTCAAAGGAGCGTTTGACAATGTCAAACATTCCACAATCCTCCAAAATCTCCAGACCACCAACTGTGGCCAGCGAGTCTACTCATACATCTATGATTTCCTTAAAGACAGAACAGTCAACATCAGCATCGGCACTAAACAAACAAAGCAAGTGAAGATGGGCACGAGAGGCACTCCGCAAGGGGCAGTATTATCCCCACTTCTGTTCAATATTGCACTCCGCAATCTTCCACCTCTTCTAAATCAGATACAGGGCATACGACACGCCCTGTACGCTGACGATATAACCATCTGGACAACTAGGGGTAGTATGGGAATGATGGAAGAACAACTACAAACAGCGGCAACAACAGTTCAGAATTATGCACGAGCGTGTGGACTAACCTGCTCTCCCGAAAAATGTGAACTCCTAGTCTTCCGCCAGCACAAAAATCAGGCCACGATCGACATCCACGTTGACAACTCACCCATAAAGGAAGTTCAGACCGTTAAGATACTGGGTCTATGCATCAATAACAAGGGCAACAACCACCTCGCCATCCAGAAACTCCGCCTCGTGAGCGAGCAAGTCGGCAGGATGATCGCCAGAATAACGACGCGGAAATCAGGGATGCGCGAAGAAGATACTCTCCGACTGGTGCAGGCCTTCGTCGTGAGCCGCATCGTCTATGCGGCACCCTACCTTCGTCTCAAGAAGTTTGACATCAAGAACCTCGACGTCATAATCAGAACAGCCTACAAGAAGGCCCTGGGCCTCCCTCTTACGACATCGACGGACCGGCTTTTACGACTGGGCGTCCACAACACGGTAGACGAGCTGATTGAGGCACACCTCACGGCGCAGGTGGTACGACTCTCCACGACTCTGACTGGCCGACAAGTCTTGAACGATTTGAACATCAATTGCCCCGAACAGCTAGACCCTAAAAGCGACATCCCAGCCTCATGGAGAGGACAATTCAAGGGAACTCCATTACCGAGGAATATGCACCCCGACTTTCACCAGCCAAGAAGACAAGCACGAGCGGAAGCTATAAAAAGGCACTACGGCGGGCGCGAGGGCGTGTTCTATGTCGATGCTGCGGGTCCTGAACAGGGAATGGCGGCCGTTGCGGTAGTACACCAAGATAAAACAGTGGATGGACTAATATTACACAGCCATGACACACTGGCCGCGGAGGAAGTGGCAATTGCCCTAGCTGCGACACACACTACCTCAGAATACATTCTTACAGATTCACAGACAGCATATCGCAATTACCTCAGGGGCAGGATTGCACCGCTAGCAGCTAAAATCCTGCAAGATAGTTACACCCGTGGCTACCAACCCATGGATAAACACTTAGTATGGGTACCAGGTCACCAGGGCATCCCAGGGAACGAGAGCGCACACGCCTCAGCCCGAGCATTTCTCCCCCGGGCACCCAATACGGATCTCGTGGAACCTCCTATCCCATTGCTAACTTACACCGAAATACTTCAGCACTTAAGATTATCTCGCCGGGTCTACCCTCCACCGGCAAAGACACTAGACAAAGGGGAGGAGATACACCTCCGCAAGCTACAGACCAACACTTTTAACAATCCACGCAGACTACACGCAATAGATCCAGAGTCATTTGACTCACAATGCAAATTCTGCGGGGAGAAGGCGGACCTATACCATATGGTGTGGGCATGCCAGCGAAATCAGACTGTCACTATTAATAACCAGCCAACGCAGGAGGGGTGGGAGGCAGCTCTGACCAGCTCGGACGCAAGGGTTCAAAAAGAACTCATCGGAAGAGCGCGGACAGCAGCCTACGCCAATGGGGTTCCGGACTGAGGACTCCAACCGCCGCTACAACCTCCTAATCATTTTCATTAAAATTTTTACCCAGATTCTATCCTTTTCTCGAAGGCCTCCCTATGTTTTACTCTGAACACCTCCTGCAAGCACGCCTTGAACTTTACAGGAGATATCGTCTCTCATTGCCTGGTACTTTTCGCGATTGGTATTTCAACACTTTCTGTATGGGTAGCAAAAAAGGTTCGCACTTACTACACGTCCAGTGATTTTATTTATTTATTTATTTATTTATTTATTTATTTATTTATTTATTTATTTATTTATTTATTTATTTATTTATTTATTTATTTATTTATTTATTTATTTATTTATTTATTTATTTATTTATTTATTTATTTATTTATTTATTACAGGTTCCTGCAGCGCCCAAAGGCATTATTGCAGGGGGGGAGATGACAAATAACCTTGCTGGGAACGCCAGTGATAAAATACATAAAAATGAAGAAAATAACACGACACAAGTGATAATGCAGAATGAGAAACATGTATCTAAAGGGGGCAACTGCGCGACGAACAAAGTGATGAAAACACTCAAAAACAAATTAATGAAGGAAACACACGCAAGAGAACTGGGCGCCACGTCACACATCCGATAAAAAATCCCGAAATTAATTTTCAGTGCAACACTCAGTGATGCCAGCTGGCAGCCGGTTCCACTCATTGATCGTCAGTGGAAAAAACGAGGTTGTATACACATCTGTCCGGCATTTTATTTCGCGGATCTTCCACTGATGATCAAGTCGTCTAGATAAAAAGTGAGGTTGAAGCAGGTCTTTGTCAATGCTGAACTTTCCAAAATAAATGCGATACATGATCTGCAGTCTGAAATGTTTTCTGCGGTAAGCTAAAGATTCCCAACCGAGATGATGTTTAATAGACGTGGCACTAGATGAAAAATTATAATTGTTAGACACAAATCTGGCAGCATTATTTTGGACGCGTTCGAGCATGTCAGGTAAGTAAATAAACTGGGGATCCCATACAGGGCATGCATATTCAAGAATTGGCCTTATGTAAGTGAAATACAGGAGCTGCTTGACATTTGACTGCGCTTTGCTGAAATTACGCTTTAAAAAATTAGACATTCTGCAGGCTTTCGATGTAATATGCTCAACTTGTCTCGTCCACGTAAGGTTAGATGTGAAATATAGGCCGAGGTACTTATATTCAGAAACTTTTTGCAGGAGAACATTATTTATTGAGTAGCAGGTCTGTAGAGGGGAACGCTTACGAGTGAACGAGACAAGTTTGCATTTTGAAATGTTCAAAGACATTTGCCATTTTGAGCACCAGTACTGGATAAAATTTAAGTCTCGCTGAAGTTTTATTGCGTCAGAAGAACTTTCCACGACATGGTAAAGCACACAGTCGTCAGCATATAGCCGAACTTGGCAGATGAGGTCAAGAACAACATCATTAATAAAAATGAGAAAAAAGCGGGGTCCAAAGACAGACCCCTGGGGCACATCTGAGGAGACGTTTACGGAATCGGAGTGACAACCGTTAATTACAACACGCTGCATGCGATCCTGGAGATATGAATGAAGCCAGTCGATGATATTGGGATGCAGACCAAGACAACGTAACTTATGTAATAATAGCCCATGAGGTACAGAATCAATAGTTTTTTTTTTTTTTTTTTAAATCCAGAAATACACAATCAATTTGATATCCGTGGTCAAAAGAGGAAAACAGATTATTACTGAACTCAAGTACAGGTGGTACAGGAAAAACCCATTGTAAAGCCATGCTGAACTGGCGTAAAGAAGTCATGAGAGTCAAGGTGTTTCATGACTGCACTGTAAATTATATGTTCCAATGTTTTACAACACACGCTAGTCAGAGAAATGAGTCGGTAATTAACAACAGACATTTTCGAACCACTTTTATGCACTGATGTCATTAAGCAGTTTTAAAACACCCTGGTAATTAAAAACAATTTCAGGCATGGTTTCGGTAATAGATTCACAAGTGTTCGGAAGTTCTCCGATGTACGCTGGCGCAAAGGCAGACTGAAAATATGCATTAAAGCGGCAAGCTTTATCACCGTTAGTAAGTAACAAGGTCACCATCGACGTCTAAGTTTGGGATTCCGACTGGTTCGCGTCCGTTGTGTTTCAGAAACGTCCACAATTCCTTGGGATTACTACGCAGTTTATAACCCAGATTATTAAAGAAGTTATCCTTATGAGCTTTAATTTCAGTTTTTAATGTACTGCCAAGGATCCGAATTGACTGCAATACAGCAGGGCAACGATTCTTTTTATACGATTGAAGATGGCGATGTTTTTTCCTGACAAGCCGTCTGATTTGTCGCGTGATCCATGGTTTGTCGCGGCGCCGCTTACCAGAAAGAAGTTTTGTTGGGATGTATTTATCAATTAGGCTGCCCAATTTATTTTTTAATACCTCCCAGAGTGAAATGCAGTCTGAACTCTGACTTAGAGTGATAAAATTGGGAAGGAAGGAAGCAAGTTCGTTATTCATTGATGTATAATCGCCCCTAGTAAAAACAAAGACTTTCCTAGGGAGACCTTTTGGAATTAAATAAGGAAAATGCCTAACATTAGCAACAACACAACTGTGATCACTTATTCCTGGTATAATAACAGTGCCGCGCACTACCGATGGTCGGTTACAGAAGAGTAAATCTAACACTGAAGATGAGTGCTGAGTTTCCCGAGTAGCTCAGTGACGTACTGATATAGATCATTAGTAGTAATTAAATTCACAAAAGGCCAAAGACAATGAAGATTGATTCGTACGAAGAGGTTTGTAGTCAGCCCATTTAAAATCAGGCATATTGAAATCCCCGCCAAACAGAAAGTCATTTTTTAAGCCAAGCAAGAAATCATACATGACCTGAAAATGTCAGGGTTGGTAGCGGAAGGGGGACGGTAGACGGAACCAATAATCAGGTCCCTTCCATTGCTTAGGCGTAGGTTACACCACACTGATTCGCAGCCAACTAGGGGCGCTGTTATTGCTGAAGAGCGAAAGCATTTTTAACAAGTAGAAATACCCCTCCACCATGCAAGTGTCGGTCTCGACGATACACATTATAACCAGTTAGGAAAACTTCCGGACTCAGAACGGAATCATCCCGCCACGATTCAGTGCCAATTATAACATGAGGCTTAACGGAGGAAGCATGGGCAGCAAATTCATCAGTTTTATTTTTTATACTCCTGCAATTCACGATGAGAATTGTCAATTCAAAATTTGATGATACCGAAGGCGTAGAATGACGATCAGGCCCATGCTGGTGAGCGGGCAGTTGCCTCCCTTTTTGCTATTCCCTAAGCTCAACAACTCGGTCATGTTCACAATCATAGAGAAACCACTTGTTATTTACGAAAAGCTTATCAAATCGCAACTTCGAAGAAAAAGCCTGATCACGAGCGTATTGTGAAAGCTTGAAACGTGCCTTTCTATACGGGCATGTTAAGACGAGAACTGTTGTCTAGGTAAGATTACTTTTGAAAAAGAATAAATTTGCATTTCTTATTATTTATATCACTAATTTTATTACAATTTATTAACGTAGACAACAGCAAAAATGCCCACCGTTAATACGGGATAAATGTGGAAGTTCATTCAATAAATTGAAGGCACCGCCGCCAACGGGGCCTCTCCGGCTAATTCGCAGTGGGGAAGATATTTTACACAAGAGCGTCCTGGGCTTCTTGCGGCGATAAGTGGCCACCTCCGCTACATCCTACTTTCAGAGGCAGCTTTAAAGGATAGGTCATAAGTCTCCACCCCCGCTGCATCCTAGTTTCAGAAGGAGCTTTAAAGGATAGGTCTAAAACGTGATGGCTAAAACATGTGGCCCCGGCACGCGGCGGTCACGGGAACTCCGGGACCTAATACGTCGTTCACAAGACAGATGAATGATGACAAAACAGGTGATCATAATGCAAATGATGCGTCGATGTTCATTTCTCAATGTAGAGGCTGCTCAGGAAGCCACAAGCCGCCATCACGTCATGGCCTCAAGGCGGAGCACCTATGGTTTAGTTGCGGACCCGTGGTGTATAACACGGTGCCAATATCAATGACTGTCCTGTATTTCTTGTCGAAATTTTACCGTACCCACACACACGTTCTTCGAGCCTTTAGACTCCACGTGAGAGAAATATTGCCTTCAGAACACAAGACAATTTCTCGGTGACAGTTCCTTGTAGAAACACGGGAGGTTTCTTAATTTTGCTCACCACGGTACATAAACGCACATTCTAAAAACCGAATTCAAGCACATATCAATGATAATTATTTTATTACGGGACAAAGCTTTATTACTTTAAACAAGTGACTGCATGCCAAACCAAAAATGATTAAAATAAAATAAGGTAAAGAAAATGTTATACTATAAATGGCATATTCCCGAGAAATTGCGCAAAATAACGAATGTGTCTCCGAATATGTCAGATACATCACCGGACTTCGTAGTGTCTGTTCTACCGTCGTCCATGTGTTTTTTGGGGCGCTGGAATAATGTCTCACATTGTACTGAAACCCAACTAATCCACCTTTCTATGCTTAGGAATATGTCTCGTTTGAGGCAATTATGAGCACCTCTAAAATGCTAAAAAGGATTTACTACCTTTGAGAGAGCTGTGGATATTTCAAAAAGCAAAATTAAAACAGGTTCTGTTGGAGCAATTTTAATTTCAAGCGGTTTTTTTGTCGAAACGTGTCCTGAAGAAATTCTGTTGAACAAAACAATCAACTCGCTTATTTATTGAAAATTATAAATTTGAGATACCTAATGCAACCATTTTTGACGCTTTATATTTAAGGAATATTGAGGATAGTTCTAGGAAATGTTATAGATAAAACGAAGATGAAGGATTTTATTTCATTTCAACTAAAGTTACTCGCATTTAATGTTTTTTTTCTTTTTTTCGCAGATAATTAAGAACTCTTGAGAAAACATTACTACGGTAGAACTTTCATTGCTATCGAAAATAGGGTAGACCCATGGCATGCTGAGAAAAAGACTCAAGTTCCAAAGCATCTTGCCATATGCAGGGTTGAAACGAGCCTCTTTGCAGTTCGCCACGAACCGGCAGAAATAAAAATGATTTTTTTTTTTATTTGCAAAGAAAACATGCCGCATAGATTAATTACGTAAACACTGATATTTGACAAAATGTTTGCGTGTGTGCGGTGGGGCTCCGAGCTAGAAACCTTTCGCAATTAGAAAAACGACGTTTACCGCTTTTTTGTGAAATGCATCTTTCTTTTTTGCGGGTGAAACCTGCAAGGTATCTCGTGAACTAGTCATTCATTTATGTCGACCCATTGGCTCATCCATTAAAAACGTTTTGTTGTAACAAAGGATGGCCATGGTACCTCGACCACCATCCTGCTACAAACGCATCCTTATTCTTTCTATAATTTGGTTCTGTAAGACCAGGCTAAATCAGGCTCTGGAGAGGTTTCATCGGGTGAGGGACGTTATTGCTGAACATTTTCGCAGATGGTGCTCGACTCAACCCCAACGAAGCTTGCCAGGAGAACGAAGTTATCGACTGTCTCACACCAAACTTTGAAGCTATTGCGAACGCAAAGACTCAGCAAGATATTGACACCGCCTTCAGAGCTATCTGCAGGTAAGCTCAAGGTTTGACGAATCACTGCATTTTTGTCAGATATACAAGCGCCAGAAGATTACCGACCTTTTTGGCAGCCCTGGGGCTTTCTTCCTTCAAAGAGCGTAGCACTGCATTTGCTGAAGGGTGCTGTCTTTGATACAATAGTAAACTTGTCTGCTGGTTCCGTCTTCTCATACTTAACAATAATGTATATTACGCAAAAAAAAACATTTGTTTTGTGCCTGCATTCTAGACATTCCTTAACTCGTCGCATTACAGAATATACATAACCCAGCGCCTATTTCATAATTTTTCAACTAAACAGAGCGGCCTAGTTTAGCGAGCACTCCAACCTGGATCCTAATGTCACTTCAGGACTTCACTTAAAGCAGGCGCATTCAGACATTTAAAAAGCGTTTGTGAACGGCACTATTGCTATCAGGAAACCGGAAAGCTATTTAAATATTCAATTTAAAAAGCCTACCGTCGTCGCAGAAGTCAGCACATTGAAATGAAAGGGTTTGTACAAAGTTAAATACAATATTAGGATAGCAAACAAATAACATTTCTCGTGAAAACTTCCACTGCTCCAGAGTGAAAAGTAAAAACAAACTCAAGGCGGTGAATATACCTTCAAAAAGAATGCCTGCTGTTTCGCATTTCATATTCAATATTCGTTAGTCCCGTACAATCAACACTGATTAAACATTCAATCAACATCTGCTCATAGATCATGCAATTAGTTCAGTATTTTACTGACCTCTAAACTGTTTGTTTGTTTGTTTGTTTGTTTTGTTTTGTTAACCATGCACACATAGGTTCACGAAACATGACACTCTAACATTTATATAATTTTAGTCCATAAAAAAGACGGGGTCGGTCAAACACCGGCCGCCTTGAAAAGGGAAATGAGCCCACGTGGTTTAGGTCTTTGAGTACAACACAATGTTTTTAATAAACAGGTTATTCCGCATTGATTATTTGGGCTTATTTTTACCTTTTAAATCACGAAACCTTATTTTTATCAGTTTTCTTCTTAAAGTTGAAAGCTTAACGTAAGTCCTGGAAAATGCAACCAGTCTTTGTTCGATCATCGAATTACCGCGATTTCATGAGCTAATTCAGGTGCTTGTATGATACTTGAAACACTATAACTAAGCCTTACTGGTGATCTCCAAACGATTAGATCTCTTTAGGCGGAAGTTGACTCGCGCATGTAAAATGTGCTGTAGTCTTTTTACCTGATGTATTTATAGTCAGCGAGATGAGCAAATATTTGCACACTACAAGCCTTGCAGGCGATTTTGGTCTCTGAAACATTTAGAGCAGATTTTATCTGTATATAATGCTTACTCAAACATTTAGCAAACAAAGCATAAATATACACTAGGAATATTGTGAAACACGACCTCAATATCAATGCCATGGACAGTAGCGGAGCGAACAGACCTATATATAGAATACATGCCTTCAGCAGATTTATGATCGCTCAGACATCGTACCTAATTCCTCGTGAACCTTAATGCCCTGTTATATTAAATGTTCTCCTGATAAGGCACATATAAACAAAAGAAAATAATCCAAAACATCTCATTTCCAGTATGTAATAAATGGGGTGGCGCAGTGGTAAGACGCCCGACTACTGTGCCGGAGTTCCCGGGTTCGAACCCGACCTCGGCGGCTGCGTTTCGATGGAGGCGAAACGAAGTGGCGTCCGTGTGCTGTGCGATGTCAGCGCACGTTAAAGATCCCCAGGTGGTCGAAATTACTCCGTAGCCCTCCACTACGGCTCCCCTTTCTCTCTTTCCACTTTCACTCCCACCTTCCTCCCTTCCTTTACGGCGCGGTTCAGGTGTCCACAGAGCAAGTGTGACAGTTACTGCGCCTTTCCTTTCCTGTGAACCAACCAACCAACCAACCATACAAAATGAGGAATTTAGCGCCCTTGTGCAATGATTTGAAAACTCTTAAAATTGCTTTTCTGGAATGGCTTTCTCCTCTGCCTAAAAGGTTAGGAAACCTTACGCGTATTTTTCATAGTCGCAGCAGCGTTCATTCAGTAGGAGAATGCATGCCACGTTGCTGCTACAAGAATTATTGCCGTCCAGGCGAAATTCTTAGCCAACAACAGCGTCTTTTGTCTCCAGTTAGTTCTGCCTTGCTTCCGCAAGAGGCCTCCCAGCCCTAGAAAATGCCCCTAATCCCACCTTTCTTCCTAGCTTCCTACCATTCCTAATGTTTTTCACTTTCCTTGCTTTCCACTTTGTCATTCTAGGAAGCCGTGTCTTACCTGTTCTTAGCAATATGTAGCAATATGTTTTGCGGTGCTGTACCCGAGGCGAATTAAGGATGGTTTATGAAGAGTATAATGACGCGCCGATGATTTCTCGTGCGAATGGCTAGTGCGCTTCAAGACCTGTATAAGAAGCTGTAATGTGAATGGCCAGAAAGCTGATCATTGATCCTTCTTTCAGTGGCAAGAAGGAGCCCTGCACCGACCTCCATGCAGCGCCAGAATGT
The DNA here is from genome assembly GCF_055883805.1 of Amblyomma maculatum. Classification (NCBI taxonomy): domain Eukaryota; kingdom Metazoa; phylum Arthropoda; class Arachnida; order Ixodida; family Ixodidae; genus Amblyomma; species Amblyomma maculatum. Next base: position 150,688,875 of record NC_139345.1, on the reverse strand, counting down.
CCCGATGAGACGAGGAAGGCTCTGGCTCTTGTAGAAGACTCACTGGCAGCCGCCATAGATGCACTCTGTGCCAACAATGGAGACCTTCTTAAAAGTAGGCAACTCATCTTGTCCACGATCCAACTCGCACCACAAAAGTCGAACAAGCGCAGGCAATATCACTTGCAGCCATCGTTTAAGCGCATCCATATCATTTTGTTTTTGCCTCGAGTGTACCAATCACCGCAGTCAAGACTTGAAGCGTGAAGCGCATAATATTCATATCGAGCTCGTTGGTCTTCTCAAATGCAGAGAGAAATTTTAGCAGCTCTCTCATTGAGCACCACGTCTCCCACTATCTCGACCTGGTACAGCAGGCCCAGAAAAGTTTCATCTTCAGAGTTAAGAGTTTCGAATAACTCATCTTCTATGTCTATGATATATGTTAAGAATCCCTGCTGTTAGTTCTGTTGGTTTAAGGATGTCTCTTATTTCTGGTCAATAGATATGAAAATCAAACTACATTAACATTAGGTTCATTATTGCCAGTTCCCGCTATCGTTTGTGTATAAAGTTAATTATACTTGACTCTGCCTTCAAATTAGTGTAGGTAGTACCTCCGCTGAGATTCTTAATTGTCCGAACACTTAGGTATGACACAGCGCTTTATGCTGTTAAACTACACCAAAAACCAAAAATTCAAATCCTTGTGGCAAGCGGTTAGCAAAGATATGCCGTTTAAGCCTCTTTAGTCATCATTCGATTATGCCGTTTGCGCTTTTTTAGTCCCCATTCAGTTATGCCGAGCGCCTCCGCCATTATTGGATATCATGGCCTAGCATTTAACCTCTCTGTCACTAGCAAACAGGATAGGTAGGTCATGGATGTTGTGCCGGCACAATACTAATCTGCTCAGCGATCTTCACAAGAGTCACACTTATGTAATCTGGACAGCGTATGATGCAATGTAGATGGCTCCTGCATTACCCTTGTGATATGTGTTGGTTTATCGAAAACAACGAGAACTACTTTATCAAGAAATCTCTACTTGGCTGGGCACATTGTGACTTTATACGTCAGAGAGCAGAGATTAATGTTTAAGGGACTATTGACCTCATTGACGCCATGGCGTCCATAGTTTTGTTGCCGCGCAGCACGGTGAAATGTTGCAGACATATCTAATCTCCTTGTCATCGCCTGCTCCTGTTGCACTGCTGAAGCTGGACTTACCAAAATGGCGTCCGTGACGTCACTTGAGCACCTCCTGTAGGGAACCTTTTTAAATCTCGTTATTATGATAACGTTTATGAAAGGAGGAATGAAAAACTAAAGGGCTTGCGGAGAATGAAGAATGGTAGGACATATCAGCGAACCCTGGTAGAAGAAGCGGAGAGATATGGGGAGGCGCCTCCTTAGCGAAGCACTGTTTCTCTTTTTTGATGCAATGCTTAGCGTAAACGAATAATATATTCTTGAGGCCATTTTTCTTAACCACTTCATATACACAACCCATTTTTCTTCTTTTTGGGGGGTGGAGGGGGGGGGGGGCGCTGTGGTGGCTTGCAAAGGCTGCGGCACAGGCCATGAGTCAGGTCAAAAGTTTAAAAAGCATACAGGTCCCACTCGGTGTGAGAGAACTGTGAATTTGCAGGAGCATCGCCACAATTTCTCGTACCTAATTATTATTATTTAGGCCTGGCTATGGTACAGCTGCTGTAAGGTTTATAAAAAGCTAATTGTCAAGGTGGCGCAGTGGTTCAGGCGCTCGGTGGCCGCTTCTCGATGTAGGCGAAAAGTCAGACGTCCATGTGCTGTGCAATGTCAGTGTACGTTAAAGAACTCCAGGTGCTCAAAATTTCCGGATTCCTCCACTACGGCGTCTCTCTTAGCCTTAGTCGCTTTGGGACGTTAAACCCCAAACCTAAGTCAAACCAATACAAACAAAGCTAATTGTAACTGCAGTATCCGTCATCCTCTAGACCTGTTGGGCAAACGACAGTGTGTAGTTAAGTCCCTGGGCAACTTGGTGCTTAAATAATCATGTTTATCCCATTTTCTGGCTCGCACTCGAGTGATATTTCCCTGCTAAAAATGAAGCGAGGTACCAGTGGTGGTAAAATTGAAAGCCACGCAAGAGTGCAGGCTAGTAATGATGAAATGCAGAGAATGTAAAATGGGGGCCGGTTCTGTACGGCGAAAGTTTTCCCTGAAGCGACGATGTTTCGAACCGGGATGACTCGTGATTTAGCCCTAATCTTTGCCGTAGAGTACATTCCTTCTTTCACATCCTACTTTCAGGGAGTGATAATCTGTACCCATGCTTCTAATAGATGTGTGTTTCCTTTCTGCAGAGGCACCGGAGATGTTTCAGTGCTGGAATTGGGAAAAGTTCTCGGGCTGCGTTGAACGCATTCCTTTGACTGCTACCCGCCTAGAATTTTTCACCTCGAAGCGAACGCCGAATGATTTACAGTGCGTGTTTATTTTTATTTTCACATTTTTTATTATTTTCACAATGGCGGCTAACTGTTCGCTAGTAGAAACATACTTGTTACGTCTTAAGTCCTTTGTGAAATACTAGATAGACAAATAACTAGTCTTTGAAGGGGAGAAGGTCAAGTTTTAAAGCCAATTTCAACAGAAGCTGCCTCGACACAGCAAAAATTGAATAATGGGAACTCTTTTTCCTTTCTTGCTAACCACTGTTCTTTATGGGAAACAAATATTTCGTTAAAACATCGTGTGTTCTAATGTCAGAAGGGGTTCTTTCAGATAAGGTGCTTTTTGAACTTTAGAGACGCTAAACGGGAGCCTCAACGGACTAAGGAGCTTCTCTAGGAGGATCAGTTGCCGACTATATTTACTGTGAAAGTTTTATTAGACCTGCACAAAACGCGATCGGCCGATGATAGTGAGAAACTCAGCAGAATAATGAAATTTCATTTATCTTTCCAGGATAAATTGATCTCTAGTTCCCATAATTTCTTTACAAGGGCCTAATATCAATAGTTTCAGTGGAGTGCAGTAAATTATTCTGATGTCCTCGTTTTGTTTTTTTTTGCGCTGTCTACCCTCAATACTATTGGAGCGTCTATGAAACAGTATTTTATCCCTCTTTTACATCCACTTTAGCCCGACACACAAGTAGAACAAATATTTTTCAGCCTATTCTAAAGTTTATTCATTACTTCTTAAGCGAATTATGCATTTGATTTGAGCTTTCTAGTTTAAGTGTTTACGTTCATATATTTACTCTGTTCTATGGTGTATCCCAGGACATTCCGCACTGAGCTACCCAAGTGCATTCAGCTGTCCCGAAACTTTACCAAGGCGTGTGAAAGTGCCACCATCAAACCAGTGCAGATGTTCCTTGACACCTTCTTCGAAAAGTCTGTGCCCGGGTACAGCGGCAACAAAGCTGCTAAAACGGGATCCAGTCTGGCGGCCTTCCTGTCCATCGTATTGGCATTGGTGTTCTCCAGACATGCCTAGAATCTCCGGCTACAAAAGAGACTGCCCTAAAAGAGACTCCGCCAGACAGTCCACTAACTGTCCACTGAGTCAAGAAGGTGGTCCACATTTTCTCACTCGACCTCTTAAACGCTGCACACTGAGTGGTGCGCCACACTGACAGACCGAGGCCTCATAGAAGGTAAAAGACCTGGGGACGTGTTCCGAGTGACGGTTTTCTTCAAGGCTGGTTCATGTTGCCGCTGTGTTGAATGAAGTGTGCGATGCACAACTGGTCTAATCGGCACTTCAGACTCCAAGCAACCTTGACATGTAAGGCGGTTGCTGTGATAGTGTATACAGTTCAAAAATGGTTTCTTTCGTAGCGGTAGCTGTTTCTTTATCGAAAAGAGGGAAAAGGGGGCAGGCAATATCATTTTAATGTGTGTGGAAAGTGCGGTTCATTCCCGAAGAAGCTCTCTACACATTACACACAAAAAATGCGCCAGTACACATAACAGATAGCAATGTTAATAGCAGTGTTCATACTGGGTAAGGCAATGCGGAGTTCCGGAGTGCCGAAGATCATCACCGAGAAGCAAGTCACGGAGATAACTTCCGGCAAAAGAGGACGCCTGTAAGGCCCCTAATATTAGTGGTTTCTATATGCTGGGGCAGTAGGCAGGAATTCTTTATGAATAAAGTTTTAAAATCTTGTCTTCTTTTTCTAACATATTTTCGTGTGGCCTGTCGTTCTCATTTATGTTTTCCTCTGGAATGCGCTGCTCTATTTTCATAAAATATGAAACGTATAAATAAACTGCAAGTTAATTTAAACCGTCTATTGATCCGAGAGACCAGAAATCTATCCCAGCCGCTGTGGACAATTTTTGATTTGGTCAAAATGCAAATCACCCGTGTACTGTGCAATGTGGGTGCACGTTAAAAATCTGCAGGTGGTTGAAATTATTCGGTCTTATCCCACGACCCAAAACACCGCAACACATCCTCCCCGGCCTATGCTATGCGGTGCGTGCTTGGCCTCCGCCATCGAGTCGTGGTAATGTGTGGCCCGAGAGTGTCTTGGGCCAAGGTTCATCGGGAATCATCGTGCCGGCAAGCCGTTCTATTCTTTTTTTCCTCTTCTTCAAATCCAGACACGCCTATCATCATGCCCTGGAATCATCATCGGTAAGCTTCCTCGTCTACGATCGGGGACGATCGCTCGGTGACCCCGAGTCATGTTACGGACGAAGAAAGAAGAAGAGGGCAGTGGCGCGGGCAGGAGCGCGCTCGCTGGGCCCGCTAATATATTCCTTATACGTCTTCTCACGACCATCGAGCATCTTCTCTCTGTCCTAAGAGGAGCCTATAAAGCCTATATCATAAGAGGAGCCTATAAAACGGCCCTAACCCTCCCGCCAACAACATCAACGGAACGTCTTTGGGCACTCGGAGTGCACAACAACTTCGAGGAGCTCAAGGAGGCGGTTCTAGAGAGTCAGAAACAACGCCTAACAACAACGCAGGCGGGTAGGGAAATCCTGTCAAAACTAGGGCTATGGCAGGCACTAAGAACTTCTGAGATCAAATCACAAATTCCGACATCCACAAGAAACAACATCTATGTGAACCCTATACCCAAGCACATGCACCATGAGTTACAAAAGGGTCGAAGGAAAGCCAGAGTCAAATCATTGGAAAAACAATTGTCTAAAGACGCGGAAGCTGTCTACGTGGACATAGGAGCTTACGGCGAACCTGGCAAGTTCACAATAGCTGCAGTTGACCACAAGAAGAGGCCAATTATTCAGGCTTCAATCTATGCCAAGGATCCTGCGGAAGCGGAATCACTGGCAATAGCCATCACCATAAAAACGCAAGACAACCAAAATAAGTCATCACACGTAGTGACGGACTCCCAACCAGCCTGCAGGGACTACCTGGCCGGAAAACCTCACAAAAGAGCGTGTGCAATATTACGTTCCATCTCCCAGACGCACACAATTACATGGACACCTGGACACGAAGGCCTAGAAGGAAATGAGGTAGCGAATGATCTAGCCCGAGCTCTCACAAACCGGGCGGATCCCCATCCCTACCTCACCCCTCTCCTAGGACCCTACGGCGACAGGCTGGAACACCTACGGTTAGAAAGAAGAATTTTCTCACCACCACACAAACACCTTCCTTCCTCGGACGCTATAGACTGGAGAAAAATACAAACAAACACATTCCCTAATCTTCAAATTTTAAATAAGATAAGCCCAACAAAATACACGAGTTACTGTCCTTGGTGCGGTGCAAGCCCGACACTCTTTCACATCTCTTGGGAATGCCAGGACAAACCCGACCCAACGTTAATAGTGCCATGCCCGACACACGAGCAGTGGGAGGCGGCCCTGACCAGCGACAACCTGGACCAGCAAGCCTGGATTATCCAGCTAGTCCGCAAGTCAGCTGCTGCCAGCGGAGCCCTGGACTAGGGGCACCGACCACCCAGCTCCTGCGAATATTTACTGATTATATGCTCATTAAAAGTTTTCTCTCTCTCTCTCTCTCTCTCTCTCTCTCTCTCTCTCTCTCTCTCTCTCTCTCTCTCTCTCTCTCTCTCTCTCTCTGTCCTCTGTTCTCCTGTTTTCATCGCTTGTCGCCACGTAACATTATGGTACTCCGTGATAATGAGAACTTCATTATTATTCTCAGTGTCTACCATAAGGATAATAGTAGCATTGTATCTGCTGCATTAAAACGTTTGTTCTTTTTGAGAAGCCGACTTCGTAAAGCACCACCATAAAGAAAACTATTAGAATATATCACATTTATAATACCAGTCTCGAATATGGTAACGCAATTTTGTTTCTATGCACATAATCTTATTTTTAAAAAAATCAAAGTACAGTGAAAGGAAGTTAGATTTATTTTTAATGCATATACAGAATCACTGATCCGCCATCCCATTTACTCTAAAAGGCCTCTATTCTTATTTTACAAAGCCACACTAAACTAGGACGACTAAAATTACTCTTCCAGTTAGTACGCAATGCACTAAACACAAATAGCTTGTTGTGTATATCCTTAGAAGAATGCAGACCTTCCAAGCATAAGAACTCAAAAAGTATGCTTTCCGCACCGAGTGTTCTTTTGGACATTCATGTTTTCCACGTATAATTACGGAATGGAATGGTTTGTATCTACGCATTACTAATAGCACATCCTTGCTGAAATTTGAGACCCTTATTTCAATTCCTCTTTATTTGCATCTATGCATGTACAGATGACGGGAGTACAGACAAAAAGCCAAATGAATTCGGCTTGACGCGGCCTCTACGCCCTTACAGAAATATCACTTATACACAATAAAGAGAACACAATATAAATAAATGGAAAAGCATTAGTGAACATTCTATTTGTATCTCATTGCAGGAAATTAAAAGCAAAGGCGTGATTAGAGTGGTGAAAGAGCCTTCAAGCGCAGTGCAGGTACAGATGGTCGTACTGCCAGCTCACGGACAATCGCCCCACTGCTTCCCCGTCGGTATCACCCGCACATCTGCCTGAAGGGTGCATATTATATACCGATGCATCACATACTGCAGAGCGAGGAGTTACTGCCGTGTATAGTCCCTCTCATCCGCATCTCAACACTCACGTGACATATACCGCGGATACGTGCACCCCTCTGGCACTGGAACTCCAAGCAATTTACAATGCTATACATTCCCTCCCACCAGTTCCTACATTCAATGCAGTTCATCTTTACACAGACTCTCTCACTGCCCTTAAACAGCTTAAGGCCGTTCGACGCACATTCCAAATAACACAGTCCATACATTTGCTATGTTCAAAGTACCCATGTCCTATTCGCATACACTGGATTCGCGGCCATGCTCGCGACCCACATAACATACAAGCAGATGCTATGACGCATATAAACACATCAGACGATCCACCACCTTCCCCTCTTCCCCCAGATCCGTTCCTGTCCCACGTTTCCGATTCGCAAGTTCTGCGCCACCGAACACGCGCTCTAATTCCTCCGTGTTCGCACCCTCTCCCCCGTAGTCTTACTCGGCAGGAGGAGGTGACAGTGCGCCGGATCCGGGCAGGGGCGGCTCTGACCCCATCTGTTCGACATCGATGGCGGGAAAAAGACCTACCAGTGACTGACAAGTGCCCTGACTGTGACACTCCACCTGACGTCTGCGATGTGCGCCACTTGTTGTGGACGTGTCCATCAACATCGTACATCAGGCAACGGATAATCATGAAGGTGGGCCTGCGGTGGAATCGCGATAGTGATTATGAGAAATGGACAATGGACAATCGCTATACTGCTAACCTTCTCGAATTCATAAGCACAACTGGACTGCACTCCTTCTTTTAACTTTCTATCTCCTGCATCCCATTCCCCCTTTCTAAACTTATGCCTTGTGGCAAACTCTTCGAAAAAAAAAAAAAAAAAGGTACAGATGCAGAAAGGTTCCGGCAGAGGGCGCAGCGATGCAGTTCAGTCGGGGCAGTCATTTTCAACATTATTCTGTCGGTGCCTGTAAATAAAAAGCTGAAAAAAAAACTTGTTTGGTGGCTTTTAATTTTCGCCCAATTTCTTCACATTGCAATTTGCTTACGAGCGATCATAATTAATATATTGTTTAGTCTTGAGTAACATAAAAGGGAACAAATATTGAGCACCCTTAATTGATTACTACGTAAATATATATGGCAAGCCTTTTTATTTATAACTTGTCTATCGTTAGTGTATATTATCAAAAATTATTTTCAATCTTACTAGCGGAATGCACACAAAAATGCAAACGTCTTTACTAATTTTTCGTCGCCTCTCACATCTATTACGAGTTTCCCTTCACAATAGTGAAAGTATGAAAAAAAAAAAACGTCGACAAAGAAACTATTGTTTTGCTGAAGGTCAAGGACGACAACAAACGAGTAATGTTTTCCTGCTATCACAGGCTCACATTATTTTTCACGAGTGTGTCTTCCCAACAGCGAAAGCATGCATAAAAATAAAAATGGCGACAAACACAATGCTGGAGGTCAAAGACAAGAAACGAGAACTTTTCCCCTACTATTGATGGCAGCGGCAGCAACCTGCAAGTATAACTGGTATTCATATTTCCGACATGCAAATAAAATCTTGTACATCGCAGATTTTTATTACCTTCACCATTAGCGCTCTGCATTCTTATTTATCTTCCTTGAATAAGAGGAACTCTTCTCATTTAGCGGCTACGACTTAATGAAGATCTTAAAACGCTCGGAGACGAATTTTGCATAGCCCGGGTGCATCTCAACACCTAGAAGTCCGTCTCCTATCGAATAATGCGTCTGCTTCAGCGCCTTCCTCGTGCAATGTTCTGTTCGGACCATTCCAACATAAGTAGCCCCGCACAGCCAACTAAAGATGTACATAAAACAACCAAGGTGCGCAAACCGCGAATTGCCGCAACCTTGTGCAGAAAAGCAGTAGACCAGACAAAACAAAAATCAGTGAACGCAGTTTGAGGGGCCAGCCACCAACAAGGCCGAAGTAGAACCCCAGAAACCAACGGTAGATGGTGAAGTTCTTGCCAGAGTGCACTCTACCCTAACCACTTCGGTCACTGTTCGGGCCCCAGAGAGGCAAGGTAATGGACAAATCAGCGTCGTGACCATTAGATTATTTCTCAGAGGAGCTCCAGTCAGGTTCGCGTCCGCTTTTTGAGTGAGCCCCTTTATATGCGGAAACCAACGAGTGAACTACATACAACGACGCATTTTCGGCCCGACTCCACCCATGGCTCATTGCATCAATGTTACCACCACGGTGTCCCATTTAAGCAGGACTCTGCCTATTGCGACTGATGAGCACGAACCCCTCTCAGAAGACGCCTCGTACAAGTTTTGCTCCATGACTTCTCCGTCAACTAGCGTCGACGGTGCCTCATCATCGAGGTCGAAGATATCTGCCCCGTTGCCAACCGCCTTCTTGGTCCTCTGCCTGACAGGCGGCGTTTTCCTCCGCTTTTGGGCCTTCTTGCTAGGAGATGCGGAGTTGAGCGCAAAAGGCGTGCAGTATTCCTATACACCCGATGGACTTCCAAACGCTCCAGCTACGGGTTTCGATTTGCACCGTCGTGTGCGACTGCCGATGCGGCTGCAGCGAAATGCAGCGAACGCAAGAGCATCAGCCAAAGCAACGGGCATTTCGGCCATTTAAGCGCCGTGCATTCGGACGCCCGACGCTTCCTCCCACCGGCGTGTTCCGACGTGTTCTAGCTCTACGTGTCGTCATGAGTGCTGGCGTGTGCGTGCAAACGCTGGTCAAGCCCAGCACTCGAGGGAGAGAGCGTCCTCCCGGCCAGTACCAGTTCAAGCCGCCGTGCCTGAGTCAACAAAGCTGGCTAGAACATGAATCTAAATCAGATCAAATCAAACTTTTATTTGTTCTCTCAAGAAGAAGAGGAGGTAACGGGTAAAAGCCACTTAGGTGCGGCTTGACGAACCTTGGGCCCCTCTATGTACAGTTCGGCAGCAGTTCTAGCACAATACATAAAAAATCATACTAAGTTAAATTTCTACACTACACTTCCCCCCCCCCCCCATATACAGATACCAACATATTACAGAACAGAAACACTGCACCTAAATACAATGAGTTCAAAATTCATTGGAATGATAGTCATTATAAGACACGCTGTATTCTAAGCATAATAATAATTAAAAGTAAAACATTTACTTTGAAAAAAAAATTCAGCTTCAAAATACCTGAAATATTAAAATTAATTCTGAAAAATGGGAACACATGGCATCAAAATAAGCGTGATATATCATAGGAGTAAAAATACCCAAAAAATCACGAGATGCTGCTAATCAGAAAATGCATTGACCATACTGGCATCCGTTCTGAGTTCATATCGATAAGCGCTAGGGTATTTAGAGGAACAGCAGAACGATACGAAATTGACTGCGACCATAATCTGTATTGCAAAGCAACACATACACGTCATTTTACGTGTATTATAGGTGTAAGTGCGCTTGTGAAGGTTTATAAAATACAGGATCCTGCGATTACGTGCCAAAATTGACGAGCGATATGTACCGTCTTTGCCAAAAGTAACTAGGCTGCATGGTTTGCTTCTCGCCTGAATTTTAAAGCCAACATGGATTCCTAAATTATCACAACTTATGAAGAAGTGAGGACAAGAGCTCGCCTTTACTTTGCACAGGTTTACAGCTTCAGAAGTGGCACCAATTCCCTGCTACCCGACTCAGAGACGGAGCACGCAGCCTGGTTTCTTTTGGCAAAGACGGTACATGCTAGTCGTTTTTATTTATTTATTTATTTATTTATTTATTTATTTATTTATTTATTTATTTATTTATTTATTTATTTATTTATTTATTTATTTATTTATTTATTTATTTATTTAAGAAATACTGCAGGCATAATAAATGCCCAAGCAGGAGCGGTGGTTTGCATCAGATGTCATGCAGTTTGAAAACAATAAAACAAAGAATTTTACACAGCGATGAACTGATAACACAAAGAATACAATGCAGAGCAGAACATGACACTTCAATTGGGAGGCGATAAGAACGGCGAGTCAATAGTCGTAAAGGGTAAATGGACTCAATGGTGACAAGTTTATACTGAAAGAAATAAGATGCATGGGCATGACAAGGAATATTTGCAATGGCACGCAAGGCGCTTCTGACAAATTTTTAATTTCACCATATTTTCTTTTCGGGTTGTTGACCACACTAAATGACAGTAATTAGGTGTCGATAAATATAGTGTGCTATAAATTACACGTTTAACAGCTGTTGGTAGGAAGTGGCGATGTCTGTTCAGTATCCCGCAAATCTTATTAAACTTGTTGCATAGTTGCTCCAGGTGCTTGCTCCTTTTAAGGGTTTCTGAAAATTTTACACCAAAGGTCTTATACTGCATTAACGATGCTTACCTCCTCGCCATCTAAAATTCATTTATCCCTAAATTTCCCATTTGTGTTCCTGATACGGAAAAGAATGGCTTCTGTTTTGTTTTAGTATTCAACCTCAGATAATTTTTTTTCGACCAATTTCTAACTAAAGACAAAGCGTAATTTGCCGCACATATTAGATAATCACAATTCGCTTTCCTGAAAAACATGCAGTAATGTCTGCTACCCTACCCATGAAATTGTGTTTAATAGAGAAATGATTTCGTTAATATAAATGACAAATAACAAAAATTCAAGAATACTTTCTTGTGGTATTCCGGATGTAATTTTTCTTATGTTTGAATTATGGTTATTATGGCTTACATATTGGCACCTGTGATGAAGATATTGTTACGGGAAAGTATTAGGTAGGACTTGCGCTGCCAGAGGCACAACTCGGCGCATAGACTTCAAGAGGCGTGTCCTATTTTCCCACTGTCTGCGTCGTCGTCTTCTGGAATAGCCTTACGTCTCTCACGCGCTCCTCGGTGGTCGTCGTCGTCGTCCGCGACTACACCACTTGGTCGTCGACGCGTTCCCCGGTAACATTATCCCCCTCGGCAAAAAGCACCGTCCCGGTGCGTGTTAGGCATGCGGTGTAGAGGAGGAATAATATGGCTTGAGGCGGGCCACATGCACTATTTCGGAAGTGGGTGTAACGGACGGTGACTTTGGGCAGAGCGGCGTAATCTCATATGTTACGTCAGTAACTGGGCGTAATACACGATACGGATCTGTGTAGTGGGGCAGAAGTTTTTCGCACAACCCCACTCGGCGGGACGAGAGCCAGAGCAACACCACAGATCCGGGAGAATAATGAACATCACGGTGGTGAGCGTGGTAGCGGCGTTTTTGTGCTGCTTGGAAGGCAGAGAGTTTATGACGAGCAATCTGCCGAGCGGCATCGGCTCGAGCGATGGTATCGCGGACATACGTAGTGATGGGTCCAGTTGCGGGAAGCAAAGTGTAGAAGGGCAGTAAAGGGTCTTTTCCATAGAGAAGATAGAATGGAGAGTACCCAGCAGTATCATGGCGCGAAGAGTTGTATGCGAAGGTGAGAAATGGCAAGTTAATGTCCCAGTCACGGTTACCCTCGGAGACATACATGGCGAGTATGTCGGTGAGTGTGCGGTTAAGACGTTCCGTAAGGCCGTTCGTCTGAGGGTGATATGCGGTCATGAATATGTGACGAATAGAGCACGAACGAAGTATTTCGTCAACAACTCGGGAAAGGAAGCAGCGGCCATGGTCGGTAAGTAGTTGACGGGGATCGAGCGCCATGGTGAAGTATGACGTCGTGCAGAAGGAAGTCAGCAACGTCAGTGGCTCAGCTGATTCGAACAGCGTAAGTGATAACGTATCGCGTGGAATAATCGGTGGCCGCAGCGATTCATTTGTTTCCTGACGAGGACTCCGGGAAGGGCTCTAGGAGGTCAAGGCCAAACGACAAAACGGCTCAGTCGGGATGGAAATCGGCTGCAGGTATTCAAGAGGCAGAACAGGGCGTTTCTTCCGGCCTTGACAGAGATCACAAGCGGCTGCATAAGGTTGTACGGATCAATAGAGGCCAGGCCAGAAGAAACGCCGGCGCACGCGGTCGTATGTGCGTGAGAGGCAAAGATGACCAGCTGTAGGAACATCATGACTTTGTTCGAGAACAGCAGAGCGAAGCTGTTGGGGAACGACCAGCAATTCCAGAGCGCCATCAGGTCGCCTGTTGCGGCGGTACAGCGTGTTCTCATGCAGCAGGAACATGGCAAGATAAGAGTCACGGCTGTCTGTGAGGAGGCGGTCAATGATAGAGCGGAGGTTTGGGTCCAAGCGCTGTTCGTCGACGATGTGGGAGAAGTCGGATATAAAGAAGACACAGGTGTGCGCCTTATGGTCTGTATGAGAAGGGGGATTGATGAGATAACGTGACAGGCAGTCTGCATCCTGGTGGAGCCGACCGGATTTGTGCACAACGGAAAAGGTATACTCCTGCAAGCGTAGTGCCCAGCGGCCGAGGCGGCCAGCAGGATCCTTGAAGAAAAATAGCCAACACAAGGTGTGGTGGTCGGTAATAACAGGAAAGGGTCGGCCAAACAAGTAGGGGCGGAATTTTACAATGGCCCAAATGAGGGCCAGGCGCTCCCGTTCCGTAATAGAATAGTTCTGCTCCTCTGAAGAAAGGAGGCGCCTGACGTACGCAATCACGCAGTGTTGGCCATGTTGTCGCGGTGCAAGAATAGCACCAATCCCGTGGCCGCTGGCGACGGTGCGTAGTTCTGTCGGGGCAGACGGTTTGAAATGGGCCAACACAGCAAGATTGGTGAGAACAGTGATGAGACTGGAGAATGCGTTACCTTGCTCTGCTTCCCAAGAAAACCAAACTCCTTTCTTCAGCAGGTTTGTGAGAGGGTGAGCGACCGCTGCAAAGTTCGGGACGAACCGCCGAAAATATGAACACAGTCCTAAAAAACTGCGTACATCAAGGGGTGAACGGGGAGAAGGAAAAGCACGAAAAGCGCGAAATTTGTCGGGATCGGGTTGCACGCTGGTGGCATTCACCAAATGACCAAGAACATTAAGTTTGCGGCGACCAAAACTACACTTCTTTGAGTTCAGTTGAAGTCCGGCACGGTGGAAAAGCACCAAGATGGACGAAAGGCGACGAAGGTGGCTTTCAAACGAGAACGAGAAAACAATCATGAAAGAATAAAGATTTGCCCTGCCTCGCACGCCGTAATGATCTAGCTTAGACAAAAATATTTCATGATCGGCACCGTGAAATGATTTGGTGAAATCAAGGTATAGACCTAGTACAAGTTCTTTATGTTCAAAAGCGTCAATTATGAGTTCCTTTTCTGTTAACAGTGCTGATTCCGTAGATTTGGCTTTCAGGAAACCATATTAATATGGCGAGATGAGGGAGAATTTGCTTAGGAAACTGTAAGGCGCGTGTGCAATATTTTTCTAAACCCTTTGAAAATATCGTTGCATGGAGATGGAGCGAAAGTTATTTATGTTGTTGTATCACCCCCTTTGTACAATGCTACCACTTTTGCAGTCTGCATGTTCTTTGGAAAACAGCTGTGCTCTAAAGCTAAGTTGCATATGTTCTTCAAGATAGGGACAATCGGATGTAGGACATATTTAACTGGAGCAATTTCATATCATTTGCATCCTCTGATTTAGAATTTTTCATTGTTTGGAATGTCATATTGATCTCGGTCTGAGTTGTGAGGTAAAATATTATAGTATTACTAACTGGTGCAGGGGGGCCCTGGAAGTTGGACAGAACCTTTTGCTGACACAGTGTTAGAGATACGGACACTACTAAAGTGGTCATTAAACATATCAGAGAGCTCCTTGTCGGCCGCAACGGTGCTACTCACATTTAAGCTCGTGAGTATTGTTTGGCTTTCCTCCGCAGAAGACTGTTTAGACGTTTCCATTACAAATCAGTGTTTTTAACTGCGTCGTTAAACTGCATCATTAGGTACTGGTGTTTAGCATTCCTTAGTTCAGTATTTAGACGATCCCTGAACGATTTAAAAGTTTTAAAATCAGACACGTCCCTTCATTTCACGAAATTCCAGTGCAGCCTATTTTTACATTTAATTTGAGCTAGAAAGTAGATTGTAATGCACGGCTTTCGTGAGTTTTTGTTGCTTGTGGGCAACGTGTAAGGAAACTTCTTTTTGTATAGCACTGCAAGTTCTGGCAGGAAAGCGTCATACATGGAAATAGCATCAGTTTAATGAAGCACCATATCCCAGTTGTGGGCTAGAATATCCGTACGGAAACTATTTAAAGAAACATTAGTGACATTCTTAATCGGCCTTGTGGGGGAGTTCTCAATCTTTACTGCTGTTTTGTCTTGAATAAATGCAAAATTAGGCAAGAAATCGCTGATGTCACAGACAATGGTGTCAGAAATTGCAGAATTATCGACATCAGTGACAAAGATATCAATTAATGTTTCAGAAGATTATGCTCTTTTACGAGGTTTACAAAGGCATATGCATCATAAATTAAAAGTTGGTCGGTTCGATAATGTGACGAAGCAGTCAGGCCAATGTTGAAAACCCAGCAAGAAATAGGGAATATTTGTTTCTAGATGCACAGTCCAAAAGCTGCTCAATAAATGCCATAAACAAGGCAATGTTTGCTTGCGGCGGGGAAGAAACTACGGTAAAACCCTCTACGGGTATCTCGAACCGTCAATATCTCATAGTTACCATTGGAAGCTGAAAATTATTCATCCACATGCACGTTAAAACAAGGATTTAAAAGAAGCAGCAGACCACCACCCCTTTTTCGAGGGTGACAAAGAGCTAACCTTTTGCAATCTGGGTGATCAAAAGTGCAAGAAGCGTCAGTGTGTCAGGTTTCAGATACCATAATCGCATCAAGTCTGTTATTTAAAGAATCGAGAAGCAGTTCGAAGTCATTATGCTTATTTTCCAGTGAACGGGAATTTAGGTGCAGAAAATACTGTGTACCTTCAGGTTTCAGGCTTTCGAGAATTCAAGCTTAATCGGCATGAAAGTTCACGTTTGTGCGTACCGTAACTCACAGACTCAATAAATACGACTAAGCTGCCTCAGTGCAGTTCGTCATGTCGTACAGGTCACTCAGGGACGCGATACGAAGCACTGTCGAGCCATGTTCCCTGGGGGCGAACATTTTTCCAACTTTGCACCTATGCATACTTCCATCCAATCTGCTTTTTCTTTTTGATTGTGGCACCGAGTACCTGCTTGTTGTGGTGGGTGAGATTCTCATTTATGAAAATTGCGCTGGATGTTTCGCATCCGAACGTAGCAGTAATAACACAGTTTTTCTTTGTCCTTTGTCTAAATTGTTACCCTATTCCTTTTGTCGCGACGGGTAAAACGAACAATAATGTTTGTTTCACTTGAGTTGTACCTGGGTACATGGGTTCTACCACCGCTTCGGCTAGCTTAGCAACAACGTCCCTAGGTTCAAGTTCAGATGACGCAACCCTGATCTCCGAATTGTTCGAACGGGAATACTGCTCCGGCTGGTCTACACGCTCAGCTAGCTTGCGGTTTTACACTTTGAGTGCTTGGTTACTTTCTTTCAAGGTTTTGATTTCTTTTAGTAGTCCCTTCCTTTCTTATTTCGCTACATTCATTTCGTTGCAGGAGTCACTACAGAACTTAATGCTAGCATGCAATGATTGAAATTGGTCCAGGACTTCCTTTTAGAAATCATGAAGTTCAGTTTTCAAGTTGCTGTTTTCACAAGTTTCTTTATCATCGTCCTCTTTCACATTAACGCTTCATGTGCTGCAACCAGTCGTTTTCCACATGACGCTTTAGACAAGCATACAAAAATTTCACAATGACAAAAAAGAAAAGCTCATTCAACGACATACCATTAACCACTCGTCAGCAGTGCGAAAACTACAAAACCATCCTCAGAGAGAGCGTAAATAAATGTTTCTGCTTAACTGAAAAAGTGCAGGAAGGTTGCTTGATTATCGCAATGGGCGCATTGCTGCCGAATGAAGCCTTTTCCGTCGTGCTCCAGCTATTTTAACTTAATCCAGGTGACGGACCAACATTCAGCGCAGGCGCAGGGTCCGTGACCCCTCGAGTTCATGAATCGGATGTAATGCACGTGTTGGCTTCCGGCGTTGAACGGCTTGTCTTAAGCACGTCAGTCGATGAAGGCCAGGATTTCTTGGCTGCAATAGTGCAGGAAGGTTACTTTATTGTCTAAATTGGGCTACTGACTGCCTTCTCTCTTTCCCTCTTAACTGCCGAGTGGCATAAATGGCATTACCCCTTATGGCATACATAAAGCTGTTTTTCATTGCTAAACATGAATGATCACAACAAGCTCAGCCAGGGAAACTCTTTTCTACGTATATCCTGACATAGCTGAGGTAAGCCACTGCAAACTTTTTGTGAGATACTGCCTTTGTGGTGTAGGGTATATTAAATGAGTTTCCGCTTGAGGAAAGCTGGCGTCTGGTTCAGTCTTGGACCAAGCGTTTTCCTAAGGTCCGTGATACCCACATGGCCCTCTGTCACTCACCAGTGGCCGAAGGTCTGCCTGTCTCAGGTTGTTGTCACTCAGAGCATTTTAGCAAGCATTCGTGTGGACTTCGGTTCCATACGTCGAGTTGGCACACAAAGTTCGACATGAATATCAATTTTGATTCTCATTTGCGATCTAATGTCAAACGCTTACCTTCAAGTGTAATATCGAGTCTCTTCTCTGATCACCTTGAAAAATTTCCGAAGTACACATTAAACGCCCCTGCTGCGTCTGAGACGGTACAGTAGGTAGCTTTCGGAATTTTTCAGAGTCCCTCTTCAAGACTTTAACGGTGCTTCTGCCGTATTGCACACCAATCTTTTAACCGTGTATTAGGCTATTGATCCTTTTCTTTTAAATATTCCCTGCAATGTGCCACAATTCATTTTCACTGAGACTGTCTCTATTTTATCATTGTTGGAGTCAGCACGGGGTGCTCTTTTGAGCCGCTCACTTAAGTATTTTACCTCTGTATGGTGAAAAAATACGCTTGATCTGGGTCCCAGGTTAACTGCAATATGCTCCAGAATGAAGCGGAAGACTTCTTGAAAAAAAAACAGCTCTCAGAGCACCTGTTCTGGTACCGTCCCTAATCTTGTCATTTTCGGGATGTCTAGTTTTCAGTGCTATCTCTAAATGGCCACCTCGTACAACAATGCTTGGCTATCAACAGTTGACTATCAACATTGCATTAACACGTGAAAGGCTCTTTCATATAAATCAAGGCAGTGTGGAGTAGAGATGTTTCTTATGCGATGCTTAATCCTACGCCTTAATTTTTACTCATGTAGATGCGGATTCAGACCCATAAGCCTCTTTGAGGCTCGTGGGGAGACCGAAACGATCCAGCAATTCGTACTCGCTTGCCGAAGTGTTTCGCTTCAGACAACAAATCCCTGACGAGAAACCTCCATAACACAAATGAGATTTACTTCACTAGGCCGCAAATGACGACGCCTACAGGCGGCTGAGCCGATACCACCTCTACACACAATCAGAAGGCCGAAAAAACACCGAGACGGTCTGTCGCCATGAATCAGAATATGGAGACGAGCACGAGAGAACAAGCATAGTTAGTGAGTGGAACCTCGTTTCATCACATCACATCACTTTATTTTCCTTAAAGACCCCTTGCGGGGTGTTACATAAGGGGTGGGTTTTTATTAAGTACCGGTGTTCAATGCAGTCATGAATGTTCCAGGGCAGGTGATGGCAGCGATATCGTGGGGAAGGCCGTTCCAGTCAGCTGCTACTCGGCAAAAAAAATGAATCAGAGAAAACATCTTCAACAAACATCTCGTTTGTAGAAGATGTTTGCTCCTGATGGCAATAACGGCTGTTCAAAATGTTGGCGCCACCTTATTTCTACTCGCTGCCTGCCCCATTGTGGACAGCATCGGCCGCATGTCCCTAGTTTTGTTTGGCGCCGACTACTGATTGTCTCCGCACTGACTGACTCTCAGTCTAAGAGCTGCTTGATGTATATCACCGTCAGGGTGATGATAGGGAACATATTAGGCGGAGGAGGATGACGTCTTTCGAAGGAATAAAGAATGCCGCCGGCTGTTTGGCGTGGCATTTTAGACGTGACAATATTAAAGCATTTCCAAGAGCCCCAACATCATGTTTATAACGGTGGTGTCAGTGAATCGCGTCACATCAGTGAATATATATATATATATATATATATATATATATATTATATATATATATATATATATATATATATATATATATATATATATATATATATATATATATATATATATATATATATATAAATATATATATGTATGTATATATATATATATATTTTATGAGCCTATTGCGGAGCTTCTTTCATTTGTACATACCATCATCATCGTCCCGCGGCGCTGGCTCCGCCGCGCGCCTGGGTTCGTGATCGGATTAAAACGCTAGACAAGGCTTCGCTGTCCTTGCCGTCACGACCTCGCCGTCTCGACCTAGCCTTCTTTTACAAGTGGTGGAGATGAAATTTGATCCCCTTGCTGCCTTGGGCCCTGCCTTTCGCTGGAGCTACGTTCCGGTCGCCGTTTGGCAACTGCCACCATCTCAACGTCTCTTTCTACCTTATTGAGGTCGCCAGGAATTGGTTCATCAACAGCGAGCCCCACACAACTAACTGGCCCACCTTCAAACAGCAGTTCCAACAGTACTTCGCCAACCCGGCCGTTCGGACTGAGATCGCGAAGACCAAGCTCGCTTCACGCCTTCAAGGTCCTGATGAGTCATATGCGTCTTACATAGAGGCCATACTTGCACTCTGTCGGCGTATTAGTCCCACCATGGCAGAACCTGAACGAGTACACCACGTCTTGAAAGGAATCAATTCTACGGCGTATAACATTCTAGCTGCTCAGAATCCTTCAACTATTGATTCCATTATTACGACCTGCCAATGCATCGACCAACTGCAGTCCTCCCGATTGCAGCCCGCCAACGCTACTGGCCCGACCTATGCTGATCTCAATCTGCGGGCACTTATTCGAGCCATCATCCGCGAGGAGCTCCAAGCCCTCAAGCCTGTCTGTCGACACGGGTGCGATCATTCTTCCGCAACATCTAATGACGCCGGTCTCCACAGCATCATCAAAGAAGAGCTGGCGACAATCACCCAACCTATGGCATCTGACCCTCCGGCACCCCGCCAAGTACTGACTTACGCGCACATCGCAGCATCCCCCCTCCTTTGGTTCCCCCGCCCCGATCGGCACCAACCTACAATCACGTCAATGCAATAGCGACGGCTCAACCTGCACCACCCTATTACGCACCTTGGCGCCCCTCTGTCACCCGTTAATAATTATGGGGTATTATTAACGATGCGCCCTTAACGGTGCGCACACTCCCAGACACCCTTTGAGTGAGTGGGGGTAGCTGTTCCGGTCGCAAAGGAGATGCCCTCGACCTGCGTGGCAAGCTCCGCCGGAATTCAACTACCTTGTCGTGACAGAAGGGGGTGGTCGTTTGGTGCCCAGCGGTCGCCGGTTCAAACCAGAGTAAGGATCGGAGTCAGAAGTAACAAACAAAACAATTTATGTAGAGAAAGAGACGATACAATGAATACACAAGATCACGTGAAATACAACACACGAGAGGTTCACAGAATACAAACGCTAAGCATGCAACTACAGAATGATTAAATAACACAGGCTTTACAACAGATCAAACACGAGAGAGTTACATAAACAAACACCAAATTGTTCACCGGGCACTGTTGCAGTCCGACGCCTCAAGAGTCAGAATGTGGCCGCCATACGAGACGAGCGCCGCTCCCTTGAAAGTCCGTGGGCTTGCCAGCAGCGGGTGATCCCGGGAGTCCAGCCGAAGCACAGGCGAGCACGTCGCAAAAACACTGACGAACTGACTGACTGACTGACTGACTGACTGACTGACTGGCTCAACAAGCGGCGCGGTCGCTTTAAATAGGGCGCGCCGCGTCTGTTTGTTAGCATGCGTCAAAGCTAGCGCGCACACACACATAGCTTCGCTGGTTATAGCTCCCTCTTCTCCTCCCGTCGAGCCGCGCGTCGTCATTGGCTAGGTCCCATAGAAGATTCCGGAATTTTCTGGCGTATTCCAGTCCGATGAACCACCGTCCTCCCCGGGCAATGGGAAAGAGGGTGACGGCAACGCGTACAAAGCCACGCGCTCTCCCGTGCGGGAAAGGGGGATTTTCTCTACATGCTTTCCACGCGACGCTGCGCGGGCTTCTCGCCGTGCCGGCTTGATGAAAATGTGCGCCGATTTCGTGACACCCTCCCGACCAATTTGCTATTACTGCGGCATTAGAGGACATATATCCCGCTTCTGTCGTCGCCGCCTCCAGAACGAGCACCGTGGTTACGATACCTTCGAAAGGGACATGCCTTCAACGTCGTATTATCAACGGCGGTCTATTCCAAGCCAACCTCGGAGATCATCCCCACCTCCAGAATCCTCCTCTGAGCCTCGTGGAACCCATGCATCCCGACGTCGGTCCCTATCCCCATACCGCCGCTCAGCTTCCCCTCTCCGACCCGCAAAAACTCTCCCTGTCCGTCATCCGGAAAACTAAGCGTTGCAGTTTCCGGAGGTCAAACTGCACTCTGCGAACTTACCAAAAGTCCTCCAGATCGCCCGTATAATGTGATTTCTGTTTTCGCTGAAGGATTACCGGTTGAAGCATTCATTGATACAGGCGCTGCAATTTCTGTCATTCACGCTGATTTGTGCTACCGTTTGCGAAAAGTGACGACACCATATGATGGGCCTGAACTCCGTAGAGCCAATGACGTCCCTTTGCGCCCTTTAGCAAAGTGCACCGTACGAGTTGTTATTGACGGCTTCCGCTATCATGTGCAGTTACCTGTGCTCTCACCATGTGCGCATCTGATGATTTTTGGATGGGATTTGTCCTTGATGGTGCTCAACGCCCCTCTGCCTCAGCACCGTGTTTCGCCAGACGTCTCTCTTTCTGTTCTCACAAAGACTATTAATCCTACCCTCACGCCGAACCAACGCCAAGAACTGCTGACATTGCTTCGACACCACCAAGCCATTTTTGATGCTACTTCCCCACCACTGGGACGGACTATAGTGTTGCGCACCATCACATCATTACTGAAGGTAACTCTATCGTTCGCCGACGGCCATATCGGGTTTTCCTCTTTGAAAAAAAACTAATTGAAGAAAATGTAAATGACATGCTCCATCGCAATATTATCCGTCCCTCGACAAGCCCATGGGTTTCCCCGGTAGTGTTAGTGAAAAAAAAGGACGGCTCGGTACGCTTCTGTGTTGATTACCGCGCACTCAACAAAATTACCCTCAAAGGTGTATGCCCAATGCCAAGAATTGATGACGCCCTTGACTCTCTCCAAGGCACCGAATATTTCTCGACCTTGGACCTCCGCTCAGGTTATTGGCAAATATCTATGCACGAGGACGATAAAGAAAAAACCGCGTTCGCAACGGCAATGGCCTTTACGAATTTAATCTTATGCCTTTCGGACTTTCTAACGCACCAGCTACATTTGAAAGAACGATCGATACTGTGTTTCGTGGCCTAAAATGGAGAACTTGTTTATGGTACTTGGATGACATTATCTTTTCATCAACTTTTAACGACCATCTCACTCGCCTGAATGAGGTCCTCACGTGTCTCGCTTCAGCGGGCCTTCAGCTCAACACCAAGAAGTGCCACTTTGCCCAGAAGGAAATTAAAATATTGGGACATCTAGTCAGCCATGACGGCATTCGTCCAGACCCTGAAAAAATCATCGCGGTCTTGAACTTTGCTCGTCCACAACGGATTACAGAATTGCGCAGTTTTCTCGGCCTGGCGTCTTATTTCCGGAGTTTTATAAGGCACTTTGCAAGTATTGCTGCTCCACTTCATGACCTACTTACAGCACACAGCCCTTTCGTGTGGGCTGAACAGTGCGAAGCAGCTTTAATAACCTGAAGCACGCCCTCACATCAGACCCTGTTCTTGGCCACTTCAGTGACAGCGCTCCAACCATCCTGCACACTGATGCCAGCGGTCTCGGTCTTGGCGCTGTCCTTCTGCAGCTCGATGCAACTTCGCGTGAGAAAGTGATTGCCTTCGCCAGTCGGACTGTGACTCCAGCTGAGAAAAACTACACCATTACCGAGCAGGAGTGCCTTGCCGTCGTCTGGGCTGTCCAAAAGTTTCGCCCTTACCTATACGGTCGGCACTTCACAGTTGTGACCGATCACCATTCTCTTTGCTGGTTGTCTTCGCTCAAAAATTTGACAGGCCGACTTGGCCGTTGGATTCTACGCCTGCAAGAATACAATTTCGACGTCGCTTATAAATCGGGTCGCCAACACCAAGACGCCGATTCTCTTTCTCGCTGTCCACTTTCGGAATCGGTTTGCTGTTTTTCTTCCCAACGCATATCCACCTATGACCACAGCCGACCATCTCTTTCCCCGACGTATATCACAACAGTTTCATTTGACCAATCTGAGAACAAACACGCTCTCCGCTCACAGCAATTAGCCGATGCCTACTGCCGTCCCATCATCGACCGCCGTATTGGCGCTTCGGACCCACCCAATGCTCGGCTTCGCCGACAACTTCGCAATTTTAAGCTCGAAGATGGCATCCTACTCCGCTTCGTGTATTGCCCTGATGGAACTCGCTGGATCCCAGTCGTGCCGCGTGTGCTTCGCCCACGTATACTGGCGGCTCTTCACGATGACGCTACTACAGGTCACCTTGGTTTTGACAAAACCTACGACCGCGTGAAAAAACGATTCTTTTGGCCTGGCCTATCTTCCAGCGTTGCCAAATACGTCGCATCCTGCCCTCTGTGCCAACGTCGCAAACGGAAGACGTCTTCGCCCGCTAGCCCTCTACAACCTGTTCTCTGTCCCGCCACACCATTCGATGTAGTCGGCATCGATTTATATGGTCCCCTACCTCTCTCCTATGGGGGTAACCATTGGATTATAACAGCTGTCGACCACCTTACACGCTACGCTGAGACAGCACCTGTACCGACCGGTTCCGCTCAAGAGGTAGCAAATTTCTTTTTGCGATAAATTGTATTGCGTTTTGGCGCTCCTCGGGTGCTCCTAAGTGACCGCGGGACGGCCTTCTTATCGACAGTCGTTCACGAAGTTCTTTGCGCGTCATCCACCCTTCATAAGACAACCTCAAGCTACCATCCCCAGACTAACGGGCTGACTGAGCGATTTCACCGCACCTTATCGGATATGATCTCCATATACATCACACCGGATCATCGAAATTGGGACACTATTCTACCATTCGTCACTTTCGCCTATAACACAGCAGTACAGTGGACTACCGGTTATTCTCCATTTCTCCTCGTTTATGGCTGTCCTCCCACTAAAATTCTCGACGCTTCCTTCTCTACGCCTTACTACTCCACATCAGTACCTACCCAGTTCTTATCCCGTGTGGCCAGATGCCGTCATCTTGCCCGCCTCAACACAGCAGCGTGCCAGGAAGACCGCAAGAGTCGCTACGATTCTACGCATCGCGTGCTCTCTTATCGTCCCGGTGGCGAAGTGCTGCTTTATACACCGCCGCTGCACCCCTGGCCTTAGTGACAAATTCCACCACCGCTACATTGGTCCCTACAAGATCATCAGCCAAACTTCTCCAGTTAACTACAAAGTCACGCTTGTTGATCCCCCAGCCGATCGACGCCACCGTGGAACTGAAATTGTTCATGTTTCTCGCTTTAAACCGTTTGTGCGCCGCGGTACATCGGTTAGTTAGGAGCGGCCAGGCTGGCCGCTTCAGACCCCCCGGGCAGATTGTGTGAGCCTTCTGTGGACCTTCTTTCATTTGTACATGCCATGATCTTCTTCTTTCATTTGTACATACCATCATCATCGTCCCGCGGCGCTGGCTCCGGCGCGCGCCTGGGTTCGTGATCGGATTAAAACGCTAGACAAGGCTTGCTGTCCTTGCCGTCACGACCTCGCCGTCTCGACCTAGCCTTCTTTTACAATATATATATATATATATATATATATATATATATATATATATATATATATATATATATATAATAACCTCACAGGATAAGAAAGGGGCAGTATCTGTCAAACTTGTTCAGCGCACACCTGAACCGGGCTGTAAGGGGAGGGAGAGAGGTGGGAGTGAAAGCGAAAAGAGCGGGAGGGGTGCCGTAGTGGAGAGCTCCTGACCAATTCTGACTACCTGGGGATCTTTAACGTGCACTGAAATCGCACAACGGCTGTGCGATATCAGTGCACGTTGAAGATTCCCAGGTGGTCGAAATTGCTCCGAAACCCTTCACTGCGGCACCCCTTTTGCCCCGCCGGGGTGGTGCAGTGGTAAGACGCCCGACTACTGTGCCGGAGTTCCCGGGATCGAATCCCGGCCTCGGCGGCTGCGTTTCGATGGAGGCGAAACGAAGTGGCGTCCGTGTGCTGTGCGATGTCAGTGCACGTTAAAGATCTCCAGGTGGTCGAAATTACTCCGTAGCCCTCCACTACGCCCCCCCCCCCCCTTTCTCTCTATCCACTTTCACTCCCACCTTCATCCCTTCCCTTACGGCGCGGTTCAGGTGTCCACAGAGCAAGTGTGACAGATACTGCGCCTTTCCCTTCCCATGAACCAACCAACCAACCAACCCCTTTCGCCTTTCCGCTTTCACTCCCACCTTTCTTCCTTCGGTCACAGCGCGGTTCAGGTGGTGATGATGATGATGATGATGACCTGAGACACAATGGCACATACCCACGGCGGGGAATTGGCCAGGGTGCATTGTAGATTGTAAATATTTATGTTAAAGAACTAGAGTATTCAGATAAATATGTATCTTTAACTAGAATCTGAAAAAAAAATAAAAAGGAAAAGAAAAGGTAATTAAATCGTACCTAGCATAGAAATCTACCTGTTGAAATTATGTAATCATGAATAAAATCGCAAACTGGTTTTAAGGCATATCCCTTGACGCTTGCTCCGAAAGAGAGGAGAACTGGAATGGTTAGTGGAAGGCCTAATCTCGAAAGGGGAGTTGCTAAGTAAATTTTGCGGAGAGGTGCAAACCTCCGGCAGAAGAGAAAAAAATGACCTATGGATTCAATTTATTTGCAAGACTCACAGAGGTTAGTAGCAGATAGCCCCGAACGACATAAATACAGATTTAGTTTCGGAAAACGCAGCTCAAAAGAGTCACAGACACTTGACATAGCCTTGAAACACACATGCAGCCACGCCAAGGCCATCTGAGGTGTTGGTAATCTGATGCAGAAAGGAGAGGCTCGTTACTAAGGGGAGGGAGAGGTTGAAATTTTTGAAATCGTGCTAAAGTTAAGTAAACGGTATCAGGTATGAATGAAACAAGAGGTCCACTAAGAGCGGATTTTGCTAAAAAATCTGCCCTTTCATTATATGTAATACCACAGTGGCCTGGGACCCATTGAAAACGCAAATCTGAAGTGTCAGGTGTCAAAGTTTTCGTATTTCCTTTCGGAAATACCAACAAAACCAGCAAAACGATAAGACAGTGCATCCCCTGACATCGCTGACTTTTTGTACTGTCGTTTAAATGGTGCAATACAAAACTAAATAGCAACAACGACCATAATGTGTTTAAATGCATGAAATATAAACATACCGATATTAGCTTAATGACAGTCTCGCTGCCTTCGTGTGTTATTAGAATTGACAGAACCCTTTTCGGTGATCAAATCACTCAGATAACAAAGCTGAAATCCCGCTCAAGCCAGGCAGCGACCGCTGAAGAAGAAGACGTTCGTGCTTTCCTACCAGCGTTGAGCGGTCTTTTCAGCAGCAACTTGTTTCTAGCTGCTGTTGTCCCGTACCTGCGAGGTTCTCGAGCTACGTTGGCAGGTGGCACTCAAACACCACTTTCGGCTTCAAGGGGACTGCCCGGTCAAGGCAGGAGATGCTGATCTTTCGTGGCGCGGTGACGCAGCACCCTCGCGGCAGCTCATCGGCTCCTGCCATGTCCCCGCACTTCTGGATGCCGCCCACCTCAGTCTCATGCAGCAGAATGAGCGAGGTCCAGTCCCTGGTGGCGCCCTTCGCGACAATGCCGCGTCAGCCTGGTGCCATTTCGCCGCCGCCGATAGACCAGGGCGGTGTGCCGACCCAGATCGATGCTGCTGTTGCACCGGGAATCCTGGACGTCGCTGCGGAGGAGCTGCGTACCAACACCAGGTCTCGAAGTGGCCGCCCTACTTTACTCGTCCCGGCTCTGATGGCCTTCGGTGGGCTGCTCGCGGCTATTCTCGCCTTGGGCATGCTGCTACGACCTAGAGATTTGGCCGAAGAGGCAGTGCTGACCGGAGCGGCGCAACGTCAACTAGTCCCAAAGGAGCCTGCCTCAGGTCACAGACATGGGGCCGCCGGCGCTACAGTCGTTTCTCTGGAGAATGAAGCCTCAAACAGCAGCGTTGGTACAGATCAATCCGACAGCTCATCCAGTGAAACAACACCCACTAACGTTAATAGTGGCATGGTGGCGGTTGAACAACAAAGAAGCTCCCCCAACTCGAGACACAGCTTTCGTCGACATCGTCTTCCTTCGCACCGACGCATTGATGCCACTCATAATTCCAAGAGCTACAGACTGGAAGCCGGTTCTTCAGTTGCTGTGTATTCTACTGCAAGGCAAGGCCATATATTATCCAGATACTCCATTACAACTGACGATCAGCAGAACAGTGTGAACGATAAAGCCAAAATCATATTTAGAAGTTCGTATCTTGCTGGCATACTCACAAAGGTTACTGCGACGGAGCCTGCTGCTTCTCGAACTATCGGAAAGTTGTCCACTATGAGACACAACGTTGAAGGAGATAACGTGGTTTTAACCAACGGAAGCCATTCAGTGTTTAAGGGCAAGCCCCTTAAAGAAAAGTACAAAGGCGCTTTAGCCGTTATTTAGTTTTCAGTGAGGGCTAAAACGGTTGCAACTGTGCCTGCAGTGAAGGAGCAAGTTGCCTCACGTTCCTCACTTCAGGTAACGATCGAAGGACTAGAACTCCTACAAACGACGCCCATGAAGGAAAGGCATAAAACAATGTCTGCTGGAAACTCGAAAAGCGTGTTTCCTGTGTTTTGTTTATATCAGGTCATAGAGAGATATTGAAAATAAGGGTCTCAAACTAGGCTCCACTCCTTGGATTGAGTTGAATGCATTGTCGTAGATGGCAGCCCAAATATGAGGTGTCTACTCAGCCTAAGCGTTGTTTGTCAAACCCTTTCCCAAGAGAGAAGTGTCTAGGATGCATTTCTGTTTCTCCGGCATCGCGATGATGTCGAGATTGAGCATCGGGGGTACATTATCCTGATCGGGGTGGCCCTCAGGAAGTGTTCCTGCAGTGGTTTTTCGTAGTGTTGCTAGCGACAAAAAATGCTCCTTATCTTATTGTGATTCCATACGCACCGCATTATGCCAAAGAGTACGAAACAAAGAGCGGTAGCGACAAAAATAGAATGAACATTCGCACAGAGAGCTCACTTTCAATAAAAGTTTATTGTGCAATGGAAACATGGCTTCCATGGGAAATACAGCTCCGGTAGAAATTTCCTTCTAATAATAAGCACCACTTACGACCCATATAGGCGAGTTCTTTCACAAGTATGGAAGAGGTAGATCGCCTACAGGCTTTTGTTTTGATATTGCTACCCAATGAGCTACAATCATTTTCTGTGTCAATCGCTATTTTGTGAAAACGGTTTGCAAGCACAGCTGTGACCGTGGGCTGACAAATCTTTATTGCACATATTTTGCAGTTCAGAAGCATGCTGACGAAACCTGTCGTTCTGATAGGCAGTCGCGTCGTGTCGCAGTGGTATTCTCCGCACAATATATACAATATATAGCCTATGGCAACATCTGAAGATGTTCTACGAGAGTTTGTCCAGCGATTAATTGCTCTGTCCAGACAAAAAAATTGTTTGAGGCACTTAGATCTCTCCTAAGTGTGGTAATGCCTTTCCTGCGATTTTGTGCACTTGCTTCCTTCTTCTCACCTCAGTGCATATGGCGCATACCCAAAGCGGGGATTAGCCAAGAATACCTTGCTGTGGTCTTTGCAGTGCAGAGGTTCCGATCGTACTTGTAGGTCGCCCATTCACGATTCTGATCGACCATCATTCCCTGTGCTGGCTCGCCAATTTTCGAGATGCATGAGGTTACCTTGCGCGCCGGGCCCTCAGTCTGCAGGAGTATAACTTCATTGTTGTATACAAGAGCGGGCGCCGCCATGCTGATGCAGACTGTCTTTTGCGAATGCCGCTGCCATCAGCAGAATGTGACAATGAAACTTTCGACCATTACATTTCAGAGCTTCCTGAAGTTGTTATATTTAAAAGTGCGTCACGCGAAGATCCTGCTCTACACTCCTTGTTTGTCACTTTACCAGCGCCTCGACAGGAGACATGGAACAAAAAGAGACGAAAGGACAAGCGCTCCTTTCTCACACTCACATACTTACAACTGAAAGTTTATTGAGGCATGCATGGGTATAATACTCTCATATGACCACCACAAGCGCATGCGCTGCCCCTTCCCGCCGAAACCACAAAACATACTGCTAAGAATCCAAATATATAACCTTAAAATCATGGATGATTACTGACGGTGGGCTTACATACGTGTCGCTATTTTTATGAGTGCTATAAGCTACACTCAGTACCCTGGTCAATTTATCTTGATGCCCGAAAGTATCCTTAGCCTTATCAAGGAGCGGATTCCATGCTTATTTTATCCGACACCTTCGACGAACCGGGATGATTAAGAATAGTCTCTGTAATGTAAGGAAACGTTGGATAAGGAAGCTCCTTTCAAAGAAGTTTTATGCTGCCGCCGGAGCGTATTTATGCACCTCCTCGTTTGCCCTATATAATTTTTGCCGCATGTAAAAGGAATATTGCCACGTAGTTCTAAAAGAACGTCCCACAGTCCTCAGAGAAGAACGGTCTAAAACCTGGATCCAGGCAAACCCAGTCAGCAAGCCCGGCCGCAGAACGCTAGCGCGCGTCCGACGTCAACGTCTTTTTCGAAGAGCCGTGCACCACCTGGCAACCCTAGGTGGCATTATTCCCCCTCCGAAAAACAAAGACATCGCAGTGGTGCCACCAGCAAGGTAGGGACTCGAGGTTTCAAAAAAAATCAAAGGGAGCAAAACGGGCCACCCACAACGGAGGCCGGCGAAGCCGTTGCCGCGTATAATACGACTTAAGCCGCACAACGTGCACAATATCAGAGCTTGGCTTCCGAAAACATCGCGATCGCGTGACACCGTTAGGAAGCGCTTCATAGTTAACAGCACTGACGCGTCGCAGCCCTTTGTAGGGGCCGAAGTAACGGAAAAGTAGCTTCTCGGACACGCCCTGGCGACGGACAGGTGTCCACACCCAGACTTGATCGCCGGGATTGTAGTCGACCTATCGGTGGCGAAGGATGTAGCGGCGGGTATCAGTGCCCTGCTGTTGGCCAATGTGCAAGCGGGCCAACTGACCGGCTTCTTCAGCGCGTTGGGCGATCTCTTCGGCGTATGGTGAGAGCTGGTCGTCCTCAGCGGGGCATGGCAGCATGACATCAAGCATGGTCTGGACTTCACGTCCATACACGAGGAGAAACGGACTGAAGCGCGTAATTTTCTGGAGGGCCGTGTTGTACGCAAACGTTACGTATGGTAGCACATCATCCGAGGTCTTGTGCTAGACATCCACATATACATTGAAAGCATGTCCGCAATAGTCTTGTTTATTCGTTCAGTTAGTCCGTTGCTCTGTAGATGGTACGCTGTGGTCTTGCGGTGGCCCCCCAATGCAGCTCAGCTGAAATATCTGGTCGAGTAACTGAGCTGTAAACCGTCCCCCTGTCAGTAATAACGTATGAAGGGGCGCCATGTCGCAAGACGACGTTCTGCATGAAGAACTTAGCAACTTCTGAAGCTATGCTACGGGGAATTACTTCGGTCTCGGCGTATCGAGTCATATAGTTGGTAGCGACTATGATCCGCGTGTTGCCAGCCATGACAGAGAGAATCGACAGAGAAGGTCCATCCCTATTTGGTCGAACGGAGCCCGGGGTACCGGAACTGGCTGGAGAAACTCTGTTGGCTTACACGGTGGCGTCTTCCGGCGCTGGCATTCACGGTAGCTTTTGAAGTAGTGTTTGGCATCGGCAGATAGCCCGGGCCAATAGTACATGTTTCGTTCCCTGGCAAGCGTCCGGAAAAACCCCAAGTGGTCAAAAGCGGGCTCATCGGGACATGCTAGGAGAATGTCGGCGCGAAGATCGTCTGGAATCACCAGAAGATGAACTCTGCCTTGGCCCCTTGAGTTCTCATAGAGCATACCCTGGCGCAAACAGAAAGAACCAAGACGTCGAGAGAAGTGTCGAGGTAGAAATGTGGTGCGACCTTCAAGGTGATCAATCAGAGGTCGGATGCCAGGGTGGAGCGCGTACCTGGTTAGAAAACCGCGAGGACGTTTTACCATCATGGCGAGAGTTCCGTTGTCGCCTGCTGGAGGCCCACACCAGCGTTTATCGCCGCGAATCAGCCCGCTGCCGAGCCATTATGTTCGATGTTTGCAGGGTACCGAGAAAGCCGCTGTCGTGATCAAATTCAGGTTCTGTAGTGTGGAATGGTGTTCGCGACAGCGTGTCGGCGTCTTCGTGTTGGCGGCCGACTTGTACACGACGGTGATGTCGTATTCCTGGAGTCGCAAGCTCAAACGGACCAAACGTCCAGACGGGTCTCGTAAATTAGCGAGCCAGCAAAGGTAGTGATGATTCGTTACAACTTAGATGGTTATAGATAGATGGATTTATTGAAAGGAAAAGGCAGAGAGGTTGGCCGGGATAATTCAAATCTAGCCAGCTACTCTGCACTGGGAAGGGGAAAGAGAGAAGAAAGAAGATCATGATGGATGACGATGTGGGAGAAGGCATATTAAATACATATGCAGGCACAGTAGCTTGCTTTACAAGCGCGAATCAAGTCCGCTGGCGCACAAAAAACGGCAAAGAGCACGCACTGCCTCGACACCCTTCCCCTTGTCCTGCCAAGCGCCCAGCACGGTCGCTGGTGGGTTGCACGCGAGGCCCGCGAAGAGCTGCTCCTTAACTCCACGCATTAAGTGACGCAGTTTCTTTTCCTCGGAAATGGCTGGATCAGCTCGTCTGAAGAGGCGGGTCATGTCCTCTACGTACATCTGTGCGCTTTCGTTGGGAAGCTCGATGCGGGAGTGGATGGCACACCCCGCTCGTTCGCGGCGATAAACGCTGGTGTGGGCCTCCAGCAGGCGACGACGGACCTCTCACCATGATGGTAAAGCGTCCTCGCGGTTTTCAAACCAGGTGCGCGCTCCATCCTCGAGGCTGAAATACGTATTTCGCAGTTTCGCGGCGTCGTCCCACTGGTTGAAGGTAGCAAACCAGTCCTCTACATCCTCGAAAAGGTCCTCGTAAAACGACTTGGAAACCCTCGGGGTCTGCAGGGTATAGTTGGCTGGCGTAGCGACGGCTGCTTGCGTAGGAACAACAGCG
This sequence comes from Amblyomma maculatum, assembly GCF_055883805.1. Taxonomy (NCBI): domain Eukaryota; kingdom Metazoa; phylum Arthropoda; class Arachnida; order Ixodida; family Ixodidae; genus Amblyomma; species Amblyomma maculatum. The sequence goes on along the minus strand of NC_139345.1, from coordinate 150,656,339 downwards.
AGTGTTGTCATGGTGGTCTCTGATGGCGCAAGCTCCGGAGAGAGTCCTTGGAGCCTCCGGCTGAAGTGGTGTACCTGGATTTCAGTCGGTGCAGGGCTCGAGAAACGGCTGCCTGGAGGGGTTTCTTGCACGGACTAATTGTACCCAGCACGCGCTCCACCAAACTGTCATGTAGTTCTAAGATAAAGTCACACAGCCCTCAGAGAGGAACGGTCCAATACCTGGATCGAGGCAAGCACAGTCAGCAAGCGCGGCCGCAGAACGCTACCACGAGTCCGAAGTCAACGTCTTTTTCGTAGGTATTAGGGCTTTTATTATAGCGCAGTTTTCAAGTGGTTATTTGTCAACAATAAAACGAAAGAAATTGTACGGTGCATTGTGTGACATTATGTTCCTTGTGCCTTTGTACAGGGCCTTGTACAGTAGAGGCCCAGGTGCAGATGTTTTAAAAAGGGTTCAAAGTATGCAGGTGGCGCCAGGAGCAATAACCTTCTTTTTTAAATTGCACACAGGAACCTTGCCGGTAAAAACATTTTTGGAGGAAAATGGTTTATTTATACCCTATAGGGATCACACTGCAGGAAGCCCGAAGCAATACACCATGTTTTTTACACAGTTGGAAAGGAGTACATTTTTGTGATGCATTGCAAAGAACGCTAAAAAGATTTTGCGCTAGACCCGCATAGCATTCGGTACTTATACGCAGAAAGTGAGGATGAGGTAACATTTGATTTAATTATGCTCATGGGCCTCCACTATATATGTCGCTCAAGAATGACGGGTTACCATTGTGATAAAGATGCACGGCCTGCCAGAATTTATTTTCGGGAAAGCGTGTACAGATTTTTGACAATCCAGAAAGCTGCAGCAGAACTCCCGAGTGGCTCTCGAGGCTAGAGCCTTTGTTGTGTGTGCGTGAATTTTAGTATGTCATATGTAAATGGCGTATGTAAATAGCATTTGTGTGATTTTTCATCATTTTGTTCTCGTGAAATACAACATGTCAAGACCAGGCAATAAAAAAACAAAACGTCTTTTTCGGAGAGCCGTGCGCCACCTGGCAACGCTACGTGGAAATATCGTAGACTACTCCTTCTGCGCATAGCACAAAACGCAGCTCATGTTTCACTGACATCCTTTCTTAGATTTTTGTTTTTGTTTTCTACCTCTTCTATCAACTATAGCACAATGTTTTCCTATCTTATTGGGAGCGGAAAAAAAACACTTTTACCCCATATCTACTGCCAACTTGCTTTAGACTGTGGGAAAGCTTATGGACGTGCAGTATTACGGCATACTTTTTTTCATCTCAACTGAAAGTACCCGATGGATCCCGCTTGGCATATGACTTCACTTTTTCAAAATTTTATTTCAGGCAATTATTACCATGTTCAGGAAGCCTGTTAAACTTAGTTTCTGAGCCTGTTGCTTAAAACTGCTATCAAGTGCATGGACACATGATTTAGTAATTGCCGAACCCAAACACGACACAGCTATGCCGCGCTTGACTGTTTTCGAATGCGTGGAATTGTAATTTCGTAAGTGCTTTTCCGACCTCTGTAGGAATGACCAACACACAGTATCCTATTTTCCTTCTAGTCTTGTATCCAAGGATTACAGCAGATTTCTTTCCGGTATTTCGTAGATAAATATCAGACCAAACCCACTGCGGGCACAGGTATTTAAAACATCTTCCACCTGTCTCTAAATCATATATCCTCCAACAAAAACGAGATAATCGTCTATATCTGAAGGCTTGTTTTACATCTTTGCCAAAATTAATTTTAATAGCTCTGTCCTCATAAGAAAGGTAATAGTACTGGCGCCACTTTTGATCCAATGCACACTCCTGTTATCTGAATGTACAGTCTGCAATCCCATTCTACAAAAGTGGATATAAAAAAGACATAAGAAAAAAGCGCTCAAGCTAACACGAATCCGGCACCTGGGCATAACTGGCCTTTCAGCAACCAATCCTGCCTCATACGTCACTTGGACGCAGGGACCTCATCATCGCTCACTTCTGGACTCCATAAAATCAGCCAACCTTTTTCCATTCATTTAATCATTTATTCATCCTTCATCTCATAACCTACTGATGCCCTGAGGCAAAAAAAGATCCCACAGAAACGCCGCACTTCGAAATGAATGCCCCCTCATCATTGTCTTCTTCTATACACTTCCTAACAAACTGGAGCAGCCTATCATGGGGTAATGAAGAGAATAAATCCTGTACATCTATACTAAACATTCCAAAAACACCTCGGTTAGTGCGTTTTAAATATTCCACAACTGCCATGGAATTTTGCACAAGAATCGGGTCTTAATTCTATAGAACGTGAACATAAACTGCTTTGTAGAACATTTGAAGTAGCATGTCGTCAAGTGCCCCGTTCGGCAACGATACAACGGAAAGGAATATCAGCCTTATGGACTTTTTTGAAAAAAAATATATCCAGAAAGTTTCTTTTTGCTTTCATGATCGATGACCGCAGGCCTTCTGAACTCATTTCTTCTTCTAGCCTTAAAGCATCTCGCTTCTGATTCAGGACTTTTTCGCGGAAAAGTTTCTCTGGCAAAGTAACAAAATAACCTTCTTTATCAGAAACCAGGACACGCAATTTTTCAGATGTCAAGAAATTGACCAATGGCGCAAAACCCCACAATTTTGACGGACCCCTCTTCAGTCCCCTCCAAGGCTTCGACCCATTCCAAAACGGCCCTCGGTTGCTTTTCTTTATGGGCTCGGAGTGAGATAGTCCTACCAAGAGATAGCTTTTCTTCTTTTGTCAGTGACTGTTGGACACACAATTTTGGTCCTTGTTTGATAATCCTCTGAAACTTTGCCGGTAAGGGCTGTTCTCACAAAACCAGGAGCTTTCTCTTGGAGCACGGTGACACTCCCTTGGATTGCAACCATAAATTGGCTTGCGGAGTACTACAGGATGTCGGTGTGTCTCTTCGCTTGTTTGCACCACTCTCGGAAACACCGCACCCGATCCCTGTCCTTCCTACATGCCGCCCAGAGGCAACCCTTGTAGAACCAATGCTGTTCCTTGAAGACATAGCGCAAAAAAGACGGGGACAACACAGATGTAGACAGGACCGGCGCTGTCCTGTCTACATCTGTGTTGTCCCCGTCTTTTTTGCGCTGTCTTCAAGAAACTGCTACCAACTAGCCCAAACCAAACATCTGTTGAACCAATACTGTCTCCACCACTCTGAAGACAAAATCTGGCAAATCCCGCGACAATCAAACTATCAATTTCGTCGAGTGAACACTGATTGCAACCACGAAATCCCATTCTTTTGAAGACTAACCAACGGTTTTGCCACACATGTCTCGTCGCCTTGACAGATGAAAAATGCTTCAGCCACTTCGCGCTATACTTGATTAGAATTTTGGTACAAAATGCGCATGACCTTAAAGTCCGGTTTGCACCGTCTGAAAATTTGACCGTGAAGAATCAGGTTGAAACTAGGTATTTGCTCACGGAATCACGATGCTCTATTAAGCGTATATTGGTCTGGATACTAATGAGACATGTCTCATTTGTATCCAGACCAACTCGCCGAGTTTTCTGTTCTCCACAACAGTGTATTAGTGAAGATTATTGATTAGAAAGTATAGGACAAAAAGAACATGTCGATAATGGGACCTAACGTACGCCCTCTGAGCTTCTCGTCAGGTGCTTCTGCTTTTCTCATAATTCCTAATCAGTGGTTGTTGTCTATACCTTCAAGCATATCATGTGACTAGCATTTGCACATAGAAGGTGCTCTCCATGGCTAGGTGCGTGCATGCACACGTGCGCGTCTTTATCACCTGGTCTCCAGTAACCTCGCCAGCCTTTTTCAAGTTTTTACTTCCCCCCATTTATCATATATCGCTCAATGTTCGTATACGCCCTGCGTAGAGACTGCCAAGCCACTGTTTGCGGAGTAGAAAGTAAATCGGGGAGCTGAGCCGGCCACGTCGTCTGCTAGCCGTGTGTTTCTATACTGTTCTCGCGTCATGAATTCGTTTTCCCGTGGCAGTGGCATCGTTGCATAAACAGCATCTGCGCCCAATGTACTGTGAGATAAGCTACGAGGCATCTGCAGCCATAATTTTTTCTTTGGTAAATATTTCAAAGCGATGAAAAAATGTGCTGGAGGTACTCGTCCCAGGTCGGCAAGCAATACGGCCGAGGACGTACTGTTCGAGTTCACTTCGCGTTAGCAAGCCGCTCGTCATTCCTGTTTTATATTTCAATAAAAAGCACTCAAAAAAATGGCGCATCACTATGAATTTTCTGACAATCGCTATCATTCCCGTTTAGGTACACAGAAACAAAAATATGTTGGTTAGTGTCTAAATCTGTAATATTTTATTTACTCAGTGGAGTGTCGCATATTTTTGTGGCGCTAATTTTTGAAGTCATTATTAGGTACTAAGTACAAAGTAAAGCCGATATGATGAGCGTCAGGTACGAAATTTTATTCATTAAACACAATGCTCCAAATGCATGATACAGGGATTTAATGGCCTATATGTGGTGCTTGTTAAGAGCCGCATGTCTAAATATTTTGTCCTTTTACCTAAGCGCATAACCTTTACGAAGCGAAGGTTGCAAGCGCTCTCGTTTTAAGATTTCCTGTGCTCAAGGTTTAATGGCGGCTCTATGGTTCGGTTTTGGTTTGCTTTTGTGGGGTTTAAACCCCCGTCCCAAAGCGACTCAGGCTATGAGAGACGCCGTAGTAGAGGACTCCAGAAATTTCGACCACCTGGGGTTCTTTAACGTAGCCATGAAACCTTTAAATCATAGGTTTAAGCGGGGCTCGCCGAAATACATTTATATGAAATTTTACTCTTCATGCATCTTTCATACAAAACATTTCTGAGGTAATTATTTTGGAAGCTATGGAGATTTCTAAAAAAGTTTATCAAATTTCTGTGTCAAGGAAAGAAATATATAGTCATTGTCCTGCGCAGGCCTAGCTTGAAATCGGCGTATATTTCCAAAACGACGACAACCAAATTGTAGCCATTCTTTATTATGTACTATACATTAACGAGCGCTTTCTTCAAGACGATTTCAAGTCGATGCAAGGTTTGGATTTGCATCAACCATTTCCGTCACATACCACATCATTAACGCCGTTTGTAGCCATAGACATCAGCTGGCCAATTTCTGTATCCGATTTGCGCGCCGTATCCAAGTGGTGCGTAACCGGAAGCATACTCGGCGCCGCCATAGTTGTAAAAACCATGTCCACCATAAGAATACCCTCTGAAGGCCGGGCTGTTCGGTGCATAGCCGTAACGTCTGTACGGAATGTATCCATAGGCGCCGGCAACTGGGCCGTAAGGGTAACGCCCATATCTGCGGTAGCCGTGGTATCTGTTCGCGTAAATTCCGGGAAGCCTGGCCCCGTATTGCGTTGGGACGCCTCTTGCAGCGTATACTGCAGCAGCGCCAGGAACCGGAGGCACGACCGGCGCGGCGTTGAAGGTCACGTCAGCACTGGCACCTGGAGCGGTACCCGGTTCATTGGTGTCTACGGTGGCTCGAAAGCCGTTCGCGTCGGCCACGTAGTTCACCCTGCGGTAGAGACCGTTGATATCTCGGTAGCCGTACGAGCCAATCTTCGCGTTGTCGGCACCTCCTCGTTCGCTGTGGAACTTCTGGTTTCCATACTCGTCCACCGTGTCGTAACCAAAGCTGTACGGCTGTGGTGGCTGGGGTGGCTGGGAGGAAGAAACCAAGTAGTCATTGCAAGTGCTGAGCTCCTATCGGTACATTCGTTAAAACTGATCCTATATATTACCAATATGGCGGAGAGATATGTGTTCATATCTGTCACAAAGCATGCCTCGGCTATCATGTGTGCACTGCCCCTTTGGTAATAAGTTAGTGCATTTTATGGAAGGCATCACGGCTAAATTTGGGTTTCCTTGTATTCACACGCAATTGTCTATATATCTACAAGTCGTGTTTAACAGTTATAGTACAATAAACTCTCAGAACGAACACAGCCGATGTTCTTAGTCGTGAAACGCTGCCAAAACGACGGCTGGACCCTGCGCAGAGGACCCTCGGCATTTTACTCGCCTAATATAGCCGGCCTGTAAAAGTCCCAAGGATATTTCAATAAACTAAATTGGCAGCGAGTTGGGAATTAACCGCGCTATTTGATGCCATTTGCCGTACAGCTATGATGCTTTCTGCGTAATACAAAACTTTCTTTGCGTTGCCTATTTTTAATATATCGCAAAAAAAATCCACACAACGTATTGATAGAGCGTCACCAAATCGGACGGCTAACATGCGTACATCCTTGCAGAGAGCTAGCTATGCATACAAAATGTAATCAATCTCGGAACCCACTTTGCCTCAAAGTTCGCCACATTTTAGGCTTCCTAAACTTAAGACAATGCTCGTGAAAAGAAGAACGCGTAGTACAGGCTTCAACGGTAGCACCGTCCAACGATGTTTCCTTGTGTGATATGATTTGCAGGCTCAGAATCGTAACTATCTCATAATGAACACCGCCTTCGCTGCACATAGGTGAGCATCGAATTCGTCGCTCCGTTCCTGGTTTTCCTACTGAGTGTTTTACGGTTCCATATCATGACGTGTTTTTATTCAATCCTCCTCATGAGCACCGTTACTGCAAAGTGCTCGGAAACCCTTTTACGTTTTCCTGCGTCTCACAGAGTGAAGACGTACTTACGGATGCGTAACCATCGTATCTTCGGAGAGGCGTTCCAGCAGCTGGAGGCGCAACATAACTACCGCGACCCTGGAATCCGACGCGGCTTGCTTGTTGGTGGTGGCGGTATGCGCAGGTTCCAGTCGCCAAACAGGCGAGCAGCACTTGAATCTGCGCAGGATGAACACGGGCACGGGATGAACATGTTCACATCAGAATTTGACCATAGTGTTCATTTGCATGTTCTCTGGTCTAATGTTGAACAAGCCTGAAATTGCTCCAGCCTTTATGACGGAACTTTTCGTGGCGTCTTTGGGTTTTTATATTAGCTTGAGGCAGTCTAAACCGCTGCATAAAGCACCTAAGATGACAAGAAAGCCGCTATCATCTGTACAATTCTTCGATGCTTTGTTTTAAAGCACCGTTTACACGAGAGGCGGGCCAATGCCGCTCGAATGATATATTATCCAACTTTAACACGAATAAGGCCTCCAGAAGCTATGATACCATTTAGTCGCCGAACATTTGGAATGCGTGCTATGTGAAGCTCTAAAGGACACGAATACTAGTTAAAGAAAAGTACTGGGGCAAGACAACCATGCGAAGTCCGCCATTGGTCTTAAGTTTGTAGGGTACTGTCGTTTTTATGAAATCCTAATAACTGACGTCAAAGCTGACTTTCCCACTTATCACCACTTTCCACGAAATAGCTACTTTGCTCCTGCTTCAAACTACAGAAATCCAGAACCACACCAGCATGCGCCTAATTCTCTGCGGCCAATTAGCAGGACTTACTCCCTCTTTACATTCTGCATAGCATAGCAACTGTCAGAAAGCCATTTATCAATCAGTTAGCGAGATTTACTGCAACCCTGGGATATCTAATTTGAGCCCCAGTTCGATGCGCACCTTTCGAAGCATCTTAGCTGCACGGAAGGGCAGAACCAGCAGCTGGCCACGGCGGTGTTATCCAAGCAGCAAGGCGAAACTGAAGGCGACTCTCCTCTGCTTGCACTCTTAACACCGACAGCGTGTCTTTATACCTGTCATGGAAACGGCAGGCGCCTCCCTGGCCGTACCGGAGAACATTACGGCGGCAAGTCTGTGGTTGGTTTTGTCTTTGATTTTTTTTTTTTGTTTTTTTTTTACTTCTTACTCGCCTGCCAAGTCTTGTCATTTCCTGCGCCAGGCCAGTGACAGTTAAGATCTGCACGGAATAAGACCTCTTGCTAGGCATATACCACGTGAAGGAAGCCTTGCACAGGCGAGGGATCATTTCGCATTGCCGGATTTGCAGCTTTTTGTCGCAGGAAACAAGTTTGCACGTAATCTGCCCCGCCTGCTCACCGTCTTTCTCTACTAGTCCCATTACTTTTTATTACTTTTTCTTGACCTTCAGTAGCTGCCGATGGCATAATGCCGGTATAGTACACTAAACGAACCGGAAGGCATTAGCCACGCGTTTGATATTTAGCTACTCTTCATGTGCTCCGACCATTACCGCGCCTTAACCGCTCTTTTCCATTAAGCAATGTTTCCGCATATGGCACATCTGCCCTGCGAAACATGCATACAGTCTTTGGCGCAGTGCGGTTAGCTGCAGCTTTCCGTTTACAACTACTAGGTTTTCCTTTCAATATTACACGTGTTTTTCTAAAACTCAAATGAATCAAGAACAAATGAGTCTGTTCTATTTATTCAATGACTGAAAATTATACACTATGGGGTCCAGTGTCTTCAGCTTAAAAAGGCCGATGTCAAACTCAACGTGACAGCTAAAGTGAGGTAAAACTGTGTCATCTACTTCGTTCGGTCAGGCCTTCTTTTTTTTTTTTTTTTTTTGAAGTCGTAAGCGCACTTTTTACTTTCCATTTAGTCATTCTTATAGAATGGCCGGGTCCTGCGCGCGATAACGCAGTTCGAAAGCAAGGAAATAGTAGCCGGCCTATTTGTAGATTTTTCCAAGGCATTCGACCTGGTGAATCATGACATTCTGCTGCAGAAGTTGGACTTTTACGGTTTACGTGGGTGTGGACTACAGTTATTACAATCATATTTATCCCATCGATGTCAAATAGTCCAAATCAACAACTCGCGGTCACGAGTCCTGCCACTGCTTTGTGGTGTTCCACAAGGCAGCATATTGGGCCCCTTGCTATTTAACCTGTATATTAATGACATTGTTAACATTAATCACAACGCCAAATTTATTATATACGCAGATGATACTAGCATATTTTTTCTGGCAATAATATCGATAAACTCATCTCTGATTGTAATGACATCATAATCCAACTGCAGCAATGGTCCTCATCCAATTGCATGAAGATTAACGAAAATAAAACAAAAGCTGTTGTCTTCCGGCCGAAAAATAAACCTGTTCCTCCTCATGCCGATATTGTTTTAAACTCTCATCCTGTTGACATTGTCGATCATTTCAAATGTCTAGGTGTGATATTCACTGCCAATCTGTCCTGGGAAACTCATGTGAATTTTGTATTAGCCAAACTTGCTCGGATAACCGGGGTCGGTCGTCTCCGATACATGCTCTCTACTAAAACAAAACTATTGGTTTATAATTCTCTTTTTTATTCGCACGTCAACTACTGCCAACTCGTCTGGGGCACAACTACATTTTCTAACACACAAAAAATATTCCGTATGCAAAAACGGTATCTGCGCCACGTGTACAATGCTGGTTATAATGCAACCACTGCAGAATATTTTCACAGTGCTCATGTTATTACAGCTCACAAGCTATACCGCTACCGTTTGAGTGCTCGGTATAAATATGAAGTGAAAAAAAATATTCACAGCCTGGACGCCTTGGCACATTTAGAAACAAATGAGAAGTGTTATAATACTAGACGTGGAGAAAAATGGAAGGTTGCTGCACCACGCTTGAATTCTGGTATGGAGCGTTTGTGTTATTGTCTGCCATCGCTTTTAAACTATTATCAATCACTGAATTTTGATTTATTTAGCTGTTCCACTGTTAAACTCAGAGACATGTTTGCTGATTGACTAAGCTGACCATCTTTTCTGGTGTTTGTTTTATCTAGCATTTCTTTTCTTCTGCATAGAACAAGTATCTTGATATGCTTATCGCTTGTTTACTTTTTGTGCTGACGGTGTTTGTTTTACCTGGCTCAGGACCTTTTCTTTTATTCTGTATTTGATTAAGTGTTGATTTGTTTATCGCGTGTTGATTCTCTGGTGTTGCCTAGACGCTGCCTTATATATGGGGCTGCGGACTCGTCAAGCCGCCAAGTGGCAGCTTTTTTTCCGTAGCCCTCCATCTGTATAGCACCTGATGGAAATAAAGATTTATTTATTATTATTTATTATTATTATTATATGTAACTAATTAGATTCGTTGGCCACCTTGGAAATATTTATGCAAGACATATACTTTCTTTTTGTCATAATAATGTGGCAACCAGGCTTTTACCAAAGCAGGAAGGTACTTCTTATTTGTCGTATTAACGGTGGCAACCATGCTCTTACCAAAGCATGAAGGCACATCAGGGCAATATGGAAGAGAGACGGCGATTACACCGCGTCCTGCCCTGTGGTGTGCCCCGTGTACCCATAGCGTACTGGCCTTATTCCTCGTCCTCGATTCAGGAGAGCGTCTGGCGAACCGAAAGTATCTGATATAGGCGAAGACTTTCATGGCACAGTCGGTGGTGTTCAACTTTGACAGTATGCTAAAACTACCACTAAGGTTAAGGGCAAGGATGACGTTGTCATCGTTTTGCATGGCTGTGGGTCATATTACGTCCTCGTGTAGCTGGAGGAGGACATCCTGTACAGGCATGTGCGGGAAGAACCTGAGCTAGTGTACAAAGAGGCCCTTAGCCTCCATGTATGGAGAGAGGCTATACAGTACAATCGTCTCCATGAGCCTTCCCACACAGGAAGTCAGTGCGATGTGTCTCAGATTGTCAGTATTGACGGCCTCACCTGCTTTGGGGACGAAAGTTACAAGTGATCTTTTTTATGCGGGAGGAAGTGGACACCCATCCCAGATCTGATTTATGTATTCAAGCAAATGAAGGTAGGCCAAGTCCAAGAGGTTCGCCAACAGTTTCAACTTTCACTGACATGCAATACCGACCCGGTGCCGTACCTCAGCGCATTTTATCCAACGCCGCCTTAAGGCCATATAGCGCAAAAGGGGCGCCTAAATCGTTATTTGTCTTGCACTAGTACGTCTACGGACGATCAACTAGACCATATGTGCGGCAGAAATACCGGTGGCAAAGTGTCAGCAAGTTTCGCTGTAGTACTTGGCACCCGGTCTGAGCCCGCCGGAACTGTGTCTGCGTCTCCCCTCTCGTTTGAACGAAGTCGACGAGGCTGTGAAAGAATCGCCAAGTCCCATTTGTGCTCATCTGACCGCTTGCCGAATTGCAGCGTTCTACCCACTTTGATTCTGTGTGGAACCACAGAATTCTCCGTATAAGTTGTGCAAAGCGAGCTCTAAGCTTGTTATTCGTCTCTTGCTTGTTCCAATGCCTTGTTAAGCTCTGGCGCTCCTCCCAAAGATGAAAATTACTATAGGGATCTCGGATGTTTCCACGTAAACGAAACAAACGATGGTCGGTCAACCTTTTAAATTTATTTCGGAGTTTTATAAATTATTGTCTGGTGACTGGAAGGAAGAGATCTGCAATTAGTTTTGCTGCCAAATTTTTATTGATGCACAGGAAATAATATTGATAAAGAGGTGGCGTGACGCGCTTCTCTTCTGCTATTTTAGACAAATTTGGTCATGGATTATACAAAATATCATAAACTATATAGCTGAAAATTGTCTTAATAGGTACATCTATACAAGTTTTGTTTCGTTTCTTTTTTTTATGTTCAGATAATCTTGGCTTTTCTGGGTAACGTAGATGTTTTTATAAAAATTATCGCAATCGACCCAGGAAACGAAATTTTACCGACTTAGCTGCATTTATCTCAATAAAAGATAAGGGCAAAACGGTAATAATGCCATGGTATATTCTCAGCATGCTTGTCTATCAAACTGTTGAAGCTTATATTTATATACTCTTTTAAAACAGATATACAATCGCACTAATATCGGGAAACGAAATTTTACCGACTTAGCTGCATTTATCTCAATAAAAGATAAGGGCAAAACGGTAATAATGCCATGGTATATTCTCAGCATGCTTGTCTATCAAACTTGTCTATCAAAAATTTCTGAACGCAAAAAAAGACCCATTTTTAATATTTTCTAAAACTTGTCCGCCTATTCTCCTTTGCTTGAGTATTCAACATTATTAAAAATATATTGCATAATATTGATGCTCCAGTAGTTACGGTCAGTCGAATAAGTTCCTTACGCAAGGATTGGCAATTGTTGTAGTTCCGACTACTTGCCTCTAGGTGTATAAAATGCAGGCAGGACTGGATTTCTGGTTCTTAAAAAAAAAAACCAGCACAACGGGAAAGATGTTGGCGGTACTAAGGACGTTAATTTCGAGAGGATTTGATCAACGAATGAAGGGAGCGGCCATGAGCGCCAGGGTATGCGCGCCCCTGACGCTCGTTTAAGAGGCGGCGCAGTGAGACCTCGTTCTCGCGTCGTCGGGACGATGGAGTTCCAAACAGTAGTACCTCCCAGGCAGCTGTTCAACAGATGTGCACTGGAGCTTCGCTATTCTATCCTCCCTTCGTTCGCACCGCAACTAGACGCTGATAGCATGGCGGTGCAGGAAGCAACATCAACAAAGCGCTATTGGGGAGCTGTGAGCACCCGCTTCACCCTGGAGTAGAGAAGAATAGGTGGACAAAGTTTGGGCAACATAAAAAACGTTTTCTTTTGTCTCAAAAAAAAAAAAACTTATTATTCGTTGTTTGCTTTTTTTTTTAATTAGCGTGATCGCATCTTTGTATTGAAGCGTTATATAAATATAAGCTTTAGCAGTTTGATACATAAGTATGCTGAGAACATATTGCGGAATTATTGCTGCTCTATCAGAAACTAAAAGTCTGCAAGGTAGGTAAAATTTTCTTTCCTTGGCCGATTTTGAGAAAACTTATAGAAGCATCTATACTATACAGAAATGCCAAATTACCTGAACATAAATACATATATGCATATATTCACTCAGACTATTTTTACCTACCTGACTTTATTTACTTTCGCCTAATCGTAACCAAAATCGGCCAAAACAGCAGAGACGATTAGTGCGGCACTTCATCTCTTCCTCATTAATAATTCCCTGCACCTTTAAAAAAAATTTGGCAGAGCAACCAATTGCATATCTCTTCTTTCCAGTCATCAGGCAATAATATTGTTACAGATGAGGAAGAAAAAGCGTGCATTGGCACGAGCAGGAACGAGTGCGCAGGAACGAGTGCGATGCCATATCCCACCTTTAAATTTCTATCTTTACAGGTCTGGTTTGGCACTGTCTCCCGTCTGCGCATTTTGCAGTGAACAAGAAACATTAGATCACTTTTTATTGTTTTGCCGCCGCTTTGCTGCGCTGAGAAAACAGTTGATGGAAAGGCCATTGCAACAGCTTGGCCTTAGTTTAAGCAGCCCGACATTGTTATCATTTGGCGCCACCATCCTTGGGCGCAGTCACAGGTCTGTGTTTACCGCCATGCAAAATTTTTTACTGGACTCAAATCGTTTGCCTTGCTAAATATTTAAACATCACTTGTTCTACAATTGTAGTGTCAATCTCCCGTGAGTGTTACCACTTTTCACTTTATATTTCACTTATTTCCCGTTTTGTTTCCTTTGCTCTACCCCTCAAATCATTTTTTTTTCATGCAAGTATATCAAAAAAAAAAAAAATTTCTTTGCTACCCAATTCTTGGCCGATCCCCCTCTGTGGGTATGTGCCATAAGTTATTTGGACAACAACAACAACAACGAGCGCGCTAGGCCCGCCTCGATTCATTAAAATCATCTCAGTCATCGGACATCATCTCTCTTTTCTCTGTTCTCCTGTGCTCATCGGCTTACCACCCCGTAACATTTTGGTTGGAGTTGCGGGGTTGATCATCCCTCATCATCCTGTCTCATCTCGGAGCTTCCGCGCACCGCGTCTGCTTGCGTCGTCGCTGGCGTGTTCGTGGCACTCATCACTTGGCTCTTTACCAGCCTGCCGGACCCGACGCGACCCCTGCCCTGACCACCAGACACAACGAAGGAGAGGCCAAATGATCCCATCAACGCGAGACGCCATCAACACAATCACAGGACACGACGAGAGACCCGATCAACCAAATGACACAACTGCCAAATGCTGACCAGTAGACCCCTCCGACCTAAGAAGACACCACACATGAAGACATCACCCCTGCCCATGCCATGTGCTGCATGACTGTACCTCGGCCATTGAATTTTGGCGACTTGTGGCCCGAAAGCGTATTTATCAAGGCTTCATCCGGGAATCATTATCGCGAGAAGCCGTTGTCTTCTTCCCTTCGTCCTCTTCTATCTTCAATCATCCAGTCTATGGCAGAGGTCTTGGCTAGACGCCATTGCTGTACTTGCCCGTGCAGCCAGCCACCCCGATGAATGACTGCATCCGCAGATGAGGCAGCAAGGTGAGTGCTGATGTTCACCTGAGCCGCCTTCAGAAGCGGCAGCAGTCTGAGCCCTGCAGTGTTCACAGCGTCCAGGCTGCGGCCGCGGGAAGAAATTAGCCCAGTACCCACCGTACCACAGTGGTCGCAGGCGGAGATCGTCTTTTACGAACAGACGGGAAGCCGCTCTAAATTATGAAGCGCCGCCTGCGGCACAGGTGACTGGGGCAATCGGCTTTGTCCCTAGTTTGCGCATGGACAAGACTTTCAGCTCCTAGTTGAACGTTCACTGCACAGTTTCAGCCACCTCGCCCGGGGAGACACTATGACGCTCTTGCAAAAGTATCCGGGGAGCTTAGGGTGACCCTGAAACAGTAAGTTTGTGGCCTTCTACCGGCAGCGTGATGTCCCCGTGTAGCTCCTCCGCGGCTTCGACAGATTGGAGTGAACGCACAAGAGCGTTTTGGTTTCACATTGGCCACACTGCAAGTCTCGCAATAGTTGCGTCCTGTTGATGCTGCAAATGGCAACGGTAGCCGGCCACCATGCTACGTAAACTTCAAACACATTCCATTCTCAGCTATTCGAGATTGGCACTGATTACGGACGGGGACTACGACACTATTTGCCCTAATTGCGACTATGCAGTAACGGCCACATAGGCACATACACTTTGGGGGGAAGACCCCCTCCTCGTACCTTACTCCGAGGAGACCTGGAACCAACTTCTTACCTGCTCAGACAAGAAGACGTAGCTGGCACTTGTCTCGTGGGCCTAGAGCGTGGCCCCCTTCTGGGGGCCACGCCAGGCCGACATGCTTTAATGATCACACTTTTAGCAATAAAAGTTGTTTCTCTCTCTCCCTCTCTCCAGTACTTGCCAAATTACAGGTTACCTTCAGGTCAAAGGTGACTGGTGGCTGCGGCAAAACAATGATATCTTCTTTCTCGATGCGCGGCGTGCTTTGCGGCCACCACAGAGCGCTGTTGGCCCGCCACATGTTGCTGGGCAGCATCCGCGCCGGTTTTCTTCTAGTCCGCCTTCTTCCGTCCACGCCATACGCGAACTATATCATGAAGATATTTTTCCTTTGTGGAAGTAGTTTCTCGAGTTTGCGCAGCTTCCATGTTTACTATCTCTAGAGAGGTGGGTTCATAGCCCGTGATTCGGCCTAGGACCGCCATAGCCGGGCAATCCCCGAACAGGGCTGGTACAGGCCTTGCCGCCGTTGGGCTAGCGCCGCAGCGGCGTGCCTAAATCTTCAAGGTACCGAAGTCGGTCAGTGTCCATCCTATCTTGGCAAATATGGTGTCCACGGATGCATCTTATGTTGCCAGAAAGCATGACCTACAAGGCTTGCTGGAGGAAAAAATTGATGGGCCGCAAATAACAGCGATCATTGACAGAGCCGAAGTCGCATGCGACCACACCCACCGCCGAGACGCCGGATCTCGATTTGTCGTCATCCGGTGCTATTAAAGAAAATGCTCCGTATTCCGCCAAAAAATATTCGTGACCAACTGAAGGGGTGCCTTCAGAACAACAATGAAGAGTGTACGCCCTGTCCCACCCCTACGATGTGTGTAGGGAAATCACTGTCAAATTGTCTGGCTGGTCTGTTAGGATCCATGTTATTGAATAATCCCAGCACGTAGACATAAGCAAGAAGGAAGAACGCAAAATGAAAGGAGCCACGATATCTATTGTTGGAGTTTAGCGTCTGCTTGAATCACTTCATAAATGTATCAAGTAACTTTAGTGTCTATCCTGCTAAGTCTAGAACAACGTTATCGGCTAAAGAAAAGGAAGGGCTATGGCGGGTGGTCAGCATCTGCGTCAGAGACCATGAACATTCCAGGTGACACAGGCCCACGCCACGGCTCTGGATTGGATGATCGGATCATCGCTCACTTTCAGGAGCGTTAGATCTTAGTGCTTACGTTTGTACATTTCGTGTCACATTTCGTGCATGTACTATATTCAAGATGGCGGCCCAGTATGTGATCAATCGCCGTAACATTGCAGTCAAGTGTTACGTTACTGCAACACGTGACTACCCTCGTGTTAACTAAGGTGGTGACCATTGCAAGCTGTGTCCACCACGGTGGCCAAGGTGGCGCGCCACCATAAGTCGTCCTTCTCAAATGACCTACAAGTCTACCACACGCACTGACATCGTCACCACCCCTTGTAATCCAATTTGGCTCGCCACCATCTCTATGAGGTCATCACACAATGGTCACCTTGGAGGAAGGAAGGCTCAGGCGAGTCCCTGCCCCTGCAAAGCCGCGCTAGAAAGTGGGGCGGAAATTAATATTTTGTCCCGGCGACAGCATAGCAACGGCGTCGTGGTTGCTAATATTTATCGGCAGGTAGCAGTGCACCTAAGTTAGCAGCGGACAGTGACCGACATAGGCATGGGAAAAGAACAAAAATTACAAAGGTTCAACGCTGCTCAACCAAATATTGATCGAGAGCATTAGCTGCGGCTGACCGAGCGTTCTTCTCTTTTTCTTCATCCTCAGCCCACATATAAAACCACACTTTAACCAACCCATATGACCGCGTGCCTTAGTGGCCTATAGGGGTAACGTGAATGCCAGGGTCCTAGAAGGCTGATTCTGACATAACCGTTCCATGTGAAACGAGAGACCCAAGTTGGCAGCTCCTGCCAGCTCTTGTGTTACGTGGGTTGTGACGTTACAGCGTCACGTGGGTAAGACGTAACTGCAGCCGGGTCACGCGAAGGCTTGAAAGTGTGAGTAGTGTTGCTTTCGCAATAAAAGTGCAGTTTTGCTAACTGCTTAGTGCCAATTGCGTTTTCATTGAGTCGTCATCATCAGCCTGACTTACCCACTGTAGGGCGAAGGTCCCTCCCATTTTCCTCCAATTAACCCGGTCCTGTGCTAGCTGCATCCACTCAACACCTGCGAACTTCTCAACCTCATCCGCCCACCTAACTTTCTGCTGCTACCTGCTACGATTTCATTCCCTTGGAATCCAGTTTGTTAGCCTAAGCGATCATCAGTTATCTCTCTTCGCACTACATGTCCTGCCCATTGAATGTGCGAAGTTGGCCAGGTAGGGGCGACTGTGACCACATTTATTTCGGGAGAAGCTGAAGAGGCGGCGGCGGCAGCGTCCAGCCGAGGCGAAGGTCCCGAGCGTTCTGAAGCTCTCTTGCCGGCGCTGCTTCCTTCTCTTCTTCTTAGGCGCCAGCATATGTGGTGGCGCTAGCGCATGTGGTTGCTCCGGCGTCTGTTGGATCCACTTTGTCTTTCGGCGTGCGGCGGGCGCATGCCACGCGAGTCGCTACATGTGGTTTCTGTAAGCAGCGTTTAAGACATTTTAAGAAGCTAGTGTGTTTTCCATATTTTCCAATCCAAAATATATGTTGTACGTTTTGTGACACGGCGGCAAAATATCGCGAGATGACTTGCTACGCTCCAAGCGATGTACGGGGAGAAATCGTTTCTGTGGACGTTTCGTTGCGCAATGGCATCATGAATTTAGACTTTAGAGTTCCGTTATTCACGGCGCTAGCGCCTTGCACGCCGATATACAATGTTTTGCTTAGTTGTTCAGCCGTCGGCGCTTGGCGAACGTATTTCCTTTACGTGGCCTCTGTTCATAACACACAACGCACACATAAAGACAACACGTTCGCCAAGCGCCGGCAACACATTTTTCTGTATTGTTGTCCAACAGCTTAATGGTCACATCGCGCAAATGGCTAGGGAACAAGACAGGCTGCTGCTTTATTAATGGTCTCCGTTGGACAGCTCTCGGTAACAAAAACAAGCGGGATACATATCTTTCCTCAACGCGGTTTGGCCTGTTCGTCGGCCAGGCGAGTTTTCTGGCAACAACATATGCCATCCAAAGCACTCAGTTCGCGGTGATTGACCGCCCTTGTGTCCATTGCTGGCAAAATATTTTTGCAACACATTCTCTTACAAAACATTTTACCCGATTCGGCGAGCAGAGCGGTCGGGCGGAGGCCTCTGGCACCGCGCATGTAACCACAAGTGTCCTGCTAATTGTGTCTGCCTTCTACAAAGTGTCAAGTAGCTGGTTATAAAGTGTTTCACCCAGGTGTCACGCGATACGAATTTGCATAAGATAAACGCTCTAATTTCCTCTGCTCAAGTATAGCGAGGCCGCCGACTGTTGCCGGATCGCTTGTAGGTTTGCCTGGTTCATACCGGCGTTCCTTGGCAATTGTACCCACGTAAAACGATGTTATCAATAATCAAATTGACTTCAATATAGCGTAAACTATACTATATGGCTATTTTTATTAGCAGAACTCATGAATTGTTCCTGGCCAGAAATATCAGACTCTCAATTACGAAAGCGATGCTAAAAGCGGTGCACGAGCGCGGTGCGCGAATTGATGCACGAAAGCGGTGCCCCTCTGCGATGCAAACCAAAGCCCGCGCGCTCTTTCATTCTCAAAGTAATTTCAGACTAAACGAAATCTTCTTTCGCCCGTAGCTCTAAGTATTGCTTAGGAATTTGGACTAAATTGTAGCGAAGCGAGCAGCTCCTGACTCCGGCGCTGAAACAAGCAACAAGTTTCTGTGGTATGACGCGGTGTTATCTAAGTGCCTAAAAATGAGTTGGCAACTGATACTGGCGGGCGATAATGATGTACACGTTCCCGAATAGTTGGAATAGAATCTGTGGGGTAGGATCGCCAAAACAGCACGAGCGTCGTGTTTACCCAATGTGTCCGCAGTGTAAACTGTATAACTCATCCGCCTTGAACACTCACAAGTGCTTGTCTTAGATTTGAAACAGGGGGCTGCTTAGCGGCGTAGGAATGCAGATATTGAATGCCAACAAAAGCCGCCCGGATAGGACAACGTCGAGCACTTTTCCGGCTTCACAAAATGTGACGTCCCGGCCTCTCCTCTAACATTTCCTTCCTCCATGATGCCCCCCATGGCGGCGCACTGCCAAAACTATGACGGCATCACACAACATGACCACCAGGCTGCGCGCCATCATAATGATTAAGGTTGGCCTCACCACAGCTTCCCCCCTTCGCGCGCGTGGCTGCCTGACCAGCAGTTTCCACCTATTCCTGTCTATTCCAAACTGTCTACTCCAGAACATCTATTCCAGACTGTCTATTCCAAACTTGGCCCATCGGTCCCATTTCTTGCAGCCTCGAGCAGCAAGGTGTATAGGCTCAAAATGGGACCAGAGAAACAGTGCAAATACCATTTCATTGAGAAACGAAATTGTCCCCGAACTGCGCAGAGATGGAGTTGAGGTAAATGCTAAGCAACTCCAAGACGCTCCTCACCGCCATATCTGGCGCACTTCGAACCCGACCCGCATCATATATGCCCCGATACAATCTCTGACATCACTACGCAGGTTGTCATGCGGGATCGACTTAAAGAAGCCTTCTATATCCACGGAAAAGTGTCAGAGTGGTCTCGTGCCTTTCTTTAACGTGGTAGATTACCCGTTCGAAGCATTTCACTTGGAAGGGGTCCTCCATAATGAGCACATGCAAATTAGTCTGCCCAAAATTATGCAAGAAGCTTCTGCCATGCACCGTTCTCTGAGACAATAAGCCATGGCGGGCAATCAGTGAGTCTTTCCGCTAAAAATAGATCTACGCGCAGCTTGTTGTCCCAGTCAATTCTCGAAGCAAGCTTGTCCAGTTTCAGACTTTCGCACACTTTTATGGCATGGCTCTTTACTTAACGCAATGACACGACCTCATCGCGCTTTTGAAAGACCGAATCTCCCCTTTCTGTTGCTCGCAATTTATAGGCTTCTGACGATATAAGAAATCCCCTTCTTTATTCGAAACAAGTACAGAGATGACAAACATCACCCTTATTACGCGGAAGGTCCCTTGCATGTCCAATGCTAAGCATAAGCATTGCAGAGAACATGAAAGCTCGTGTGCTTTGTCCTTTCTCGTCTCGTTCGAGTTATTACTGCGCTGTAAGGTCCAGCGTGCAACGAAGTATATGCGAGTTGAAAAAAACGTCAGCCACGTCGCTCATTCAGCGGGGTTGTTAGCGTTTTAAGGTGCATGCAGCGAAAATGAATTCTTGGTTAAAATTTATCTTTCTTTCGGCACGACGTAAGACAGAGATCATTAAGATGCCACTGCGCAAGCGCTCGCTTCGGCAACCATTTGCTGCGACCTCGGTTTACCCATAGGCGGCAGAAGCCTCCTGTTAACGGCACATTTGCAGCCGAGGCCGTTCCCGCCAGCGACAAACAGATTTCTGAGGCACCTCAACCTATTTTAAACAAGGAATGTTACCACAGTAACGAGAGACAGGTTTCTTTCAACACATAGCTCGAGCGGCTCACTCTGAAAAGATATAATGCTGGGCAATCATCCTAACCAATATTGATAATTGCATATGTAAGACAAGCGCCGCTATAGAAAACGCATAAAGGCCAGTTTGGGGTGATTTTAATCACATGGAGTTTTAAATGCATAAGCTAAACGCCCCAACACGAAGGCGTTCTCCCATTGCGCCTCCGTTGTGACACTGCCACTGCGACTGGACTAGCTGATTGATTTATATATTCCTTTATAGGTTATCGATCTAACGGTATGTGTTACAGGGAGAAATCTTCGTAGGTGGATATAAGATGGACATTTAAAGCGAAGCGATGTTTATAAAAGCTTTATTTATTGCATAGATGTCCGATGTGCATAAGCTATAGACAGGTTTATTGCAGCCCGAAATAATATTTAGTCTTTTGATACCCGCAGGTAACAGGAGCATGATACTCATAATTTAAATTAATTTCCCTTTTTTCAGGCCCGCACTGAACGCATCTTTTTTTTCTGATAAGGTTATCGGATGGCGTTCAATTCGAAGCGTACAATTCTTTGCCAATTTTTCGATAAAACATTTCTAATTATTTTATAGCAAAAAATGTCTGATGCTGTAGTCAAGAGCGGATAGTTTATTTAATTCATGTGATGTTTGCAATTTAATAATCAGAAAAGTTTCAACAAAGAAAACCTTTCTCAATGTACATTTTTATACGCTGCTGTCGCGTCTTCCAAATAGAGTAAAAAGCACATGCAAGGAAACGCATAGTGCTGTAACCACGCCTGAGATTTCCAGAAGACATATAACAAAGTAGCAAAGGAGAAAACGATTAAAAATCAAAGCTGCTTTTGCTGAACCATTACATATTTTGAGCGGTCCATCAAACTGTCAGTGTAGTACGATTCTGGGAAACATTAAGATATTTTTTTTCTTTATTTTCCTTCAAATATTATTTAGCCTAAAATAAATTGACTGTCTCGTGGCTGTAACGCCCTTCATATTCCCAGGCGAGAGCCAATCAGTTCAGTGAATTATTTAAATGATGTATTGGCTAACTTGGGTATAGCAACAGCTGAAGTACGTGACAGCAGTTTCAGCAGTAATGACACTAGGCAGCGCAGTACGCTTGGCAGCAGAATCCTTGTGCTTGCCACTTTTAGAATATGCGTTTTATGTTTAGGGGCACTTGCGAATCAAACTGCGACAAAGTCGACAGAGTACAGCAAATATTTATGAATAATTAAATATCGCTTTCCTTGCGCAACTTCCTGCTCTCGATCCACACGGAGTAACTTGCTGCATCTTCCTTCTCTTGACTGCCGTCGTGTCAAGACAGATATAACGTTCTTTTACAAACTTTTTCAAGGCCGCATTGTGCGCCCTGAGCTCCTAGAGTACATCCACTACGAGTACCGCGAAAGAACAAGATGGCATTTAGACCGTTTCAAGTTTCTCTGCTTGAAACGGTCTAAATGAAGATGAGAAATGAAAATCGGCTACCTGGGATGAGGTTGCCTATATCACTTTCTTTGAGTGCATCAAAGTGAGAAGTGCACAGTCTCGGGTGAAGTTCCTGTACTTAGCGCTTATTTCCTAAGCAAACTGAACTGCACTCAAATTCGTTTCAAAGTGCCTTTACTATACTCGCCGTCTTTTTTTGTACGCTTATATTGTTCAGAACTATAAGAAAAAATAAGTTGCGTTCCGTGCCGTAAATATACGGTAGAAGTTGAGCATGCATAGTCGAAACAGTCAGTATTCGTTATAATTACGCTCTCAATAGCGTTTTTTTTTTTTTTTTTTTTTTTTTGCAGATCCACGTGTGCTGTGAAAATGAACTGGCTGCGCGAATATTAATATGGGCATTCTGGTACGTAACCTTGTTCATTTTATTTGCCCATGATATAATATAATGTTAAATGAGACCGCCCAGTTTTTTATATACTTGAGATCATTATGGGTACAACTGCATAAAATCAGTGTCTCAAAAAAAATATTTTTTAAGTCCATAATCACAGGGCTCCGAACTGACGCGACCCTCCGAGTCAACATAGTCACCGAATCCATCTGGAAGAGTTTTGTAAGGACTCTAAGGGAGTTCGCGCACTACAGCAAATAATTTGGGGAATTGCAGTGTATACCTCGAAACTGGCGCAATATCAGGCCATATTTCTTTTGCAGACGCACCCACCACCACGTCAGAGCCTCTACTCTTTCATCGATAGCCAGCGTGGTCGTCAGTCAATGATTTCGGGGCCGGCTTGGCGCACGCTTTCTACGTGTTCAAATTGTCGCTATACTGTGTCACGCAATGGGATTTTTGGAATGCGGAGAATCTCTGCTATCATACGCACACTCATTCGACGGTCCGTGTTCAAAACATTGCCAATACCAAACACATTTTCGTTACTTTTATTCGTTGATTGCCGTCTAGAGCGGGATTCATCAGCGGCGTCTTCCTGGCCCGCCTTAAACGCTTTTGTCCACATTGAAACATAAGAATGTAATATAGCAGATTTCCAGTAGGCTTTGAATTACTTGGTGCGGTCGGCAAAACTATTATTGAGTTTATTACAGAAATTTATCGCGTACCGTTGTTCGCGTACGAATGTCATCGTACGACATGACAAAGGCACTTTCAGCAGGTAGTATGTAAAAGAAACCGCGATCCTGACGCTCCCAGAACTTCGAGCAGACTGCGCTGGGCAGTGATGAAAATATGAAAGTCTCTCCCGTCTAACCCTACCAATCCGCCAGCGGTAGGACCCACAGCATGGTGCCCGAAAAAAATTGCATTACCTTCCGGACACATCCTGTGTATACAGGAAATCGAGCGGCCGTCGCCTTATTTCGTCCATGGCTTCGAACTCCATGTTTGCTCTAACCACGCAACTGCGATACAAACAAAATGTTATTTTCTGAGCTTTAGTTATTTTCCGAAGCAATTAGGAAAGCTTACAGAGTAAATTACAAACTCTGTGGCTCAGTCTGAACATTAAAATATGTTTTTTTTTTCTATTTTAAACTACCTTTCTTTAGGAATTTAAAAAGGGTTGCCGAAAAGCCCGCTATATGTTGCTATAACATCCTTATTTTGTTGTGTTGAAGGCTGTCGTATTAGTATCTACTCCATTTATTTCCTGTTTGTAGTCCCAATGCAGCAATAGTCCCACTATACAGGAGAAGGATGTAAAAATAAGTATGATTGCAACTGTGTTCAAGTAAGCAGAATTTAATGCCTTTCATGTGTCTTTGGCAGCTGCATCCGCAAGGCAGCGTCCTGAAATCTGGACAGAACAGCCACATCAACACAATTACCACCTTAGGCATAGCTGTGATCAACACCATCATCTATATGAGTTGGACGCGCCTTAGTGGAACGCCCCAGCAATAACCTTCGGAGGGGGAGTAGAGGAAGAGTTGCGCGGAAGAGTTGTGCAACAGGATCACAATTCTCCTAGATTTGCCCTTGTGCCGCCTTTCTTTGGGCATGATAGCCTTTAAATATTTTTTCCATAAACAAGCCCTTGAGCACAACTGAACAAAGCATCTGCGTTTCGCATGCTACTGTTCCCGCCTGGCCCTCAAGGCGATTCTCCAATCAGCTTAAGGCAGTTGACAAGCTTCTTATTTTTGCAGGTGCGAGTAAGTTCTCATAAAGGGAGACGTGAATAAGAAGCAGTCCTACAGCACCAGCTTTATGATGAATTTCTCGTAAAAAAAAAAAAAAAAAAAACACATCAGCCAGCGTGGTGAAGACGTTCTCTATAAAAGAAGGCATGAATGTGAAGCTGCCTTGTAGCGCCAGCGTGGTGAAGTTCTCGTAAAAGAAGACATGGAGAAGCTGTCCTACAGCGCCAATGTGGCGAACAAGTTCTCATAAAAGAAGGCATAAACAAGAAGCTGTCCTGTAGCGCCAGCACGGTGAAGAAGAAGAAACTAAAAAGGCGGAAAGATTTAGTGGGCTAGCACAACGCGGCGCCAGTTCAGACAGATCATAATTCCTTCGAAATTATCGCTTCCGTCACTTAGGGTGGTGAGAAGCCATGGTTTGGAGACGGTAGCTCGCGCAACATGATTTAACCCGTCGCTCCCAAACGTCGAGGCACGACCTTCAACGGCCGAAAATCTGTCAGAGCACATCCTTCCGAAGTTGACACCAACGAACATGTCCGATCCGATCTCTCCACTACTACAGTGCGACACGAAAAGGTCAGTTCCTAGCACGACCAAAATTCACAGACGTCTTTGGACTCCCATGCTGGGATGGGCGAGCAGTACCGACGCCCTCCTGTCCTCGAGCCCAGCGGCAACGAGGCCATATTTCTCCAGGTCCGTAATAACGCCTGCAGTCCAATCAGGCTCACATAACTTCCGAGTCAAGATCCCCAACATGCAGCTTTCACTGCCTACGTTCCCTGTCACCGACAATGTTAAAGAGTGGAACCTTGAACATTCACGGCAGATTACCAAGAAACGTTCACAAGTACAAGACTTCGGTTCTTTCTATACGGCGGAAGAGTTCAGTCTACCTATCAACACTGGTCACCGATGTCTGGTTTCGGCGAACGAAGGCTATGCAACGAAAGCCAGTCATGGTTTCCACAAACCCCTGCGTACGGCGTCCTACCAGAGAGCGGACCAACACCCCTGTGAACTAAGTGAGACACAAACACAGACGGACGACTGTCTGCACTGTGTCTGTAACGTCCCCAACGCCAAAACTAAACGGCGGATCATGGCCATAAACAGCGACACTGCAACGAGAATGACCCAACACGTTTTCCTTGTCTTGTCGCTGGTGGGTGTGTCACTCCTATGCTTCTGGACATCTTATTCACTGACGGAGACAACTCTAACTAACCTAACAGCCCCAGTGTACAAGGTTGTCAAGATGCCGGAAGACCTGCCCACCGTTATGCCGGCAGACATTACAAGCCCCGCTACGCGAAAACACAGCGAAGCGCAAATCGCCGGTAGGGCGGCTTTCGGCGAAAGTGATTACCTGCAGGAATTCCTTGCTGGAAAAGAACCGGAATCTTCAGTACGGAACTTCACTGCATCCAAGTAGCACGCCCTTTAGCTATTTAATAAATGCAAATCAAGTGCATATCAAAAGAAAAATAGTCAGGTCCATGTCAATGTTCTTCAAAATAACGACAGTAAGATCCAAAGTTTGGCAAAATTGAGGTTTGTCTTCGTGACTATCCAAATGGTCTCGTCAGTTCTAAACCTTCGGGCCTGAAACACGTTGAGTTTATCTGAACTCCAATGTTTACAAAAGGACACAATACACATTTTAGGCAGACACGTAAGGCACTGCTAATGCAAAAGCATTTTTTTTTTTTTTCATTGCGCATGTCTGCGCTTCGCTGGCGCTTCTCTCGCATTGTCTTTTCCTCACATGGCCGTAGTTGCTCGTCAGCCAATATCTGGTGAGCGTTTTAATCCGGCATGCCAAGCGCGTCGATGGAATGGTGAAACTTTGAATGTCAGGGAACAGCCACTCTCTTTCCACGATGAGCTTCCTTCTTCTGTTTGCATGCCCCGCCTGCGTCTTCGTACTTGCGGGGACGGCCGCATGCAACCCCACTGCCGCGTTTGACCATGAAGTAAAGCGTGGGCCGCACTCAATCACATTCCTCACGTGATATACTTGGTCAATGCAAATCCTGCCCCTCTCTATAGCCGCATGCATCATGTTACCTACCTGCTGTGCTACTGCGCTGTACTCAACAAAGGCTTTATGAGTCATCTTTTTGCAACCATTTCTTGGTCCCAACAAGGGTCGCTGACGAAGTTACTGACGGACGAGCCTATAGTAACGTCATCTCATTAAAAATGAGCTGCAGCGGCGAAAACCTCAGCGGCCACACGAAATAACTCGAATAGGGCCCACAATGCTTATCTTGAGTAAGAAATGATGTGCAGATTGGGCGTCGATTTTGCCATGACTGTCAAAATATATGAACGCGTGCTCTCGTAGTAGTTTATGTAGCGCTTTCATCTTATAAGTGGTGGAAATAATCTAAAACAGTTTTTGATCCCAGCCGTTTCTCAGGAAGCATCTCTTTCTCAGCAAGAGATGATATGAGCAGTATTCTTTCGCAATGAGCCAAAGAGAAAGCAAAACTAAGTCGAATAGTATGTATTGGCAAGTGAATATAAACATTCTTCTGAAAATGCGAAGAAATGGGTCAGAAAAGTTGTAGCACACCTGACTCTATCAGCTGAGACAACGTTGTTCATTAGCACAGCTCCTCGTTTTAAGCTGCTGTGCAAGATCGTGCATATTGTAACAGAGTCGTCTACTCTTAAGGTGTGTGGAAGACCACTGAATAAGGGTTGAGGAAGAGTCTTAGTTTGCAAACCGAGCCGACGTTTCGACAAGGAGACTTGTCTTCGTCTGTCCAGCGCGCTGATCACGCTACCCAGACGAATTAACAAACTTGTCGAAATGTTGGCTCGGCTTGCGAACTGAAACTCCCCCTCAACTCCATTTCAGTGCTCTTCCATACTGTGTGGGCATCTTTTTTTTTTTTTCGTCCTACTCAGAATGGACGTTCAAGGGGGCCGTTCTCTTACAAGCCCTACTGCACGCGGCACGGCCGCATGTCACAGCAAAGGGGCGCAGATACAGACGTACCTCAAGGTGGTGTTTCGAGGTACGTTTCGCCACTTTGTTTCGAAGCGCTGTCGGGTCGGACGCGCTCTAAAGAGAACGGCCACGTGCTCATGTGTGCGCTTTAAAAGTGGACGACTTGTAATACATACCACGCATGCTGTGCAGTACCACACACATGATGCCTGATGGGTTCCTTGTTGGGTTCCTTCGATTTCCAATTGTCAATAAAGTGACTACAGCTGAAGGAGTGCGGCTTCGACTCCGAAACTCTCGTGCCTACAAACAGGAACTTTTCCAAACCCGTGGCTATATAGCAAAATTATCCCAAATCTTATCGCACCTACGTGCAAACACTGCTCACAACCGGCCACATTCATTCATATGGTGTGGACATGTACACGACACAACGCAGACAATTCAGATACAGTGGATGCGTGGGAGTCCCTCCTGCGTACCACCGAGCTCGCCCAATAGCGCCAGCTCATTTTGCGCGCATTGGAGGCAGCAGAGTCTCAAGGGATCCCTACTGACTTTCTCTAAGCAGTGCAACCAGTCATTCGGCTGGTTCCCCTTCTTTGGGAGTAAATTTAGAGCTTATAATCATCATCATCATCATCATCATTTCGGCCGTCACTCCTGGGGAACAGAAGGCACAAAGCATCCGGTAGCAAGCAGGATTTTAAAACTTCGGCCCTGTCCATGACCACACAGTAACCAAATACGTAGGTTCGTGCCTCTGCCTTTCAAAGAACCATGCTTAGGTCACCCGCCACTCATGCTTGTGTAGAAACCCGTAGAAATGAATCGACTTAAAAGCGTCCGACGAGTTTGTGTAGCTGCCAACCTTGCTTGGCCATACTTCGTTTCACCGGACATATTCACACAACTAGCCCAACTTTCTGCTCTCTTGAGGATATATTCACGCACAACATCATCTGAAACTTAGGATTTCCAATTTCCACACAAACCAACGACAAACGGCACGCTCCGATGCACTGGCAATGCTCTGGCTGGGGCCAGCGCATGCCAGCGATTGAGCGATGTGCCGAGAGGCGGCGCCACCCGTTCAGCTGTCCGGTCCGATGACCTGGCTCTCCGCAATGATAACAAAGGAAGCCAAAGAGTTCGAATCCCACCGCTTCCACTATGTCGTAGTCTAGTGTTATTGCGCAAGCGTTGGCATAGAGTTCAAAACCATTTATTCCGGTGTGGTCGGCCGGCGACAAAAAGACGATACACACGCGCACACACGCAGTGTCGTTACAGGGCACTGTAGTGTCGTTCCTTGCTGTCTCCCAGTCCCAGTGGGCCCACCGCGCGCATGTCTCTCGACGCAACCACTTGCCGCGTGGTGTCGCCCTGATCAGTGGCCGATAGTCCACGACACCGTGTAGGCTGCCAACCTGGTCACTGGGTGCAGAAGACTAGAAGCGCTGCTGGGGTGGTTCGAGCTATGGATAAAGGCGGTTCGGAGTAGGTGTGGGTGAGCTTAGAATATCAGCATAAGAGGACTAGAGGATTGGCAGGCGGTTGTACGAGTGGCTGCATTGCTTGGTGTACCTCATCGCTTATAATGTTAGAAATGGAGGCGGGAGGCGGCTAGACGCTCAGTGTGGAGGGAGGTGTTGCAATTGCCAGCTCCAGGAGTGCTTGATGGTTGTTATATTATAGCCGAAGAAGAGAAAGTGCAAGCGTTCGGTGAAGAAAGAAGACGCTGATGCGGGCGATCCTTTCAGTGCTCTGGTGTCGCCGCCGCCGTCGCGCTGGTTCCTGTTGCTGCATGCCCTGCTGACCTGTGGTCGCTTTCATCGTCCCGTCCTTTGGCTAGGACGTGACATTTGGTGGAGGTTCTGGGTGAGAATCCCATGCAGCGCCGCCCTACACGTAAATCGAGCCCGGTCTTAAGTCTAGGCCGCAGAATTTTCTTAGAATCTGCTGCAGTACCTGAAAGCCGCACTAGTCGACGTCAAAAAGGCCAAGCTCCGGAATTCGGACTCTTGCCCGAGGGGAAGACCGCCAGGGCTAACATCACCATGTCCTTCCAGCCGCAGCAAACCGACAGTGCGGCTGCTGCACGGATCATCTACGTGCATTTATGTTGGCGCGGCAAAGAATTCTAAAGTAGGATTTTTCACGGAAGTCGCAGCTTGCGAGATGGCAGAGTGTGATCCGCCTCCACTATCCGAACTAATTCTCCTGCAGAGGCGGATGGAGCCGCTGTCGCACATGCGCTGGCCCACTCCACCATTGACAAAGGCATAACCGAAATTTACACCGATTCTCAAGCTGCATACCGCCACTACCTAAAAAGCGTTGCAACACCGGCCACCCGCCATATTCTTGCCACAGCCACCTCTCTCGACCGAACGGTTAATTTGACGTGGATTCCTGGGCATGCCTCGATTCCCGGTTATGAGCGCGTTCATGCGCTGGCCCGAGAACTCTATTCCCGGGCCCAGGATGATCAGGCACCCAACCCCGTGCAAGAGGCCCCATCGGTCCTTTCTATCATCAAATCACCACATTCTACAAACACAGCCACATGACACTGCCACCCCCTCATAGCACCTTGTCACCCTTAACCAAAGCCGCATAGCTACAATTGCAGACAGGTTGCTTCATTTCCCCTGCCGTTTCTCATGCTTTCACCCCGGCTTTCCCCCTCACTGTGACACCTGTGGCGTGCCCAAATCCACACTTCCACTACATTTGGGAATGTCCTTCCCCCCACGTAGTAACACCCACTCCCATCCCACTTATTCTTCCTGGGAGGCTGCTTTACGGACCGCTCAGCCCGCCGGCCAGAAAGTGCTAATGGATCGGGCTCTATGTGAACCACAAGCCCGTGGACTCCTGGACTATAGTAGGGGACCACTCTAGAAGACTTATTTTTGTGTGTGTAGTAAAGTAGATTCCATCCATTCATCCTGGTGAATTAAGATAGGATTTTTAATTTTCTGATGACATCAAGATCAATGACAAGTACTCCCGTGGTATCCCACGGAATCTCGCGAAGTGGGACACTTCTCGGGAACGCACGGACGGACACGCTGTCGAGTCATGAGCAATTAAAGGCTTTCGCCTTAAAAGCGAAGTAGGAATTCAGCAACTTACGATGGTCGTTCCAACCGTTGTAACCGGCGACGCGATCGTAGTGGCCGAGCCAATCTTGAACATCTTCAAATAAGTCACCATGTAAGGATATAGGAATTCGCGGCGAATGGAGACGAACGGGAACCTGTAGGCATCCGGTAGGCCAGTAGTTTGAGCAGTTTGAGTGGCTGTTGAGACGGACATTCTGTTAAAGACCTCGCTAGCGGCGACTTGTTCAAAGGCTGGTGGGCGTGTTGATGTCTTAAATACGCTTGCCGCTTCGTCGGGCACAAAGGACATAGATCTGCTCAGCACCTGAACAAATTATCGCGGGTGAAAATAGAAGAGTAGCAACAGCCCGTTAATAAGTAGCCTGCAATCTTTCGGATTTTTTTTCTGTTTCTGCAAAACTTTGATTTCCTTTTTTTTTTTACGCAAAGGCCACATCAGTTCCAGAATGCATGTGGCAATATGCGATACTTATCATCAGCAAACATCGCCTTTCCATTCTGAGCAGTTTGACACCTTTGAATGCATTTTTTAAATTTCATTTCATTATTACATTACACTAAATTTTCTAAATTAGCATCATCTGGTATTGGCTTTTCATTCTGAATATTTTGGCACTTTTGAACTCCCTTTTATCAATTTGCTACCTTTTCAATTATCTGAAGCTATCAGTGCGACAGGGATGATTAAGGTGCTCGAATTTACATTCGAGAGGGTATATATGCATTGATCTATCGCCATACAAAAAGCGGCCGCAGAATTCTCCCCGAATGGCTGTCAAGGACTAGCAAATTTGTTGTCTTGATGTCACGAAGCTGCAGGTATACTGGCTGATCACGATTATCCCTATATGTACATATCCATGTGCTTTCCGTGTTGGGATTGGGGCTTCTTTTTGCGAAATATTCTCTTCTTCCATTTTTTCATTGCTTTTATTAATTCATGATAATTCTCTCATTAACTCGATCGTCATTTTTTATCACACGAATCAATCATATATCAATAATTAGAACCGCAAATCATCATATTATTTTACGCAGCCCAATCGTTTCCAACCCATACGCGGTGCTTATCCGGCGGCTTTTAAACCAGACGAGTGCTATCGCTAACCAATTATTGTTATAACCGGGCTAAGTAGAAAGAACAAAGAAACCGTATGACAAACCATGACCGCGACTCGAGCGGCGGCCCGCTCCGCTGCCTCTTGAGTCTGATTGGTTTATAGGAAGGAAAAGGCGCGGTAATTGTCGCAATTAGTTTTCTGTGGACACCTCAACCACGCCGCAAGGGAAGGGAGGAAGATGAGAGTGAACGTGGAAAGAGAGAAAGAGGAGCCATAGTGGATGGCTACGGAGTAATTTCGACCACCTGGGGATCTTTAACGTCTTGATTCTCATCTTGACCCTCGATCAACTCCCCTGATGGGGCTGGGACAGGTAGGCCACCGCCACTTAGGCAGTGGCTAGCCTGCCACTGAATTTTTATCTGTTGTAGGCCGTCATTGCACCCGCCACCGTTTCGATGGTGGACGACGGCTGTTGTTGCGGCGCGCGTCTTTTTCTCGCTCTTCTTTTTCTTTCTTCTCTATTTTCTCTTCTGTCCGCACGAGGCAGCGGAGGTGGCTCAGTTACAGAGCCAGGAGCAGGCCCGTGCATTTTCTTTTCCTTCCTCCTACAGTCACAACAACAACAACATCGCACAGCACACGGACGTCTCATCATTTCGTCTCCATCGAAACGCAGCCGCCGAGGTCGGGTTCGAAACCTGGTACTCCGGCACAGTAGTCGGGCGTCTTCGCGCATGCAACATTGGACCTTGCCGGCATCGCATGCGGGGAGAGAGTGCGATCCGAGGAACGCCAGGAGAGCGAAGTGCGAGAAGACAGGAGAGAGCGGTGCGTCAGCTTTGGTTCCAATCATGGAGGAAGGAAACAACTTATTCTAATGCTAAAACTCCCCCTTTCCTCCATTCCCTTACGGTGCGGTTCCGGTGTCGACGCAGCTGCGGCTCAAAGTCAAGCGTGGCGTCCGCTGGGCTCGAAACCTGGCGCAGTATTGTTTACGCAATAAAATCATCCGCAGCAACGGTTTGCATACCTTCATAGCAGCACCCTTACGGATCGGAGCGAGGAATTAAAATTTCTCATCTAGGCCGCACAGGCATGGTAGGCACAGGCGAGCCAACGCAATACCGCCGTGAACAACTCAGTTTGCTGCAATTTTCCCACAGAATCTGGCAACACGGAGAATGGCGGTGCGCGTCTCGCGGTTTTCTGCGCTGCTTTTCGTGGCATGGTTTCGCGCATCTGCTGACATATCTTATTCTGTGTGCGTTTCCGGCGTGTTTTAAATTGTGCTTTCCGATGTGCTTTAAACTGTGTTCATGATGATTTACACATAGGAGCCGGTCGTCAGCGCATCGTGCTAGCTACGTCTGGTGCTCGTAATACACTGCGGAAACCAACGAGAGTTCTGCATGCACGCTTTTGCCGGAGATAGCCTGGTGTATTTATTTGTGCAGATGTAAACCATAGTGCGGCTCGGGGGTTGTGACTTTAGGGGAGCTCTTCCGACTGCAGAAGAGTCGACCGTGGTACAACATGCGTCAGCTAAAGGTGGGAGACACGTTCGACTCCTTTGCGGAGTGGAAGAGCGCCCTAGAGGAGTTCTGCAAGGCCACCGACCAGGGCTTCAAAGTGCACGCGTCCAAATCGGTGAAGAGCTATAACAAGAAGCTTGAGCAGAGCCGGCTGAAATGTAAAACCAAGCTTCCGGCACCGGAGACCGTGGACGAGAAGTGGCAGTTCACCTCTGTCCAGTACTGCTGCGTCCTGTCACGGGGCAAGAGCAAGGCCCGCGATGATACCAACGGAAAGTGAGTCGCCGTCGCTTAGTCTGTTTAAGGGTTCAGCGCTCTAGGACGTTGTGTAACTATGCTTTGCTTGTGTTTGCGTGCGTCGTCCACTTTCCTTGTTCTTTTCTTTAACTCGGTTTTAGCGTTGAACCTTTCAATATAGGAAGAGGCATAATTTAAAAGTTCATTTTGCATTTGCATTGCTTTGCTCGAAAAACTTATCTATTAGTTTTTCAATTTCGGTATGTATCACTGCGATGTCACCATTCTTATTCAAATTTTTTTTGTGTAAATATTCTATGGTTCAGACCTCCAGGAAGCCTCACTGGTTTGAAAACGATAAGCTGTTCAATTTTTGCATGCTTGTACTAGAATGTTATAGTAGGTGTCATTGGGAATGGAAATTCAAACGTCATACCACTACTATTCGTCAACTGAGACCTGTGGAATCATAGTATTATTGTCTTCTTCAAGGTTCACATTGTATTAGAAATCAGAAATATGTTGACATTGCTGTGGGAAAGAAGCAGGTGTCGAGGTGATGCAACAAAATCGGTCTGCAGGACTGTGCCAAAGGGCATGCTGTTAAGTAGTTTTTATTGCACTCATTGTGTAGCACGAAAACAAACCCTTGTTGCACTGCAAAGAGTTCTGAATTTTGAAAAAAGGAAGTCGCTGTTAGCTTTAGACGCTCTGTAAATGTAACTCCGGGGTCAACGAGAGTACCTCTTCTGGCAATGCAAGCGTCGCATGAAGGTTGCCCGTGGGCCACTTGGCCGTTTTGCTAAGGGTGTCAATACGTAGCTGAGAAGTTTTCTAAGGTGCGTCTATCACTGTAGGTCAGTGTTCGACATCCAGCATGGGAACTCTTCAAGCACCAGGTTTTTAAATAAAGCCCCCCCGTCACCAGAAAATTCAGCATCAGCGCGGGCATTGGTGTTCTGAGCGAAAAATCATGACCATGTGCTAGCAGGCACTAGCTGGCAGCTGACATGGCCATGCATTGGCTGGACATAGGGTTGCCTGACGTTGCATTTGGCAGGAGCTGCCAACTCGGGTCTCTCCATTCATATGGGACTGGGATATCAGAATCAGTTTGCCAGGACCTTTGCATTCACGTTACCCCTAGGACACGCAGGTATGCTATATGGCTTAGTTAAAGCAGGGTTTTATATGTGGTGTGGTGTGGTAGCCTGTGCTATCGCTTCATACCTTTAAAGGGGTATCCATAGTGTCTCCCGTAATTATTTCGTTTAGTCCTTTGTCTTTGCTGATAATGCAGCAATATCCTGCGTTGCTACACATTGCTGGTAGGCATATTCTTCCCCGCGTCAGCGATTAAGATGAACTGAATTTATGTGCAAAAGGTTTTCAGCATTGACAAAAAAAGTTGTCGTCTCTGTTGGACTATTCAATTTCAATTCAATTTATTTGCTTTAAATATTGTACAAAAGCGGGTGATCAAAGCATCTGGGCCCGTACAAGCTGATAGTTTGGGCCCATGCAGTAAAAGCACATAATAGCATACCCAGGTGATAGTGACAAAAATTGTATAAATCTTTACATTGATAAAGGTTTGTACAATAAAAATAGCAAGCAATTGAGAAATGCATCATGGGATATGTGATCAATGAAAGAAAAAAATATCAATATCAGGCAATATATAAACAGATCAAAACAATACACAAATACTACGGCAACAGCAAGCAGGGGTTTAACAAGATGCTAGCACAATAAGAAAAACAATAAACACTTCTGTCAAGAGGAAACGAGGATTTAACAAAATCAAGTGTAACAACAACAGAGAGAAATGTTAAGGATAGCACCACACTTTGGCAAGAAAATTAAATTTTGTTTTTACTGCTAATGGAAGAGTGTTCCGTATATTATGTGCCAGTGTATGCTAAGAGTCGTCTGCTGTATAAGTTGTGAACAGTCGGAGTGTTAAAATTATAGTTTTCTTCGATTCATGTATGTCTTGTTGGCGTTATAATGATGGTTGAAGGAAGAGGGTTAATATCAGACAAAATTGTGGGCACAGCACATGTTGTTTTGTAATCTCATGTGAGTGTGAGTGGCATAATCTGAAGTTTGTGAAAAAAGTGGTACTGTGTATTCTCTGCAGCTTGAACATGTTAAAATAGCATGTTCCTGCAAAATAATAAGTGGTTCCAGATAGGAAGGATATGTTTAACCCCAAGATTTGAGACAATACGTAAGATGGCAATGAAAAATTGCGAAGTATGTCATTTTTAATGTTAGAGGAAAGGGCTGAAGTGATTGATGTAGTGCGGGACTTAGTTTTTTGTAAACGTTACTGATATGCTCATTGAAATAGTGACGAGTCCAGAGCGATGCATGATTGTATTTGAACTATTTCTTGCTTACCAGTTCTGAAAGTTACAGAACAATTATTTTTATTGCTTGAATGTGAAAAGGTTACTACGATACGCTGCACAACTAGAGGGAGAATATGTCACAGAAACCTCTCAGGAAAGTGGAATAATTTGAAACCTTTCTGCTACCATATTCCTAGAATGACTAAATAATTTAGCCTTTTCTTTGCCATTCGAAACAAACTTTGGCACTTTAACAATAATCAGGAGCAGAAAAGATAGTTTGTTTAGCAATGAGTTTGTTTCTGCATGAGCATGTTAATCAAAAGACACCTTACGCTGCCATGAACATCAACACATGCAAACATCAAGTCTTCACACGCACTGAAAAGTAACAGATAACATTAACAACTGCAAATGATCTCGAGCGATTTGCTTTCTGAGCTGGTGGGGTCTCATTCTCAGCATGAATGACTAAAGCATTTTATCTTTTGCTACATGAACCTACGGCAGTTTTAGATTCAATTTGCATGAAAAAGGATTTAAGGCGCCACGGTCTCGACTGCTAATATGATGATGGAAACAGATCTCAAGGCAGCTCCAAGCACCGTTGTAGGAATATGTTGTGATGCTTGTACCTGTTGTTACCACTAGGTGTGAGCTCAGCAAGAAATTTGAGCAACAGATCATCAAGCCAATAGTTTATTGGCACATCTTTTTATTATCCCTGCACATCACCTACACCTGCAGTTTTGAATGCACATGGCAAGAATCACACAGTTACGCAACATTCAAGCCATGCTAAAGTTCACTCGCAGCTATGACAGCACTGACTCTTTGGTTCTCATGTACCTAAAGTGTCAATACCTTAAAAATAGATATCAATGGCATCTCAAAAAGCATAATCCTGGGAAAAATTTCTCCTAGGCAGCAGTGTCACACAAATGGAAGTGACTTTAAGCTTGTCGAGCGGTGGGGTTCCATTTGATTCTTTTCTTTCTATGCAATGTGTGTTCCGCGTTGAACTGTTTCAAGTAGCAGCTGTTGCTTTTTTGATTTTGTGACACAATGAGAAAGAGAAAAACATCAATGTTTTGAAGCTCCGGGAAATCCTTTGAAACTGCAACGGGCCCGCTAGTTCTTTCTGCCGCCGAGCATGCGATGCGTTGTCTGCTGGACTGTTCTTCCCCTGTGAGCGGGAAAGCAGCTACATGGTGGCGCTTCATGGCAACCGGTGGTGCGGTGCATGGCAGATGTAGGCGGAAAATAGTGTGTGAAGCAGTTAACTGCGTATCAGTCGCGATGCCTTCTCTATTGAGGACCACCCATGCTGGTAGATGATGCCACCGTTTGCACCTAACTCATTTCCTTCCACAGAGCAATAGCCTTGGATTCTTGGCTGGAGCAGTGGAGTAGAGCATAAATGGGTTCTGTTAAAAGTGCTACTGTTGCTGAGGTATTTTAGCCTGAGAGTGTTGGAAGGTCCATTCTCTGGCAAGCCCAGCATCTGCATTGTGAGCGAAAAACCTTGAGCATGCATTTGTCAGGTGACATGGCCAGACATCGATTGGTTGATGCCTTGTGTGACAAAACAAGACCGCAGACTTGGCTGAGTAGGCAGGAGCCGCCAGCTCGAGCAACTTGTTAGAGATGAGAGAATGAGATGGGAAGAGTCACGCACGTTACCCCTGAGCAACACAGGCACATTCATACATCGTGAGTGAAACGGAACTTTAAATCTTTTTTTGGGTGGTCTTTCACCTAATATTGCAGCTTACAACTGTATGCTAAAAGGTATAACAGAGGCACAAATTAAGAAATTTGTGGTTAAGCAGGCTGCAAGATACATGTACGCAGATGGGGGTCCTCACCAGGAGCTGCGCGAGGAAGCCATTGTGCATTGTCATGTGATACTGAAAAGAGGGGCTTAAGTGTTCCCCCCAAATTTTTATACTCTCACCTGGATAAGTACACCCTTTGTCAAATGTTTAAGAGCTCAGGGGGTCCACTTCTGAGCCATACTATGTGGCTTGTAATGTATTCCCAGGTTTCAAAACATGTGGAAAGCAAGAAGATTATTTGACGTACCCTCTCCAATGGCTAGGACTTCCGTGATTGTTAAAGAAGTCATAATATACAGCTTAAAAGCAAACCCTCTGGGTTCTAAACTTTTTACAAAGGTTGTACATAAATCACTTTATCATTTTAGCCCTTTTACTGCCAATCCCAAGATAACTCGTGAAACTCCACGTACACATCCCTTGCTACTTCCGAGTATACTCGTGTTGACTCTAAATCACTCCCTGCCACCTCCGATACTTCTTGTGTGAAAAGAAATGTTACAGGCATCTTGTGGCATTCATAGCGACGCCACATAAGCACATGGAACTTGTGTGAATTTCAAACAAAAGATAGAGTGGACGTTTCTAGATCTGCATCATCATTATAATCATCGCCATGTTTCGTTGTCCTCTCAGCAGTGCAGCCTTGGTCTAGACCACTCTAGCCATGGTGAATAAGCATGTGAGGTGAGTCTGCACTTTGACGGACGAATATGTTGAGGAAGTGTTGATGAATTCTGACTCATGTGAAAGTAATAGCAGTGAAGCAGGTTAGCTAAATGGCTTGTCAGGGGAAGGCAGTGAGGAAGAGCCTCTGTCACCCAAGGATCAAAGGAAGAAGAATGTACCCGAAGAGACGAATAAAAATATCTACGTCTTGCAAGAGCATCGTAGTGTATTAGCAGGAGAAAATTTGCATGTAACTAACATGCATACATAGCATTCATTGACTACGAAAAAGCATTTGACTCAGTTGAAACCTCAGCGGTGATGCAGGCATTGCGAAATCAGGGGGTAGATGAGCCGTACGTGAAAGTCCTGGAAGATGTATATACTGGCTGCACAGCAACCATAGTTCTGCATAAAGAAAGTAACAAAATTCCCATAAAGAAATCGGTTAGGCAAGGAAACACAATCTTCCCAGTGCTATTCACAGCTTGCTTAGAGAAAGTATTCAGAGACTTGGAATGGGAGCAGGTAGGAATAAGGGTAAATGGAGAATACTTCAGTAATCTGTGATTTGCTGAAGACATTGCCTTGCTAAGCAACTCGGGGGATGAACTGCAAATAATGATTGATGACCTAGACAGGAAAAGTAGAAAGGTAGGCTTGAAAATCAATATGCAGAAGACTAAGCTAATGTTCAACAGCCTCGGGAAGGAACAGCAGTTTACATTAGGTAGCGAAGGACTGGAAGTAGTAGGCGAATATGTCTACTTAGGACAGGTAGTAACCGCGGATCCGGACCATGAAAAGGAAATAACAAGAAAAATAAGATTGGGATGGAGCGCATTTGGCAAGCACGCAGATTATGACTAGCAGCTTACCGGTATTGCTCAAGAGGAAAGTATACAACAGTTGCATCTTACCTGTACTCACCTGTGGGGCTGAAATGTGGAGGCTAACCAAGAGAGTTCTACTTAAGTTAAGGACAACCCTGAGGGCTATGGAACGAAAAATGGTAGGGGTAACATTAAGAGATAGGAAGCGTGCAGAGTGGGTCAGAGAAATAACTCAAGTTACCGACATTTTAGTGGAAATTAAGAAGAAGAAATGGGCATGGGCAGGACATGTTGTGCGAAGAGAGGATAACCGATGGTCGCTTAGGGTAAGAAACTGGATTCCAAGGCAAGGAAAGCATAGCAGGGGGCGGCAGAAAGTTAGGTGGGCAGATGAGGTTAAGAAGTTCGCAGGGGTCAAGTGGATGCATCGAGCACAGAACCGGGTTAAGTGGAGAAATATGGGAGAGGCCTTCGCCCTGCAGAGAGTATAGTCATGCTGATGATGATGATTATGAACATGCAAAAATATTGGCAGTGGCTTACCTCTGCTATGCCTGGATATACGTAGCGTAAAGCGCCCGTGGCAGTGAGCTCTGGAAAAGAGTCTTGTCATGACGGTACATCGCGCACCTTTTGTTGAACACAACCAGCATTTCATTGAACACATTAAAGTTCATCGGCATTCTATAATTTGTTTACAGGATAGGAAATGTGCAGTATCTGTCACTCACAGAATCCCGCTATCATTCTCACTGTAGACGAGGGGAATTATGAAGAGCGTAAGCGCTGGGCGGGGAATTCAAGGGATGAAGGTTTGATTCCCCTGTGGAAGACAAGGTTTATTAAGGCGAAAGCCTTCAATGGCTCATGCTGTCATGGACAAAATGTGTCCTGCTTTTGCGGCAGCTTTGATTGGCCGAGGCCGGATGACGTCATAGAGGTCTCGACCAATCGCAGACCAGAAGGGAAGGCTACGGAAGCGGAGTGCCCGCGTTTGTGTTACGCCTGCAAATAGTTTGAGTGCATAACGGTGTAGCAAGCTGTCTGATGCTTTGTTCCCTCCTTGGTAACTTCACTCCTTTGTTGGAGCAGCCAAATCAGTCTATGTGCCAAGAAAATGTGTGGATATCAAGAGAGAGAGAAAGCACTTTATTTGATATCAAGAAAGTTTTCTTTTCCCTGCTTGGTCAACATTGAAAGCATACATTATATGCCTTAGTAAATTGCCTGAAATCATGAATATTGAGAATATACTGTGATTTAAGAGATGTAGCATCAGTCATTGGCTATGTTCCGATGCATTGAAAGAGAGTGCATGTTTCAGCTTCATAGCTTGCACTCTGCTGGTGGAAAAATTGTCAGACTTAGACGTAAACGTTCCTTGGAAGGAGGAAGTCCCCGCCCTGGTGGGCGCACTTGAATGTAAGCTAACTTGTTCCAGAAGGCAAACTGTTATTCAGAAAACAATCAAATTCATACAGAACCTGCGGTTGAGCATGTCTAAGATATGATGGGACATTAGAAGGTGTAATGACAAAATTTCTGAAGCAATAGTCTATCAGTTACTGAAACCTGGCAGAAATAATGCGGAGAAGTTGTAGGTAAAAATAAGTCTAAAACTTACAAAAAAGATATTGCAGTTTATTTTAATTTTTTGCTTTACCTCAGGAGTGGCATTTAATAAACCACTGTATTTATCACTGCAAAAAGCCACATTTATAGCACACAAGTAGAGTTAGTATTTGAAGCCTACAGTAAAAAAATACTTTCTCCAAAATTTATTCTTCATTTTTGAATGACTCCATAAAATTTTTCCATCTTGCTTTTGTAAGGCGTTATTATAAAGACAAACCAACAATGGAGGCGACCACTGGCCATGCAGTTATAAATCATAATCTCCGTGATTTTGAGCACTTATTTGCCATGCTTTCTTAATTGAACGTGAAGAATGATGGGAAAAGTTCTTCTGCTACTATTTCCTGTTCCAACTTCTCACCTAGGTCACTTCACCACAGCCACTGTGTTAATATCAGTAGTTTTTTTTGCGCTGCAAGGCTGCAAGACCAACATACTCTGCTTATCTAGGTGTTCACACTTGAAATGTAAGCTGCAGAGCAACCAGATCAAAAATTGGATGAGGCTTTTTATGAGCATGTCATGCGGCATTTTGGGGAATGCAGTTCATCGGCATGTATGGATCGTTTCCCAGCTTTTTTTTAGCAGCCTTTGCATGCTCTCTGGAAAATGCATCTGCCGTCTGAACAAGTTGCAGTCTTCGTAGCGCGACGAATGTTTAATGACACGCGTCTTTCAGATGGCCGTGAAACCATCCCCAGTATAGTTTGTAAGAGCCAACTTAAACCCGTATATTAGCCATGACAGTACGCTCTTGCCTTTTTGGGATTGTCTCTTTCTTCATACCTGTCATGCACTTATGCAGCATGCACAAGTCCTGCGACGATGCTGTGTGCAGTCAGCAATGCTACAACAAAAATAAATTGCCACAGTACAAGCAATAAGTCGAAACAGCGTGGAACCGGAAGTAACGACTAATTATTTTGCTACTGCATAACTGCATTGTGCACTCACCATATCTCATAAAGTGTGCTCAGTGCATGCAGTTTGCAAAATGCCAGCGAGTTTTTAATGCAGTGAAGTGATGATTCATTCACGTGCACATGTTTAATATATATGGCATCACAGATGCTCTGGGTGAGTCTGACAGTGCTATTTTTGCACATGCCATTTGGCTGAGTGGTTAGAATGTTCAGCTACTGAGAGTAACAAGGTCCAATCCTGGCTGCGGCATTTTGATCAATACGAAAACGGGAAAAGCACCAGCGAGCTGTGCAGTGCTGGCATAATTTAAAAAGCACTTGGGGGTCTAAGTTACGTTTCAGCCCTTGACTACAGCATCTCTCACAGCTTGGGGTGCTTTACATCGCCCTCAGTTTGCAATTTTACACCTTTGGAAGCAATACGCAGGTCACTCCGCCCTCTTAACCAGGATGTGGGTGTAATGCCATGCTCCGTTCAGCTAGAATCTAGGAGAACAAAATTTTAAGATACTTCCCATCCATTTGCTAGGGGCAATAGGGTTCTCCCAGCAACATTCTGAAGACATCTTTTTCGATGGGATATATGTTATCTCTCCTCATTTGCATTGGAGTTCAAGTTGCAAATCACTGAGTGTAATACCTCTTCTTGTACTGTGAACCATGAAGGATTGTGGACATACTGCAAGGACACAGAGAAAATATGGCCCCTGTTGGAGAGCTAGCACTAGTGGAGAGCTCAGCATAAATTTCAACCACTGTTGCTCTTTTTGTGCAATGAGATCATGTGGCACACAGGCATTTTTGTATTCCACCTACAAAAATAAAACAAAAGCATTGTTTGCGAGTTTGTTTCATAATTGTTTCATAAGGGGAGAATAATCTGTTTAGCATGCAAGATATAACATTTGGGAAGTAAGAATTGAATTTACATTAAATGGTAGCACAAAGTGAAGTATGCTTTTTATGATATACTGTGCTTCTCTATAACCCGCCGCCGGACACCCACCGGTAAAAATGGGTACAAGCGTCCCCCGGCCTGGCGCCCGGCTCTCACAGGGGTGTGCGCTTGGAAGAGGCTCCGCAAACCCCGCTGCGCTCCTTCTGTGGCAAAATAGTTTCGAACACTTCAGCCTGCAAAGGTGGTTCGAGTTACCGTGTTTCACGGGGTTCAAAACTGAAAACGAGTCGTGTCCTGCACACGCGAAAACTCAGAAAATGCCTTGTTTCAAGTGCGAAACGCTTTAAGCCAGCGTGTCGAAAGACGTAAAGGTTCACTGTCACTGATGAAGTTCACTTCTCAGAGATCACTGCAGTCCCACGGCAAGTCCGGATTTCCGGCATGTCTGACTTTGCGAGAAAAAAGCCGAAGCGGTGGCCTTGTGGTAGAGCATCCGCCTCGCATTCGGGAGGTACCGGGTTCGATCCCTGGTGCCGCCGGTTACCCACCGGTTTTTCAATGGGTACAAGCTTTCCCCCGGCCTGGTGCTCGGCTTTTCTGGGGTGAAATGCTTGGGAAAAGGTGTCACGGCCTAAATAGTTGCGCCGATGTGGCAGTGATCAGTTCCGCCATCGGACAACAATAAGCCCGCCTCGCGCGGCAAAAGCCCAGTATGTGGCCCTTTTTTTTTAGGACTGCTGCAGCTGAGGCTCTAAGGGAGCACTTCAGGTGAGGGTCAAAGGAAGTACCTTTGCAAGACAAACAGAACCACCTTTGCAGGCTGCGAGGTTCGAAACTGGGTTTGGGCCCACTGCGGAGGAGGGGCGCGCAGCGGGGTTTACGGAGCTTCTCCCAAACGCACACCCCTGTAAAAGCCGAGCACCAGGCCGGGGGACGCTTGTACCCATTTTTACCGGTGGGTGTCCGGCGGTGGGTTTCGAACTGACCACCTCCCGCAGCCGAGACGGGCGCTCTAACCACTAGGCCACGGAGCACTCTGCATCCTGGGTGATACCATGCTGTACTATGCTATGATCACAGATTTTATCCCAGCCGGGTCATATTTTGATCAAGGTGAAGTACAAAAACATTGATAGTGTACGTTTTGTCGGTGTAGGTTAAAGAAACCTGGGTGGTCAAAATTAATCCGGCTTCCTCAGGTGCAGCATACCTCCTAGCCCATGCGCCACTCTAGGGCAATAAACCCCATGTCTTACAATGTCGCACTGTACCGCACATGGCATGTTGCGGCATGGTATGGAATATTATGGCATCGCCAAGAATAAGGAGCACTTTCCATCAAATTTCTCTACAGCTGTGCGTCTTACTGACATTCGAAATCCACAGCGCCTGTCCACATCAAGGTTGCAGCACACCACTGATTTATGCTGCTAAGCACAGAATTGCCCGAAAAATTGTGCCATTTGCTTTAATGGTAATCGGAAATATTTAAAATGAGTGATTTCTCTAAAACACGCCCACCCAAAAAACTAGAAGTTCTGAGGAAAAATAACATTCTAAATGGGTGCATACGGCTGCTCTTGTATCTTGTACCACGCCCGCTTAATGGAGACGCACTTTGTGCGGCCCGTCGCGTCGCGACTCAATGGCTGGGGAAGCGCGTGTTGGGAGAAGTTAGTTTCCGCCGTCATTCTCCGCGAGGGCGCCAGCACTCCATGACGAGGCGCCGCCGGCACGGACGAGCAGACGACGCAGAAGGAGCGCGCTGGATGTGTTGGCGCGTGTTTTCGTTTTGACTACTCAGCATAACCTCATGGTTCTGATAGTTCTGCATTTGTGTCATCTGTGCCTGTGTCAACAGCATCCTAAGCGCATGCAGCACCATGCCAGGCAACTGCTGTGTGCCGCTGTGCACCACGAATGCAAGAAAAGATCTGAAGATCAGTTACCATGAGTTCCCATGCGATTCACAACGTCGAGCAGCATGGCTGAAAAACATATCTCGGGAGGGCTAGGACGGAAAAGGAAGCTGGTGGGAGCCGAGTGACAAGCCACTGGTATACTTGCTGTACTTCACAGATGACGACTACAGGAAGAAAATAAAATTGAAGATCCCGCTTCCTTCAGCCGTTCCCTTCGTGTTCCCGAACTACCCACATTACAAGTTAATTTACTCACGGGGGCTTATGTTGAGCCAAACAACCTTAAAAAAATGAAGGCGTGCAGGTCGATAGATA
This sequence comes from Amblyomma maculatum, assembly GCF_055883805.1. Taxonomy (NCBI): domain Eukaryota; kingdom Metazoa; phylum Arthropoda; class Arachnida; order Ixodida; family Ixodidae; genus Amblyomma; species Amblyomma maculatum. Next base: position 150,611,804 of record NC_139345.1, on the reverse strand, counting down.
TATTTTCCCCACTTGTTATAGCTACACTTCATTTCCTCCTGGACAACCCCCAGTGTCATCCTGAAGCATGTGAGTTTCAAGATAGCTCCACCACGATCACTTTTATGACAATGATATCAAAATGGTATGCCTTGCACAACATCGCATCAGTGAAGCCGTGGAGACACCAAGAGAAGCCGCTTTATTTGTCAGATGACGAGCGACTCTCTTGGTTAGAGTTGGACTTTGCCATATCGAAGACATTCAGGTCCAAGGAGGCATGTCTAAGCAAAGGCAAACCAAGCAAATGTACGAAGCGACAGTCATGACAACCAGATCAACAGTGGCGCTAATTAAGCACCTTCTTGATCACATCAAGTATCTTACAACAATGTATTCTGTGTGCCTTAGTAGTGCATTGCATTTTACCGAATCTTATTTTCAGTTTCCGATACGTCCTAAAGCAGGCCCTCAACAACGGGCCTGTAGTGTCGCTTTTTAGCAGCCTAAGGCAATTGAATGGCAGGAACGACAGAGTTGACGCAAGTGCTACCAGCTTTCGCCTCGGAAAAGATACGGAAGGTACCACTAGCGAAAAAAGAATATCGACTGATATTATACATATTTTGCCATGCTTTGGGCAGGTTGGTATCTTGCAAGCATCAAAGTCTGCAAATGCACCTATCAACAATTAGGCAACTATAAAACTTGGCATTCGTGATTATGAAAGTCGTACCTTGCCTACTGCCATCACGTCTGCTGCGATAGAGTTTTCGAGTCAGCTTGGATTCAATAATGTGTGGTATGAACCAGCAGCTGACATACGGTTAGCACTGATTGCATTCTGGGCTGGTTACCTTGCACGTCCATGTGAAGAGAAGGTATGCATATTTTTTACAGAATCTCATGAAACATTTTTATTTATTCTGTTTCCAGTGCCTACCCTTGTTTTCATTATTTATATATTACCAAAGTTTAAATATTTTCGAGTGCTTACTTTAGAGTGTCATTAATTTTATTTTATTAGTCCCCATCCTTTTATTAATTTTATGCTTGTGATTCCTGCAGAACCCTGGACTTATCAAAGTTCTTGATGATGGACGCCTAAGGTATCTGAAAATCACCATGCACCTTTGTTAGCAAGGTGATGAAGTGCCCTGAGGTCAGAAGAAGCAGCAAGCTGTGCAGCATGTTGGTTTCATCCCTTCTTCCCTTTTTTGTGCAATTTCCATAGTTGATTTGCGAGAGAGGAGACTGCAGTCACACTATAAGGACCTAACCAAACTAATGCGACCACTGCTGACCAACTGGACAGGCAACATTAATCTGACAGTGGAAAAAAATCACGCTTGCACATAAATTTCTTTCGAGGAAAGTTCTTCACTTGTCAAATAAGCTTGCGTGTCTTCTGTGCATCACGCGGCTTCATAATCAAACGAAAAAAAATTGCCTGAGCCTGCGGGTGTGTCATTGTTGCTATCGTTTGTTGTTTCCTTTGAAACAGTTTGTGTTAGCTACTATGTTTAGGTGGTGGTACCCACTTGAATATTATTTCCAGTGAAAACGGAGGAACAGGCTGAACAATAATGTTGAACGCTACATCCTGAATTGTAAGCTTCCAGAAACGTGCACGCTGAATAAATGGCCCCAAACCTTGTCCCAATTTCAAGATTGTAATATGTAATATGTTATTACAGGGGTTGAAACGCAACTTAATGGGTGTCCACTCAGCGAAGCGCACGACTGCCTCGATTCTCGTTGTAAACGGAAGTCCACGAATGACTTGGAAAAGCCCAGTGATGATGACATGCCGCTATCACCTTATAAAGAGCAAACTTGCACGTAGCATCACATAATGTGTGAAACGCCGCTTATAAATCCTAAATTGAGCAAGCGCCGACCGCGCGGACGCCGAAACGAAAGCACAGCTACGGCCGCTGTGCGCAGCTCTCCACCCGGACGGCCCGGACTCGTCACGGAGCGGTGGCGCCGCGGCGGTGGCGATGAGAACTAGGCGCAATATGGCTCTTCCAGGCGACGCGACGGGCCGCATCCAAGTGCGCCTCCATTGAGCGGCCGTGCTGTACAGTCATAGGCTTTCTAAAATGCGTGCATAGGTTCCGGAAATGAAGAATGCCAGTTGTGTCTTAATTTTTCCATTTGCCTTCCTTAGTGACTGCCACAAAGTAACTTTGTCTAGTAGAGATCTAACGACTGCTGCCTCCTGGACTGCAACTTTCTTGTGAGGGCATGTAATGAAAAGATGTTAAATCCACACAATACACTCTTTGGTTGTTTTCTGCAAAGAAGGAAATTATGAAGGATATACTCTGCAGGTCCAGTAGTGAGGCATATAGGCAGTGAATCTGGAAACTAGGCAATGTAAGAGATGAGGCATCTTTTCATTCTGTTAGTTACAATTAAGTTTGGCAATAGGCAAAACTTACTGAACACCCTTGTTGGACATCATTTCACTGCAAATGACAGTGTTCTGACAACACTATGAAAAGCAGTGCGTAAAGTGTAGCTCGGCAATACCTTCATGCCACGCATCTAGACCATATGCTGCCACTATTTGCGGCTTTATCGTCTCAGGTTCATGTAACACACACATGAGGTAACTCATGCTTCCGGAGCGGAATGTTGTTTTCTACTTTTGGTTCCTTTTTAATGTGCAATTGATTTCAGTTCCCACAGCAGTGAAGTTCCGTTTCGCAACAAGTCTAAGCACTACTTGTCTTTACTAGGGTTCCGCAAGTGTTTTCGTAGTTACAGTGACGCATTATGACATCATACGCATGGAGGTGATAGAAGGCGCCTCCAGGTGAGGCCATTATTTTGTTCAGTGAACATTGCACACAAGCCTGCAAAACGTGTGACAAAGCTGTGCTGGTGGCACTGATTTCACTAGCTGTGTCATGGCTTTGTTATTTCTATCATGTTGCTGGTGCTACGGCTAAGGTAAATAATGCGGCAGCAAACGCAGTTCAGTGGAGGCGCTCTAGGCAATCGTATCGACCGATTCTCATGACATTGCGACTGCTAGTGTGGCATGAAAGGTTGCTGGAAAGTTGCAGGTGGGAATTAACTATGACCTCATAACAATCAGTTGACGCCACGAGCTTAAGCAGCTTCGTCTGAGGGCATTCGTAACGGCATTCTTTCATTGGATTTGATTACAAACACCAATCTGTTAGTTTATATCGTGAAGTTGTTCGTGTACGGTAGAAAACATTTATTGGCAGTATGCAGTACATGTCCTGCCAGTTTTCGCCAAACTGTAGCAACCCAGGAACGTGCTACATAGTTTCTTCACGTGTTGCTGGTGGTTCTTTAATTGAAATGAGAAGGTATCTGAGCAACGTTCAATTTTTACTCAGTATTCAAAGCAGGGTGTGTAACCGGAATTTTTTCGGGTTCAAGTTCGTGTTCACACCTTTTGGGTTCGGCTCCAGAGACACATTCCGTCCCGGTTCGAACAGGTTCGACCCTGCCCCAACTGGTTCAAATGGGTTCGAATGGGTTCAGAGCAAAAAAAAAATCTTCGGGTGTATTTTTTACTCTACTTCCTAATGTTGGTTTTTCTTTCCCGTTCAAATATATAATAAATGCTAAAATTCATGTAGCAGTCCGTCTGTTGATTTTGTTGTCAGATGTGACGGGCTCCATTTGGTTGTACAGACATCAGGAATATGTTATAATGAGTGACTGACAATTAGAGCAGGATGGGGGAAAGTAATGATTATTTTCATTGGCATATAGCCAACTAAAGCTGTCTTGCGCCGAAAGCTAAAAACATTGTTTGCTGCTGCGCTTTTTAGGTACACAAAATTTCACATGAATCTTAGTTTAGAGTGATACCTCTACTAATACATGTACAACAATATTTCGTCTGGCTTCCACTAACGGACTTTGAAATCAGATCAATATCGAACCAAGTACACACTCCGAGACTTATGACGTAGGTACCATATGTGTGACTATATATCGCAAAGTATGCTGACGCCTTTGCATTTCGCGTTTCTGTGGAGGTGAAACACTAAAGAACCCGTGTGTTGTGTATCGAAAGGCGCTGACAAATGTCCCTTCCGCAACATATTAAGGTTGGAGTCCTTATCGCATTTGTCGCATAACCGGATTAATTAACTGTCTCACTTCTGTTGCCGCGACGCGATGCGACCATCGTCTTGCTGCGCGTCATGGTTGTCTGCATGGGCGCGCCATATACCTTCTTCTAGAACAACTTTGAGGCTCTACTGCTATATTTAACCGTATAATTTACAACCAGCATGACATTATGGCTACTCACAAACAATCAAAAATAATAATTCGTATTTGCTACCGGCCACCAAGCGCTGTACCTGTTTTTGTTGAGAACTTTCATGACTATCTGAACTGCGTTGTCTGCCGCTGTCCTTTCTGTCCAATACTTTTGTATGGAGATTTCAATTTTCCTGACTGGTCTGGCCCTTTTCCTCTAGTGAAGCCTGCTTCATTATAATCTCAGAAATCTTTAGACCTATGTACTTGCATTATGTTAACACAGTAAGTGATGCATCCTATACTAGGTGCCTCACAGAATGTTCTAACACGTTAGATGTGACTTTATGCATGCATCCAGAAATTTTGTCGAGTAATTTGTAATTATCTGGACTAAGCGATCACATGTTATTGCAGTTCGATCTTCTCATGTGTCCCCCACATTATGCAGCAGAGGCCAAAAATATATGCAATTACAGCAAAGCCGATTATGGCGTGATCAATTAAAAACTTGATAGCTATCTGGATGCATATATCAAAGACTGATAAACGAAATGAGCAAAAACTGGGATCTATTCACTAAAAGAGGAATTGACAGACGCGCATGCGCCTACCAAACGCTTTCGATGTAATCCTAAAATACTCTGCTACATTAACATCCTAAAACGCCTTTCTAATGAAAAGGGAACATTTTTTTTATGCTGAAAAGGTGTTCAATACCTTTGATCACTGGGAAAAGAACCACTAGGTTGAACAGGACTATAGAAAACAATTCGCGAGCAAAAGATCACTTCTTCAGCAATACTTTGCAGAAAATTAATTAAGAATGCAAAACAATTCTGGAACTTGTAAATCCCATTCGTAACCGCCAAATTGTTCTCAGAAATGATTCCGAAGAGCCTATTCCTTCAGCTGAGTGTGCCTCAATATTTAACCTTGTGTTTTCAAATAGATTTTCTTCCTACACTTCAACTGTAACATTTCATGATCTGTGCTGCGATTTTGTTCCTGTGTAGGTGGTTGTTTTTCACCGTGCCAGAATTTCAAAATTAATCGATTCCTTGAAAATATCGGCATCATATTGTTCTGACCACATTACATCAAATCTCCTTAAGCGGACTAAAACATATTCAATGCTATATGTGGCTAAACATTGCAAGCAATCCCTGGACCGTCGTATGTTACCACTGGATTTGAAGGTCGGGAAAGTGGTTCCCCAGCATAAAAAGGTAACAAACAGTCGCCCTTAAACTATCGACCCATTTTGCTAACAAGCATTCCATGTAAACTGATGGAACATATCTTGTATTCACATATTTTAAACAGTTTAGCATCAAATATTCATTTATATCTCTGTTCAATGCGATTTTCGTCGATCACTTTCGTGTGCAGCGCAGCTCCTACATTTAACTTATTCATTGAATGTAATATTAGACAACAGGTCTCAGGCGGACTGTATATTTAATTAACTTTGCTTAAGCTTTTGAAAAAAAAAAAAAAAACCACATCCTTAAACTTTCTGCATTCAAACTGGATTCGGGCATATTAACATGGCTTGAATGTTTTCTGACTAACCGTTTTCAGTATGTTAACCTTAACGGCCGGTACTCTCAATTAATAAATGTAACATCGGGAGTGCCTCGGGGCTCTTCTCTGGGTCCTTTACTTTCCTTAATGTATATTAATTATCTGTCTAACTGTGTCTCACATTGCATACACTTAGTATGCCGACAACTGTGTCGTATATCATGAAGTTAGCAATCATGATGACAGATTGGCCCTCCAGCAAGGCTTAAATAATATCCTCCTCTGGTGCAAAAAGTGGCCATAGGAATTAAACCCTAAAAATGCAAAATGATGAGTGTATCAAGACTAGCGAGTTCTATGTCCAACTACACACTTAAATAGCACCAACCTTGAATCTATTTCATCATATCGATACTTAGGCGTATTAAGATCATTCACTTTAAATTGGAAGTCTCATACTGACCACATAATTTCTAATGCTAACCTAACTTTAGGCTACTTGCGACAAAACTCCACTAAAATTCTGATTCCACTAAAATTACTGCTGTAGGAATTTCTTCTCCGCTCCATACTACAGTACTCAGCGTCAATCTGGGATTTTAGCAACGCCGCCTTGAATAATGCTCTTGAATTGGTTCAGAACAACGCTGTTCACTTCATCCTCTCAAACTATAACCGCACCGCCAGCATTACTAACATGAAAGCCAGCCTGTCCCTACTGGGTAATACTGCGCTATACCCAGTATGATTAACCAACTGGCCCCCGTGTTTGTATCGTCAGCCTGTCCCTGCCCTCTCTATCACTTCGACAGAAACTGTTTCGCATTTGTCTCTTTCACAAGGTTTATCATCATCACTACTTGCACATCCATTTCACATCAGCGCCAACGTATCGTTCTTCAAGAGTTGATCACCAGCACAAAGTGCACAATAGTCAGTGCCATACAAAGTTTTTATTGTTCATTCATGCCACGTGCATGAAGTGACTGAAACCACCTTCCCGCCAATATTGTGCCAATAACAGATTTCGATCAATTTCGCCAGTCACTGTTTGCATTTTTGTTACGTGATTTGATTTAGTTTTCTTTATAAGCAACTCATTTATTCTTTTTTGCTCTTCCTTTTTCATGATACATTTTGGTCATATTTGCATGGTGTCCTAGTTTATTATTCAAATATTTTGTACTGCTTTCATGATGCTATCAAATTTTGACAACGTTTGTACTGTGTTCACTTGTCGGAAAATTTGTTTGTATTGCGTTTGTTTTCTAAAACTGCCTCTTTTCGTTTGTCAAGATTTATGCAACCCCAGTCCCCTCTATAATGCCTAGGCGATTGAGTGTATAGAAAAATAATTAAATAAACAAAGTATTTTATAATGTGCTCAGTAAATGCTGCCAAGCTTTTTTTTTGTCAGCATAGAAAGACCGAAGGAAGATAACATTAATGAGGATTCTTGATGTCATCTGGGTTCGATGACAAGAGGGGATGTACTTTAGTACAGAAAATGCTCTCTCAACGCTGACTTGTGTAGATGGCACAGCAAGTGCTACTGTAGCTAGTGAATACTGTTCTAGGTGCTGCAACTTCTCCTCCTCCCAGAATTTCAAGACTCGGGTCTGCTTATTCTGGGCACCTTTTCAAATGTGTAGAGCGGGCTCTGTACTTTTCAGCTTTGAGAGAACTGCCGCTGTCCAAGCAGTCTTCTTCTCTTTGCATATGAAACGCCTCAAACTCATTCTTAGCTTGTAAGTTCTTAGAGGGAGATTCTGCTGCCCCCTGTAGCGGACTTTATTTCCACCAGCGATCCTTCGAAGCCGCTTCCATGTGGTGACCAAATACAGTTTTTCTCGGCACCTTTCCTTGCTGGTTAACGTAATGTGGTATCCAGGGTCTCACGTTGCAGTTTACCATTTGCACAATTACTGCCATTTCCTCTTGTTTTTCTTTTTTTTCCCCCTTAGGTCCTAATCTCAGACGCCTTCTGTTCGCTTGACCTCGTCCCTCTGCCTGATTTTCAAGGTTTTTGTCCCGATTACCTCGTCACTGTGCAACCCGTAGACTAGGTTATGTGCTTTCTCTCAATAGTGCACTTCTAGCTTTCAGTGCCACTTTCTAGACTGTCTTAGGTATTCTCGTCAGTGGTGGTGGATAAAGCGACGAAATGCATTCTTTTTTCTATGCGTATAGTTGTACGGGCCGAAACGATCGCACACGAAATAGAGCATGTGAATTAATACTGTAATTCCACTCAGTTCCTTGCTTCACCCAATCTTCATACTTGAACATCAGAGCTTCATTCCTGGCACAGTTTAACTTGTCAAGGAAAATAAATCAGCCACGCTAGGGCCAAAAGGGAGAGAAGACAAAAGGGAAATCGTCTTATGGATTCATCTTTGCGATAAGTTCAGATACAACTCATGAACAGACAGGCAAATTGCTGCCCAAGGTGGCCTTCCAACCATCAGCGTTGGCTTATCATTCTCAAGTCTCGGTTAACGAAACTGAATCTGCTAACGTCGCATCGCATGCAGCTGCTATGCATGTGCAATTTTACTCTTTGCAACGTCATCAAACGATGGGAAAATAAAAGGATTTGCATCAATTTTTTAACAGATTTCTATTTTTGTTTTTGAGTAGTATAGGTTATACATTTATCTTGGTATTTACCTCAACTTACGAATTATTTGATATTATTTCGCTGCCTTATAAGGCTCTTGAATGGGCCAACTTTCTCCATGAGCGACGCCATTGCGCAGCACAGAGGCCACCCATGTTCGGTAAAACAATATAAAATGGTGCTCGTGCATGTGGCAATATATTTTTCTTTGTTCTCTTCATCTTTTGGAAGTGACGACTTTTCAATATAGTTTTGATCTTTGCAGTGTGCAGTGGCGCTTTAGAAATAAGCGAGTAGAGCGTTTTACAAGCAGCGATAAAAGACAAAATAATGAAGGTATTTTGCCAGCAAAAGTGGGTCGGAACAGTACCGCGAACTTGTTCGGAATGGTTCCTCCGATTTGTTCCGGTTTGGGCTCAGTTCCAAAATGGCGGAGTAAATTCGGTTCCGGTTTTCGGTTCGGTTCCGGTTCGACACCCTGATTCAAAGTCCAAAGGATCTCATTTAATGTGCTGTTATGTCTAGATTCTGCAGCTTGAGTGCCGTTGCAGGGCTCTGTGGGAGGTAGGTTGCGTGATGCATCTGAAAAATGGACCTTTTGATTACTGATGGCCGTTGTGTTGCTTGCACGGTCTGATCGCAGGGTGGCGTACAAGAAGTGCAATGCGGCCATGGGCATCAAATACGACAAACAGACAGACAAGCTGGTCCTCATCAAGGTGAATTTGGAGCACAATCACTCGGATCCACCTGATCCACCCGACACGAACGTCATTGACAGCACCAATGACCTCTCACAGGTATCGGCCTCACCTCTGCATGTAGAGCCATGTGTGTTAACCCGTTGTTCTTTGGATGCACGTGAGCCTTGATGTGCACAAAATTAGGATTGTGTGTGTAGTCATCCCAAGTACAGTACATGTTTGGATGTGGCTTTACAGCACAGCAAAACTCCACCCACATTCGGGACTTCGCCGCAACTTCGCAGCCAGATGATACACCATTATTAAAAGTCTTTGTTGTCAGTTAGCTAAACAAGAAACTAATTACAACACAAAAATCGTAAGCACTAGAATATTGATGTCTTTAGCTCAGTTGCTTAATGCAGTCAAGCATTTAAAAAAAGAAGGCCTCACTCAGTTTTTCGAACGGTCACCGGAGTAGCACAGCATCATGGAAACCTTGGTGCGTCCATCATTGCTACCCTTTTACTTAAGTTGTACTCTGCCATAGATAGTCACTCATTTCGTCACTTTTTTATTGCTGAAACCTTCCTGAAGGCACTCAGTCTTAGAAATCGAAATCATGTTTTGGCATGCAGTTTTTCAGATGTGCCATTACTAACCAGAATATTACTTTAATCTCCAAATCAGTGGCCCTCCTGACTAAGATAGACTTGATACACAGGCCTGTTTGCATGCTATAAGAAACTGAACAACCATTCTGCTTATCTCCTGGGAAAGCATTTGTAAAGATATATACTCTCCGGCTTAATTTTTGGACTTCAGGACCCAAATGTATATCTTTTTTCAATTTCAAAGCTGTCATATTTTCAATTTTTTCCTGCGCTTACATTGTGTAACTGCAGTGAATGGAGTCTGGCACATATAGAAACCAGGCTTGACTGACCAGCAATACAAAAATGTACATGCTCCGATAAGGAGGTTGGCGGAAATTCAGCCTGGCATCTGCCCGCATCATTTTCATTTTCAGAAATGTGTTGTGAGGAAGAAGAGCAGTCTTGACCCACAATCAACTCCCGAGGAGTGCAGCATTCGCAAGGCCTTATTGCCCAGAACCAAGGCTCAGCCACAGGACTGTATACATGCCCATGTCTGTATGCTTACCTCCTTTTTTTTTTAATAGTTTTGCACTGCTGCATTGATTTCGCTGATGAATTTTACTCTAGGGCTCAGTTAGGCAGGCTAGGAAACTTGGTTCCAGTAAGCGCCTCGTTGAGCATGCATATGTTCTTGTTGATACTCGTGCGGCTGCTTTGCAAGCAGCAGCTAGCTCTTAAAAGGCCTATGGAAAGCAAATTTCTAAAACTAGAGAATGTGCATGAGCAATAGGTGCCCCATCAATCCTCTGTGCAGTGCGAAAATTTTTATGCTACCTGCATTAGCACCGAGCATATCAGTAATCGATAATGAGGCTCCTCCTGTCCCCTGTCAATTCAGTGCACGCTGGTGCGCGAGAAAAAAAAAAAGAAGAAAATCTCACGATGGTGCTCGACCATGATCTGTCATTCTCCCATGACTTGGGAGCGTCCTGTGATTGGGCGCACCCAGGGCGGGAAGGTTTCACACTTAATCGATTGCAAATGGCCGCCAGGAGTACTTTTTAAAAAAATTTAAATTGTAGGCTCTACGCAAAGCTTTCAAATTTGACTCAAACACTCACAAAGACCACGTCATGAATTTCTTACATTAGAATATTATCACAAGTACCATTTAAGGGGAGTGCGTGAAGCGTAGCTACCGAGTACTGATTTGGGCCATCGCAAATCTCTGACCGGGCTACCGGGTACGTCCGTACTATACCCGGGACAGGAAAACTTGGTCTGGCTGTTTTGTGGTGACAGCGTACTACCTTTTCAGTTCACTTGAAATCCAGCGCTGCTTGTCTAGCCAGAGAAGGAGCACTTCAGTATGCAGCCAATTCTGCTGAGATGACCAGCTATACATGCCAGCTTTATGCATACTGACTGTACAATCAGTCCAAAAAAGCACTTTCTTCTAGAATAACTAGTGACAATTATTGTAACTAAGCAGTGTCATGAGTGTCAATTCTACCTGAGTGCCATAAAGAGACTGACGAAGCGGGCGGTGTGGAAAGTGAAAAACAAACCTGCTCACTGTTTGGCAGGTCAAGGATTGGAGTGATAGCACAAATCATATTTTACTTCCATGAGACCAGTTCGGAGGGGTGTGCGGCCTCTGTTTATGTCTTCATCTATGCAGGCAGCCACTTAATGTTACATTAACAATGCTTGAAATAGTGGAAGCCTTTAAAAAATAAAGCATTTGCCGTGTATCAGTAAGATGTAGTGAAATCTTTTAAAGGACACAAAATTGCACGTCTGCCAAAGAGAGCGCCGCACATCACTGAATTGTCCAGTCCACCATGTTTCAGTCATCATGCACGACTGAGTGCAGTGGTCCGTAAATATGGAACCATGCAAGACGAGATCAGAATTTCTCCCCTCCCCCCCCCCCCCCCCCCCTTAAAATTCTCTTGCTACGTCGTTTTTCACCCCGTAAGCAGGCGCTGTGCTTCCTTGTGCTATTTCTACCACATTTAACCAGCATCTCGTCGCTCCATATTCACAGCCTCAATGTCCCTTCATTTTTGGATCTTAGGCTTGGTCCACAAGGGTTGATGTGACATTCGCAATTTTACACAAAATCATTCAGAGCGTTTGGTCAAAGAAGTATTTTTAACTTTCCAGGAAAAAATTACTGCCTCCCTCCCTCATAACCAAGATTTAATATCAGCATGAAATGGTTACAGCGTAGCAAATTGTCAGCAGGGCAGTCTTGCTCTGAGATATAACTCACAAAATGATCACTTTCCACAAGATGCTTTTTATACCTCTCCTTTTATCGAGCTCTGTGACTCAAATCAATTAGCAGCTCTGATATGGTGACTGCATTGAAATGCAAAACGATGCAGAAGCTTAGTGGCCACGGGAAGATGCCGGCTTGACGCCAAGATTGTAAGAGAGGTAGCGCGTTTAAGCGTTCACCAAATGTGTATAAAACGGTCTCTTAAGGAGGGAAACACCATATGAGCTAGCGCCGGAGTGCAGACAGACTTGATTCTGAATACCGGAAAGCACTTCAAGCCGACTGCTGGCATCGGGTATTGTTCTACGCGATAGTCCTTGGGAAGGGCACGGAAGCCTTAGGCAACAGAGAACTCTCGTTATAATTGCATTCGGTGCTCGGATAAAGAAGAATCAGTGCCCAGTTGTTTACTCTCGATGTTGATATCATGCCTAGATGTTGCCTTGACGTCATATCAAGGCCACCAACGAGAGCTAAAAGCATTTCGTGCTTATGATGGAGTACCCGGGTTCGAACCCAACCGCCGCCGGCTGGGTTGCACTGGAGGCGAAACGGAGAGGTGTCCGTGTGCAGTGTGATGTCGATGCACGTTAAAGAACTCCATGTGGTCGAAAGCTCTGAAGCCCTCCACTACGGCATCTTGCAACCCAACGCCCGCGGCTGGGTTGCACTGGAAGCGAAACGGAGAGGTCTCCGTGTGCAGTGGGATGTCAGTGCACGTTAAAGAACTCCATGTGGTTGAAAGCTCTGAAGCCCTCCACTACGGCATCTCTCTTGACCCGAGTTACTTTTGGGCGTTAAACCCCATAAGCCAAACCAAACCCTAAGAATGACATTCTTATGGAGGCTTCCTATATCGAACACAAGTTTGATTTTGTGATGTCACGCTGGTTAAAGACCCCTAGGCAGTTGAAATTATTCTTGAGCCCTCTACTGGTGGCAGCTCTTTCTCTCTTCTTTCCCTCCTGTCTTCTTTCCCTTAAGGCATGCTTTAAGGTGTCTACCCAGAAAAATGACAGATACTGTGCCTTTCCTTTGCAATGACATTCGTATGGAGGTTATGGAGGCTGCCTAGACTACCCTCTCTCTCATCCCCACAGCAGCTGGCACGTAGCGCAGCGTACGTGCCTAGCAACACCTGTATCTTTTAGAGGTAAAATTTAAGCGTTACACGACACAGGATAAGTAGAGTTACTGCTCTAGTAACCAGCATATGGCAGTGGAGCTGGTATCGGAGCCACGAGGTTAGATGGGCGGCAGCTGGGTAGGAGTGCTTCCAATTTTAATTCTCTTGCATCTCTTGGCAAAATATGAGCTGCAAAAACTCCATTTAATAGCAGCTGCTGCCTGCGTTTCTTTCTTCCACAAAGTCTGTACTTAGTCAAAACTGTGGAGACAATGGCATCGAACAAGCGAACAACTATTTTCTTCCGGTCGCTGAGCGAAAACACGACGTCGAAGCTAGTCAAAGCTTTGGCAGCACAGAACTACCACTTAGTGGTGGAGGTCCGGTGACTCCTAATGTAAAGAAAGGCTTGAAGGGGTTAAGAATTAGGGAGAAGTAAAAACTTTAAATTTCTAGTATCCTATTAATGCACTGAATTCAGGGGTAGCTGTCATGTTCGCGTTAGGGGTGCACCTCACTCCGCGGCATCATGCCCTCGATTGTAGCCTCCACCGCCTCCTTGCCCTGAGTTATCCCTTCTTCCAAGGGATGTGTAACCAACTAGCTCATCGTTCGACTCTATTATTATCCCTGGTTGCTTTTCACCCCTGGATGCAGAAAAATATTGTACGCTTCCCCTCAAACTAAATATTGCCATTTAAAGGCTTTCTTTCGCCCATGCCATTCCACCATGCACCTTCCTGCACTGCTCCTCCTCCCTGCTTCCCTTTGCCCACTGTGCCGAGCGTGGTTACACACAACAGCAGCTGTGTGGACGACTACAAGACCGTTTTCGGGAGACTTCATACTAACGGTTATCACTGTGCAAAATGTGATTAAGCGGCTCATGCGTCATATTTAAACTCGCTAAAAAGGAACCTGCGGGCCTACGTTGACACATTTCTGACTTATGAGTCTGGCTCGTGTGAGCAACAGCAAATGTTTAGAAGTTGTCACCTCTTGCATACTGAAAAGAGTTCACAGAGTGTACAGTGACCATTTGTGGGCCCAGCTACAGTGTAACAGCTCATCTCCTGTGGGGAGAGGTGGCCAAGGGCCTTCACCTAAAGGCCGGTACCTCCCATGTGGCTAGTGGCAGTGCACAGCGCTGGTACGGTACATGGTAAGGGATGCAGGAAAAGTGCAGCATAATTTATGTACTATTCTGTCAGTCTGCATTGCCTTCCCATGGTTTGGTGAAGGGATTAACTGAGATTAGCCAACCTATTACAATAGTGCCGTTCGCTTTTTCATTGAAATGGAAATTATCCCGGAGAATGCTGTTTCATTGGCTGTCTTCTGCTGTGTGCCTGCAGGAGGGCCTGACGGCCCTGCAAGACGCCAGCCTTGGCGACATGGACGTTGACGGCGACGGGGACGCCAACCTCGAGGCAGACGGCGAGGCCGGCGGTGAGGCAGACTCAAGCTCCAGTGACGACAGCGACGATGACGATGATGGCATCGACCCGCTGCACGCGGGCGTGGGCGAGGAGTTCCGTGCGTTGAGCGTACGCCACGCCCGCCAGCTGCAGCTCACTCTGGGTGGTGGCGGCAATGGCGGTGGAGGTGCCACGGACAGTTCTCTGCGCGAGGCCACTGAAATTGCATCGCTGCTGCGCGAGCTGGAAAAACTGGAGGAGGCGGATGCTGATGCGACCGTCTCAGTCATCGTGGGTGCAGGTGACGCAGTGACGGCCGTCTTCTTCCAGACAGGCGCCATGCGCCGCTCGCTCCGCCAGTTCCCTGAGCTGTTGCTCTTCGACAGCGGCTACTCGTTCGCTGCTATGGCCACGGGGCCCGGCGGCCGGCCGCGCTTCTCTCTGGCCTCGTGGAGTGGCCATGATGCGGCTGGTCTCGGCTGCCCATTCGCATTTGCACTCGTCATGCGGCCCGTACGGCTCGTGGTGGGCCTGCTCATGAGCGTGTTCACGCAGGCCAACCCCGTGGCATCACAGGTGCGCCTCCTGCTGCTGGGCAAGGAGCAGCTCAAGCTGCAGGGCCTGCGGAACTTCTTCAGCCAGGCCAGCACCACTCTGCTCTGCCACTACCACGTCATTCGGTGAGCTTCTGGACTGATGGGCCTTCCTGAATGAAATTCTGCGTGGCTGGCCTATCTATGCATTTCCAGATCTGGAATAAAGTGACACTCAGCTCTGTGACTGCAGTGAAATCTGCTCATCCTTTGTCAATTTCCCAAGTCAGCACTTCCAGTAGGTGAAAGACATGCGCACATATTTTTATATATTTAGAGCTTTTCCTTTTGTTCTCTGCATTCTTAGCCTTTTGCCATTCCTTCTCGTTATAAGCACACCTCTGGGCCTTAAATATCCTGTACTTGCTTTAGCTGCGTTCTGCCTCTTTTTTTGTGTGTATATTGGTATCGTTGTGAAAACAAAGCAGCCGTGCTTCTTTTTGCTGTATGCAGGAACTACAATTTAACTTTATGATGTATATTTTTTTCTATCTTGCACCTGACTGGCAGAAGTCACCTTGTCTTCCACTGGGTTACCTTTGCCAAGGAGTCAGGTCATCGATTGTCACTATTTTAAGCATTACTCAACTTCCTGAAGGTTCCTTAGTGCTGTCATTACCGAGGGATACATCCTTTTTGGAAGCACTTTGTGTACTTCTGCAGATGACTAGATTGAGTCGTGTTTTTCATGTCTGCAGGAGATGGTTCGTCTCTTGAACTTTCCAGTTGTTTTCACCCTTCCCTTCTAGGAAAGCCTTTCTATAGTTTGTTGAAAACTAGCTATTCTAGTTTGTTTGCTCAAAGCAGCTGTCTTCCTTATTTCACATAGATAACAGGTTTAGGTTGCAGTATCAGTTCTAACCTCATTTTTGCAAGAGAGAAGGAAGAGAATTTCGGATGATTTTGGCGTGGCTAGGCCAAATGCAAATTAGACACGCTAGCACGTCGGGTTTCACTTCAGTTTTGGTTCGAGGCTTGTGTTCAAGGTAAAGCAGACTTCAGATGAAAATTGCCGGAATAGGTTATTGGGGATCTTAGTGGTAGGACGGCTGATTGGGCTAGTTAGTATGGATTCATTGCTATGGAGCAGCGCACACTGACAGCGGACAAGAAAAGACACACAAGATAGGACGCTATCAAATTTTGGGGCTGCTTAATGTGCCCTAAATGAGAGCAATGCGATAGCGGCATGCTGGGATTTGTTGCACACAGACGAAAGTTGATGTAGACGATGTAATGCAGTGCACTGCGCGGTAGAGTGGCAGTTAAACACACGAGATGCTCTGCTGTGGTAATAGCATAGTGGTTGAATTCAGTGGTCAGGGAAGTTAAGCTGTTCGTGTTGCCGCGAGATAAAACTCACTCATTTTGAAATGTTTCATTTGGTTTGAAGGCCAAGAAGAGGCTTCGGACTGACAGACATCAGATTGAGGGTTTAGTGCTCGTGCACTAAAAATGCAAGTATCGGAGACACTTTAAAATATGAAGGGCAAGATGCTATCTGTGGCCTGTTTTCTCAGTTGAGCTGACTGATCAATAAGTTATCTCCCATCATTGAAGTACACGTGTGGGCTCGAAGGTGTTGACAGGAGCACTGATCTTGAAGTCTGTACTCAATGCAGTCCTCAAGTCTGCTCCAATGAAGTCAGGCAACCGAGTATGTAAGATTACATATGGCAAAGGAACAACCACTTGTGGTAATCTATGACAACAGATTTTTCACACATGTTGCTTAGTGCAGTACACGTAGCCAGTGTTTAAAAAAAGATAGATACACTTGTGGCTGCTCGCCATTTCATAAGGCACCTTATGATGCAGATGTGGCCTTGTCAGTAATGCAGGCGGCTATCGCAAGACTGCGCTGTATTAAGGCTGAGTTACAGGTACACGAAAACTCACGCGAACGCAACGGCGGCACACGTCGCGCGATCAGAAATACATGTGTCGCTTGGCGTTGCTCGGATCTACCGAAATAAAAAATTTCGCTCGTTGCCCGGACGTAAACACACGTCACTGCCGCTCATTTCGCATGCTTTCTTTTATTTTGCTATGTTGCATTGTAATTGTGCATTACCGTGTAAATGTTTTGCTTTGTACGAACAATAAGGATTCAAAGAACGTCTAATCGCAACCGAAACAAAACAAAAAAAAAACAAGGGGTCAACAGACTACAGTGCAAGTTTACACACATTCGATACGGTTTGTTGTAAATACATTTTACTTCTCCATGTTGTCACAAAATAACTTTAATTCTTGCAGTTGTTATGACTGTTGCTGCATTTGGCAATAGTCTTGCGGTGTACTAAGCCACTATGCCAGCCAAATGCCAGCCACACAACCTACACAGAGCGTCATCACCGTTTCGCTCAGTTCGTGCTGTCACGGGCATGCATCTTCTCCAGTAGGCGACGGAGCGAACCATGATCGCTTTCGCCGTGCCGCCTTGTCGCGTCGCTCACTTTTTCGCTCACATGTAACTCCCGCTTTATTGTTGGCCTTGCATTCCTGTGATTGTGTTTCTCAAGGCCCTCTATTGATTGACGTCTTTTTTTTCTTTTCTCTGAATGGTTGCTGCTGTTTGACTGGTAATAGATTAATGTTCTTACGTGAATATGCCATCCACCCCATCCGTCCAGCTCACTGTTGAACAAGATGGACCAGCTGAAGATGCCAGCCCCTGAGCAGGAACGTGTCTGCCGCACGCTACGTGCCATGCTGGCCTGCCTGCACGAGCGCACCTACACAGACAACCTGCGCCGTCTCGAAATGGGTGAAAGCCGCTTTGCACTCCACTTCCGCCGCGTGTGGCACGAGCAGCGAGACCTGTGGGCTGGCTTCCGCCGTTCTGGGCTCGTGCCTTGGTGTGCAGGTGTCAACGACCGGGTCGAAGCCCTGGTGCAGTTCCAACAGGTGCGCCCAACCCAGGAAAATGACCACTTTCTTTTGAATGCCTTTGGCTGTGCTTAGTGGCCTCAGCCTATCAAGTTTCAGCAGACCATCAACGTTCAATTGTCATGTCTTACTCCGCCGGCTGTTAGCCAGCAGAGAAGCTTGAATGATAGCCAAGAAAGTTGTGCATGCTGGTTAGTGTAAAAGAAAATGATAGGTGAGATTTGAAACAATACTGACAAAGTTTCAGGTGTTAAACTCGTAAAGGTGCCTTACAGCAGGTTTCACAGCAGCCAACAACAAATGTGTCTCTTGCAAAATATGTTCAGTTTACCAATAACTCAAGGATAAAACATGGCAATAAATGTGGAAGAAAAGCTTACCCCGCATCGACGCTAGCATACTGGTGTACTCGCAGTGAGCCGCTCGCTGGGTGTAGCTAGGCTTAGCTCGCATCACTCGGAGTTGTATCGGATGGAGCTTTGGGATACACCACCGCCGGTCATAAGAGGTCTAATCTTGTTATTGCAAACTTTAATCGTAATAAACTTTTGAACAAGAAAGGTTAGTGATGGTTTCAGTGAAGCAGGTGTGGTGGGAGTTGCCGGTACTGGCTGTGCTCACCACGTGACAGGTGGTTTAGCGGAAGTCGCCACAGTGGCACAACTACGGTGCCTCCGGGTCCGATCGCGCATCTTTTTACGTCATATCTCACTCTTAATAGGGGCCACCCTTTTTCTTGTTTCAGTTTTAAAAAATAAACAATTTTTGCAAGCAATTCTTTGAACAATTGTTTCCTTACATCTGCCACATTTTGTTTTTGCTACTCTTTCTTGATATATACTATTAGAAGAGGCTTCTTTTACAGAGAAAACAATTTCGTTTGCAGTTGGCTGTTAAGCTTTTTCTTTCAATATGGGTGTGTGTGATAGTTCGAAATTTCAAATACGAATCAAGTATGCTTGCTATTCAATTCGAAAAACTGGTATTCGTAGTTTACCAAAAATTCAAAATTACCTAATGCACCCAAAAGTTCTGAGTATATGAGCACTGCCGCATATTCTAAAGTCTTCAAATGCAGTAAAAATTCATTGAGTATTTGACATCTGGTAAAGCGAACTAGGAGCACGATTCCGGCGGATGCTCATGTAATTCTATGACGTCAGATGCTCATTAATTTAAACTTGCACAGGTTAATTCAGATGATTAAACTGCATCGAGGTACGACCCGCGCAGCCAGTGGTCACCGAAATTAGACCTCTCCGAACCTGAATTGCTTTGAACAGTGCTGCCCGCATACTTCTTGCACGCTGTGGCAGGCACAATCACAACCAGAAGTTCCCCATTTCTGAAATATACCTCAGTCGTATAGCTTCGGTTTCGCCTTTCTAAGCTTTATACCATCTAGTGGCCGTGTTTTCTCCGCGCTGCAAGCTTTACCCCATTCCATCACCGTGCAGTGGAGTGTCCTCAAAAAAACATGGTGGGGCCGTTTTTGCAGATGGAACCACGGCTACTACGTCTCACTCTGGAAAGGCTATCAACGTCTTCGCAATTTTTGAGGAATTTTTAACGTTTCCAGCAGTGTGCACAAAGTGAAGCCCTTGATGAAGCCAGGAAAAAAAGATCATTCTCACTTGAGTTTCATCGCAAATACAGGCAACCAATCGGGCAGGTGTTCATCATATAGAATTACTCCAATGTAGGTGGCTTTCAGAAGCTTTTCAGACCCATTCAATAGTCGTGTAATATTTTTTGTCCCTTGAAGGCTGAAATTAAGGAGCTTCTGGAAATTAAGGAGCTCCTGGTTTCATGCAGGTTCATCTTTACATATGCACGATTTTACAAAGGGGTGAAGGGTGCCACCATATTGGGGAGCTGTGCTGCTATCGTAGCACACGAAACTGTTGATGACTCCCCCCCGTTAACCCCTTCACCGTTTTGTTATACCAACGAATTTTTTAACAAAACTGCTTATTTTTTTTATTCCTGATTTCGGTTATTATTGCAATAAAAAGCTTGAATTCGATCTTTAAAAAGCTTTTCAAGCAAACACGAAGTCAAATTAGCATATTGAACTTTATTATTTCTCACAATACGGATGAACTGCTCAGCACGAAGTCATCACTGTCGTCCTCGCTCCCTGAAACAATGTACACTTCAGTGTCTGAATCACCATCGTTCGAAGAAGATGACGACGAAGAAAAGCGTCGTTTCCGAGAAGACGGGCCAGCAATGCACGCATTGCCTCCGCCGGATGCCATTTTTAAAACCCATGTTGCCATACGAAAAAGACGTTTATGTGGTAGAAAAAAACCAATTTATCAGGTCAGTGCTGCCATCTGTAGAGCAAAATGCCATCTAAGCCACAAACGAGTGCTGCTCGTCCGAAACGCTCAAGGGAAGAACCTATTCAGCGAGGACGAGCTATAGTTTGAGGACGGTTTGGGGACGACGGTTTGGGGACGACGGTTTGGGGACGACGGCTTGGGGACGACGGTTTGGGGACGGCTTGGCATGCGCTCGTCCTTGCCAAGCCGTCCCCAAACCGTCGTCCCCAAACCGTCGTCCCCAAACCGTCGTCCCCAAGCCGTCGTCCCCAAACCGTCGTCCCCAAATCGTCCCCAAACTATAGCTCGTCCTCGCTGAATAGGTTCTTCCCTTGAGCGTTTTGGACGAGCAGCACTCGTTTGTGGCTTAGATGGCATTTTGCTCTACAGATGGCAGCACTGACCTGATAAATTGGTTTTTTTCTACCACATAAACGTCTTTTTCGTATGGCAACATGGGTTTTAAAAATGGCATCCGGCGGAGGCAACGCGTGCATTGCTGGCCCGTCTTCTCGGAAACGACGCTTTTCTTCGTCGTCATCTTCTTCGAACGATGGTGATTCAGACACTGAAGTGTACATTGTTTCAGGGAGCGAGGACGACAGTGATGACTTCGTGCTGAGCAGTTCTTCCAACTAGTGTCTCCAAGGGTCATAAAATAGTCTATAGACCGGTGTGCCAAATCTTGTAAGCCATGCATACTGGATTTCTCAGTAGGGCATGCACTTCTGTGCAATTTGTTTGTTTGCAAATAGTGTGTGCAATTTTGTAGTAAACAAGGCAGATAATGTTTGCTAATTTTTCTTGTTTTGTTTTACTTTTTTTTCGCTATTCAGATACTCAAATGCATTTTTTCTACATATTCATATCCTGTTCATATTTGAAATTTTCAGTATTTGCACATCCCTACTTGCATATCATTAAAGTCATGTGCAGACTTGGCCACCTGTGATGGCACAGTGCCATGGTTGGGTACAGAAGAAGAGTAGGGAGTTAACAGGTTTTTATGCACTTTTTTTTTATAAGTGCCGCTGTATTTAAAAAGTAACGCCATGTACTCTGGAACCGACAGCAGTTGCATTTGCCTAAACAGTTGCTAGGTGCATTGTGTAACCATGTCCTTTGAACATTTATGTTATGAATGCAGCTTGTTTAAGAAGGATATTGATGGGACATGGGTCTCAGCTGCAACATTTTAATATTGCGTTGCCATCACTGTCATGGCTTCTCGATGGTCTTACCTTAAATGTATGGTACAGAATAAAAGAAGCAGATAGAAAGCACAGTGTTTTATGGAGATTCAGAGATTGAGAAAGATTCTTTAATGAAAAACAATTTAGCTGGGGTTTAGAATCCATTGTGCCGGGGCAAGAGTTTTTGATCCTGGCTACGACAGCCATATTTTCATGGAGATAAAATGCAAGGCGCCGGTAAGGTACCTAAGATGGTTGCAATTATTTGCACATCTGCAAAATTCGAATCTACACATAACCTTCTTGCGCATGCCTGCTGGAGACATGCAGATGTGCTTACACATAGAGAAAACATAAGGGCTTCTTGGAGTTACGCATGAGCGTACCACCATTATTTGTTAGGAATATTTGTTAGTTCCTCCCAGCTGTCACTCAGTAAGGTGTGAGATGATTTTTATTAGCAAAGCTTAAAAATCTTTAAACAAGTATATGTTCTCCTTATACCCATAACTATTATACAGCTCGAATTGGCCACATTCTTATGAGAAATCACTTGGTGCTGAATCTAAACAAGCAAGGCATGAAAACTCTCAATATATTTAGCAGGTTTGACCTGCAGCATACTATATTGCTTGAGGTAAACAGGCTCCAGTGGGGAAGGTGAAAGGTGTGCTTTTTATCGCTGTATTCGATGATGTGGCACTTGTGTACAACACCTTTCATATAAGCTGTTCTTTTTTAAATTTTTTTACTAAAATCATAGCCACAGACTTTCCTTGGGCTTTGTATTGGTACCATAAATAAACTGAATTTTTAAGATATGCTCAGAGTGCAAGAAAAAAACTCGTTGCCAGGCTGATTGCACCGTACGCAGAGTCCGCCACTCATCTGCACCACAAGCCAGTGAGAGCAGGAAAGGTCCCCTCCCTCGTTTTGTTCCTATTTTCCTCCTCATCCAGGAAAAGCAGCACCCCTGGACGAATTTAAAAAAGTGCTGGCAGCAGCACCCTCCCCACCCCTTCCCCTCCTTTCCTTATACCCTGCTCCTAACTTCGGACATATTTTTTGGAAGGAGGAGGTTTACAAATGCATTGTGTGAATAGGATCACATCCACAGCTGTGTCCTCCCAAGAATTTTCCATAAATCCACCCCTTACAGCATTGCGCTTAAGAAGGCGGGCCAAATTGGAGGGTTCAGATTACTATTTCTGTGATATGGAATTCTTCCATGCATGTGGCGAAAGCACTAACTTCTTTTTAGTTCGTCCCTCCACTTTTCACCATTGTTCTGTGGCAGCGGCACCATGCCCTACGTGGACCTTGGCGCTGATATCATCATGGCATGTTTATCTTTTGACTGGAACGCAGTAATGATGTTGGGCAGAGCATGGTACTGCATCTCCAGCTACGTCGGCGTATAAGTAGACAGCTTTGAGCACTCAAGCATCAATAGGGAAGTGGCAGTTTCTTCGCACTGAAATTTATTCTTTGCTCTCACATTCATGTTATGCACTTATAGCCGCCAAGAGAGTTTTTTTTTTTCTCTCTTTCTTTACTCAGCCTCTATTGAAGTGCAGCTACTATGGCCAGAAGAAGGGCTACATATTATGGCAGCAAAGTACATTGCATAGGCAGTAGGCGTAATACACATCAGTGCGCAAATGGTGACTGGAAAGGAAAAAAATTAAAGGGGTGCACTTGAGAAAGCACACAGGAGCCTCTTGTGTTGGCTTTGGCTGGCTTGTTGTGTGGATTCTGGATTGTCTTGTTTGGTATGACTTGGATTAGTTCTCTGACTAATGTCACAAGCCAGTATGCATTGTAATTAAGGCTTTACAGCCAGTTAATCATGACAGGATTCGGTATTGTCTTGTTATGTGGATTCTGGGGTTAATTTTTAGCTATGACTTAGATTCGGGCCATGACTAATGTGGCTAGCCATTATTCAATGTCTTTAAGGCATCATAGGCAATTAATCATGACTGTATTTGATGTTTTGTCTTTTTTTGCCTTATTATGTGGATTGTGTTGGATCGGCTTTGGGTCTGTCTTTCGGTCACGTATTTCATGGACAGTCACTTTCTGCGCACGCCACTGATGAGTCAAGAAAAGTTTTTGCCTTAAAAGAAGTTGCACAGTGACTCCAGTTGCTTGAGGTAGCACAATGACTTGCTGAGCACCCTCTCTTCCTCCATGTCGTGCCGGTTTGCAGGCGGTGTGCAGCCAGTCACGCAGCCTGTGCGAGGCCGTGTGCAACCTGGCATACGGGGCGCTCGGCGTGCTAGCGCAGACCACCACCGAGGCCATGCTGGGCGAGATCCGCGAGTACCACGTTCAACTACTGGACTACGAGGCCCGCCTGATCGCCGCCTGCTGCGACTATGCGGCCGTCCACGTCCTCGTGCAGATCCGCATCTCGCGCTCGCACAAGTTCTCCGTGCTGGCCTCCGGCTCGCAGCTGGTGGTCAACTCGATCGCCGGCAAGGGCACGCTGCCGCTGGGAGGCTTCGCATGCGACTGCGCCTTCCGGCAGGCCTACCGATTGCCCTGCGCGCACGCTTTTGTTGTGGCGCATGCGCAGAACGTTGAGATCCCCCTCGACGAGGTGCACCAGAGGTGGCGCAGGTTGGCATTCCCCCTTCCTTCCTGTTCCCGTGGCCAAGGAGCTCATTTGCACGCACAAGCGCTGCAGAAATGAAATTGCAGCTCTGTATGAGGTGCAGTTTTGTGTGGGTCTCTTTCGTGGCTTTTGTTTCCAGTGCTGAAGGCTACAAACAAAATTGGCATGTTGGTTACGCAAATTATGCAGTGAAATTAGCATTGTAAATTTTAATACAGTTGAACCCGGTTATAAGAGGCACGGATGTAAGAGACAATCGGGTATAGGAGACACTCTTCACCCACTTGGTTGGTTTGCCTATCTCTCCCATTAATTTTACCTCTTTTGTAACAGACATCGGACATAGAAGACAATTGGTTATAAAGGACAAGTTATCCTTGCATTCTGGTCAACAATCTCGCTTGTAGCAGACATTTTAACCTTCGATGCAGTGCCATCGGTCGCTAATCGCAGTTGCGCCCATTGTGGAAGCAAAGGGGGACGATAGAAGTGCGCAGTCACTATATTTATTATAACTTCAGCAAAGCCAGAGTGGGTCGGTCAGCTATAAAATACCGACGAGAAGCCCCTGCAATGGGAATGCAACATAGGAAAGCACTTCAAACTTACCGCCAAGGGCACGAGTGTGACCACACGTGCGGGCGTCTGCCCGAGGCAGCAATACCGGGAGCGTGAGGTGGGCACTCGTTCGCACAGCTCCCAATCAAAAATCACAGGTGTCCTGTCCCTACTAAAAGTACCTACTTTGAAATAAGGGCTGATCAGAAAATAAAAACATGGTACCCTGCTTATAAGAGACCTCTCATATAAGAGACAAAAACTGCTCTCCCATATGTGTCTCTTATAAAGGGGTTCAACAAAAATTTTTGGCTTGATAGAAATTTTGATTCGAAGTCCGAAAATGTTTAGTTGAGAAATTGGAATCTCATCCCTTTGAAGCTGCAGTGAATTCAAAATTTTTTAATGGACTAAGACATCGAGGCAGCCAGGTTCAAGTTTGTTAAGTGCATGGCTGTGCTATGCATGGCTGTCTTTTCTAGCCTGATGTCAAAAAAGATATGTTTTCGGGGAAGTGCAAAACAAAAAGAAATGAAAAGAAGGCAGCTGTGCCAAGGGAGGAAATTTAGCTTAGAACATACTGAAATCAAAATAGCAGGAACGAACGAAGAAAACGTTTATTTTAGTCCCATTGCCTGAGGAAATCTTACATCATTATCTGTTAATTTGCTTCTTTTTTTTTACTTCCCGCGAACGTAACCTGTTCTTACAGTCATCACTTCTGATTGCCACTCGCAGTTAATCGGCATGTGCACAATGGGCTTCGATGGGTTTCATCCATCTGCATTCGAAACAACTGTGTCAGTGTTGAGGAGGGTGTTGTGCCGGTGGGGTTATCACACAGTAGCCCACCGTCAACAGGGTTGTGCCAAGGAGTTGGTAACGCAGCGCTCGTCACCCGTTTCGTGAACGAGGGCTGTCAGCTCCCTGGGCGGTAGCGATGAATCCGAGTCGGCGTTGGTGAGATGAAGAAAAGGCTTTATACACTATTTACAGGTATTTACACAACAAGATCGGCTCTGGGGCCGAAAGCTAACATAGCCATACGCGACTGTTCTCGCGCAGCGACGGCCGGGGAGATTCCGCCGCGTCCGCACTGTCAGGGGGCGAACTGCTCCCGATGGACGCTCGTGACGAACTCACACTCGGAGTCTCGAACGGAAGCACTTGAGACTCCGTTGCCGAGAACCGTTGACGCTCAAAATGGTCCAATCCGACGGCAGCACTTTCGCAGGGCCAATGGGAGAGCTTGCTGCGCTCTCGCTTCAAATATGCCGCGGGGCGAGAAGGGGTTCACCGTCAGGGCCACGGCGCGCCGTGCTGTCTGGACGTTCAGCTCATGTTGAAACACGTCGCTTCTCTCCCTTTGGTACGGCTCGCCTCCAGTGCACTGGTGCTTTGCAGAGAAGTATCCAGAGTTTGTGAAGGAGGCGTTCGCCGAAGAAGTTTGGCGTCCGGCTGAATTTCTAGGCGGCTTTGGCCAGGCACAACAGCACCCCCGCCATCAGACAATGCGCCGGGAAGACGAGCTGCTCGCATGTGGCTCGGATGCCGGGCACGCTCGTTCGCCAGGTTCCTCCAAGCTCACGTACAGTGTCCGGGCGCCAGGTAGCCTCACGTGCCTTGGGTTCCACTCGCCAGGTCAGGATCTCTGCCGACAGCCTTGTTGCCGGGGCACGCCGATCAACTTCACTCGGGTCGCTCCGATGCCCTTGCAACTCGCCACTGGTAACGGTAGACTGTTCTGCTGCTTGCAAAACCGACCGACAACAGGCAACACCCAACAGAAGCAAGTACTCTCGGTCACCCGTCAAACACCAGACAGAGTCAAAATTTCAAATTCAATTAGCAAAATTGTTGTCCCCTTTTTGTTCCCACTACAACAAGAGACAAGTGTATAGGATGCAGTGCACAAGGTTCAAACAACAATTTTGCACATTATGGATACATTAAACAGCAAAGAAGATTAATAATCAGTAATGGAAAAGAGTCTCCTTGAAATCGCTTGGACAGTAAACCACAGCTGAGGAAGCAAGGAGGTCATTCAATTTGGCCCCGATCTGCCTACAACATTAACCTTAGCGACGAAATGGTCGTCGAAGGTAGCTATGTCTCGAATGCACGACTCAAAGCATCCGAGTTCGCACTGTGATGCTCTCTTCCGCAAGCGGCAGAACGCGTAGCAGTATTCGGGCGGTTTGGCTCTCCTCCCTCCGCTACAGCTTCGGCTGTCCATTTTTCTGCGAGACCTTTCTTTCCACTTTGTGCGTGAAAGAATAGACGAGCACAAGTTACTAGCTTTGTTGAAGGATCTGTCTCGTTCCTTACGCTTTGCGCACCAATCGCGAATTTTCTCAGCATGGGTGCATTTGCGCCGCTGGGATCGCCGCTTCTTTTCCTTTCGCGATCGTTTGCGTTTTCTCACCTTTCGATGGGAGCATTCTTTCAGCCGCTCCCATTCTTTCCGCTCTTTTCGGCGGCTGCACTTGAGTTTTTGCTTTCTTTCTTTTGGTGCCAGCTCTTTCAAGCTGCCGGTAACCGGAGCTAGTATGGCACCGACATCGTCGGAGTGCGGCGCCGCGCCTGCATCGTGGCCAGAAGCGCATGACTCACTGCCAGTCGCGTCCGAACAAGGACAAGGCTCTCTCACGCCAGCCCCCAAGCTAGGCATATCCTCTGCAGGCTCGCCACTCAAGTTACTCTGATCCACCGGTGTGCCGCATCGCTCAGCGCTAACCGGCGCACGATCACGTTCGTCCGACAGCTGCGGCGCTTCGGATCGCGTGAGGTCCATGTTCGCACCAGGGTTGTTTTCGCCAATACAATTGAGCGCGTCAGGACAGGAAGATGCCTGGCTCCAGTCTAGTCGCTCGTTGTCGACTTCACAGGTGTGGTTCTCGACAGCGTCCGCGTCATGGGCCTGCCTTCGCTGTTCACCACTCGTGGGCTGCGCAGTTTCCATGAACGGCACTTCGTCTTTCTGTGTGTCATGATCTACGTCGACCCTGACTTCGGAAATTGCCAATTTGTCGTCTCCTAGCCTGACTACATCTCCGCCACGCTGTACAACTGCTGCTATCGCGTTGCTCGGCCGCTTCCCCAAGCTGTGTCTCATTCTCTGGTGCAAGTACAATTTGCTCCGAGACTTCCTGACTGTCTAGCCATTCGGTTATATCGGCTTTCAACTGATACGCCAAATCAAAGTACGACTTGTAACAATGTTTCTCGCTCTCATATCTTTTTCGAAGATCCTGAGGCGTTATCTGATATCGTATCAGCAATGACTCTTTTAGCTCATCGTAATTTTTCAAGCGGTCGCCAACCAATCGCTTGATTTCTTCCGACGCTTCAGCGGAGAGAAGAGCCACCAACTTCTGCGCCCAACTATCTCGCTCGAAACGTTTACTTCTGCAGACATTCTCGAAGTCTGCCAAGTACACTGCCATATCCTCGGCGATGAGGAACGGTGGTGGACAGTCTCGCGGTATTGAACCGTTACAATGAATGGCATTAAAAGCTTTAATCTTTTCCACGCTCATTCTATGTGTTGAAACCTCCAGCTGCATCAGTTGCCATACGCGGGCGTCCTCTTTCTCGTGACGTTCCCTACGTTCACGCATCTCTTTCTCGTGACGTTCCCTGCGTTCACGCATCTCTTTCTCGTGACGTTCTCTACGTTCACGTTGCATTTTTTCGTAACGTTCTCTACGTTCACGTTCCTCTTTCTCGCGACGTTCCTTCTCCTCCTCTTTCTCGCGACGTTCATCGCGCTTTTGGCGTTCTAGCTTTTCACGCTCATCGCGCCTTTGGCGTTCTAGCTTTTCACGCTCATCGCGCTTTTGGAGTTCTAGCCTTTTGGCTTCCTCCTTCCCTTTTCTCTCTTGAATATCATCCCAGGCCTCTGCGGCTTCCTCAACCGTCACTTCCTCTGCCTGCATGATCTCAAGAATTTCCTTTTTTGTTTTTGTTGAGCCCAAATCGATGCCTAACTCATCACAAATTTGGAGAAGTTCTCTGACCTTGTAACTCTCCATCTTTACACCGGCCTCTTGTTGATTGCCTTTTTAGAATAGTGTACTATACGTTCGCTATCTCGCTCCTAGCAAGAGATGCGCAAGCCTTTCTCACACTGATTCCCCTCTCAGCATCCCCTGGTTTTCAAAACACTTCCTGTAGGCTTGAAACACGCAAGGTTAACACAATGCTACGCTCAGCCTTTCTCTAAGCTACCCTGTGTGTTAGAGAAGTCTGGCGTTTGAGGGAAACTTCAGGTACTCACCGCGCCGAGGTGCCTGACGCCGGTCGATCCCGCAGCTGCCATCCAATGTTGTGACAGTGTATCCCGCAGCTGCCACCAATGTTGTGCCGGTGGGGTTATCACACAGTAGCCCACCGTCAACAGGGTTGTGCCAAGGAGTTGGTAACGCAGCGCTCGTCACCCGTTTCGTGAACGAGGGCTGTCAGCTCCCTGGGCGGTAGCGATGAATCCGAGTCGGCGTTGGTGAGATGAAGAAAAGGCTTTATACACTATTTACAGGTATTTACACAACAAGATCGGCTCTGGGGCCGAAAGCTAACATAGCCATACGCGACTGTTCTCGCGCAGCGACGGCCGGGGAGATTCCGCCGCGTCCGCACTGTCAGGGGGCGAACTGCTCCCGATGGACGCTCGTGACGAACTCACACTCGGAGTCTCGAACGGAAGCACTTGAGACTCCGTTGCCGAGAACCGTTGACGCTCAAAATGGTCCAATCCGACGGCAGCACTTTCGCAGGGCCAATGGGAGAGCTTGCTGCGCTCTCGCTTCAAATATGCCGCGGGGCGAGAAGGGGTTCACCGTCAGGGCCACGGCGCGCCGTGCTGTCTGGACGTTCAGCTCATGTTGAAACACGTCGCTTCTCTCCCTTTGGTACGGCTCGCCTCCAGTGCACTGGTGCTTTGCAGAGAAGTATCCAGAGTTTGTGAAGGAGGCGTTCGCCGAAGAAGTTTGGCGTCCGGCTGAATTTCTAGGCGGCTTTGGCCAGGCACAACAGGACGTCACAGTTTTGTGACAAAGTTGTACTCGCATGCTGGTATGCTGCTTTTCCAGCACCTTTAATACTATGTAGTTCTCTGCAGTTGTAACCTAACATGTCTGCATTTTTTGCTCTGGGGGACAAGAAAAAGTAGACGGTAGTGAAGAAAGCTTCCGAGACTGTTCGCTCAACAGCACTACATTGCGCAGCTTTTTGAGGCGTAGTTTCACTTTCATGCTTTTCATGGGCCTTCACCAGAAGCCCTAAACACAATTCATGCCATCTGTGAGGATTTGGTGCGTCAGCAGCCCACAAAATCGGGGGAGCTAAGTGGTTAAGTGTCAATGGGCCTTGCAGGCTTTTGTCAGATGTGACGTGTCAGTGCCGTTGTATGCGTGCATTGTATCCCCTGTAGTGCATTGGCACGTGCGGTGATGATGATGACAGTGACACCCGTCATTTGTCTACTATTAAATGAGACAAGGTGCCAAGCTACATCAAAATTCAAATTGGCTCCTGGCAATTGCTTAGCCAGCAGGAGGGTGGAATTCATGATGTTTCTGGAAGAATGTTTCCACTATTGAGGTGTAAAAAAGCAAGTTTCAGTTGCTAGAAATTCTATGAAAGGTCTACAGTGATGGAGCGGCCAGTAACGTTCAGCAGCATGATAGCAGGGCTCTGCTTTATTAGGCCTCTATCCTAATGCACAAAAAATGGGCTTTCGAAGCACCCCACCTGGTCCTTCAGCTGGTACAGTACAGTCCACTTATAGCGATAGTGAGAAAACCTGAAAATCCAATCGTTATGACTGATTATCGTTATATCTGGACCGGCGAAAAAAAATAAAAAGCACTTCCACATATTTTCTCATGCTGTAGGCTTGCCTACTTACTAATGATGAATAAATCGGGTTGAACAATGCTTATCGTAAGGAGCACTAAACACTTTATTACAGTAGACGTGAAGTAATCTAAGCATACTTAAGGAAGTGGGTAATTCGTGCTCATTTGAGCAGCAGTTGAAGCTTGGCAATCGCTGTGAGCATCGCTTCCAGTAGCGTGTACGCTGGCGGCAGTCCGTTTTGAGTGCACGAAACCGATTAGCGGCCGGATGAACTGAAGGACATCACCAGTCTTGATGATCGTTAAAATCTTAAAGTGCAAATGTCCGTATTTTTTCACGTGGCTTCCAACCTTGAAACCCTGCCAAAAATTCCGATGAATCTGCTGTTTCATCTCATGAGCTATCGTGCCGTCCGTCTATGTGGTCGTCGCCATCTTCCACAGACGCGGAATCGGTCATGGCGATGACAATACGACTGCAGCAGCAACCTTTGTGCGGCTGCGATTGCGATGATGATAGTGCTCATTTTATTCCGTTTTCACCGCATATGTCGAGTAGGTGCTCGGGCAAAGATCATCCTAGGATACCTCGTAAATGCGCTTCCTTTGAGGCAGGCAGGTGTTAGATGGGATTCAATTTTTGGACAGCATTTTGGAACACAATTGCTCGAAATTGCGCTCTGACACGGCTGCTCCACAGTGCTCTAGAACGCGTTTTTTGTTTTTCCCCCACCAGATGCGGTCCATTCCCCATCGACCTGACCGCAGGTGGCGGCGGCAATGCAGGCGAAGACAACGAGTCTTGGTCGTCCGAAGGTCAGCGCGAGTACCAGGAGCGCCTGTCCCACGCACGTGACCTGTCCGAGGCGCTGTGCTCAGTCGCGGCGCACAGCGCACCCGAAGGCTGGCAGCACATGCAGGCCGTGCTGGCGCAGCTCTACCGCACCTGGGCGAGGAACCCTGCGGCCCGCGTTAGTCTGGCACTGGAGGACGGCACACCGCTACCTACCAGCCCGCCAACGCCGGTGGCCGCACCCATGGTGCCGCAGCATGCCAGTGAGTGCCAAGCCATCTGACTCTTTCGCAATACCACCCGCGGCTTTTTGCAGCTTGTTTACGCTCGTAATGCTAAAGGCAAGGGTCTGAAAACTGATTTTTGTTATTTATGGTCAAAATTTGAGAAACCTTACAGAAGTGTTCAGCTTATTCTGGTATTTCAAATATGCAAAAATTTTATTGCGAAAGCCATACAGTCGAACCCGGATATATCGGACACGAAGGGGATCGCGAAATAGTTTGATATATCGATAATTCAATATACGGAAATCGGCTTGTGACGGCACTTACGACGTGAAAAAACAATACCGTGTTCGTCGCGTAATCAACCCACTCACATAATGAACCCACCCTCCACTTTTGCACCTGAGAATTTAGAAAAAAAAAGCGTTAAGGCTAGCTCGCTCACATGCAAGCGACTGAGCTAAAAATTTCAAATTTTTTGGAACTGCGTCCCTCTCGCCGCTTGAGCCACCGCGGCAGCTCAAAACAAGGTTTCTGTGTCGCCGCGGCAGAAATCGTGAGCGTTTTCGCTTGCATGTCAATGGCGCTCGCCACTTCGTTTCGGTCATCTCATCCACAGCTCATTCCTTGCCAGCATGCTAAGATGCTGCGCAGCGATAACGCCACGGCGTGTTTATCTTTTGATAGCTCCTGCGGTGGCGGGGAGCGAACTTGGCAGAGTGCCCGTGATGGCTTGATTGCACAAGCTTGGTTCAATTTATCACGCCGCGCTTGGAGCGGGTGTAGTCCACTGCCACAAAATTATTGGAAAGCATGATAGCTGCAAATGCTGTTTGAAGCAAAAAATGCTAAAAGCCGGTGTCATGATCACAGCTGACCGTGTGCTTTCGTTGATTCATACATGCAAGGATAAACGACTCCCGCAAAAAAAAAAACAAAAAAAACTGCCACTTCTTAACGTCCGCAGCCGCCATATCTTACGCTACGCCGCACACACAGCAGCACAACGATAAGAATGGACGACTCGTGCAAAAAAAAAAAGAAAAAAAGAAAAGAGAGAGAGAGAGATAGATCTGCCGCTTCTTAACGTTTGCAGGCGCCATAGCCACGTCAGCCACCGCACACAGAAGGTTCGCAACACATGCTGAAGAAAGCATCCGACATTCTGTATGAAGACGGGCTGAGCTGGCTTGGCGCATGCGTATCGCGTGCTACTGCGAACGAAGGCCGGGAGAGAGGAAGGAGGGAGATAGCTCGACCAAAAATGGGCACACCCTTACGCTTCGCTCTATCGCGTTTTTCCCCCTCTTGTTCCCACCAGTTCTCCCTGGTTCATTCATGCACATGGCTTGCAAACGTCGCGCGCTGGCGCGGAGGAAACTGCAACCGCAGATGTGCCCTTTTTGGGGAATGGGCGCCACGCTGCCCTAGATCAGCCGTCGCCGAACTATCCCCTCTCATTCCTTCCGCGCGTGGCTTGAAAACGTTACGCAGCAAACGGGCGAGGGTGATGCGATCGTCTTTGGGGAAGGCACACTTTCCAGTGTGTGGTGCGGAGTTCGATATATCGAACAATCGGTGAAATTTTGTTTGATACGTGACGCGGCTTTCCTATACTTTTACATGGGATTTTTAAGGGGATATTCCGTGAGTTCGATATAACCAAAATTCAATATATCCGGGTTCCATTTCTCTATTATCATGTTTCCATGACATTTTGTTTTTTCAGTTATAAGATTTTTTGTTTACATCTTGTAGAAGTACCTCTTAAGCGTGAGGACAGTGTGGCTATGAGTACAACCAAGTTTGATTTCATGTTAAAACCAGTCTTGCATGCATACGATATCATCTTCTGCTGTTCCTGTCTTTCAAAAGGCAATAGATGAGAAATTCATGCGGCAGTGAAGCGCTGCAAAACGGCACACGCCATGCCTCCGCTCCTTTTCACTGCTGCCTCGTGCTTCATGCTGCAGAGTGCTGTGGATGTTCAGCCGTTTCTTCTCTTCCCTATTTCTTGCTGTACTTTTACTCTCTTTTACTTTCTGAACGGACTGCACCACCTTCTTTCCATGTTTGCAGAGTGCTGCTAAAAGCCATAAAGAAAAAAAAAACTGTGTTGGGTTTTTTTTTTTTTTTTTGGTTTGTTTTTAAGTTGTTCCGTGATTGTAGGTAATGCGTGTACGATGATTTCATTTTGTGGGACGTAGTCACTGCGGCTTGAGGCGCTTTACTATAAACGATTTTTATCAAAAATAACTTTACTGTAAAACAGGGAAAAATGTACAGTTGTCTATCGAAGGTGAACTGGGTCTTGAGTTTTAATTTACTACCTATATCCGAGTTTACTACAGCAGGGGTAATTTAGATGCCAGACGCTGTGGTGCGCAAACTTGCAGCGGCTTCTGCAGATTTGCTCGTAATCGTACAACATTGCAGTCTTGCTTCCGCACTGCTCAATCGATGTCTGTGTGTCAATGTTTGCTTTATTCTCTGGCACTGCAGCAGCAGTGGCCTGCAGTGGAGTGAAAGGCCCAGCACCCAAGGACGAACTGTTGGAAGCCATGGACGACTTTGAGCTGTCGCAGAAAGATGCCAGCAACATGGCCTCCGGTGAGTCACAGTTCATAGATTGTAACGAGTACGAGTTCAGCCAGATCAGACTGCTCTAAATAATGCAAGGCATTGTGTTGGCATCCACACTGACTTCCCAGGCTTTCCTGAGGCCTTTCCTTATTCCTCTTTCAAACTGAACAGCCTGTTCTTTTTTTGTTTTGTTAATGCCAGGGTTTCAAGGCACCGTGAAAACATTGTTGCGAGAAATACACGAATATTGACATTTTCAAATACGAATCTATTGTGAATGTGGGGAAAAAAGTGCCTTCGAATATTGAATCGAATTTTAGGTATCTGGTCAGTGAAGAAAATGAAAAATTGAAACAACAAGCATTGTTCTTCTTGTTTATTTAAAATTCGCATGGTATTTGCAAATAAATTTAACGAATTTTAAAGAACAGTGTACCTTACTGACATGTCCAGTACAGTGCTGTTCACTTGCAGTACAGTGCAGTCAACGATATTGAGAAAACTGGAAAATCTGATCAGTATAACCGATTATCGTTATGCAGTATAATCTTGATGATACAAATTCCAAGGGAGCACGCAAAATATTCGTATCATCCCGAATTTGTATGCTCCAAAACAAGTCAACTTCCACATGGGAATGAGTTGAAAATGAACCAAACTTTATTATGGCGAACTTGCGGCCGAAAAAGTCTGTAATGCTTTGTCTACCCTTTTTTGCTGTTGATGTCGCGGACAAGCCCCGCCTGAAAGACATAAAACCGTGCCGCAATTTCATCGCTCACGCTGCCGGCACTTACGGTGTGGCGCAGAACGTCCGAAGCGTGAAGAGTATCTGCCGTTGACGGCGGCTGATCACACTCGTCGTCAGCATCACCATCACTGTCAGGCTCATTTTCGAATCATTCGCTTCGTTGACCAAGTCTTCAATAGACCTCAACCCACAGGTCGCGACGTTCTCGTCCGCGGTAACAAAGTCCCGAGCCAAAGCTTCAGTTTCCAGATTGTCCCAGCCATCAATCGTGAAGTCTTCATCTGGCTCTTGACAATCTCCTGCCGAAGCCGCATCAAGTCCGTCGGGAAATCCACACTTTCTGAAACAGTTCGAGATTGTGTCTGAAGTTATACTATTCCACGACATGGCTAGAAAGTGCAAAGCATCTAAGAGGCTGATCAGCAAGCTTGCTTCTTTACGATCAATTTTCGCCAGCGGACACCTCACTAGAAGTCCTTTGAAATGATGTTTCACATTTCTAATTATCCCAGCGTCCAGTGGCTGAAGATGGCTGGTAGTGTTCGCTGGCAGGAACCGGACTTTCACGTTATTGAATGTCATTTCCTGTGGGTGGGCAGAGCACTGGTCCACAAAAAGTAAAATTTTCCGGTTTCTTGACGCCATTTTCCGATCAAGACTTGTCAAGAACTCGTGGAAAAAATCTCTAGTCATCCATGCCTTTCGGTTACCTTTGTAAAAGACAGGCAAACGCTCCGCCGATCGGAAACACCTCGGTTTCTTCGACTCCACAGCGCCAGTTCTGCTTACCAAAAGTGGCCCACTTGGCACTCTCATCGCAGCGGGAGGCCTCAACCCAGAAGGCCTCCCGTACACCCATTGAAAGTTTGAGAATAGGTTGAGGACGTTTTGACCCCAATGCCTCTAATCATTCGCTTTACCAGGTGTGACTGCTCTCCCATCGAGCGCCAGCTATCCTGAGGGAAACTTCGGAGGGAACCAGCTACTAGATGGTTCGATTGGTCTGACGGTAAGCTGGAGTTTCTCGGATCCATCCGAGTTGCAGCAAAAGAGTACTGTTACTCTCTCCTTGCTTTTCTGGCCACCCTCGCATGCCTGGCCTTTTACGCACAAACTTCTTTCCAGTTGAAGGTTGAAAAAGAGGCCTGCCTCGTCGGCATTAATAATGTCGCGTAGCGCGTACTCCGAAATCAGTGCCGGCAGCATGTTCAGCCACTCATCTACAGCTGACGGGTCCACTTTCTTGCCTTCACCTGAGACGGCCTGGTAGACAAGTCCGTGCCGCTCCTTAAATCGGTGCAGCCATCCCCCAGGCGCTTGGAAATTTTCAATTCCAAGCGAAAGCACGACGGTGTCGGTTTTTTCACGTAGCACCTTGCCGTCCACATCGACGCCAGCCGCTGTCACGTCGCGGAACTAAGTCAGCAGAACCTCTTCCAGTTTGACATGGGTCGCTGTTTTAGCCTGCTTCACGTTTGCACCGAAGTGCTGCACATTCTTCGAGATGACATCTCGCTGCCCAACAGTGGTGCAGAGCGTCGACGGTACCAACTCTAGCTCTTTTGCTAAGTCGACACGCTTCTTCCTAGGGTTTTCGTCAACCCTCTTCAGCACTTCAAGCTTTTTCTTAAAAGAAAGGGCTTTACGCTTCCGCGACATTTCGGCAGCAGCGAACGCTTGCGTCTTTCTAACGTTTGGGCAGTTCACGTCACAGCGAACGACAGAAAGAAGCGGCGAACGGAGAACTACTGCAGTGGCAGCCAGCGTCACAGGCCTCCTGGGAACAGCCGACAAGACAACTTTTCGATAGACCAATGAGCTGCCAGCGAATGAGTGACGTACACGACTGGGCACGTGCCTCGCCTTGGCCGTCCTTGTCTAGTGCTC
This sequence comes from Amblyomma maculatum, assembly GCF_055883805.1. NCBI lineage: Eukaryota > Metazoa > Arthropoda > Arachnida > Ixodida > Ixodidae > Amblyomma > Amblyomma maculatum. The sequence goes on along the minus strand of NC_139345.1, from coordinate 150,575,023 downwards.
ATCGGTTTGCTACGAAAGGGAGGTGGGGTTAGGGTGGCTAGTGGGGTTAGGGGGGTTGGAGAGGAGAAGCAGCGTCCGTGGGTGTACCCTTTCCCCCTGTGAGCTCTTGCACTGAGCTGCTCGGTGGCTTTGTTCGTTTGTACAACGTTCGTTCGTATCATTCGCGGCGGGGGGTGGAGAGAAGTTAGCGGCGGCCGCGCCGGTTATGTTACCCTCTTGAGGCCAGCCGTGCCGACCTGCTCGCATGTGCCACTGGTTTGCACGTTGGTATCAACCGTGGCGGGTTCAGAAACTCTTCATATCACCTCGAATGTTAACGTATTCTATACATCGACTCTATATTCTATACAATGTAGTCCGTTCAAAGCACTCTTAAAATTCATATCAGCCGTAATCATATCATCGAAATTCTACTGTATCTTGACCGGCGAAACAAAAAAAAAAACAGACACAGATATTTTTTCATGCATGTAGACTTGCTTACTTACCAGTGATGAGTGAATTTGGTTGAACAATACGGATCGTCATGAAGAGCACTGAACGCTTTATCGTCGTAAAGAACACTGAACATCAATGGCCATAAAATAACTTAAGCGTGTTTTTAAAGGTCGGAAAACACATTCGCTTGAGCAGCATGCTTGGCAGTCTGTGTGAGCATCGTTTCCAGTAGCTCATACACTGCGGCAGTTGACTGGATTAAGACATCCCCAGCCTTGATGATCGCTAAAATCGTAGGTTGCGAATGCCCATACTTTTTCGCGAAGCTTCCAACCTTGACGTTCTGCCGGAAATCTTGATGAATCTGCTAGTATATTTCATCTCAAGAGCTATCGCGCCTCGCCTTGGTTGGCACCATCTTCCAAGGATGTGCGATTGGCGATTGCGATGACGATATCGCCACACCTTTTTGTGCGGCGACAGGCAACGATTGCAATGATGATAGCACTCATTTCCTAACCACACACAATGCCCCTCGCGGATTTCTCACCAGTCCATTTTCAGTACTTATGCAGAGTTTTCACGTCATTCTCTTAGTATATTTTATTTTTCTTCAAACAAATTTTCGTGGTAAATATCATTCAGGCAGCTAGAAAGCTATCGTATCCGATATGCCACCGATAATCGATTGTTATACTATACAGTCGAACCCTGATATATCGAATCTGAATATTTCGAATTTTGGTTATATCGAACTCACGGAATATCCCCTTGAGGAGGAGGAGGAGGAAGATGAGGAGGAAAGGCAGGGAGGTTAACCTGTTATCCCGTGTAAAAGTATAGGAAAGCTGCGTCGTATATCGAACTTAATTTCACCCGGTGTTCGATATATCGAGCTCCGCACCACGCATTGGACGGTGCGCCTCCCCCAAAGACGATCCGATAGTCATCCATAGGGTGATATCGTCGGCGTAGAATGCATGTGACAGAGATGGGATAGTACATAGAGCACGTGCCAGTGGGAAGAAAGTAATCTTGAAAAGAAGTGGGGGGCAAGACAGAACCTTGAGGGGTACCCTTGTTGTCAAGAGAGAAGGAAGGGCACATCACCTCGGCCGTTTGCCGCGTGACCCACGCGCGGAAGGAATGAGAGGGCACACTAGGGCAGCGCTGCGCCCTTCCCCCAAAGGTGACCGCATCTGCGGTGATCGCTGGCGCTAGCACGTGACGTTTGCAAGTCATGTGGGTGAAGAAACGAGAGGGCACCAATGCAGCCATGCTGTTTGGGAGAGGGGAAAAACGTGATAGAGCGAAGCTCCAAAAAAGCTTCGCTCTAGTGCCCACTTTTCTGCTGAGCTTTATCTCTCCCCTTCCTCTCTCTTTCCCGGTCTTGTTTGCAGCAGCATGCACTACGCATGCGCGGACAAGCCAGCTCCGCTTATGGCAGTCGCTTCTCCAGTGCATGTTGTGAACGCTCTGCGCGCGGCGGCTGGTGTGCGATGAGCGTCTCGTGTCGTCATGCCGAACGCGGATAAAGCGGTATTCACACGGGGGAGCCTTTCGGGGAGGTGGTGCGCGAGCAATGCCAGCCGGCGGGACCCCCTCCCTTGCTCCCGCATTCACACGGGTGACGAAGTACAAGAGGAGAGCGGTGTCTGCGCTGCCTGCCTCGCTCCTTCGCCGCAGCCGGGTTCAATGTGCATTGCTGAAATTTTGAACTCTGGTAGCGTGGATGGGGCGGAGAAGGCATAAGGAGACCGTATCATATTTCGCGATCGCAAGTGGTGTCTCAAGCAGATTTCTGTATATCGAATTATCGATACATTGAACTATTTCGCGATCCCCTTCGAGTTCGATATATCCGGCTTTGACTGTATACAGTCAAATCTCGATATAAGGAATCTTCTGGGACCGCAAACAAATCATTCGTTATTTTGAAATATTGTTGTATTAAAAAATCTGCGATTATAAGCCAGTAGTCAAACCTACGTATGAAAAATGACGTACCTTGGCAGTGGGCACGTGTGTAGACAAGCAAAACCTCAAATGAAAATGTTGCTCTAACTCCAAGCTGATTTATTTGAAGAAATCATTTATGTTCTTCTGCCGCGTGCAGAAACACGACCGTGCACTACTTTAAACCACTACAGCACATACACCTTCCACTTTGCGGAACACCTCGTCGCATGCGTGATTGCACCGAGCAATGAAAGTATGGACTTTGTCCATGTGCTAAAAATAAGCAATAAAAACATGATAGTTCAATATGACCTCATCTTCAATGCTCCCTGAAGTTTGAAAATCTTGTCTCGGTCTTTCAAAATGATTGCGGCAGTCGATGGGGCAATGCTACCTGTCTGTAGAGGCCGAATCGCTTTTTCCCTGCGCCGATTTCTTGCAGTGAAAGCGGCTGCGTTCATATTTTCTTGTCACTTCGCTGGCTAATACCATCGCTTTCGCACAAACTTCGCAATAAGTTAATCCGTGGCATAAAAAAAAAAATCTTCAGCACGCTCGTACGCACAAACTACCGACCCGCGTACGACACACAAGAAAAAAACGCAGGCGGCTAGGCCTGCTGGCTACTGCGTAATAAACCATAGCTTCGTGGTGGCGCTAGGAGCTGGTACTTGATGTGCTGATGATGATAGCTACAGCCCACGGACCATACACACAGAAACATTCAAAACATAGCAAATCTGCCGGGGATTATTAAAAAATTCGTTAATTTGAAAAATTTGTTAATGTGGTGTTCATAGTAACAAGATTTCACTGTATGATTCATTTTTACATAGGGGCAATGGGAAAACTGAGAAGTCCCAAGATTGTATCGTTATAATTGATATGTTGTTATATCTGGTATCGATGTTGATGACGCTGTATACATTTTATGCACTATTCCGTATACTGTTTTTCTTTTGTTTTGTTTTTTTTTTTTTTCAGTAGAATGACGTGCACGAAACTGGGTAGAGCTATCGTTCAGTTCAGTTCAGTGTTCCGTCGTGTCCGACTCTTCGTGACCCTATGGACCATATCACGCCACGCTTTCCGGTCTCTCACTATCTTCCTAACATCGTATAACTTCATCTGCAGTGCCTCGAGGATGCCATCTAACCATCGCGTTCACTGCCTATCCCTTCTCCGGTGACCCTCAACCTTTCCCAACATCAAATCTTTCTCCAGCGACTCCTCTCTTCTCATCAGATGACCAAAGTAGCTGAGCTTTAACTTTAGAATTTGACCCTCCAATGAGCAGTCAGTGCTACTCATTGTAGCACTGACTGCTACAATCAGTCAGTGCTCAACCAAAAGCTCTAATTATGGAATGGGCTTGAAAAAGAACTGCTGAAAACCATTACATCATAGTAACTTTATCTGCTTTTTTTTTTTTTTTTTCAAGCTCAGTAGTTTTTTTTCTGGTTTCGTCAAGTGCTTAGAGCATTGCAGTGAACCATGCAGTGCAGGAAAACTGCAGTGAATTCAAAAGTTTTTGGTGTATTAGGGGAGACACCCCTCGTAAAACCATTTTGTTTTTATTTATGGCCGGATTTGCACCAGATTTGCATCACTTGTGCATTTTCTCATGCTCATTCCAATACTGCAAACTGTTTTTACCTAATACAGGTAGATTTAAATATGCAGTAAAGCCTCGTTAATCTGGTTAGCAAGGGACCGCCAAAAATGTCAGAGTTAACCGAATTCCGGACTATCGAATTTACCATGAAAACAACAACAAAATGGACTGGGCATATGCATACCTTTATTTCATGAAAAACTGCGCTATTTTTGTTCGTTTCTTCATAGGAATTTCTACGGTAAAAATTTTTTTCAGTATACCATCAAATTGTGGTGTGCACGTTCATTGTCACGGGATCCGACGCAAACTTCCCCAGTACAGTGAGAGCCTCGGCGGCCTCTTGCACAGCGCGACATCGCGGCAGCGGCTGTTCATGCCTTTCATCTCCGGAACAATTTCTGTCTTCATCGAAAACTTGCAATAATATGGCATCATTGGTCAGCATTCCAGCGACGGCAACATCGTCGTCGCTTCACTGGAGTGGTGGTTGCCATCGTTGTGGAGCGCAGCGGCAGCGGCAACAGGCCTCAAACACAGTTGAACAGAGCAAGGGGCGCTTGTTTTCATGATTCTTGTGCTGTCACCGTCGCATCCTAAACAATCGGGACAAAAAATCAGGCTTGCAGTCGGTGCAGCCATTGCAGCGATGGGACAGCAGTGGTAGTATAGTGCTCTCTCGCTGCCCTGGCAATGTTGATGATGATATGGCCTCTCCCTTTGAAGCGCGCGCGGTCACCGGCACCTGCTAGCCACTGTTCACATTATCCACTATCATCATCATCGTCACATTTAGTGCCCTTCAGCTTTTTTTTTTCCCCGCTGTTTTTCGTTTTTGCTGAGCAGTGCACAGACCGACTCGCCTTGCGTATGTTTCCCGTTGCCCGCCTGCTGTGGATGCCTGCCCATGCTGTAGTGCACGGTAACGCAGGAAAGTCAGTAGCACTCATCCTCGGAGTTCTCCGAGTTAACTGATGTGCCTCCGAGATAATGAGCGTCTGCAGAGGAAACCTGCAATCGTCGGGCGGCGCCACCAGCGCACTGACATCCCATGTCACCAACGGAGGTGCCAGCGATCACGCAGGCATTGCATCGGGTGTCGGCGCCATTCTAGCACGTCTTTCCATCGTTGCTCCGGGTTGTGCTAGCAACATTACAATCATTTTTAACACTGAACCACGAGTGCATTTTTTCGGGACTTTCTGTGTGTGCGTTTTTTTTTTTTTTTTTCATTAGGCAGCGTCCAGGTAGAAAGCGCAAGCTAGCAGCGACGTCGCGGGTTCATATCTGTTTATGTTCTCGACAAGTATTTTCAGCCACAGAAAAGACGCTCCTTACCGGAAAACCATCACGTGTTCCATGGCTTAGAAACGGACGCTTCACTTATACTGCCGGGAAAATTTTAGCTACTATCGCGATTTAAATAAATGCAAACAGCGCAGCGCCTACGATTTCTGCCGTTTGAATTTCTTGCCATCACGCTTGTAACAAGGTTACAACAGAAATAAAGTAGTCGCTTATGCATCGTAGACAAATCTAGCTCAATTTTATTGCTGCCTACGCACATGCGCCACAAGAAGACATTCGGATAGCAGGGTGGAAAGACTAGGCGTTCTGCGAATTAATTTTAACTCCCCTGAAAAATAGCGCAACCGGAAGCCTGCGTTGCTTCCGGGGGCACTATTTTCTCTTCTTTTCCTTTCAATTAAACATTTCATCATCATTCTCCACCTTTCGAAAAATGCTTGAAACGAACGCTCAGATCACGATAACAGTGCCAGCTAGAGGGGTCCCTAGAGGCGAGATGAGTAAAAGATGAATGTTGGCATCAACTTGTTACAAGAGATGTAGAGCACTGTGAACAATTTAATTGTCGCGATTAAAATAGGATAACACTACGCGGTGCATACGAATTGTTCATAGTTATTACTAATGTCACAGATTTCTTTATTAAGATCACGAATATTTGTTTTCGTTTATGGGGTCTAGTGTCTCAAAACATCTTAGGTTGTGAGCGCCACAGTGCAGGGCGCCGGGTAATTTCGACCACCTGGGGTTCTGTTACCTTGCACTCGCATTGGACACCATGCGAAAGTCTTGCATTTTGCCTCCATCAAAATGCAGGTGCCGCGGCCGGTATTGAATCCTGGTCTGTGGGTTCAGCAGTCGAGCGACCTAACCACAGAGCCACTGCAGTGGGGCGCATCACACATTTCATGCGCACTATTTTGTCCCCTGCTTTGGTGCAGCGACAGTTCTTCAATTTTATGAATGAACTAGAGAATGTATGCTTTAATAATTCACTGTAGTGAGGAGCGCTAACTACGCGTCGCACAAGAAATTGGCCCGATAGCGGCAAACCCAGGGCGTGCCTCTTATGCGCCGGCGTCAAACAACCGCCATCGCAAAGAGCATGAAAAATCGAGGCAAACCAAATTACAGCCATAACGGTGGGCGGCACCTAGAAAACATGTACTGTTCCTCACAACTTGCTACGAATTAACACACATACGAGTAGTTCGGTCGTCACTGTGAAATAAGCGTTTATTACGTCATGAAACGTACAGAGCAGGGTACGCTGCAAACTAGCGCTCACTTATGTTGCGCTTTTGTTTATTTTGGCAAGGCACAGTTATTTATCGACGCAGTATCGACGCAGTTAGGCGCAGTAATTTATCGACCATGAAACATTGATAAGATAGTGAACTGTGACATCTAATCGATGGCTTCATGCAAACTACCCGTACGTAACAAAATTTGTTATGTGATGGACACAAACTAAAATTATCTTCGTGCTTAGCTTTTTAATTTGACTCGTCGCACTATGATGGTCTCATTTGGCATTCGTATCTTTGCCAAAAGCTTTAGCAGAGAGCTGTGCAGCCTCACACTTAGCGATAGTTGACAACTGCTGCAGCCTGAGCGCCAGTACCTGCACGTTGCGCCCACTTTTCTTCATCTGAGTTTGGTAATGAGTCATTCCACAGTTCCGGTTACGCCACCTGGCCCTCAACTACACAAACGAGTGCACCACCAGCAGTTTCAAAATGGGAAATCACTCTCGAGTACTAAACACAGTCTAAAAAAGCACATGCCATGGAACAACAGCAAAGCAAGGCCAGCGCGTGCGAGCGCCTTCAAGCTTTTTCATTTGGCCGCCAGAAGGCGCAACCTGTGTCGTGAAACTGCATTGCTGGGATTGTGCAGTGAGTCTGAGTTAATGAGATCTGGATAAACGAGATTTTACTGTATTAGGCGAAACTGATATTTTGTTTGGAGGTAGCATGGTTAGTAAACATCAGATCTTAAGGAGAAGATTTTGATCCTTAAATAATCTAGAATCACAAAGGGCTGCAGTAAAACATAAATGAGCATTTTAGGACGATTTGGAAGAAAGTTGTGGCTTGTCAAACTTTGCGAAAAAAAAAGCTCATTTTGGTGAGTGGGAAAAATGGTTTATTTTGATAATTTTGGCAAACAAACAATGGTTAAAAAGCAGTGTTACTGCAGAACTTATGATTTTATCTTTCTGGAAAAAAGAATTAACTGCTATAGAAGCTGAGATATCGCATCTCCAAAATGGTGACTGTATCCAAAATTCAGTCTTGAGAAATCGGCAAAAATTGTTTTTGGCATATTTATGAATTACCAAGGCTAAGAGAAACTTGATAAAATGCGTCATGACTGCTTTTTGGTATGGATGCACCATTTCCCGTCAAGATAGTTGCCCATGCAACTCAGAAGGAAATTTATTTTACAAGGTTTGCGATTCCACATGCCGTGCTTGACGATGTTTCGCGATTGCCGCTGCCACCGCGCCACCAACTTTTCCTAGTGCTCGATCTGTCGCAGCCATGAACACCGCTCAGGTATCACTTTTCATCTGAATCGTCATAATTACGATGCTCGTACGTGGCAGGAATCGCCTCGAGGAAATCGCTCGCTCTCCTATCTGTTGTGCCGAGCACCACCGGCAACGCCCTTATCGGCCCATCGCGGAGCGTCGGTGCTTCGTCACTGATTGCGGGTAACAGGATGCCACATTGTCTCATGACCGGTGCACCTCTTAGCTCTACCCTTCTTCGTTTTTTGGGCCATTGTGACGCTAGAACCATAATTTTCCGAGTTTTACATCATGGTTATGACGACAGAATGTCGCTAAACCAGCTAGGGCTAACTATGCAACCTTTTCGAAATGGTGCCAGGCCGCAAATAGTCGACGCCGGCAGCCAGTCAAAAGTGGCCATTTGGGTCATGTGCTTTCGGAACCGAATAGCAGTGCGTGTTTCATGCAATTTTGTCCCTTTGTTTTCTGCTTTGGGTGTTCGCTGACGGACGCCAATCGTAGCATGGGAATAAATCACAATATTTCAAACAAAACCAAAATGATGGCAGTGGAGAGCATATTTTTCAATCCACGGCCGCTCAAAACGCGGTGTGATTTGGCCTCAATTTTAAAGGGCCAATCGTTCAGATTCACAACTTTGTAATGCTGTAACGTACGAATTAGGTGATATTTTTATTTTTCAACCAAAATTTGCAGATAGTCGTGGAAACATCTCAGGGCCGCGAAAATGAAGAAATAAAAAATCACATTTTTAGACCGATTTTTGGCCGCAAAAAGCCGTGCCCCCCCTTAAGCTATTTTCGAATATTTGGAACAGTCTGACATCAGTTTTTCGGATCCGAATATAAATCAAATAACAAGCATTTAATTTGTGTTCAAAATTTTGAATATTTGCACACTCCTAATTTTTTATTACAATTATCCGAACATTTCCGTGATGGCATAGGGCTCAGTCACAAGAGTTCTCACCTGTGAATTGTAAGGTTTGCAGAGAATATTTGAAGGGATTTCGCAGAAATAAACACGCACTGAGTCGTTGGCTGGGCAGGTTAGTGTGGACTTGTTTTTCAGCCAGACTGTCTGCACTTATCAAAACACATACATACCTTTTTTTTTCTTTTTATTTAATATTTCCCACTTTGAAAGGGCATTGCTTACATTGAAATGCTGTTTTATGGTGCTTTCCCCAGTTGCCGGTAAGCGTCCGACTTATCAGTATGCGCCTTGTGAAATAGCAGGAAAATTTTTCTAACTGCTGTTCTCATCTCGCATGCATTTCACTGGGCCACGGCACCAGGCAGTAGTCAACTGCAGGGCCGCTGCATTTTGCTTAATGAATTCATTCTAATTAATGCTAAGCTCCCTTGCTGGTGTTGTTCTATAAATGTGGAAAATATTGCAACTACAGGAAAAGGTGGCCATTGCAGAAAAGCATTACTGTTGCTTCTTGACATGCAAACGTTTCGGGAAGTAGATGCAGCAGCGGTTGTTGTTGTTGTTTGGTGCAACCTTTCAGGGCTGGAAGACAACCACCATGCAGCCATGCTGTCGGATGATGATGCTGACATGCCTCGAGACAGCGTCAAGAGCAACGTCTTTGCCGGTACTCACTCTCAAGGTCATTGGTGAGGGAACGGCTGGGGAGAAATGAGTTTTGAAGGGCAACCAGCCAGTCTGTCCACTTTCAGATCTCAGGCTATGGGCTGCAGAGCAGAGAAAGGTGGAGAAGAGTTCAGGGACCCCTTTACGCTTGCAGCCAAACCCCTCTACAACAGAAATTCAGGACACCCAGGAAGAATTTTGTTGAAGTAGAAACTCGAAAGTTGGGCTAATTGAAGGATAGTAAACATGGGAGAAATCAACAGGACAAGTAAGAGACACTTTGTTGCGGAAGCAGCCTGAAACAGTGACAAATTTGAACATCGTTAGTTTCCATAGTCCACTCATCTTTGGCAGCTTTTTGCTATTTCAGTACTTTCGCAGTCTTCCACTATGTTGGAACCTGGCTGTTCTCGCAAACATTTCTGACCAGTTTCTAGTGGCGTTGAAGAACCGGGCAAAAAAAATCACTGGCTGGTGTTATCACAAATATATTTTGCCAGGCCGCTCAGCTGGGCATTAACGAGACTATGCACAGTTAGAGCTCCATCTTGCAAAACATATATTTTCGTCTTCCCGCGCCGCACCACGCATGAGCTGGTGCGTGCCGTCGTTGTCTTTGGCTGGATCATCATAGTACATGGTAAGGTGCTACAGGATCCCCGTCTAACGAGGAAGCCGTGAAAGTAACGCACAATGAAGCACGGATTATGTTGCTGCGACACAGGCACGGCGAGGTGGGCCGGCCCAGTCAGGAACGGGTGTGGCAGCACTAACGGTAGTCTTCAAGATCGAAATACACGGGTTTCAGACGATCAGTAGACACAGCATCTTTTCAGCCAGTAAGGAGCAGCAGAAAGTACTTAGCACCTTGAATGGACGGTCATAAGGAGGCTGTAAAGGAGGATGCACAGCGTCGTTTCGCACAAAGACGTGCATGCAGCTTTGAGGGTTGGGGTTGATGTGCACACGATAAGAAAACTGTCTTGGATGAGGAGGAAGGATGTCACGCATAGCGCTGTGAAAATGGCAAGCGTAGTGAGATGTGATGACCATCTGTGTGGTTCTCTTTGACCAGACTGTCGTAGCATATGGTCAGATGCTACACTACCAATATTGTTCAGATTCCCAAAAAGACCTTATAAAAAGATCTATGTCATCTGCTTAACTAGTCAGTAGTTATCTACATGCCCTTGAGCTTCCACATGATCGTATTGCTCCGAATGGTGACCTGTGCCGTTACGGCACAGGGCGGTTGCACAGCTGCGCGAACACACAGTGGCAGGAAGTACAGTGTACTTGCATTTTCCTCCCGAATCCAGATATCTTTCTGGCAGGGATTGAATAGATTCCAGCTAAAAAGGGATTTTCTTTTTTCTTCGGATTAGCTCGTAGCTTGTACAGGTTGTAACAGACATGATGTAGCAACAGTGATTTGAGCATGCAAAGTACGTGCAGTGTGTGATGTGGCCGCTGAGTGCCAATTTTCTGGTAATGTGAGTGGAACTATTTGAAGAGCATTGTGAATTCTTCTCAGCCATTTCTAAAAATTAATATAGTATACTGAATGCTGCAGGCATAGTGGGTAGCCTTGCGTCCATTATATTGCAAAGTAAGTTTAACTTTGCAAAAATTTGTAGAAGCAGAATTCTGCTGCAGAAGGCATTATGGAGGGAAATTAGTTGCATTACCTTACATGATTTGCAGGCAGGTTGTGGCAACACTCGTTGCAATGCGGTTTGCCTGTACATGTAAAAAAAACACAGCAGTCACTGAATCCAAGGAAGGCACCAGGAATGTTTTTTCATATTTTGTTTTTATGGTGGCATCACTCAAAGTAGATAATTTTTCAGTTTTAATTATTTAGATGGATTATATCATAATAGAAAGCAGTAGGAAGAGTGCATTCTGCCACTCCGATCCAAACGCACAACCTGTGCCTGTCACTTTGCAGTGGAGCACTCCACGTGGCATGCTTAGGAAGTTGAAGCACTCTAACAAAGAGTTCACCTAATGCCTAGTTTGCTTTTCCCTTCTCATGAACAAGGCTCTTGACAACCTTTAAAGCCATCTGCTTTAAACATTTTAGTCACGCCCATGATTTTTTGCTTGCAGCGATGACAGCGCCATTGCCATATTTTACGGAAAATGGGGCCCTTGAAACGCTACAGCATTAGTATCACCGAGTTTGAATTTCTTATGCAACAGATTATGTAGCAGATTATATGTAACAGATTATGTTCCTGTGGTTCCTGTAAACAACACTGTGTGCACCTGTGAAGCAGTAACATGCATCAGAACATTATCCTTTTTTATTGTTTTAGCAATACTGCGCCAGGTTTCAGCCCATCGCATAGTCCCAGGAAGGGCCACGTTTGACTTTGAGCCGCAGCCGAGCCGAATATGGCTTTAACCAAGCCGTATGAACGTGCCTTAGTGGCCTATAGGGGTAACGTGATTTCCAGGATCCTGGCAGGCTGATTCTGACATAACCGTCCCATGTGAAACGAGATACCCAAGTTGGCAGCTCCTGCCAGGGCACCACGGAAATGGACACAGACGTCGTTCAATGAAGACTGGTCGTTCATTTGTGTGCTATGTCTTTACTCATAGGTAAACATCTCAAGCTACACCATGAGGTACACTACACGCTGAACCATAAGCGCAGCCATGGAAGTATTGCTAATGCAATTCAACCAAGTTTAACACGCTAAACCATAGCCAGTTTTTTACTCTTAGCCAATGACTTCATGATTAGGGTGTACTTAATTACTACATACATGCTAATTATGACCAATCACAAAATTACTGAGAAAGCGAGGCGCAGCCATTACGCATCGCATTGCAGATTGGCACAGTGGTATGCAATATTTCCAGGCACCCAACTGGAGAAGTCTGAACCTCCATGTTCGCCCGGTGGACTGCTCGGTGTGCCCGGAGGCCACCACCACCATCACCACCACCAGGGAGGCGGCAACAGCGGTGACGGTGTGACCTCGTCTGACCTGGGCAGCATCAAGATGCCCGACGACGCCGTGTTTGGCTTCTCAGGGGGCATCTTCAAGGATGCTGCGGCCGAGGCAGCAGCGGGGGGTAGGGGGGATAGCGGCAACGTCGCCAGCCACCACCACCAGCACTGCGTGGTCTCCACTGTGGCGGGAACAGCGTCCACCACAACTGCGCCCAGTGAGTAAATGTCCAGCAACTGCCACGTGCACAACGAGGTTGGGCAAATATTTTGTGTGTATGTTCGTGACTATTTTCTATTCAGATTTTCGCTTGTATGTATAGAATCACACAAACATCTTCCAAAGAAATAGGAAAAACAGCGTAGCAGAATGAAGGAAAAAAACGACCATTATGTAAACACACATAAGACAGGCACAGAAGGCAAGCAGTGTGAATACGAGGAATTAAATTTTTATTAGGTATACTAACAAAAGGTGTGCCAATTTAACCTTTTACATTGCTTGATTTCAGTCACTTTGGTTATCTTTTTCAAAAGCTTATTTTTATGCTTGTTTACAACTTTGCAGTATTCGAACACTGGGCCCCATGGGCAGTTACAACTGTGGTTATCGAGGGGGCAGAAATTATTAGTAACATTATTGTAGGAGCCTGTTTGGCTGGCACAAATGTTGCTAGATGACAAAGGATTGGAATACATAGGCAAGGTTGTCCTGACATAGTGCAAACTATTCCTGATGTATTTGTTTGCACTCCCCCTATAGTTTTCAGTAATTGTTCCCACATGCACAAGCCAGTCATACTGCTGCCAAACTTGTTTCTTTAACGTGCCTGAACACGAGCAGCACGCAGTCCTATTTGCATTTTCCCCATGATCAAAATGAGGCTTTTCCAATTGAGATTCCATCTTGGAGTTTCAGTCAAGAAAGTATAGTAATCATTTATGCCAGGCCCATGAGAATTTTTTTTTTCATTGAGGCTAATTTGAAGTGAATGCTAATTTTCTAGGAATAATTTTGAAGCAAACATTTTTCAATCAGTCATTCTTCAGTTTGTTGCATGCAAAGTGTCATAAATGTAATTCTTTCCAATTATTCTCTCTCTGGAAGGTTACTTTATTGATTGTTTTCGTGTTACATATAAATAGGCGTACCTAACACACACAAATATTCTTTTACCAGCACTTGTGTTAAAAAGACTAACAAGCTTTTCTAGTCCCTTCAAGTTTGCCTTAATGGGAGTCTGCTGTAATTTGCTTTAAATATATATCTATGCATAGAGCCACATGCTTGGCTGCTAATTTTTGGATAGCAGTTTTCACGTCAGGTTGTACTGGTTAATACTAGTTAATACTGGTTATACTGGTTTTTGTATTATTGTGTTGTTAACTTGCATCTTTGTTGTCTATACTAAATCCAATCCTGTAACAGTCCCAAGAGGGGACTAACAGTATGTTCGAATAAACAAAAAATATACAAATACAAGTTTCTCACTAGTTTTGAAAATGTATCATAGGAAGAAAAGTCTCTGCTCGCATCTGTGAGCAGGCCCATGATGTCGTAGAAAGACTGTGGAGTTTCAAAGGCGCTGAAATTCACATGTTGCATCTTATCGCATCTTATCATTGAGAGGGATGCAAACTGCGAGTGCCCAAAACTTTTAAATGATATTGAAAGCAGTGAGCTTTGCTCAATCTGCAAGGTAAGGATTAGGACTCTGATTTTCAGCTTGGCACTTCCAAAGCTATCAGGAAGGCAACACACGGCAGCCCAAACAGCTGAGTTCTTCAAGACTTTCCATAAACGAGAAAACTTTTACTCAGTCTAGGTTCATGATATTCTTGAGAGCCAAATAAAATAGTTTTTGAAGTGAAAGCTTCGCTGTGCTAGGTAGAGCTGGTCTTCGCATTGGCTTATATTTTACCTTCAAGGAGCAGGAGCACAGACTGTTGCTATGCGGTTCAGGTGTCCACAGAAAAATATGACATATACTGTGCCTTTTCTTTCCTATAAACCAACACACGTCAGCGTGGGCTTGCCATTCACCTTCAGTGAACCAAAGGACAAAGTGCGGCTATAAATATACTATGCCTCCCTTTCCTCAAAACATCTGACCGCCTGAAGTGTAACCTTGTGGATCACCTTGGTGCTGTGCAACAAGGTGACCTTTGGGTGACCTTTGACCTTTCAAACTTCCGAGCTGAGAAGAGAGAGGAAGGGTGTGGAGCACGTGATTAATCGCGTGAGTGACATCGCATCGCGACATTGTGCTTGAAGCAACCACGTCCTATGGACACCAGGGTTGATGATGCTGCGTATAGCGCGTCGTGCCAATGCCGGTTAAAACGGCTTACGAAAGAGTTCTACCAAGCTTAACCATGCTGTGAAGCCTTTGCTGGATACCATATTTAACTATTCTAAACCTCAGCTAATCTTTTGCACGCAGCATTTTCAGTGGACGTTACTGCCAATTTTTTCAAGACTCCAATCATGTTGTGCCCTTGTGGATGTATGGCGGAAGCAAGTCTTTTAAGCAATTTAAAATCGCACTGGAACTTTTTTTTTATTGACAGCATCAGAAGTGCATGCTGCACTGATTTCTCCGCTGAATACGTGCCCATGCAGTTGGCAGTTAATAACGGTATACCAAGGCATGTATATCAGTAGCAGTAAAAGTGATAAGGGCATAAATGTGGCTGCAAGATTCATACCATCATTTGTGTTGCTGTGCCTACTGTAACGCTA
Source organism: Amblyomma maculatum (assembly GCF_055883805.1). Classification (NCBI taxonomy): domain Eukaryota; kingdom Metazoa; phylum Arthropoda; class Arachnida; order Ixodida; family Ixodidae; genus Amblyomma; species Amblyomma maculatum. Next base: position 150,559,854 of record NC_139345.1, on the reverse strand, counting down.
TGTGGCACACCAGAGGTCAAGAGTGATGATGCCAGCCCCACAAGGGTGGTGCTTGAGTGCCGATTATTGAGGCCATTTGAAAGCAGTGCGGCATACACCTGCCTAGCCTTGGCTATAAGCAGGCTACAGAAGCACATAAGAGGGAGTTCAGTATTCGACACTACTGTGGACATGTCGGTGTCTGTCCAAAGCGTGTGCTTGCTCACTATACGAGAGAGAGCGATGTGAAGCGAGGACTGTTGGCAAATGAAATGAGCTGTGCATCACATTGTTGTTGCCTCTTTGCTCCATGGACCAAGAGATGGGGATCTTTTGTATTTGCGGTCGTTGACGGTTGCTGGTGTTCCTGCGGGGTGAATTCTTGGCTGGGAGAGCATTGGGCATGCACTGACCAGATTAACCTTTCTCATGCACTTTGCTTCCTGGGCATCTTGTGCAATGCTCCCATTGGTATGGTGTATATGTATTCTGTGTAGATGTTACACCTGCTGTAAAAATACAAAGTTCAAATGCTGTCAGTATGAGAAAAGCAGGAAAGCATATTTTGTTCCAGAGAATTTTACCAACGCAAGAACCCTGTGAGATTTGCAGCCATCCGTTTGGGGGAAATTTGGACTTGTTTATAGAGCTGAGTCCGCATGCTGTTAGAGGAGTGTGGTTCACCCTGTTGTGATGTTGCCTCGGACCACCAGCGGGCGAGGAGGCCAAGCTGTCGGCTGAGGACGAGGTGTACCGGCTGCACACGGCAGACCTGTCCTGCTTCACGGCCAACATCGGCGGGCCAAACGAAGGGGCGCAGGCAGCCCAGGAACAGCTGAGTGACCTGTTTGGCTATGGGTCTGACTTCGCCAAGGGCCTCCAGGCCGAGGGACAGGACAGCCCCGTGCTGCTCAGCATCAAGGATGACGAACTCAGTGATGGTACACAACACTGTTGACCTTTTGTGTCACTCAATGCTTGCTGAATGCTATCATGAGGCATTCTAAGGAGACAAGGTACCCCATGCTGAGGAGTGGCATCAAGGATGTCACTGCAGTGGGGGAACCGTACCACATACTGTTCCCAAAATGCAACTTCACTGTACCGTGAGGCACAAGAAAGGAAGTAGACGTTAGTTTCCACGTTTTCTGCTCTAATGTTTCTGGCAGTTGGTTATAGACTGCTACTGATACCCACCTTCGCGGCCTGTATATCAACTGACCTTGATGTTTCCGAAATCACTTCTTGTGCGCAGTAGGCTGCAGGTTTGCCTACTTGCTGCACTAGCCACTTGCCTACACCATACAACTGGGCGACTTAGGAACAGTTTTTTAACAGAACTTCATCTGGTGATGCTATTCTTATTGCCGCTGCCTTTGTGCCAAACGTGGCAGATTGCGGCAGATCAGAAAACCAGTCATCGGGCCTTGACGCAATTAAAAGCTGTGCCGTCCTGGTAAAAAATAGAAACGTTATACCACAGTAGTGCGAACTCACTGCTTTGAAATTTGCAGGGTGATATTCTAGCAATTTAAGGAAATGTAAGCCTAGCTGTCGCTACTATTTTATGTTCAAGCCCACTTCACACCTCATCATGAGTATCCTGTGACAACACAAACTTGCATATTGTACATTTTATGACAATATTATGTGAGCCTGCATATCGTCGTTGGTCCGGTGAAGTTTCAGCACCCATTTCGAGCCGCTGCCGTTTTTTCTATTGCTTAAAAAGCACAAGCAGCGCACGCATCTGGGTGGGGACGATCGACATTCTCAGGCTTGCTTACGTGCTTGCCTGTCTTTGAATCCAACTTCCATTTACGTGAATCTGGCTACCCAGCTAGTTAGGCCTAGCTTGAGTCATCCGGCTAAAAGTTGAATTATAATAACGACTCAAGAGTAATTTTGGTGATGTAATTCAGGTACTTAAATATGGCAATTTCTCCGTTATGGCAGACCGCATCTGCATACCTGCCAAACCTTCAAATTCGCCCCGAGACTCGCAATTTTTTTTTTATTTAACTTTAATTGTACGAGCACTGCCCTATATCTTTTGAAAAGTTGCCTCGGCCTACACAAGAACGGTCAAATCGAAACAAAGCTAAAGTAGCTTTGGCTAGTTGCATTTCATGTTTGCTATTGTTTGTTTGTGTTTAGGACTACTAAGGCTCTCTGTCTGTGTGCACAGTGGGAAGTCAGAATTTTCTCGTGTGCTTGAAAGTCATGGCTCTATCCAAAGTCTGAGAAGAGATATGTGCAGAAGTTTATAGCGATCTTATAACTCATAATTTCTATGCTTCATGACTTTAAGGAAACGTAGACGTTTTGCACAACATGTGGATTTAACATCACTTGTCTCGCAATGGATGAGGTGATTTGAAGCTGGAACTAGAACTGAACTCCGTTCTTCAATGTATGACACAACCTTCCAACATCTGCTGCTAGTGAAGGGATATCAGTCTGAATTATGCTTTGAGAGCTACTCTAACGGGTACTTTTGAAGTTGGCAAAGTCTGATACAGTAAAATTTCGCTGATACGAATCTCGCGAAGTCAGGAAAAACACATGTATCCTCAAAACAAACAAAAATTCATTATGCAGAAGCATGGGGAAGGCATCCACATAGATCTGTTTACTATGACCAGGATTTATTTTCGACCACATTTCGCCACTTGCGGCATGGGTGGGGCATGACAGACAATTATGACATTTAGTGATGTGCAGGCCATGTACCACTGCGGACTTTTGCACTGCGTGCAGCATGACAGCAGATGGCAATGTCAGTGACTTGCGGGTCTCGCGCCTCTGCAAATCGCTCTCTGTGCATCCGGCACGACTGCCATAGTTACTCGCGTAATGAATGCACTTTTTTTCCCGAAAATCCGAAGCAGAATTGTGGGGTACGTTTATTATGAGGGGTAAATTTTACAAAAACTTTTTCGGGATGAGCAAAAAATGTGGTAATGCAAAAAACATGCAATAGACAGCTTACCTATTGCAGCTAATTATGCATGCACTACAGTCGAACCCGGTTATATCGAACCAGGATATATCGAATTTTGGTTATATCGAACTCACGAAATACCCCCTTGGAAATCCCATGTAAAAGTATAGGAAAGCCGTGTCATATATCGAACTCAATTTCGCCGGTCGTTCGATATATCGAACTCCGCACCACGCACTGGAAAGTGTGCCTTCCCCAAAGACGATCGCATCACCCTTGGCCGCTTGCCGCGTGACGTTTTCAAGTCACGTGCGGAAGGAATGAGAGGGGACAGTTCGGCGACAGCAGGTTTGGGCAGCGCCGCACCCATTCCCCAAAGGCGCGCGCATCTGCAGTTGTCGTTTCCCGCGCGCCAACACATGACGTTTGCAAGCCATGTGCGTGGGTGTGCCCATTCTTTTGCCGAGCTATCTCTCTCCTTCAGCATGCGCAACGCATGCGCCAAGCCAGCTCAGCCCGTTTTCAGACAGACGTCGGACGCTTTCTCCAGCGTGTGTTGCAAACCCTCTACGTGCGGCAGCGCGGCGGCGGACGTGGCTATGGCGCCTGCGGATGTTAAGCGCGAGCTCTGTGTGTTTTTTTTTTTTCGAGAGTCATTCTTACTTATCGTTGGGCTGTACGCGCGGCGTAGCGTAAGATATGGCGGCAGGGATTTTTTTTTTTTTTGTGGGGATGTTTATTTTATATATATTTTTTTTTATCGTTTATCCTTGCATGATGAATCAGCGAAAGCACGCGGTCAGCTGCTGCGATCATGACGCCCGCCCCAAGCGCGGCGTGATAAATGGAACCAGGCTTGTGCAATCAAGCCATCACGGGCACTCTGCCAAGTTCGCTCCCCGCCACCGCAGGAGCTATAAAAAGATAAACGCCCCTGACGTTATCGCTGCGCAGCATCTTGGCACGCTGCCAATGAGCTGTGGATGAGACGACCGAAACGGACTGACGCGCGCCATCGACATGCAAGCAAAAATGCTCGCGATTTCCTGCCGCCGCGGCGACACAGAAACCTTGTTTTGAGCTGCCGCGGTGGCTCGAGCAGTTCCAACAAGTTTTAAATTTTCGCTCTGTCGCTGCCGCTCGTCGCTTGCATGTGAGCGAGCTAGCCTTAATGCATTTTTTTTTTTAATTCTCGGGTGCAAAAGTGGAGGGTGGGTTCATTATGCGAGTGGGTTGATTACGCGACAAACACGGTATCGTTTTTTCGCATCATAAGTGCCGTCGCAAGCCGATTTCTGTATATCGAATTATCGATATATCAAACTATTTCGCGATCCCCTTCGAGTTCGATATATCCGGGTTCGACTGTATAAGCAAACAGCTTTTTTTAATTACACTTCACTCATCTTCGTTTCTTTATGGTTCAGCCTTCGTCTGAATAAGTAGTACTTGCGTGTGGGCTATTTGGTTAGATGACTCTGAAAACCTCTGGCGCTGCATAGTTATACACAAACACAACACACATACACAAGAGAATACAGCAAGACGTTTCACCGATGATGCGCTCTCTACCAACTGGCTGTTATTTGTGACAAGAAGAAGAAGAAATCATTACAAAAAGACGTAAGGGTACAATAAGAAGAAAACTGAAGATTCAGGAAAAATGCGAAGAAATATTTTGAAGGAAAAATTAATATGAAAATAAAACAAAAATAATGGCAAATTGCGTCTATCTTTTTGTCATATTGTCCGAACGAACCTTCCTGCTGAGCGCCACAGGCGAAACACTCACGCATTCTCCTTCTTCACCCGAAATTATCTTAAATGCTTTGATAATCTGTCTTTTCAAAGTGTCTTTTGTCCGAGCCAGCACCTTGGTTTTGGTGAACCTTGCTACACAATGGTTACCCCTCGAGTCCTGTTGAACGTCGTCCGTTTAACAACAAGAGCAATGGGTCACCGGGTTTCCCAGAGCCGACGATGCGGCACACGAATTTCTGTGTTCCCTTAACCTTTCATTGAGGCATTGGCCTGTCTGCCCCACATAGGCCTTCCCACATGTCAGGGGAATCTTGTACACGACACCCATGCGGCAGTTGACAAAGCGTTCCCTGTGCAACACGCTGCATCCTTCCTTGGTCTCACTCGTTCCGTTCACCTTCCTGCACAGACTTTAACTTGTTCAGTTCAGGTAGCACGACCCTAATTTTAAATCGGCTCGCAATCTTCTTAAGACAGTGTGAGATGCCATGTACGTAGGGCAGGACAACAACCTGTCTTCTCTTTTCACTCTCTTTACGCTCTCTTGCTCGGGGTCACATATTCTTCAAACTACTTTCAGCCGCAGATATCAAAATGCTCTTGGGATATCCACTTCTATTCAACCTTTCAACCTCTCAATCTGTAGGTTGACACACTTGCCCTGTCGTCTGAATCGCTAGACCCGTCATCCAGATCGCTGGCCCATTCCATATCATGCTCCCACAACTGGTAATTGTTGCTGCTGTCCAGCACATTTGTTATTCTAGTCTTTTTGAAGTACTTTGAGATTAGATCAGCTGGCAACGAGTGCCATGCATCCAATATCTAGGAGCATACCAGTTCGATGGATGGCCTCTTAATCTGGCTGGTCGGCGTGTGCCCTCCCTGGGCCATCCAGTTTGTGTACAAGCGGCACATGCTGTCTTTAAATGGCTTATCCACACAAACATCAAGGGGCTGCAGCACCGAAGTGAGTCTACCCGGAATTGTAGTAATCTCTGTGCGCAACTCCTTTAGCCCTCAGCGTACGTTCTCTCCCAGGTGGCTGCGGAAACTATCGAGCACGAAGAGAGGCAGGAGAAGCAAGGCGCCAGGTTGCCGTCCCCAGACTGTCCGGACTTAATCAGCCATTAGGTCGGCCGACATCCATTCTTTCTCGTGGGCTCATACGTGTATGATGGCTGGGAAATTGGCCTTCAGTGCAGTTTTTCTTTTAAATATAGTGTAGGGTGGGAACTTCCTGCCATCTGTTGTGATAGCCAGCATTACCGTGAAACGCTGCTTCTTGGTGCCTGTCGTTCTGACGAGCGTGCTGCGGGCTCCTCTTTCATTGACCGTCCGGCTCACCGGCATGTCGAAGTTGATGGGTGTCTGATCGGCATTGCCGATTTAGGGGATGAGAAATTCTCGGTCTCGTCGCAGGCATATCACAAACTTGTGAAAATCTGTTACTTTCTCTTCGTAGCAAAGAGGCAGTCGCTGACAAAGTGATGTGCGCCTCGTGAAGCACAGTCCATTCGTCCACCCATTACTCACTTTGAATGCGGTGGTTGCGATGCCGTGCTTCCTGGCTGTGACTCACGCGTGCGTCCCGATTGTTTCATGCGAAACAACACAGCCTTCCTTTCGTAGGTCTCGGACATATTCTAGGACCTCTTCTTACACACCAGGAAACTTTCCCGTCTTTGCTCCCCTAAAGGCACGCTGCTTCTGGTTCGTAGAATGCAGTTTGTCTTGCTGCTTCCACCAGTAACGCATGCGGACTTCGTCTATTCCGAAATGCCTATTGGCTGCGCGATTCCTATGCTCAATCGCATACTCCACAGCCTGTAACTTGAACCCGGCCATGTAACTGACATTGCGGCCCATCGCCCACGGCAAAACACAATACAGCTGAATCCCGCGGCAATGAAATTCATGGTGCACAAAAAAAAAAAATTGTTAGCACGGAACTCCGTTGGTCACGAAAATTTGATGTGAAATGCAAAGAGAATTTTCCAAGCAGCAGAAAATACTTTTAATGCCAAAAATCGGTATTCTTAGCTTGCTCGCGCTTCATGGCGAGTAACCCCGTCATGCGATGTTCCCATTCAGTCAGCAAACCCATTGCGGCGTCGTCATCACGGGTAGCAACAAAATTCCTGATGACATTGAAAGCGCCCATCACTTGTGAGACAGTTGCATCAGCAGGCGCATCCTGCAAGTCATCTTCGTCATTGAAAGAGTCCTCCTCATGCCAGGTGGCTTTGATGATCTGCTCATTATTCAAATCATTGTGAACTCGCACACGAGCGTCAGTGCCGATGTACTCGTCGAGCTCAAAGTTAGGCGACACGTTTCGCATTTTTTCCAATGTGACGCCTCTTCATCATCGTCTGAAACGTTAGTGCTCCCCCAGTAAGGTTTACTGGTTGAGCTTCGGCAAATCCAGCGTGCCTGAAGCAGTTCGCTATTATGGAACGCCCCAGTGTGCTCTAGGCAGCAGATATCATTTGCAGTGTACATATCCACGTTCGTATCTCGTCCAGTTTCTCAGTCGAAGAGCGGCCGCTCAATTAACCTCATGCGGTAAGCGCGCTTCAGGCTAAGGATCACCCCCTGGTAAAGAGTTTGTAGAACAGATGTGCAATCCGGAAAAAAAATACCTGAGCTCCATGTTAGCCAGCTTGACTTTATCGAAGTGGTGCGCTGAACGATTATCCAGAAGCAAACAAACTTTCCGGCCTTGCCGCTTCATATCACGGACGAATACCGCCACCCATACAATGAAAAAAGTGTGGGTCATCCATGACTTCTTGTTTGTGATGTACTGCACAGGTAGGTTATGGCTTCCTTTGAAACAGCGCTGCTTGGCACTTTTTCCGATAACTAATACAGTGAAAGCTCATTAATTCGAACCTCGATAATTCGAATTTTTGGATAATTCGAACTACACTACTTGGTCCAGCCAAGCTCCATAGAAATCTGCATAAAAAAAGCCCGTTAATTCGAACGCGAGTCCATTCCGCTATGAATAATTCAAACTGCGTGCCGCCGCGTCTGGGCGGCTTGGCGCACATCACGCGGCCAAAAAAAAAAAACATTAAAGAAACACTTCCGCGATAGAAAGGCATAATTAGAGGCTGCGCACGTCCGAAACGGGAACAGAAAATGGAACCAATGTAAAACCATGGAAGAGTGGGTAAAACTTAAATGGGGCCATGACCGGCGCGGCGGCCGGCGGCGTTGGAGGGAGGGGACGGCAGCCAGGGCAAGGTCAATGCATGGCCGCGGCGGCGGCTGCCTGCTCCCTCTTCTGCGCAACCTCAGTAGCTCACAGCTAAATACTCTTTAAGGGAAGGAAAGCGTAGCAGGGGGCGGCAGAAAGTTAGGTGGGCGGATGAGATTAAGAAGTTCGCAGGGGTCAAGTGGATGCAGCTAGCACAGAACCGGGTTAAGTGGAGAAATATGGGAGAGGCCTTCGCCCTGCAGTGAGTATATTATACTGATATTAGGCTGATGATGATGAGGATGATGATGATGATAATTTGTAAATGTGGGCAAATACTGCTGGCGCGGTCCCAACCAATGCCCATGAAAGGCTATGATCTCGGACGGGCACTAGGGTTAAACCTTTTTTTTTTTTTTTTTTTTTTTGCGACACCCATTCATTCTTTCTACCCATCAATCGTCAAAGGAAACACTCGAGTCAGCCGCGATCATGACGCTGGCTTTTAGCATTGTTCGCTTCAAAAGCCGCTTGCTGCTATCGCGCATTTCAATGATTGGAGTGGGAGTAGACCGTGCTCACCCCAGTCCATAGCATGATATACTCAAAAGGAGGCTTGCACAATTGGACAAGTGCTGGCACTTTGCCAAGTTCACTTCCCCCCTCTCCCCCCTACTGGAGCTAAAGTCAAAAGGTAAACACGCCGTTATCGCTGCGCAGCATCTTGGCACACAGCCAAGAAATGTGTTGTGGACCGTGACAGCGTGAAACTGAGGGACGCGCTAACGACTGACGCATTTTTTTTTCAGATTCGTAGGCACAAATTGGGGCTGGGTGGGTTCATTATGCGAGTGAGTTCGTTACGCAACTAAATATGGTACATTTACCGTAATACAAATGGTCCTTGTCAGTTTTTTTTTAGGCCATTCGATAATTTGAACTTTTTTCCCAGCTTTTACTGTAACGGATGCTAATCGGAGCCATCCATGTTCGTGCTGTATTTTGCCGCCGAGACAGTGCTGCCCCTTGAAGTCGAGCGTCCTGGCTGGCAACATCTTGTAAAACAACCCGGTCTCATAGGCGTTGTAGACATCTGCCACATTGCTCGCCTTATTATTTCAGCCACATTATAGGAAAATAATGTTAGGGCGAAGAGGTGCCACGTGGCTGCTGCTTCTGTTGCCATGTCAACAGGCAGATCGAGTGAAGCGGGAAAGCTACAGTGCAGCCTTTTGCGGGACTACAAGGGACGAAAGTTGGGGGTATGTTTGTTACGCTGGAGAAAAGGAAGTTTTGACGACTAAAGTTGGGGGTGCGTTCATTATGCAAGTAAATATGGCAGTGATTACGGAGTGAGCCATTTGCAGGCCGCACACTGCCATCAACATTTTGCTGTGTGCAAAGCACAGTAGCTGCTCGTGACATTAACGATCTGTGAGCTGTGTGCCATCGAGAACTACTGTGCAATCGCCTTTGAGTTTGATATATCCAAAATCGACTGCATTTGCTTGCACAAGTTGGTTTCCAAGGCAGCGTCGCTTTACGTAGCCTTGGCATTGCCGCACTTTTGCCTGTCCCCCGCGTCGCTACAGTGCTACCTTTGTTTACAAACATGACACTGTGATATTTGTGTACATAGCTTTTTACATTGTAGTAAATGAAAATTGTGTAGCATGAGAGCAATCACTGCAAAGCAACCGTAGAAATTGTGCACAGGCTGCTGCTTCATTCATTCTGCTATCCTCCGCAAGCTTCGTTTCCCCGCACATCACATCTTTTGCAAACATTGGAAACAGCATGAATACCAGCTCCTGCTGCCCTCATTTTTTGCCAGTGCATTCTTCGCTACTGCCTTTGTGGCTGCGACATGTTGCATGGGGCAGCATTCCATTTTACAACGTGTACATATGCAACGCGGCACTCATGGCCATCAGTAGATTTTGCTGCATACTGTTGAATTGCAGTTCTACAAAAGAATGACCAAGTAAACTAATTTGACGAGAGCAAGGTGCTATATCTTATGATCATTTGAAAACACCGTTCAGCTACGTTTAGCTGAAAGCTTGAATGAGCAGGAAATTTCGTAATTTCTGAATGTTCACAAGATTCAAATGCTCCAAATAGCAGAAGTGAGACAGGAATCTAATCAGTAATAATTCAAATACATCTCTTAATTAGAGGGTTGGCAGATGTTTGTTTTCTTGCACATCTTGGCAATGCACTTATTAATTGTGTATAAAGATCAAAAGCTCATATTTCAGTTATTTGGTTGGACCTGTAACCATCCATTTGTGGCATAATAGGTCACTTTGGCTGAGTGCCTTGGTTGGAAATCTGTGGCAGCTTGCTTTTGAGGAACACCTTCAGGAGTTCTGTAACACTTTACTCATGTGATGGTAGGTCATTTATTGTCAGTCATTCTATGTGGCATTGATATCTAGAGAGGCCCATGCGTAGGGACAAAACAAGAAACCAATTTGTATTCGAGGAAGGGAGGAGGGGATGGTGTGACCACTTTCCTACTTCGGTCTGTGGGCAGACTTGACAGTCAAGCTCATGATGCTTCTCACCATAGAAATATCTTGTTTGAATGCAGTAGAACGCTTTCCACTTTACCCGCGTCCCCTTCATGGCTTGCCTGTAAGTCGCACTAATAATAATCGACTTCACTGCACACATTTGTGACCGTCACTTCTCTCTCCCTGTCTCCTTTTGCTCTTGCAGGTTCCAAGGAGGTGGCACGTATAAAGTGTAAGTGCGCTGTCCTGTATAGAGTGTCTCTAAGCCAAGAGCACTGTTCTCTCACCATCACGCATGCACATTCATCATAGTGGCAGGTATGCTGATATTCTACATTGGGGGAACAAACTAAATGTAGTGTTAGTGGCAGGAAATGTATTGCGATCCATAGTTTAATTTGACCCCTGTTAATTCAAAAATCCGCACAATTTAAACTATAGGCACAGCTCTGGCCGAAGCCCATCTAAGTCTGTGGCATCGGACGCTCGTTAATTCAGACATGGAGAGGCTTGCTTCAATTATTTTGGATAGGAGGTCGCATTGGGGTATGACCCGCACAGCCAGCGATCACTAAAATAGGATTCCTCAAACCTGAATTGCAACAAACAGTGAGACATGTATATTTCGCTCACATTATGATAAAGACAATGACGATCAGCCCTCCCCTCCCTCCGCCCTTTTCTCAAGTAAAGCTCGGTCACATAGTTTCAGTCATGCTGTTCTAACGTCTACGCATATATCTCTCGCGTGTGTCCACATGCTGCCTCTGGTACACTGAAGCTGAGTGCCGGTCACTTGTAGTTTCACCGAGTTCACTGTTTGTTGAAGCTTTCTCAAAACATGGTGGCGCTAGTTTGTGCTACTGCATTGTGTGGCAAAAAGAGTGGTGGATGCACTGACAATTTTGGAATATTTTTTCAATATTCCTGACAGTGTGCTCAAAACAAAGCACCTGAAGAAACTGAGATAAACCATTGTTCTTACCTTGGTTTCATCTCCATCACAGACAACCAGACGCAAGTGTTCGTCAGATAAAATTACTGGGATGCAAATGGTTTTTGGCAATTCATTGAGGCCCATTCTATGTTTCAAACATTTTGTCTGCTGTCTTGGAGGCCGAATCAACAAGAGTTTACTGTGGTTAGGAGTAAATTGCACAGTTGTGCATGTAGCAACAAAATTTACTACAGGAATCTATCTTGGTCTGAATCTTGAGAGCGCATTGGGGACAGTTCTAGTTTTCAACAAACACCACAAATATTTTTTTTTTCGCTAAGCCATGCTCAGCAGTTCTAATCAAGACATTGCACCAGTACGATCAACACACTTTCAGTGTCAATGAAGTACCCGTACATTCTCTACTTCGTGTTCAAAAACGCATGCCAGAATGCAAAACTAGCATGCTTGGGGTGGTGCATGCTTGTACAGTAAAAGCTGGTTAATTCGAACTTCATGAGACCGGGAGAAATGTTAGAATTATCCGATGTTCGAACTATCAAATGGCCTCGAAAAAACTGACAAGAACCGCTTGCATTACGGTAAATTTACCGTATTTACTCGCGTAACGAACTGGCCCTCATAATGAACTCACCCACCCCCGATTGTTGCCCAAGAATTCAGAAAAAAAAAAGGCGTCGGTAGTTAGCGCATCCCTCCTTCGCGCATCGAGGCACCCTATTTCACGCCGTCCACAACTCATTTCTTTCTTGGCAGTGCGCCAAGATGCTGCACAGTGATAACATCGTGGTGTGTTTACCTTTTGAGGTTAGTTCTAGCAGAGGGGGAATCAAACTTGGCCGAATGCCAGCGCTTGTCCTGTTGCGCAAGCTTCGTCTTCAGTATGTTCCCTTTATCATGCCATGGGTGATTGGGGCTGGCATCATCTACTGCCACTCAATTATTGGAATGCGTGATACCAGCAGATGCCTGAAGCGAAGGATGCTAAAAGCTGGCTTCATGAACGCGACTGACCGTGGCTATTTTTGATCGCTGATGGAGGATAAAAAAATTTTTCCCATATAAGCCTTGGCGCGCGCCCGTCCGACGTAATAGCTTTTCATGAGCATTGGCTGGGACCATATCGACAGTGCTTATTAGTATTTCAGAAATAACAGGGCTCGAATTAATGAGCATTTAGTTGCGAGTTTCGGAGGTTGCGTGGAAGAGAGAACAGGCAGCCGTGGTAGTCATGGCGCCAATTAGGCTTTACCCACTCTGTCATGGTTTCACATTCTTCATTTTCTGTCCACGTTTTGGACGTGCGCAGCCTTTAACTATGCCGGTCTTTCACGGAGGTGTTTTTTTCTTTTTTTTTGCCCACGTGTTGTGTGCCAAGCTGTCCGGACGTGGCGGCACGTAGTTCGAATTATCCGTAGGGGAACCGACTCGCGTTCGAAATAACGGGCTTTTTTGTACACAGATCTCTATAGAGCTTGGCCGGACCAAGTAGTGCAGTTCAAATTATCCTAAAGTTCGAATTAACGAGCTTTCACTGTATTATCATCAGTTCACTAGGTCTATTATGTGAAGGCTGTGGATAGCGGAAAAACTGTGCCATTGCCTCATCATTCTCTCACTGCTCTGCTACAAGGCGTCAGCATAAGGGGCATGCACTCTTTTTTTCTCTGTGAGTTCATTTACCGCTTTCTGTAGCAAGCGGAGGTTGTTGCATTGCTTTTCTGTCTTTCTCTTTAATTTTTATTTGCAAGTTTCCATTTTTACTTTGTCTGGGCCACATCCTTTTCTGGGGTATGAGCCTGGCATCACCTCCTCACCAGGGCAGTCACTCTAACCAGAATGGCCAGTAGATGCAGAGGACGAGAGCGAATTGATCAACAACTGGAAGAGGGAATGGCACTGGGTTCAGTGTTTAGGGGTGTTCCACCAAAAGATAGCGATCCTGACCCCACACAGTCGCACTCCGTCATTACAACATTGGACATCATATTGCATAGTAGACTCCGGCAGGTTGCTGGTTGTGCAGGGTAACGATTAGAATTTTTTATGCCACTTTGTATTAACACCCACTGCAGTGGCTTTGTGGCTCAGTGTTTCACTGCTGGTCCCAAGGTCATGCATAGGCTTGATCCTAGCTACAGTGGTCCTATCGATGCATACACCCCAGAGGGTCTGGATTAATTGGGAGCCTTCCATTATCGTCTCCGTCATGGTACATATTTTGTTTGGAATGTTACCTGTGTAATGTTCAATTAACTTGCCGTGTTTGTGACCTGTTGCAAGGTGTTTCAGTTCTGACACAGGGCACTAGCGTCATGATGCCCGGTCTCTTTTTCCTACAATAGTAGTGCTCGTTCAGAAGTGGGGGAAAAAAATGCTTCTGCTGGGAAAGCAGAAGTACCTCTGGCGACCTTTACTTCTCTTTGCCAGATCTTTTCTCCCTTCCAAGGATAAATGGTATTGCGTTTCTTTCTTCACCTTAAACGGAATTGTATGTTACCACTTGACATTACCAATGTGCATGGATAACGTCAACTCAACACTAAAAGCTGACCTACCATGTGCAGCATGAGTGCAGACATGTCGTGCTGTGGAGGGCTGTCAGCAAGGCCGCAGCGGTTGGTGGAAGTGAGATGCCAACTGCTTATGCACTTGCCTTGCTCATCCCATATGTGCTGCTTTTGTTGTGTTCTCCACAGGGGACAATGAGGAGAGCTACAAGCTCCTGGACAGCATCATGGAGGCAGACGCGTCGGAAAAGCTTGCCGAATGCGTGTCGGACGAGATGATGGCCGCTGGTAGGTAGCCCTGCAGTTTTCGTGTGTGCAACTGTCCTCATCCACCGGTCTTGACTGGAAAGGAGGGAAATTGCATCATCACCCAATTTAATCTAATAACATTAGTGACGAAAGTCATGATGAAGCACTACATAATGCCTTCCTGGGTATGGCGTACCGACTGTTGGACTCAGCGGTACCTGGTAAATGGTCCGAATAATCGAATAGTCTGAAAGGTCAGTTAAATTTTAAAAAAAATCACTTTTCTGTGAAAAATTGGCTTTACAAATTGCAAACTTCACCATTCCCAATGTTTCATTTATAGGTAGGTAATGGGGAGTTAAAGCATAGCATGATCTGCTACTGCGATCAGCTTCCGCGCGCCGGCCATGTGCATGCGCTCGGACTTGTGCCAATGCGGCAGGAGTGCGGGCCACCAGGAACCATGCAGCTCATTCAAGGTGGTCACCACATGCGCAGAAGTAGATCATACTAACTTGTAACCACTATAACACTCCAATTAGAATATCTCGGCCAGTCATGCTTTCTTCATGTCCAAGCCACTTTACGACGTTTTGTGATGCAGCTGCAGGTCATGCTCGTGTTGTGAACAAATGCATGTGTCGCAAAAAGCAATAACAGTCAGTTTCCATGGTTAATGACAGTAGAAAATACCATGAGGTAGAACTCATGGTGAAAAAAGTGCGGAACGAGAGCCTCTATGAATGCACCGACTCCCACCACCCCCCCACCCCCCATCCCGTTGTTTCCCCACGGGCAGCGTCGGAGCGAGGTGCAGTGGACGGTGCGCTCATTTTCTATTTTCATTTGGATTGTGCGCTTTCTGTAGACCGCGGTGACATGGCTGAGCGGTCGAGCATTCGCTTATTGTCACTGCCTCAAATGACAATGATGAACAAAGAGCCAAGCTAGTCCTTCCGAATGACTCTGCTTTGCCTAGCTTTCACGGCTGCTCAAAACCGGTTGTTTGTGACAGTGATACCCGCTGGAGTATAAGTCATGCCGAAAGAATGAGCCTTTGAAAAAACGATTGCCACAGTATTCCTGGCGTCAAATTTGGTCCGGCTTATCTAATTTTTGTACGCTGTAGGATCCCAAATATCGGTCGTGAAAATGTATACATTCCTATGGACCGCATGATGGTTCCTGAATGAAGTCTGAAATATTGCACAAGTCCGTATTACTAGAGTGCAAAAAATCAGTCGGCTACTGTACTTCTTGACTTGCTTGCAGTAGACTGTAGCACGCCCAGACGATGCCCAAAGAGGTTGTCCATGCTTCTATGATATCAGCTGCGTGATTTCTATCGCTGATCAAGCCACTCTGCCTTCATGCAGGCTACTAGTAGAGGTTTGAAGTGCTGAGGTACACGTTTATGACACCCTCTCCAGTAATTTCAAAGGTTTTCATACCATTTTTGAACGTTAGCAGCTTTAGCTTGTGGCTACCATAACAGTGCATGGTCACATACCTCTTTTCAATGGGTTGTCGGTCACAATTGTCTGGAGTGTCAGTGAAGTCTGAACCTTGAAAGAAAATAAAGCACAAAACAAGCAAGCATAGCTGGCCAAGCTCAAGAACTGATGCCATACTGTTGGCTTCTGCACTGACTCTGCTAGTTGCAAGAGGCAACAGGCATGGCCAGTCATGTGGCAAGAGTTTGAAACTTGTTTTTTGTAGGTTTTCTTCCACGTGTAGAACCGACCTGAGGTACTAGCTGCAGAGATGAAAAAAAAGTATTCCTCTGAGTAAAAGACAGTACTGCTTCGTCATAGCAGTGCAGAAGGAAATCTGGGTTAAAAACCATTGTTCTCGACGGAAACATAGCGAAAAGACCGGACGTGTCCCATATTTTCGCTGTGTTTCTGTTGAGCATGCCTGACCCACTGGCCCCACAGTATGCTTTGGTAAAAAAATATATATATATATATTTCTCTGCTATTTCAAACACCAATGTGGTTGACAAAGCAACTTTGTGTGGAGTGCTTGCTGGCCGATTTCTGCAAGGAGACTTCAAGACAACATTGAAAAACCAGTCATTTCAGATACTGTTTTGGATAAGTTTTGGAGAACCGATTTTATTCCACCACTTTTGTGATTTGAAAGCTTGCGTTCCCTCTCAATTGAGAATGGGCCTAGAGTCGGATGTAAAAACAAGTGCATCATAATTCGCACAATACAATTTCTCCATCCTACATAACACTACAATGAATATATGCTATTCCACAAGTGACAGGAAGCTGATATTGGTACTAACATATGTGTAACGCTTACATACATAGCAGAACAAGAACATAAAATGTGGCATTGTAGCCACCGTGTAAAAAAAAGCACCAAGAAAAAACACAACAGATGTCTCTGCTCCTATACGAGAGCCTTGTTCACAATCTCTTCACAGACTGAACAAACTGTGAACAAGGCTCCCATATGAGAGCCGAAGCGTCTGCTGTGTTTTTCCTTCATGCTTTTTTTTTTTTTGGTCGGCAGCAATGTTTTGTTTCACAATTCACCGCGCCTAGGCGAGCTTTCGTCCTTGATTTCCTTTCAGCACAAGAACACTGGAAATCGTAGTTCATCAATGCTGCAGTGTAAAAAGCAATGCTCTGCACACAAAGGGCAGTACAGTGCAACCAGTGAACCTAGCTTAAAATGTTCTAAGAATTAAACCCCACCTAGTGTCACAACATTAAAGTAGTAAAGAGAAGAGTGAAATCATGGTGCTTTAGGCATCTGGCTCTTAGAAGAATGCAGTTATAGGTACCGCGTTCTGTGTTCTGCAGACCCGACGGGGCAGCAGCTGCAGGCCAGCATGGAGAGTGCGGCACGCAGTCTCCTCGAAGACATCAAGGCTGGTTCTGAGGCGCCACCCCAATGACTTTAGGCCACACAGGTAACCTCTGTGTTGATCAGACGCATCTTCGGATTTTGTTTCTGCATCTTATGTTGCACATGCTGCTGTGTGTCCTGGAAAGTTATTGATGCAATCTCGTTATTGTCGTGACGCTGGGGCTACGTCGACCCGGCCTTCACTTGGTAGCGTGCAGAGACTCGGGGTTGAAGTAGGATTGAATCTTCGAAGTTGGTGAAATATGTACAAGCAGGTTTAATGGCACTTTGAGAAACTTATTTACAAGATTATTTACACGAAAAAGAAGGGTACATCAGCAAAATGGCAAGCGTTAAGAGTTCATAGCGAGAAGCGACTGGATGAGCCGTTTACCCAGGGCCCAGAGCGACATTTCGTGCTCTGCAGCGTCCTTAAAACCCCCTATGTCCAGCCCCTCTCTGAAGATGCTGACCAACCAAATCCAGGGCACGCCCCTCAGGTATCGGCATCCAATCGAACACATCACTGCACTGATGGTCTGAAGCACTGACTGGTCCGGCATTCATTCGTTGGGCGTGATCACTTGTTGGCGGGAAAAGCTTGGGAACGGCGAGGAGAGGAGGTACATTTCTATTCTTCAGCAAAGAAACCACAGGCTGGTTCTGGGGGTTTTACTTCTCAGAAACCCGAGTGCACGTGGCGCCGCATAGGGCTCCCAACATGGTCCCTTTTCGACAATTGCAAATCTTTCCTGCATTCCCGGGAAATCACTTAATGGCCGTATGAGTCATGCTCTTCTCTTGTCCTGCACGTCAGCGGACATGTCACTCTGTCGTCTCCTTTGGATAGGAGGCATTCATCACTGGAGGATAGCACTTCTCGACTGGAAGGGTGAACAAAAGAAAGCACTTCCTGCTATTTCCCGCAGGGGGACGTTTCTTTGTGTTTTTCCAGACGTTCTCTTGACAGGGCCAATTTGGCATTTGCAGGTTGTCCACAAAGCAAAACATGCTTACAAAACAGGATTCCTGGAAACAGGCTCACTTAGAGCCAATGGACCATCACCACATATTCACAAAACTTTTCCATGCCCACAGGCGAACAATAGAGCGCGCAAATGCGGATGCTTGGTCGTAACAGCCTCCTCCCCCGCCAGAAGAGACTCGGAGGGCAGCAGCCGCAGCTGCTGCATGAAGAGACGACTTAATGGCCTGCACGTGAACGCTTGAAGCTCGCTGTTGCTTGTCGCGTTGTCTTGATTGTTGTAGGCCAAATTGCTTGAGCTATCTGAAACTCAACCACATGTCGAAGCAAGCACTCGGCTCCCGTCTGAAGAGACCAGGTCAAAAGAAAACTGCCATTGTTGTTCGAGAAAAGCCCACTCTCAAGACGTTCAGGACCCACGTATGCCTCGAAAACCAAACGTGCTGCTTTACATAGTCATCTATATTCAAGCGCACAAAAAAAAAAAACTGATTATCAATTTGGATACATGGTGAGGAACATCTCGGACCGCTTAGAAAGAGCGGCTAAGCGCGTCCGCATTCCCATTTAACTTCCCCTTTTTGTATCTTATTTCAAAATTGTACTGCTGTAAAATCAAGCTCCACCTAAGAAGGCGACTGTTCTTCGATGTCGCAGTTTGCAGCCAAGCCAGGGGACAATGGTCCGTCTCTACGGTGAATTTGGCCCCTCCAAGATAGCACTGCAATTTTTGAATGGCCCATACAATGCAAGCGCATTCCTTCTCTGACGCGCAATAAGCCCTCTCTCTAGAACTCAGTTTTCTGCTCAAGTAGAGCACGGGGTGCTCATTACCGTCGTCATCTCTCTGGCAGAGAACAGCACCTAACCCTCGATCACTGGCATCACACTGGACCGTGAATTCTCGGCCATAGTCTGGAGCTCGCAATACCGGACGGCTAATCAGCACAGCCTTCAGGTTTACGAAGGAGGCTTCCTTTTGTTCGTCCCAGACTACATTTGTCGGTTCTGTCTTGCGGAGAGCGTCGGTCAGAGGGCTAGCCAAAGCTGAATAGTTAGGGATGTAGTGATTGTAGTACCCAGTCAGACCCAGGAATGCTCGAATTTCCGTCTTCGTGCTCGGCCGCGGGTAGTCTGCTACCGCAGAAATCTTAATCTCGCTGGGTTTCCTGAAACCTTGACCTACATTGTGACCCAAGTAGTCCACGGTCGCCCTTGCCAGGCAACATTTCTCGGCCTTTACGGTTAGTCCAGCTTGACGCAAAAGGCTCAGTACAGCTCTTAGATGTACCATATGGTCCGCCCATGAGTCGGAAAAAACCGCAATGTCGTCTAAATAAGGCACCGCGAATGTTTCACACCCCTTTAAAACCCTATCCATGAGTCGGGGAAAACAAAATGGAGCATTTTTGAGCCCGAAACTCATCATTGTTGGCTGGTAGCTGCCCGTCGGAGTGACGAAAGCCGCGTATCTGCTGGCGCGTTCAGTGAGCGGTACTTGCCAGTATCCTCGAGTAAGGTCCAGCGTAGTCACATATGCCGCTCTACTGACCTGTTCTACTCTCTCCTCAATATTCGGAATAGGATACACTTGATCCCTGGTGAGAGAATTTAGCTTTCGGTAGTCTACCACAGGCCTAGGGTCTTTACCTGGAGCTTCTACTAAGATCATAGGCGAAGCATAATCGCTTTCCGAGGGTTTTATTACTCCCAATTCCAGCATGCGAGTTACTTCCCTATCCAGAATTTCTCTTTGCCTTGGAGAAAATCGGTAGCACCTTGATCGCACTGGCACGTCTGAAGTCAGCTCAATATCGTGCTCAGTCAAATCAGTTCTGCCTGGCCTGTCCACGAAGCAGGCCTCAAACTCTGTTATTATCTCGCCCAGATCGGACAGCTGGGATTTCTTTAGTTCTCCTCTCTGCTCCGTCTTTTTGAGAAGCTCCTGAGCGTTGCTTCCTTTTCCGCTGAGGCAAATCAAGTTGTCCCCCATCTCCTCGGGAAGGTTTAACGTTAGATTTACCACGGCTTCCCTCTGCACATAAGGCTTCATAAGATTGCAATGATAAATGCGCACTTCTTTACGCCTACCGGGAATTTTCACTGCGTAGTTAGTGTTAGAAAGCTTTGCAACGACTTCAGCCGGTCCTTCCCACTGTACTTCGAGCTTATTCTGCCTTGAACTTCTCAGCAACATCACCTGGTCCCCGATACAAAACGTCCTTTGACGGGCTGACTTATCATAGTACACCTTGGAACGAGCCTGGGCTGACTTCATGCTGGCCTCAACGAGTTCCTTAGTGTTATGTAAGCGATTCAAGAGGTTCAGAATGAATTCTACTACTGTTGGGTCTTCTCCGCGCCCCTCCCAGGCTTCGCGCACCATTCGCAAAGGTGAGCGCAGTGACCTTCCGTACACCAACTCGGCTGGGCTAAATCCAGTGGATTCGTGCGGCACTGACCGCAAAGCGAAAAGCGCTGCAGGCAGGCAGGTATCCCATTCGCGCTTGTTTTCATAGCACAGTCCCCTCAGGACTCGTTTGAGAACAGAGTGCCATCTTTCTACGCTGTTGCTCTGCGGATGATGGATCGAGCTATGCACTACCTTAATGCCGCATCGCTCGAGAAATGAGGTGGTGAGGACACTCGTGAAAACGCTACCCTGATCACTTTGTACCTCGGAAGGGAATCCAACTCGTGCAAACACTGACAGCAGCGAATCCACTACACTCTCGGACGTCACCTCGCGCAGCGGAACAGCCTCTGGAAACTTTGTGGCTGGGCATAACATAGTGAGGATATAACGGTACCCTGACTCGGTCACAGGAAGTGGCCCAACTATATCTATTACTAACCGGTGAAACGGCTCGGTAATGATTGGTACTAACACCATCGGAGCTTTCCACTTATCTTGCGCCTTTCCAACCCGCTGGCACGTGTCGCATGACCGTACAAAATTTTCCGTGTCCTTAAAACATCCAGGCCAATAGTATTCTTGCAACAGCCTCTGCTTTGTTTTCTTTATTCCAAGGTGACATGACCACGAGCTGCCATGGGAAAGTCGCAGTAAGTCTCCGCGGTACTTTTGGGGAACGACTAATTGGTCCCGCTCTACTCCGCGCTTATCCTTGAATAAGCGATACAGCACTCCCTTTCTCATCTCGAAAGAAATATTGTTTGCTGTCTTAGTGGCGCGGTGGCGCTCCCTTATCTCCTGTATATTGGGATCATTGGCTTGCTCTATAGCTAAGTCCTCTCGGGTTCCACTTAAAAGTCTCGTGAGATTACTAGACACTGGCGGCAAGAGGTTACTCTCAAGAACGTCCTCATTCCGCGTCTCATCAAGCTCACTTTCAAGTTGACTTATCTGAGATGCCTCGCTCTCAAAGTTTTCTGACCTGCTATCTTCCGCATTTACCATTGTTTTAACTGCCGTTTCCTCCGCTGTGGATTTTTCTGGAATGAGCAGTGTAGCTAGTTCTCGCGCCTTTGAACGTGTTAAGGCTTGCACAACTCTGTCTCCGAAAAGGATGCCCCTCTTTCGCAGCAGCATGTCCGATTTGTTGGAGAACAAATACGGATAGCACTTAGGAAGCTTTCCTGAAACGGCAGCCTCGGTTGTTAATTCGCCGAAAGGGCCCTCGATGACCACGTTCGCGATCGGCAAGCACACACTCTGTTCCTCAACTACCTGTCGGATCCATGCACACTGTCCTGTATAGTCGGAAGGCGATACATACGCCGGATGGACAACATCCATCGTTGCGGCCGAATCGCGCAGTACCTTGCAAGGCTTCCCGTTGACTACTAGGTCATGCAGGTAGGGTTCTAAAAGCTGCATATTTTCATCGCAGTCCCTGACATACGAGAAAGCAATCTTTTCTTTCCGGCAGTTGACGGCAATGTGACCCTGCTCATTACACCTAAAGCATGTGAGCGGCTTCCTAGCCTCAAGCTTATTCTTTGTGTTCTGCACGTTGGTCACTTCCCCACTTTTCTCACTGCCGTCCTTTCTAGGGAATTTGCCTGAAGAAACCTTCATTTCTTCGTTTCCAACTCTAGCAAAGTGCCTTTCCTGACGGTTTTTCATACTGAACTTGGGATTGCGGGGCCTATCCACTGCTGGGTTGCTGAATTGTCGGCGCGAAGCATACTCCTCAATAAGTTCGGCAGCTTCAGTTGCCGACTTAATTTCGCCTCGGTCCTGTAACCAATTTCTTTCTTTTTCTGGGAGGCAGTTATAAAACTGCTCCAAAAGAATTTGCTCGACTACAGCGTCCCTATCACTGTAGGAATCTGTGCTCTTTAGCCACTCGCCCAAATTAACTCTTAAATTGTACAGGAATTCAGGGTAACTCTCGTCCCTGGACTTAGTAGCTTTCCGAAAACGTTGTCTGAACGCCTCGGCGCTAAGCCTATACTTTCTCAGAAGGCAAGCTTTGACCTTCTCGTAGTTGTCCGCGTCCTCCTTGCTTAGCCGCGCGACAACCTCCGCTGCCTCGCAGGGCAGAACCGTCAATAATCTCTGAGACCAAGTGTCTCGCTGGAAGGACAGTTTTTCGCAGGTTCGCTCAAAGTTAGCCAGATACAGACCGATATCCCCTGATATCACATATGGCTGCATGTACTTTGACATCTTGAAATCTGCCTCCTTGTTGAGAAGAGGTACCGCTAGCTGGGGACAATTGCCCGACCTCTTGCTCAACTCTAGTTCTAATTTCCGGAGCTCAATTTCTTGGTCCAGCTTTTTTGCTTCTCTTTCACGCTTCTTTTCCTCTTTTTCCCACTCACGTTCGCGCTCCCTTTCCTCTTTTTCCCTCTCAAGTTCACGCTCACGCCTCTTTTCCTCTTTTTCCCGCTCTTTCTGCTCTTTTTCCCGCTCCTTCTGCTGTCTGAGCTGTTCCTTTTTTTGACCGATGAGGTTCCATGCTTCACTGAGCTCCTCATCATCGGCTCCCAAATCTGTGATTGCCTTTATAATCAAAGGTTTTCGTGCCAAACCACTTGTATCAATTCCCAATTCCTCACACAATTGCAACAGTTCCGGTTTCTGCAGCTTTTGTAGGTCCATGATCGCTCCGAGTGTCGGCTACTTCCAAAACAACAGTGCAAACTACCAAACCTAAAGGCGTTTCCACACTCTCTTTACCAGTTCTAAAATCTAACCCTGTTCTAGAACCTGGTCCACATCAGAAGAAAAGCCAAGCACTCACCCACACATGCGATCGATGTTCCGAGCTGCCCTCTTGTTGGCCGATTGTTGCTCCTGCTTGTTGCTTGAGATGCCACCTCCGATCACAAGGTGTTGTGGCTTGTAGCTTCAGATCCACCTCCAATCACCAGATGTTGTGGCTTGTAGATTCAGATCCCACCGCTGGTCACCAGTCGTTGTGCTTGTAGCTTCAGATCCCACCGCTGATCACCAGTTGTCGTGACGCTGGGGCTACGTCGACCCGGCCTTCACTTGGTAGCGTGCAGAGACTCGGGGTTGAAGTAGGATTGAATCTTCGAAGTTGGTGAAATATGTACAAGCAGGTTTAATGGCACTTTGAGAAACTTATTTACAAGATTATTTACACGAAAAAGAAGGGTACATCAGCAAAATGGCAAGCGTTAAGAGTTCATAGCGAGAAGCGACTGGATGAGCCGTTTACCCAGGGCCCAGAGCGACATTTCGTGCTCTGCAGCGTCCTTAAAACCCCCTATGTCCAGCCCCTCTCTGAAGATGCTGACCAACCAAATCCAGGGCACGCCCCTCAGGTATCGGCATCCAATCGAACACATCACTGCACTGATGGTCTGAAGCACTGACTGGTCCGGCATTCATTCGTTGGGCGTGATCACTTGTTGGCGGGAAAAGCTTGGGAACGGCGAGGAGAGGAGGTACATTTCTATTCTTCAGCAAAGAAACCACAGGCTGGTTCTGGGGGTTTTACTTCTCAGAAACCCGAGTGCACGTGGCGCCGCATAGGGCTCCCAACATGGTCCCTTTTCGACAATTGCAAATCTTTCCTGCATTCCCGGGAAATCACTTAATGGCCGTATGAGTCATGCTCTTCTCTTGTCCTGCACGTCAGCGGACATGTCACTCTGTCGTCTCCTTTGGATAGGAGGCATTCATCACTGGAGGATAGCACTTCTCGACTGGAAGGGTGAACAAAAGAAAGCACTTCCTGCTATTTCCCGCAGGGGGACGTTTCTTTGTGTTTTTCCAGACGTTCTCTTGACAGGGCCAATTTGGCATTTGCAGGTTGTCCACAAAGCAAAACATGCTTACAAAACAGGATTCCTGGAAACAGGCTCACTTAGAGCCAATGGACCATCACCACATATTCACAAAACTTTTCCATGCCCACAGGCGAACAATAGAGCGCGCAAATGCGGATGCTTGGTCGTAACATTATTTTCCAGTTCTTTTTTTAGTTGTTTGATCACAGGGCACTTCCCTCTGTAACTGCACACAAGGGCCCCAAATAAACTTCAGCTACATTTAACTCATAAACACCACGTATCGAGAGTCCAAGTTCAGCAGTGTGCATGGAGCGATATATACATGTGTAAAAGCTTTTCGTACCGTAATGAGAGCATTTTGGAACGGCAAATAAGTGATGAAAGACAAAAGGCGTTTCAAAATTAACTAGATGCATGGAGTGGTGCTAGGATATGGGAATTAAAAACTGCTGAATTACATTACTCTGCACCTCATTTATTGATTTGTCCATTTTTTCAGCATGAGGTATTTAGCTTGAAGTTGTGTGGTCATGGGGAAAGGGATAGATGACTCTGTTGCATTGTGCACTCATTTCTTCTTTCTTTATTTATTTTTATTTAGCCCTTTAACCACCAATTTATTTTCAGAAAAACGTACCAAAATCATCAATTTTTTTTAAGTGACCATAATTTTCTCTATGTAATTATGGTTCTGAAAAAATATTACTTCGATAGTTTGTGTTTAAAATTAACACTAAAAATTGAAAAAAGAGCTGTTCTAGAGGGTGGCTTTCCCACAGTAATAAGTAGAATGCACTGAAATACGGCTCATTTATTTCATAATCACCGTTTTTCTTAAGTGCCCATAATATTTTCCATGTAATTATGGTTCCGAAAATATCATACTTCAATGGTTTGTGGTTAAAATTGACACTTGAAGTTTAAAAAAAAAAAAATCTGTTCACGAGGGTGGCTTTCCCACAGTGCATGCATATTGGGAAATGGCTCTTTTGAGCCTTCAATTAGGCGCAAAATGCGTTTTTTATGGTCGACTAACCCCCTCTAGTGTTCAAAATCGTAACCAATGCAATTGACGGCAGTAACTCGTCTTTCGAGAATGCAGCACCGCAATATCGGGCCGAACGAGTGTAACTCGTCATTGGTGATTTTGGAACGATCTGCCATGACGAGTACAGCTCGGGTTTGGCGGTTAAAGGGTGAATGAAAACTTTCCAAAGGACGGGAAACAGTGCAAAATGTGAAGCTGTGATATCTATGCATAGTTTAATTGCAGAGTATTCATCGCAGCTCTCTACAATATATTCAGAGTAAACATAGCTTTGCACATATTTTAGCATAATTTCTAAATAGCACTGGGTGGGAAAATAAGTTAAAAAGTGGATAGCCTTGAAGCTTGGGTATTACCAAGGTTTTGAATTAACTGTTGATGATGTTTGATTTTCTCGGACACTTAGCAAGGATTGCTAATGTCACAGGTCAGTTAGTAGTTCTAAGGGGGGGCGGGGTCTCATTCCGCTGTTGCCTGGTCAGCAGCTAGTCGGTTTTCTGTTAATCTCAGTAATTTATTAATCTGCATTTACTTTCTCCGTTCTTTCAAAATGAACATGTTTTTGTGTGCTTGCATAATGCATAGCCAGACAGAACAGTGAACTGCCGTTTGATACACAATTCTGTGGCACTGTTGGGTTGCCCAGCACAAAAATAAGCAAACTTGAGTAGCAGCGGTTTGTGAAGCGCAGTAGCTGCACGTTACCACATTTCATCTAGGTGTGAAACAGCCTGTACATCCAGCATACAGGTTTGCCATGCAGTGGCACTTCTTACATTGAAACATACCATGTTTTCCTGTGTTTAGGACTCGCCTTTTCTTTAAGATGCACCCCTCATATTTAGAGACTTTCAGCGAAAAAATATACGCATATGACATGCCTTTGTATAGGATGCGCTTCAATTTACCAATGACTCAACTACACAATGTCTGCGTGACCATACCGAAATGCTCTGTGCCTGTGAGCACTCCCCTTGTGTGGCACATGATGACGGAAGAGGCAACAATCACGCTCAAAAATACTCTCGCACAGGCAGAGTAATGCAGTTTTCATTCACTGTCTACAAAGGGTTCATCTTCCAACAGTCGTGAAGAAGTTTGCCGATTTCCGGTGGCAGCACAGCTGAGTACTTTTTGCAGAGTCGCTGCTCTGATATTTGTCTTGCTTGAGTGTTGAGCGGAGTGCACAGAGTAATTAGAAAACATATATGCCACCAAAAACAGGTAAAAATGGCAGCTGAAAAGCGAGTCAGTTTGTCTTGGCAGTGTGGGTGCTCTAAGAGCGCAAATATCACCATCTTGTGGCATGTCATGTTACTAATGTTTGGGGACTGTGAGACGACCACAGGTTTCAAAGTCGCGGAAGTCATTACTGTTGCACTTTCGCCATAAATTTCATCTTGAAGCATTGCGCAAAGCAGTAAAAGAATGGATTTAAGATTCACCATTGCATAAAATGTATGGGAAAAAGTTTTGTAGAAAGAACGTGTCTCAGACACTGGAAAATACCGTACTCCTTATTTTGGCATAAAAAGTGACTTTTCCTTTTTGCATTTTTCTTTCTTGCAGCAGGGTCTCATTGATTCATGCTTCGCACTGGTGCCATGACCACTTCGCTTCATCAGCAACGTTGTGTGAACGTTTTTCGTCCTGTGTGGCGGTTGGAGATGTGTCACGGGTGTGAGGATGGGAACGATTGCAATGTGATGGGACTAGTTTATGCTCAGCTTTCACAGCTCACCAACGTGACCCATTCCAGAGAAGAGAACCACAAGAGGGCGAATGCCCCAAGCATCATCGAGTGGACTCAGAATCGAGCATTCGTTATTAGTTTTTCTTTTTGTCCTTCCAATTTCGTTCACTGAAGTCCACTCACTGCATTGACTGCTGCATTGTTTTCCCAGACTTGAAATGTTTCTATCTCAATTTCTGTTCCGGAATGTTGCAGTGGCGTATTGAGTGCACTTATCAGGTGTAAAGATCTGCTTTTTTTTTAAACCTTGCAATACCCTTCCGAGTGCCAGTGGTGTCGTACATCATCGGTGTCATCATGACATTCTCGGTATGACTCTCGGATCCGTCTGCGGAGTGCAGCGACCGTAGCTGACGTCAAGTGTTGTGTTGTGTAACTTGAGTGACGTGCGACTTTTGCTGCGGCAATGCGTACCACTTTTTGCAGAGCACAGATAGGCGTGCGGGTGTCATCACCGTTGTGTGCCATTGTTGTGGAGAGTGGCATGCCTAACTTTACGCGAACTTGTACCTTTGCAAGGGCCAGTTTGGGCCAGTGTGTGCAGCAGTAAGGAAAAAAAACAAGCTCAACTCTGCTTTTCAGACGAAAAAGTCACCATTCCTGCAGCCACCATTGTGTGTGTAGACCCACTGTTGCTTGTGCTTGCTGTTTACTTTATTTGGTGTGCCCACAACGACAGTCTCTGCAGTTGTGTGTCAAAATTTGCTCATAGTCCTATCTCTGAGTGCATGTTCATGTTTCAGTTACATTAGCATTATGTTGTGCGAAGGTGTAAGGAGTATAGACACCTAGTTTTTGGGTTCGCATTTTATCTTCTGTAATGATGCGTAGGGTATTACCGTACACAGATCACCACGTGATATCCGCCTACAACCCTGAATAGTTTAGTAAAACCTCGTTAATTCAGATCTCACGGGAGTAAAAAAATTGTCCGAATTATCCGAATGCCGAATTATCAAATGAACAACAAAAACAGCACAAAAAAAAAGCTTTTATTCCTCACCTCTACTTCGTGAAGAAGTCTGTTATTGCAGTTTGTTTCTTCGCCGAAAACTGGGCGGCAAGAACAACTTTTCGAACATGTGCCAAACCCTCCAACGCAAGCGTGTTATGCGGGGCATCGAGGCAAAATTCTTCCAATACAGCGAGAGCGTCCGCAGCTTCTTTGGTCGTACGCCGTGCCGAAAGTTCTTCGCGGAGGTCGTCTTGGTCATCATCGGACACCTCGCCAGTAGCACCGAGGGCATCAGCGATGATCTCTGCATCACTCAACTGACCGGCTATAATAACCCCGTCATCGATGCCGATGTAGTCGCTGAGGTGTACTTCAGCAGGAAGCAAAGCAACGAGTGCCGTATCGTCATCATCGTCAGGCGCGGCAGCCTCCAGGCTTTCAGGCGGCTCCGGTTGCCCAAATTTGCAGTGTCTGAAGCAGTTGGCTATTACAGCTGCCGGCATGTTTGACCTTACGTTTGCCAAAATGTGGATTGCGCTCAGAAGCGTTACAGTGTAAGCCTGTTTTCGCTCCATGCAGAGCAGCATACATTCCAAAACTTGTTTCCGGTATTTTTTTTTCACGTACTGTATGATCCCTTGATCCATCGGCTGTAGCGCGGCGGTCGTATTCGGCGGCAGAAATACAAGTTTTATCGCTTGAAGCTCAGAAACGCTGCAGTGCGCAGAGCAGTTGTCCACCACTAGCAGCACCTTCCGTTTCTTGGCGCTGAACCGACGGTCGAGCTCTAGTAGCCACGAACGAAATATCTCGGAAGTCATCCATGCCTTCCTGTTCGCGTGGTAGTCGACTGGCAGGTGCTTGATGTTATAACAACATCTTGGTTTGAGCTCCTTACCGATGACGAGAAGAGGAAGGCGCTCTGTGCCCGTCATGTTGGCCGCTAAAAGCACGGTAACACGTTCTTTACTTCTCTTCCTGTCGGTGCAAGGGTCCCCCTTAAACGTAATGGTCTTATCTGGCAGCGCCTTAAAAAAGAGCGCTGTCTCGTCCGCGTTGAACACATCGTTGGGGTTATAAGCTGCGATATGTTCTTGGAGGTCGACGCTCTGCCAGCCCTTGATGACTTCTTCGTCGACCGCACCTCTCTCCCCGCACACAGCCTTGAACACAAGGCCATGCCTTTCCTTAAACCGTGCAAGCCAGCCCTCCGATGCTTTGAAAGAACCGATATTCATGCGGAGGGCATAGGTTTCTGCCTGCGCGCAGATTAACGGCCCACTTAATGGGAGCCTCGCGTCCCGTGCGGTGCCAATCCACCGCAACAATGCATCTTCCAACTGAGGGTGGGCGGCGGTTCGCATACGTTTGCGAGCCGAATGGAACTTTTCGTTCTGAAACGCTTCCATGATCTGCGCCTCATTTTTCACATACGTTCCTAGTGTGCTTCGCTTTACGTCGAATCGACGCATCACCTCTTCACGGGAGGTGCCTTCTTTCAGTGCCTTCAGGATTTCCACCTTTTGCCCCAAGTCTTTGGCCACATACTTAGCCCGCTTAGCAGGAGTCCCCATCACGGCAAAGCGAAACACCACAAACGCGCGCGCGCACACACACACACGTGCACCGCCCCAACCAAAACACGCACAGAAAATCACAAAATGGCTGCCTTGAGCAAGCACGCACACGGAGGGAAGAATGCGAGAGCGAGGGTCGTCTCGTGCTCGAGCATGCGCCGCATGTGCTCGAGAGAACTGATGGCAGTAGCGATGCGTGCTCTGAAAATGCTACCGTTGGTACATTTTCGGTTTCGGAATAGAGTAGTTTCCGGCCAGGATCCTGTTTTCGTATGATGATAACAGCGATGCATGCTCCAAAAAGACACTTCAGCACCGGCCACGGCCTGTCTCCAGTCTGAATTAGCCGGTGCGCACCGAATTTTGCTCCGAATTAAGGAGGGTTTGCTACCATAGACTTGTGTACATTTTTGAAGAGAGGGTGTGAGCAGGCCGAATTATCCGAATTTCCGAATTAACGGGGGCCGAATTAGCGAGGTTTGACTGTAATCGAATTTCAACAGCCACAATGGCTGTGACGTCAAAGTCAAGCATAGGTCACATGATCGGTACAATCACACCAAGTGAAGAGTCAGTAATTACATCGCTGCTTCTTAATGTCATGCATGACCTGAACTTGATTATGGCATCGCAGCCATCTCTCGGCTGCTGAAACCGAAATCAAAACTGGTGAGAGGAAAAATTTAGTTAAAAATTTAGGTTGAAGGCAAAAACTGTGTGGTGATCCATATACAGAGATGTCTTCCGCATCATTCACAGTAAGAAAAATGCTACCAAAATTTGGTGTCTATACTCCCTTTAGAATGGTTTTTTATTACGTGCGCAATATTTTAAGCTCACTCAATTTGTCATGAATTAATTTGTTTGTTCATCATGTACTGGTGACGCAGTTCACAATTTTATAATTGTAACAGGATGCCAAGTCATGTTTCTTTAAACGGAATGCCAATAACTTGTGTTGTTGAACATGCGTGCAGTGTTGACACTTTTGAAAAGCAGTGTATCATTTATATTGATTTATCTTGTGTGACCTAGGAATGGTGCAATTTTTGCACTGCTTCTCTTTTTTATTTCGACAGCGAAAGGAAACACTGTTTCAACAGAAATTCAGCATCGTGCTCTAAGCACTGCGAAATGGTGCTGGTTCAACAGTATATACATCGTCTTTAAGGTTCAATATAATCTTATTGCAGAGGCCAGCCTGAGCGCTTTTGTTCTCATTTATTACCACTCCGACTTCTACTCTTGCGAGAGATTCTTTGGCAGGGAATCAGCTCTGAGTTTATGTATCTTCAGGACTGTTCAGAAAATGAAGACTGAGCCCAGACTAGTGAGTACCGTTACTCACAGTAACAGTGCAGTAACAGCCCTTTGCAATGAAAGGGTAAAAAAAATCAGCGTGCAAAAAGAGGTTCATCAGTTCAGTTTTTTTATTTAATTGCAAATTTCATAAGAATGGAACTCTACAGTAGGGGTACAGACAATGCCTATTGACAGTTGTGTTCCAAGTGCTCTATTTCGAGTTAAGCAACACTCTGCAATGGTGTCATTAGCTCTAGTGCTTTCTATATTGACCACTGAGGTTTGCTGGACTGTTAATGTTTGTTCACTTGCTAATAAGGTAATCTTTGGAAGGTTTTCAAAGATTTGGAACTTGTTTTTGATTTTGCACTTTTAAATAACATGTGTGCCAGAATCATTGCAGCCATTTGTACTTTTTTTTTCTTCCTAGTATGAATGGCAAGTGTTACACAAAAGAGGGCAAGAATTAGGGGATTTGTAAAATTTAAGTACTGTGTTTCATTTTGTCAGGGAAACAGTCTCCGCTAATGAGATGGCTTCAAGGGACTCAGAGTTGTAAGTTGCATCATTTTTCACACAAAAAAGTGTTGGCCTAGCTCTTGTTGAGATAGTAAGGAGTGATAATAAGCACTAGCAAGATGATGCTATTCTGACTTGCCGTGAACCACTTTGGTGGTTCAGCATTCCTTGGCACCAAAAGCAAGAAATGAGTTTCAGGGAGTCTTCATTTTTATTGTCGTGCTGAGCACAGTGCTACACCAGGCAGCTTCCATGATAAGGCACCTTCTACAGCTGTGTTCGCATGGTCACAGTCTCCAAAGAGTGTGTAAGGGTTCCTTCAAGATAGCGGGATTATTGTTGCTCTAGTCATGGTCTTCGAGGTACGTCATGGCTGAATGGCACAGTGCCACCTTGCGCTGCACATGTATTGCTGTTCATTTGTGCAGTGTTTGTAGTTGGCATAGTTGAACGATGGGGCATTTATTCAGGTCTCTCATTAGACACTGTGCCATGTCTCTTAGATTTTGTGTATTGTAGCAGATTTCAAAATTGTTTATTTTTGCTGTGGTGTGGAAGTTCTCTCTCCTTGTTCAAGTGTTCCTTAGCATTACTGTGCAAAGTCCATCTTACAGCAATACTTAGGACTGGTTATACCCAGGGAGAGTGGCAAATCCATCATGGTCACTTATAAAAACTCCCTTTGTGGAAGTATGTTCATGTTTGTTAGTGACTTTGTAACCTCTAATGCTGGATCAGTGGGGCAGCAAATCTGTATTTTTGTTTAAAGTTCATAGTCATCAAGTGCAGTGGCTACTTTACTAGTACTGCGTAATGTTTCCACCCAACCAAGGTGATCATACTAACCCAGCTTTCATTGTTCTCATGATCGTCTTTTGAAGTCTGTTGTGCAGCACCTCATTCCATGCATGTCAGTGAATTTTCACCATTCTTCCTGAAGCCTTTCATCCACAGTGTTATCATTTGTTCGTGTACAGTGACAAGACATTTTTCGTGTATGACACACTGTGTACTCATGGAGTACTTCTCTCAGCAGTGGCTCTATGGTTGTAAATATATACCTCACTGAAACGAATTATCTTTTCTGTCAGTTTGCAACAGCATTTTACTTGCGAGCAAGCTTGCATTGCTTTGTTAAAGTTTAGCAAGTATGCGAAACTTCTATTTAATGTCCCAGAGTAGCCTTCTCAAAAACATGGGCGCTTCCTTCTTCACCGCCTTTTTATCTGCACAAGATAAATGGGGTATTCCAGTGGAAACCAAAAAGAAGTGGGCATGGGCAGGGTGTGTAGTGTAAAGAGAGGATATTGATGGTTGCTAAGGGTAACAAATGGATTGCAATGGAGTGTAGCAGGGAGTGGCAAAAAGTCATGAGTTGATGAAGTTCAGAAATTTACAGGGATCAAGTGGATGCAGTTAGCACAGGATCAGGCTATTTGTAGTAATATGGGAGTGGCCTTCCGCTGCAGTGAGTAGTGTCTGGCTGATGATGATAAGGTAAACGCATTGCAATCCGCCATATGCGGGAGTTTTTTCCGCAGGCGTGAAGTCCTAGCGGTGACTGATAGAAACACATTGGATGGCGTCGACGGCGTTTCTCATCGGCGTCGGTGCACGGGGGCTGGCGGCACGGTGACTGTCACAGGCTTGGCAAAGTGATGCCAACCACATCTGTCGCGTACGGTTACCACTCTCGAGGCGTGCCGGGATGCAAGACGCGGTTTTTCATGTTCCCTTCGGCGAGCCGCGACCAACAATGACGTGAAGCATGAATTAGGGCTGCCAAGCGTCAAGATGTGAATGGGCAACCTTAGCAACCGACTGCATACAACTCTCGTCTGTGCGAAAAACAATTCATTACAGGTGTGTATGCATCTAAAGAAAAGTTTACACCAAGCCTGCAACCCGCAATGAGGATTTGTTCGGTGAGTGTTTGGTTTATGTGCGACGGGGCCTGATTGCGATGTATTTTGCCATTTTGCCAAGGGGCCAGGTATAGCACAGATCTGTCTGCACTAGACCGTAATATTAAGGCGAAAGCCTTTATTGCTTCATCGTTGTCGTCAGCAAAAGTGTCATGCTTTTGCGGCAGCTCTGATTGGTCGAGGCGGGATGACGTCATGGAGGTCTCGACCAATCGCAGAGCACCACCACAGAATGCGCGAATGCGTGCCCAATATGGAAATCAGTGACTAATGAATAATTAAACAATTACTAAATAATTACTAAGAATAATCACTAATTAGTGACAGTTGCTTAATTAATTACTAGTTAATGCTGCGCATGCGGGAAAATCAACCACACAATAAATGTTGTCAATCAATGATTAATTATTAATCAGTGAATAAGTATTTCATTAATCTATGAAGAATTACTAATTGATGCCTAATTACCATTTCCTAATTACAGTTGTGTAATTAATTGATTACTAATTAATACCACGCACACGGTAAAATCAACCACACAACAGTAAACGGAGAACAACTACGAAGATACAAGGAGCGCGATCTCGTCGCTAATGGGCTGATGTCATCTTCCCGAAATGCTTGCACCTGAGGACAGGTGCAAATTTGGCACAGCACGCAGGCTTTCGCCTTTCATCACTTTAGTCGCCAAAGACTCCTCGAACTTTTTTAGCATCTTTTATCGCGACTGTCACCTAACTGACAAGAAGAAAAAAAAAATATGGCGCTTGTTATGATGCATCGCCACTGCGAGTCGAGTGGTTGAGCTGGTCATGAGGCTCGCGAACAGCAGTGCATCACAACAAATGGGGTATTTTTTTCTTGTTCGTCAGGCGGCAGTCGCGATAATACATGCAAAGTATTACGGTTTAGCGCACACAGCTAGCCGCCTGTAATATCTGCGCTACCTGGCCCTTTCGCACATACAGAAAAACGACAAAATATATCGCCATCAGTCTCCGTCGCACATACAGCAAAACACACACGCACCAAACAAATCCTCATTGCAGCTATCACTGATGCGTTACAGGCTTGGTACAAAACTCCAGTAGGTACTTTTCATCATGCATATTTCCTTTAGATGCATAGATACTTGTAATATCGGTGTTTTTGCCGCTCGGTGCATATCACGCACATGACACTATTGGCGCACAGAGTTTTTTTGTTGTCTTTTCCTTACAAGCTCGCCTTTGTTCTCGCCAAAACATTCGAATTTTGTTCTTCGATGTACGCAATCAGCAGCACTTTATTAGGGAGCTTGAAAGTTGTCGTCTTTGTCCAACCGTCTGCAACGGCAAAGAGACAGAGAGCTTTTATTTGTCCAACAGAGTGACTATCCCGCTCTTCGGAGGTTAGACCCGGAAGGTGGGACAGTCGCCTTGCAGGCTGGTAGTTCTTGGACTCCGGCGGCATCTTCGGCCAGTTGAACAATTTCTCTTTGGGCTCTTAGGTCTGAGCTTCGCAGAAGGGTTTCCCAGGCGTCTTTAGTTATATTTTTAGCTCTGCCTGGTGACTTTGCACATTCCCATATTATGTGATCTAGAGATCCCCTTTCCTTACATAGTGAGCATAGGTCTGATCATATTTCTGGCCATATATGGTTGACAAGAACTGGGTTCGGGTATGTATTTGTCTGTAGCTTTCTCCATGCTACTGCTTCCTTTTTGCCTAACGTGGAGTCTGGTGGTGATAGGACCCTCCTGCTTAGTCAGAAACCGCCCGGCACAAATGAGCGCTCGTGTTGTCTACTGTCTTGTGTTGCGGAGTGGAGTGCTCTGGACGTAAAACAGCGTTGGTTCCTGACCGACATGCGCATCCGATATATAGGAGATGCGCATATGTGTCACCAGGTCATTCCGCAGAAATCGCTGCGGAGGCAGAAAGATTGTGAATCCTTTCACAACAGAATGATCATTCTCTGCATCGATAACCTTTTCACCACTGCGACCACATCCGTTCTAGGTGCAGAAACCGGCTACAGCTCTGGATCATCTATTACCAGAAAAATGCCGAGCGTTTCTTGCGGTCTTCTGTTGTGCATTCTGGCCGGAACAATGCCCTGTTCAGGGGGTGTGAATAAGTGCCTCTCTGCCAAGCTTCGCAGATGAAATCCTATAGCTGCACGCTTGTAGAGGACGCAAGGAGGAAGCGACGCCCATCGAACCATGCCGGCGCCGCGGTGACCGCATTGTGCTCGGTAACTGCGCCGCTCGTAAGTCATAGGAGACGATTCCATCTAGCTCTGTAGCATCAACAAACACCTGGCTGCTTTGCCCTTCGAGATCCCTCTTTTTCTGTCTGCCTCCGCGCTCTTCTTTCGAATTTTTTTTTACAATAAATTTAAGTCTGTCGTGAATCTGCACGCTGAGAGCGTCTCAATTTGTCACGTCGAACACAGTCCGCGCCATGGCCTGTGCGTACACGCTCTTGCAATACTGACGGTATATGCCTGTGTTATAAGCGGATTGTGGAAACGCTAAAACATTCCCCCGTACTGCGTGAACATGATACGGCAATCACTCACTACTCTCCACCCTGAAGGCAAAAAAGGGGAGAGCTTTCGCTTCCTACCTGCGTTGGCGTGGCCATTTCGCATGGTGCGCTTTCGTGTCGTCTGCTACACTGCCGTGCAATGTGTTTTTCGCCGCTCCCGTATAATGGCGCCACATCCCGCAAAAGGCGGGTTTGGCTTCTAGCTGTTATCTGTGCCAAAAAAAGCTGTCAGATGTTTACTTGTGGAATCGATTGGTAGTTGCACCACTTGAGCGTTTTTTTTTTTTTTCATTCGTCTTATTTTGGTAATCAAAATTTCCGGAACCCTCCTCTATGCCCTCCCCCCCCCCCCCCCCCCCCCCATAACCTGAGTTCATGGTGGAAGTACTGCACCATGCTGTGTCAATCTGGCCTGTTGCGCCAAGCTGCACTAAAAATGGCAATTTGCGAAATTTAGTCAAGTATTATCTATTGAGCAGCATTGGACGCTCGCTGCGGCTTTGCCGAAAGGCTGGTGCACTGGTGGCACGAACCTTTCTGAAATGAAATTAATCACAGCTAATTGATTCCGCGACAGTTAAGAACTATTGCATTTTTAAATAATTCTGGTCCGTAGTAAACAGAATCAATTTTCATGCTGTTTTTCAACTGGCGCGAAAGTCTTTCTCCCCCTGTAAATTTGGAACTTTAGATAATTTGAACTAGGTGCGTGGTCCCAGCCGACATCCATGCTGGTTAATTCGGACATTGGCCTCGTACTGTTAGTTTCGGACGAGGAATCACGTTGAGGTACACAACATGCGCCGCCAGCGGTCACCAAAATAGGCCGCCTCCAACCTGAATTATAGCAGTTGTATCCGCGATTGTGTGACGACGATCGGAAGTTCGCTATTTCCGAAAGGAAGCTCAATCGCATAGTTCTGAATTTGTTCATGTCATCCCGCGGCTGCGATTGGGCGCACGCATCCACATTCTCCTTCCAGCTGGTAACGCTGTCGTGACCCAGGTTGCGAGTTGTAGGCCCGGTTGGTTGTCGGAGCAGAAACAAGGACGAGGCGGCTGGAAACGGACATTGAAGTGAGATGGGAACTTTATATGCACAATTTACGTGGTAGCGCGTTTGGTTAGTGGGAGACTGACTAGAGGAACAGTCTCCTTTTTACGACACACACTTGTCACCAGTTTTTATAGGACTGTTTCCCTATGTTCCCCAGATGAAAGGCAGGCCAGAATATGAGGGAGCGTCTCTGTAACCTCACATTCCCGCACTCTGACACACGCACACCAACACTGCTCGCCCTTGTTAACACGCCCCTTTGACTGGTCCTGGCTTGAAGGTGGTCATCTAGACGGCGTAAATGGCGTCAGCGGGTTGTCGCCGTGCGTGTTTGCACCTATGCTGGCTCATCGGTCCGGACCAACGTTAATAGAACTAAGATCAGTTGCAAAACTGAGAGCTGTTTCGCGGCGCCGCCACCGCTGGCTGCTTTGAGTGGCGCTGCAGTTCTACCAGGCTCTCGTCGGCCCGAACGTGGGTTGAACCATAGCCTCCTTTATAGTATAAAGGAGGCTATGGTTGAACACGTGCAGTGCGGGCAGCATGAGTACAGTGCGTTCCCGACTCGGCTGCTGCAGTGATCGTTTTTTGTGCTACCTGAGCTAGCATGCAAAGTTGAAGGGGCTACCGTAACCATGCCGACGTGCTGCGTGCCGGGCTGTGCGAGCGGTTACAAGAGCGACAACACAGCGAGGCGTTTTTTCTCGGCTCCGCGTGACGCGGATCTCCGTGCGGCATGGGACCGCGCGATTCCGCGTGTTGACAGGAAACTTTCTGACAAATCACGTGTGTGCGATCTTCATTTCTACGATGAAGACATACTGAAGACGTACAGTCATATCATTAATGGCAAGGAAGTAAAAATCGATAGGGGAACCTCGCTGAAGGATGTATACTGAAGGTTTTCCCTAACTGACAAGCGCTCATTTGTCCCTGGAGTGCTCAAGCACCCTTCAAGCTCCCTGACTGAACTGGTGACTGGCATCAAGTCAGTGGTCGAGCGACAAACTAAGACAGAAAAAGTTTTTGGAAATCCGTTCTGTACCTGCTTTTGAGCAGGAAGCTACCCCGAATAGGTTGTAGCCGGTGAAGTTTTATTTGGCAATGCGGATGCATTTTTACACACGATTCCTATCCGAGAGGAGCAATATGTGAGTAGTCAGGTTAAAAATGCAAGGAAGAAGTCTCGCCTGCTGTAATTTGTGCATTCAGTAAAGTGTGAAAAAGTGCTGTGAATAAAATGTAAAATTACATTTACTTGTGTGTCTATCTGTAGCCCACTGCGTGAAAGGTCGCAAAAGAAAAAAAAAAAGTACTTGCGACGCGCGGGCGCAGTCCAGTAACGATAAACCCACAGTTGGAAATCCCAAAAAGACTAAATTTTATTGTCTCGAGTTGTTAGCGTCTAGCCTCCTGTGTAAGCTCTCTTCTCTTGCTGGAAGAAAGAAACCGACAACTCAAGAAGCAGAAGTTCGCTCTTTTCGCGGCACAGATTGCGCGCGGCGCTTGGTTGAAAGTCACATGCATGCTTATTGACGAAATGAATGCAATGCGCAAAATTCGCTTATTCCGTTAAACTGCACCACAGACAATGCGGCTCTTTGCTGCAAAAGCGCTGGTATTTTTATTTTTATTTTTTTGTAAACATATGCACATGCATGCGGTTGAGCAGAAACTGCAGAAACATACTTCGAACTGACGATGAACCTTGCAATGATCATATCTCTAACATTATTGCACGTTTCTCATATGCCACTTTGGGGAAGAAACTAGCAAAACAACTTTCCTAAAAAAACAAAACAACGGTAGCGTTGCCTGAGCAGCGCTCACCTGTATCGCTCGAGTTGCTGCAGTGAAGTTTTGCAGCATGCTCGCCACACACGGTTCAGATTTGATTGGTGACTGTGAGTAATTAACGATAAGTACGGCATTTAGGACACCAAGTAATTTAACATTCCCGAATGCTACATGCTACGCTGAACGGCCGGGCCCGCAGCGTTTGATTGTGCTTCGACAGCGGCCAAGCAGCGGCTAGATAGAGCCTGTTTCGACGGCAGCGCCACCTCGCGTTAAAATTGACGCGCCGCTTCAGCAGCATGGAGAACCCGGAGAGTTTGGCAACTGATCTTAGTTCTATTAGCGTTGGGTCCGGACATCGTCGGGTGGCATTCAACGAGGCAACTAGTCGAAAGCTGTCCCCGTGGCCCACTACGGGAAGAAAGGGAAGAACGCATGCCCGCTTTCGGTAGCCTTGCTCGGCACTTAAAGGGACCGGAAATTGGTCGTTTCCTCTCCTTTTGTCCCATCGTCGACTTGTTGGCGGGACCCCTGGTATGCTCGACACTTGAAGGGACTGGAACTTAGTCGTTTCATTTCATTTTTCCGGTCGTCGACTTGTTGGCGGGATCTTTGGTATGCTCGACACTTGAAGGGTCCGGAATTTGGTGGTTTCCTCTCCTTTGTCCGGTCTTGGACTTGCTGGCGGGACCCCTGGTATGCTCGACATTTGAAGAGACCGGAAATTGGATTCCTCTCCTTTGTCCGGTCATCGTTCTTAAGATCCGACGCGGCGGTCTCCGCAGCTCGTCCGTTCACAATAACTGGTCCGCCGCCAAGTAGAGGCCTCGGAAGGGGCTACACCTGATCGGTGTCCTACGAAGAGGCTGCACCAGCTGGGCTGGTCTCCGGTTCCCTTTTTTATCCAGAAGTGAGAAGCCTGCAGGCCAAAGGTCTCAAGTAGAGCATTAGTG
The DNA here is from genome assembly GCF_055883805.1 of Amblyomma maculatum. NCBI lineage: Eukaryota > Metazoa > Arthropoda > Arachnida > Ixodida > Ixodidae > Amblyomma > Amblyomma maculatum. The sequence continues at coordinate 150,520,227 of NC_139345.1, read as the reverse complement.
ATTATGTCTGCACAATACCCCCACCCCTGCATGGCAAGAGCACCGCCACCTCCTCAGCTAGCTGTGCCAGGCAACCAAAGAAAAAGCCTAAAACGATAGACTGCAAGAATTCCCTCCCCTTTCTGGGTCACTCTACGGGCGTCCGGTAGAGAGGTGCTGACCAGACCTACGCCGGCGATTTATTCACGCCACTCCTTGTAATTTCGGATGAAATTTTGGTGACAAATTCCATAGCTGCCGTCGCGATCTCCAGACAACGGCTGATAACATGAATATGGAGAGATAAACCTACATCATAAGACTACACTAGGTATATAATAACCTCAAATGATCAAGTGATGTTAAAGAAAAAAATTCTGAAAGTGATTTGGCCAAGAAAATTAGTCCGCTTTGAGCATAAAAGTGTACACTCAGAGGAGCGCCTGGAAGCTATCGCTTTGCCTAGCGGAAAAAGCCTCGGCTGAGACTGTCAGCATTCCCATTGTCCTGCCCTACGGTAGCGCACTTCAAAATTATGCTCCTGTAGCGCGAGACTCCAGCGCAGCAAACGGCCGTTTTTCAGAGACATGCTCAGGAGCCGTGTCAGTGGACAGTGGCCCTCAATTACGAATCAGGAGCCGGCTAAATAGCACTGAAGCTTTTGCGTAGCCCACAATAAACAAGCGCACTCCTTCTCCGAGGCGCTGTATGCTTCTGCTCGCGCCGTGAACTTCCGGCTTACGTCGTCGTGCTGGCTCAGAACAGCCCCCATGCCCCTCTCACTCGCGTCGCGCTGAACAATGAAGCCGCGGTCATAGGAAGAAGCCCTCAACACGGGGCGGCCGGTCAGCCTTTCTTTAACGCGAGAAAAGCTTGTCCCTTGCTGGCATTCCAGTTCACCTTAACAGGTTCGCAATTAACAGTCTGTGAGCGGACTCGCCATCTCCGAATATCCCGGTATATAGTGCTGATAATATCCAGCCAACCCGAGCAAAGTGCGTATATGTCGGTTTTTGTTGCGGGCCTGGGATAATTGCGCATGGCAGCGATCTTCGCGTCCAGCGGCCTGCGGTAGCCCCTCCCGATAACGTGACCAAGGTACTTAACCTCGGCCTTTCCAAGCTGACACTTCTACGAACGGACGGTCAACCCTGCCTCTCACAGCCGGGTTAAAATATCACGCAAGTGACGGAGGTGATCCTCTCAGTTATCGGAAAATACGGCAATGTCGTAGAGGCCTGGTAGCTACCGTCATAGAGGTAGGGTAGGGTAGCTTCCGTTCCTGATAACACTCGATCCATCAGCAGCGAGAAGCAAAACGGCCCGTTTTTGAGCCCTAAGCTCATTACGAGCGGTCGAAAAGTGCCGAGGGGTGAGATAAAGGCCGCGCACTGACTTGCCCTTTCCGTTAAGGGGACCTGCCAGTAGCCACGGGTTCCTTGCCCGTCACTTGCCCGTCACTTGACTGCCACTTGCCAGCGTCAAGTCGAGAGTCGACACATACTTAGCCCTGCTGACGGTTTCCACCCGCTCCTTCAGGTTAGGAATAGGGTGAAGGTCTCGCGTGACGACATTTAACCTTCGGTAGTCAATGTAGGGCCGTGGCTCTTTTCCGGGCACTTCTACTATCATGATGGGGGAGGTGTATTCGCTTTCCGCCAGCACAATAATACCGAGATCAAGCATGCGTCTTATCTCGTTATTAAGAATCTCTTTCTGCCTCGGCGAGACGCGATACGGTCTGGAGCGAATAGGTTCCTCAGAAGTGAGCTGAATGTCATGCTCTACTAAGGGTGTTTTTCCCGGCGTATCCGTGAAAATGTCCCCAAAATTTGAAAGTAGCCGCTGGAGGTCCTCCTGGCTCGCAGAGATCTGAATCACCGCGTGTCCTCTCGAGAACTCCAGTGAAAGAGCTTATACCCCTGCCGGGAAATGCAAAATCGGTGTCTACCTCTTCGGGTGCATTCAGAACTAGCTGGACGACCGATCCATTTGTCGATAGGTCTTCATGAGGTTGCAGGGGTAAATTTTTACCTCTTTTCGTCTACCGGGCATCTTTACCGCATAGTTGGCTTCCGAAATTTTATCCACAACCTCTGCCGGTCTCTCCCACTGCACATCAAGCTTGTTTGATTAGGATGCAGCCAGCAGCATTACTAATTGTCTCCTACCGATAACGATCGCTGCCGCGCGCCACGGTCGTATAGTAGAGTTTAGCTTTCTGCTGAACCGATCTCATGTTAGCTTCGACAAGCTCCCTGCACTACTGAAGCCGTTCTAGCAGCTTAAGTACATATTCGAGAACGAGTGGGTCGTCGCCGCCCTCCCAGGATTCCCGCACCATGCGAAGGGGTGACCTGAGCGACCGGCCGTATATATACCAGGTTCCGTATTCGAGTTTGAGTCGTTATCGAAGTGTCGCTATCTCACGTGACCTCGAGTCATATCTGACTGGTCGAAACGCCGGAACTGGGTGTTGCCAATACGGAACCGGAAGAGGTACGTGGCCACATCACATTCGGGGGTTTCCACCAATCAGATTACTCGAGGTCGGGGAGATAGCGACACTTTTGATAACGACGCAAACTCGGAATACGGGCTCAGTTCAGCTGGACTAAACCCGGTGGCTTCATGCGGTACGGAGCGCAGCGCAAACATGGTAGCCGGCAAACACGCTTCCCAGTCTCGGCGATGTTCGTAACATGCCCTGAGGACTCTTTTGAGCACCGAATGCCACGCCTCTACGCTGTTACTCTGAGAATGTCTTACGGAGCTGTGCAGTATGCGAATCCCGCATTTCTCTAGATAGGTGCTAGTGATGCGCACTCGTAAAAACACTGCCTTGGTCGCTTTGCAGCTCGACGGGGAAGCCCACCCTAGAAAACATCTGCAGTAGACCGTCTACAATTCCTACCGAGTTCAGCTCCTTCAGGGGAATCGCCCCAGGAATCTTTGTCGCTGGGCATATGATCGTTAGGATGTAGCGATAGACCGAAGCGTTCACAGGTAGTGGACCGACAACATCCACCACAAAGCGCCGGAATGGCTCGCTGATCAGTGGCACAAGTTTCAGAGGTGCCTTCTGTTTATCCTGTGATTTTCCCACCCTTTGACAAGCGTCAAACATCTGTACAAACCTCTCAACATTCTTAAAACACCCTGAACAATAAAATTCTCTCAACAAAGCCTTTGTTTTTTTTATGCCGAGATGACCGGACCAGCCGCTTCCATGAAACATCTTTAGGATACTTGTCTTATATTTTTGTTGCACCTTGCTGGTCGTAGACGCCTCTGGCGTCTTTGTACTGCCTGTAGATTATTCCTGCGCGCTCCTACAGAACAATGTTCCTTCTCGCCAATCCTTCACTGACCTGACACTTCAAATTTTCGAGTGTCATCGCTCGTCTGTTCAGCCGCTATGTCATCTCGGTGCCCCCTCATTAGCTTATGGGAGCCGTCCAATCGAGGAGGCAACAGAGAGGTTTCAAGTTCCTCAGTGTACTCAATAGGCGGCGCAGAAGACGTCACATTCTCGAAAGGAACCGCCACGGCATCTACGTCAAGACTTCCCTCGCCGATTGCATGCTGTTCACCTACATCCGAATTTTCTAACTGGGCTGCGCTCTCGCGGACTTTAGAACGCGCAAGCGCGTGCATGGTACGATCCCCATAGCTCAAACCCGTAGTTACAAACGCGTAGTTACACTGCACTGCGCACTTTGCCGCAATGCTTCACCTTGTTATTGTGCGAAGAAGCATTCGCAAAACGCGATGGCACCATTTTTGTGCAGAGGCATCAATAGACGATGGCTGGGCACCACCATCCTCATTTTATGGAGGCCCCCCGCATGAGCCAAACTACTGTAGACAAACGGGAAAGTGCGCACCGGTTCCACTCGTCGCCATCTTGAGCTGTGCGTGCGCCGTGTAGCTAAGGCGCCGTTGGTGCTGTGGTAGTGGCACTGTACAACGACTGCTTCGCGTCGTTCGTGGAAATTGGCCGGCATTACGAGGCTATTGTGTTTTGGTTTAGCACGTCAGCGGACCATACCATCCGTTTCGCATGGCGAAAGCTGCTGACAGCAGCAGTAGCGGCCAGGACGACTGCGTAGTACTACGCTGCGCTTGCGCAGGCAGAAATAACTTTCATTAGTGATGACTGTCGTTGTTAACTAATAGGATGTCCTTGTTTTCCGTCTATTTAACAACTTACGTTTACGCTAATTTACTTTTCAAGAACAGCGCATAAAACAAGCTATGTCTAAAGTACCGTCCGACAGTGTTTTTATTCAGCATTTGAGTATGTCCACGACGACGGGGCAACAGTGCAGCCCCGTACCGTCGTTTCAACACCATTGACTTATGTATTATAAGGAAGATATGCTTAATTTCGCTGGCGACTCAGTATAGCGGGGCCAGCGTGCAAACAGACGATGCGCCGCGCCCTGCCGGCGGCAGCTGACAGTGAGCACAAACTTGCTTGTGTTGTAGTTATCAGTTGTCAATCCTACCAACAACACCACTATATGTGTCAACGATCGTCGAGGAATATTGTTTTAGCAGTCAGTTTATCATTTAAGGAAATAAATTTTGACATGCTTTTCTGAAGCTGTAGCAATACATCCGTGCACCGTATCGTTGGCGCGAGGCATAGAGCTAACGCGGAGCTTGTGGGAGGCACGGCCGGCGAGGCGTGCGGTCTTTACGTTGGTGGAGGAAGTGAAATGAGGGTCATATTCCAGACTCATTCGTTAGTACGTAGTCTGTCTAGTTTGCTTGAAACGTTCATAGGAGATTTAAGTCAGGATCTACTGTAAATCAGTAAAGCAAAAACATAAAGCTGCTGCATGCTTCCTGTGTATTTCTGCAGTCCACGATCACGCATTACTGTCCTGATGACCTTACTGCCAAGAACGGCACCGTTGAAGAGATGTAAGTATTTCAAACGGCAAAAACTGAGCAACAAGGCCGCTTTGCCATGCATAAAGCGTGCGAATGCACAGCCCACTCGGGACTGACAACAGTGGGCCGGCGCAGTGAACGAAGTGAAAGGGGTAGAGAGTTTTTTCTCCTCTCCTGCTTGCTTCCACTAAAACGGGTGGCGCAATGGTTACGGCGCTCGACTATTGTTCCCAAGGACGCGGGATCGAATTCCGACCTCGGCGGCAGCTTTTCGATGGAGGCGAAAAGCAAGGCGCCTGTGTGCTGTGCGATGTCAGTGCACGTTAAAGAACCCCAGGTGGTCGAAATTTCCGGAGTCCTCCACTACGGCGTCTCTTATAGCCTGAATTGCTTTGGGACGTTAAACCCCACAAACCAACCAACCGAAACGGTATTGAATCGCACTGCGAAAGGGTAGGGAGGCTCTTACGATTTTAGGTTAATCCTACCTTCCAAAGCGCTTGACAGAGGGGGTAAAACCCGTTTTCACTTGGGTGACATCCCAAATGCAGACAGCTGTCATGTGCAGGTTTTTATCACATAAAATTACTGCAAGACAAACTTTTCGAGAATTTTTTCAAGCCCATTCGATAATTAGAACTCTAGATTAATTTCAACTTTCTTTTTTTTTTTTGCTCCATTGGATGCCGAGTTTAATACAACTTACTCTATAGCTGTGAAACGAAAAATGCGCTTAGCAGCATTTAATACTCTGTTCCAGAGTGCTTCGAAATATAGCCCATAGATAGCTCCAAATATGCTCCGAAATCGGACTTGTGCTCCTCCAAAGCCGTTTCATCAACTAAGACTTTTGTTGTTCCCGTACCTGCTCCAAGAAGCTAGAGCCTGCATCTACCCCTGTGAGTTACATAGGGTCATTAAGCCCCACAAAAAACAGCACATTTTAAGTAAGAGATGCTTTTAGCCCCGTTGTACAGATGCTGCTGGAAAAACGCGGTGCTGAAGCGAAGAACACTTAAGCGAAACGAAAGAGAAGCATATGAATGCGAGCCTAGCGAAATTTTGCTGGTTACTCAGGTGCGTACGTCGTATGTACCGCTGCTGCTGCTGGAGCAGAGCATGCATCAAGAAGAGCCTTCCATCAAGAATCGACTACAAACTTTGGTGGAAATTTTTTAAAGATGCTTAAAACGTTCCCATATATTGTCACGTCCTAGTCAAATGACAGGACGATAACAGTGACCGCAGGTCAGCAGGGCAGCAGCAGGAACCAGCGCGACGGCGGGGTCCTCCGAACGCCGAAAGGTTCGCCCGCACCAGCGTCTTCTTTCTTCACAGAGCACTCGCACTATCTCTTTTTCGGCTACACTGCCTCCCTCCGAAAAGAAGCATCGGGCACAAAACGAATTGGCCGCCGCACAGAAGTACACACAGTCTCGGAACGTTTGCTAGTAGAAGGAAGGGCTCTCGGTGATCGCTGGTAATACGGCTTAAGTCGCACTACGTGCACAATGTCGGACGCGAGGAACGGCGTGACGACGGTTGCGTTACACATGGGCAGCACCTCATAATTAAGTTTACCGACGCGACGAACAATTGTGTACGGCCCGAAATACCGCTACTTTTCTGAAAGCCCGCGACGGCGAACCGGTGTCCACACCCACACCTTGTCTCCAGGCCGGAAATTGAAGTCACGTCTCCGAAGGTTGTAGTGACGAGCATCAGTACGCTGTTGCTATCGTATGTGGAGCCTGGCCAGTTGCCGAGCCTCCCTTAGTGTTCCGGAGACTGTGATGGGGTCCGATTGATTAGATTGGGCGAGACACGGATGAAGTGAGCCTGTTAGTCATGGAGGAAGGAATTTGGAAAGCTTAGGAGAGGCCCTGACGTCATTTTTTTTTTAAGCCGGCGAGGCCGCGCCGCGACCGGACGCTGCAACGCTCTCCTTCACCTTTACCCTTTCTCCGCGACGCTCACACAGCTCACATACCTAGGGTCCTTAGCAACGCTGTTGCTAGTGGCCTGAGTTTTTATAGCAACAGCGTCGCCGTTGCTAATGGCCCGACTTGGCTAACCCTAAATTTTGACGTCACTTCCGCCACACTTTCTCCAATGCATTGGGAATGACAAGGGCTTCTCCTAAGTTATTTCCTTCCTCCATGCTGTTAGTTTAGCCGCCATGTTTTTATTCCATAGTGGCCAACAGAGTGGTAACATTCGGCTAGATGCCGATTACAAACACTACACTACCCTCCTTGGGGAAAGTTAAATGGATGTGCACATACTGTCACGGACCATTGTAGAAAGATCTCTCACTGGCAAACAGACACAAAGTCAGGTCTCAAAGTCAGACAGATGACGTGGAGGCTTTCTGTTTCTCTGTGGATAGCGCCGTGTTGGAGAACTCTGGTGCAATGCAGGTGGTGTAGGCGGTTGCAATATAGGAGATGCAGGCTGGTTCACTACAGGTGGTAGATATATGATGTCATCGCGGTCGAGCGGTGTTATGGCTGATGCTTGTTTGAGGCCAGAGACATCCTTGAAAAAACTTGAGTTGCGCTTTATTACTCTTTTTCCTCTCGATACCTTGATTTTTGATCCATGAATGCTTACAATGATATAAGGCTCTGGATCATAGTATGGAGTGAACTTGTCTCGTATGGAGTATGGAGTGAACTTGTCTCGCTTGCAGAGGACTCGCTGACCGATAGAGAAGCGATGTGGTTGAGTATGTCTTCGTGCGTCAGCATGATGTTTGTTGTATGCCTTTTTCTCGAGCGCGGTTGTTTTCAACCTTGTTAAGTCTTCATTGTGCGAAGGAGCTTCAGGGTAGCACGGCAGAAGATTCCTCATTGGTATGCCAAATAGCAGTTCATATGGTGATCTTCCTGTTGTAAGGTGTTTGCAAGATCTGTATGACATCAGGAAAGTGTCAAGCTCTGCTTTCCAAACTGTGTTCTCAAGCTGACTTGTGTGAACATGCTTTTTCAATGTTCTCATGAACCGTTCAGCTTCACCATTAGCTTGAGGCCACAAAGGTGTGATCCGATGGTGTCGAAATCCTAACTCTTTCGAGAGTGCAGCAAACTCTGCCTTGAAATGGTGGTCCATTGTCAGTTTTTACCTGTGCAGGGATTCCGAGCTGGCAAAACACTCGTCGCAGCAAAGGGAGCACATTGTTCGCACTCGTGGAATGTGTGACTTGTACTACTGGGTATCGCGAGAAGTCATCTATTACCACCATAGCGTACTTTCCATCTGGGAACGGACCACAAAAGTCAACCGAAACATCCTCCCAGGGACCACTGGTTGGTTCAGTGATGGCAAGTGGTTCTTGCTTTGTTTGGGGAATGACTGCTTGACATGGAGGCAGCTTTTAATCAAAGTGTGTACTAGTTTGTCCATGCCTGGAAACCAAACTTTTTCTCTTAACATTTGTTTTGTTTTGACAATCCCTTGATGACCCTTGTGGGCGAGCAGCATTGCTTGCTTCTGCAGGCTAGTGGGAAGAACTAGGCACATTCCTCGAAGGACGATGCCCTCAGGTGTTGTTAGTTGTCGTTATGGAGGCAAATGGTTTCAGTTCAACTGAGACCCAGCTGCTAGGTGTGGGGTGCTGGATATCACTGACAAGCAATTGTAGCTGCTGGTCTGCTTTAGTTTCTTCAGCAACTTCTTGAACTGAGAAGGCATTTGGGATGCTGGGGCACTGGATGAAGTTAACGTACTCGTTGGGTGGGTACTTTGTCGATGCGGCATGTATTTTCATATCACGAACCGGATGCCTGGAAAGGTAATCGGAAGGGTTACTACTTCCTGTGGTGTGCTGTACATCAAACTTGTACTGTTGAATGCGTAGAGCGAGGCGCTCAATGCGGGCAGATGGTGATGATCTTGGGTTTTCCAGTATGTTCACTAAAGGCTTGTGATCAGTCAGCAAAAGAAAGTGAATTCCACAAAGATAAAGGCGAAAGTGTTCAATTGCCCATACAGCTGCGAGCATTTCACGTTATATTTGGGAATAGCGGCTTCCAACAGTTGTGAGCGCTTTACCTGCATAGGCTATCACTGCAATGTGTTCACTGACACGTTTTGTGAGGATAGTACCCAGTCCATGTGGACTTGCATCTTTTACCAGTTCTGTCGGCTTGGATGGGTCAAAGTAAGCAAGGGTGGATGCATCAGACATGGCTTGCTTTAAGCTCTCAAAAGCATTCTGTTGTCGTTCTGTCGACTCCCATGCAACATTATTCAATGTCAGTTCACGTAATGGCTGCGTGAGGTCGGCTAGATTTCTCAGGAATTTGCCTGAATAGTTGATCATGCCTAGCAGGCTCTTTACTTCTTGCAGTGATTGGTGTTTTGATTTGTAGGAAGGCTGCTATCTTCTTGGGACCAGGACGAACGCCGTCAGCTGAGAAAATAAGTCCAAAGAAGTTCAGTTTTTTCCGTTGAGTGTCAGTCCAGCTTCTTGGAGTCGCTGCAGAACTGCTTTCAATGAGGCGTCATGCTCCGGTTTTGTTTGTCCAAAAACAAGGATGTCGTCACTAACATTCAGGACATTGGGGATGCCACTGAGCACTTGGCGGATGCTGTTTTGAAAGATTTCAGCCACACTGCTGATGCCAAAGTTGAGACGCTTGTAGCGAAACAAGCCAACATGTGTCGAGAAAGTTGTGAGCTGCCTTGAAGAAGTGTTAAGTTCCAACTGGTGATATCCATTCTTCAGGTCAAGGTTGGAGAATACTGTTGCTCCATTTAAAGGCCCACTGTCCATCCTCCGGTCGAAAATATTTTCTTCACCGGTGACTGTGAGACTTCGCCCCTAGAACGCAAGGCCGCAAAATGTGCTTGAAAAGAGTAACTAATAACGCAGTTACAGCCACCGCAATCACCCGATTCTGTCATGCTTCTCTCCTTCCGTTCCCTCGCTAAGGTTTTTCATTCTCCTGCCCGAGGTCATCTAGCCTCCGCAAGACAAATTCCCCTTCCTCCTCCGCGTTTGGCGGGAGGTGGGGCGTGGCACTCCGCGAGCGCAAAAAAAAAAAAAAAAAAAAAATGGCCGAGGGAGCGCGCGCCGCTGGATTCAGTCTGGCCGTGGCGAGGGAAAAGCGCGCAGCGAGCGGTAGACACCCATCCTTCTCCCGTCAGTGAGCGAGACGGACCAATGGACATCGTTCGCGGTACGTACGTCATTACTGTGGCCCGTCGGGCCAGCGCAGGAAACGGGGAAGCTGGCTTCCCACAGGAGAGCATGAGAGAGCTTTGAATTGTATTTTCGGTGCTTTGCGGCGCGCGTGTCACTGTAGCATTTTGCACAGATTATCTCCGGTACCTGATCGAAACACTGGGCTCCTTTGCTTAAAATGGCCTTCCCTGGACAGTGGCCCTTTAAGGCAACAATGATGTCATCCACTGACAGGAGGCGTTCAAGTTCTTTTTCTGTGGCATCACGTAAGGCAAACGGAATACGTCTGTATGGTTGTGCAACAGGTGGGACTGAGTCATTCACAAAAAGGTGGATGCGCTGGTTTTTGAGTTTTCCAGCTGCACTAAACAATTTGGGGAATGTTTCTACGACTGACTTGTCACCTGGATTGTCAGAAACTTGGTACCTGATCTGGACAAGCCCCAGGTTGGTTGCTGCTGTGAAGCTTAAGAGTGGTGCACAGTTTCCTGGAATGACAAAAATGCCTTCTTTGATACTTATCTTTGTGTCTCATTGTAACAGAGACTTTTCCCAAAAGTTCAAGTGGAGACGAATTGTCTGGGAACACTCTGACGGATGTTTCTTGGAGATTCACATTTAGGCGACAGCTCTTGAAGTCATTTTCGCCAACAATTGACACTGTAGCACCCGTGTCGATTACGAAAGTGACTGGCACATTGTTGACAGTGACAATAGCTTTTGGAGATGAACTTGCTTGAGGGGAAGTCATGGCAACAAAAACGTACTCGTCGCTCCTCGGACTGGTGTCACAGGTGGCTTCAGGCTCTCTAGTACTTGAACTCTTCTTACTGCAGGGTAACTGTGCGTCTGAGTCATTGTCACAGTCCACTGCGTGTACTGTTCTCCTGGTTGAGCGACAGAATCGTGCAAAATGACCAACCTTGTTACATGCCTTGCAAGTCTTACCCAATGCAGCACAACTGGATCGACCGCCTTGGTGAGGACACTTGCCGCCACAGTTTGCGACAATCTGCTGACGAGACACGAGGTCGCTGCAATTGCTGTGGTGGGCCTGCCGTGGCATCTGTCGTTTATTTTTTGGGTGTTGGCCATGGTGTTGTCCTTCCTTGTGTACTGCGAACACCGCCGCATTGTTATCGACGTGCTTTTCGATTTCGGACGCATCCCGTTCGACATCCGCGGGCATTTTTCCTTGCTTAAGTGAGTCCGGTAACGTGAGGGAATGAAGCATGGCATACTTTCGGAGGCGAGACGGCGTTGTGGCGAGAATGATTTGGTTCTTGACTTCAGAGTCGACGTTTTCGAAGTTACAGGGGCGAGAAAGCTACCGGAGGAGCGCGTAGAAGGCGTCCAGTGACTCACCAACGTTTTGCTGAGCTTGACGAAATTTACAGATAGCAAATGTTGAGTTCACTCGCGGCGCAAAATATGCACTCAGTTTCGTCGAGCGGCATCGTATTCTGGCGTCGATGTACTCTGCGTGGTTTGGGTCGTGCTTGTAGCCGTCGCACCTTGCGCAGCACTCTCGGGGAGCGAGCGATATATGTCGTAGACTTCTTCACCGACGTAGTGCAGAGGAGCGCTTTTTTTGCGTGCATCTGCCGAGATATCGCAAGCTAAAAGAAAGTTTTTGAACCTTTCTATCCACTTCGTCCATTCGCGACCAATATTGCTCTCGTCGGTAGCGCGCAGGTCAAAACTTGGGAAGGTAGGGAGCACATGTGTCATGGCTACGATTGCCGGTAGCCGCTTGTTGCTGATGGGTGATTGGACAGACTGACTCTTGATGTAGCAGTACTCACATGACATAAAAGAGCATTTCTGACACCATCTTAGTGTTCCGGAGACTGTGATAGGGTCCGATTGATTAGATTGGGCGAGACACTGATGAAGCGAGCATATTAGTTAAGCTGCCATGCTTTTATTCCATAGTGGCCAACAGAGTGGTAACATTCGGCTAGACGCCGATTACAAACACTACACCTCCTCCGCGCGTTCGCATACTAGCCGGGCATCACCAGCTATGTCGTCTGGTGGTGAGTGAGGCAGCATAATGCCAATCATGGTGGTGACTTGCCTTCCATGCACTAGATGGAATGGGAACAAACAGGTGGTCTTCTGGACTGCGGTATTATAAGCGAACGTGACATAAGGCAGTACCTCGTCCCAGATCCAGTGGTTGACGCCCACGTACATGGCTATCATATCGGCTATAATTCTGTTGAGCCTATCCGTGAGTCCATTAGTTCGCTGATGATAAGCTGTGGTTCGGCGGTGGCTGGTGCAGCTTAGGCGCAAGATCTGAGTGAGTTGCGCCACAAACGCGGCGCCACGGTCAGTAATCAGCACTGCTGGGGCACCGTGCCGGAGGACAATGCTCTCAATGAAAACTTTGGCTGCCTCAGCAGCCGTTCCCGACGGATATGTGCGCGGGACTCCGCGTAGCGCGTTAGATAGTCCGTTGCTATGATAATGTACTTGTTGCCTGATTGCAACGTCGGAAATTTGCCCAAACATCCATTCCAATGGTATGAAACGGGCCACTCGGTGGCTCGATTGGCTGGAGAAGACCCGCCGATCGTGTAGGAGGTGTTTTTCCCCTTTGACACTCGCGACAGTTTCTTGTATATTGACGCACGTACTTTGCGAGTTTCGGCCAGTAATATTTTTCTCGAATACGCGAAAGCGTTCTGGTGTATCCTAGATGACCAGCGGTAGGATCGTCGTGGCACTCTTCAGTGACCTCACTGCGCAGCTCTTCCGGCACGACAAGAAGGCACCATCTCTGGCTGTTGTCGAAATTCTTCTTGTGCAAGACACTATTCCGGATCTTAAATGCAGGAAGAATACGCAGGAAATCCCGAGGTACCGTATCTTCATCTCCTTCGAGATGCGCCATCAGTTGACGAAGCTGTGGATCATGTTGCCGATCTGCCGTATCGTCAGGATTCAAGGCCCCAAGGAAGCTGTCTTCCTCATCACCTGCGCCTCCTGGCGATGGTCCCACGGGTGCCTGAGACAAGCAGTCAGTATCATGATGTTTTCTTCCGGATTTATGCACGATCGTGACTTCGTACTCCTGTAGACGAAGGCTCCACCTTGCAAGCCGGCCCGCAGGATCGGTCAGCCAGCAAAGCGAGTGGCGGTCGGTGACCACACGAAACGGGCGGCCGTACAGATAAGGCCGAAACTTGGTTATGGCCCAGATGACGGCAAGGCACTCTTTTTCTGTTGTCGAGTAATTGCCTTCTGCCTTGGAAAGAGTTCGGCTTGCGTACGCAATAACCCGCTCAGTGCCATCCTGGAATTGTACAAGCACTGCCCATAGTCCTTTGTTGCTGGCGTCCGTGTGGAGTTCAGTGTCGGCATTTTGATCGAAGTGGCCTAATATAGGTGGCGACAAAAGAGCTTGCTTTAGTTGCCTGAATGCCAAATCTTGCTCTTCATTCCACATTAAGTCGACGCTGTCTTCCGTAAGGTGGATTAGCGGCGCTGCGATCTGGGTGAAATTGCGAATGAAACGTCTGAAGCAAGCGCAGAGACCAAGAAAGCTTCTGACAGTTTTCGTGTCCGGCGGTGATAGGAAGGACGCCACGGCCGCTGTTTTCTCGGGATGTGGTTTCACGCCTCTGTGGCTGGCTATATGTCCGAGAAACTTCAGCTCACCATATGCGAACCGGCATTTGGAAGGCTTGAGTGTGAGTTCGGCGTTCTGTATAGCACGAAGAACCGTTTCGAGGCGCACAAGATGGTCAGCGAAGGTGCTTGAAAAGATAACAACGTCATCCAGATAGACTAAACACGTCTGCCTTGCGACCACAGAGAAAGAGATTTTGCGTCTGCCACTTCAGTCCGGCGAGCACAGTGTCCATGACGCGTTGGAATGTCGCGGGTGCTGTACATAAGCCAAACGGCATCACCTTGAACTCATAAAGGCCATCCGGTGTTATAAACGCGGTCTTCTCTCGGTCTTGTTCATCCACTTCGATCTGCCAGTATCCATTTCTTAAATCAGTAGACGAAAAATAGCGGGCGTGACGGAACCGATCGAGTGTGTCGTCGATTCGGGACAGTGGATATACATCCTTCTTCGTTACCTTGTTGAGCTAACTGTAGTCCACACAGAACCGAAATATCCCGACTTTTTTTTTATCAACACAACAGGGCCCGCTTGCACAAGACAATCTTAAGACTGCCTTAGCTAAGTCCAGACTTATCATCATCATCATCATCAGCCTGATTATACCCACTGCAGGGCGAAGGCCTCTCCCATATCTCTCCATATCTTAAGTCCAGACTTAACTGGAGTCTAAAGAATAGGCCACTAGCATGGCCGCTTAAGACTGGAGTCAAGACTGGGCTGCAGTCCTGACTTGAATAAGTCCCTAGTATGATTACGACTCTAGTGCTGTCTTGGTTAAGACACAAGGACGCCAGGTGTCTAAGTAGAGAAATTAGGGAAATACAGGGATGCGCTGGCACGGTCCCTGCTGTAAGATTTACACATTCCGTCAATTTTGCGTTATGTAAAATCCGTGCCATCGCTTTTTGCGGCTTAAGATTGTGTTACGAGGAAAAAGGCTCCAAGTGGTTGCTGAGGCCGTTCTGAGAAGCCACTCTGGTGAAAATGAACCCGAAGCGTTCGACGTTCGGAACACGAGCCGTCTTAAATAAGCTTGGTCTTTCTAAAGACACCATTTAAGTCTGGACATAGCTCGGGCTTTATCGTGCAAGCCGGTCCAGGTGCGGCCCACGGACTGTTTGAAGGCTGGATGACATCGTCATGTAGCATTTCCCGCACTTGTTCCTGTATTGCTTCTCTTTCTGAGAAACTCGATACGGTGGTTGGCGAATCGGATGGGCCGTGCCATCAACAATAATTGTTTCGCGACGGGCGTCTGGCGAACTCTGGATGCCGTTGAAAAACACCCGCGGTAACGATACAAAATTCGAGTAATTTGCTTGCCTGGGACGACTCAAGCTTTTTCTCGATGTCCAGTTGCAAGGGTTTTTCCTCGTGCTGTTCGGGGCGAATATCCTTCTCAGACAACACAACAGTCTCACAAGCGTCGCTTATCACTTCTATATGGGCTATAACTGCCCCTTTTTTCACGTGCTGCGGCTCGTTCCTAAGGTTTGTCACGAAGATGCTGGCACGTCCTTCCTGAACATCGGCTATTACTCTCGCAACACCAATCCCCTTCGAAAACAACATTTGTACACTTCTTTCCAGGAGGCCTTCGCCGCATGCGCAGGTCTCGGCTCGAACAGGTAGAAATACTGTCGAGAGCGGTGGCAAGTACACATGCTCGGCATCAACTTTAAGCGCAACTGGCGTGGCTCTACGAAGTCTCGGCGATGGAGAACGTGCTCGGAGGGTCAACTTATTCTGCCCTACATCGATGAGTGCACCATATTTACGGAAAAAGTCCATTCCGAGATTAACTTCTTTGGAGCAATCTCTAAGATTAAAAATTTGGCGGGGACCGTCTCACAGTGAATTTCGACGCGGGCGGTGCATTTTCCAACAGGCATTATGAGGTGACCTCCTGCGGTTCATATTGGAGGCCCATCCCACTGGGTGGTCACCTTGCGAAGTCGGCGACATAAAGTTCCGCTCAATACCGAGTAATCGGCGCCAACTAGTGCAGTGACCGCGTGACCGTCGATTATAACGCTTACATTACTAGAGGCCGCAAAACCACTTTCGTTTCCGTGTGTGCCGTTGTCCGTGGTGTCAGATGTTAACGTATGTGGAAGCTCTTTCTTTCGGCCGAATTCGGCAAAACCACTTCCAGGTGTCGCCGTACTCAGTTTTCCCGACGAGGAAGAGGAGACAAGCTCTCACGGCGAGACCCGTGAGGAGGCGTGGGAGGGCGGGGTGGCGAGTGCGAGCGGGATACAGGGTCATCCATAGAGTTCCTTACACTACCTAGAGGGAAAGCTGAGGGCGCTGCACTTCAGCCACCATGGGCGCGCTAAGAATCATGGTCCGGTGTGCTACTTGTTGCGGGACAGTCGGTTTTTCTCGGGTACTGGCGTTACTGCGATGTTTCTTTTTCGTCATCATCATCATCTGAAGGTGCGTACATAGACCGCGAAAGCCATAGTAGCGAAGGCGCAAAAGCAGACGTCGCCAATAAATGGTTTCTGTTTCCCGAAATGCCTCTAAAAAGTTCCTTCACTGATTGCACAGCCATAAATATTTTCATAACATTTTTTTATTTCAAAGTTTGCCTATTAAGTGCGAAATATTGGTATTTGTGCTGCTCAAAACTAAGCCAATAGGAGAAAGATCCATCGCTTATATTGGATAAATCTCACACTGGCATTCTGTTTTTCTCTTTTTGTAATTTATAGTCACAATATTCAATCTTAGGACATTATTTACGGTAGAACAACGTTTATCTTTGCATTAGTTTTGGCCAAAAGTTGTAGTTCTGCACTCGGTAGCTCTCCGGCCCATGATGCTTTGAGCGCCCATGGTGACTGAACTGGCCGTCTGAAAACTCCATGTAAACTCCCATAGACGGCAGCACAGCTTTCCCTCTAGGTAAGAGTAAGAAACTCTATGCGGTCATCAGTGTGCATCGGCGATGAAGAGCGTGGCAGATATTCACGGTCACCGGTTCTCATCGGCGATGAAGTGCGTCGAAGATACTCCTGGGTGTCTCGGGGTTTTTCAAGTAACGAGGTAGCTGGTCGCTCAGGCTGAATCCTCGCAGGCCGAGATCTCGGTATGGGCAGCGGTGGTACATGTGATCAGGTTCACCACAGTGGAAACAGAACGGTCGACTGTCCGCAGTTCTCCAGATGTCGGCTTTTCGTCGTCTCCGCGGCTCCGAGTGTGTATCATGCTGCACCAGGAATTCGCGGCGTCGAGGCCCAGAATCCGTAACCCGTTGGTACTGGGGAGGTACGGACGGAGGCTGACGGAGAACGGCAGCATAAGTTTCAGTCGGCTGTTGTTCTGCAGCAGCAACCATTGAGCCAGTAGAGAGGTCTTCCGGTGTGAGCGCCTGTCGCACTTCCTCACGAAAGAGGGTGGCGATGAGTGGCCCTTCAAAGACTGGCACCGCACTGAAGGGGGCGGCCTGTGCCCGGGGGCCTACAACATGCCTGCCAGGGCTGAAAGCATGTCATGCTGTGCTTAACCAGTAGAAGAGCAGTGAGCGTATTGGCTCGGACTCCCTTGTGAGAAGGTTAACTTACTAACCTCGAATAACACATCGCGGGCTAGTTGGTTCATCACAATGCGGAGCAGCGCAAACTACACAGGGACAAGAAAGGAAGGCGAGACACACCCAGCGCTGACTTACAACTGAAGGTTTATTTTTCAGACACTTCGGTAAATATATACCAGCATCAAGAAAATAAGAGCAACAGAGTCTGATAAACAGTAATCGCCACAAGAAATCGCAGATGAAAACTCAGATCATCTAGCTCCAGATAAAAACCGCAATTCTTTATCTATAAGGGCTGCCAGCTCCCATGACACGATATGCCCGCAGTCTAAGCCCTCCTCGGCTTGTGAGAAATGTCAGGAAGTGACGAGCGCCTGTCTGGCCGTCTCGCCCAAAGGCGCCTTACTAGGGCATCGAGGCTTCCTGCTGTACGGCGCGCGTAACATATAATTCAAAAGCACACGCATGATTTTTCACGATACGGATTTTGCTCATAGCGAGAGGCTGAAAAGCGCGGTATTGAAGAGGGTGCATGTTAGCCGCAACACAACCTCTTCCCGGTGCGGGAATAAAGTCCTCTTGTTACGAATAGTATTTCCAACACACGGACTGCGGCCACAAAGTTCGCCACAGACAGTGGATCTCTGAGAGGCCCGAGACGTAGCTCGTGAGTGTTGCTATGGTTAAGGTGCGCGCGCGACAGAACGACGTATTCACCGAAAGTGGAAAGGAAGATGCGCAAGCTCTCGCTGTCCCGCGGAAACACACAGATATCACCCGCACACTCGGACACCACGAGTGTTTCTTGTTCTACTATTGGGAAGCCCTGGATTCGTCTATCGGTGACGACATTACGCAAACAGGGATCTAGAACAACCATGAAAAGGGTCGATCAGAGCGCGCACCCGTCGTACCCTCCGTGTTAACACAAAACTACCTGCGATAGTAGGCTGAGGATGAGCTGGCTAGTTAAATTATAATATATCGATCTGATCAGCAGCACAAAATCAGGCGGTATACGCCAAAGCAACTCATCACAGCAAAACGATAGCTGCGATATACGCTATCAAAAGTATTTGCCTGGCCTAAAGCCATTAATACGGCACTGAATTTTTCGCATTTGCTTAAGCGAGCACATTTCTCGCTAACGGGAAGGAGGTTAACACTGACCTAGAGGCACTGCGCAGGAGTGGTAATTAAGGTAACACGAAGTCCTAGGTCCGCAGCTGCCGCAGCCTGCTAACGAGGAGAGTGGCAATCACTTTACTGTCAGTGTTCAGTATGGTGGCTAGTCGCCAAGACGCTGAGTTTGTTGACGTCATGAATCTTTTGGATGCAAGACAATGCGACCAGCACTAAACGAGGGTGCCTTCGCAACATTTGAAAAAAAAAAAGCCATTTACGAGCTTAATAATTGAACCACCAATGGCACTGAGAAAGGCGGTGTAGAACCCTGACACTAACCAGTCTGGACCAGTCAAGGTTGACTAATTCATAGTTCATAGAGCTTCACGCACCTCCTGCTGACGATGTAAGGGCCGCGCATGCATACCTCTTCAGGGAGGTTAGGAGGGGGCCCACAGAAGGAGCTGAGCTTCTTAGCCTTCGTTTTGATTGAAGCATCGTGACGGGAACAGGACAGCAAAATAGCTGTAAAAGATGCGCTGCATATCGGCCATATCAGACGAGGAAGTCAGGATTGACCTAGGGACCGTGTATACAATCAATGTCGGCTGTGTCAACGATTGGAATGCGAGAATCTGCTGCCACCTGTAAGGAGCGCAAGGTCTTCTCTAGGATTCAATGACACCGCGTGCGCAGTAAGCCAAGACACTCGTATCGCGAGCGTTCCCTCGGTGGTGGTGGTGAAAACATTTATTATAATACATAGAGGTATATACACTAGGTGGGATGCCTAGATAGGCACTCCATTGGCGTTTGCCGCAGCCCGGGCGCGCTGCGTTAAGGCCTTTTGGGCCTCTAGGGCGCAGCAGCCGGACAGGGTCGCCTCCCAGTTCTCTCGGGTGGGGTTGGGGATAAGGGGCAAAGATGGGTTTTTCTGGCAGGCCCACACCATGTGGTAGGTGTCAGACACCTCCCCGCAGTGCGAGCACAGCCCGTCGAATTGCGGATCAAAATGTTTTAGAGTAGCCGGGCACAACATTGTATTGGTGAGCAGGCGCAGGAGCCCCCGCTCGGTAGCCTTTCCCAGCCCTTTGCACGGGGTGGGAAGAGTTTGGTGCATAGATCTGTAATATTCACATATTTGTTTAAATTTGTAAACTGGGCTGAAATCAAAATCCTGTTCCGCGTCGGGTCCCGTGGGAAATGCCCGCAGAGAAAGCGCGCTGGCGGCGGCGTCGGCTGCCTCATTCCCTTGGAGACCTTGGTGACCTGGAGCCCAAACGAGAGATCGGTACGCGGGATCCGAATCTCGACTGCAATTTTGGTATATGCGGTAAACTAGGGGAGCAGTCCACCCTTTCTGGACGTTCCGATAAGCCCCTCGCGAGTCGGTTATGATGTATTTGGAGGAGGAGTCAGATGCTGCGAGGGCGATGGCAACCTCTTCTGCGTGTGTTGGCGACTGGGCCTTGAACGTAAGGCCATCTACTGTTTTGCCCTTGTGGATGACCGCGGCTGTGTACCAACCCCTAGGGTTTGGGCCGGAGACGTCCAAATAGAAAACTCCTGGTTTGCTTCCATAATGGCGGTCCAAGGCTTCCGCCCGCGCCAGGCGCCGACCATTATGGTCCTCTTTGGACATGGTGGCGGGGAGAGGCCGCACATGGAGGGCGCGTCTCCATTTTTCGGGAATGCGACATCTCTCCTCTGTGAGTTTGGTGTGTTGGATGTGAAGTCGGGCAAGAAGACGGTGACCCGACTCTGTCTTTGTTAGACGCGTGTACTGATTGGTGATGTGGGCCTCCCGAAGCTCCTTGAAAGTATTCACCACACCCAGCGCCATGAGACGGCTGGTAGAGGTGGAGACAGGGAGGTCCAGTGCTCGTTTCATGATTTTACGGAGGATAACTTCGAGAGTATCATTCTCCTGTTTCCGCAGGTGGAGGTAGGGAGTCGAATACAAGATTCGACTGGTCACGAATGCGTTCGCCAGCCGCAAGGCGTCCTTGCATCGTAACCCACCGCGCTTGTTGGAAACCCGGCGGACCACGCGGCCCACCTGTCCGCCACCTGCCGGAGCTTGGCGAGTATTGTGTCGCATCGTCTCTGGTTGTGTATAAAGAGCCCAAGAACTCTGATTTCCTTAGATTCTTGAATGGGACCACTTTGCAAGGTGAGATTGATTTGAGTCGAGCATGAGCGCGAGGGGCGCAGATGCACGAATTCAGATTTCTGCGGTGAGCATTGGAGACCACAGCCGCGGGTATAGCGGTCCACTATGCTAGCAGCCGTTTGCAGGCTCGTCTCCATGTCCCCCAGACGCCCTTGCGTGGCCCAGAGGGTGATGTCGTCGGCGTACAGCACGTGCTGCACCCCTTCGACCGCACCCAACAGAGCAGGTAAGCGCATCATTGCAACGTTGAATAGCAGAGGGGACAGCACTGCGCCTTGCGGAGTGCCCCTCGTGCCGAGCAAAAATGGTCCGTGTTCTTGATCTTGTATTCGGATATAAGACAGTCTGTCTGTGAGAAATTATTTGATGTAGTTGAAAGTGTTCGTGCTACAGTCCGTTTGACTCAAGTGCGTGAGTATGACCTCGTGTGTTACATTGTCGAATGCCCCTTTGAGATCCAGGGCGAGGACGATTTTGTCGTTTCTTGTGCATGTGATGGGGTTCAGTATTTCGCGATCGAGTTGGAGCAGGACATCCTGTGCGGATCTGTGTGGGCAAAATCCGAACATGGTGTCCGCGAAAGTGTTGTGTTGTTCAAGGTACTCAGACAGCCGATCTCGCACCATCGTCTCCATCAATTTGCCCACACACGAGGTGAGAGAGATGGGTCGGAGGTTGTCCGTGTCGACTGGTTTCCCAGCTTTGGGAATAAAGGTGACGAGAGCTGTCTTCCATTCAATGGAAAGGGGGGTTTCCCCTGTCCAGATTGCATTGATGTAGTCAAGAAGGCACTGGTGCGCTGTGTCAGGGAGGTTCGCCATCGCGCGCGCGTATACATATGCCATCGGCGCCATCGCGTATACATATGCATGCGTCTGAGGTAAGCGCGGTAATAACATGGACGCGCCGCGCTTTCCCCGCACGCACGAGAACACCTCGCCATCGTAAGTTATTCATGGTATCCCACACCTCGAGAGTCAATTACTTCATGTTCGCTACCAATGCACGCTGTTTCCCGCGAATCGCAGCGTGGCACCCATCATCCTACAGTACGAGACGTCCATTCGCCACTTTGGTGGGCTGTTAAAGCCTCCGGATGACAGAAACCACTGCAGGGAGATGATCACTGAAATCTCCAACTGCAGCAAGAAAGGGTCCCCTGATGTCGCGCTACGAGACCAATACACAGTTAAAATCCCCGACCAGTACATCCGGAACATCCAGGAAATGTAGTGCTATGGGTCTGAAGAGCTCGTTGGTCAAATTACGCGTGACAGGCGCGCGAACATTGACGAGTCGAGTCATTCGGCCGTCCAGGAAAATGTCCACCGCAATCAAACGACCATCGAGGCCGAATGTGTAATGAGCACTCGATCTGAACGGAGGGTTAAGAAAAACCGTACTCACATCGAAGCACCGTGAGGCCGTCGAAGAAAAAAAAAAAAACCTAAATTCAAAATTGTCTGCGAAAATTTATTCCATCTCATATTGCTCACTACTGCACCTTTACAGCTGTCACCCGTTAATAATTATGAGGGATTATTAACGATGCGCCCTTAACGGTGCGCACACTCCCAGACAACCTTAGAGTGAGTGGGTGTAGCTGTTCCGGTCGCAAAGGAGATGCCCTCGACATGCGTGACAAGCTCAGCCGGAATTCAACTACCTTGTAGTGACAGAAGGGGGCGGCCGTTTAGTTCCCAGCTGTCACCGGTTCAAGCCAGAGTAAGGTTCGGAGTCAGAAGTAACAAACAAAACACACTTTATACACAGCAAGAGACGATACAGAGGAATACACAAGAACACTTAAAATGTACAGGCGAGAGGGTCACAAAAACAACGCTTAGCATGCAACTACAGAGGTATTCAATAACACAGAGGCTTACAATAGAGAACAATACATGAGAGAGTCAAATAAACAAACTCCAAATTGTTCACCGGGCACTGTTGCAGTCCGACGCCTCGAGAGTCACGATGTGGCCGCCATACAAGACAAGCGCCGCTCCCTCGCAGGTTCGTGGCTTGCCAGCAGCGGGTGATCCCCGGGAGTCCAGTTGTCGCACTTGCGAGCCCGCCGCAATCACTGACTGACTGACTGCCACTGCCTGACTACTCCACAAGCGGCGCGGCCTCCATAAATAGGGCGCGCCGCGTCTGTCAATTAAGGCGCACTAAAGCTAGCGCGCACACATACACTTGGCTTCGCTGGTTAGAGCGCTCCATTTTCCTCCCGTCGAGCCGCGCATCGTCACTGGCTAGGACCCGTAGAAATTTCTGGAGATTTCTGGCGTATTCCAGACTGATGAGTCACCTTCATCGATGCGTGTTGAGAAAGAGGGCGACGTCGACACGTACAAAGCTACGCGCTTTCTCCCGCGGGAAAGGAGGTTTTTCTCGAATCTTGTGGAAGTTTCCATGCACCGACGCGCGGGCCTCGCGCCGCGCCGGCTCACTAAAAATGTGCGCCGATTTCGTGACAACAGCTGAGAACACATAAAAAGTCGACAAAAAATTCTTGTTTTTCTGGAAGTCAAGCCAAACAAACGAGTAATTCTTCCCTACTATTTAGAGAAGCGCCAGTTATATCGACATGTAGATTTGGTATTCGTGCTTCCGACATGAAGACACAAAAATCGTGAATATCACTAATATACATCACTATTTTATTACATTTAATGTTAGCGCTATGCTTTATTTATTTATCTCTCTTTAATAAAAAAACTGTCATTTATTGGTTATCACCGTATCAAGATCTTAAAACGCTTTGAGAAGCATTTGTATCTCGTGTGCGTGCTTACCGCCTAGAAGAAGAAGTCCTCCTCCCACCGAATCGTGCTTCCACTGCTTCCACTTCGGGACCTTTCCTCACGAAAATGCTCTCTTCGTACCATTCCAGCGCAAGTGGGTCCACACAGCCAGCAAGCGATGGACCTCCAATGACCGAGGCGCACGAACCGCGAATCGCCACTACCTTGTGCAGAAAAGGAAGATACCAAACAACCCCAAATCAGTGGACGCATTTCAAGGGGCCAGCGACCAACGAGGCCGAAGTGGAGTCTCAGAAGTCCCCGCCAGGTAGTGAAGTTCCCGAATTGCACTCTACCCTAACCACTTATGTCGCTGTTCCGGCACCAAAGAGGCAAGATAATGGAAACCCAAGCGTAGTGTCCCTAAGGCCAGTTCTCAGAGTAGGCCCAGTCAGGTCCACGTCCGCCTTGTCTGCGAGTCCCCTTTACGTGCGGAAGACAACGCGTGGACTACAAACAACAACGCATTTCCGACCCAACTCCACCCGTGGTTCATGTGACAGCGTCCATGTTAGCAACGCAGCACACCAGTTCAGCGGAACTCCGCCTGCTGCTACTGACGAGGACGGACCCCTTTCGGAGGACGCGCCGAATAAGATTTGCTCTATGACATCTCCTTTAACCAGCGTCGACGGTGCCTCATCACCGGGGTCGAAGATGTCTACTCCATTGTCAACCGCTTTCTTAGTCCTCTGCCTGACGGGCATAGCTGTCATCTGCTTCTGGGCCTTCTTCTTTCTGGGAGACGCGGCGTTGAGCGCGAAAGACGTGCAGGATTCCGATATAGCCGATGGATTTTTAAGCGCGTTAAACGCTGATACTGGTTCGGACACAAACGCGATAACGGCTCCTGTACGTGACCACCGTCGCAAAAGCTTACGTGGTAGTGACATCGAACCGACTTCTATCCCCGCAGCGCCTGACGATGAAGGCCGTGCTGGAGCCGGCATCGGCCAACCGGGCTATGCGACCACTTGACGCTTCTGGAGTAGCATAATCTATTGTATCAGCTAGCAGGAATGGTTTGTTTGCCTCTAAAAATAAACTGCAAGCCTAATTTACATCTTATCGCAAGATAAAATTACTCACTGGCGGTGTCTATTGTTGAAAATGCCTAAATTTTAGGCATATACTTAGCTCTCACTGAGCTAAAGTAGTCAAACGCGGATTTACTCCTCAGCCTAAGTAAAACGAGACATGCTAAATTTCCCATCCTCCTCCCGTATATTGTGTCGCTTCGCAGACTTTGCATTAGGCACGATAAATAAATATATTGATCTCATGTACTAAACCACTATTTTTTGTCGCGTTAGTTTTATTCTTTTTTTGCTTCAGATGCCATTTAATTGTGGCTATTTACAGCTCTTTACTTATTTTCTTTAATTCAATCAGGCACCTTTTACGAGGTTCCCACACTGTTTTTACGTTTGCATTGAGCCTACCGTGGTTTTTAGAGTATAACAGCACTAGCCTCAGGAGCATTCTATTGTTTTCAGTAGTTGCTTATTTTACCTTTTTACAGCATGGGATAAACGGCGTGCAATTATGCACTCTTGTACTTTGCGCGTGATGCAATTATTGTGATGCCAGAGAGCCAACAAGTAACAGCTAGTCATTTTGTTTAGGTTTGGTTTGGTTGCGTTTGTGAGGTTTAACGTCCCAAAGCAACTCAGGCTATCTTTAACCCTGCTATGCCCCCCTCACTATGCAAAACATGGCCATCAACGCATATATATGCAATGTAATCTGCTGAAGCGAAAATTCAGATGTAATAAATTTCTAACAATGATGTCTGAAGAACGTTTTTGAGGCCAAAGAAGGTCTCTTCTAACCTCGAATTCTTTCAAAGGGTTTGCTTTGCGATACTGTCTTCATCATCGTTTATTTCTATCTTTGATTTCCTTCGTTAAGGCTTAAACTTCTAGCCCTTTGTGTTATAGGCTTTGGCCTTACCTATATTTTACTGTCGCCGTTTTCGCGAAAGTTCAGTCTATTAGTACAGATCAATGTTTCAGGCAAGTGCCGATAAAAAGGTGAAAGATCCACATAATAACAAAAAGAGAACTTCTCATATGCAGTTGTGGCATCTGATGCTCCCTTTCTTTGCCCATCATCTTGGTACACCTGCCGAGAGGGGAGCACATTAGCAAAAAAAAAAAAAAAAAAAATCAGTGGTGGGTGCGTAGCTCAATGTCTACCGCAGTTGACAACTCTGCAGAGCACCCAGTATGGGTGTTTGCCGCTATTCGCGCCAAAATATTTTTTTTTGTCTATCATGAAATTGTATTTAACGTTCTACCGCAATTCCCGCCGATGTACCCTCTAGCTCATGAACCCCTTACCCTGAGCAAGCACATCGTTTTTTAGCCGACTACAAATGAGCTATGGCTGGTCTCACTTGGTTGTCGCTTGGTTGTATCCGAGTCTCTCTTTCCTGGGTTTTGAGGTAACAAAGCTTTTTCCCTATCTCATGGAACAATCATAACAAAACGGTGAATTTATCGCCGGCTCAACCGCGGCCGGCCAGATGGGTCCACTGGCCCAGAGTTGTCCAGGTTAACCCGCTATCAGCTCTGGCCGTCGCTCCGCGACCCTGTTGCGGCGGCCGGCCGATTTGTCTACGGTGGTCACCCGCGTCAGCCAGTCAGCGCAGGTGACGGTGCAAGTTGCAACGAGCTCACCGCTCCCGCTGAAACCATTTACAACACGTTAGCCTATTCCTGGAAATGGGCCATGGAGTCACCATCGCAGCTAATTTCGTTCACTCAAACCATGATTGGGAGCACCATAATTGTGGCGCGCGAATGCGCTAGTCGCAGATATACCTTTCGTATTTTGCCGGCGCTCTATGGAGCTCAGATAAAAGATACACGCGAGGCTTTCTTTATCGAAAACAAGCAGACTGGAGGTTTCAGAAAGTGCTATTAGCAAATCACATTTGTGGAGATGAACCATGCACAGACACACTCGTTGTCTGGTCTCCACAAATATATTTGACAGGATCCGCTGAGCCAGGCGGGAACGGGACAGCGAACCGCCGACATTCAGTACTGCTGCCATAAAGAACGAACTGCGCATGCGTGGCAAGCGTGCTTAAACATCATCATCAGCCTGACTATACCCACAGCAGGGCGAAGGACTCTCCCATATTACTCCAATTAACCTGGTTCTGTGCTAGCTGCATCACCTTGACCCCTGCGAACTTCTTAACCTCATCCGCCCACCTAACTTTCTGCCGTCCCCTGCTACGCTTTCCTTCTCTTGGAATCCAGCTTGTTACCCTAAGCGACCATCGATTATCCTCTCTTCGCACTACATGTCCTGCCCATGCCCATTTCGTCTTCTTACTTTCCACTAGAATGTCGGTAACTTGAGTTATTTCTCTGACCCACTCTGCACGCTTCCTATTTCTTAATGTTACCCCTATTATTTTTTGTTCCATAGCCCTCCTGGTTGTCCTCAAGTTAAGTAGAACTCTCTTGGATAGCCTTCACGTTTCAGCCCCCCTCGTCGTCTTCTTTTACGACGTCTTAAACTATCGTCTTTTTTTACGGCGGACCCCCCCCCCCCCCCCCCCCCCCTTAGCAATGAAGCCATGAGTGAAGGGCAATGGCGAAAAATGGACGCTGTGGGTGCGAATCGTGCGCGGCGAGAACTGGCACGATCGAGAGGGTTTGCAGTGACACAGTTGGCGATCACGTCTGATTCAAGGTGGGCAGGTTTGAGGTGATCAACAGATATCGTGTCCTCGCGGCCGTTGATGCGCTATAGAAAGTGCTTAAGAGCACGCCGGAGCACTGGGAACGGGCCATCATACGGTGGCCGAAAGGGTGGACATGCGGCGCCGTGGCGAACAAAGACGTGAGTGCACCGCTGAAGGTCGTGGGGAACGTGGATTCGGCTAGAATACTGGTGCTGCCGTGGTGGCACGACATTCATTGTCGTTAGAGAATTAGAGAAGAATTAGCGAAGGTATGCTAATTGCTAATTAGTTAATTGCAAAATAAAAAAAGACGCCTGTGATGGGGCAGACGACTGGCACCCGTATGCAGTTGAACGTTCTATGGCCTACCTCAAGTGCTCCATTTTTTAACCATTGGCTAAATTAAAACTGGGACATCCTGTACGCAGGAACCAAAAAGTACGGTACTTCTCGTCAGCCGTATTAAAGAATAAAATGTTTCGGCTTCGTCTTTTCGTTGCAGTGCGCAGTTTTCAGTTGTGTGTACGACTATGGAGCGAAGTGTGGCACCGACTGCATCATCGAAGGCAGCGAAAGCCAAGCGTAGCCATGGCGTGTTCGAAGTTGCAGGTACGCGGATTCGAACAGTCATGTACGATACTATTGCAAAAACAGCTAAAACAGTAACTACTTATTGTGGCTCTCTTACACGAATGCAATGCCTGTTGGCCTCCTAAACCAGAGGAAGAATGCGGCGACTAAGAAGTCACAATATTAAAATTAATTCACCACATCGGAGTGAAATCGTTTAGTCCTAAAATTGCATCTTTACGGGACTCGAATATGATGTCGCATACACGAAAGGATTCTTCGAGAATGCACTAGTTTTTCGCGTACGAGAAGCTCCCCCGTTTCTTTTAGATTTTTTTTTTGTTTTACTCTCCTACTTGTTAAGTTTTTATTAATTTCCTCAGACCTCTCTTTTCCCACAACCACGTCCCCCCAAAAATGCAAAAAAATAAATAAATAAATAAAACGCCCGCTTGGCAGTCAATTTTTACTGCTCCTAATCCGATTGAAGTAGGTTATTACGCTACTGTAATTTAATAACGCATCACTTTTTATGAACATTTTTTTTTATTGTTCTGCCTTTTCTTTACTTGTGTTGATATATACATGTCCTGCTTGGACCCGGACAAGGGTACACAGTATGTACTAAATAAATAAAATAAAAGTAACATTATTGTGACACTATAGAAAGTGGAATCTCGAACGGCTTGTAGAAGGGTGAGGCTCTATTACAAAATGGTATTAACAACAGGATTCACGCATAAGCCTGTGATGGGAGCAAGACACTCTAGTTTATTTTTATTTAGCTTGAATTTTATCCCTGCAGAACTCCTCGTCGTACGGTTGAAACTTGTTGGGGCCGCATAGTAGATCGTAAATGAAGAAGCACTCGCTGTTGATGTTGTGCAGACCGTCCAGGGATACCCACATGTCGCAGCCTGCATGAAAAGAGTGGGTAAGTTTATGACAGCTTGTTAATGAGTATTTTAAGAGTTGTGAGCTTGAACCTGGCCGGCTTATTTTGATTTAAAGCTGAACACGTATCCTCAATCCGGCCCTTCTACCAACTCGCCTCTTGGAAAATGAAAAAACAAAAAAAAAAACAATTCGAATCGCCTAATCAATGTTCATGCGCTCGGTTCCACAGAAAAGCTATTCACTGGACACAGTCATAGGTTTTTGGAGGCAGTTTTTGTGTTCATTCACCTTGGAACATGTAACATGCTCCGTTTAATTTTGCTCTTTATCTTCATATGAAAGAACACACGATTAGCATCAGCTCCGCATTTGATTCACAAGTCTCCACTTCAGTGCACCAGTGATTTTCTCAGCACCGGCTTCATTTAATTACTATGATACATGCACACTAACAAGTGCGCTTCGTTACCAAAAAGAGCCCTGCATTATGGTACGTCGTTTAAACGTGAGCCAACTTATGAATAGTATAAAATATCGCTGCGCCATATTTAAATGAATGATCTAAGGTTGAGGTGAGTGGCAAACATTTCCTGCTGATTTTTTCCTTCTCCTCACGGCTAAGCTGCCATAAAAAACTAATGCGCTGTGTTTTATTGCACTAGCAATAAAGGCTGAGCTGAACAATTTCTGCAATTCGTCTACTGCCTCCACAAGTTAAAAAACTAGAAAACAATCCCGCTAAAGAAATTTAGCGAATAAGAATCCAGGATTCTGTCGTGGTAAACCAATGAAGACCTTCGAAGCCACGGTGGCGATGCATGAAAGTGTGGGGGTTCTCACGGGGCTCCGGCTCCGCTCTGAGAATCGAAGCCACACCGCTAGCTCTGACCACAGCCGTGGCCGTAAAGAACGACACATCGAGGCACAGCCTGCGGGCCAAGCTGTTTGTTGGGAGTGCCCAATTTTCACCCTCGGTGCCGTAGCAGCAAACGCGCGCCCTGGCGACGCGGTGTAGTCTCATGGAGGCAGATGCTGTCCGCCGAGATGAGAGGGGAGGGGGAAGGAGGGGCCGCCCAGCCAACACCCTCTAGACTGCTAGTCTAAAGGGTGTTGGCCCAGCGCGCTACGCCAGTTCTCTCATCCGCCGACCCTCCGCCACAGCTACGCCAGTTCTCTCATCCGCCGACCCTCCGCCACAGCTCCGGGGGAATGATGGCAGGAGGGGATTGTCGAGGCACGGCCGCTCGATGGAAGCGCACTAGGTGCGCTTCCATCGAGCGGCCGTGAAAGAGAGGGTGCGCTTCCATCGAGCGGCCGTGAAAGAGAGGGAGAGGGCGTTCGCCGCGTCGTGCGGGCAGGGGGAATGTTGAATTCCCACGAAGACTACAGGTCAAAGCTTATGCATGTTACTGAGTGATAGAAAGGCCTCGTCACACATATTTGCCCTTATAGAAAGTAATACTTTTGCAATATACGTCGGGATATTCAAATTGAATTTCAAAAATTCCTTGTATTCACGCATGAGCTCTAAATATGAAGGAAATAGGCTCGTGAAATTTCTCGTCCAATTTCCAGCCCCCCTCCCCCCTCTTACGTAATACCCCGAAGGAGGGCCTTTAAGGGTACTTTGAAAAAACAAAATATTTCGATAAAAGGTTTAGAAATCTTCGAAAATATCTCACCCGTAAGTATGCTTCTAGCATGTTTAGAGTAAATTAAAAAGTAAAATGCGTGTCCCAGATCAATGTAACCAAGGTTTTAAAGATATGATTAGCCCTGGCCCAGAGAAACAAATAAAAGCTTTTCATGGTCGCTTATCCAAATCTGCAAAACATCAAAATTAATATCTAAAGACTAAAAGTTATATTTGTCGCTGGCTTGAGGAGAAAATTGTCAACGCAAAAATTGTTAACCGCCTTCCTACGCTTATTTCATCAGGCTAACAGATAGCTAGATCGATTTATTGACTTTCAGAGAAAGCTGTGACGTGACCAGACGCTTTTTTAAGCCATTCCCCAAGTGCGTACAACAAGCGCCATTGGAGACAGGACGTCAGAGGAAGGCGTATTTTGCGGTCTTGGACACGTCTGTCTTCGCACTTTAATGTGTCGCCGTCGTCACTCACGAGGAAACTTTTTCATTCCGCCAGGTATCGTTTCCAGCTGGTAAAAAAGATTACTTTACGTAAATGCTAGCTTGATAGAAACAACGTAGCTAGCCGTTTTCAAAAAAATTTCTGCAACTTTTGCATTACAACTTTACGCTCTTGCGTGATACCCTTAAAGAATGATGTCCCCAATAATGTAGCACCTTACACTGATAGAGTGTGATAGGGGAATAATTTAGCAGGCAAAAGAAGCTTCCGTCGTTGCTATCGCAGTTCAACTATAGGGTTAATCAGAATTAAACCACAACTATTTTTTTTTATTTGACGTGCAGAAATGAATTTCGCAGATTGGGAAGTCAATATAGATTTTAATCCAATAATTGACTTTGGCGGGTAAAATGTTTTTTTATGCAGAAAAATGGACCAGGGATGCACTTATACTGGCGAATCGTTTACCACACATACTTGTAGAGGACATAGCGCAGGTACTCACCATTGTTGCCGTGTGGCGACCGTACTATATCGCAGTTATCATATTCTGAAGCCACAAACGGGTATGGCACGGAGAACACTTTGTCTGCAAAAAGGAGTAGAAATAATCGAACATAAAACATATTATTATTATTATTATATTACTATTATTGAAGATTTATCGATTACTATAAAAGAAAGAGAAATATTCTGCGCATCTTGGTATCCTTGCCTATCGCTCATCGTTTATTCAAATTACTATTACCAAGTCCGTCCTCATTATCTCTTTTCATTAACGTCGCTAACACTTTTGGCCAGCTACAATTGGGATAAGTAAGCCAGTGTTTCCACCGGGCCCCTGAGCAGTTCGAGGCTTGGAACTGCTACCATTCAGATGCTTTGAGCCGTGTAGTCGAGACATATCTGCATTCGAAGGACGTTTCGCGGGTTACGTACAGCTAACTGCATTTGGGTAATTCGTGAACAACTTGGTCATACATCGGGGCAAAAATGAATGTCAGGTGAGTGTGTTTAGAGCCAAAGTAATTTCGAGGCTAGTATTTTCAATATTACCACGGATTATGAATTATTCCTGCCATCCTTAATACGCGAAATTGTTGATTTAATCTTGTTAACGATATCCTGCAATTTTTCTTGTTACAGCGAAAGAAAACGAGAGACGGCACTTTAGTTACGTCGCTTTGGATTATGGCTTTGCCTGGTTTTTGATGGGTACACAGATGGTACTTGCTCGTATTGGGTGTAGGTCGGTTTCGTAAGCTGCACAACGACCAACTTTGACTATTGGTGATATGCAAACACATCGGAGCGACCCGAGAGAAGCTGTTCGAGATACCTTGGCGAGAAGGCTATGACCAGAGTTCCCGACCTTGTGAATGGAACCCGAGGCACGTGGAGCTAGCTATCTGGCAGCCGGACACTATCGACGTGGGTTTGAAAGGGCTTCGCGAACGAGCGCGTCCAGCATCCGAGCCACGTGGAAGCAGCTCGTCTTCCCGTTGCATTGTCTGATGGCGGAGGTTTTGCTGTGCATGGGCAAGCCATTCGGATTCCAGCATTTCCGCAGATAACACTCCTTTTCTAGCCCCGGTGCTGCGCAGCAAGACAGCGGCGCACTGGAAGGAAGCATCGGCAAACTTCATGCTGAAACATGCCTGCGAAATCCCACACAGCCTGGCGCTGGCTTCCTGTCGGCGAAACCCCCATTGCGCTGCGGCAGATTTGAAGCTGGTAGTCTGCGCGTTCGCTCATTGGACCTCTCGGGTCGCCGTAAATTTCTGCCTCCGGATTGGACAGTTTGAGTGGCAACAGCTTTCCCGGCTATACAAACAGGAGCCACCGCTTGGGGCGAGTGACCGTCACGGGTTCCCGTCGAGACTAAAATAGTTTTTTCAGTCAATTAGGATGACTTTAATGATGTGACTTCACGCAACCGGAAGTGTAGCCGAAAAAGGACAAAGGAAGGGATTGGCGCACAATTTGAAAGTACCAAAGACTAAAATAGATAAACAAGAAGTGAATTAAGCAACTAGAAGCAACCACAAGCAACCAACAGCAGCATCCGTGCTTTCTCGTTACTCCAATGCAGATTCTGCAGTGCTCTTTAATTTTTGTCTGGTTGCTCAGTTCGTGCAGTGCTGCAAGTTTATTCATCATTGTTTTGTGCAGATTGCTTGAGGGCTTGACAACGAGATTATTTTATTTTGCCAGGTCGGCAAAGTGTGTCAGCCTGTGCACATGTGATGTCTCGGTTTTGCACGCAAACGTTTTACCGTGCCTTATTCCTAAGGTAAATTGAAGCGCAAACGAAAGACGATCCAAAAAGAAGAGGCAAACACAAGGACAGGCGCTCCAACTAGCCCCAACCGAAATTTTATTGAAGTACCGTGCCTTGTCCGTGCAGAACACCACCTCCTTTTTTCCCCCTCGATTGCCCCTCCCAGTGACGTATTTAAGGCAGGACAAAGGTGCTCATTCACGAACACAGTGGCTTTATCTGCAAAACCTTCGAACCAGAGATCATCTGTGGAAATGACACGTCTTTCGAGCTCGTTCCAATACATTTCGCGTTTTGCTATAAGTCGCAGAAGGGGACAATAATGTTTTGCTTCGATGCGCTTTTGCAACGTTCACAGTGACACTTCTATGTCAGCCTCGGTTATGGGCTCCTTGTAGAGTGTTTTAGCTTGTCGAGGATGGCAAGCAGGTCCTATCCAAAACTGGGGCACCTTTATTTCCTACGTTTTTTAAGGTGAAAGCTTTTCTACGCTCATGGGACGAAATCCCAAGCGCAGGAGTTGTTCTTGAGATCTGTGCGCGAGATTTGTCATATTCCGCGAGATTCCGCGAGGTGTGTTCTTGTCTAGCGTTCCTGCCATCTGCAATCGGACACATGAACATGCGCCAAGGAACGCCACGGGACAGGAGCGATGGTGAACCGTCCAAATTCACACTTGCGGAAGAAAGTGGGAAATATACTGAGCATTTCCTCTCCTGTAAACCAATTACAATTATATGCAACACTGTGCAGCGAATGACGATAATAAATATACGACGAGAGGCAAGTCATAGGAGAGGAAGGGTAGGCTTTCGCCATTCCCTTCTTAAGAGACATCTAAAGAGACCCTCTATTTTTGTTTTCTGGAGCACCGTTCAATATTTACAATACTCTCTTTCTGATCAGCAACTTACATATCCAGCTACTCACAATCATGCGAAAGTAAATCGTTTGTCTCTTTCAGTTTGGCGTTTTCTTCTTAATGTTATCAGCAGTTCGCACTCAGGTCTTCCAATTGCTTGTTGCAAAAATCTAGACCTTTTTTGACTACGCATGCTCGTGTCTTAGCTCGCCCTCAAAAGAGGCCTTCATACCTCTCATTTCTTGCCGAACAGTCTTGAGAAAGCTAGTTACTTCGGCTATAAACATTCTCACGAAAACCCTCGCTCTAGGCAGTAGTGACAGCAAAAAAAAAAAAAAAGCCGACTTTAAATACAGAATCAAAGGCAAATGATTACCACTGAAATACACAAGTACGATCGTGCTCTTCGTTCCTCTTCTGTGCTATAAAATGAAAGAAAATGGCACCGTTGACATTTGACAACATCCTCACCTTTGAACGGGGAGACAGCCATGACATTTGGAACCGTGTATCCTTTGGTCGCTTCAAGTGTCAAGTACATGGTCTTGTTCACTCTGGGAAGAGAGAAAAACATTTATTATGAGCAGGCGTGAAATATTCAGCCTTAGGTGGGCAGCCTCCTCAGTCCAGGAAGCCGTGGACCCGAGCCATCTCCCGAGTCCGGTTGACCAGACTACGCTGATCATCCAGGCTGGGGCTTGACAGCTGAGTCTCCCACGGGCCATGGTGGTTATATAGTGGCATTTGGTTCCTTGCATCCCCACACCATATGTTGTAGGGTGTTTGGTACGTTGCAAAATGCGCATTCATATCGGTAGGTGGTGGGCGAGATTCTGTGTAGTAAGGTGCCGTGGACGTGGCTGTTGGTTTGGATTTTTCCGAGGGTGACTGCTTCTTCTCTGGTTAAGAAATTATTTTCTACCATTCTTCTCTTTTAAAAATACCACTCAACGTGAACATCACATAGCTTTTCCAATAGCGTATATAATTGCTTTCTTGATTTTCCATTTCTGAGAGCGAGTGTTGCGACTTTCAGGCTTTCACCACAAAGAAGGATGAACGATGCCGTCGGTAAAAAACAGGCTGATTTACACAGATATTTTCACCACCATCACAAACTGAGACTGGTTTAATTTCTCCCTTTCATTTCCGTTTTGACATTAGTTGTGTATCTCTCTGGTTGCCTTTTCTTCATTTTTGTATACATCATGGCATCAAAACAGAAGCCTGTTTATCCGTGCAAGCAATATTTTTTGTAGCTGTACTTAATCTAGAATTTGCGAATTTGCTATAAAAAGTGACAGTGACTAATGTTCGCCTAAGTCAACGCAAAAGAGGCACACGGAAACCAAATCAGTTTTAACTAAAGAAGAAAATAAAATTATCACGGTTTTTGAACAGCTCATTTTGCATATGATCGTAATGAAACCGGTATCATGGTGTCGCTACAAGGACGATTTTCGGTATGCAGTCGTCATGTTGCACTAAATTGGACTCGTCCGAAACTTAGTTCGCACGCGCGTAAATACCAAAGTTGCTGCTGACAAAAGAGAGCATCAACTGAATAATATAGAGCTAAGGAGAGACAATAAAGCCGTAAATTCAAAAATTTAAGCAATGAGTAATCAGGGAATGTATTCCAAAATTTCATTACTTACAGAACCGGTTTAAAACAGCACCTCGGCACAGATCAGTGGGCCAGTTTTAAGTCGTTTTATTCAATACTGAGACATCGGGATACAAACGGAAGTCGAGATAATAAGAATAGCTTATGTTTTTGTGCTCCACATAACCTTTAATTTCTCAGGCTGAAGAAGCGACAAAGTGCGGCAGCGAATATCGGGTCGATGGGTTGGTAGGTTGGTAGGACGTCCACTTTGACCTTATTTCATTTATACTGGAGAAAATAATTCAAAGTATGCTACTGTGAGCTTTCCACAGGCTCAAAACCAATGAAAAGAAATGCATCTCCTATATGCTAATTGAAAATACAGGGGTCATAATTTCGAAAGGATTTCACCTGACGCATAATCAAGGTAGAAAACAGGCCAAAGCCGCGGCCATGCATAACTACAGAAAAGCGATGGAAGCGTGCTTCTTAGACGCTGCCAAGTATCAAATTGATCGATGATACACTGTTTCGGTCGTCAACACTGGCGGAACGCTTCTTCACTCCGCCAGCGTAAAGTCTCGACACGCTGAAGTAGCCGAAGAATTAGCCGTTGCACTTGCCATACCTGATCTAGATTGCGGGGTTGTTGTCAGTGACTCATGGAACGGCCATAAAGAAATACGTCAAGGGGAGAATATCCGTGGAAGCCTGCCGAATGACCAAAGGCTTGAAATTCTCACCGGACAACATGGTCGAGCTAGTTTGGTTCCCTGCACTAATGGGGAACGTCTCCCTGCATCTCACCAACTCAACAAAGTCGCTCACTACGTCTCACGGCGTCTCGCGCACCGTGCCGCAGATAATAATGGCGAAGAAGGAGGGAGAGAGAGGCTGCCGAGCTTTAATGACTTGACCAAAGCCACTTGTCCCGCCGGACCTTCCCTTCCTTTCACCTAGCAGAAAATTATGCAGAAATCAGGCAGTCATCTGGAGGCAATTACAAACACTTCAGCACATACTCTGAGAGTGCAAGGCACAACTGACAGACGTTAACCTCGAAACCCTCTCGTCGAGGTGGTCCGCCGTTCTGCGCAGCTCCAGCCTCAATTACCAACTTTGAACCGTCCAGCAGGTCCTGGTGGCGGTGCAGACAAGATCCTGACGTTCCCACGTGGGAAACCTTAGCCCGGTCACGTTAAACCCTGCCGGACATCAAATAAAGTTATTGCTCCTCCCTTACAGCTATCGAGGAAGCAGAGAAAAAAAATCACAGTGGCTTAGCTGTAGTTAAGCCTAGGAGATGGTGAAAGCAATCTGCATCGGTGGCAGCCTCGCCTTATACGCATCATCCGACATACCGTTAGGCTGCGCCCCGACTACTGCGAGCAGCTGAGCCACAGCCCCATTCATCCTCCTAGCGTGACGTCACAAACAGCGAGCGCCCTTTCTCGGCTGCGACACAGCGCCGTGTATGGACTCGCCGCCACCATCCGATGGTGCGAGCTGGGGCTCCGTCTCTCGGGCTGGCGTGACGTCACACGGTCACGTGAAAATGGCGTGACGTCACCGCTGCGGCTCCTGTAAGGACTCACCGCCACCATCGCCACCATCCGGTGGCGCGAGCTAGGTGGTGTTGGCTGGGGCCCCGTCTCTCGGTCTGGCGTGACGTCACACGGTCACGTGAAGTGCTAGCAGTATTGCTTTCACAACAAAAAGAAGGGTTCAACGCTGCTGAACCGAATGTGAAGCGAAAGCTTTGGCTGAAGGGTCAAGCATTGCTTTAAACACAACCAGCGTTCTGTTGAACGCTTCCAATTTCACCAGCGTTCTAGGCTGAATCCAATTTTATGCCGCTAACATGCGATGCCGGCAGACGCTTTCCTGCTCCACTCGCGGCGGCACGCATACGCAATGCGGGAACTACGCCAGCCCGTTTAAACACTATACACCCCGGGTTCTGCGACCCCAAATGCAAATATTGCGGGGAGAAGGCAGGCCTGCACCGCATGGTGTGGACCTGCCCACACAATCCTCCAGATGACCGAACAAAATACGGCCGACTTACATAGTTAATCAAATGCGAAGTAGGTTCGTAGCACTGCTTAACCGTTGTACTTCAGCACGTTAAGCACGGCGAACCTACACCGTAGTGCCTGACGACCCGACTTCACCCATTGCGACGCGAAGCAAACGCGCGGCGCAGCCGCATCCTCAGCTTTAATTACACCATCTTCAGAAACGAACAAAAACGGGCACAATGCACCTCTTTACAGTGCACTGCTATACAGCCGAAGGGTCTGGGGATTATATGGGGAGAGAATGAGAGAGAAACGCGCTTGAAGGCGAACGCCAATTAAGGAGCGGAGGCAAGCACAAGCAGCTTTACGACGCGGCGAGCGGCTCGGAGCCGAGGTCCATGGAGCACCGCCCGTGCACGTCCGCTGTCCGTGAAGGCTGATAAGTGACATGCGAGGGGAAAGATGCGGAAATTGAGGACGTGCGAGCGACACACGACTGCTCACTCCGGGGTAACATATGCTTGTGGAACACTGCCCAGTGACGGCCGCCACGTCTGCAACTGACAAGCTCCTCTCTGACTATCTTACTCTGTCACTGGGTGCATCTATGCGGCCGCTCCGCCCCCTCAGTGTTCAGTCGCGTGATGCGGGTGTCGCCACTTTCCATTCATCCTCTTCAAGTGCCTCCACCATCTCACTGTTGAACCGCGCGACGCGCGCGTTCCTTCTCTTGATTGATTTATAGGAAGGGAAAAGCGCGGTAATTGTCTCGCTTTCTGTGGACACCTCAACCGTGCCGTAAGGGAAGGAAGGAAGGTGGGAGTGAAAGTGGAAAGAGAGAAAGAGGAGCTGTAGTGGAGGGCTACGGAGTAATTTCGGCCATCTGGGAATCTTTAACGTGCGCTGACATCGCACAGCACACGGACGCCTCTTCGGCGTCCGTACTGCTCTGCGATGTCTGATTGATTGATTTGATTGATTTATAGGAAGGGAAAGGCGCGGTAACTGTCTCACTTGTTTTCTGTGGACACCTCAACCGCGCTGTAAGGGAAGGGGGGGAGGTGGAAGTGAAAGTGGAAAGAGAGAAGAGGAGCCGTAGTGGAGGGCGATGTCCGATTTATTTATTTATATGTCATTCTCCACTTCAAGTTCACGAAGAGAGAGAGAAAGAGCGGCTTCGGACAGGCATCGGCGAAATCCATGATTGTGGCTAGTAGTGCTACGCACTAAAAGCAGTGCCAACAATTCAAGGGTGGGAGGCTGCCCTATCCAGATCTGGACTAGAGGCCCAACGGGCCCTCGTGACACGCGGGCGGATAGCAGCGACAGCCGCTGGTCCCGGACTAGGGACCCCTACTACGGTTCCCAAGGATGCGGGATCGAATCCCAGCCCCGGCGACCGCTTTTTGATGGAGGCGAAAAGCAAGGCGCCCGTGTGCTGTGCGATGTCAGTGCACGTTAAAGAACCCCAGATGGTTGAAATTTCCGGCGTCCTTCACTATGGCGTCTCTCATAGCCTGAGTCGCTTTGGGACGTTAAACCCCACAAAACAAACAAACAAGCATCCCGCTCCCTTATCTGTACTGAATAAAGTTTTTCACTCACTAGCACTTCTCTGCGCCGGCGCGCTCATGTGCTGAAATGCTACCCTCCTCCTCCGCCTCTGTAGCGAGCGCAGCCAGCAGCGGAACACTCGGCGCACACACACACACACACACACACACACACACACACACACACACACACACACACACACACACACACACACACACACACACACACATATATATATATATATATATATATATATATATATATATTGTGAAAGAAAGCCAGGTTCAGACGGCAAGGTCATGAAGGCAAGGCAAGGCATGCCGTGTCAGCGTTTAATCTGATGGAGAAAACCCAAGCGCGCGTCGGAGCCGGCGCCGCGGGAAGATGATGATGGTGTGTACAAGAGGAAGAAGATCATGGTATGTACAAATGAAAGAAGATCCGCGGAGGGCTCACACAATCTGCCCGGGGGGGTTGGAAGCGGCCAGCCTGGCCGCTCCTAACCAACCGATGTACTGTGGCGCACAAACGGCTTCAAGCGAGATACATGAACAATTTCAGTTCCACGGTGGCGTCGGTCGGCTGGGGGATCAACAGGTGTGACTTGGTAGTTTATTGGGGAAGTTTGATTGATGACCTTGTAGGGACCAAGATAGCGGCGCTGAAATTTATCACTAAGGTCAGAGGTGCGCCGTGGTGTATAGAGCAGTACTTCGTCACCAGGACGAAAAGAGACCACGCGATGCTTCGAATCGTAGTGACTCTCGCGGTCTTGCTGGCGCGCTTCTGTGTTGAGGCGGGCAAGATGACGGCATCTGGCCACACGGGATAACAACTGGGCTGGTAATGATGAGGAGTAGTCGGGCGTAGAGAAGAAGGAAGTGTCAAGGATTGTAGTGGGAGGACGGCCGAAAACTAGGAAAAATGGGGAGTAACCGATAGTCCGTCGTGCTGCAGTATTATAGGCGAATGTGACGAATGGTAAAACAGTATCCCAATTTCGATGATCCGGTGTGATGTACATGGATATCATATCCGATAGGGTGCGATGAAATCGCTCAGTCAGACCGTTAGTCTGGGGATGGTAGCTTGAGGTTGTCTTATGGAGGGTGGATGACGCACGAAGAACTTCGGATACGACTGTCGATAAGAAGTCCGTCCCGCGGTCACTTAGAAGCACCCGAGGAGCGCCATGACGCAATACAATTGACCGCAAAAAGAAATTAGCTACCTCTTCAGCGGAACCAGTCGTTACAGGGGCCGTCTCAGCATAGTGTGTAAGGTGGTCGACAGCTGTTATAATCCAATGGTTACCCCCATCGGAGAGAGGTAGGGGACCATATAAGTCGATGCCGACTACGTCGAATGGTCTGACCGGACAGGGAAGGGGCTGTAAGAGGCCGCTTGCGACGTTGGCACAGGTGGCAGGAAGCAACGTATTTAGCTACGGTGGCAGACAGGCCAGGCCAAAAGAATCGTCTTTTCACGCGGTCGTATGTTTTGTCAAAGCCAAGGTGACACTCAGTAGCGTCATCGTGGAACACACGCGGTACGACTGGGAGCCAGCGAGTTCCATCAGGATAATACGCGTAGCGGCGTAGTATGCTATCTTCAAGCTGGAAATTGCGAAGCTATCGGCGAAGCGTAGTGTTGGGTGGGCTCGAAGCGCCGCAGCTAATTGCTGTGAGCGGAGAGCGTGCTCGTTCTCAAAGCCGTCAAAAGAAACTGCAGTGATATGCGTCGGTGGAAGCGATGGTTGGCTGTGGTCAGAGGTGGAAATGCATTGTGAAGAAAAACAGCAGGCTGATTCCGAAACCGGGCAGCGAGAAAGAGCGTCGGCGTCTTGAAGTTGGCGACCAGATTTATAAACGACGTCGAAATGGTGTTCTTGCAGGCGTAGAATCCAACGGCCAAGTCGGCCTGTCAAATTTTTGAGCGAAGGCAACCAGCGAAAAGCATGGTGATCGGTCACAACTGTGAAGTGCCGACCGTATAGGTAAGGGCGAAACTTTTGGACAGCCCAGACGACGGCGAGACATTCCTGCTCGGTAATGGTGTAGTTTTTCTCAGCTGGAGTCATGGTACGACTGGCGAAGGCAATCACTTTCTCACGCGAAGTTGCATCGCGCTGCAGAAGGACAGCGCGACGTGCAGGACTTTTTGTAAGTTCGCAAAGTGCAGTT
This sequence comes from Amblyomma maculatum, assembly GCF_055883805.1. NCBI lineage: Eukaryota > Metazoa > Arthropoda > Arachnida > Ixodida > Ixodidae > Amblyomma > Amblyomma maculatum. The sequence continues at coordinate 150,479,091 of NC_139345.1, read as the reverse complement.
TCACTTCCGGAAACTGCATCGCTTAGTTTTCCGAATTACGGACAGGGAGAGTTGTTGCTGGTCGAAGTGGCGAAACAGAGCGGCGGTATGGGGCAGGGGACCGGCGTCGGGATACATGAGCCCCACTTGGTTCAGAAGAGGATACCGGCGGTGGAGAGAATCGACGAGGTTGGCTGGGAATTGGTCGTCGCTGATAATATGCAGGTATGTCACTTTCGAAGGCGTCATAACCACGTCGCTCGTTCTTAATGCGTCGGCGACAAAAGCGAGATATATGTACTCGAATTCCACAATAATAGCACACTGGGCAAGAGGGGCGCCAAGGTGCGTAATAGGGTGACATTGGTTGAGCCGTCGTCATGGCGTTGATGTGGTTGTAGGGTGGTGCTTGGGGTGGGGGAACAAAAGGAGGAGGGGATGCAGCAACATGAGCGTAAATCGCTGCTGGGCGAGGTGCAGGAGGATCAGGTGTGACAGGGTGGTTGATAGTGGCCAACTCTTCTATAATGATGTGGCGGAGGCCGGCGTCGTTAGAAGGAGCAGACGAATTATCGCACCCGTGCCGGCAGAAAGGGCTGAGGGCTTGGAGCTCCTCGCGGATGATCGCTCGAATCATGGCTCGTAGATCGAGGTCAGTAGAGGTCGGGGAAGTAGTGAAGCCGGGCTGCAATCGCGAGGACTGTAGCTGGTCGAGGCATTGGCAGGTCGTTATAATGGAATCAACACTTGATGGATTCTGGGCAACTAGGGTTTTACAAGCCATTGAATTGATTCCCTTCAAGACGGCGTACACGTTCAGATTCCGGCATGGTGGGACTGATATGCCGTCAGAGTGCAAGCACGGCCTCTATATATGACGCATAGGACTCATCGGGACCTCGACGGCGAGTAGCGAGCTTGTTCCTTGCGATCTCCGTCCGAACAGCCCGGTCGGCGAAGTACTGTCGGAACTGCTGCTTGAAGGTGGGCCAGTTTGTGGTATGGGGCTCGCGGTTAATAAACAAATTTCTGGCGACCTCAATAAGGTAGAAAGATACGTTCAGGAATTTTAAAGCATCATATCCCACAGGTTGTAGGCACTGCAGCGTTCATAAGTGTCAAGCCAGTCATCGACGTCTTCGTCGCGACGACCAGCGAACAGCGGCGGGTCGCGTTGTCGTGTGGGCACCATCGGAGGCGGCGGTGTAGCCGAGGTAGAGGGTCCGGCCGGGTCGGGACTGCCGTCGGTTGACATGACGATGGTAGTTGTTAAACGGCGACCTGAACGTAGCTCGAGAGGCAGGGCACAAGGCAGCAAGGGGATCGAATTTCACCTCCACCACTTGTGAAAGAAGGCCAGGATCAGACGGCAAAGTCATGAAGGCAAGGCAAGGTATGCCGTGCCAGCGTTTAATCTAATGGAGAAAACCCAAGCGCGCGCCGGAGCCGGCGCCGCGGGACGATGATGATGGTATGTACAAGAGGAATAAGACGATCATGGTATGTACAAATAAAAGAAGATCCGCGGAGGGCTCACTATATATATATATATATATATATATATATATATATATATATATATATATATATATATATATAATTCCACCTAGCGTTGTCAGGTGGAATTATAGGTGTGAAAGGAGGACGAAGTTGAAAGGACGACAATGTTGGTTGGTTGGTTTGTGGGGTTTAACGTCCCAAAGCAACTCAGGCTATGAGAGACGCCGTAGTGGAGGACTCCGGAAATTTCGACCACCTGGGGTTCTTTAACGTGCACTGACATCGCACAGCACACGGACGCCTTGCTTTTCGCCTCCACCGAAAAGCGGCCGCCGAGGCCGGGATTCGATCCCGCGTCCTTGGGAACAGTAGTCGAGCGTCGTAACCACTGCGCCACCCCGGCGGGGTGGACGACAATGTGTCCCTTGCGCGTTTGCGTCTGTGCTGCTTTGTTGTTGTGTCTAGTGTTCCTGTATATGCTCCCGCAGGGAGCAGAGTTGCGCGTCTGTTTTCCCTCGCCGCTCCGTGCACCATTCGCCGAGACGCGATCACGTGACTTTTGTGACGTCAAGTGTTCAGTTTTCTGCGGGGGAGCCAACTTGCAGGCACAACGCCGAACGAACCCTCGTCTGCCCTCGTCAGGTCGGCGCCTCGTGTGACCACACGCGGTGTGATACGGTTCACACATTTTCCGTGCGCACCTGTGGCGTCAAGTTATCTGTTCTAGTGTTAGATACAGACGCAGTCGTCAGCAATGACTGGGTGCAGTGCGCCTAACTGCACCAACCGCACTGGAAATGGCAAAGCGTTTTACGCAGTGCCATGTGGAAAGTCGGCGGCTGAAGTGCGTCGGCGACTGAGGTGGCTTTTGACAATGGGCCGCGATAAGCGCGCCCCGAAAGGAACTCGAATATGCGAGGTAAGCAGTTCGTCTTATTTACTCGGAATGTAATGTTCATGTTCTGTTAAGCGGCTGTGTTGAATCAACTGTAGCGCTACTCATTGATGTACACAGGTGAGCAGACTTGTGCGCTGGAGAAGTATGTACGGTTGATGTGAAATCATGTCGCATCTACCTTGTTGCGAGCACTGCGCTTGCGTTTTGATCGTTCGTGTAGGTATGCAGCAGCGCATGGACTCAAGCATTGCCTGTGAAAACCACTGCCTTCTGTATAATATCGCTTCTTGTGTACGCCGAATCTCGAGCGCCTACTCCTCGCTTCTGTATACATGTCCACTTCTTCGGAATTGTTGGTCGTTTTCCACGGCGGACCTAAGAAGTGATTTTTTTTTCTGACGAAATAAGAGTGAAGCAGTAAGTTTTACTTGCAGCGTAACATGCCAGGAGTTTGTAGCAGTTTCCTGCTTTTCTTGCGACTTCCGTGACTTTATTTCGCAGCGCATACGTTGATTCTCAGTCAACTTATCACTGGTATTCTGTGCGCATATTTCGCAACTGACTTATCGCTGATAAACAGCTGTTCTTACTCAGGAAATGACAAGAACATTATAAAGCGTTGTTATTCAAGTGTAGAGATTCACATGAAGCATGTGAGCCGAGGCTCACAATTTGTGCAATAATTTATATTTCCGCTGTAAAGGCTGTTTCTCGAACCGATCGCACGGTTAGCAGGTGCGAGGCATCTTTGGACCATTTATTTATAGCATTTGGTTTTCCTACCGACGGTTTTGTCAGTGGTACTGTACTGCACATGCGGCTTACGTCGGCGCGAAACTGCGATTACAGTTTTAATGCTGGTGAGAAAATGTGCGGCACGGAAAAAAAAATTGCGCGGAATGTGCCAATGCAAATAAATGCTGTTTTTACCTGTTGCATTGTGGCAGCTGTAGAAACTTGTCATGAATGGGCATATTCAGCACTGCTGTTTATGGCCAAGTTGGCTGGTGAATAGTTCTTGTATCTACATTTTCATTATGGTTGCCTTGTAAATACATGCAGGATCATTTTAAGGCAGACCAGTTTGAGCTGTACATCAAAAATGGAAGAAAAGAGCTCAAGCCAGATGCTGTGCCTACCATATTTCGCCGTGAGTTCTCAGTGCTGAAGTCTCTGATGTGCTCATAATATAAATGAACGCCAGTAATACAAACTTTTTTCATGCAGGCAAAGAGGCACTAGAAGATAACGCAGTCATGGAGTCGACCTCATCAATGCCAGGTGCAGTCTCTTTGGTCCCTCAAGAGCTTTGTTTTCTGTAACAAACAGCAGTCACTAGTAATTTTTTGCTATTCCTATTTTATCCTTACAGCTCATTCTTTCAAGGATTATGAGCTATGTACGTTTAATGATGCATGCAAGGAGGCTCAAGGAAACGACACAGCCATTGACTCGATCCCATCTACGTCAGGTGCAGTCCGCTTAGTCAATCACGAGTTTTGTTTAGCGCGACACATAGCAGGCAATTATTTTTGTGGTATATTTTTTTGCCTCAAAACTTCTGTGACAGATGAATCATTCAGCCTGTGTGCTACACCTGAACATACCAAGAACTTGTCTTCAACATCATGTGAGACGAATATCTTTTAATATCCAGCTGAGAACATAGAGAATAATAACAATCATTTTCTTCGTATCATCCTTATTCTGTAGGCTTGGAAACAGCAGAGTCACCCAGAACCCCTTCCCCTTTGCTTGAAGAGCAGCCTCCTCCAGCTTTTGAAGGTGAGACAGGAGGCCATGTTCTGGACTGGGCTTTGCTGATAGTAGTAGCATGTGTAACAAGTTTTTAGCATGTCACACAGATTCGCCTTGTGCCTGATCTGAACAATTGCTTTTTCTAACTGCCATGAAGCATGGAGTGAGTACGTCTTGACTCACTAAGAGTGGAGAGCTGGGCTTGTTGGTTTCTGATAGAATTGTGAGCCATGCTGTTGTGCCCTACTGGCATCAGGTGTCACACTATCTCAAGAAGGTCGGCGACAAGTGCAGTGTACGTGTTGTATTCTCAGCCCCGGAAAAGCTGGGACGGATGTGCCGCCTGTTAAATGACCTAAAGAAGAAGACTACCGGCAAAATCAAGCATACTAAACCCCTCATTAAATGTGAAGTTGACATGGTGTACAATATCCCTCTCGCCTGTGGCAAATATTACATCGCTCAGACCGGACGTTGCATTAATGGACGCTTGCTTCAGCATCGCAGGACAGCTCATTCATTAAGTGGCGGAAGTCATTTAGCTGACCACATTTGCCGTTGCTCGCACGAGCCAGCATGAAAGACATTTTTCAAGGAGACACAAGTGCTGTGCAGGTTTAAGACACTGAAGAATCGAGAAATTTTTGAAGCATTTTGCACAGCTAATGATAAAGAGAACTGCGTCAGCGACCCTTCTGTGGTGCTGCGCAAAAAAGAGATGAATTATCAAAAGGCAAACATGTTGGGTCAGCCAAGTAGGCGATGTGAAGGCGTGCTAATGTATTAGGACGGGGGGGGGGGGGGGGGAATTGGTAGTTATCATGCTAGCTGTCACCGGTTATCATGCCAGATATTTTTTTCATCTGGTCGTGATAAACTTGTGATAAACCAGCCCTCTGTACATAAAAAGCCTCTTTGTACGTGACATTCTGGTGGAGATGCTGGGTGAAACGATCGCCTATGCAAGAGTCCCCATCTGCAAGACGTCGCGCAAGCCCTGTGCCATTGGACACCCTAGTGCACCGCGCCAGACGACGGCTTCAGGGACTGTATATAGTCACGCAGTGGTGACAGGCCGGTGACACCAAAAGTAGACACAGGCTTGATGGTACGGAAATTAACTCTTTATTGGGCTGACTTGCGCCTGCAAAAGAACTAAGCAACTCGGCGGCGGCGATAGCAACAAACGTGCTGGTCGATCGTCGAACAAAGAATGCCCGTCACACTCGTCAACGCTCAATTTAAAGGCTGCTCAGAACAATCTGGATGACGTCGCAAACAGCTACCAGCACGGGCTGGAACATTGTGGAAAGACACGCGAGTGGCCGGAATCTTCGAGATAGATCTCGGTGCATCTTGCGCTACAATGAAACTGATAAAGATGTGACTAGCGACATCGAACATTAACAAACAAAGATTACGGAACTGATACGCGATCCAGAATCAGAGTGATAAGCCTTTATGCCGGCGGCTGTTAAAAAACAACAAATACAGTTTTGAAGGCTTCGCGGCATTAATCCCCCCTTTGAAAAAACATCGCCTCGATGTTCCAAAACAAAGCAACGTAAACATAAGCACTGCAAAGTTTAAACACTTTTAACGCGCGTAATATGGCTTCAGTCGTACAACGTACAATTTCTGGGCGTGCGCGTCGCCGTTGTGATGCTGACGTTCCGTCAGGAATGACTTCATAGTCCAGTGGTCCGACGCGGCGAATTTTGTACTGTCCAAAGTATTGACGCAACAACTTTTCACTTAATCCGCGACGGCGAACTGGTGTCCAAACCCACACTTGGTCTCCTGGATTGTACTCTGCGTGGCGCCGTCGTAAGTTGTATCGTCGGCTGTCGGTGCGCTGTTGGTCTTTAATACGCAGCCGTGCGAGTCGTCGGGCTTCCTCTGCACGCTGCAGGTAGGCGGCGACGTCTAGGTTGTCCTCGTTGGTTACGTGCGGCAGCATTGCGTCGAGCGTCGTCGTGGGCTCCCTGCCGTACACAAGCTTGAACCGGGTCGCTCTGGTTGTCTCCTGGACTGCCGTGTTATATGCGAAGATCACGTACGGCAAGATGGCGTCCCAGGTCTTGTGTTCAGCGTCGACGTACATGGCGATCATGTCAGCGATCGTTTTGTTCAGGCGCTCCGTAAGGCCATTGGTCTGGGGATGGTACGCAGTTGTTCGTCGATGGCTTGTATGACTGTATTCCAGGGTGGCTTGCGTCAACTCTGCCGTAAACACCGTTCCCATGTCCGTGATGAGCACTTCTGGGGCGCCGTGTCGCAAAAGAATTTGTTCAACAAAAAATTTGGTAACTTCTGCCGCGGTCCATTTGGTAGGGCTTTTGCTTCGGCGTAACGGGTAAGGTAGTCAGTGGCCACGATAATCCACTTGTTACCCACAGACGAAGCTGGGAAGGGGCCGAGGAGATCCATCCCAATTTGTTGAAAGGGCAGGTCTGGAGGCGGAATCGGATTTAGTAGTCCTGCTGGTCTGATAGGCGGCGTCTTGCGTCGTTGGCACTCACGACATGTCTTCACGTAGTGGGCAACTTCGGCAGGCAGTCGCGGCCAGTAGTACTTCTGAATTCGACGCAACGTGCGTGCAAATCCGAGATGGCCTGCTGTGGGCTCATCATGCAACGCCTGCAGAATTTCCGGCCGGAGGTTTTTAGGCACTACAAGAAGTTGTGCAGTCCTGTTGGGTGCGAAGTTCTTCACGAGGAGGCCATTGCTTAACGCGAACGAAGATAAATGTCGCCTGAACACACCAAGAGGGGAAGTGGTCTTTCCTTCTAAGTAATTGGCTAGCGCTTTCAGATCAGGATCTGATCGCTGTTGTTCTGAGCAACTGCTGGCGCTTACCGGTCCCAAAAAGGCGTCGTCGTTATCATCCTTCGGGGGAGCGTCGACGGGAGCGCGTGATAAGCAGTCTGCGTCAGAATGATTCCGGCCCGACTTATAGACTACAGTCAAGTCAAATTCTTGAAGTAGTAGGCTCCACCTGGCAAGGCGGCCGGAGGAATCTTTCAAATTAGCCAGCCAGCAGAGCGCGTGATGGTCGCTTACTACCTTGAATGGTCGGCCGTATAGGTATGGACGAAACTTAGAAGTGGCCCAGATGATCGCAAGGCGCTCTTTCTCGGTCGCCGAGTAATTGACTTCGGCTTTTGTGAGGGACCTGCTAGCTTAGGCGATTACTTACTCCTGTTCGGCACTCTTCTGGACGAGAACGGCTCCTAGGTCCACACTGCTCGCGTCGGTGTGACTGTCGGTCTCGGCGTTTTCATCAAAGTGGCCAAGTACAGGCGGGCATTGCAGGCGGCGCTTAATTTCGTCGAAGGCTTCTCCTTGCGGCGCTTCCCATTTAAAAGGTACGTCAGCCTTTGTAAGCTGCGTCAACGGTTCGGCGATCCGCGAAAAGTTTCTGACAAATCGTCGATAATAAGCGCACAGCCCAAGGAATCGGCGCACAGCTTTCTTGTCGGCAGGCGGTGGGAATTGTGCGATTGCAGCTGTTTTCTCCGTGTCTGGGTGAATACCGTCCTTGCTAACGATGTGACCTAAAAACCGGAGTTCTTCGTAGGCGAAGTGATACTTCTCTGCTTTTAGCACTAGTCCCGATGACTTGATGGCTTCCAGCACTGTCTGTAATCGTTTTAGGTGGTCTTCAAAGTTTGACGAGAAGACAACAACGTCGTCCAAATATATCAAACAAATTTGCCACTTCAAGCCTGCCAGGACTCCGTCCATTACTAGTTGAAATGTGGCTGGTGCGGAGCAGAGGCCAAATGGCATCACCTTGAACTCAAAAAGACCGTCCGGTGTGATGAATGCAGTCTTCTTGCGATCTCTTTCGTCGACCTCAATTTGCCAATATCCGCTCTTCAGGTCCATCGATGAGAAGTATCTTGCATTGCAGAGCCGATCGAGAGTGTCGTCGATGCGGGGAAGCGGGTACACATCCTTCGTAATGCTATTCAAGCGGCGTATAGTCAACGCAGAAGCGAAATGTGCAGTATTTATTCTTCACCAAAACGACTGGTGCCGCCCAGGGGCTGTTCGATGGCTGGATTACGTCATCACGCAGCATTTCCTTAACTTGATCGCGAATGGCCTGGCGTTCTCGCGGCGATTCACGATAAGGGCTTTGACGCAGAGGTCGGGCGTGTTCGTCCGTTATAATGCGGTGCTTGGCCAGTGGTGTTTGTCGTACCTTCGATGATGACGAGAAGCACTCTCAATCCTTCATGGCTGCCTCATGATTTTTGAACCAAAGTCGGGCATGTCCTTGAAGAACAAAAGTATACATGCCCGAGTTTCGCGGCGTCGTTCCAGCCGTGGAATTCAGCCACACGGTCGAAAAAGTCCATCCAGTCTACTGCATCTTCGTCCGGTCGTCCATGGAAGCAGGGGGCTCACGGGGTTGAACGAAACCAACCGGTGCTGTAAGCTGGGACATTGTCAGCGTCGACGCCTTCCGAGATCGAATGGGGTCCGGCAGCAGACCGTGTTCAGGTTGGAGCCCTTGAAGCCGGCGACTGGTTAGGTGGCCTGTTGGCTGTTCCTCCAGGGTAACAGGAACAAAGCTGGGGTCTTCGCTTGAAGGATCAAAGGCAGCACCTCCACCAGATGTCCCGTAGTGGTGACAAGGCCGTTGACACCAAAAGAAGACACAGGCTTGATGGTTATGAAATTAACTCTTTATTGGGCTGACTTGCGCCCGCAAAAGAACTAAGCAACTCGGCGGCGGCAATAGCAACAAACGTGCTAGTCGATCGTCGAACAAAGAATGCCCGTCACACTCGTCAAAGCTCAATTTAAAGGGTGCTCCGAACAATCTGGATGACGTCGCAAACAGCTACCAGCACGGGCTGGAACATTGTGGAAAGACACACGAGTGGCCGGAATCTTCGAGATAGAACTCGGTGCATCTTGCGCTACAATGAAACTGATAAAGATGTGACTAGCGACATCGAGCATTAACAAACAGATTACGGAGCCGATACGCGATCCAGAATCAGTGATAAGCCTTTATGCCAGCGGCTGTTAAAAAACAACAAATACAGTTTTGAAGGTTTCGCGGCAATATATATATATATATATATATATATATATATATATATATATATATATATATATATATATATATATATATATATATATATATATATATATTTTCTTCTACTTTGTGTTTAATTATCATTCCCCTGAACAGATTACATTACTAATTTGTGAGTATCGACGTAAAAAATTAAAAAAAAACAATATAAGACAAAGTACAATCCCCAGTGCTTTCCTAGGCCTCGCCGACTGTTGGCTTCTTTCACTCATATATATATATATATATATACATATACATATGTATATGTATATATACATGACGACAGTGTCCAGCACCAGCGCGCCTCTCGAGCCAACAACCGCTTCGTCGTCGGCGGCACCAAGCACCAAGCGCTATGCACGTGCCAATATATATATATATATATATATATATATATATATATATATATATATATATATATATATATATATGCACATGCCAATATATATATATATATATACTGGCACGTGCATAGCGCCGCGCGGGCGCCGTGCTTGGTGCCGCCGACGACGAAGCGGTTGTTGGCTCGAGAGGCGCGCTGGTGCTGGACACTGTCATCGGAGCTAGAAGCAAACCTGGCTCTCGGGTCTTACCTTCAAGGTATCGTGTACCTTCACGGCTCCCTGTGGCTTGAGTAGTGACACTGGTGGAGGTGCCATTGATGATCCCTTCTCCTGCGGACGACCCGACGTGGCTGCTTCTCGTGACCACTCCAGTTCATCGTGCAAGCCGGCGGCTCCGAGGCTAGCCCCCCGAAACCTTCCCTCTTGACGAAGAGCCCGTAACTTCCACCCTAGCTATAGCAACGACACCGACCGCCCATACCACGACCGCCTCTTCCACCCCGTCATCCTGTCTCATCCTTCAGACCCCACGCACGCCTAAGCTCTTTCACGATGAGCAGTTCGAAGATGCCGAGGACTGGCTAGCTCACTACGAAATTGTCGCGCTATTTAACGGCTGGGACGACGCTGCAAAAATGCGAAACGTCTACTTCCGCCTTGAAGACACTGCTCGGACGTGGTTCGAGAACCGCGACGCCACATTCTCTACGTGGCCGGCCTGCCGAAGCCACCTCCTCGGTACGTACGCCAACAGTGACCGCCGGGAGAACGCGGAGCGTGCCCTTACCTCTCGAGTTCAGCATCAGAACGAAGGGGTCGCAATGTATCGCGCCGACCCGTCCATGAGTGAAGAGAGGGTGCGGCAGCTGATGCACGGCGTCAAAGATCAGCTTTTTTCCGGCCTTGTGCGGAACCCGCCCACCACCATAGCGACGTTTCTGGCTGAAGCTGTGATCATGGAGAAACTGCTACAGCAGCGATGCAGTCAGTATGCTCGGCCACTTAATTCCCTCTCCGCACCACCGCCGACTGATCGCACCGACTACAATCCCGGGGCAGACCTGAGCTCCCTTCGCGACCTCATTCGCACCGTAGTTCGCGAGGAGCTGCAGCAACGTCAAGGGACATTTGCCGCAGGTCCGGCTTCACTGGCCAGCGTCACCCTTGAGGAGGTACAGAACGCACTTACGCCACCGATAAGTGCAGTCGATGACTTATGCTGAGATCACACGCCGCCCTGCCCTGCTTCCTACTCCTTCGCCTTAAAATCCACCCGAAGTCGGAACCACTGCGGAACCACTGCCCCTCTGAGCAGATCGGCGCCAGGCGCCCCGAAAGACTGATATCTGGCGCGCTCCAGATAACCGCCCTCTATGCTACCATTGTGGCGAGGCTGAGCACATCTACCGGCAGTGCCCTTATCGCCAGACGGACCTGAGAGGATTTGCTCCCGACAGCGCTCGTCCACGGCCTGGTCAACGGCCTCAGGACATCGCCGAGTACGTCACCCGCCAGCGTAGTCCGCCACGTTCCCCTCTCGTGAGTTGCGATCGCCTTCGCCACGCCACCCTTCGCCCCCTGGGCCACGTAATACCGCTGCACATCGTGGTTCCTCGAGCCCTCGTCAGGAAAACTAGTTCCGGCGACCTTTGGGGGCGAGGCCGCCGCACACCGATTCGTCGCAAAGCTTCCACCGCCCCACCGCTCGGTTCGCCCCGACGTCGAACGCCGAATTCCCGTCCAGTATTCGCCGCACAGACCAGATCGCCCCGACGTCGTCGACCAGTTATCACCACCGTGTCGACAGAATCGCCCCGACGCAGACCACACAACTGCCGCCCAGCTTCCAACGCCACACCGCTCGCTTCACTCCAACCCATCGTCAACACTGAACCGTCCCGACGCCGACCACCCAACTGCCGCCCAGCTTCCGCCACCATACCGCTCGCTTCACTCCTAACCGACGTCGACATGCTTTGGTCGGGGCCGGGTCTCTCTGGACATCCCTGTTATCGTCGACACGAAGGAGTTCAGTGCTTTAGTCGATACGGGAGACAATTATTCTATCCTTAGCGGGCGGCTTAATTACAAGGACGCTAAGAAAAGTGATGACGCCATGGAACGGACCAGACATACGTACGGCAGGCGGACATGTGGTTGCACCACTGGGTATGTGTACGGCTCGGGTTACGGTGCGAGGCTACACATTTGTCGCAACGTTTCTTGATCTACGCGAATGCTCTAGCGATGTTATTCTTGGCATCGTCTTCCTTCGTGAGCACGGTGCCACTATAGATCTCCCGAATCTCTTGGTGACGTTTTCCTCTAAACTAGCCACCGAAAAGCATGAGTACCGTGGGTCCCACTTCACGCTGCGAGTCGCCGATGATAGCCTCACAGTGCCACCACGTGCCAGCATCCTCGCCAGAGTTACCTGCGACGAGCCACATCACGGCCTCCGGGCTGTTGAGCCTAATGTGTCCCTCTCACTCGCCGTGGGAGTTTCTGTGGCAAGAGCTCTTTGTTTATTTCGTGGCTGAGGGACGGAGGTGCTCTTCACCAATTTCTCCAATGAACATCGACATCTGTTCCGTGGCACGGCGATCGCTTATGTTGACCATCTGCAAGAAGTCGCCGAATGTTTTGCTTCCGAGGAAGCTACGCCTGGCACCGAACCGGATGATGCCGTACACGCTGTCGACATCAATTCTAGCCTTTTCTCCGCTGAAAAGAGGCAACTCCAGGATCTATTGCGGGAGTTTCGTGCGTGCTTCACGTCTTCGTCTAAAGTGCAGCAAACGTCGGTCATCAACACCGGATTATAACGCATGAAGGCACTCGACCTATTCATCAACAGCCCTATCGTGTGTCTCCTCGAGAAAGAGAAGCTATCCAACAGCAAGACAAAGAGACGCTTGCCGATGGCGTCATTCAACCGTCAAGCAGCCCATGGTTGTCCCCGGTCGTCCTCGTCAAAAAGACGGAACAGTGCGTTTCTGCGTTGACTACCGGAAGCTTAACAGTATGACAAAGAAAGATGTCTATCCGCTGCCACGGATCGACGACTCTCTCGACCGACATTGCCGCGCGAAGTACTTCTCCTCGATTGACCTCAGGAGTGGTTATTGCAAATCGAAGTTGATGAGAGAGACCGTTTGAAAACTGCCTTCGTGACACCAGATGGGCTCTATGAATTCCGCGTCCTCCCATTCGGGCTCTGCTGCACTCCTGCCACCTTCCAGCGGATGATGGAAACTGTGCTCACAGGTCTGAAGTGGCAGACATGCCTTGTTTATCTCGACGACGTGATAACCTTTTCGCCGTCGTTCATGGAACACCTACGCCGCCTGAGAACTGTTCTCGAAGCTGTTCAGTCTTCCAACCTTTCAAGCCTCAAAAGTGTCACTTCGGGTTCACCGAATTGAATTTCCTTGGGCACATCGTCAGTGCTGACGGCATGCGGGCTAACCCCGAGAAACTTGCTGCCGTTGCTGCCTTTCTCGTCCCCGCCCACAAAAAAAGCAGCCCGACGATTTTTAGGGCTGTGCTCCTATTATCGCCACTTCATTAAAAACTAAAAAAACTTTGCACAGATGGACAGTCCTCTGACACTACTGACTCGAGATGGCGCATCGTTTTGCTGGGGAGCCAGTCACCCCCGATCCTTGCACATCTCGACGACGAGGCCGACACGGAGCTACACGCGAATGCGAGCAACATCGGCCTTGGTGCCGTTCTAGTTCAGCACCAAGACGGGGTCGACAAAGTAATTGCTTACGCCAGCCATGCACTTTCACGTGCTGAGTCCAACTATTCTACCACCGAAAAAAAATGTTTGGCGGTAGTATGGGCCGCTGCCAAGTTCCGCCCGTACCTTTATAGCCGACCGTTTCGAGTGATCACTGACCATCACTCGTTGTGTTGGCTGAAAACGTAAAAGATCCTTGTGGCCGCTTAGCACGTTGGGCATTGCGCTTGCAGGAGTTCGATTTCGACGTTATAAGTCCGGCAAAAAGCACACCGATGCTAATAGTCTGTCCCGCGCTCCCGTCGACCCTCCTCCGTCAGACGCAACCGACGACGATAGCTCCCTCGGAGCAGTCAGTACGTCCGACCTCGTTTTCAGACAGCGTGCCGATGCCGAGCTGCGACTGATTATCGACCATCTCGAAGGTGGGCACCCTGCAATGCCCCGGTACTTTGCTCGGGGGCTGTCATCATTCTGCCTCCGCAACGGGGTGTTTTACAAGAAGAATTCTACATCGAGTGCAAAAACATACTTGCTAGTCATACCGGCTGATCTAAGGAACAAAATCCTCCTGGCCTGCCACGAGGAACCAACTTGCGGTCACCTTGGCTTTACACGCACCCTAAACCGAGTCCGGCAGAACTATTACTGGCCACATCTTACTCCGAGCGTTAAACGTTACGTCTAAACTTGTCGACAATGCCAGCGGCGAAACAAACCCGCACTGAAGCCATCCGGCATGTTGCAAGCTATTGAACCACCCCTCACACCATTCGAGCAAGTGCGCATGGACCTTTTAGGCCCATTTCCTTTATGTCAAAACGGAACTCAGTGGATCGTAGTCACCACAGACTACCTGACACGCTACGCTGCCTTGCCTGAGGTACTGCCGGGTAAGTTGTTCATTTCTTTATGAATGAAATTGTGCTTATAGACAAGGTGCACCGTCGACCATTATTACTGACCGAGGCAAGGCACTTACAACTCGGCTACTGCGGGACACCTTAACTCTCAGCCATACCGATCATCGCACGACAACAGCCTATCACCCACAAACAAATGGCCTAACGGAACGACACAACAAAACGTTGGCGGATATGATTTCAATGTAGTGCGTTGACGTTGAGCAAAAAAAAATGTGGGACGAGATCCTGCCGTATGTCACCTTCGCCTACAATACGGTGCTGCAGGAAACCACGCAGTTTACACCATTCCGTCTCGTATATGGCAGGGAGGCCCGCACAATGTGGGACGCAATGCTCCCGTGCGGGGATGAAGCGGTCGAACCCGATGCCGCCCATTTCGCGGAACAGGCCGAGCAAGCCCGCCAGCTGGCCCGCTTGCACACCAAGGAGCAGCATGTCACCGACGCTCGATACTATAACCCTCGGCACAGGGAAGTCCACTACGAACCAGGGAACCAAGTGTGGGTGTGGACCCCCGTGCGCCACAAAGGCTTGTGTGAAAAACTTCTACACCGGTATTTCGGATCCTATAAAATCCTGTGCCGCTTAAACAGTGTGAACTACGAAGTTGTTCCAGATGGAACTGTGACCGTCACAATTTCAGTGACCTGAAATTGTGCACGTGGTGCGCTTAAAACCGTACTTTTCACGTGACAAGAGCGCTGTGTCAACGTCAAGTTTTGTAACCTTAACGCTGCAATGTTACTCCTTTTTTTCTCTTCTCACCTTGACATCGGGACGATGTTTCCCTTTCGCGGGGGTATAATGCCACATGCATAGCGCCGCGCGGCCGCCGTGCTTTGTGCCGACGACGACGAAGCGGTTGCTGGCTCGAGAGGCGCGCTGGGGCTGGACACTATCATCGGAGGTAGAAGCAAACCTGACTCTCGGATCTTACCTTCATTGTACCGTGTACCTTCACGGCTCCCTGTGGCGTTAGTCGTGACAATATATATATATATATATATATATATATATATATATATACGAAGGAAAGAAGCCAACAGCCGGCGAGGCCAAGGAAAACGATGAGGATGGTATTATGTCTTTTTTTATGTTTACTTGGATAATCACAGAAATTAGTAATGTATTCTGTTTAGGGGAAAGATAATTAGACACAAAGTAGAAGAAAAAACAACGTGCCGATGGTGGGATCCGAACCCACGACCTCCGAATATATATATATATATATATATATATATATATATATATATATATATATATATATATATATATATATACAGGGTTTTGAATATTTGGCGGCTGGGATTTAAAACGTTCCTATGCAAAATCTACTACACCATTCGAGCTGAAATAACTTTCACAAAGTAGCAAAATATCGTCTGCGTTATCTGATAAGTGATTCAACATCGGTACTTGCCTAGATTTTCCGAAATCGAGAAAAAACTTCTATCGGCGGCGTGCACAATTTTCGCAGAACAGAGTCGAAAAGCTATTTTAACAAGGTGCGTCATCTGTCGGGCAGCGAGGCAAGCGCGGCAACGGCCGGGATGGAGCTTGTCTCACTGCTCGACAGATGCTGCTGCTGCTGCAGCAGCAGCAGCAGCAGCAGCAGCAGCAGCAGCAGCAGCAGCAGCAGCAGCAGCAGCAGCAGCAGCAGCAGCAGCAGCAGCAGCAGCAGCAGCAGCAGCAGCAGCAGCAGCAGCAGCAGCAGCAGCAGCAGCAGCAGCAGCAGCAGCAGCAGCAGCAGCAGCAGCAGCAGCAGCAGCAGCAGCAGCAGCAGCAGCAGCAGCAGCAGCAGCAGCAGCAGCAGCAGCAGCAGCAGCAGCAGCAGCAGCAGCAGCAGCAGCAGCAGCAGCAGCAGCAGCAGCAGCAGCAGCAGCAGCAGCAGCAGCAGCAGCAGCAGCAGCAGCAGCAGCAGCAGCAGCAGCAGCAGCAGCAGCAGCAGCAGCAGCAGCAGCAGCAGCAGCAGCAGCAGCAGCAGCAGCAGCAGCAGCAGCAGCAGCAGCAGCAGCAGCAGCAGCAGCAGCAGCAGCAGCAGCAGCAGCAGCAGCAGCAGCAGCAGCAGCAGCAGCAGCAGCAGCAGCAGCAGCAGCAGCAGCAGCAGCAGCAGCAGCAGCAGCAGCAGCAGCAGCAGCAGCAGCAGCAGCAGCAGCAGCAGCAGCAGCAGCAGCAGCAGCAGCAGCAGCAGCAGCAGCAGCAGCAGCAGCAGCAGCAGCAGCAGCAGCAGCAGCAGCAGCAGCAGCAGCAGCAGCAGCAGCAGCAGCAGCAGCAGCAGCAGCAGCAGCAGCAGCAGCAGCAGCAGCAGCAGCAGCAGCAGCAGCAGCAGCAGCAGCAGCAGCAGCAGCAGCAGCAGCAGCAGCAGCAGCAGCAGCAGCAGCAGCAGCAGCAGCAGCAGCAGCAGCAGCAGCAGCAGCAGCAGCAGCAGCAGCAGCAGCAGCAGCAGCAGCAGCAGCAGCAGCAGCAGCAGCAGCAGCAGCAGCAGCAGCAGCAGCAGCAGCAGCAGCAGCAGCAGCAGCAGCAGCAGCAGCAGCAGCAGCAGCAGCAGCAGCAGCAGCAGCAGCAGCAGCAGCAGCAGCAGCAGCAGCAGCAGCAGCAGCAGCAGCAGCAGCAGCAGCAGCAGCAGCAGCAGCAGCAGCAGCAGCAGCAGCAGCAGCAGCAGCAGCAGCAGCAGCAGCAGCAGCAGCAGCAGCAGCAGCAGCAGCAGCAGCAGCAGCAGCAGCAGCAGCAGCAGCAGCAGCAGCAGCAGCAGCAGCAGCAGCAGCAGCAGCAGCAGCAGCAGCAGCAGCAGCAGCAGCAGCAGCAGCAGCAGCAGCAGCAGCAGCAGCAGCAGCAGCAGCAGCAGCAGCAGCAGCAGCAGCAGCAGCAGCAGCAGCAGCAGCAGCAGCAGCAGCAGCAGCAGCAGCAGCAGCAGCAGCAGCAGCAGCAGCAGCAGCAGCAGCAGCAGCAGCAGCAGCAGCAGCAGCAGCAGCAGCAGCAGCAGCAGCAGCAGCAGCAGCAGCAGCAGCAGCAGCAGCAGCAGCAGCAGCAGCAGCAGCAGCAGCAGCAGCAGCAGCAGCAGCAGCAGCAGCAGCAGCAGCAGCAGCAGCAGCAGCAGCAGCAGCAGCAGCAGCAGCAGCAGCAGCCGGAGGACTTCCACCGGTCGTCTCGCTCATGGCTCAGAAAGAACTGGCAGATAATTTCGCAGTGGCGAACGGCAGCGGCAATTTCGCTCGGGCGGTGCACATATACAGATCCGCCGCCACCGATCTGGCTCTCTGATTGCCACCGCACAGGGGTTGCATTGGAGGAGGAGCGAAGAAAGGAATTAAGTTCGAGCCGGCGCTTTGACAACCGGAGACTCGCAGGAAGAGGGGGGAGGGGGGCGGCGTGTACGCCCAGCGGCAAACGATGGGGGCAGAAGCGCGCGCAACAAGCGGACAACGCGATAAGGGGAGGAGGGAAGAGATAGCAGCGACTGACTGATGCTGCTGACGCCGATAGTGAGTCAACCCCAGCTGCGGAGTTGGTTTCAGGGACAACGCCGCCGATGCCGACGCAAACAATATGATACCCTCGCTTCCGCAGCGCCAAGAACCAGGTCTAGCCGTGGGAAGGTGGTCACGTATTCGTCGACGTGCCGGGGCCTACGTGAAATAACCGGCGCGTCGGCAACTGAAGAGCACCCTATCCGCCACACAGGAACAGGGGGGGGGGGACCCTCCCCTCCTCTTTCTGCATGGCGGCGACGGTGTTCTATGCAGTCACGTTATCTTGACTCTCTAGCGGCGTCAGCGGCATCCAGCGGTATCAGTCGGTCGCAGCTAGCGCTGGGGAGATGAAAGGGGGGCGGAGCTGGTTATGAGGCCGACGACGACGCCGACGCCGATGCGAAACCCAGGAACGGACGCCAAAGAGCTGCGCTCTAAAACAACGTGCCGATGGTGGGAACCGAACCCACGACCTCCGAATAACGCGTCCATGTGCTCTTCCAACTGAGCTACATCGGCCGCTGTCCCCCCTGCTACTTTCTTGGGTATTTATGTTGTCTGTATACGAACCTTGAGAGTGTTCACCAGCGCCACCCTCAGCCAAAGCGGCGGACGTGGAATGTCCTTTGTTACCGCCAGCGTCACGTAGAACGTGATCAAGAGCGAGGGCGAAAGCCGTGCTAGAACCCTCGTACGCTACCTATGGCTTCAAGACTGCCAGAACCTTGAACACTCTCAAGGTTCGTATACAGACAACATAAATACCCAAGAAAGTAGCAGGGGGGAGAGCGGCCGATGTAGCTCAGTTGGAAGAGCACCGGACGAGTTATTCGGAGGTCTTGGGTTCGGTTCCCACCATCGGCACGTTGTTTTTTCTTCTACTTTGTGTTTAATTATCTTTCCCCTAAACAGATTACATTACTAATCTCTGTGATTATCCAAGTAAACAATAAAAAAAGAGACATAAAGTACCATCCCCAAGGCTTTCCTTGGCCTCGCCGACTGTTGGCTTCTTTCCTTCATGTAATATAACGAGCGCCCAGATTTCCCCTTAATTGATCTTCTTGTAGCTTACGGGGGTCTCGGTTCTGACAGTCTTGAGGCCATAGGTAGCGTAAGAGCGTAATACCCAAGAAGAATACCCATGAATTCTACTTGCTTTCTGGAAGACGAAGAAGTCAGGGAGCTGTCAGGCTGCCTGCTCGTCTCTGCGAAATCTGTTTGATTTTCCATTTAATACTCGATATATATGTCCCAGATAGCCTATATTGCAAGATCCTGACATGTTATCAGCGCCGGGTGCGGCTCCACCGATGCCGCACCCTGGATCATCACCTGAGTGTTCTTCTGGCATCGCGTCAGGCCTACCTCTGCAGACTGTGCCAGCTCTGCAATCATCACCCGTCATCCCAACCTGTGTATCATGCGGTCACCTGTCATCACCAGGTACTTCAGGACTCTCACCCTCTGATGCTCATCTACAACACGCATCTGGTCCTTCCACCGCAAGCTGGGATCGGCTGATGCCTACAGGTCAGGATGCTTTTCCTGATAGCTCAGATACTTCGTCTGCCATTACCTGTATAGATGCTGCGGCGAAGTCTGCTCAAGAGCCAGACAAATTTATTCAAGTGCCATCGAAGCGTCGCCGCAGCTCGAGGCGGTCGAATTTCAGTGTCGACGCAACTAACGCTTCTAAAGCGCCCAAGTGCAACCTCAAAGTAATCATAAAACCAGTAGATACCGGATATCGTATTACTCGCTTTAATCCGCTGGCAATGAGGCAAGCATTTGAATCTCTGGGTCCAGATGCCGTCCTTCAAGTTCGCCCCAATGAGCGGCTTAATCTTCTGGCAGTTGACACCCGAACCGCGGTCGCTACTGAACACCTTTTACAAATACGATCAATAGCAGGAATTGCAGTGCAAGCATACGAGCCCCGACCAAACAACTGTGGCGTAGGAGTAATCAAGGGTGTACCCCTGGATCTTTCTCAAGAAGATATCTACTCGGCACTATTGCAGAGAGTTCCTATAAAATCGGTGCGCCGTCTGGGAAATTCCGAAAATATCCGCATTGTGTTTGTGACAGAATCTGCGCCAGAATACGTTATTCTTGGATATACAAGATACCGTGTGCATGAATACATCCAAAAACCACGACAATGTGGTAGATGTCAGCGCTTCGGCCATGTGACTACTGCTTGCCGACTAGCCTAGCGCTGCCCACGCTGTGGGGGAAATCATGACCGTACCACGTGTCCAAGTGACATCCCCATTTGTCCCAACTGCGGAAAGCAGCATGAGGCAACGTTTTCCAGCTGCACTGCCTACCAAAAGGAAAAACTAATCTATAAGTACAAGATATCCAACAATACCGACTACAGGTCAGCAAAAGCTGCTTTAATTGACCAAAATCAAATCAGGAGTAGTCATCACAAAAAAAAAACCATTGACGGGAAAGAAATCACAAGGACAGTCACAGAAAGATGATGCTGGTCATCCAAGAATTGATGACGTGGTTGAATTTCCTCCTCTTCCACAACAATCAGAGGTTCAACAACCATCTGTACCAAGCCCACAAAAAATTACTGTACAGCAGCCTCATTCGAGGTGTGCATCCCGGAACCGCTCATGCGAAACCTCTATTCGCAGAAACTCTGACATTTCTAGTTCCCAACTGTGCTCACTTGTTGAGGCTGTTCGGGCTTTTCTTATACCACTCTCCTCGCCGGTGGCGAAAGCCATCCTTACAATTCTTGATTGCATATCTCCTCTCCTCGCGCAATGGCGGTAGCAGACAATCAGTCCTCTGCTCCACCCAGCGTGCAAGCCATCCGAAATAAGGCCACCATCTTTCAATGGAATGCCTGCAGCCTCCGCCCCCGTCTCTCTGACTTTCGACACTTCGTCTTCAAGCATCGTTTCCCTATAAGTGCTATATCGGAATCTCGGCTTAATACTACAATCCGTCTCTCAGGCTACACAGTACTGCAATCAACAACTGGTACAGACCTCAGTAAAGTTCTTCTGGCTATCCGGAAAGACGTCAACTTCATCCAGCATCCCATACCAACTGATCCACATAATGAGTACGTTGCAGCCACTTTAAAGTGCATGAACATGCAGTTTACAGTAATTGCTGCCTACATACCACCTCGTGCTAATTTCAATATTTAACGCCTACAAGATATCATGCGAAGTACCCCTGTGCCACACATTATAACGGGAGATTTCAAAGCACATCATCCTGCTTGGGGAGGCGTCAGATCGACAACCAGAGGCCGGCAGCTATTCGACTTCGCACTTTCCAACAATTTATTATTTCTCAACGACGGCCAAGCAACTTACTATCAAAGAGCACGGTCCAGTGCTCTTGATATCTCCATGATCTCTGCTGATCTGTCAGCTTCAACAACCTGGTCTGTGGACATCGAGACTCATGGCAGCGATCACTTACCTACATATATTGAGGTTTGTGGCTTTTCTCTCGCCTCTCAGCGGCATAAAGTTCGCTACACGAACTGGGAAGCTTTCGCTGATGCCGTTGAAAAGCAGGATCTGTCAAACTTAAATTATGACTCCTTCATTGCTGCAGTAGCACATGCTCAAACATTGCACACGAGAGTCCTCCACCTGCCAAAGATGTACTCAGCTGTTGACGCTGAATATGAAAAACTTCGAGCAATACGTCGCAGAGCAGAAAGACGAGCGCGCAAGACACTTTCTAGAGACGATATCCGGACTTCTAGGCGAGCACAAAAACACGTGCAACGCCATTTGGACAAGCTAGAAAGAAGGAAATGGACATCTTTTTGTGCAAAATTAGATCCTAGAAAGCCATTATCTAAAGTAAGGAGTATTGTACGAAGCTTAAGAAGTCAGCCTTCACAACTACATCCTTTCGAGTGCGTGGCTCTAAATGCCAATACTACTTGTCTTCATGTAGCAGAGACTTTCTGTTCAAAGATGATTGCTCCATTTGCAGCTCCTTCACTGCAAAATGTGCTCCCCACCTTTGTCCCGTCGCCCAAAACTTCTTTCCTAGACGAATTGTTCACTATGGAAGAACTCCAAGCTGCGCTAGCAGTTACCAACAAAAGATCTTGCCCAGGGCCTGACAAAAGATCTTGCCCAGGGCCTGACCATGTTAGCTACACTTCGCTGTCGCGTCTTGGAAGAAAAGCCAAAACTCAGCTGCTTACAATCTATAACAACTCTTGGATAACTGGCAGCCTTGTAGAGAGCTGGAAGACTGCGCGCGTAATACCCGTTCTTAAACCTGGTAAGCCATCAATTGATCTAAACGCTTATCGTCCTATTGCACTGCTAAGCTGTGTTGGGAAATTGATGGAAAAAATGGTTCATTCACGCCTTACCTGGGACTTGACGAATAGGGGAATTTACCCTCCATCAATGTCTGGCTTCCGAAAAGGCTGAAGCAGTATTGATAATGTTATTGCTCTTGCCAACTGTGTCAGGCGCAGCAAAGCTGAGCGGTCTCTAATTATTGCCGTTTTTCTTGACGTTAAAGGAGCATTTGATAATGTCACGCACGAGGCGATTCATTCAGCCTTGCGCTCAATTGGCATTGCTGGACGAATGTATAACTGGCTTTCTGATTATCTTCGTGATAGGACCATTTACATGTCAACGGATCAAGGTGACACGTCCTTACATCATGTGTCTCGTGGCGTTCCTCAGGGAGGGATTTTAAGTCCAACCCTCTTCAATATATCTCTACTTGGATTGGACAGGTCCTTGCCACCTACTGTTCAAATCTCCCTCTACGCAGATGACATCTGCATATGGTGCTCCGGAAGAAACAGGCGCATTGTGCATGCTCGGCTACAAAAAGCAATAGTTGGCATTGCATTATTTTTAAACAAGCGAGGTCTTGTTATATCTCCAGAAAAGTGCGCAGCAATTTCATTTTCACGACGTGATCTCTCCCGTTATGTACTGAAAGTTGCTGGCACTCCTATACCGTATGTCAACCATCAAAAATTTCTAGGTGTGACCTTTGATAGGTCTCTTTCATGGTCACCACACGTTCAACAACTTAAGGCCAAACTCTCTTCATACGTATCTATATACCGTATGCTCTCAACGACCAGAAGAGGCTGCTCTACCGATTCCTTATTACGGCTTTATGGAGCACTTTGTGAAGGTCTCCTGCGTTATAGCCTCCCTGTTCTTCAAGGCCTCTCGCAGTCAAGCATTAAACTACTTGAAGCCATGCAGGCCAAAGCTTTGAGAGTGTGCCTTGGTCTTCCAAAAAAACACTTCCACAGTGGGAACTCTGGCGGAGAGCAGACGTCTATCTGCAACCGTGCTGATACCGCAGGAGCTGCTTCGCGCCCAGCTGCGCTTTGCACGTGAACCTACCCACCCGTTTTCAGAGCAAAGCATAACATCACTCTCCAATCTACTGCCTGCGCAATATCAACGCGCAGTACCGTCATCTTTCCCACCATGGAGGTTTGCTTCATGGCAAATTTGGACAACTATACCTGGCATCAAAAGAAAAGCCCACACCCCAGGACCCGCACTTAAATACTTCGCCCTTGAGCACATCTGTGCACGCTACAGTCATCATTACCACATCTATACTGATGGCTCTGTCACAGCTATTTCTTCATCCATCGGCGTGTGGATACCATCAATGCACACCACAATCTCGGCAACACTCAGTCATCGCACTTCAGCTGTGGCTACTGAGTTAACAGCTCTGAGAGAAGCAATTATATATATTCTACAACAACGCCCGCAGCATGGGTTATCTTCAGCGATTGTCGCGCTGCACTACAATTGCTTAAATCATCAAGAATTCAGGAAGAGCTCGTCATTGACATAAATAAGCTACACACAGAGGCCTATGACCTGAGTCACAGCATTGTGCTACAGTGGTTACCTGCTCACTGCGGCATCGCGGGCAACGACCTCGCAGACGCCGCTGCAAAAGAACTAAAAGATTCCACAAGGACAATTTCAATACCATTCTCACGAAGAGATGCAGCAAGACTTGTAGCAACTGAATCATGGCGATTGCAACGATCTCTGTGGTGTGACCCGAACCATCAATATCGACCTCTACACCGAATAGATCCCACTTGCGTCTTTCGAATTCCTCACAATTTGAACAGGTGGCATCGAAACTGTCTACACAGAATCCGCTTAAATGTGTCATACACAAACTACTTCCTACATAAAATAGGCATAGCGAGCAGGCCTCTGTGCTCTACATGTGATGTGTGTGAAAATTTTGAACATTTGGTAACCTCCTGTCAACGGTTTACTGCACATCGCAGGACACTGCGCAATAATTTAAGCTTACCTAAAGAAACAACCTTGCGCCTTGAACATGTCCTGGGTCCTTGGTGCGACGGATCGTCTGCTGCGCGAGCTACCAAGGCCTTACTAACTTTTCTGAAGGACACAGGGTTGATTAATACCCTTTAAAACTCATCTGTGTGTGATTATGTGCGTGTGAAAGTTAACTTTTCTTAAGGACACAGGGTTGATCAATACCCTTTAAAACTCATCTGTGTGTGCTTATGTGCGTGTGAAAGTGTGCGACACCGATTCTCTTTTTTTCTCATTTATTTCCCCTTCCCCTCCCACACTCTGTCACCCTCATCCCTCAACCCTCATCAGGAGTAGCATGCTAGGCTTACCACCAGGCAGACATCTCCTGTTGCCATTAAAATATATATCTCTCTATATCTCCAAGAAAAAGTAGCAGGGGGGACAGCGGCCGATGTAGCTCAGTTGGAAGAGCACCGGACGCGTTATTCGGAGGTCGTGGGTTCGGTTCCCACCATCGGCACGTTGTTTTTTTCTTCTACTTTGTGTTTAATTATGTTTCCCCTAAACAGATTACATTACTAATCTCTGTGATTATCCAAGTAAACGACAAAAAAAAGACATAAAGTACCATCCCCACTGCTTTCCTTGGCCTCGCCGACTGCTGGCTTCTTTCCTTCATATATATATATATATATATATATATATATATATATATATATATATATTCAGTCCATTTTACCGCTGGATACTCCCCATTTTATCTGTTATTTGGCCGACACCCGTTACTGCCCTCGACAACTCACTACCCGCGGCAGACGCCACCAGTACTTACGCCAGTGATGCCGTGGCCCGCGCTCATGATGCCCGCCGGATAGCTCATGCCAGGCTCTCTGCATCCCAACTCTCTCAAAAGGTCCGGTACGACAGTCGCCACCGTGATGTCCACTACACCCCTGGGTCACTCGTATTGCTGTGGCTCCCGTGCCGTCGCTTGCCCCGTTACACAGGCCCTTACCGAGTTTTGCGCCCCGTGACAGACGTCACATACGAAGTTGAATCTGTGCCTCCGAAATCCTCGTCCAGAGCACCATCCTCTGAAATAGTGCGTGTGTCCCGCCTAAAGCCTTATGCACGTTCTGTTTCACAAACGTAGAACGCATCGGGACTGTGCTTTTCCCAAAGCGGGGGGGGGGGGGGGGGGGAGGGGGGAGTGTTTCTGAGCGGTATTCACTGGTCGTGCTGATGAAAAAGAAGTGCGTCAGACTCCCAGAAGAAGAAGACGCAGACGAGTGCTGTGCTGTGCGAGTGCTGTTCTCTGATCACACTGTAATTGCCACTGATGCGTCTGTGATTGCGCACAAAGCTGCGATTGGAATTTTTTCGGAGTCTCTTTCCTGGAGTTTTTCGGTGCGTTTCCCGGATTACACACCGATATTTCTAGCAGAGTTTATGACAATTGGGCTAGCGCTACTAAAAGTTCCCTGCAGTCAATCAAAAATAATTTTTTTATCAGACTCTCTGTTTTGTTGTCACTGGAGTCAGCACAGGATGCTCTGTTGAGCCGCTCACTAAAGTATTTCATACCGGGGTGGGTGAAAGAAATACGCTTCATCTCGGTCCCCGGATACAGCGGTATTTTCCAGAACGAAGCGGAAGATTTCCTGGCTAAATCAGCTCTTGATGCATCTGTTTCATGCACCATCCCTAATATCACCATTTTTGGAATATCCCGTTTCCAGCGATATCGATACCTAGCCGCTACATGCAATGATTCTTTGCTATCTACAGCCGAATACCAGCATCTCATATACTCATGGAAAGTTCGAGCATGTAAATCACGGCAGTGTGAGGTAACGATGACTCTCCTGAGATGCAGGATTCCTCGCCTAAATCTTTATTTATGTAGATGCGGAATCAGCCCCACAAACCTTCGTGAGGCTTGCGGTGAAATTGAAAATATTGATCACTTCCTTCTCGCTTGCCGAAGGTTTTCACATCAGAGGAGGGTGCATTTAGAAACTCCAATTGCACGCTTGGGATTTACGTTGTCGGTCCCGCTTCTACTCTCCTTCGGTGCGAGTGAGAAAGGATTTGCGTTGCCTCAAATTTGTCAGTACTTACATAACTACATCACAGCTACGGACAGATTCCCTTGCTAATTGCATTCCAAATTTACAAAACTCCAAATTTTTGCTTCATATTTTTTCATTCAATAACTTTTGTGATCTTAAATTTTACATTTTTGTTTAGTTGTCAATTACTTTAATACACTAATTCAGTTTGTGTAGGACGTCTGGCAGTCTACACTGAACCCTGGCCAATCCCCCTTCGTTATCCAGCTAGTCCGCAAGTCAGCTGCTGCCAGCGGAGCCCTGGACTAGGGGCACCGACCACCTAGCTCCTGCGAATTTTTACTGATTACATGCTCATTAAAAGTTTTTTCTTTCTCTCTCTCCCCCTTCGTGGGTATGTGCCAAATATCAAGGAAGAAGAAGAAATATTTCCCGTAACAATATATATATATATATATACATATATATATATATATATATATATATATATATATATATATATATATATATATATATATATATATATAAGGAAACGCGCAGTATCTGTCACGCTTGTTCTGTGGACGCCTGAACCGCTCCGTAATGAAAGGGAGGAAGGTGGGAGTGAAAGTGAAAATCAGGAGGAGCCGTAGGGGAGGGCTACAGAGCAATTTCTACCACCTAGACACCTTTTATGTTCACTAACATCGCACAGCACACGGACGCCTCTTCGTTTCGCCTCCATCGAAACGCAACCGCCGGCTTTCGAGATTGAACCGCTTTTCCAGGCACCGCGAAATTTGCAACGGCTTCGCTTTTCGGTCCGCAGCTCGGTGAATCACTTCCCGTGTGAGCACCCCTTGTCTCTCGTCGGCCATTCTCATTCGGGCGCAGAAGTCGTCTGCTCTGCGTTTGATTGATTGATTTATAGGAAGGAAAAGAAGCGGTAACTGCCTCACTTGTTTTCTGTGGACACCTCAACCGCGCCGCAAGGGAAGGGGGGGAAGGTGGGAGTGAAAGTGGAAAGAGAGGAAGAGGAGCCATTGTGGAGGGCTTCGGAGTAATTTCGACCAGCTGGGGATCTTTAACGTGCGCTGACATCGCACAGCACACGGACGCCTCTGCTCTGCGTCGAACTCCCGGGCACACCGTTGTCACAACGTTCGGAAGAACCTTCTCTCCTATCAACTCGCTGTTGTTCGTCTCTACCACCAGCTTGGCAACTACCGAGTTGTTTTCTTTTCTAAATAGATATGGGGGGGGGGGGGGGGGGGCATACTAAAAATGGGAGATTGACCAAAGTTCAGTGCATGTGCCGGAGTTCCCGGGTTCGAACCCGACCTCGGCGGCTGCGTTTCGATGGAGGCGAAACGAGGTGGCGTCCGTGTGCTGTGCGATGTCAGCGCACGTTAAAGATCCCCAGGTGGTCGAAATTACTCCGTAGCCCTCCACTACGGCTCCCCTTTCTCTCTTCCCACTTTCACTCCCACCTTCCTCCCTTCCCTTACGGCGCGGTTCGGGTGTCCACAGAGCAAGTGTGACAGATACAGCGCCTTTCCCTTCCTGTGAACCAACCAACCAACCAATGAGAATAAAATCTATTAACTACTTCGAAGACCATCACATTGTTTTCAAATGTCAGCACGGTTTTCGCAAGGGTTTTTCATGTGACACTCAACTAGCTGACTTTGCTAATGACTTACAATCATAACTTAACGCGGGCTTTCCGGTCGACACAGTTTTTCTGGATTTTTCAAAAGCATTCGCTTGGGTACCTTATCCCAGACTTCTACCTTAACATTCACCCTAATGTACTCGCCTGGATTAAGGACTTACTTTCTTCTATATCGCAGTTCACCTCGGTTAATAATTCTCCGACTTTGACATCTGATGTACCCTAAGGTAACGTGCTTGGTCCTTTGCTTTTCTAATTTATATTAATAATTTACCTGCCTCTGTAACATCTAGAGTTCGTCTTTTCGCAGATTACTGCGTAATTTACTGTAACATTATAAATGACAGTGACCGCCAATTCCTACAAGCTGAACTGAACGCAGTAAGCTCACGGTGTAAATCCTGGTTAATAACTCTGAACGTTTCTAAAACAAAACAGATATATTTCACTCGTCGTACTGCTCGCATTTAAACCACTTACATGCTCAATGACAATGCTGTAGAACTAACAAATCCTTACATATACCTTGGGTGCACCTTCAGTTTGATCTAACATGGCATGGCCATATTGAGCTCACCCTAGCTGCAGCTAACTGTTCACTTAAACATACGCTCCTATCCATGTTAAAAACTTGCTTATATCACTCTAATATGCCCTAAAATTGAGTATGCAGCGGCTATGCGGGACCCTGCGCAAGCCTCTGTTATCGCCAACATCGAATCCCTGCAGAACCGTGCTGTGCGTTTTATATTTCCAGACTGCTCACCTTTCACACGCATCAGATCATTAAAACAATGTGCTGAACTGGAAGACTTATCATGTCGTAAACACGCTCGGCTAACACTTTTCCATAAGCTTTACCATCATTCACTACTGCGTAGCGATTTGTTGCTGTCACATCATGTCATACTTCCACGACTTCGTCATGGTTTCAAATTTAAACACGCAAAGTGTCACTTATCGTCTTAAGCCAATCCATTCATTCCTCGCACTATCATTGAATGGAATAACTTGCCATCGCACATACCTACATAAAATGACATAAAAAAATTCCAAGAGCTACTTCGCTGTGACGAAAATGTATAGAATACTTTGCTGTTGTTTTTCTTTTTTTATTTTGAGGTTATGCCTAACATTCAATAAATGTTTCTTGTTGTAATTGTTGTTCATAATTGTATCGTGCTTATTAGAATTGTGTCACCCCCCACCCTATGTAATACCCTCCTTTGTAGGGCCTTTAGGAGTACCCTGAATAAATAAATGAAAAAATGTCCATTCAGACTACTGAGAGATGACTTAATAATTTGGAATTAGTGTTCCTAAAATGATTTGGAAAAAATGTTAGATACTAAGGACAGTAATTATAGGCAGAAGGATGTTTAAAATAAATGCAATTAAAATATTAAGTATAACTTAGACAGAATAGAGCTAACAAACAAATCTTTCAATCGCAATATTAAAGCTATGGAGAAACCCGCACACTTGTTTTAGGGCATGCCCATTTGTCGGTTGCACAAAAGGAGAGGAGGACACGAACTGCAAACGGCAGTCCTTGGCCAGCAAGAGGAGTTTTTCTATAGTAGGTAGACGCAGCACAGCAGGAGTCACCGGCGTTTCAAACTGGTTTATAGAAAAGGCGCAGTATCTGCCACAATTCTCCGAGGACACTTAACCGTGCCGTAAAGAAAAAGAGGAAGGTGGGAGTGAAAAAAAAATTGGAGGCTTATCAAGGTTAAGCCCAGTGGATGCGAAGCATGTTAAAGGGACACTAAAGACAGCCAAAGATGGTATGAAAATCTAATAAACTACATTTAGTGACACTGTCGCCGCATATCCGGCAGCAAAAAATCGAATAATTGCTGAGATATTGCGATGAGAAGTTGGGGTTTTTTCTTGTTCCCGCCGGTCGAATTCAAACTGTGGCCTCCAACTACGTAGTTGGAGTTGAGTGACGCACACTATGACGTAAGCGGAGACTCCGTGATAGCTAGCGAGCCGGCGCGGCCCGCGGCGTCGCATCCCTCAAGGGCCAACTTGGCAACAGCGTACTCGCAATGACGGCCTCAGCCGAAATAAAACGATGAAGAGAGTAATTTACCGAGCGATGGACCCATAAAGGAAGAATAAAAAACATAGAGCGCTTGTAATGCACAATACTTTACATGTTTCTCAAGCTTTTGCGCTCCTTCTTGCACTGTGTATAAACAAACCGAGCCCTCGGTCATCGCAACGCTTCCTGACATGTTTACATACAAATAAGATTTAGTTACCAGCAAAATAGTGTCCTCGCTGCTGCGCTTGTCAGTTTTGAAGCTTCGTTGCACTTTTTTCCTTCAAGGTTTGTGCTACAGCTCCGTGTTAGCGAAAATTACGTCCACGGTAGCAGAACATGACCAAAGTGCCGGCGCCACTACATTTGCCAGCGCTGTGAAATTCCACATGTTAAAATGGATCCAGTGCACAATATAGTGCGCATAGGCATCCAGAACATTAGTTGCAAGACGTGAGAGCAGGCAGCATGCGCCGATGATTAAGAAGTTGTAATCTTTAGACCGGCAGCAGAAACTTTATTGTAAATGGGGCCATGACATAAATACTAGAAATATTTCTTGGGTTCTTGTAGGGCGTAGTCGAGCGGTTAGCGCCGAACGCTACGGAGCAAGCAGTAGCGAGTTCGAATCTTACCGATTCTGGCAATCTTTTTTTTTCAATTTTTTTTTACCTTTTGTAATGTATTTCTGGTGCTTCGTTATTTTTATTTTTTACTTTTTACCCGAGGCCCTTTTTTCGCCGGGCGACGAGCGCAATATATCGACGCTCTCCTTGGTATGAGCGGCAAGTATGCCCCTTTTGTTTACGACGCCTGCAAATAGCACGTTGAAGGTCTTGTTAACGCAGTATATGTTGGTCAGATGTGCCATGATTTAGTGTACAATTGAATGATAATGCGTTTTTCCTTCGGTACTTAGCATATGTATGCTTTTCGTGGCATACGTAGCTGCAGTCAAGCGGTCAGGTCGCAGTCGAAGCGGCAACGGCGGCGATATGTTGGCGCAGAAGTGTGAACGAAGGAGTGTGTCGGCGGTAGCGGATTTCGCTCGCTCGTGCCTCCGAATGCTCAAATGGGAACCATCAAGGCGCATCTGCTGCTCCAAGCTCGTAATTCAGGCGCTGCAGGTTCAAACAAACTATCCGAGTGCGCACGAAATGCCTGAGTCGAAACATAACCAAAACTGAAGTGGGCGCCTGTGGCGCCTCCAAGTATATTTTTGTATTTGCCTTGCAACGTTTACGTTGTCTTTTCGCCGTCATTTACGTATGATAAAAGCCTGTTATCATGTTTGAGAAAAAACGTACTACCGCATTCAAACAAACAACGTAATTCGCATTTGTCAGCCTCCGGGATCCCTAGCGCGTCACGTGATTTGTAGTTGCGAGCCTCGGCCGTTTGGCTGTGGTGGCGATACCTGTATTTCTGTTATTCTTCTTTACTACCTTATAACAGCTCTGTTTTCAGTAAGAGTGGTCTTTTTGTAATCAGGAACTGGCATTCTATCGATGCAAACCCACTTCCTTTCTCTCTTTAGTGTCCCTTTAAGCAGCTGCCTCAGTGTGGATGGGGCTAAGTAACGGAGACGTGGTTTTAGGTTAATCGTCGTAGGCATCTTGACCGCATACACGCCCGGCGCAAAGACGCTGGCGCGGTTGCGGGCACAGAGACTGACGCGACGGCGGGCGCGCGCCGCTTCATCCCTGGCGTGACGTCACATATCACGTGATGCAGCGATGGTGGCGCCGCCGCCGCGGCGCGAACCGAAGCGTGGAGGCCTCCGCCGGGCGACGTCCGACGGCGCGATATGAGGCCCCATCTGCAGCTGGTGTGACGTCATCACGTGACATCACATCATGTGATCTCACTTCAAGGTACATGGTGGCCACCGCCGGGAGGCGACCGACGGCGCGATATGAGGCCCCATCTGCAGCCGGTGTGACGTCATCACGTGACGTCATGTCACGTGACCCCACTTCAGGGTCAATGGTGGCCACCGCCGGGCGTCGCGCGAAGGCCCGAAACCTACGTTAATATGCTTCGCATAAAATAGATAGAAAGAAGTGCCGTAGTGGAGGGCTTCTGACCACCGCGCGAGAGAGGCTTTTGGATTATTGCAGTTTAGTAAAACCCCTCAATAAACTAAAAGTAGCGCCATCTCCTCTCTCCTCCTCCGGCGGCGCCGCTCCTCCTCTCGCATTTCGACCGTGGCTCCACCTACGGGGTGCGCGACTAGCGCGCGCTCTCCGGAGCAGGCGCCCTTCACAGCCGTCTCGATCAGCGCCGCGCGCGCGCCGATCGAGGCGGCCGTGCGCCGGGTCTCACCAGAGCCTTGCATTTTGTCGCAATGTGTTCAGGTTAAAATATTACTCACTGCTGAAACATAATTACCGAATGTTGACAGGGATTTCCCGCCAGAATAGTTTCAGCTGTTCAGCTGTGAGTGTCATACACCACATATACGCGATTTCGGCGTTGGTTCAACTCGCCGTCATCTCCGTGTGTTTGTAGTTCGTCACATTTGGCCACTCAGCGGCATGCTTTATAAAATTTGTAACTAGGCGGCGGACAGGAACAATTTTGGAACAGTCTGTGTATGGTTTCTTCTCAGCGTTGATTGGATTGCGAGCTGCCGGTAAACTTGAGAAGTGTGGCAGCATCTGTCTTCCATGTATTTTCAACTTCAGCTGCAGATCAAATTAACTATAGGCGGCGGAAGCTGCAGTCTGTGTGGAGTCTTTGCAGCTTTGATTCACTTGTGAGCTACCGGTAAACTTGGGGAGGGAGGTAGCAGTTATTTTTTTTTATATTTGGCGTTGAGACGGTGCCGTGTTCAGCTGCCATGGTGTGTCACCATACGTATGCTATTTTGGCGTCGATTTAACTCGCCTTCACCTCCTTGAGTCCGTCAGCCGTTGACAAAAGTGTGCAACATGCTTGAAAAAAAAAATTAACTAGGCTGCGGAAGCTGCAGTCTGTGTGGTTTCTTTGCAGGTTGGACTGAATTGTAAGCTACCATGAAACTTGAGAAGCGTGGTAGCAGTTTTTTTTAATATTTTGCGCTGAAACGGTTCCGTTTTCAACTGTCAGTGCGTGACACCATTTGTACGCGATGTCTGCGTTGGTTGAACTCGCCTTCACCACCGTGCTTCTATCAGCCGCCGGCCAAAGAGCGCAACATGCTTGAAAAAAAAAAATTAAATAGCCAGCGGGAACGATTTAGTAGCAGTCCGCGTGGCAGCAAAACACACACGGCGATATGCGCCGCGCGCGCGCCGCCCGCCCCGCTGTAAAGGAGGAAGCTGTACGCCCAGCAAAAAAAAAAAAAAGCGCGCGCGCGCACGTGACGGCGCTCGGCCAATGAGAGGGTCGAACGACGAAGGAGAGCGCAGGAGAGGAGGCGGGCGGCAAACTTCACATGTTGGCGCTACTTTTAGTTTATTGAGGGGTTTTACAGTTTAGTTGTCCAAAGTGCCCCCTTGAATTTTGTGTCGGAGAGACACATTTATTCAATGCGGATTGAAGGGCATGAGGCGGAATCTCGCTGTCGGCTCCCGCATGCTATTTTCGACCCTTCTTCGCGTGTACACTTTGTTACTAATTTTAATAATTGCCTCTTCGTTTGTACCTCAGTAATACCACCAATACTTATTCGGGTACAGTTGTAAGCGACCACATTATGTCAAAAATTACCCAGCATAGGTATGACACCTCGCTTAAGGAAGCTGTATGAACTTACCTGCGTGGCCTGGGAGAAAAGTACAGAAGGATTCGATTCATAACTAAAGCTCCTGTACCAACGCAGCTGCAGTAGGCGGAAGCTCCTACCAATATGGCCGCGTAATGCAGTCTCCTGACGTCCCAAAGCCCGCCAACCAGTTAGTCAGCGTCCAAAGAGGTTATAGATATATCTACCACTTGCCATAGTCACGGGTGAATTTTTTAGTTCTCAATTCTGAGCCTGACCGCGTGACAGCACAGTTATGGCCAAAACAAAAGATGACTAATTTACATTGTTCGCAATCTATGGAGCACACTCATTGCTATTAAGTATTTTCTTATGTTTCTCCTTTCAGGTTTTCATGAACAACGGGAATAGGTAGGCAATGAATAACAAAGTAAAGAAATACAACCGAAAAGGAATGAGAAACATGTGGCGGGAAAGAATATCAGAAGATAAAGGAGAAACTACACCTGAGCTACGGGTAGGTTGCCTTGCTAATTGTATTCAAAATTGATAAACGTCAAAAGCTTCGCTGATTATATTTTTCCTATTGTTCAGTTCTGCACTGTGGAACGATGTTTTTTTTTATTTAGTGCATTTTTGATTTATCAAACTAATCGGCTATATCCAACACTTACGGATGTCCTCATCAAACCCTAGCCAATCCTCCCTCGTTGGTATCGGCCATAAGCCAAAGAAGAAAACGAAGAACAAGAACTTTTTCAGTCTCCTTCCTGGAGGTTTTCGGTGCGTGTCCCGGATTACACACCGAAATGTTTAGCAGAGTTTATGGCAATTGGGCTAGCACTACTCAAAGTTCCCTGCAGTCAATCAAAAATATTTTTTCTATCAGACTGTCTTTCTGTTTTGTTGTCACTAGATTCAGCACGGGATGCTCTGTTGAGCCGCTCACTAAAGTATTTCATACCGGGGGGGGGGGGGGGGGGAATGAAATACGCTCTATCTGGGTTCCTGGTCACAGCGGTATTTTCCAGAACGAAGCGGCAGATTTCCTGGCTAAATCAGCTCTTGATGCATCTGTTTCATGTACCATCCGTACTATCACCATTTTTGGAATGTCCCGTTTCCAGCGTTATCAATACCTAGCAGCTTCATGCAATGATCCCTTGCTATCTACTGCCGAATCCCAGCATCTCATATACTCATGGAAAGTTCGTTTATGTAAATCACGTCAGTGTGAGGTAACGATGACTCTCATGAGATGCAGGATTCCTCGCCTAAATCTTGTAGATGCGTGATCAACCCCACAAACCTTTGTGAGGCTTGCGGTGAGATTGAAAATATTGATCACTTCCTTCTCGCTTGCCGAAGGTCAGAGGAGGGTGCATTTAGAAACTCCAATTGCACGCTTGGGATTCATGTTGTCAGTCCCGCTTCTACTCTTCTTCGATGCGAGTGCGAAAGGATTTGCGTTGCCTCAAATTTGTCAGTACTTACATAACTACATCACAGCTAGGGACAGATTCCCTTGCTAACTTTATTCCAAATTTACAAACTTGCAAATATTTGCTTCGTATTTTTCCTTTCAATCAATTTTGTGATGTAAAATCTTGAGTTTTTGTTTTGTTGACAATTACTTTAATGCGCTAATTCAGTTTTTGTAGGACATTTGGCAGTCCACACTGAACCCTGGCTAATTCCCCTTCATGGGTATGGGCCATATATCAAGGCAGAAGAAGAAGAGCGTTGCACAGATAGATGTCTCTAGCTTCCCCAGGTGGGGGTTCGGCATCCTGGTTTGCCAGTCTGCCGGCCCAAAGCTTGGACTTGGAATCTTTCGGACGAAATGGAATAAGCATAATACCGTGGGCATTTGTACCAATTGGGGATGAATTCCTAAAGTTGAAAAATCCAAAAATAATCCAGGAGCAGCTAAAGGCTGTCGCCCCCCACTACCTAGAAATCTCTGAGGTGCGTCCGTTTGGCAGGAGAGGTATCCTATGTAAGTCCTCGAATATACAGTGTGTTTCGGACTTGCTTCGATGCACATCGTTTGCATCAATGCCTGTTAAACCTTTTATACCTGAACAGCTGGCATGTGCAAAAGGTATTATACGCGGCGTGGATTCGTCGGCTTCTCCGCAAGAAATGATTGAGGAATTTAATGGTATTATACGCGGCGTGGATTCGTCGGCTTCTCCGCAAGAAATGATTGAGGAATTTAATGAGGCTGGCATTGGCATCTTATCCCTATTCCGTTGCAGCAGGGATGCTGGTGGCTCTAGGGTGCCGACAGAATCGATGATAGCGACGTTTGCCGGGGCCAGCTGCCCAACAGAGATTAAAGTATGGCCCATTGTGTACCATGTAGATCCCCTGCAGCCTCGCCATTTGCAGTGCAAAAACTGCTGGCGACTCGGACACAGCAGCAAGGCGTGCAAATTCGCATCACGCTGCAGACTATGCGGAGACAACCATTCATCTGACATGTGCACTTCTGCTGTGGTAATTTGCGCACTATGTCACTCAGATCACCCTGCTGATGATGGTACATGCCCAAAACGCGCAGATGAACAAACTGTTCTTAACATTATGCAGCATAGAAGGTGTTCTAGAGCAGATGGCTATGCACAGCTAGACCATAAGAGGAATTCGTATGCAGCTTGTGCAAAAACAATAGCTTCAGATATGGAAGCAGGCATGACAAAGTCGGTTGTCTCAGCTGTAGAGAAATCTCTTGATGGTTTCTTCGAGCGTATGTTAAGCACGTTTACAGAAGCTGTGTCACAGGTCATAGCTACAAAGATCGGGTGGACCGAAATTGCAGCTTTGCAAGTTGGCAACCCTGGTATAGCTGAATGCCATGCTCCTATGGCTGCTAGGGCCTCTGTTGAGGGAGATTCTACCCAGACGACGCCTGCTCCTTTTTCGTCAATGAAAGTACAGGGTCAGGGTCCTGTGGATACCCACGTGTCCACCGTTTACCCATTGGGTGTAGAGATGACATGTTCATCCCAGAAGCGTCGCGCTTCTTCCTCTCCCTCAAAATCCGCCATTCTAACACTAAAAGTAAAAAAGGTTCCCCCAATCTTCAGATAACATTGATGTCTTAAAGGAGGGCTGTCACAGCCTCCCGGATTCTACAATAATCATGGCGGGGTTAAAAGTACTACAGTGGAATTGTCGTTCAATTGCATCTTCGTTTCACGTTTTACAGAATCTTATCTCAAATTTCAACCCAGACATAGTTTTATTACAAGAAACTTGGCTTTTGCCAAATCGGCCATTTTCTCTAAAGTATTTTAGAACTTTTAGATCAGACCGCACTAGCGGCCGGGGTGGCGGCGTGCTAACATTAATTTCGTCAAAAACAATTCGTCGGGCGAAGGTGTCACACAAAATTCTACGGCAAGACTGCGAACTGCTTGTAGTTGATATCGCAATTCCACAGTCTGCTCCTCTCACTATTGCAAATGTCTACTTACCAACAGGTGTCCGTACAACAGATGATTTAAGTGATCTTTTGAGTTCAACCAACGGACTGATTATTGCTGGCGATTTTAATTCACACCATGTTATTTGGGGTTACCGTTCAGATATATGTGGGCAGCGACTTTGGAACTGGATGTCTGTAAATGATGTGCATTGCTGTAATAGTCCAGGCATAACCTACATGCGAGCAGTTTCTAGGTCAGTAATTGATTTAACGTTAGCAGCAAATGGATTAACGGTCTCATCATGGGCTACGGTGGATTGTGGTACATCTAGCGCCCACTTTCCAGTTACGTTTAATATAGAATCTACTCCGCTCAGAGTAACTACTTGTGAAAAAAAATTTGTCAACCATAAACACTTTAACAAGTTTGTTAACTCCTCTTTTTCCTCCATAGCATCATCTCAGCATTCTGAACGTGCTCAACAAGCACTCTCTTCTCTGCTAGATGCCACTGAGCGTTCAGTGTTCACTGTGAAATCGTCTGTCCCTAACAAAATGTCATGCCGATGGTGGAACGAAGAATGTGAGAAAGCATTCCGTCGTAGAAAAGCTGCGTGGAAGAGCCTTTCCCATAGCCAGTGTCCCCAAAATTGGATAAATTATAAATTTTATGCGGCTTCATTTAAAAAAACTATTCGTATAGCAAAGGATGAGTATAATGCTAATATGAATATTTATCTCTCTAATCCAATTAATCGGAAGGGATTGTATAGGTTCATGGAACGCAACCAAAGTTCTTCTCCACCACATGTAACCGAGTCAGAGGTGTTATCACCCAATGAAGCAAAAGAGAAACTTGAACAAATTGCGAACGGTCTTGCTATTCGCTTTCAAGCGCAAACAGTGGCTCCGTTACTTCGACCTACGCCAGGTTCTGTTTTCGTTGCAGTTGAGCCACCGGAATTGCATTGTATAGCGGCTGCTCTGAAACCTGCAGCTCCTGGGTGTGACGGTATTACAGTGGCTATGCTGAAAGCTTTAGTGCAAGACCACACCTCGGAGGTGTTAAATATTGTAAATTTTTCTCTGGAAAATGCTTGGTTACCTCAAGACTGGAAAGTTGCAAAAATTATACTAAGCCTCAAAGATCCGAAAAAAGGCTTTGATTTGGATAATATTCGGCCAATTTCTCTAACTTCAAATCTAGTGAAACTTATTGAACGCATAGTTCACCGGCGCCTCACAAACCATGTGATGACCCTGAATGCATTTAATGATGCACAAATTGGGTTTCGTCAAGGGTGCTCCATTTGGACGGCTAATACAGATTTGAAGTGTAGAATTAGGTTAGCAATGAAGAAGAAAGAAGTGTCGGCATTAGTCACTTTGGATATCGCCAAAGCATATGACAGTGTAGAACACTGTATTCTGTTGAATAAGATAAATGAAATTAGGTCACCTTTTTACATGTATGCATGGTTAAAAGAATTCTTAAGCAATAGAAAATTTTTCTGCACGAGAGGTTCTATAACTTCTGAAACTTATTACCAAACTAGAGGCGTGCCTCAGGGATCGGTGCTGTCTCCATTGCTATTTAATATATTAATGAGAGATATTCCTGTTCACCCAAATATAAAAGTGTACGTGTATGCGGATGATATTGCCTTTTTCTCTTCTGCA
This sequence comes from Amblyomma maculatum, assembly GCF_055883805.1. NCBI lineage: Eukaryota > Metazoa > Arthropoda > Arachnida > Ixodida > Ixodidae > Amblyomma > Amblyomma maculatum. The sequence goes on along the minus strand of NC_139345.1, from coordinate 150,440,485 downwards.
CGAGATGTTCATTCCTTACATCAGCTATTGCAAGCCTACTTGGATGCCCTTGAAGTTTGGCTCGGTAAAGTAAAATTAATTCTCAACGTGAAGAAATCTTCAGTACTCTTTTTCCCACCGGCACACCCTCTTTATATCTCCCTTGCATATTGCGGTTCACAAATCCCACAGTTTGAATCCTTAAAATACTTGGGTGTATTATACCACTCCCAATTCGACTGGCGGCCTCATATCAAAAGTTATTGCCTGAAAGGTGAGCGAGCCCTTGGTCGCCTGATTCGAATTAGCCATAAGAAATTCGGTATGCGTAGAGATACTCTTTTGTTTCTCTATAAAACTTATTTGAGACCAATTCTGGAGTTCGGCTGTGTTCTTTTCTCGGGCAGTCCTAAATACAAACTACGACTTTTGTTGCTACTGGAGAGGCGCGCTTTACGACTATGTTTGGGGTTGCCAAGAACAGTTTCAAATGCAGTCCTCTATTTAGAGGCCCGTGTACGTGACTTGAACTCTCGATTTGAGCTGCTCACTGTGCGAACCTTTTTACGAGCACTGGAATCTCTGTCTGGAGTGGCTTCTCCCATTTTTATTACACACCAATCTCAGTTTCTAGATTATCATTGGCCGCAATATAAGCAACCACAATTTGTATTTACTCAGTCCTTGCTGTCCAAAATTGCACTTTCGCTTATGTCAGTAAGACGTGTTGGCAATGTTCAAGCTACTTCCACACTGTGCTTTGACCAGTCGTTGCCATCTAATGCAAAAAACTTGACTACCACGGTAATAAAGGGACACCTTGAAGATTATCTATTACAATATCCACGACACGTAGCTATTTTCACAGATGCCTCACAACGAAATGAAAACGCAGCAATAGGGATTTACTCCCAAGGACTTGATTGGAGTTTTTCTGTACGGATCCCTGATTACACACCAATATTTACTCCCGAATTGCTTGCAATTGGTTTGGCCCTTCAAAAAGTTCCCGGTAATGTTACTCACGTAATCACACTCTCTGACTGCCTGTCAGTCTTAGCAGCATTAGAAAGTCCGAAAATGCGTCTTTTGAAACAAACCCTGATGTTTTTCCTTCCGATACACTTACAGGAAGTGCGTTTTCAGTGGGTTCCGGGACATTGCGGCATCGCTTCTAATACAATGGCATCGCTTCTAATACAAATTCAGCTGTCAGTGGGCCTGTTGCCGATGTTGTACGCAATATTATCTTGCTAAATATATCCCGTTTTGAACAATTTCAAACGTTAAACTCCTTGAGCCATGAGCCACTCCTTGCGACTACGGATTTTAACCATTTAAATTTCCATTGGAATGTCCGATATTGTACCTCGAGGCAGTGTGAGGTTTCCATGACGCTCATGGGTTGTAGAATTCCTTCTCTCAATCTTTATGTCGCTCTGGATTCACGCCGTCGAATCTTTGTGCGTCATGTATTGACGTGGAAACAATTGAACATTACATCCTCTCCTGACACAGGTATGCTACTCAGAGAAGAAATTACTTAGAAATACCTCTTACTCGCCTAGGATTGCCATTTAGAGTTCCTCTCCTCCTCTCCTTTGGTGCAACCGTCAAAGGGTATGCCCTAAAAACGGTGTGTGATTTACTTCATAATTATAATATTGCTACTGGAAGATTTGTGTGTTAGCGCTGATCTGTCTGAATTGTATTTTTTCTTCTTATTATTATTAGTAGTAGTAATTTACAATTTTATTCCTTTTTTCATTGCTTTCTATTACATCGCCTCAAAATTTCAAGTTATTTCAACAGCACTAGCTCCTAATTATTAGGTTATCTATATCATACAGTCAAATCGACATTATCAAAAATATTATGTCACCTACAACGAATTCTGGCCAATCCCCCACTGTGGGTATGTGCCATTACAACGAGGGAAGAAGAAGAAGAAGAAGAAGAAGAAGAAGAAGAAGAAGAAGAAGAAGAAGAAGAAGAAGAAGAAGAAGAAGAAGAAGAAGAAGAAGAAGAAGAAGAAGAAGAAGAAGAAGAAGAAGAAGAAGAAGAAGAAGAAGAAGAAGAAGAAGAAGAAGAAGAAGAAGAAGAAGAAGATAGCCTGTCACGAAACACTTCAAGTAGGTTCGCCAGGGAATTGCCTACTGCCAAAGTAGAGGCATCCTAACACCCATGCAAGTGTTTCCCAAACACCGGCGAAGCAGCGAGTCCTTCGACTGTTACGTCGCCTTCGGACATGGCATCTTCCAGAAGCGACTGCTGGGCCTCTGCACGCTGGCTACCTACCTGATGAGCACCCACGGCTATGTACTCCAATTGATTTCCGGAGATGTGGAACATTGGTGCAGGCAACCGGAAAGCTCCAACATATCAGAAGCCGAAAGGAACTCGGTCGTCCCTGAAGACACGTACAGGCAGCTCAGCCGATGCGACCTCTACGAGCATTCGGAAGGCCGAAACAGCACCGAGGCGGTTCCATGCTACGAGTGGGAGTATGACGACGAGCAAGAGAGAACGAGCATAGTTAGTGAGTGGAACCTCGTTTGTGGAAGACGTTTGTTCCCGGCGGCAATAACAGCTGTTCATAATGCTGGCGCCACCTTATTTCTACTCGCTGCCGGCCCCATTGCGGACAGCATCGGTCGCATGCCCGTCGTTTTGTCTGGTGTTGCACTGCTCATTGTTTCCACACTGACTGACTGCCTGTCCAAGAGCTTCGTGATGTATATCACCGTCAAGTTCTTCGCCTCGGGAAGCGTCAGCGTGGTGTGCTGCCTGACAGTCGTCAGCCTCTTCGAGGTAACCACCTACGAGAACAGGCCACTGCATATCGTCCTCTCCATGGCGCTAGGAGTGGTCCTCGCTCAACTATGGTATGTCATTTTCGTACCTGTCAAAGTCAGCTGGACACTGAAGCAAGCAATTTTCCTTCTCCCGACTGCGCTCTCGATTCACTATTTCTGCGTCATGTACGAGCCGCCACGCTGGCTAGTGGCGAAGGGCCGACTCGAGTCGGCCGAGGCCGTTATGCTAGCCGCTGCCCACGCCAACCACTTTTTATATGAGCACACGGCGTCAATTATTCACAAACTGAAGACCGAAATTGCCAGAAACGATAAGGGCGAGCCCGGCATCGGTCGGGACATACTCGGTGGATGTTCCGTTCAAGGACGGGCGTTCGTTATGGGCCTCTCCTTTTTTTCCGTAATGTTCACAGCGTACCTCGCCATGTACACTACAACGCAGTATAATAAGCCCTGGATGTATTCCATGTCGTTTACTCTAAAACTGACGGCCTGCACAGTCATGTACCTGCTGTTAACAAGCGTGAAAATGCGGACCCTCATGACATTATGGTTCTCGTTGTTCGGAGCACTTCAGTGCATGCTGAGTATTGCATGCGACACGGAGTATGCAATCGCAACCGAGGCGCTTCTCATTCTTTCCAAGGCAGTGTACTTTCCCGGTGCTGTGCTATGCTTTGTCTACATCCTGGAACTCTTCCCGACCGCCGTTCGTGGATCTGCTGCGTGCTGGCTCTATGCGTGCGGTCGTCTGGGTGCTATCGCCGCCTTCATTGTTGTGGCGCTTCAGAAGGTTGGCCGTCTGGACCTTGCATTCGCATTTGCCGGACTTTTGCTGTTCACGTCGATGATCGCTCAACAAGGACTGCTACTCGCAGCTACTGCAGAGTGTGCAAAAGAGGTGGTGAAGCCAGACATAAGCCACCGCAGCATGGAGTACATGAAGAGTCTGGATTCCAGGGTTCAAGACTCGACCAAGAGCAGGGCTAGTACTGATATTAGTAGGCTTTCGGCGGCATCAAGATTCCATGGCTCTGACGACCATTAGTAGCGTGGCTGAGTTCATGAAATGATGGCCGCACCCACCCGTAACATTTGTTCTGTTCGGTCCTCTATTCTATTAACAGCGCTCTGTTAAATCTATACAGACTTCTTCCCAAATATGCTGATAATGAAGCTCAATATCCTCTGTCCGTACTCCAAACTTTTGATCAGACACGCGATATTGTATGTTTGTGTTTGAGCGCTTGTGTTTATTTTGTTTAGCTAACGTTTTGAAAAAAAAAACATTTTTCTTGAAAAAAAACAATATTTTTTTCATTAGATTGACCGGCAATTAAGAACTACGACTGAAGCCTTATTGTGGGCTGGAAGTGCGTGATGTTAGCGTGAGTGTTTAGTGAGCATTTTATGACTACAAGCGCAGTCGCATATTTAGCCCGTGTCTGTTTTAAGCTCAGGCGTTCGCAATGCACACGTGATGAAAAATAAAATACTCAGTGCCGTGAGCTAGCAGCGGGTTATTGGTAAATTTCAATTTTGGCTTTGTAGGAAGCCCCGCCGCGTTGGGTTCAGTGGTAAGACGCCTGACTACAGTGCCGGAGTACCCGGGTTCGATCCTGACCGCCGGCGGCTGCGTTTCGATGGAGGCGAGGGCCCGGATGGCATTACTAACAAAATTCTAAGCAATCTAGATAATAGCTGTATTAGGGATATCACTACGTTTATGAACCTATGCTGGATGGAGGGGAAGATTCCTGATCAATGGAAAATGGCGAAGATGATGCTAATTCCTAAGCCAGAAAAGAAAACTGGAATAGGAAATCATCGGCCAATGTCATCGATCTCATGCATCAGGGAATTGATGGAACATGTAGTGCTCACTAGGTTATCTAGATTTTGGAGAGGAATGAGCTATGACCGGATGAAATGTTCGCTTTCAGGCCGCACCTTAGCTCGCCGGATATTATGCTGCTCCTGAAGCATGACATTGTGGAATCTAAGACAAAGGATGCGAACGCGATTTTAGGGCTGGATCTAAAGATGACCTTCGATTAAGTCAAACATTCGGTGGTCCTAGAGGGACTCAGTGAGGTAGGAGCAGGGGTAAGAACCTCTAACTACATCAGGGATTTCTTGAAAGGAGAGCCAAGATAGTGTTTCTAGAGAACACTTCGGAAGTGATTCAGCTAGGAAGTAGGGAGACACCGCAGGGGGTGGTCCTGTCGCCTCTACTATATAATATGGCCACGAGAAAGTTGTCAGGGCAGCTAAGGTGCTTGGTAACCATAATCTTAAATTCAGCATGTATGCAGATGACATTATTTTGTACATAAGGGCAGTGATGGAGAGACTGAGCAAATTCTTCAGGCGGCAGCCAACTGTATATGTTGTATCATACGCGGCGGAAAGGGGTCTGGAGTGCTCTCCTGAAAGGTCGGAATTATTCCTATACAAGAACAGACGCTTAGAAATAAACCGTCTTCAAAAATTCAAATTCTGGTAGGTGGATACTATCAGGATCCTGGGCTTACATCTGCAGGCGAATGGCCATAACACTGTTACCATCAAGAAGCTGGACGGCTATGTCATGCAGACTTTGGGTCTCTTTAGGAGAATATCAAATAAGAAAGGGGGTCTTAGAGAAAAAAAAAACTGATTAAATTGGTTCAGGCCTTTATTACGAGTAGAGTGAGCTGTGCGACACCTTACTTGAACTTAAAGGTGGCAGACAGGAACAAAATTGATGCGTTTGTGAGAAAGTTATCAAGAGGACTTTGGGGCTGCCTATGATGGCATTCACAGAGAGATTGTTGGCTATGGGAATGCATAATACTTTGGTGGAACTGACTGAGGTGGTAAATGTGTCGCAGCTAGAAAGGCTCAGCACTACAAGGGCGAGGAGGGTAATTCTGGAAAAAGGGGGGCTGAATCCAGTTAGGAGAAGCGGCATGCAGGCCACCATAGGGTGGAAGGCACGAGAGTGTATTCGAGTTCCCTTAATTTTTTTTTTAATTTTTATTTATAGGAAGGGAAAGGCACGGTAACTGTCTCACTTGTTTTTCTGTGGACACCGCAACCGCGCCGTAAGGGAAGGGAGGAAGATGGGAGTGAAAGTGGAAAGAGAGAAAGAGGAGCCGTAGTGGAGGGCTACGGAGTAATTTCGACCACCTGGGGATCTTTAACGTGCGCTGACATCGTACAGCACACGACGCCTCTTCGTTTCGCCTAAATCGAAACGCAGCCGCCGAGGTTGGGTTCTCATTGCTGAGAAACGTGCAATAAAGAGGGAAGGCAGACAAGGGCTGAGGCTCTGGTACGCATATATTCAAGGAAGCCGAATGAGCAAGTCGCATTTGTAGATGCGGCGGGCGGCAAAGGGGGGGGTGAGGCACCTTAGCGGTAGTGGTTGACGGGAGGGAGGGGGGGGATCGATCTCGGCACTGTCGATCAAGGGGGATGATATTAATGTGGCAGGGGAGGTTGCAATAGCTCTTGCTTACGTCGGCACAAAGGCCACGTATGTGTTGAGCAACAGTAAAACTTCAATTCAAAATTTTGGTAGTGGGAGGATATCTTCCATGGCACTCAAAATTCTAAGACAAAAGGAACTGGATAGGACAATTAATCTGATTTGGACCCCAGCGCACGAATCTGTTAGGGCAACATGGCTGCTCACAACCTGGCTCGAGATCTCTACTGCCGGGCAGGTCGGAATGAGCAAGCTCAGGAAGGCTACAAAAGAGAAGGGCGTCTGCTGTCGTATTATGATGTGACACAGTATTATAGAAGGCAGTGTTTGAAACTACCCCCTCCAGAAAAGACTCTAGATGGGAAACAGATGACAGCATGGAGGCGTCTGCAGGCGGATGTTTATCCAAATCTGGTCTTAAATAAATATATATTCCCAGGCTTTGAAGATAAGAGCTGCAGGATTTGCGGCCAGAGGGGCATCCTGAACCATATAATATGGGAGTGCTTGCATTCCCCAGGCAGGACAAACAAAATTGATAGTAGAGAAGCCGGGGAGGCTTTGCTGAAAAGCCCAACCCCGGAACACCATCTACTAGTGGTTCGACTGGCTGAAGAGGCCCCCCGGGATCTCGGGGATTGGGGCCAGCATTTGAAGCGGATTCTCACCTGCCCCAAGGCGCCTCTCTCTAGAGGGAAGGGCCTGAGATAGAAAAGAGCCTTTTCTGTAGGACAATAAAGTTGATTCACTCATTCACTCACTCGATAGAGGCGAAACGATGTGGCGTCCGTGCGCAGTGCGATGCCAGTGCACGTAAAAATTCCCAAGTGGTCGCAATTACTCCGCAGCCCTCCACTGCGGCACTCCACTCTCTCCTTCCCCTTTCATTCCCGCCTTCCTTCCTTTACGGCGCGGTTCAGGTGTCCACAAAACAAGTTTAACAGATAGTGCACCTTTCCCTTCCCTAACTAATTATTCTTATTATTATTGGTGGGAACCTAACCGTGGAAATTGAAGGTGCTTCTTCTATGAAGCTATGTAATTTTTATCTTCCATCGTATTCAGTTTGATTTCCTGCTATTGCGGCAGATACGAATGTTTCAGATACGAATGTTTTTTTATTCGCCTTGAGTGATTTTATTTTTGGGGCTTGCTTATGCTTTCAATATATAAAAACTAGCGGTACCTCTAATTTCTTGTTGTAAACCTTTACACTGCACTAAAAGAAAAAAAATGTGTAGTTTGGTTCGAAGACTCCGGAAATTTCGACCATCTCGGGTTCTTTAAGTGCACTGACATCGCACAACACATGGGTACCTTGCTTTTAACCTCCATCGAAAAGCGGCAGCCGAGACCGGGATTCCATCCCTCGTCCTTAGGCACAGAAGTCGAGCGCCCCTATATATGTGCATTTTAGTTTCCCAGGTTGGAAACAGCGCTGACGCGCATCATCATCATCATCAGCATGACTATACTCACTGCAGGGCGAAGGCTTCTCCCATTTTCCTACAATTAACCCGATCCTGCGCTAGCTGCATCCACTTGACTCCTGCGAATGTTTTAACCTCATCCATCCACCTAATATACTGCCGCCCCCTGCTGCGCTTTCCTTCCCTCGGAATTAAAGTGGTTACCCTTATACTTCGTTTCACAAAATATCTGCAGCACTGCGAAAGGCAGAGGAGCCCTTGCAATTGTGCTCCTAAGTGCCTCTCGCCCCTGCGCACCATAACAGAGAATTGTGCTTCTACTGTCACCCCCGCCAATTTGGGGGGAGAGAAGCGCGTAGGAACACAATTGCCGATTGTAGTGTGCATGATCCTGATTGGACCGGGGTGCCTCTGCCTTTCGCAGTACTGCATGCAGATAACTTGTGAGACGAAGTATAGAGACCATCGGCTGTCCCCTCTTCGCGCTGCATGTCCTGCCCACGCCCAGCTCTTTCGAGTGAATATCAGTAACTTGAGTTTTTCTCTGATCCCCGCAGCACGCTTTTTATCTCTTAACGTTTTCGTTCCATAGCCCTCTGAGTTGTCTTCAACTTAAGTAGAACCACTTTCGTTAACCTCGTTTCAGCCCCATAGGTGAGTACCGGTAGGACGCAACTGTTGTATACTTTCCTCTTTATCGATACCCGGAAGCTGCTAGCCACAATGTTTGAATGCCTTCTGCGCTCAATCCTAATCTTATTTGACTAGTTATTTTTCTCTCGTGGTCCGGATCAGCGGTGACTACCTGACCAGTGCTTCGCTACCTATTTTAAACTGTTCCTTTCCCAGGCTATTCAACATTACCTTAGTCTTGTGGATATTAATTTTAGGTCTACATATCTGCTTCTCCTGTCTAGACAATTGAGTATTAGTCGAAGTTGGTCCCCTGAGTTACTTCAGAAGGCACTGTAATCAGCATATCGCAGATTACTGAGATGCTCTCCATCGACCCTGATGCCTAACTGCTCCTATTCCATGCCTTTGAATACACCCTCCTAAGCAAGCTGTAAATAGCACTGGGGAGATTGTGTCTCCTAGCCTAAACTCTTTATTATTTAGAATTTCATCACTTTCTTTATGCATAACTATGCTTGCTGTGCAGCCGCTATAGATATCTTTCAGTAATTTTACATATGATTCCCCTACACCCTGATCTCGCATGCGTGCATGACTGCTGAGGATTCGACCGAGTCAAATGCTTTCTCTTAGTCAGTGATTGCTATCTATTAGAGCTGGTTATATTCCGAACACTTTTCTATTACCTAGTTGATAGCGTCGATGTGATCGATGGTACAGTACCCTTCCGGAAATTCTGCTTGATTCTCAGGTTGAATAAAGTCTAAGGCTGTCCTCATTCTATTGCGATTACCATAGTGAATACCTTGTACATAACGAACAGTAAGAGGACTGGTCTGTAATTTTTTCAAGTCCTTAACGTCCCCTCTGCTATGAATTATTGTAACGCTATCGAAACACGCGGCAATACAGGACTTTTAATGCTCGCAGCTGCTCGCCGCGAGAACGACCTAGCGGTGGCGACGCGTCGTTTCAACAGTGTGGATCGGCAGCCGGCGCGGCGCTCGCAGAAATGCACGCGGCGTCGATTTGTTTCCTTGCTGAAAGCGGGGTTACCGACGAAGGAAACGTATCGTCTGCAAATCACGAGCGATTTAATGCTTAGACGGTTCCTCTTTTTAAGAGAACACCATGAAATTGTCCAGCACTGCTGAAAAGAAGCGAAAACTTTAGAAAAGCAGGGCAGGCAACCACCCCTCTTATAGATTTTCTGGAGTTGTTTTGCGCGTGTTTTTCGCCTTACCGCGCTCATCGTTCTGAGGTTATTCATCGCGTTGCACTTGGCGGATAAAGTGTTGCTTTTTTTTTGTTCGCTTTTTTCACCAGTGTGCGCGTACGGTTTCTCAGACAGGTAAATTTAGTGCCACTTACAGCAAAATCAATTTCGCCTCAACGTGTGTACTATACTCATGCGCGTTTCCTCGTCCACGTCTATTTTTGTAAGATGAAGACGCGCCTGTCTTCAGAGACTTACACACTGCAGTGTACAGCGATCACCGGGACAGTATAGTAGTTGCTGTGCTAGTATCTTCCAAGCCCACGCAGATGCAAGGTTTATCCTCTGACCTTTCTTAAAAAAGAGACAGTCTGGCTCGTCCCATAGTCCTTGATTCGGTGATTAAGCTGAATAATTTATGGACAAACTTCCGCACTAAAGCTGCGACTGCACATCAACTGTGGCTGAGGAAGCCGGCATTGCTGCGAGCTACCTTATATCGATATGAGGTCACCTCGACAGAGGGCTGGAAGTCAGGCCGCACAGGAAAGTTGGATGCACTTGTGTAGCGCGCCGAGTGATGCGATTATATTCACGGACCTCAATATGAGGCGAGTGCATGCTTTTTTTTTTGCAGCTGAATGTTATAGTGTAACTGAAGACAATGTGGGAACAGAAGTAAGCATATAAGAACTTTTAATACATGCAGCGTTTATTAAATTAGTAGTCTAATGTCTGATGAAAATGTCAATGTTATATTTGGCCGTATGAAAGAAAATTACACCATGGCAAAAATTTAGCACCTTCTGCAATTATTTGTCGTTCAAATACAAGCTACAAGTATAAGTCGCTGCGAAGGCATTGCAAATAATTGAGCATGGTCGCATTTTTTTTTTCTCAGGACAAATCATTTTAGGGACAGTCTTAGTAAATTATAAATATCGATCTGTGACCATGTTTTGAAAAAACAAATGTTACGAGAACAGATATAAACCTCTTTTGAAACGAAATGTACTCGCCATGATTTCTTGCGACTATTAAATCTATTTATCCTAGTAGTAAAAATGATCAAGCAAGGAGTCATTATCGTTAAGCTTGTATGATGTTTGAATCTTTTATACTCAGTTCCTCGGCAACTCTGGCTTTGCACGGAAGATGGCAGAAGTATTTAGTCAAACAGAGATTTTAACCAAAATGAATAACGTAGCGGAAGGAAAGCACTCGAACACGTTTATCGTGCATATAGGCATAGAATGACCTGTCGATTTGCATCTGGTCGCAGTAGTGTTCAGTCCGGCTCAAGCTTCAGTTGCTGTCGGATTGCAGACAGAAGTGAGGGTATACAGTTTTTGGGCGGTTGCATTAAGTTTCATGGATGTCGTAGACCCGTTCGTTTTGTTTTGATACGGCGCTTAACGAAACAGTCGCTGTTTGAGATGCCGAGTGACAACCTTAAGAGCCGAACACCAATGGAGGATGACAATATATACAGCACGACATGTTGGATAAGAACAAATTGTAGCATGGCATAATATCCTGCTGATACTTGTTTCGGAATAGTCAGAAAGGTAATAAAATCGCGACAACTGGCCTTATACGCACACACTTAAACTCTGCTGGCTAGGCGACGACGCTAGTGCGCATCCAGACTGAGTAGCTAGTTCCCCACTGCGCCGCAAGATGGCGACTCTGCTCGATCTCGAGGCACAATCCTCAAGATAACCGAAGTGCAGCGCCAACAACTGAGGGGTGGGAGGCTGCCTTAGAAGCCCAACGGGCCCACGTGACACGCGCGCAGATAGGGACCCCACCTACACATCCCCCTCCCTTATCTCTACTCAATAAAGGTTTTCGCTCTCTCTTGCACGGAGAGGTTAGGACGACAACGTTGGAGGTAGTTCTGCTCATCACTGGATCCCCGTAAGCCCCTGTCGCGTATCTGGCATGTTGCAAGAAGCTTGCGCACACCTCCGCGAGAAGGGCACCCTTTTCGTGTCCTGGCCCTTTATCAAAGCCGCAATGAAGTTGACGTAGCTGAAGATTTTTTTTAAAATGGTTGTGGGAACAAACCAGGCACAGTTACCAATTTCAGAGGTTTTCGCGCCACCTGCGCCGAATGATCAATACGACGTGCCCTTTACAATAGCTGAATTAGATGCCGCACTTGCTTCTTGTCGGCATTCATCTGCACCTGGCCCTGACGGGATTACTTATACAACCTTATCAAACCTAGGCAAGGATGGCAGAACTGCACTACCTAAGTACTTCAATGATATATGGGCTTCTAGTACTGTTCCTGAACACTGGAAGATTAGCCGCCTGGTTGCTCTTTTGAAGCCTGGAAAGCCTCCTCTCGAACTTACCTCATACCGGCCAGTTGCCCTAGCAAGCTGTGTTGGAAAAGTTATGGAGCGAATGGTGCTGACAAGACTGGAGTGGTATCTAGAGAGTAATGATCTTTATTCGAATATGATGACTGGATTTCGCCGCGGACGCTCTTCCATTGATAGCGTCATCGACCTTGGGGCGACAGTAGAACACGAAAAGAGTCACCGTCGACTAGTAGCTGCTGTCTTTTTAGATATAAAGGGAGCTTACGACAACATCCTACATGATGCTATTCTTGATGCACTTGACGACGTGGGAGTTGGTGGCCGGCTGTACTTGTGGATTGTAAGCTATCTCAGTGGCCGCTCTGTTTACATGACTACGCCTGAAGGAGATACTACCCACTTTCAGGTCGGTCATGGAGTTCCACAGGGAGGAGTCCTCAGCCCAACTTTATTTAACGTTGCGCTAATTGGCCTGGTGAGTGAACTGCCAGCTAACATCCACATAAGTGCATATGCTGACGACATCTGCATCTGGGCCTCTGGTTCGACGCGCCCACAACTACGTGCGAGATTGCAACGAGCTGTGTCATCGACATCGATGTACTTACTGCGTCAAGGTTTATACTTAGCGGCAGAAAAATGTGCAGTGATTGCGTTTACGGGGAAATGTGTCAGCCGCTACCCGATTACCCTTCATGGAGTCGTAATACCATACTTCTCCAGGCACAGATTCTTGGGAGTAATTATTGACCACCGACTATCTTGGTCGAAACATGTTACTATGGTGAAGAAAAGGCTAATTAATTTTTGCCGTTTACTTCGTTACATAGCTGGCATCAAATGAGGTCCAACTGAGCTCTCCTTAATACGGCTTTACGAGACCCTGTTGTTGGATACATCCGGTACAGTCTTCCTGTACTCTCCAGTATGAGCATTTTATGCTTGCGGACTTTAGAGAGCGTACAGTCGCAGGCACTGAAAACATGCCTTGGACTGCCTAGATGCACCTTTAACAAAAGTACAATCGAAGAGGCACATGCTCGCCCAATATCAATATACTTGTCACACGAACCACTTCGTGTATATTTACGAGCACTTACAAGACACAGTTTTCACCCACTCAGCCAGATTCTGGATAAAGGCCGGACTGCAGTTTTACAAGTGCACTCCGCTGCCATCAGTCGCAAGTACCGACAGGATATGCCCTCCCATATCGTCCCGCCCAACCACCTTGGACGATGGATAAACCTTTGGTGCACCTTCGTGTTTCCGGAATACTAAAGAAATCAGTGGTACCAATTAGTGGACTCAAACAACTTACTCTGGCGCACATCTGGTCAGAATATCCTCATTATATTCACGTATACACCGATGGATCTGTGTCAGCACAGGCATCCGCTGCAGCTGTGGTCATACCAACTCAGGAAACGACTCTGCATTTCCTTTTGGGACATACCTCTACATCAACCGCTGCTGAACTTGTTGCCATTCGGGAAGCTATTCGCTAGATATGTGGGGAACCACCTCAAAAATAGTGTATATTCACGGACTCAAAAACAGCATTACAAATTTTGGAAAACTTCTTACGCCACACTGCCTATCAGTCCCTGGCAGTAAACATTATGGAGCTCCTCACATCTGCCCAGCTGCAAGGCCACAGGATAATGTTTCAATGGATCCCTGCCCACTGCGGGCTCCATGGGAATGAACAGGCCGATGTTGAAGCGAAAAGCGCACTCATCAATGGCCTCCAAACAGCTGTGCCTTTTTCAAGAGGTGACACGACGTGCCTTCTTACGAGTTGTATAAATAATGCTACAGCAGCTTACTGGGCCCAGCCAGACGCCCGACACATTCATCTAAGAAGGCTCGATCAAACATTAAAATTTTATGTTCCGCGTGATATTCCGCGTCATCAGGCATGCTTACTACATAGACTTCGTTTAAACGTGGCTTTCACGCACAAGTACTTACGTTTAATTGGACAGATGGACTCGCCGGAATGTTCAACTTGTGGCATCCCAGAGACTGTGGACCATATATTATTGGTGGGCCCAGCGTATGCGCACGAAAGAAGTGTGCTAGCGGCTTCCTTGAAGCGTTTAGACAAGAGGCCTCTGTCGGAGGAACTGCTGCTGGGCGCTTGGCAGGACAAGGGGAAGGGTGCCCAGGCAGTGCGTGCTCTTTGCCGTTTTTTGTGCGCCAGCGGACTTGATTCGCGCTTGTAAAACAAGCTACTGTGTCTGTATATGTATTTCATATGCATTCTCCGACATCGTCACCCATCATGACCTTCTTTCTTCTCTCCTTCCCCTTCCCCAGCGCAGAGTAGCAGGCCAGATTTGAATTATTCCGGCCAACCTCTCTGCCTTTTCCTTTCAATAAATACATCTTTCTATCTAGCTTTTCGCTCTCTCGTAGTGGAAGAGAGCGAACATTCTCAATGTTAGGTCACATGCAATGTGAATACCGAAAAAAGTACAAGATTGATTAGCCTCCGCCGTATTGTGGTAGGCTGAGCATCGGATGCGGATTTCGGAGGTAGTGGGTTGGGATGCCATCGGCGGCGGCATGTGGTCATTTTATCGACATTATACTCAATCATCGCCGTTAGAACGCAATTATTTCATTTTGATCAACGACGCATAAAACATAAACAAATCTCATCCTATGCTTTTCTTGGTCTTAGGGCCTATTGACTGTCCATGCATATATGCACCTACCAAATGTAATTTATGGATCAAATGCTTAGCTGTTTAAACAATTAAGCCACCACAATGTGAAGATGGCTATCAAAAAACGAGCAATAAAGCTCAAACGTCTATGACGTTCGGAACTTGCATTGGAGCACTTACATTTTCTGCTGTGCATTATCCCAGTAGAATGTTGCAGCGACGGCATACTTTTCTTCAGTGTAGATTTCGAAGTTCCAACCATGGAAGCATCGACCATCCGAGCCAGAGAAGGGGTCATGTTCGTACGACCTCTGATAAAGCACAAACGCGGGGTATTGAAGGTACGTCTGCAAGAAAATGGCATCATCACTTGTAGCTTTGCTTCTGTCAGGAGTGAAGGATAATCAGTACAGTTTAAATTCACTGTGCTGTCTTACTTGAGCTGATAAAGCACTAATGATTATGTACATACGCTGCTGTTTTGTTTTCATCAATTTTATCTGATAATCTTCTCGCTCCCTTCAAAAGATCACAGTCAGTGCTTTTTCTTTTAATCCAGGAACCAACTTGGATCGTTAGAGCTCCTCCAACCTTTTCACACCAACATCAAGAAACCTTGTCCTAGGCCCACGACATTAAGATGAATTCAATGAAGTTATTATTGAGAAATACAGTGAGAACGCATTATATGCTCTTTAGAGGGCTAAAGGTAGCAAAACATAGACATTTGTCGCTTTAGAGAACGCCTGAGAGCAAATGAATACTAAGAGAGAATTATAGTTTCTTCAACAAGAATTAATGGAGTTTATGATGGTCCACGGTTACGGCCCGTCAGTATTTGAATGCGGGTCAAAACGTCAGCAAGAATGCGCTTACAGAGGTCTTCCGCAAGCAGTTGCACTAATATTAAGGCCAAAGCCTGGAACGAAACCTCGTGCGCGAGAGTTGGGCGCGAGAGTTGTGCATGGGATCTGTGCGCTGATGTGTCACTCGCTAATAACGGATGTAGGATGTGGGAAATTAGCTTTCAATTATTCTGATGGCTTCATCAGAAAGATAAAAAGCCAGTCTTCACGCGGGACATCGAGCCTCCATCCTTAGCATCCCCAGCCGAGCGCTTTAACCAACTGCGCCACGCCCGGGATCGTAAAACGCACATCATAATTCTCTTTGTCTACCGTGACAATGATAATAGCGATGACAATGACGCTTAAATTAGTGAAGAGGAAGAGGCAAACAATGAGAGGAAAATGATAGGAGAGGACGGGCAGGCTTTCGCCGTTCACACGCTATCGATCATCCTGATGACGTCATCAAAAAATGTTTTGTCTCCACCGGAAATAGAACTTCCATCCTTCGAATCCTTAGCCGAGTGCTTTAACTAACTTCGCCACGTCCAGGATCGTGGAACGCACATCACAATCTCCTTGTCTACACCCTTACAAAAATGCATGTAGGGTTTCTATAGAAATTCGAAAGCGTTGTGTCAATACACGCTGTTGAAAGTCTGTCGATAATCAACAACATTTTGGATGATGCAGTGTTGACCTCTTGTTGAGCGCTTATGAAATAGTGGCCCATGTGTTTCTTAAGAGCGCTTTTGGAATTCGCGCAACTGAAATTCTGTTGATTTCAGGCTCAAATGCTTCAGAAACTCTGCAAGTGACGCTTTTTGATTTTCTGCTACCTTTCCACTCCTGAACAACAGAAAATAGTACACGACCATCGGTTTGCCAGGAGCAGACACGGGGTGATTTTCATTAATGCAAAAGTAGTACAGTACATCTCCTAGCTGCGATAAGTCACCACATTCTATGTTCTGCCCGACCAATCAACAATCCTGTCTGATCAGTGCTGGTTAATGATAAGCATAGTGAGGCATAAAAAAACAAAACAGATCTTGATCTTTTAAGCCCCATTATACTTACTCACTCATTAACCTACACTAAACTGACTAAATTGTTGATTGGTCGAGCAGAACATAGAATGTGTTGACTGACCGCAGCAAGGATGTGTGCTGTGCTACTTTTGCATTAATGTAAACCACCTCGTGCCTGCTCTTGGCTAACCGTTGATCACGCAGCATTTTCTGTTAATCCGCAGCGGAAAGGGAACACAGAATAAAAAATGCGCGTTAATGAGAAAGAAAAAATATGCATCTTTGGTGAACCCATAACATGAGCTGGGTTGTTTATTTGCTTTATTTCAATTCATGTGCAAGGTATGACGCCAGGCTGTTCTTTGCGTAAAACGCTGATACGTCCGGGAACTCCTCGCATGTGATGCTGAAATAAACAATATAAATCATAATTAAGTTGCGGTATATACTAACCTACAAATAGAGCAAAGGCATTTGTGCGCTGCTCCACGTCATAGCTCAAGAAATTTCTTGTCTAAAATGAGTTGTCACTGTCTTTCACTGCTTAGACGGCATCGACCGCCGCCTCCACAGCTCGGCAGCATTACCACATCGTTCATTTCTCCCTAATAAACAATATATGCTGCCGTCAAAGATCCCATTGTGAATATAAATAGCAAAGCGCAGGTCACAAGCATTACTACCCAGAAAACTTGAAGCAAAATTACCAACTATAGGCACTAAAATGAGTGGAAACAAAAACAAACACTGCAAAAATGGCGGAGCTGCACAGATTCAATAATCCACAATGTGTGACAGAGGCATATTATGATCTCGATAATGTGTCCGTCTCAGCGCGAGTAGCGTATCGAAAGAGTACAGCACTGTGCCGAACAATCCGTCAAAAACGGTCACCGGTTAAAAAAAAGAAAGAAAATGTCGCCATTCCAGCTGGCGTTCCATCGGCCCCAGCGTCCGCGTAGAGACAAGCCTCGTTCTCTCTCTCTTTCTCTCTCTCTCTCCCCCTCCTTTTTTTTCCGACGAGGCTGGTTTGTCTGCTAGAAATATTTACATGCGCTTCACCTTGTAGCACACACAGTACAAGACTGGCACAAACACGAATAGGAAAAAGTAAAACACTCACCAAAGTGCAGACGCTCCCTCCGCCCGCGCCGGCTTTTCGCCTAGAATCCAAAACGCCTGGGACTGTTGAACTTCTTAAACACGTCCTCCTTGCGCAGAAGCTGCCGCCCAAGAGCGTAGTCCTCCGAAGACTTAAATTCGTACGTTCGCGCTCCACTTTGAACAAAACGATCTTCGTGATAATCACCAGCGAAAAACCTACATACGGTGCTTCGTTCACAGTGCAAGATGCGACCACGGTGGCGGGAAAACGCCAACTGAACTGGCACATCGCCGCACTCAGCGTACCCGCGTCTGCGTGCAAAGAAAACGGGGCGCAGAAGAACAGCTTCGGTGAAAAGCCGCCACCCCCGCTGCGCGACTGCTGAAGCCAAGGTCATCTCCGTGAAAACAAACCACGGTGAAGGCAGAGAGCGGAGACCAAGCGGGAGCAACCCCTCCTCCCTCCCCCTTTTTTCCCCCCAGCCGACAGGAAGCGACCCTCGACCTCTCCGGACATGCTGGCGCCTTTCGCGGGGCACGGGGGAAGTGGGATGCGGACAGGGGCAAGGCGGCGGCCGAATGCTTCTTTGAAAAGAAGAGTCGCCGTTAGAAGACGCATGCAATCTTGTTTTTTTTCTTTTTTTTTTTCATACGCGAATGTTTTTGCTATGCGTGTTAACTCTATAGTATGCGTGGGATCAATCCGTGATTATTAGAACCCCTCAATGTTTAAAGTGACTTCATTTTAGCATGGTGTCCACTAAGAAAGGAAGGAAAAGAAAAAAATAACAGTAAAATTCTCTAAAGACATACAGCGGTGGAGGATTCCAATACAGACTGCACCTCATTTTGCGGCAAAAAGCTACGGGCAAAAATGCCTATGCTTGGGCAGAATGTCAGACCCTGAAGCATATATATAGTGAACTTTGGAACTGGTTTAAAAAAGCTCTGTCCTGCCCTACATGGTAGGTTCAATCTAGGATCCTGTTTGTTAGTATGATGACTCACTGAACTTGTTTTATGATAAATATAAAATATGTCCTACCACTAAAGTTACCTTCTGCGACATACAGAAGCTGATCCATTACGGATTCTGATTGACATTCAACGATGTATTTGCATTATTAGTGGAGGCTTTGCCATCATGAAGTTTTTAGGGCATATTTTCACTGTGTTGCGAAGCTTGAGCTAAGTGTGCACCGTTAATATGTACTTTTATATAACATGAACGAGCGCGCAACTGCATGCTGCTCTTATATTTCCCTTTGCAGAATGTGGCCAATAGTTGATTACAAGTGAGACCAAAAATTCATAACGAAATTGTTACATCATGCTCTATCATTTGTGCCTAAAACTACTTAAAAACATGGGTCAGCATGAACAGTACACGCTAATTGTTCGTGAACGTTGCAAACTGACAACAAAAAGCACATAGAAAAAATTGCACAAAAAGTCTATTGGGTAGAACACAATGAAAATTCTGTTGGCCCTGTAAAGATTGCATTCAGCTGGGGTTGAATGTCTATCGAAATTCAATAAATTCAAAAGGCGGTCAATAGTCCAACAATAGAGTTTCAAAACTCATTTTTGTAAGGGCAGTGAGGGTGATATTAGCGATGAAGTGACGCTGCAGTTAGTGATAATGGCTATGATGACAGTAGCGATGATAATGACGGTGTATTTAGTTGGAGAGCAAACGTGATGCACCATGTGCACCAGCAACGCTCATGCTTTCGCATTTCTGCAGTATAGATTCAACAGTGCTCTCGGAATTTTTCTCTCTCACCCTTCCCTCACGCACACATTTTTTTCCCTCTCAAGGGACAGATATACCGGACTTTTCAGCAAAGCCAAACAAGAATTTTAAATATAGGCAGTTTCACATATGAGGACTGTTCCAGGGGAACAATGGTAACCGTGTTTGCAGATATCAGAATAGATGTGAATAACCTTATTCAGTAAGGTAGATAACTAATTAAAAAATTTATTATGGTTAAGCGTCTGCTTCGAAATCGAGAGTTGTAGTAGGCCGCTAGCAACCGCCCTAACAGTTTTTAGAATTACGAAAATGCGGTTACCTTCGGTGCGCTAGGTGAGCACGCTTTGGCTACCTCGCGCCAAAAGAGATGGGTTTTCGAAACACCTGCGCTTGAATCACTGCCCCAGCACTGTAGCTCCATGGCGCAAGTACGACGTAGCTCTAAAGATATACGGCGGCAAAAAGCGGAGTACGGAAACAGATGGCTTGGACCGATGAGACAAGAGCTTGGAGCTATAAATCTGAAAGCGATGGAGATATTAGGGACGGCAACGGCAAGGTGTGATTTGAAGCATGCAACACAGCCCAGACGACGATGAGCGCGGTTTGGTTTGGCCGGTAAAAGACGGCGGGGATCAAAAGGGCCCGTTTACGGTACTCTGCGGCCGCGCAGGATTTTTCCCTCTCCGGTTAGCCGAATTCTGGAACAAAGGTATTATAGACTTTTAGTTAACCGCTGCCGATTACCGCGGCCGTCTACCGCTAAAGCGCGCCGTCAGCACAGCACGCGCTGGTTGGTCTCTCTGCGTGCATAGTCCGCAGGAATTTGACAGGAACGTGCCGCCATCTGTCGCCCTCGGGATGATCTGCGCATGCGTACTGATGCTCGCGCGGTAGCTGTAGACGGTAGCTGTAAGCGGTAGCGCTAAACTAAATGTGTCTATTGTTTCCGGCTGCGTTTCATCTTCTTCGCGCTGACTCCTTTGAAGAAGGTGTGAATCCCAATGTAGGTCATGCGCAGACACTGCGCGCTTCTTGTGCCGCTATCTACACCGCCTCATCGACTTCCTCCTCCCAACCAAGCTCAAATTATTGTGGTGTCCGGTATCCGGACGGAGGGAACGAACAGGCGCAGACCGCAGCTCAGGGTAGACTGTTTATTTACGTCAGAGTGTGAGCTCGAGAGAAGAGAGAGAGAAAATGTGCTTGATGATGATAGAACTGGTGTATGGAAACGAAACCGAAACTTGTGCGGGATACAACATCACCTCCCGCTTAAAATAAACACGAAACACACGTAAAAGCACAGTAGGCACAAGGGCAGAAACAGTAAAGTCAGTACTGAAGTCTGTCAGGTGGGCGACGGCCTCTTGCACTTCGACGCAGCATTTGTCCTGTGTCGCTTTTTTGCGGAGGAGTTGAACTTGTTTCAACCACTGGAGACTGCGGTTAAGATGTCGTTTCAGCTGGTGCTGGTTCCGCGCGATCTTCAGAAGTAGTTGAATCGTTGTCTTGAAGCAGTGCCCAGGACGGTGTATAGCCAGAGCTGTTTTCTGGTACGCGAGTTAATTTAGATGCATTCCAGATGCGGCCGTCGCTTAGGAGAAATGAATTCCGGCCTCTTTTTCTGACTACTTTAAATGGACCCATGTATGAAAACGGTGCCTTGCCTCCAGCTTTGGGAATCCTTACTCGAACGAGGTCACCGTTTCGAAATGTTGGGGCCCTAGCACCGCGTCTCCTATCCGTATACTGTTGGGTGTACGACTGCTTAGCTTGCACCTTCTCGCGAACGGGCTTCAATACAGCATTAGAGTGTACGTCGCTCCCAGAGGGCATTCCAGCAATACTGAGCCGTGTTCTGGGTTGACGACCATGTAGGAGCTTCGCAGGTGACGAGCCAGTCGTCGCGTGCGGAGTTTATCTATATGTACCGAGGTAATCAACCAAGGAAGTTTTCAACGGGCGTTTTTCCAATCTCGCCATTTGTATCCAATCTTTGAGCACCCTGTTAAATCTTTCTATTGCACCGTTTCCCTGAGGGTAGTACACTGAAGAGAAACGATGTATATTTTCTCCTCTCGCGCAAGAATTCCTCGAACATTTGTGACTTGAACTGCGGTCCGTTGTCAGTTACAATTTCGTCCGGGAAACCCTCGCGGCTGAATACTCCCTTCAGGAATTCAACAACAGTATGCGACGTTACTGTCGGTGCAAATGCAACTTCAGGCCACTTCGAGTGGTAATCAATCAGGGTTATTATGTATCGACAGTTGGAAGGTGCTCATTCAAGAGGACCTACAATGTCCATCGCGAGCTTTTGCCATGGCTTGTCAGGAAATGCCACAGGTTGCAAAGGCGCGAAAGATGGTTAAGCAGACTTGTCGAGTATCTGACAAATGTGACAGTGACTTATAGCTTCCTCAACTTGTTTGTCCATTCGAGGCCACCAATAGAGGTCACGCAGCCTTTGCTTAGTCCTTACCATGCGAGGGTGGTTTTCGTGTGCGAAGCTGACAAGCGTAGCCTTCAGCACATCGGAGATTATAATTTGTTCCCCTCGGAGTAACAAGCCATCCACCTGAGACAGTTCTTCTCGCACGTCAAAGCAAGGAAACACATCAGGTGCTACGGACTTTTTCAGCGGCCACCCTTTTGTGACATACCCCACAACCTTTTGCAATAGTTCGTCTGCAGCGGTAGCAAGCTGCAGCTGCTCTTTTGTCACGGATGATGACACGACCGAGACTATTTCTTCGTCTACGGTTTGATTTGAAGCGCTTTCAATAGGCAGGCGTGAAAGTGCATCTGCAAAGACGTTTTGAGACCCTTTCTGATACTCGATCGAAAAGTTGTAGTACAGTAAGCGAGCAGACCATCTGGATAATCGAAGAGGCCGACGTCCTGCGCCAGCTGACGAAAGCAAAGTTACCAAAGCCTGGTGGTCTGTGCGCAACACAAATCGTCTTCCCCAAAGGTAGACATGCCAATGCTCGCATGCAAACAGACATGCCAAAGCCTCTCGCTCACCCACGGAATATCTTCGTTCCGCCGCGGTCAAGGCTCTCGATGCAAATGCAACGGTGCGCATTTCTTCACCATCGCGTTGCTGAAGCACAGCACCCAAGCCCTTTTCCGAAGCATCTGTGGTGACGATTACATCTAACTCTGGGTTGAACATCTGTATGACGGGACTAGCTGATAACATGCTTTTGACTAGATCAAAACTGCGTTGAGCTTCCTCATTCCAATCAAACTTTTGATTTGACCTCAAAAGCTTTCTCAACGGTTCGACCCAATCAGCAAATCGGGGAATAAAACGGGAGTAGTACCCTACAAGTCCCAAGAAAGAACGCAATGTTGAGAGGGGCAGGCGCTTTGACTACAGCGTCTACTTTGGAAGGCAATGGGCACAAACCTTTCCCACTAACGACATGTCCCAAAAAGTGCAGCTCAGGAACAGCGAAAAGACATTTATCATTTAGCTTCAATCCTGAAGCGCTTCTACGTTCAAGTACCTGCTTCAAATTTTTGTTATGCTCCTGGCGTGTCCTTCCCCAGACGATTATGTCATCAATGTAACAAAGCACACCCTTGCAGTCCTTCAACAACAGTTGCATCATTCTATGAAAAGCCGCAGGAGCAGAGGCCAGACCAAAACATACTCTTTTGAATCGAAACAACCCATCATGCGTGATAAAAGTTGTTAAGTCGCGACTCTCCGGTGTAAGTTCAACTTGGTGGTACGCAGACGCCAAGTCAAGCCTCGAAAAACACGTGCCACCTGCTAGTTGATGCAGTTCTTCCGTGTGCAGGAGAGGAAACGCGTCGGCGATGACAGCTTTGTTAGCCTCGCGGAGGTCCACGCACAACCGAAGCGAGCCATCTTTCTTTCGCACGACGACTATGGGGGAGACCCCTTCCGACGCAGACAGGGGTTCTATTACCCCCTGCGACTGCAGGCGGCGTAGCTCCTCGGAAACTTGCTCTCGCAGAGTCATGGGCAAGCGCCGCAGTTTTGCAGAAATCGGCTGCACGGACGAGCGACGCTGGATGTGGTGCACGAAGTTCTTTACGAGCCCGAGGCCCGTCGAGAAGAGGTGCGAAAACTGATCCTGCAGCTCGGCGGGGAGCGAGGGAGGAGAGTCTGCGTGCGCGAAGCTGCGGCAGGTTAACGTTGAACCGACGATGTTTATGCCCAGACTAATGGCGTCGAGTCCCAGCAAAGACGTGCCTTTAGTTGTGATGTGGAACAGCAAACCGGCGGTGGTTTCGCCATGAACCATCCGACGATGTTTATCTTTTCTCCGGAGTAGTTGTGGAGGGTGACAGCAGGCGAGCACAACGCATAGATATCCGTGAAGAATCTCCGGTAATGTTCTTCGCTCAGCAGAGAGACTGTAGCCCCAGTGTCAACAATGAGAGAAAAAAGACGTTGCCCTATCGTAACTGTGGCACGAATTTCTTTCGGTTGCTCATCTTTATCGTTGACGTTTAAGATTGAAATGGCGTTGGCTGTCTCTGCTTTCGGGCATGGTGCTCTTCTTTTAGCAGTTTTCTTTTCCTTTGACCTGCAGACGCTTGCAAAATGTCCGATCTTTCCACATTTGCGGCAGTGTCTGGCTTTTGCTGGGCATGCAGAGAAATTTGCTAGATGGGAAGCCGAACCACAGCGGTAGCACGTGCCATGCGAGGGGTCGAATGATTTTGTTTTTGTTTCTCGCACGCGGTTCACAGGAGCGCTGACGTTGAATTCTTCTAATTGCCTTTCTGCCTGGTCGATCTGCTTTCCAATGTCAACTCCGCGTTGAAGAGTGAGAGACGACCCCTCGTAAAGTAAACGCTTTGGTATCTTTTGCGACGTTGTTCCCTCAAATAATTGGTCACGGATCATGCTGTCAGTTGCAGTTTCGAAATTGCACGTTGCGGATAGTTCTCGTAGACCGTTTATGTAGGTTTGAAAATTATCACCGGATAGTTGCTTGCGCTGACGGAATCGGTGACGTTCCACCAGGTCGTTGGTTGCTGTTGCGAAGTGGACATCCAGCGTTGCGACAGCAGCATTGAAGGGGTCTTCGTGAGCACTTGACGTGACACTTGCCCAAGGATCTGCGGTGCTCCTTGTTGCGTCGAGGCTGTGGTACACACGTAAGCCTTCGATTCCGAGGGAGTTCAGAAGTATTGCCTTGCGACGGTTGGGCTGTAGTTCGTCGCCTCCCACCGCTTCCAGGAAGTTCAGGAAGACCAGCTTCCACTGTTGCCAAGGTACTGCAGGTTCGCCTGGCGTAGGCAGGAACGGTGGGGGCGGCGGATAAGATTCGCCCGACATGTTGGCGAATGTACAGTTTTCGGAACGGAAAACTATGCTTGAATCTTCGTCGCCATTCTGTGGTGTCCGGTATCCGGACGCAGGGAACGAACAGGCGCAGACCGCAGCTCAGGGTAGACTGTTTATTTACGTCAGAGTGTGAGCGTGTGAGCTCGAGAGAAGAGAGAGAGAAAATGTGCTGATGATGATAGCACTGGTGTATGAAAACGAAACCGAAACTGGTGTGGGATACAACAGGTTTGGCCGGTAAAAGACGGTGGGGATCAAAAGGGCCCGTTTCCGGTACTCTGCGGCCGCGCAGGATTTTTCCCTCTTCGGTTAGCCGAATTCTGGAACAAAGGTATTATAGACTTTTTGTTAACCGCTGCCGATTACCGCGGCCGTCTACCGCTAAAGCGCGCCGTCAGCACAGCACGCGCTGGTTGGTCTCTCTGCGTGCGTAGTCCGCAGAAATTTGACAGGAACGTGCCGCCATCTGTCGCCCTCGGGATGATCTGCGCATGCGTACTGATGCTCGCGCGGTAGCTGTAGACGGTAGCGCTAAACTAAATGTCTATTGTTTCCGGCTGCGTTTCATCTTCTTCGCGCTGACTCCTTTGAAGAAGGTGTGAATCCCAAAGTAGGACATGCGCAGACACTGCGCTCTTCTTGTGCCGCTATTTACACCGCCTCATCGACCTCCTCCTTCCAACCAAGCTCAAATTATTGAAAAGGGGAAGGGGGGGGTCTTACCGAGAATAAAAATGTTTGAAAGAGATCACGTCAGCAGGACACTCCCTTGTCTACTGATCTGCCCTTCCCCTATGGAAGCTAGTGTATACGCACCCTATAAAACTCTTCAGTGTTTCCGGGCCTTGGTGTTTCTTATTCATCCGTATAAAGATTTGAACCAGTATTCTTCGTCCCCTAACTCCGTACTCCTTCGCTCACTGGTACTTGTGGGTAGAGCGGGAGTCGGCGAGGCCGAGGATCTGTCGAGCGGCGCACCTGAGTCCCACTGGAGTCCCAGCGGAGGTGACTCAGCTACAGAGCCAGTAGCAGGCCCTTGCATTTTCTTTTCCTTCTTCCTACAGCCACAACAACCTCGGAGAAGTGTGTGAGGTGATGATCGATTTATAGGAAGGGAAAGGCGCGGTAACTGTCTGACGTGTTTTCTGTGGACACCTCTACCGCGCCGTAATGGAAGGGGGGAAGGTGGGAGTGAAAGTAGAAAGAGAGAAAGAGGAGCCGTAGTGGAGGGCTACGGAGTAATTTCGACCACCTGGGGATCTTTAACGTGCGCTGACATCGCACAGCACACGGACGCCTCTTGTTTCGCCTCCATCCAAACGCAGCCGCCGAGGACGGGTTCGAACCCGGGTACTCCGGCACAGTAGTCGGGCGTCTTACTACTGCACCATCCCGGCGGGGCTGTGAGGTGATGAAGGGATGGGATGGAATGTCCTTTATTGAATGGGAAGGCTCATGGCCATGGATGGGGATAAAGGGGAGTAGACATAATCTTCATTGTTTAGGTCGTCACTCGAATCACATTGCTCTATCCAGGCCACTAAGCGAGCCATACTTGGCAAATATCGTCTGTGTGTTAGCATCAGTTTCTAGAAGGGAACGGTAGTTCAGGCGCTAGGGTTCAATCTCGGGGCGTCCAGTAGAAAAAGCAGGGCAACCCCAAAGTAAATGAGATATGCCGCCGCAGGCCAGCCGCAACGCATCCTTGCTTCGTAACCCCCCGCGTTTATTGGAAACCCGGCGGACCATGCGGCCCACCTGGTCCCCCACCTTGCGGAGTTTAGCCAATGTGGTGTCTGGCTTGCGGTGTTAGTGAATGAAGAGTCCCAGTACTCGGACTTCTTGTGTTTCTGGAATTGGACCTGATGGAAGAGTAAGTTGAATTTTAGTAGTGCATTTGGGAGAGGGGTGGATGTGCACAAATTCCGATTTCTGTGGGGAGCATTGAAGGCCGCAGCGGCTAGCATAGCGGTCTACTATAGTCGCCGCCTGCTGCAGGCTGGCTCCAATGTCTCCAAGCGAGCCCTGTGTGGCCCACAGGGTGATGTCGTCGGCGTACAGAGCACGCCCTCGACAGCACCCAGCTGGGCCGGCAGGCGCATCATGGCCAAATTGAATAGCAGGGGAGAAATCACTGCGCCTTGCGGCGTTCCCCTGGTACCTAGGGGGAAGGGGCCGTGTCCGTTATCCTGAATGCGGATGTAAGAGTGGCGGTCTGTGAGGAATTGGCGGATATATTGGAAGGCACGATGGCCACAGTTGGTTTGACTTAAATGAGTGAGAATAATATCATGCGTTACATTGTCGAAAGCCCCCTTCAGATCCAGGGCAAGTACGACCCTGTCGTTATGGTTTGGTTTTGGTTTTGTGGGGTTTATCGTCCCAAAGCGACTCAGGCTTTGAGAGACGCCGTAGAGGAGGACTCCGGAAATTTCGACCACCTGAGGTTCTTTGACGTGCACTGACATCGCATAGCACACGGGCGCCTTGCTTTTCGCCTCCATCGAAAAGCGACCGCCGAGGCCGGGATTCGATCCCGCGTCCTTGGGAACAGTAGTCGAGCGCCGTAACCACTGCGCCACCCCGGCGGGGGGCCCTGTCGTTATGAGGGCACTCGAGGGGGTCAAGGACTTCCCGATGTAGTTGAAGCAAGACATCCTGTGCGGATCTGTGTGGGCGAAATCCGTACATGGTGTCCGCGAAGACATGTGTCTCAAGGTACTCAGACAACCGGTCCCGCACAATCGTCTCCATAAGTGTGCCCACACAATAGGTAAGAGACATGGGGCGTAGGTATTCCGTGTTTATTGCTTTGCCGGCCTTTGGTATGAATGTGACCACAGCAATTTTCCAATCAATGGGGAGTGGCGTATCTCCTCGCCATATTGCATTGATTTAGTCCAATAAAGTTGTATAAGCTGAGTCGGGAAGGTTAGCTAGTAATTGAACAGTGATTTTGTCCCGGCCAGGTGCAGTACCACGTTTCATTTTACCCAGGGCTGCCCGTAAGTAGTGGAGCTTGAACGGCTGGTCAAGCTCAGCATTCTCAGAGCCTGCATAAGAGTACGCCTGCCCACGGGTGTCCTGTATGTTGCACAAATATCGGTCCCTGAGTTTGTGCGCGAGTTGTGTAGTATTCCAGAGAAGGTGTGGATTACACGCCGAAGATGTTTTTGTGTTTCTTTACAGGTCTGAGTTGGATCAATGAGGCGAAAGAGGCGCCATGTGTTTCGGCTGGACATTTGTGCCGTAGTGGAGGGCTACGATCCACCGCGTTATGATAGCTTTCGCCTCATCGCACTTTAATGGTCCAAAGTGCCTTGTACAAATTTTATGCGATAGCTTATACAGCTCTTTAGGTACAAAAGCCGTCAGCATAGTGGTACTAGTAGTAGCAGAAGAAGCAGCAGTAGTAGTAGTAGTAGTAGTAGTAGTAGTAGTAGTAGTAGTAGTAGTAGTAGTAGTAGTAGTAGTAGTAGTAGTATTAGTAGTAGTAGTAGTAGTAGTAGTAGTAGTTGTCGTCGTTGTTGTTTTAGTAGTAGTAGTAGTTTTTATTGTAGTAGTAGTAGTAGTAGTGATAGTCGGCACCACGTGTCGGAAATAATAGGGGGCTGTGCCAAAGAAAATGTATTTTGATAATTTGTGGTTCGAATTATTGATGGTTGATTGGTATGTGATCGGCATTGACAAGTTAATGAAATAATTCAGGAATTGGGAAATAAAAATGAGAAGGAAGGAGGGCTCAAAGATGTCAAAATAATCAAAGTGAAGAGTAAATGTCTGATGATGGTAATTAAAAAATTAGTGTTTAATTTACTAATTCTTTTGTTTAAATAATTGATCAATTGAATATTGAGTAAAAAGGGGTTCAAAGGTGTGAAAAGGCTCAAAATGAAACGCTAATGCTTGGTGATGCTAATTAAAAAATTTTAGAGCGTGTAATTGATCACCTAACTAATTGAAATAATTGAAAAATGAAAGATGCGTTCAAAGGTGTCAAGTTGCTCAAAATGCAAAAGTGAATATTTGCATATGATAAGTATCAGTGTAAAAAAAAATAGAAATTTTCAAAAATGATGGTGCGGCCTAATGTCTTCCGCTATTTTTTTTTTTTCGTTTCTTGCTGTCAGCTGAAGCTGATCTGGAAAGAAGGCACTGACTGCTTTAGATCTTAAAAGTGAGGTAGGTGTGTGATTCATGTTCATTCATACATGAAAGCTGAAGACCAATTTAAGCAAAATATCGATTGTGAGAATTTTTTCCCTAAATGGTCAGCCCAGCCAATCACGAATGACTTCGCCGGTATAGAAAGCCCAAAGAGCATTCACTCCGAAGTAAAGTCGTTTATGTTTCGATTTAAAAGCGAATACTAGCCGCGTGCCTTCTCGGTTACAGAATAAAGCGCTCCCTTCGTTGTGTGCTCATTATTGCCGATCCAACTATGAAGAAAACAGTTGAGAGTGTTGGGTCTTCCATCCGGTTGCAGTTACATCACACGCGAGCGCTGCTTACCTTCCAAGCATCTTGGTAAGGAGACAGGTAGGTCTTCCTTTCGGGCAGTGTCGATGCACGGACTTCAAAGGCCATGAAGGCGAATGTGGCTGCGCAGCCAAACATGACACGGACACCCAGCATGGCTCTGTTCTTTTCTTTTGCTGCCAATAGCTGCACGAATCAAAAGAGGACGTCTGCACAAGTGAAGACAACAGGTAATCCTTGAGCTACGTAGTCTACCCGTAGAGCTCATCGAGCGAGCTCTACACCTTTGCATCGTAGACCACAACTTATGTCAGAATTTAGGTCTTAAACGCGCGCACCTAGCGGTGACTTCGCGCGTCGATATCGATCGAAAGAAACTTCTAAATATACGCCACGCGGACTTGGCCACTGAATGCACGCACTACATGAGATGACAGTTCACTTCACACTTTATGCATTGTGCATGGTTTGCGTATCTAATCACTAGTCGCTTCTTTCCAAATTCGATGTCGAAGCTAAATTAAGGTGCTGTAGCAAGAATGAGGCTCATGAGAACTAGACTTAGCTTATAGCACGCTGCCTCTACCTTGGAATATAATGGTGCACATCGAAGGCCCTTGGAAATATGTCCTGCAACTAGTGAAACGATGCCTGTAAGATCTGCTGTTAAATAAAAAAGGACTTTTTCTTTTGCGGCCAGAAACAAACGTCTTTCACGATATAATACACAGCTTGAACAGGGATGAATCCTTGTAACATGGACTGTTAACTGTTTCCTGTGCAAAAATTGCTGACGACTTGCTAATGCGAAATTGGAGCGTAGCTCATCAGCTGTTCCACCTTTTAGATAGATTGCGGCAAAGATTTCCAGCAAGATATGTATGTACATTTACACAAAACTTTTTATTTTTCACACTTATTCCTTCTTGAAAAAACACTCCCCTAATAGTGCTTCCACTTAACTCATATGTGGCCTCCGCTGCAACAGGAAAGTCGGCGGTGGCACTAGGCAGAGTAACTGCGCACACAGCGGCTGACGAAGGACTTCCACCGGTTGCCTCGCTCCTGACTCAGAACGAAGTGGCAGAGCAGGAACTATTTATATAGGTAGGCGGTTCACAGCGGCGAACAACGGCGGCTATGCGTTTCGGCTTGGGCGGTGCGGACTACCAAGCGTTGCATCGAACATAATGCATCAAAGTTCACCGGCTTTCTAGGCAGAATCCACTTTTATGCCGGGAGCATGCGATGATGGCAGACGCTTTCGTGCACACTGCAGAAATGCGAAAGCCTAAGCGTTGCTGGTGCATGTTGCCCTCATTATCAACTAAATGCACCTTCCTTATCATTGCTAATGTCATCATTGCCATTATTACTAACTGCAGCGTAATTGCCATCGCTACTATTATCCTCATGGTACACAAGGATAATTATAATGTGCGTTTCACGATCCCGTGCGTGGCGCAGTTGGTAAAAGCGCTCGGTTTGGGGTTCATGAGATGCAGGTTCAATTCCCGGTGGAGACAGGATTTAACTATTAATAGAGCTGATTATGAGGGAAAACGCTGATGGCGACACCGCAAAACGCAGGAACGGGCGCCAAAGAGCTGCGCTCTAAAAACAAACAATTGATCCTGCCTTTATAGATTGTTTGGATGGCACTTTTCCTAGGGGCATTCTTCAGCGTACTCTCAAAAATATTCCCCATAACCCTCCATGTGGTCCGATATCTGCCGAAAAGTAATAAAAGCGAGCCGTTTGATAGGTTATCGGTGCTATAGGCCTTCAGAGTTTTGAAAGATGAGAATGACTGTTCGCGATTTACGCGTTTTTATCTAAACATTTTCGTTCATTCGTGAAGTGTATCGAGCCTAAAATACACCACTAGAGTCTAGGAAGAGAGATTCTTGATTATCTTTCACGCCTTAGAGACATTTTAAACGATAGCAGGTAACTCGGTCGGAAAGCCGTCGGCATAGTTGTAGTAATCGGAGTGGCGCAAAAATATCGCATCATAGTAATTTTTCCTTTGTAATCATTGATGATTGATTGGTGTGTGTGTGATAGGCGATTACAAGTTAGTGAAATCATCAAGGTTTTATTGGTCGATGAATTAAAGAAATGAAACAGTTGAAAAAAGGGGGTTCACAGGTATCAGATTAATCAGAATGAAAGCCCAATGCACGAAGCTAATTGAGAAAGTTTTGAGTGTTTATTTGTAATTGAACAATTTATCAGTTGAAAATTTGAAGAAATGAAAGTTCTCGCAGGTCAATTTGCTCAAATGGAAGAACAACTTTGCTTATGGTAAGTATCCGTGTAAAAAAAAATTGAAAAAAAGAGAAGGGAAAAAAATATCGTCCACGCACGTGAAACGCTATCGTCTTAACGGCGGAGCCTATAATCGTAATTTTATTTTTTCACGTATACTCCTGCGAGATTAATGTTTTAGACATATTGATCTCTATCGTAGTGGTAGCATCTAAGCAAGCAATAAAAAATAAGGTGTCATTGCCTACGCGCAGATCTTGCAAACGGAGGATATTGAGATTGAATCCCACTTTAGCAATCCTTAATTTAGTTTCTGTTTCGTTCAGTTACTTTCATGTGATTTGAAGAACTTCTTTGATAATTTTGGCTGCAATGAGAACATTGTTTGACTTGCTGCTGAATATTTTAAAATGTTTTTGTTCTCATCGGGAATTTCCACACACATATCATCAGCGTCGACACAGACGGCGACGGCACCGGATTTTCTGCAGCGCGGGAACGTTTACGGGGAGACTGGCAGAGCCGGTGACGTCGGTCACATTATGCCGGCTACGACGGCTGCGTCGAGAAACTGCCGTTTCTACAGTCTGGCGCGGCTGGCGTGCATGGTGCTGCGGGGCGCATGCGCACAAGACGCCCTCAAGCACTGGTACGTTTCCGTGTGCATTTTCGAGCAGACGACAGGGCTCCTGGCAGCAACTGACTAACTGGCGAAGTCGCCTATCGAGGCACTTACCGTCATGACCAAGGCAATGAAGCGATGTATTTACTGCGAATGTTGAAAATGTTGCGAATGTTCAAATGGCACAAAGCATTTACAGACGGCCGTGTAGACGTCCAGCCCAGCAACGGTCTGAGTCCGCGTCGATGACGGCTACGGACGAACGATAATGATTGTGTACGTGCGTGTTTTACTGAAAAGTAATCATAATTCAAGTATGTGTACGATTGCAGAAGAGTTAAAATTTACATAGTAATGAGGATCACTTTCTCGATCGGCCACAGTTCCTGTAGAATTCAAGCGAGTGACGTTCGCAGACATCTTTAGCCGCACGCTGAAGACAGCGGGTTGAGACCTCCTCCTGATATTGGGTGACTTCAGTGCCCTCATTCAGCTGTGGCGGTACCGTAACAAGGAGGTGCGAGGACGCAAACTGGCGGAGATTGTGTCCACACTGCGTCTCACCCTCCACACCTACCCCGTTTACCAACACGCGTAGGTAACTCCATGACGTGGGACACGTACGTGTCCGCATCTTATCTTCACTCGCAACGTACGACACGCAGACTGGATTAACACCGAGGAAACCCTCGGCAGCGAAAACTGCCTTCTCAATACCACGTACCACGATATACACACGCCGCCTCAAGCGTCCTACCACACAAGCCCACATCCCTAACTGAACTGCCTTCCGGAAAAGTTTCCAGCCACTACCAACACGTCCATAGCAGAGAAAGGGTGCACCAACTGGCTGCGGTCACTGATGTCACACCTTCGCACACATGAAACTCATACCCAGCTCACAGGGGCGATAATGGACGTGGATAACCACCACCTTCACCTCTGGGAAGCTCGCCGCAGCTTTACACGCCGCTGCCATCGCCAAAAACACAACTGCAAACTTAAAGAATGTATTGCCAATATCACCCACCGAGCCACCGAGTACGCGGCCCAGCTCAAGAACTCGAACTGGGTGGATCGTTGCAATACAGCGGCCCGACAAATGTCTAGCTGCAATACGTGGAAGCTCTTTTGAGCTCTTATCAATCCAACGCAGACCCGCACCGAAACCAAAAAATATTTACACCGAGCAATCCACTTCTTTAAAGGCAACACTATGCAGCTGGCACAATTGCTCCAGGACCGCTACTTGTGCACAGCTCAAGACCCGTGAGGATCGGTCTACTACTACGCAGGCAAGAATTCAGAGCTGGACAAACCTTTTCAGCTTCACAATCTTCGGGCCAGTCTAGTCAAAATGAAGAGAGACACCGCACCGGGTCGGGACAAGGTCACCGTCAAGCTTTTGGAGAACCTGTCTGACTCGACGTACCAGTACCTACTCGAATATATTAACGCAATCTGGACAGGGGAAGCCTCTTTACCCATCGATTGGAAAACGACACTTGTGACTTTCTCCTTCAAAGCTGGCAAACCAATCGACACGGGTGACCTCCGCCTCATCTCTCTTACCTCCTGTGGGGGCAAACTAATGGAGACTATGGTGCGCGACCGGCTATCCGAGTATCTTGAACACAGGCACACTTTCACGGACACCATATTCGAATTTCGAGCACACAGATCCGCACAGGATGTCCTCCAACTTAAGAGAAATTCTCAACCCATTCGAAAGCCCCCCACAATGACCGGGTTGTACTCGCCCCAGACTTAAAAGGCGCTTTCGATAACGTCACACACGAAGTCATACTGACCTATCTAAGTGAAACACACTGTGGCAGCAATACTTTCAATTATATCAGACAATTTCTTACATACCGATAATCCTGCATTAAAATACCAAACAAGGAGCACGGACCATTCATGCTCAGCACGCGGGGCACACCTCAGGGCGCAGTTGTCTCCCCGCTGCTTTTTAACACTGTCATGATGCGTCTCTACGCCGCGCTCTACGCCGATGACATCATCCTTTGGGCCACACAGGGCAGCGTAGGCGACATTGAAATCTGCCTGCAAACAGCTGCAAGCATAGTTGACCGCTATGCCCGGCACTGTGGTCCTGAATGTTGCCCTCAGAAATCGCAGTTTGTGCATCTCCGCCCCTCTCCAAGATGCACAAAACAAATCTCTACTCTCGCTTGCAAGCGATCCCATTCATAAATAAAAAATGATCAGAGTACTCGATCTCTTCATCCATCACTAAAGACGCCCTGACACAACCCTAGCCAAGCTCCATCCGGTGGGAGACCAGGTGGGCCGTATGGTCCGCCGGGTGTCTAACAAACGCGGGGGGTTGAGAAGTAGGGACGCCTTGCGGCTGACAAACGTCTTCGAAACCATTCGAGTCCTGTATTCGACTCCTTACCTCCAGTTCTGGAAGCACGAGGAACCATCGAGAGGATTCTCTGAAAATCATGAAACATGCCCTCCACCTTTCAATCTACGCCTCTAACGGTCGGCTCATAGCCCTAGGGGTGGTGACAACTTTCAGGGAGCTTCGGGAAGCATATTTGATGAACCAATATACCCGCCTCACACAGACAGTGTCGGGTCGCCGCCTTCTTGCCCAGCTAAACATCCAACAAAAACAGTTCCCAGAGGAGAGGATCCGCATTCCAGAACTCTGGAGACGCGCCCTGAGAGTGCGGCCTCTACCTGCCAGCATGTCACGAGAAGACCATAATTGGCGGCGCCGGAGCGGGCGGAAGCCTTGGCCCGCCATTATGGCAACAAATCAGGTGTGTTCAAAGTGGATGCCACGGGCCCCCATCTGGGGGACTGGTATACGGCCGCAGTCGTTCTCAAA
Organism: Amblyomma maculatum; assembly: GCF_055883805.1. Lineage (NCBI taxonomy): Eukaryota > Metazoa > Arthropoda > Arachnida > Ixodida > Ixodidae > Amblyomma > Amblyomma maculatum. Next base: position 150,405,613 of record NC_139345.1, on the reverse strand, counting down.
AGGAACACAACGGCCTTACCTTCAAAACCAAATCTATAACACACACTGAAAAGGTAGCCATTGCACTCGCCGCCTCAGGCCACACCTCTAAATATATCATCACCGACTCACGAGGGGCTTGCCGGAACGTCGCGCCAGGGTGGACCACACCTTTATGTATAGAGTATATCAAAATCGCAGTCGGGACACTGACTTCACGCGCCGATATTTCGTCTGGGCTCCAGCTTCCAGGGTCTTGCAGGGAACGAGGCAGCTGAAGCAGCAGATCGCGCGCTTTCTCTCCGAGCAGTTTCCTCAGGACTGAAATCGGCTGAGGACATCGATTCTAATCCGGCCTACACATTCAAAGACATTGTAATTTTCTATTAAAACTCGCATTGTAAATACCATAACCCCTGAAAAGGGTTGGAAAAAGCAACGAGAGGCTGCTCCTGCGCCTCTTCCCCAACCCGATGCTGTGCCCGGCAGAAACTTCAACATTTTGACTTCCAATTCACTTTCCAGTGCCAATACTGTGGGGAGGTGGCTGACACCTACCACATAGTATGAGCCTGTCAACAGAACCCATTCCTTCCCCCCATCCTTAACCCTTCCCAGGAGGACTGGGAGGCGACCCTGCTCGGCCGCTGCAACCTATAGGCCCAAAGGGCCTTAACGTGGAGTGCGCGGGTGGCGGCAACTGCCAATGGGTTCCCTGACTAGGGACTCCAACCAGTATTGTAAGACCGAGGCCTTTAAAGCTCCACGCCAAACAAACCTCCTTCAAAATGTACCATAAATGTTTTTACCACCACCACCGCAACCACCACCACACCAACCGATTTCGTGAATTCTCAGGTTGTTTAGCCGCTGCCGTTCCGTGTCGCCAAATCGGTGGCCTTCGATTCCGACGTGTACCGGTCCCAACTCTATGCGAAGCAGCTTACGCAGTATGTAGTGTTCTTGCACTGAAAGTACTTCTGATAAGGGAAACAACACCATTGTTACACCACCTCGAGCACAGCATTAAAACTGGCATGGCACATTACGTATTACAACAAAGAGCTCACAGCTGTGCCCGGGGCGCACTGCTGACGGATTGCTTCCCAGGCATTTTTTTTTTCTGCGTCTCTGTAGTCAATCCGCTTGGTATCATATAGGGAGCTTGCATGAAGCGATGCATGCTAGGTAATCCGCCATGATGTCGCTGTCAGCAGACAGCGGATAGCGCAGTCAGGTTGAATTCGGTAAGTATCTTGTCGTTTTCGACTTTTCATGCGCTGCCCTTATGTGCGTGCAATTGTCGGCAGATTCCTAAAGAACGTACGCGTCGACGCTGTGCCCGAAAAATCGGGCGCGGTATGGAGAAATGCAAAGCAATGCGACGCTGACCTGTTCAAGCTACACCTCTACAAGCGCGAACGAATGGCTGCACTATGCGTCTGAACCTTGCCGCCCGTCGAGGTCGCCGACATTCGTGATTTCAGTTCTGACGAATAGTTTGATACTTGGCCGGATTGGCGTCGATCTCGCGTGTGTTGGCCCGTGCGAGCCATTCGCCTCAGCGTCGCTAGGGTAATAATTTTCCTTCTCGCCCTCGTGCATACATATTTTTGTAATTGAGAAGAATTCGCAGTCGGACTGTTAGGTGGCGCCAGAATCGTCTGCGTGCACTGAGACCATGAAGACGAGACTAGTGTGGCAGTGCCGTGCTGCATCGAATGCTACCAACGACATCATGGCGGATTACCCAGCATGCATCGCTTCATGCATGCACTGGAATGCCTTCTAAGTTCTAGCAGCCTTTCCGCAACAGAGTCTGAAAGACGCTCGCGGTCGCTGAATACGTAGCAAGCCGCCATCTTTACAGTGCGTGAGGAATGCTGGGATACATGATCGGCGCTGTTAGCGAGAGATAGGCCAGATCCTATCTGCGCATTCGGCGACGTTGGGCCGCGCCGGCTCGCGCTTGCTACATCCATCACGCCGTATCGTTGGAGTGTATAGACCTCCGTTTTTCGCCGACGTAACGTTGGGGAGACCGATGCCCTAGCGCGCGCATGTTAGGTCAGACTATATTGGGCCTTTAAAGGGCCCCTGAAACGAGGTTCGAGGAACCATCCTAATTCAAGAAATCCTTAAAGGTGGTGTTTGTGAGCATTCGAGTCAAATTTAAATGTCTGGCGCGGATCTAACTTTTCCGACGACGTCATCGAGGCTTGCTAGGGGGCGCCTTTTGTAAGGCGCTTCCAAGTTACGCGTGCGAGAGGGAGCTTATTAGCGTGCCGCCGGCAGTTCTCTTTCCTTTTCTTGAGCGCGGGCGCGAGCTGAGTTGGTGGGGGAGAGGAGGAGCATCCTGTTTGATTTCCGACATATGCAGCGCTAATGAAACTAGTTTAACAGTTTTTTTTTTGTGTGTGTGCTGCGGAGAGGAATGTTGGGACACCTACTGCTCGTGCGCAATTTCTAGTTTTGGTAAGTAGCTTTTCATGGGCCCTTCGAAGGTATATAGGATGGAATTGGGTGGCTGCTCCCGGCCCTCCAGGGCTGGAAACTTAGGGGCCCGGCCTTCGCTCTTCCGTCGCTTCGGTGGCGGATGACAGCTATTACGCTTACCTTTATTTTTTTCCTTCCTTCCTTTCTTCTTCCTGTCTGTCTTTCTTTCTTCTTCCTCCTTTCTTCATTTCTCTTTTTATTTTTTCTTCCTTCCTTCCTTTCTTTCCTTCTTTCTTTATTGCTTATCTATTTATTTCCTATTTCCTTCTTTCCTTTCTGTCTTTCTTTCGTTATTTATGTAATTATTTCTTTCTTTCAATTTTCTGCCCGCACGAGACAGCGGTAGTGGCTCAGGTATAGAGCCAGTTTGCATGACCATGTAATTTAATACAGTCGCGACCACTTCAAAGGTACTGCGTAACTTAATTTGCGTGAATATCTTCTTGTGCAGACGACTGGTATGTAAACTGTGCGGTTCGCAATAAAAAGTTGGTTGCGAAACAGATTTCCACTCTGTCGTCTTCCTCTTTTGGCTCACATCCGTTTCGTGTTATACGATCTGCAAGGTGCCTCCAGTAAATGCTTCATCACTGACGAGCCTACATGTGTAAGGAGGGAATCAAGAATCTTCGCTCGCTCGCCAACCATAACCTTTATTAATTCCATCCGCATCATACTGAAGTCTAGACGCCATACGCAACAAGTTAACGAGCGTTGACTCTTTTCACACCAAGCTTATTTTCTCAGCTGATTAATTGAAAAGCACTCGCCCAGCCGTCCGATTCCTTGCATGAAATTGTCAAGAAAGAAAAAAAAAGCTCAGCCTACTTGCAGCATGATCGGTGTTGTTCTTGCTTGCGTGACCGAGGTCGGCAAGGCTCTTACGCTTGCTTCCATAAGCAGGGAAGCTGAAAAACGTTACAACTGGTGCTGTGTTTCTGTCATTGACCTCACGATATCATTCGGCAAATTAAGTCCGCATTCACTGTTCGCATCCTCTCTGATGAATTTGAGAGAACCCGACCTCCGGCTGCCTCCCGTTCGGAGGCTGTGTTTGAATGGATGATGATGAAAAATATTTTTTTTTATACAGGGAGGGTACGAGAGTGGTCCTTAATAGGCCGCCCCTTAAGATTACTAAGTGGGTTCCCTCTTACGGGAGCCCATTGGCGTCGGCCATGGCCCGAGTCCTCTCGACCAAGGCTCGTTGCGCTGTCACGTCATAGAAGCCGAGCAGGGCCTCCTCCCAGTCCTCCCGGGAAGTGTTGGGTAGGTGGGGTAGATTGGGGGTTTTTTGACATGCCCACACCATCTCGCAGTGCGGGCATTTCCCCGTGTAAACGGGGTCAAAGTATTTGAATACTACACAGTAAAGTTTTGGTGTAAAGACGAAGGAGAAGGCGCTCCTCTGCCTTTGTGAGGCCCTTGTAGCGCTTAGGATAGATTGCAAGGCTAGATTGATAGAACTGAATTAGGTATATCTTTGAAAGTGTAGGCGGGATCGGGTTCGGAGTTCGGATCGGTGGGAGACGAAGTTGGGGCCCGGAAAATGAGCGTGGGGGCGGAGGCATTGGCCGTTTCGTTTCCCTCGAGGCCAGTGTGAGCCCAAGTACAGATAATCGTTCGATGCGCGGGGGCACCAATATATTCGCTGTTGTGTAAAATTTTGCTGCCGAAGTACAATACGTCCCCCTGCTTGATATTGCGGCAGGCACCCCTCGAGTCGGTCACGATAACCAGTGAGTCCTGATCAGCGGCGGCTAGTGCGATGGAAAGCTCTTCCGCGTGTGTTATGTTGTGTGCACGGAAAGGGAGCTCGTTTATTACAGTATTTTTATGGATGAATGCGGCCATGTACCAACCCCCATAGTGCGGGCCGGAGGCGTCCACGCAGAAGACTATATGTTTGTGTCCGTATAGTGGCGAGCCAAGGCTTCCGCGCGCTAGAAACGTCTGCCATTATGGTCCTCTCATGTCATGTTGGCCGGAAGAGGGCGTACGAGCAAGGCATATCTCCACTCTGTTTGGATGGGGGCGAAATTGATAGGCGTCCGTGTGTTGTGCGATGTCAGTGTTTTTGTGGCTGTAGGAAGAAGGAATAGGAAATGCACGGGCCTGCTACTGGCTCTGTAGCTGAGCCACCTCCGCTGCCTCTGAACTGATTTATTTGTAGGAAGGGAAAGGCACGGTAACTGTCTCACTTGTTTTCTGTGGACACCGCAACCGCGCCGTAAGGGAAGGAAGGAAGGTGGGAGTGAAAGTGGAAAGAGAGAAAGAGAAGCCGTAGTGGAGGGCTACGGAGTAATTTCGACCACCTGGGGATCTTTAACGTGCGCTGACATCGCACAGCACACGGACGCCTCTTCGTTTCGCCTCCATCGAAACGCAGCCGCCGAGGTCGGGTTCGAATCCGCTGCCTCGTGCGAACAGAAGAGAGAAAGTAGAGAAGAGAAAGAAGGGGGAGAGAAAGACGCGCGCCGCAACAGCCGTCATCCACCACCGTGGCGGGTGCAATGACGGCCTACAACAGATTAAAAATTCGGTGGCAGACTAGCCCCGAGTCCCAGCCCCGTAGGGGACAGGTAGGTCACCGCCGCTTGCGGCGGGGGCTAGCCTGCCACCGAATTTTTATCTGTTGTAGGCCGTCATTACACCAGCCACCCTGTCGGTGATGGTGGAAGATGGCCGTTGTTGCGGCGCGCGTCTTTATCTCCCTCTTCGTTTTCTTTCTTCTCTACTTTTTCTCTTCTGCCCGCACGAGGCAGCGGAGGTGGCTCAGCTACAGAGCCAGTACCAGGTCCGTGCATTTTCTTTTCCTTCTTCCTGCAGCCACCACAACCATGAATCTGCTGCACAACACCAGCGCGCTGCCATTTTGTTTATTTCGCACTTCACTAGTGAACAGAGCTAGCCCATGAAGCTCAATGATATGGTCCACGGATCAGACGAACATTTAGCTCTGTAAATAATGTCCTAGACAAAGCAGCATAGCTTACGAAAATATGGACTGTCATAAGTTTGGAACACCAACTAGGTCTCTAATTATGTCGTCATTCATAGCCCGGAGGAATTGATTAATAAAAACTATTTGGCTAACTTCTTAACCACGTGCTTCAGGAATATAGTGCCATTTCACAAGGTTTTCATGATCTTCAAAAACAGTGCAGTGATTACTCAATGCTAATATTTACGTACAGAACGTTCCTTTTATAGCACCTAAAACTAAGTGCCAAAACCAAAAGGGTCCCGCTCCTGGCTACTTCAGCGTCCCAGGATTTGGCTAAGATCAATAAATCAGTGTGCAAATATTGAATAATCATTCGGACGGCATTTTGCAGTGTCGTTTGGAGCGTGATATGAACTGCGATATGTCAATGCACGAACCCCGGGTAGTTGAAATTATAACCGCCGATTTCTAATCTTATTGAATGCCCATATAAATTATACTTCCTCCCAAGGTGATTCCTGCTTTCTTCAACATGAAAGAGATGCGTAAAGCCTTGTAGTGTTCAGCTCCTTTAAATTAACGACAATATGGTGTTTCTAGTAGTATCTGCTTCTAGATGTTTCAGGAGTTTTAGCGGTGCGAAAGTAGGCACTATATTTGAACTGAAGTATTAAAATTAGTCTCATGGCTGTGCTGAGCTAGTTACAAATGAGCATTCACAAGCGTTATTGCACTCATCATGCATGCATGAGCGGGGTCTTTGAACGATATTCTTCGTTTGGACCCCCAAGAGTTGAGACTACGATTCGACTGCTCATAAAAGTGGTACACTTGTTGCCTTGTCAGACGTGAGCGCGATATGCTGATATTGCTTACAGGTGCAGTATTTCAATAACTTGCTACACCTCAGTTCAGTCCAGTCGTTCAGTCGGGTCCGACTCTTCGTGACCCTATGGACCATGTCACGCCACGCTTTCCAGTCTCTCACTATCTTCCTAACATCACATAACTTTATCAGCAGCGCCTCGAGAATGCCATCTAACTATCGCGTTCGCTGCCTATACCCCTTCTTCGGCGACCCTCAACCTTTCCCAACATCAAATTTGTCTCCAGCGACTCCTCTCTTCTCATCCGATGGCCAAAGTAGCTGAGCTTTAACTTTAGAATTTGACCCTCCAATGAGCAGTGTAGCGGTCGTGGAGAACCACGGATCCCTCCGAAGCGCCGCGCGCCGCGGAGGATGAAGGGGAGAAAAGTATTCCTTCTCTTCCGGGGTTGAGTAACCCAAACGGGTTGCTCGATAGCGCCGCGTTTCCCTCTTCCCTCGCCGGGCGCAGGAGCGCACCGCTAGGCGTCGCAGACGCGACGCTCATTGGCCGAAAAAGGACAAAGGGCAAGATGCGCCGAGATCGGCGGGAACCGGCTACGGCCGAGGGGAGACGACAGCGAGCCGCGACAACGGAAGGACGCAAGGTAAATACCTCCCCGCTATACTTCTTTGTTGTCGCCATCTTGCCCTTCGAAGTGTCAGGCCCCATCCAAAAGGATAGGGTCTCCAGCAAGACCTTCACCAGCGTTCTTTTTGGGAAAACCCAATAAACATCTGGTTCCGGGCAAAGTCCTGTTCTGTGTTGTGTCGTACTTCGCATTACCACTTTGCGGCCGTGAGAACGGCTGCCCGTGGTGTGTAATCGCGGGAGCTCGGTGTTTGCGGCCTAGACCTCAGAAGAGGCTCGACGGCTTAATAAGAACCCCCACAGCAGTCAGGGTTTATGGTCGACAATATTGACTGATTTGATCTTCTGGCAGTCCAAGGAACTCTCAAGAGTCTCCGCCAGCACCACAATTCAAACGAGTCAATTCTTCGGCGGTCAGCCTTCTTCACAGTCCAACTCTCGCATCCATACATCACAACTGGAAAGACCATAGCACGAGTTATATGGATCTTGGTTGGCAGACTAATGTCTCTTCTCTTTACTTGTTACACCCTACAGTCTTCTGAACAAATATAATCAAACGCAAGATCAACCATTCCAAAGATCCGCTTCAGCCCTCCACGCAAAGTACCCGCGTTGTAGTACATGCTTGATTGGTGTGCTTTCAGAAGTCATTTTGCGTAGGGGCTTCGGGCTAATCGTTTCAAGGTGTGCCTTTATGGCTAGGTCGCTGGGGAAAAGCTGAGCATTAACTTTGGTTATATTTGGCAACTATCCCGGAAGTTTCTCTAGTCTTTCATTCATTTCCATGTTTCCAACGCTTTGACAAGCTGGAAACAAAGCAGTACTTTCATTATACATGAAGTTATATGAGAAAATGAGCCCTTTCCGCAGTGTCCATGAGGTTTCGTAAATGAGTACACCAGAGAAACAAGTCATCTAAACCGCAATTTCTGATTACCACAAGTGAATCTCGTGAAGAAATTCTGAGCATACAGCAGTACAGAGTAAGCCGTCATTCTCACAGAATGCTGGACTCACCTTTAGTCAGGCCCTCTTCGCAAACCAAGAAGACGACAACGAATGATGATTTCTTGTCTGTCGCTGAGTTCCATCGAACGCGAGAGCGTTGGCGTTTACTCATCCTGTTTACCAAGACGTCCTTGAACCCATGTCTGACGACCACGTCTTTTCCGCTTAGCGCCTCATGTATTAGCGGAGCTATATTTATTTGCTCCCAAGGAATGTTGTTTTCCCTGTTCACGGTGTTTTTTCCTGTCCACTGTCGGAAACAGTTTATCCTGAGGTGCATTCTTGAAAACGAGCTGCCACCTCATTGCAGTGCTTTGATACTGGTGTTGCTCCCTGTCATGCAGCGTCCGATATGTGATTGACTTCCTTTTGAAAGATATCAACAGGAAAACAGTACCCGCTGGCGAAAACATGCATTGCAGGCAACGCCATAAATTTCCGTTCTGTGTTCGCAAAGTATATTAAAAAATAATTCTTTTCTGCTTACGACGAGAGTACTTTGATAAACATCTGCTTCTAGATAACTAGAACCTCGCTGGGCATTGATATTTTGCCCATGCTTGAGTGCTTGCTTCCAACTTTGCCGAAACTAAACCAAGCGCTAATTTTTGTAGTTATTCATTGCCGCTGAAATTATTTAGCCACGTGTGTTACCAAGAAGAAACCAAGGATAGCCCCACTTTATTATTGCTCTAACGAACTGTCGAGCAGTGGCATACTTCGCAACAGGCCGGTTTACTTCAATCTTGGCTGTACTGCCGGAATTTCATCTTTCTATTAACACTCAAAAATTTTACTTTCGCGATCATAACCGCTGCTGGTAATTTTAAGCTTGACTTCAAGCAGAACATCGCGGAACTCATCTTTGCATAGCGCGCTCCTATTTCAAATATGTGAGTCTCACTTTTGAGGTCCTTCTTGGGTTATAAGGCCCCCTATGACCCTCATAACTCAAGTCTAGCTGCCAAGGGACTTTTAATGTTGTCCCTTGTGCCCGGACACTTAGGGCATTCTCAAAGTATATGGTCGAGGGTCCCCCTCTGTTCGCAAGCTTTACATTTATCATTTTTTCTCTCATCTATATATCGGGGTGTGAAACAACCAGACAACGTTTGGAAAGTTTCCGGCTTCTAATCGCCGCCAGGCTATGACCTGTTTATTATTTAAGGTAGGATCCGACGGAGGCATCAGACGTCTTGCTTATCTGTAATTTTCGATGATTTCTTATAGGTTTGCAAACGTTCGTCCATCTCCTGGCAGTCGGGCGGCTCCACGTTTGCCCGGAAGTAGAGGTCTCGGGCTAAATCATCCGGTTGATTTTGCGATCGATTTTAGCTGCAGCTAATGGAATGCGGGCGGCTTCTTGCGAGACCCTGCCTTTTCCGTATTCCAGCTAGCAGTTTGACTGTCGCTAAAGACCAAGCTAGCCTTTGTTCCGACGCAAGCGAGTGCTATTGCGACCTCTTCAGCCGTGTCTATGTTTGTGCTCCGGAGGGTGGCGGAGACGACTGTTGCGCCGCTACCATCGACTACCGCGGCGACTGCCGCCCCCAATCGGCCCTTAGGCAATTTGAGACTGATGCAGGCGTACATGATAAGCCGAATATGCTATGCCACACCGTTCCTCAACATCAGGACCAATGAAAAAGATAGACGCGCTCATCAGACGCTGCGTCAAGAGGGCGCTGGGTCTACCTGTCTCCTCTTTTACAGAATTCCTGTTAGGAATGGGAGTGCATAATAGCTGGACAAAACTTCTTGAAACCGGGAGAATAGCCCAACGTGAGAGATTAGGTAGGACAAGCATGAGTCGAACCATCTTGGAATGGGTGGGTCGAAAAACAAACAGGGGCACAGCCGACAAGGTTGCCCTACCGCCACAACGTCGTGAGAGCAGCATCGTTCATCTCCCCCGCAATATGCACCCACAATACCACAAAGAGAGAAGGGAAAAGAGAGCAGAAGCACTGGGTAAAAGAGCAAAAGCGACGTACTGCACTGATGAAATCATCATTTCTTTCAAAGCACGACATACTACGCCATTGATGATGTCATCATTTATTTCAAAGTACAACATCCTGCACCGATGGTGACGTCCTCAAAGATGAGCCATTAGAGGCTTTTGGCTTAAAACTGATTTCACGCAGTGCAAATGTAGCCTTCTTACAGGTTTATTTATATTTCTGCTTTTCACTTGCAGACATTGGCTTCACGGGGAGTATGTGAACCATAACACAAGATGGGGATCGATTAGAGAACATTCATTGTCAGCATTGAACTGTTTGTGGGCGCTATACTTAGATGGCCTCGAGTAAGTGGCTCTCGGCGACCTTATGAGCCCCCTCATTAGCCCAAACTTGCGTCAACAGGTCTGAGCTGTCCAGTGTAGCCTCCCACCGCTCTAGAGAAGGGACTGGTAGTATATGTACGCCGGTGGCAGCGGTCCTTTGCAATTTATATTGCATTATGTTGGGTTCATATGTGCTAATTTAGACGGGCTAAATGTCAGTGATCTGCAGCTTAGTCGCATTTCAGCAGCACGCTGCTGTGGCTTGAAATTTATTTGAAAAAAAAATATGATTTCTGCCGACAAAGAAAATTTACTCGCATAAAATCTAGACTAAAAAATGGAACTAAATAAAACTAAATACATAAATAAGACTACAATATAAGACGTTGATGTATGTCACTAGTCATATCTTCTTTGTTTTCCTTTTTTTGACTACAAGGTCTTGATTTCTAATCCAGCCCTAAGTTTCAAAAAAACATTTTCGTGGAATTTGAAATATTTTGTATAAATCGCTTCGTTGAACAACCATGAAGCATTTTTAACATTCAGTATGAACCTATAAATGCGTAAACATTCTTTTAGGTGAAACGTTAATGGGTAATTTCCTGAAACTTGGCATGTTTTTTTTTTATTTTTAATTACCCAAGGAAATGCACAAAATTTTTATATTGGCCCATTCTTGAAGTGATATAAAAGAACAAAGTACACCACGAGGTATTATCAGTCGCCAATTTACCGCCGACGTCGTGGAGGAGGTGCTCTGTTTATTGCCTGTCATCTTCGCCATTCATCGCCTTATCATCCGCAAACCAATGGCCTAACTGAACGCACCAACCGTACGATACCTAACATGCTGTCCATGTACGTCGACGCAGATCATAAGAACTGGGACAGTGTACTGCCGTTCATTACCTACGCTTTCAACACAGCCCGTCTTGACACCACTGGCTTTAGTTCATTCTTCATGCTTGCTCACCACCCACGATATACCCTGGACACCATCCTCTCGTTTTCAGCCACTAGTGATGAAGATACCTCGGTAGCCGAGACAATCTAATCTGTGTTGCCGAAGAAACCCGCCGGCTTGCCAGCCTTCGCATTTTAGAGTCCCTGGATCGCTCGAAAGCGCGGTACGATGCCCACCACTGTCACGTTATTTACCATCCTGGAGATTTGGTCTTGCTGTGGCGGCCTATCAGGAAGCGGGGTCTGTCACAAAACCTGCTGTGCTACTACGTTGGACCATTTGTCGTTCTTGCTCAACTTAGCGAGCTCAATTATTGTATCGCTAGCGCCTCACCAAAAGCGGCCGTCGCTCTGCGAAAAGTAAAGTCGCCCACGTTGTCCGTTTAAAGCCTTGTCGATCACGCGATGATGCTGCGTCGGAGGAAGTGTGAAGCCCAGAAATGGAGACAAGAGAAGATGAGGTCGACGAGGAAGCGGCTCGTGCTGGGACTCGCGAGTGGACAGAGCTGGGTCCTCGACGGTCGTCCTGCGTCAATTGAAACCTCGCTCGTAACAATATGTAGATTACAAATTCTAACTGTTCAGACGTACCTAAGGATATATGAATCAGAGCTTCATCGATTCATATCCGTTTTTCGCTGCCAACTGACCTCCTTTCTTCTGTATCCATTGACCTAGATTTCACACCCCGTAGGTAGTGATGGTCAAAAATTTGCTAGACCATTTAAAGTTATCCTTCCTAGCATTCTTCCCATGCAAACCAGTGGGTGTTCTGTTGAAATTGTCTTTGACGACATTTTCCCGAATAATGCTAAATGTTTATCATTCACTATTCTAAACGGATTATTAGAAGATCATTTAGGAAACCTTTCTGCAAATTTAACAATAGCAACCGACGCTTCTCAGTGTAATGAAAATGCAAATGTGGATATATATTGTCCGCATCTAGACTGATCTTTCACTGTCAGTCATATAAACTTCACCCCAATTTTTCAAGCTGAGGTTCTAGCTGTGGTACTAGCTCTGCGAAAACTAGGCTCCTCTTTTTCTCAGTGGCTGTACCTTCCCTTCCTCTCCCTGATCCCTCGCCATTCGAGACTTGCACTTATGGTATGGGTACCATGTCACAGCAATGTGGCTCTATATGAATATGCTGATAGCTTGGCAAAAGAGTCCCTAAATGACCCGTATTACCTATCCTTCCGGCGACAGCGTATGCCACTACAGTGAAGTTTCAGAGAAACATTTTATTAAATATGCAAACTGGACATCTTTTAAGATCTGACGACTTTCTGCATCTCAGATATTCTTGGAGTAGGAAATTATGCCTTTCGTGGCAACTTGACGTTTCTCTAGCAAAGCTGCGCGGCCGTATCCCACCTATAAATTTTTATCTTCACGGGTCTGGTTTGGCACTTTCTCCAGCGTGCGCATTTCGTGGTGAACAGGAGTCATTAGATTATTTTTTATTGTTGTTTTGCCGCCGCTTTACTACTTTGAGAAGACAGTTGCTGGCAAAGCCATTCCAACAGCTTGTCCTTAGTTTAAGTAGCCCGATATTACTATTTGGCGGCACCACTCTTGGACACACTCACAGGTCTGTTTTTACCGCCATGCCATTTTTTTTGCTGGAGGCAAATCGTTTGCCTTGCTAAATTTTTCAAACATCTCTTGTTCTACAAATCCCAGTGTAAATCTCCCGTGTGCATTATCACTTTACATTTCTTTATTTCATTTATTTCACCGTTTCTTTTCCTCTACCCCTCCAATCATGTTCTTTTTTTTGACACGTAATCACACTTAAAAAATTGTGTTGCCCAATTCATGGTCAATCACCCTGTGTGGGTACCCATACGTTATTTGGTCAACAACGGCAACAACGGGCGCCTACGGAGTCCGGGTAGTTCCTGTTTAACCAGGCCTAATCCGGATGACCATACCTAGGGCCTGCTTGTTGTATCCTTCCCTGGTCCTGCTCCTGTCCCGGGTGATCAGACCTGGAAGTGGCCAATTCGTTCCCTGATTGAAGCTCATTGCCGCACGTGCGTTCGGCACCATGCTGGGCTCAGGCGCTAAGATGCCTGATGCATCAGCCGATGCATCTTGCCTCTACAGAGACCGGTTCAATGGCCTAGCCTTCTGCTGGGCTTACCCAGGCTCACATCGTCGACTCTGCATACATCGCCAACTCTGACCACCCAACCGGGAGCGTTTGCACCTGCTTCTCTCTCCATAGATCCGGTGACTTACCAATTTGTGTTTAGTCCTAGTTCTACGTGTTCGTTACACTGTGTGGGATAAAAATATTTGATGGTAACTTAATCGACCTGGTCGTGTGTTTTCATTGTTACACCTGAAGAAGCCACGGATGTAGGTAGAACTTATAACCCTTAAAAGAACCTCACAGTCACACAAGCCCGCTGTGCGTGTAGGCGCCCTGAGCAAGACTTCGTCACTGGGATTGGATGCTACCTCATGGTTAGAAGAACCTAACTGTTTTACCGCACAGCCTGGACGGCTTCTGGGTTGATTTGGTTTGGTTTGTGGGGTTTAACGTCCCAAAGCGACTCAGGCTATGAGAGACGCCGTAGTGGAGGACTCCGGAAATTTCGACCACCTGGGGTTCTTTAACGTGCACTGACATCGCACAGCACACGGGCGCCTTGCTTTTCGCCTCCATCGAAAAGCGGCCGCCGAGGCCGGGATTCGATCCCGCGTCCTTAGGAACAGTAGTCGAGCGCCGTAACCACTGCGCCACCCCGGCGGGGCTTCTGTGTTGAGTCTAGCAAGTTCGCAACAGAGGGCAATACGTGAAGTGAATTGTTCATAGGAGGGTGTGTCAGATAGAACAGATGCAGAGAATGATGCTTCCAGGTAGAATTTAGGGAACCGAACATAGACCAGGAAAAACGGAGACTATCGGATCGTGCGTTGAACTACAGTGTTGTATACGAAGATTACAAAAGGAAGCAAGGAATCCCAGTTACTGTGATGAGGGTCGATGTATGTGTATAGTGTATCGGACAGAGTGCGATGCAAGCGTTCTGTGAGGCTATTTGTTTGTGGGTGGTAGGAGGATGTTTTATGAACAATATTTGCGGCATGAAGAAGTTGGGCCATGACTGCACTCAGGAAAGACTTACTATGAATGGACAGAACAGGAAGGGCTCCGTGTCGCAGAATATTGTCTCGCAGGAAAAAGCTTGCTATCTCCGCAGCGGAATAAGACGGTATAGCTGCGGTTTAGGCGTACCGAATGAGGTGGTCCACAGCTGTGATCCAATGATTTCCCGCCGCGGTCAGTGGTAAAGGGAGGTATAGGCCAACGCCTACAACTTCTAAATGTGTAAAAGGGTGGGAAAAGGTTGAAATGGATCCACTGACCGTCGACCGTTTATAGCGTTGACATGGCACACAAGCGGCAACGCACTTCGCAAGACTTGTTGAGAGACCGGAGAAAAAGCGGCTTTTGAATTTGTCATAGGTCCCACGGTAGCCAAGGTTACCAGCATTGGGATCGTCGTGAAAGGCATGCAAGATCTGACGGCGAAGAGAACTGGAAACAATTGGCACCCACGGTTTGTCGAAAGGGTAGTGATGCAAGTAAAACAGTCCACTGCATTTTAAAGTTCGCAAGTTGACGTCGCAGTCGTGGATTCAGGAGTAGCGAAGTACCATTGAGCCGCTCTATCAGCGTACGACAATACGATTCCGCTGGCTGAGTGGAAGCCAGATCATGCTGGATGTCGGACAAGGCGGCAATCAACACGGTATGCACATCCTGTCGTACAAATAATTTGCACGTACGTGGAAGGCAGTACTCGGAGAAGGTAGTACTAGGTGATTGTGAGACAAGGCGGCCACGAGAGGGGGTATCGGCGTCCAGGTGCTTCTTGCCAGATGTGTAAGTTATTGTGAACTGAAATTCTTGAAGTCGGAGAACCCAGCGCCCAAGCGGCCCTGTTGTATTTTGAGGGGATGAGAGCCGGCACAAAGCGTGGTGATCAATGACTGCCATGAAATGTTGACCGTAAATATAAGGGCAACATTTTTGAACAGAAATACAACTGCAAGACACTCTTGTTTGGTGATAGGGTAATTCTGCTCAGCCGGAGTTAGCGAGATGATAACGTAAGCGACAACCTTCTCGATGGATGAATCTTGTTCTTGTGGTAACACGGCATCAGTGCAGCAGCCACTAGCCTCCGTGTGCAATATAGTTGGATGAGGCTCATCAAAATGACATAGAACCGGATCTGATGCCAGAAGTTGCTTCCGCTTCTTAAAGGCATTCTCGCAGTCGGCAGTTCAATCGAAGATACGCCGGTTTGAAGCAGCCGATGTAGAGGGGATGCAATTGAAGCGAAATTATGGATGAAGCAACTAAAACAAGATATTAGTCCGGAGAAACTACGCAGATCTTTGATGCAGGATGGTCTTCAAAAATGACCAATGGCAGCAATTTTGTGGGACCAGGCCTAATGCCATCCTTGGTGAAGATATTCCTAAGGACTTTGATAGAATTTGAGGCAAACCGACATTTCTTCGTATTGAGCTCTAGAAAATATTACTATGTCGTCCAGGTAGCATAGATAGGTTTTCAATTTAGGCCTCCCAAAACGGTGTCGATCATACGGTCGAATGTTGGTCGAACATTTTATGAGAAACCACCAAGGTGATTTGATTTGTAATAAGGAAGTAATTAGTCATTGACATCCACCCAAGCGCAGCATTACGGCTACAAAGCAAAGCTAACAGCTAACAGCTTAGCTTTCCATTGTAGCCATAGGGCTGCGCTTAGGTGGATGTCAATGAGTAATTACTCCCTTAAACGTTCGTATGTTGCCGGAGCATTGCATAGGCCAGGCCATCACAATAAACTCGTAGAGCCCATAGGGAGTGGCTAAAGCGCTTTGTAACCGGATCGGAGGTTCAAACTTGAGAAAAATTCGGCTCCTTGAGGACAGTCAAGGGCGTCGTCAATGAGTGGCGGTAGTATACATCGTTTCAAGTTGTCTTGCTCAGAGCTCGGTAACCGATGCAAAATCCTGCACAACCGTTTTGTTTTCTTCATCAGCACAACAGATGATGACAAGTGACTAGAATAATGGTGGATGATGATGCTTTTCAGCATATCCACGACGTTATCCTCTATTGTAACGAGAGATATATTGCCCACAGTCTTGCCATTTCGTCGTGCCTGTCCGAAGAGCGAAGAAAAAAGAGAAGAAAAGGAAACATAAAGGGAAGGAGAAGAGGAAAAAAAGGGAAGAAGCGGAAGAGGAATAAGAAGATGAGGAGGAAGCAGGAAGAAGAAGAGAATGAGAATGTTCCATGACAAGAGGAAAGGAGTGCTCATACGTGAAGTGATCCCCCCATGGCATGCTAGGCTCACCATTAGGCAGACGCTTTCTGTTACCATTAAAATATATATTGCCGCATGCCTCGCGGACCTGAGAAAGAGGAGAACGAAACAGCGCAGTGTGTGGAACTGATCGGTTCAGTGTTCACTGTCTTGTACTCGTTACATTTTCTAGTGGAGCAGCCGGGTACGATTTCCCTTTTTGCTGAGTTCAACCCCTCAAGGGCAACCGAGAGCCACCACGGATCTGACACCGGTCCATCGCAGTTGCAGCCGCCGCCTTCGAGGTCAGTCGCCAGAGTTCGGGCCTCTTTCCTGCACGCCTGTAGCCAACATGCATAGATCCAACACGAACATTGCGGCTAACGGAGAGTCTTCACCCCAGTTCGTCGTCCTCCAGTCTCGAACGCCACAGTCCTTCCATGGCGAGCTTTATGAATGAGGACGCTGAAGACTGGCTGGACCAATTCGAACGGGTCGCCAATTACAACGGCTGAGATGAGCAAAGGAAGCTCTATAATGTCTACTTTGCTCTCGAAGATTCAGCACGGACGTGGTTCGTGAACCACGAAACGACACTATCAACATGGGAACTCTTTCGTCGCCAGCTGTTGGCGACCTACACCGCCAACGACCGAAGAGAGCGTGCGGAGTCGGTGCTGCAATCTCGTATCCAAGCCCCTAACGAGAGTATTGGAATGTACTACGAGGACATGATACGCCTTTTTAGACGTGCTTATCCAAATATGTCAGAGGAGAAGAAAGTGCGCCACCTAATGCGCGGGGTGAAACAAGAACTATTTGCTGGGCTTGTGCGCAATCCACCTGGAACGGCATCAGATTTTCTAACGGAGTCCACCACGATATAACAAACACTTCGACACAGGGCTCAGCACTATAACCGTAACGTGTCCGCTATGTCACCGGTCGTATATGGTTCCGGCTTCAACGGTTCTGATAATGCCTTAAGGGAGCTTATTCGATCTGTGGTCAGAGAAGAGCTGAGACACATTCAGCTACAGGGTCTAATATCGTCGTCAAGGCTTCCATCACTCGCGGAGGTCGTTCGCGAAGAAGTGAGGCAAGCCGTCCTGGAACCGTCTGTGCCTGGTGTGCAGCCACCGCCACCGATTGCGCCAACGTACGCGTCTGTGCTTCAGCAGCATAGCCTCTGTGATCCTCCAAGAGGGAACCCCACTGTGCCTCATCCAAACCAGCACCATAGTGGGTAAGACTCTCCCAGAGCCAGAGTGAACCGCCCTACTCTTGATCCAAGCCCACGCCATCCTCCTCTTCTAGCCGAGTCACGATTTCGGAGGACTGACATCTGGCGTGCCCCTGACAATCGGCCCCTTTGTTACCACTGTGGTGAGGCCGGTCACATGTTAAGGTTCTGTCCGTACCGCCGCGCCGAACTTCGTGGCTTCCATCCGCGTGCATGATGTCCTCGGAGTGGTGAACGACCACCCGTAATCGAGGAGTACCTGTCGATGCATACGAATCCTCCAGACGTCCCACAATACGAGTCCCGGGTCATTACCTCTTCCCGTTATCGTTCTCCAAATCCACGGCCATCTACATACCGCACTAGCCGCTCGACGAGCCCCCGCTCCCCGAGACTTCGGGAAAACTAGGAACAGCGACCTGCGGAGGTGAGGCCGCTGACGAGCGAAGTGCTGAACATCCTCCATCAAGTTTAGTACAGGATAACGGCTATCAGACGGCGTCATGTAACGATGAACCTAAGTGCGCAGATTCGGACATACCGGTTTTTATCGACAATTTCCTCATTACAGATTTAGTTGATACGGGGGCAGACTATTCAGTTATGAGCAATGGGTTAGCCAGGAAATTGAATAAAGTTTTAACCGAGTGGACTGGGCCCCAGATCCGCACTGCAGGGGGACACCTTATTACCCCAGCTGGAAGATGCGTTGCGAGAGTTGCAATTGACGGATTTATTTATGTTTGCGACTTCGTTGTTCTTAACCACTGTTCGCGAGGCGTCATACTCGGCTTGGACTTCTTACAGGCTAATGGTGCGATAATTAATTTGCAAGAATCACGAGTAAAGTTTTTCGCCGAGCCAAGCCATTGCGAGATCTAGCGTCGACGATTCATCAACGCCTGCCTTACGTATTACAGCTGCTGACGTTACGGTCCCGCCACGGTGCAGCATTATGGTCTTGGTAAAAAGCGACTCACCATGCGACCGAGACGTACTGGCAGAGACGAACGTGGGCCTGCTTCTTGAGAAAGGGATCTGCACTGCAAGAGGACTTCTTCGCTTGCTGGACAGTTGTGCGAAGCTCTGGATTACAAATTTCGGGACCGAGTTTCAACACATTGCGAAAGGAACGGCCATCACGTATGTTGCCGACTTTATTGAGCCAGGGAACATCTGTACTCTGGCGCCGCCGTCACCAGCCAGATGTAATGCACCCGACATTCTATCAACTGTGGACATTAATGCCAATCTGTCGGTGGTCGAGCGGCGGCGACTGCTAGACCTCCTTCAGGAATTTGCTGGATGCTTTGCAACGTCTTCGAAAGTTGGGCGTACCCCAGTAGCCAATCACCGCATTATGGCTGACGCGGAGACCAAACCGATTTCCCAACACCCATACCGAGTGTCGTCAACGGAACGAGAGGCTGTTCGAAGCCAGGTGCAGGAAATGCTTACCGACGACGTGGTGCAGCCGTCTACCAGCCCCTGGGCTTCGCCTGTAGTGCTGGTGAAGAAAAACGATAACACCTTGCGTTTCTGCGTCGATTATCGTAGGTTAAATAAGGTAACGAAACGGGACGTATATCCGCTCCCACGTATCGATGACGCATTGGACCGGTTACGCAATGCCAAATATTTCTCGTCGCTAGACCTCAAGAATGGCTACTGGCAGATAGAAGTGGATGAAAGGGACAGAGAGAAAACAGCGTTCGTCACCCCCGACGGCCTTTATGAATTTAAAGTGCTTCCTTTCGGTCTCTGTTCTGCACGAGCAACCTTCCAGCGAATGATGGACACCGTTCTCTCGGGACTGAAGTGGCAAGCGTGCCTAGTGTATCTCGACGATGTCGTCATTTTCGCGGCTAGTTTTGAGGAGCACCTTGACCGACTGCGAATGGTACTACAGGCGCTGCGTTCAGCCCAACTGACGATAAAACCACAAAAATGTCATTTCGGATTCCAGGAGCTCCGCTTTCTTGGCCATGTTATTAGTTCTCAGGGCGTGAAACCAGATTCCGACAAAACTGCTGCTGTGAAAAAGTTTCCGCGCCCAACCGACAAAAATCCGTTAGAAGGTTTTTGGGACTTTGTGCCTATTACAGGCGTTTCGTAGAAAATTTTTCAGTGATTGCCGAGCCTCTTACGCGTCTTGCCCGAGACAATGTTCCTTTTGCGTGGCAAGATGATCAAGAGGATGCTTTCAACGAGTTGCGCCGGCGACTGCAGGCCGCCCCGATGCTTGCCCATTTTGACGAAAACGCTGCTACGGATATTCATACCGATACCAGTAATTTTGGACTCGGTGCCGTTCTGATTCAGTGGCAAAATGGCACTCAGAAAGTTATCGCTTACGCAAGTCGCTCTCTTTCAAAAGCAGAGGCAAACTACTCAACCACGGAAAAGGAATGTCTCGTGGTAGTTTGGGCCATAACTAAGTTCCGACCCTATATTTACGGCCGACCTTTTAGGGCTGTGAGTGACCACCATTCGTTATGCTGGCTAGCCAACCTCAAAGACCCCTCTGGACGACTTGCAAGGTGGAGCCTCCGTCTCCAAGAATACGACATTACGGTTGTATACAAGTGCGGCCGTAAGCACAACGACGCCGATTGCTTGTCGCGTGCACCAGTTGATACTGCCCCTCCCGACAGCGAAGACAACGACTTCCCGTTTCTTGCTGTAGTCACGACCACCGACATGGCCCAGCGTCAACGGGCTGACCCCTGTTTACGCCCGCTTATTGAGCACCTCGAATGCCTTGATGTAGCTGTCCCACGTGCTTTCGCACGGGGTTTATCCTCCTACAGCATTCGCAATCGCGTCCTATATAAGAGAAACTTTCAGCACAACAAGGAAACCTTTCTTCTCGTTGTGCCGTCCGACCTCCGGCCAGAAATCTTGCACGCATGCCACGATGAGCCTTCGGCTGGTCATTTAGGAGTCGCGCGAACATTAGCACGCATTCGACAAAAATACTATTGGCCTAAGTTGGTGCCTTCAGTCCAGCACTACGTGAGAACATGCCGAGATTGCCAGCGGCGAAGGACACCTCCACTGAAGCCTGCAGGGCTCCTTCAGCCGATACCTCCGCCAACAGCCCCTTTCCATGCAAGTGGATATGGATCTTCTGGGCCCTTTCCCAACGTCCGCATCAGGGCACAGATGAATAGTAGTGGCGACGGACTACTTAACGCGACATGCCGAGACACAGGCACTTTCCCGTGCAACTGCTGCAGAAGTAGCCCAGTTTTTTCTTAAGACCATCGTACTGCGCCACGGTGCCCCATCGGTTATTATCACTGACCGCGGTACAGCCTTTACGGCTGAACTAATGCAGGCTCTCTTCAGTCTTACCCGCACAAGTCATCGTAGGACTACTGCTTACCATACACAAACAAACGGACTGACTGAACGCCTCAATAGAACACTTGCAGACATGATTTCCATGTACGTCGACGTTGAGCATCACACGTGGGATGAAGTCCTTCCGTATGAAACTTTTGCATACAATACGGCTCAACAGGAGACAACCCGTCTTGTGCCATTCCAGCTAGTCTACGGTCGTCCCGTCACAACAATGTTGGATGCTATGCTACCCATAAGTCACGGCGACGATGCCACCAACGCCTATGCGGTCGTCGACATATTTCTGCAGCGGGCCGAAGAAGCGCGCCAGCTCGCACGGGGCCGTATTCAACATCAACAACACCGCGATGCCAGTCGGTACAACCTCCGACACCGAGACGTTCACTACCAGCCTGGCGATCTTGTATGGGTGTGGACACCAGTGCGCCGTCGAGGACTCTCCGAGAAGCTACTTTGCCGTTACTTTGGGCCATATGAGATCATTCGCCGTCTTAGTAACGTGACCTATGAAGTTGTTCCTCGGGGTCAACAACCCTCAATACGGCGGCGCTCAAGTGCTGAAACTGTTCATGTAGTGCGAATGAAACCGTATTATGAGAGGCAGTGATCTTGTGCGCGTGTGCAGTGTTCCCTGCTTCTCCTGTGCGAATATAGCTCAAGGACACTCCCAGCATCGAGTAGCCGCTTTCGAAGAGGGGGGGGGGTAATGCCGCGTGCCTCGCGGTACCGAGAAAGAGGAGAACGAAACAGTGCAGTGTGTGGAACTGATCGGTTCAGTGTTCACTCGTTACAATATCTTTCTCTCTATCCTATCTCTCCTATGGCATAAATAAATCTGAAACCATAGAGTAAATTACTATATGTGCAAATGTCATGTCTGCTTTCAAGCCGAACCTAAGCGTAGTCATGCGGATTGCTCTCGCGTAACTCCAGGTTTAACCACAAATCCACAGCTAATTTTTATCTTACATTCTGAACACTCGGTAGGGTCGGTGGCTAACTATGGTATAACTGTCAGTTGTAATGCGATGTGTGGCAGAACAGGTCCAACCCAGAATAAAGAAGTGAGTGTCAGATGATGGGACATGCTTCTTTAAGAGAGTTAGCAATGCCTGTTTCTGGTTCGACAAAAGGTCATGGCTAACTGAACTAGAAAGCGTCTCACCAGGCGTAGAAGGTACGAGAGCAAGACTGCTGAGGGGTAGAAGAGCTACAGGCCGAGTGCGGGCGATAGATGCAACTGCGGAACCTTTTCGTACGAGAATGGGATCGTGAGTAGCATTCCGGGAGATCAGAAGAGAAGACCCACTTGAGAAGCGAAGGAGCCGCGTATCGATGATGATCCCGCGGGACAGGGTTCGCGCGCACGTACAAGTAAAACAACTTTATCGGTAACCTGATCACATTTCACTCCAATAACTTTATCAGTCTTAGGACTGAACATACTGCCAATATTTGTGGGCACTCGCCACCGTGGTCATTCAGCAAGGGTAATATATGTCGGTTTCAGCAACCTCAATGGTGCGGTCACGGCAGTTGACTGCAGACCCGGAAACAAAGTCCTAACTAAGAATCAGATGATGAATACATGAGGAAAGCACAGCAAGTTCGATGCGATGGTGGCAACCGTCTAATGTGACTCGAGCGGTTCACTGTCCAGAAGAGAATATGGGTGCTTCATTTGCGACGCGTAAGCGAGGACCACAGTAGGATGTACGAAATTTTTCAGGCAGTAGCATAAGGCTGATCGTATTACGGAGATACACCGATGCCAATTAAAGCCTGGACTAATGTCCCATCAAATTCTACTGAGACCATGTAAGACGAGGGCTTGGAGGAATTGTATGATGCGCGAGCGGTGCAGGTTTACCTTCGCAAACTTCACAAGTAAGTTTTCCGTACGGCGGTCAGAAGTGTACGATGCTGGTCGAAAGTGTACAGGCAAGCGACGGTAAGGAAATGGTGAACATCACCTTGCGGGGCGGCCTGTTGACGCTCTCTCAGATGACGGTGGCGGAGATGGGCGATGATGGTCGGTAGCAGTGCAGGTCTGAAGATACGGAGACTGATAATATGTGTCCTCCCGTCGAGTGTCCCGGTAGTGATGTCGCTCGTGCCATGTGCTCCGGCGACAAACCCGAGGGAAGCGGCCGTGAATGCTGCAGTAAAATTAGACCGGCCTGGCTGAACAGTAATGGCATTCAGTAAAAGAAGTTGGGCCGGATACAGGAGTGGGTGGGTGGTGCGAGACGGCGGTTATGTTAGGCTGCATATGACTGGAACAGGAAGGCTGCTTAGGTGGATGGGGAGTCGCAGTAACCTCCGCATACGTAGGAATGTAACTGGTGCTTGGCTGCTCTGGAAAGAAAGCACGCGCTACAGAAACCAGTTCCTCTTTGGTGACGGCACGCAAATTAGAATAACTTTCAGGGAAGGAAGAAGATGAACTTGCAGGGGAGGTCACAGGTCCTGGGGACGAGCCCTGCAGTTCTTCGCGGATGATCTATCCTATCGAGTCATGGCGCAGAGGTCGGCATCTGGGAAAAAACGATATTCCCAGGTGTTCGAGAGATGCCGTGACTGAAGTGCGTATAAGTCCTGACAGGTGGTACAAATGTAACAGGTAATGGGTGTTCAGCGGGGAGGGCGCTAAAGGCGAAACCGTCTATTCCTTTCAGAACATGGTGGACCTGGTCGGCTTCAGGCACGATAGTGCTGACATGTAAAAGGCAATTATGTCCTCAGTCTCTGACGTGTAACTCTTCCCTTGAAGCTGCACGCGGGCGTCTAATTTCTTCTCGTAAGCTACGGGGCCGGTGGCCACCATTCTGAATATCTAACTAAGCTGAGTGGTAAACTGAGTCCAGTCAGGAGTGGTGGCCTGATGGTTGACGGACCAGGTCTTAGCCACGTTGTTCAAGAAGCCGACATTCAAAAGTTTTTTCGAAGCATCTCAGCGATTGTAGGCGCCAGCATATCGTCATACTGCTCCAGCCAATTCTCAACGTCGTGGCCTGGACTGCCGGGTGGTTATAACTCAGGTTGGCTGTCCTGACGGCGTAGCCTGGAGGGCGTGAGTGTGAGCAGGCAGAAGCCTCACGTCCGGGAAGCACACTAGTTGGGGAAGCAGCAATTGATGGGACGGCAGCCGGAACATGGTGGTGTTCATCGTGATGTTCCATCCTGGCAGATTGGCTGAGCAGGATTCGACCGGAGTGTAGCTGCAGGGTTTCAGTTGAGAGGTACTGGGAATCAACAGCAGGCTCCACCACTTTTAGCTGCGCGACGGAGCTTTAATGGCACTGCCGACAATGGCGTCGAGGAACGACCACTCAGAACGTTGATGATGATGATTCACAAATGACGGTGAAGTTCACGTGAAACTAAGTGTGATGATGAGTAATCACAGATGTAGATTATGTTCACGATAAGTGCGTTCAATCTCAGGTCGGTGTTCCGGTCGAAAGTTTAACTAGCGCGTCAGTCTTTTGCGTCTTCTTCTTTGTCTGCCGTCTTCTTTATAGCCCGCGCCTTTCGACATACGCTCGTCGTCTTTGTCATCGTCGACAGTCACAGAGCGTTGGTGTGATACTACAATTATCCCCGGGAGAAAAAAGAGGCATCCTGCCGACTTATGGCGTCGACACAACAGGCGGGTCATAACAGGGCTTGAGGCGGTCAACGTGCACTGTTTCACGTCCGCGGCGACGCATATCCGGTGTCGGTGCAAGCGGTTCTATAACGTAGTTCACCGGAGAGGTCTGGAAAATAACCCGATATGGACCATGGTATTTGAAAGCAAGTTTAGTAGAGAGGCCGGAGGGGGTGGCAGGAACCCAAAGCCACACGAGGGAGTCTGTGCTGTATGAAGGAGCTGGACAAGACGGTGCGCGAAGGAACTACTGGTGACCTTGGTTCTGGGTTGTAAATGATCGGGCCAACTGGCGACATTCTTCTGCATATGCTACCGCTTGAGAGACGGTGGTCGCTTCGGAGGTGTCAGGGCGATAAGGGAGTATCGTGTCCATAATTGAGGTGGGTTCACGGCCGTATAGAAGAAAAAAAAGGGGAGAAGCCGGTCGTGCTTTGTATGGCAGTATTATAAGCGTACGTGACGAATGGGAGAAGCCGGTCCCAGTTTGAGTGGTCGGACGCGACATACATGGCCAGCATGTCGCTCAAGGTGTGATTAAAACGTTCCGTCATGCCATTTGTCTGCGGATGGTAGACCGAGGTAGAACGGTGGACATTGCGGCACTGCTGAAGAAGGGCTTCAATGGTCTCGGAAAGAAAAACACGGCCACGGTCACTGAGCAATTGCTTAGGTGAACCGTGGCGCAGAACGAGATGGAGCAGGATGAAAGACGCAACGTCTGGCGCCGACGCAGAAGGTAAAGAAGATGTTTCTGCGTAGCGGTAAGGTGGTCAACAGCCACGATGACCCAACGGTTACCAGCTGGAGTGACTAGTAGTGGCCCGAAAAAATCAATACCCACACGACCGAATGGCCGGCTGGGGCAGAGCAAGGGCTGCATTGGAACAGTGGAGTGCTGTGGAGGGTTTTTGCGGAATTGGCATTCCTGGCATGCGCGGACGTAATGACGCACGAAGCGGTACACACCCTGCCAGTAATAGTGGAGGCGAAGACGTGTTTACGTTTTCAACACTCCGGCGTGGGCACACTGAGGATCGGCGTGAAAAGCGGCGCATATTTCCGAACGGAGGTGCCGAGGAATGACAAGGAGCCACTTTCGTTCGTCGGAAAGGTAATTTCGGCGGTAAAGCATGCCGTCGTGGATGGCAAAATGACGAGCTTGGCAGCAAAGCGTTCGTGAAGCTGGGCGCAGGGAAGGTGTAGATAGACGCGTGAGAATAGAAGCGATCCAAGGGTCTTGCCTTTGTTCATTGGGCATGTCGGCAATTTCTAGTGAAGATGAGTCACCTATGGTAATAGCTGTCGAGTCAGAGCCGCATTGAAGAAGTGACCTAGACAGTGCGTCGACATCAGAATGCTTACGGCCAGACCGGTAGGTGACCTGAATGTCGTACTCTTGTAAGCGGAGGGCCCAACGAGCAAGACGGCCGGATGGGTTTTTAAGGGTGGACAACCAGCAAAGTGCGTGATGGTCTGTAACAACAGAAAAGGGACGACCGTAGAGATATGGGCGGGACTTTCCAATGGCCTAAATGATGGCCAAGCACTCCTTTTCGGTTACAGAATAATTTTTTCGGCCTTTGTTAAGGTGCGGCAGGCATAAGCAACAACATACTCTGGGTAGCCGGGCTTTCGTTATGCAAGGACAGCGTCGAGACCTACACCGCTGGCATCAGTGTGAACTTCTGTAGGCGCCGCAGGGTCAAAATGGCGGAGAATCGGAGGCGACACTAGAAGGCGCCGAAGCATCGAAAAGGCCTCATCACAGTCGGATGTCCAAGACGAAAGTATGGCGCCACCGGCAAGGAGCTCAGTCAGCGGCGAGATGATCGAAGCGAAATTGCGGACAAAGCGACAAAAATACGAGCACAGTCCGATAAAACTACGCAGCTCCTTTAGAAAAATTAGGCGTGGAAACTGAGCTACTGGACGGAGTTACGCAGGATCTGGACGAACACCGTCTTTCGAAGCAACGTGTCCCAATATAGGAAGCTGGCGAGCCCCGAAGCAGCACTTTTTCAAATTAATTGCAGGCCGGCAAACACTTTAGCACGCGCTCGAGACGGTCCAAATTGGACGTAAAATCTTTTGAAAACACGACAACATCGTCCAGGTCACAAAGACAGTCATGCCACTTGAGTCCGCACAGAATCGTGTCCATCATGCGCTCGAAGGTGGCCCGCGCGTTGCACAATCCAAACGGTGTGACGTTAAAATCATAGAGACCGTCGGTGTCACAAAAGCAGTTTTTGGTCGATTGTCAGCTGCCATGGGTACCAGCCAGTAGCCCGAGCGAAGGTCCAGAGGTGAAAAGAATTCGGCACCTTGAAGGCAATCGAGAGCGTCATCAATACGTGGAAGAGGGTACACGTCTTTTCGCGTTATCTTGTTCAATCGCCTGTAATCAACGCAGAACCGTATAGAGCCATCCTTTTTCCTCACGAGAACAACATGAGAAGCCCAAGGGCTGCGCGAAGGCTGGATGACGCCACGCTGAAGCATGTCATTAACGTTCTCGGTGATAACTTGACGTTCTGCAGCCGACACGCGATAAGGACGCTGACGTACCGGGGCGTGCGTACTGGTGTCGATGCAGTGAGTGACAACTGATGTGCGCCCCAAAGATGTCCGAGGAAGGTCGAATGAGGAACGGAAGCGCCGGAGCAAGCTGACGAGCTGGTCGCGTTGATCTGCTGAAAGGCTGGCATCAAGACAGCCAGAAGAAGCTGCAGTGGAGTTGTCGTTCTGCACAGACGCAGGCAAGTCAATAGTATCGAGCTGAAGTGGGGCTGGGTCTTCTGAGACGGCATATGTCAAAGGACTCATCAAAGGACTCGACATGACCAAGACGTTCTCCACGAAGAAGCGTTGACGGACAAGGCAACGGGTTAGAGACGTACATGGCGCTGTAGCCACCACAGCAGGACAGAAGGGCGAAAGGCAGGACTAAGCAATGGCGACGATTAGCGGCATGAGTTGGAGTGAAAAGAACAGTCTAATCGGAAAAGCAGGCGCAGGAGACGGGCACGAGGAAGGTAGAGCAGGCGGGGATGTTAGTATCTTCGGCCACGGTTATCTTATTGACGTGGAGCGGTGTGTTGGTCGAGGCGGCAGGTGAAAGCGGAGACAATGCGGTGCTGGCTCGGGCACAATTAATAATCGCATGATGACTGGTGAGAAAGTCGCAACCCAGAATCAGTTCGTGAGAGCAGGGCGACAGCACAAGAAATTCGGCGATGTACAAAACACCCTGAATGACAATTCAAGCTGTGCACGCTGCAAGCGATTGAATGCGATGTGAGCTGGCAGTTCGGAGAAAAACATTTGAAACAGGCGTCGTAACTTTACGAAGTCGGCGGCAAAGGTTGGCACTTATAACAGACACAGCGGCGCCAGTGTCCACAAGTGCGAGAACTGCGACGCCATTAACAAACACTTCGATAAAGTTGACCGCGGAAGACGGAGGAATTGCACAAGAAGAAAACGCAGTTCTTGCCTCCGGAACTGCGGCTGTTAGTTGTCCTCCGGGCCAGCAGTAGAGCGACAGTGCAGCGGCGAGAGGGAACGACAGCGGGGAAATGGCGATCAGCGGGAGGAGTGGGAGGAGCGGTCAGGATAAAATGAGTCCGTAGAAGTGCCAGCAGCGACAGGGGGAGGGGAATGTTCATAGTTTGAACTGTAGTTGGAACTGTACAGGCGGTGGCCATTGCGGTACGACTGCGCGCACTGGCGACAAAACCGGGCGACGTGGCCAGGAACGCCACATGAATAACAGATTGGGCGGTTGTCGGAGGTCCGCCATGGATTGTTGACCGGACGTCGAGGAGGCAGATAAGGGCGGGGCGGAGGTGGTGGCGGTGGTAACGACGCAGCATACGCGACAGGGCAGGGTGGTGGTCTGGCAGCGACAGCGGTGTAGGTTAGCGGGGCTGTAACTGGCGTAATTTCAGAGTTTGGCGGTAAACCTTCTGCAACTTGCTCCTGGATGGTGCGTCGAAGTGCAGAATTTAGCGATGGGGTGGTTGCGGCAGAAGCAGGGAGGAGCGACAGTTGGCGAGCCACTTTCTCCCGTATAAAGGCCTTGATCTCGGGAAGGAGGGAAGGTGGTTCAGAAGTGAGACCGCATGCTGTCGGAGGCGCGAATAACCGATCGTTCACGAGAGAACGCCGAGTAGAAGCTCGTTGCCTCTTGAGGACGTCGTACCTCTGACAGAGCTGAACCACTTCGACAACAGTTTGCGGGTTTCTGGCCGTCAACATTTCAAAGGCATCGTCGGAGATTTCCTTCAGGATTTTGGGGATCTTGTCAGCTTCGGACATAGAAGGATCAACACGTTTACAAAGATCCACAACGTCCTCTACGTAGCTGGTGAACGTTTCATCAGGGCGCTGAGCGCGGGCTTCGAGGCGTTGTTCGGCGCGCAGCTTGCGCACAGCGGAGCGGCCAAACACCTCGGAAAAGCTCGTTTGGAAGGCCGACCAGGTGAACAGGTCGGGTTTTTGGTTGCGGAACCATATATTTCCTACATCGGTCAGGTAAAAGAGGACGTTTGTAGGCGCTTGTTGTAGGCGCTCACGCGCTCGTAGGAGGATAGCCAATCATCTACATCTTGGTCGTCGGCGCCACTGAAGAAGCTGAGGTCACGCTGGCGAAGCCCATCAGAGCACAGGATGGTAGGGGAAGCGGTGAGAGTAGTCGAGCATGGAGTGGCGATCTGGCTTATTACCTCAGGCATAGCGGATGGCAGAGCGAGTGTGCGGCTGCGAAGCTCCAGCGTAAGAGGAGGGAACGAAGAGCAGCCTCCACCAGTAAGGGTACGTTCAATCTCAGGTCAGTGCTCCGGTCGAACGTTTAACTAGCGCGGCAGTCTCTTGCGTCTTCTTTGTCTGCCGTCGTTGTAGCACGCGCCTTTCGACATACGCTCGTCGTCTTTGTCACCGTCGACAGTCACCGAGTATATATATATATATATATATATATATATATATATATATATATATATATATATATATATATATATATATATATATATATATATATATATATATATATATATATATATATATATATATACATATATATATATATATGACCCCCTGACCCTGCCCTCCGCCGTAGGCAATATCCTGCGATGGTAAACTGGCTGCTAACACCTGGCCGCGGCTATGCCGTGGTCTGGCGCCGACGAAGTGACTTGTCAATGCACTGGGTTCGCGGTCCCCTTCGTATGGCAATTCATGACATGTTCTGAAGTCGCAAATATAGAGAAGACAGGCGATGCCGAGACAGGGGAAACGTTGCTTCGAAAAAACAGAGATGACCCTCCTCTCCCCTTACAGGCAGTGGTTCAGGAAGTCACTACTGAATGCTTGCCTCGGAATTCTGCCAGGAACTCTTCAGGATGCTTCGCAGCAGAGCGGTCGGGTGTCCTGCCGATCCAGTGTGGGGTTAAAGTTACACGGTGTCAACGCAGACTTAGCCGGTGCAGCGCATCTCTAGACTGCGCTGGCGGGTGAACTACGTCTTGTTTTCCGCGACGTTGCAATGGTCGGGTACAACTGAAGCGGCCTCCATCTTTGTATTGCAGGGAGGCAGAGGGCTCCCCAGCCTCACATCCTAGGCACATTTCTCGATAAATTCATCATAGAGGAGGACTTCAGTGTTCCCTGAAGCCTGCCGAAGCGGTTCACAAGCCAAAGATTCTAACACAATTTAGCGAGTTAGGCTTCCTCAGAGGTGGTCAGTCTCCAAGGAACGAGTCTCTAACTTCGTGGCCAACATCTTTTAGCACCGATCTCTTCTCCATGAATGTACCTGAACCATGCATATGCTGTTCTCTGGATTTTTTTAATAACGTTGTTTATTGCCTCAGGGCATATTGGAATATGTAAATATTAAAGGGGGTATTAAATGAAAGAAAAAAAGGTTAGCTGTTCTAATAAAGTTCTAAAGAGAGCGATGATAAGGCCCTTGAGTTCATGCAATGTATGAAGATGAGTTGTTCGGCGAAAGGCCCACTGCCGTCACGGGCCGAATTCTCGTCGGCTTCAGTGCCGGGCAAACCCACAACAAGTGGTGAATATCTGCCTCGTGATCTGGTGACTTGCAGACAGGACATCCTGGACGTTGATATAAATATCGATATTGCGGCCATGTTCATGTCACCGAACATGTGAGGGCAACCCCGACCCGGATCCTCCGTAGCGCAACCTCCTCAGCGCGGGTAAGACCACTGGGAAGGGTTACCGCACACGGTGGGACAAGAGCACGTGTGCGGCGCCGGAGGCGCTCCTTCCTTGTGAGAATCAGTGACATCATTCACAGTGAGGAAGCGTGTCATTGATGAAGGTAGATTCGAACGAGAGTAGAAAACTGGGCAAGTTGGTAAGTGTTCCCTTGTTGTGGCACCACAGGGACGAGGACAGATACGGTTTGACAGTTGGTTTGATTGATCGATTTGATTGACTGACAATTTTGACAGTTGACAGTGGGCACTTGGTCTGTCTTTCTCCGTATCTGTCCTCGTCCCTGTGGTGCCACAACAAGATGAAGGTAGATTCGCCTGGCGGGTTGAAGGAATCTGCAGAGGTTTGCGAGCTGAGTAGGTCACGTGGGGCCCACTCAATTCGAATGGTTTGCGAGATGCGAGCCGCCAGATGATGTATATTCTGGCAGATTTCTGTGCTGCAACTGACGCGTCGAAGCAGACGTATTGCTTTTAGGGCATCGGTGCGAATGACAATTTTGGCTGTAGGTAGTAAGGTCATGCCGGAGAGAGAGCGAAGAGCCTCTTGGACAGCAACCAGCTCAGCACAGAAAGAAGAAGGAGGTTCTGCAAATTGATATATGGATGATATTAAGCGCCGGCTTACAAGGACAATGAATTGCAGTTGTCGTTTCACATCCGTCAATGCTGGCAGTGTAAGCAGAGACACCTGCCCAGATCTAGCTTTCACCAAAAACATAAGACATTGCACCTGGACCAATCTAGAAGAAACACTCGGCAGCGATCACAAAATCCTCAGCTTATCCCTAATGACGACCCGTATGAAAAGGAACATTGGCTCTACTAAAATAACGGACTGGGATAAGTTCAGATAAATTAGACCGCCACACGACGGCATCACAACAATTGAAGATTGGGTTCAAAGCCTAAAGGATGCTCATGCAAAAACGACCCAGACCATCAACACAACGACAAAAATCCCAGAAGTAGACAGACATCTCCTACATTTATGGGAAGCCCGAAAAAGTCTATTAAAACTGTGGAAATTGCAAAAATTAAATAAAAAAACTTAAAATGAAGATAGCACAGGTTACGGCTGAAGCACAAGAGTATGCTATAAAGCTCGCCAAGCAAAACTGGGCAGATTTCTGCAATTCGCTGAAAGGTACCCTAAGCACGGCTGAAGCATGGTCAAT
The DNA here is from genome assembly GCF_055883805.1 of Amblyomma maculatum. Taxonomy (NCBI): domain Eukaryota; kingdom Metazoa; phylum Arthropoda; class Arachnida; order Ixodida; family Ixodidae; genus Amblyomma; species Amblyomma maculatum. The sequence goes on along the minus strand of NC_139345.1, from coordinate 150,373,433 downwards.
ATTAAGAAGCATGATAGACCCCTCAAAAACCAAAACGGCCACAAGAAGAACCCTCCACACCATAGCCCATAAATACCCGGGCACAGATGCAGAGTTGATCACCGCCATGCACAAGAAATACATAAGAGACCCTACTCCGGCTTGCCAAACTTCATATGCGGGTCAACCAAACCCTCCCTTGACTCCCCCATAACACTGGCGGAGGTCTACTCAGCCGCCCGTACATTTACAAGAAACACTGCCCCTGGAGGAGACAAAGTCACCTACGCCATGATTAGGAACTTAAGCACCGAACATCTGCAAGACCTAACGAAGTACATCAACGAAGAACTGTGGGAGAAGGGACAGGTCCCATCAGCTTGGAGACACGCGGATATCATCACCATAACAAAGGCTAGAAAGCCACCGGCTGTGGATAGTCTCCGTCCTATCTCCCTCACTTCTTGCCTGGGAAAACTCTATGAAAAAGTAGTCCACCTCAGGCTCCAAAATTACATCGACGAAAACAACATCTTTCCTTCCTGCATGCTAGGCTTCCGCAAGGGACTCTGCACGCAAGATGCTTTCCTCCGGATTAGGGAAGAAGTCATCAACACCATACCCCGAAAAGGCAAAAATTTTATTCTGGCACTAGATCTCAAAGGAGCATTCGACAACATTGGCCACCAAACCATATTGCACGCATTAAACAATATCAACTGCGGGGAGAAAATTTTCAAATACGTGAAGGCTTTCCTCTCAGATCGCACAGCCACCATAGGAATTGGAGAGATCCGATCACCAAAAGTACCCATGCCGAACAAAGGTACACTGCAGGGTTCTATAATCTCTCCAATGCTATTTAACATATAGCAATGATAAATTTAGCAAAAAAACTGTTGACCCGCAATGATATTGGCTTCACTTTATACGCGGACGACATCACCATCTGGGCTACTCAGGGATCCTTGGCGCAAAAAGAAGAAGCTCTGCAAGCCGCTATAGACCTAGTCGAGGAATTTGCCGGGGAGAGCGGTCTTCAATGCTCCCCGGAAAAATCCGAACTTATCAGGCTACACAGAAGAAATTACAAGTCCCCAGGAGAAATTCAGCTCTATCTAGGAGACCAGACAATTCAAGAGAAGGACAAGATCAGAGTTTTGGGGCTGTGGCTGCAAAGCAACTTGAGAGTGGATTATACAATCAAAACACTCAAAACCACAGTCAACCAAATTTCCAGAATGATTAGAAGGGTGACCTGGTACCGGAAAGGGATGAGGGAGGAGGACACCCTCCGCCTTGTACAAGCCCTAGTCGTTAGCAGGATTACCTACGGGCTCCCATATCACGAAATTAGAATCAATGATAAAAGGGCCATTGGCACTATCATAAGAGGAGCCTATAAAACGGCCCTAAAGCTCCCGCCAACAACATCAACGGAACGTCTTTGGGCACTCGGAGTGCACAACAACTTCGAGGAGCTCAAGGAGGCGGTTCTAGAGTGCCAGAAACAACGCCTAACAACAACGCAGGCGGGTAGGGAAATCCTGTCAAAACTAGGGCTATGGCAGGCACTAAGAACTTCCGAGATCAAATCACAAATTCCAACATCCACAAGAAACAACATCTATGTGAACCCGATACCCAAGCACATGCACCATGAGTTACAGAAGGGTCGAAGGAAAGCCAGAGTCAAATCATTGGAAAAACAATTGTCTAAAGACGCGGAAGTTGTCTACGTGGACATAGGGGCTTACGGCGAGCCTGGCAAGTTCACAATAGCTGCAGTTGACCACCAGAAGAGGCCAATTATTCAGGCTTCGATCTATGCCAAGGATCCTGCGGAAGCGGAATCACTGGCAATAGCCGTCACCATAAAAACACAAGACCACCAAAAGAAGTCATCACACGTAGTGACGGACTCCCAACCAGCCTGCAGGGACTACCTGGCCGGAAAACCTCACAGAAGAGCGTGTGCAATATTACGTTCCATCTCCCAGACGCACACAATTACATGGACACCTAGACACGAAGGCCTAGAAGGAAATGAGGTAGCGAATGATCTAGCCCGAGCTCTCACAAACCGGGCGGATCCCCATCCCTACCCCACCCCTCTCCTAGGACCCTACGGCGACAGGCTGGAACACCTACGGTTAGAAAGAAGAATTTTCTCACCACCACACAAACAACTTCGTTCCTCGGACGCTATAGACTGGAGAAAAATACAAACAAACACATTCCCTAATCTTCACATTTTAAATAAGATAAGCCCAACAAAATACACGAGTTACTGTCCTTGGTGCGGTGCAAGCCCCACACTCTATCACATCTCTTGGGAATGCCAAGACAAACCTGACCCAACGTTAATAGTGCCATGCCCGACACACGAGCAGTGGGAGGCGGCCTTGACCAGCGACAACCTGGACCAGCAAGCCTGGATTATCCAGCTAGTCCGCAAGTCAGCTGCTGCCAGCGGAGCCCTGGACTAGGGGCACCGACCACCCAGCTCCTGCGAATTATTATGCTCATTATTATGCAAATTAAAAGTTTCCTCTCTCTCTCTCTCTCTCTCTCTCTCTGGCATCTACATATGCAATTATTGAGCCTTGGGGCAGCTTGGTGTCTTGCTCTGCAGTCCTTTCACGAAGGGATGATACCGCATAAGATATCGTTGGTCTATGAAGGTCAGTAGGTTTGCTTTCGCTACTGGCGATGTCGGCGGCGATATGGTGTGCTATGTAGCATAGGCCCGGAGTGCTCGCGGGGAGTGCAAAAGGTTCGCCTAAAGTCTACGAGCATCACGGCGTTGCTGTACTATAGTTCATCTAATGTGTTGAGCTGAGCGTTCTCTTGTAGTACCACGACCGGTGTGATGCGGGGGAGACAAGTAATGGTTCTCATAGCCTCTCTATTTACTGCTTCTAGACGATCCCATTGAGCTCTTGTCAAATGCTGAAACTGTGCTTGATAAATGAGGCGTGGCAGCAGAACCTCTGTCACCAAATGCCGTGCGACGTGGGAGCGATCGCCACCGGATTTAGGAGCAATACGTCTTGTTAGGCTCAAGGTCTGCATCTCATGCTTTTTAGCCTGAGAAAGCCAGGCGGTTCCCTTTCCCGACTGATGAATCGATAATCCCCAAATTTTTAATGTCTCACTTTCGTGAAGGGGGATTCCAGATAGTTGGAGACGGATCGGCGTTTATGGCGACCCCAGTGGTTGGCGACTGACGTGAACATAGTTTTGCCCGTGGAAAGCTCTAGGCCGACAGATTTAACATAGTTAGCAGTAATATCCAAGGCTGACTGCAAGGCTGCCGCTTGAGTAAACATGTCATGGTATGTACTTCACACCGTAATATTATCAGCATAGATCAAAAAGTTGACCTCAGGGACATTATGTAAGAGCCAAGCAAGGGGAATGAAGGCAATATTAAACAGCGTTAGTGACAGTACCGAGCCCTGGGATACACCGCGAAGAGGGACAAATGATACGATGGAATCGCCATTAAGCCGTATTGCAAGTCTTCTGTTTTCAAGGAAGGATTTTACGAAGAAGCGATGCGGTCACGCTCTGCTGCTAAGCTTCGATTATAGAATCGGAATAACGCAAACCGCGACCAAATTTCGCCGCTGCGTCTACTTCTCCAACTCTAGCCGAACAGCGTAAACGAGCGCATTTGCCCGTGCTTGCCAAACGTTCAGGATGCATCGGACAAGGACAGTACTGGCACCGAATCTATAATGTACACCTTGTTTCATGTTCAGATGCAAACTGGAAGCGCATGACCGCCGCAGCTTGCGAAGCCCCGTCGGCGATAACAGGCGAGAATCGGCGGCAAAAGCACGTACACGCCATGCGGGACGAGTGCGACCGGCTCCTCTATCCGCAGACGGGCCTGGTGCAGCCCATTCTCGTCGGGTTTCGGCGGCAGGGCTTTCCAAAGCGCGGCAATCATGCGGTCAGGGAGAGTTTGAAGCAGACTGTACATGTTCACGCTATTTGCATGCGGCAACCCGAATACGACAAGAGGAGAGTATGCTTGCAGATATTGGCAGTAATATCTTATGTGCACCACAAACCAGGCGGCGGTGGCGTAGGGTAGAGTCGCTACCGTAAGGGTTCCCGAAGTCCGCTATGAGATGGTCTACCGGTGCTAAGTAACTTCCATCCTTAAGGGCGCTTTCCAATTAATTAGCATTTCGATCGCACCCTTGCACCCGTGAAAAAGGGAGCGAAGTATGGCTGCCACAACCGCCTAGTGGAGTACATGTAGTAACTGCAGCTGTACCCTTTTCCCGGCTACTTTAAAAGACGGCGGTAGTTTTTTGTCGTGCGTGAGCTCTATAGAGGGAACCTGTAACAGTCGCTTCGAATATCTTCCAACCGCCTACCTCAATATGTACAAAATTTACGGAACTTGCAGCTAGAGTAACGACACCCAGATAGGCCTTTCACGCAATATCTGAACTTGATTACAGTGAAGTCGTATTTCTGATGTCAGCACAAAGTTCATAGCGACTTTTTGAATAAGAATTAAAAAGAAGCTCCGGAGCCAACTTTGCAGTAACACAATTCTGTAGTATGATACATCTTAAGAAATAGCAGGTGCTAACTATGGGCCATCGTACGCGGCTTCTGTAAGACTCCGCTGAAAAGTAAGCGCAATCATATTTTGATATTTGACTGCATCAGAAAAAAAAAATAAATAAATAAAACAGATGCATCGAGATTCTTAATTTTAATTATAATTTGGTGTGGTGTGATTAGCTTTTCATTGCACAGCAAGCGAAGCTAAACACGGAGCAATAGGCCTCCCCCTGTTTCCAAATAATGTGACGTCAGGGAGACACGTGACAATGGTGGCGCGCCGGGCTTGGGTGGGGAAAAGCGCTCCTTTCAGCCGGGTCTCCCTGCTGAAAGGAGCGGTGGAGGCGGCCCGCTGCTGTGCAATTTGTGCTCCAAATCTTGCGATAACCATATTCGCATCCGGCACAATATGCGGCACTCTCGGCAAGCATGCGTGCAACTATTTTTGTTCAATGAACTAGCACGGCCGCTTGCGGACGACCTCAAGTCCTACCAAACGCTTGAAACTCATAGGACGTAAGCATGCTGGAAAACAGGTCAATGCAGGCATATTACAAGCATCATTTTCTTTTCTTTTTTAATTTTCACAAAATCGACTGTGAGACCCACGAAGCGTAGGCAGTTATGAGCGAAAACAGCAGCGCACGCACCAGCTTCGTGCTTGGCTGGATGGTTTCCATCCCAAGAGCAGACATTTTTAGTTTTTTTTTATGTTCGGCCAGACAAAGAAAAAATATCATTTTCGTATAGTCGTGTGGTACTGTCACCAAAACTGTGTAACAAGGAAGCTAGCAATAACACGCGAATGAGTCCCGTGGTATGGAAAGTAACAAAGCGCGATTTGTACCACAAAATAATATCCATGCATGGCGCACAAATATTCATAAGGGCGCTTAAATGATTTCAATAAAACACTTTTCGCTTGGGACACGATAGCTTTTAAACGAGTTATATAACGATTCCGTCAAGGGATGCTGTTGTACTTCTGCGATCATACCGCTGGCATGACCTTGGGAGTCGTTTGATGAGAGAGCTAGCTCCTTCAACATGGCCTACTGAACTGGAATAAATTCAATGCCGAGCAAGAATCTCTAAAAGCGCTGCAATTGATCGCATGCCGCCCGCGCCTTTCAGAGTGCAATTGGCCAGCATTCAGCATGATTCGTTCGGAAGGGCAATAAAGCAAACTAATAAGTGCTTGTACTTTTTCCCAGAATTACGCGAACGCACTTGTATACCAGAAAAAATGTGCTTACGGTCGAGAACAATGTCGAGGCCTGCCGGCGCACGACGTTTGTCGCTTCGCTCTTTGCACAGCTCAAAAACATATTTGGGCCGCGTATAGAACGGAAAAAACATGTAGTTGATCATCTGCGATCGAATATCGCATCACACCTTGCGGGATCTTGACAGCGTTGCGAAAAACACAGCAAGTTGTAACCAGACGAGACCAAATCCTCCACACCATGCCACCAGCAGCGGAATGTTTTGCCCACCACGGGGGAGCCGCCCACTTCGCCCCTCCTCCGATACGTCATTCGTGACGTAGGCCGGGAGAGGTCTATTGCGTGAGGCATGCTTGAGTTGAACAATCTATAAATATTGCAACAGGAGGCAAAGACACCGTAGGGTGGCGCAGCGGACGATAAGGTCACAGAAAATATGAAAGCAGTGCGCGGGCAACATAGCGGTGTTTCATAATTGGTCCAGCGCGGCCAGTGCGTTTCCTGCTAGGTGTACAGCAAGGCTTGTCAAAATGGGTTCCGCGAGCTGCTTTTGAGGACACCGCGTGCTTCCACTGAGCAGCCTCCCTCCCCTTTCTCTCCCGCCTTGCTTCTTGCTAAATGTGGACTTTTACGTTGCTTAGCTCGCTGAAGACAATGAGTTAGCTTTTCGTATCCTGGCTCCTTCCTCAGTTTCGACCCTCAGCCTAAGCACCGTCCGTAGCACTGACTTCACTATCGTGTCAAGGCACTGCCTATTCGGTAACGCGCTGCCGTTTCTGAAGTTACCGTAATTTGCAAACGCCGGTAACCTTACGGTCATTGTTACCGTAGATAACAAAGAAAAATTATATCAAGTACAAAGTGCAAGTTAATGTTCTGTACTAGAGATTGCTTTTTGGTATCTAACCAAAATGTTCAAATACACGAAAAAAATGTACCTCTAATCTCGAAAAACGTTCTAAATATCATCCCACGCCAGCTGTCAGTATTCTTTTATTTACGACAGAAGTTCCTTTTTTCACTTGTATGCATCGATGCACCATCGATAACCATTTCCTCAAGTGTCGTTTTCAGCTATTTTCCACGAGGAATGTTTTTAACACAACTGCAATCATAGAACTTAACGCGGGATTAATTTTATCCTGGTTGAGTGCACAGCATGGCATACGAGGAATTAGGCTGCAAAGTCACTAAATATCTGTTCCGGTAACGAATGTTACGAATGTTCGCATCAGCTGAAATAGCACAAAAGGGAGTTTCGAGAAAAAACTAGAAACAAGATGTGATATACAGCCACATTTGTCATAAAGCAACGTCCAGGAGAATTAAAGTCGTCCACATTTTTAGTTCAGGCCCCCCTTAGTAATTTCTTAACTTCTTTGCACCCGTTCTTGAAAGCACACTCATATCTCACAGTGCACAGAGTATTGCGTTATGCCCCTATCGAACAGTGACTGCCGCTGCCAGAATCTAGCTACTTAAAGAAGTGCTAGAAATTCATAGCTCTTATTCAGTGCTCTTACATACCTTGCAGCCATCTTCCTCTCGTTCCATCTCTTCAAGAGTGATGCACAAATTCACCCCTGGTGTGCTGTAGCCGTTTTATTGGCGGTTACAAAGGGCAGCAATTCAATATATATATGTCTTTTATTCACTCTTCCATAGGCGGCCGTTAAATACGTGTGGACACGACCTCCACAGAGCGGCGCGTTGATGCCGACGTGTACACGAAGTCGCTGTCCTACTTAAAAAACGTTTGAGATTACTGTGACACCCGCATTGGGGGAATGCGTTAGCATTCTTTGTGGAAGAGGCTTCCGGTTTGTGACCTCACACTATGACGTAACACCCTAGACGTTGGGTACCGCTGCCGCTGACTCCCATATTGGACGTCAACATTACCCTTTGGCTATTTAAACGGCTGATTTAATTTACTGTAATTAATTGACTAAGTGCTCCTTATGCAACAAATTTTTCCTAGCGAGGGTTTTTCATCCTCTCTATAGTGTAACCATTCGGTTTCTTATAACTCCTTACGTTCAAACGCAATCCTGCTGACCAACTTCTGGTGACATGACCTTGAAAACATACTCGGCATCTGATTGACTTATTTGGCTCCAATTAAATAATTGATTTCTCGGCATGCACCAGTTTTCTTTAAGCGAGATTTTTTCATCCTCTATCTATGGCAACATTCGTTTTCATATCACTCGTTTTGTTGAACGTAATCCTGCCGACAAACTTCTGGTAACACGATATACCCGACGTCTGATTAACTTGATCGGCTCTAATTAATTAAGTAATTATTCTGCATGCACCAAGTTTCCCTCAGCGAGAATTTTCATCCTCTGTCTAATGCAGCAATTCTTTTTCTAATTACTCGTTTCGTACGAACATAATCCTGGCGACAAGCTTCTGGTAACAGGACCTTGAAAACACACTCGCTAAATGCTTCCGCATTAAGAGACTTTTAGCTTACCGTGATCCGCGATCTGCTACCGTGATCCGCCACCGCGCGTTCCACTGCGCATGCCTAGACCCCCCTTGACGTCGATAGATGGCGCCACATACTGGATGTCAGCACACAGACCTGCCGCGTCGGAACCAATCAGCTTGAGCGCCCTGCCCACGCGCGGTAGAGAGTCACGGTGGCGGATCGCGGATCACGGTAAGCTAAATCTCGCTAATAAGACGTCACGGTCACTTCAAAAGCCGCAGGTTGTGGGAGGAGGGCGCTGGCCTCTCCTCTCTACCCCAGCCCTACTCCTTCCTGTTATGAAGTACCTGCCCGTTTGATTCCCATATGGTTCGAAGACAGCATGTTAAACCCTAGTACTTATACTGCAGCGAAAATCATAGTGTAGTGAAGAAAATGACTCAGCGGCAGCTGTAGGAAAACAAGAAGAGAAAATTAGAGGTGTTCAACGATGCCGAACCTAACGCGGAGCGAAGCCTTTGGCTGCAGGTGACCGAGCGTTCCATCGAACACAACCAGCGATCATCAAAGTGCACTGTTGCTCTAGGCATAATCTATTTTTATGCCCTGCGTATGAGATGCCGGCAGATGCTTTCCTGCTCTACTCGGTCAGTTCTCTGCGGCGGTGCGCGCATGCGTAATGCGGGAACTACCTTTCCCTCCGCGCCGGTACGCGCATCTCCGGGTATGCCGCTACCCTCCTCTTCTCTGTAGCAAGCACAGCGGTGGTGCACGTGTGAAACGGCGCAGCTGGTTGCCATGATTACGGCGCAAGCGCAGTAGCGGCTCCCCGGCTCCGAACGTCGACCTTGGCTTAACATGGCGTAGTGAAGCTTTCGCTTCAATAGGCCGAGAGTGCGTATCTTGATTTGGACACAGCGTACTGTGTGCCCGTGTTTTACTTACCACCAAACCGTGTAAATACCCCCTCCCACTTACGACACCTTTTGGTTCTCTCCTAAAGTGTATTCTCACGGCATTGGTGGTCTTTGTAACGTAGCGCTGGCTTCATACACATTCCTCCATTGAACCCCCGGTGCTTTGCCAGCTTCACACACATACCCAGCAAAACTTCCTAACCTTATCCGTCCAGCTAACTTTCAGCCGCCCCCTGCTACGCTTTATTTCACTTGGGATCCAGTTTGTTACCTTTCGGTAACAAATTTGGCAGCATCGGTTATCTTGCCTTCGTATTACGTGCCCTGCCCATTTCTTTTTGACTTCTACTGATGTCAGAACAACACGCTTCTTCCTTGGCCCGTTCAGCATGGCTCCTCTCAAGTTGTGGGCGATTCCTCTGTCCGAGGTAAACGCAAGACACACGCACACAGCGGGCCTTGGAAGAAATAACTATCTCACTGACGGAGGGTGTCCATGCAGATACGGGGTGTCAGGGGTCGTCGGGATAGGAGCCAGGTAGCGGCCAGCGGGAGGTTCAGGAGTGAAGGAAAGGTTTATGCAGCGAACGGGTGTAATAACATGTTCCGGGCTCTCCTTAAACACTGCAGGTTCTAAGAATTTTTTTAACGCTGTCACAACAGCTTCGGAGTGCACTCGTCGTTCGCGCACAGAAACAGACGGGATAAGTTTTTAAACATTTTATTATAGCATTTTGTTTTTGTAAACAAAGCAAAAGTACACCGCGCAAGCGAGCATCAATTTCAACAAAGTTTAAAAAATGGCAGCGCCTAAGCGCAGAAACGCACGCGTCAGCAGGGATAACCCGGTTGGCACCGGGACATGCGGCGTCCCTAGAAGGCCTCTTTTAAGTTTGTGCGCGATCGCGGGACTATATGAGACTGTATGTAACGCCCTCTATGTCCCGAGGGAACGGTGCGATGTACGCTGGCAGTGTCAAGTGGCACGCGACTAGAATCTCAACTGCGACGTTCGAATATCGTCGTCGCCAGCACTGGTAAATGCAGTTATGGTCGTGGTATGAAACGGTAAGTCTTAACAACAAAGCTGGTAGTCGACAAATGCATTGCTTTGGTCCTATGCTTCGAGCCTTTGTTCACCATTCAGTTCCCGTTTTAACGGCTTCGTCTATGATGCAGAGAGCACAGGCTACGGGCACTCCGTACATGTATGCACGACCGCCGCGAACAATCCTGAACGCTTTTACGATTCGGAGGCACGCATTTTATTCGTCGTGCGTGGCTTCCTTCTCTTTTTTATCGTTTGACTGTACTTTTCTTTAACGACTTTGGATCGTTCCATGCAGACCAGATACGTTTATTTACTTGACACAGGACGCCTAATTGGCGAGTTGTAAAAAGCAAACTCTTTGGTGCATTCGTTTTGATATTAGAATAAGAGAACGTAAACACACATAATCAGGCTTGATTTTGCTCTGAGGACCATAAGGAGCCGTGCTCAGCTGCCGGTTAGACGAACCACACGTACTATCCTCAAACGGAAATGTAAGTAGCGACAAACGTACGAAAAAAAAAAAAAGAGAATCACACGAGTTGAACGAACACGTTATAAAGTAGACGACGCGCGAGTGTGTAATGCAAGTACGAATGGCTTTAAACAACAAAGAAGGATCAACAAGGACGAAGTGCGGCTTATGGCAGCACGTTGAGCTTGGCGGCGGCCGAGGCCTCTCCGTTCTCGTTGGACCCCACGCACCAGTACGTGGCTGTGTCCTCGGGCCGCAGGTCGAGCAGCTGCAGCCAGCTGGTCACCTCGAAGCTGTCGGGCCCGCCGCGACTCTGCACGTTGATGCGAGAGCTGTCCGCTGCAAAAGACAGGTAAAGAGAAACAACCTCACAACAAAGAAGTATAGGCCCCTTGTCCAAGGCATTCTTCGTCAAAGATAAGTTCGCTGGATTGAGATGTTCTCGTCTATTAGCTTTGGTTACCCAGTTATCCGTCGGCATTCTTCGTCAAAGTTCACTGGATTGTGGTGCTCTCGTCTATTGGTTTTGGTTACCCCGTTATCCGTCGGTAACCGGAGCGCTGAAAAGTTAGCACACCCGACCGAATGGGGGAGCCGGTCACTCCGAGAACAAGGTTACTGGGAGTTATGAAAAAATAGTTGGGGGACGAAACGGATAACTCAAGTAAGTGTATGGTTTGCAGATACTGCTATAGTAGGATACATAAAAAAAAGCAAATATGAGTGTTTTACTCTGCGGGCCGGTCCCAAAGAGTAAATAAAGTCACCAGTCTTATCTTTGACTATATCAAACGAGCCAAATGCATTAAAATCCTGCGCACCGCTGTAATCGCCGTGAGAGCTATATATCTTCGGCACCACGTTAGTGACAGCAAACAGGTGTCCGCGGGTCCCAACGGAACTTCTAGACCAGCACCACGGTAACAGTGACAACGCGCGTCCGTAACTGTTGGCGCCGCAGCGTGCTCCGTGACACGTATTAGTATACCCACTGGGCAGCGGCTTGAGTGGTCCATCCCCGCGGTCGACGCGCCACTCCACAGTGGGCACCGGGAATCCGGACACCTCGCAGGTCATGGCGGCACGACCACCCGTCTTGTTGCGCGTGTTCTCCGGAGCAGTCACCACCCGGGGCGCTGTGAGGCAGAAAAGAATGAAAACAGTAGGTCAGGTGTGAATTACCTGAGTCTGCGCAGCTATTCGCGGGGTAGAGCCTATCATGCTGTCAAAAAGAACCGACTGGTGGCCATTGCCGTTACATATTGCTATTGAAAGGTGAAGCACCAAGGCGCCATTAGAGTTATTAATGTTCGCCCTTCTTTTAAGCGAGCTTTCACAAGCGATAAATGACGAATCCATCGCCATGAATTTTGTAATCATCTTCAGTGTGTTCACATTGGTGCCTTCATCGCCAATTCACCGCGATCCGATAGTCATCCGTGCAGAGCCAATCATTGGGCGCATCCTCGCTTCCGTACACACGCCACATCTTATTTACTTTTTGTTCTCATCAATTGGGGTCACACTTTCAAGCGCAAGCCCAAATTTGTGCGCGATTATACACGCACCACGCGATTATACACGCGCAAGCCCAAATTTGTGCGCGATTATACACGCACCACCTCTCATCAATATTTGTCAGCTCGTGGCAGTTCGTTTTACGTCCTCCTGGACAATTTTGTCCAAATATCGAAAATATAAACAGTCTCGTTGACAAACAAAGCACCTGTGTTTACGCGACATTTTCTGGCTGCAAATTCGGGGCTACAACCAGAAGCTAGTCGCACACACTAACGTTGTCCAAGGAAGGGGAAAAAAGCCCCATCTATCTTGTAGTTGTATGACTCCTTGAAGTTTGCGCGGTATTTTGTTATGCGTAAGGTACATGTTGATGAACGTTAAATATAGTTATAGCAGATGAGTTCGCACATACGTGGGTTTACGTTATCAATCCACTGAAAGTACCTTGTCATGGGAATATCTGAAAAAGCTCCATATTGCACTTGATAAGGGCGTGATGTGGATATCATGGTCACAGACATCCCACACAGGAGGTCCCAGAGACATAGATGACGTTGTAGGCGCAAAACACATGCAGCTACTACACTTTCTTTACTTCATTGTGGTTGGTTATGAAAGAGTGAGGAAATATATAGAAGGTTCTCAAATGTGACTCATTATCAAGAGCTCATTCGATCAACATTCAGGACAGTGCTAAGCCTCGCAATATGGTTAACGCAGCTATGACCGACTGCGCAGCAGAGGCCGAATAAAAAATACACCTTCAGTGTCATGCTTTGAATGCATTCACGTACACACGAGGACAATTCTTGTGCGAGCTCTTGAGCTTGGGCTCAGCGACGAAAAAGTTCAGCGCCTTTTCTAGCGACGTCACGGCCTCTACGCGGTAGCACGAATGGCGCCTGCGCTCCTTGGCAGTGTTTCGCCGAGTTTTCATTGAAAACTGTCGTCTACCGATCACTGTGTGTGCTTGCTGTGATCGACGAATGAGCGCCCCATGCTTTGCAATTTTTATCTTCACCTGCCGCAAATTTCCCACAAATAGCCAATGAAAAGGTCAGACGTCCGCAGTGTTACATACCGAGTTGTGTTGTGTGTGAGTGAATGGTCACGACAGCAAAGAATCCGGGTGGGATATATAGTGGCATATACTTACGCAATTTTCAGGGGTACACATAGCTTTCCAGGGTATCCATTTTAAATATATTTCATTTTATCTGTTCTTTTTACGAACAATATACGACAAGTTAGAAAAGAGAGTTGAACATTCACCGATTGCAAAGCTTTTGATGTCCTCCGTTTAAGAAGTCCAAAAAAATGGAATATGCCATTTGGTCAGCTTTATTCCTACTAGCTTGTAAACATATATACACATATTAGGTCACCCGAAAAAGTAAAGGAAAATATTACTGAAATATTCAACAAAATCTACTCGGTCGGCTTAATCTCACGTTTAAAGAAAAAGTGCCGAGAGTAGAATTGTCAAATTTCTGAAAATTTTGAGTACTCCAAGAAAATATGGAAAATAAAAAAAAAACATTTTTTTTTAATATTTGACACATGGTGATGATACAAAAACAACACAGATGATTTATATCCAGATAATACGAGGAAGTGTCTACTGAACACTATTTTATTCGCACTTATGGCCCCGGGTTCCTCCTTTTGGGCCCAGTCGAAATTGCCTGTTGAGGGAAGTTATACTCCTGCGCACAATGAACGTGGAAATTAACAATTCAGGGTGCATTCCAATCTCGAGAAGCAACTGATTGCTTCTCGTTGCGGAATACCGAAAGGGATAACTAGTTCGTTATATGGGGTTTTATGGCGCATAAGCAAACTCTCTTGCTCTCTAGCTACCTGGGACTATACCCTCGTGTGGATCCCTTGCCATTCCCAGCCGATGACCGCGGCTACTTGGTGAGTCAACGTAAGTCTATTGTATCGTAAAGAACATTATTCTGCAGTGTGTGCTTTACCTTGCGTTAGGATAATGAACTGTTACCTAGCGTGCTCTGTCGTTGCCTATTTAGTCCGAATCTGCCATGGTTGTAACCGCACCACGGGTTGGAGAAAGGTGACGCGAACGAGAAACGCCTAAGCGTAGCTAGCGCGCCTTCCCAGCCGGCTGTGCACAGAGTGACCCATAAGCGTTAAAGTTCATATTACACACACACACACACACACACACACACACACACACACACACACACACACACACACACACACAAACTTAGCCCGGGTTTCTTTTTAATTCGACATTTAGGCAAAATACATTTAGCTTTATCAGGTTTCCTTCTTGCACAATGCATTAAAGTGATTTTAAGTTTTCAGAGGCGTCCGGACGCTCACATTCCGATAATGTATAACACTTTAGTACCCGAAAAAAAAAAAACGAGGGGGGTGGGGGGGGGGGGGGGGCAAGGGCGAGCCGATGTACTATAAAGTACCTTAATGTTATCCCCAAAAGGAACGCTAAGCGATTTGTGCCTGGAAATCTGAACAGTATGTCCAAAAATTCCAAAGGCGCATCAGTTTGACCCGCAGGCCTAAGTAAGGATTTCTGGCTTTGTACCGTAGATCTGCACAGTCTTGTGTGAGTGGCAAAAACATATTCGACTCTGCATGAGAGTTCTTGTGATAAAAACTACAGGACACCGCCACCGCGACAAGAGAGGCATTCAGTAACCAGATTAAAAAAGTGTTTATTCTTCGGATTCCTGCCGTATACCATGCTTCTCTCATGATAGCATATCAAGGAGAATTGAAATGAAAGTCGCAAGTTCGTCGTATTTTTTTTTTTCTGGCTGACTGAGCACTTGTGTGCATAAATGTATTTTTACTGGTTTTTCAGTAGCGCGCGGTGCAAAAAGGCAAAACGAAAAATAAAAATTCCCTCGGGTATATCAGCTAGCCTATCTTTTTCATATCTGCTTCGAATGTGTATGCACATCTGCAGACTGTTGCAACGAAATCTGCATATATATAAAACGAGAGCCTAATTAATAAACACCTTCTCAAGCGGGCCTTTACAAAAACAGTTGGTCAGTGGCGTTCTCTAAATAAAAAAAAAAGAAACAGCTGTTATTTTGTTACTACAAGTTATGGCAGTTTTATGACTTGCGCAGAAGCTCACGACAACAAAACTATCACGGCCTGCGCTAACCCATCAATACACGTTTGATGAGAATCTGAAAGGCCCGCGTGATCCATAAGTATTGTAGTGTGTGATCCTTAGAGGTATATGACAATAATGTAAAATGCATGTCATGACAGTCTAGTCAGATGTGGACTCGATTAGCAGTCCAAAAGCTCCAATTTAGGTCTCTAGAAGATACATCAAACCTTACTTTGCCGATTGCTTTGCTTGAAACTTTATTGGTAGGGAGCCAGCAGTTGGCCCCCCGCCGTTTGTCCACAATCGATTCATTAGTCGCCATTATTTAGCCGCTTTATTGCTTAGGTTTTTGTTCAGTCTGGCAGCAATCAAGCACATGTCGCCTGTCACCGAATTTCACGATAAAAACCAGGCACGTAATAAAGCATTTACAAGCATTTCTCTCAAAGCGGTAATGGCTGGCTTGGAAGAAGCATGTACGAGTCAATAAGAGCCGTAGCCGCCGCCGCGGCCCTCGCAATTAATTAGACGAAAGGGGATCGCGGGCGGCCGCCTCGACGTGTCGCTCGCCGCGTCAGCGCCGGCTTCTCGTATGTCCCACCAAAAGCTCGTTATCTCGGCCGCAGAGGCCACCGTCGTGCATCTCAGCCCTCGCAACACGTCCTTGGCCACGAAGGCCTGCCTCGACGAAGCCAGCGCGTAACGCGATCCTGGAGGCTTCCCCCCCTTCCCGGCCTCATCTCTCTGCCCGCGACCCCTCCCTTCCACGTCGCACAAGGACCCGCCATCCCACGCAACCCGTGCAAATACACAGACAGGACCGCTAGCACCGCGCCAGACGAGTGCGGCCCGCCCGGAGCCACATGGCCGGAACTGCTCTCCGCCTTCTCACTTCCTCCTTACCGTCCGCGCCTGTCTGGGCCGAAGTTGGGTGCGGCAACGCTATGGACGGCCACTAAGATGAGGGAGCTCGGGCACAGAACGGAATATTTTGACACAAATCTGGACGGAAGACGAACTATGACAAAACCACACAAGAACAACTGGTGAAAAAAACATGCCGACGCCGAAATATCGGTTTGGTCGAGTCATGACACTTTTCGGTGGAGTTGAACGTTCTGTTCATTCTAGGGGCGAAATGGAAAGCATCAGAGTGAATTGCAGAAGAAAGCCACGCCTGGTGGTCGGTTGAGATTAAGAAGTATGTACCGTTAGGTTAGCTGCTCCTAGCAGATGACAATTGACCATATATGCAGAAACATGAAAGACGACATTTGGTATATTAGACATATCGCAGGTCACTCTTTTCGCCGGTCACTATCGCGAAGCTTTCCTACCTGTTCGTGAAGTAGATCCCCAATTAGCTGGTGCCAGCTGCGGCCTTCCAAATGCAAGAAAGCGGTTTTCAGGGGCGTCGCCACGCGTCGCCCAAGTGATAGGGTTAAATGTGTTACCTGGTCACGCTAAACTTGCCGCAAGCAGTTTGGTACAGGTATACACGAATACATACAGATGCAGCGGCGAACGGCACAAGAAATTTAATCGCGAAGTGCCATTTGACAGCCCTCTAGTTGAGACACGTGGACGTGCAGACGGGTTATTATACGCAGCTCTAGCCTTCGTTTCTTGCAGAAGACTTATTTTCACATGGATTGGTGGTACGTGAAATTGGAACAGGACGAACCAAGAGGGACAAACGAAGCAAACACTTATAATGCTACGCTCTCCCGGTGGTAACGCGGCCGGTTCTTGACGTCACTGGAGAGCGTTCGAAGGCTTCCGCGCATTTCCGTTAGTGGTGTCCAGGAAGTTTCGGAATTATCCGCTGACGCTCAGCTTTGTGATCAGCCTCCGGTCCGGACGATGTTCGCCACAATCTTCCAAAAATGGAAGCCAAAATCAATTCATACTTTCAAATTTCCGGCGTCATCGAAGGAGAATCTGCCACCCCCGATCTCACCATATCCCCGATCTAACTCGGATAGCGCCTTCACCTTGTGTGTCTGGTTGCACGAATACTGAAAATGCATCCTTTAAAAATGCTAAGTCCCCAGGGTAATGGGGTAGCATTCTCAGTTGCGTGTAAGAGTTTTACGGTAGCTTAGACAGCTCGTTCGATCAAAAAGCCGCCAGCGTATTAGCAGTAGTAGTCGGATGCGCGTGTTGCAAATAATCGGAGGCTGGGTAAAACAAATCCTACCATGATGATTAGCGGTTCTAGTGATTGATGATTGTTTGGTGTGTGATAGGCAATGACGAATTAATGTAATCATTGTAATAAATAGATTAATTGATGAATTAAAGAAATGAAAAAATTGAAAAGGGGGGATAAAGGCTGCCAAAATGCTTAGAATGAAAAACGGATGTTTAATAATGCTAGTTACGAAAACATAGTGTCTAGTTGATTAACCGATTAATTGGTCGAACGAAAAAAAAATGCGTTCAAAGGTGTCGGACTGCACAGATGGGAAGGCTAACGTTTGCTGATGCTAAGCATGGGAGGTACAAAAATAAAATAATAAAAACGAAAGAATAAAAAAGTGAAAACAAACATCGTCCGTGAGTGAGAAACTATTGCACCATACCCTTAACGGCGGAGTTCTTTTTTAAGTTATTGTGTCCACTGTACCGCGCTCTTAGCTCCAGGAAAAATCTCTCATAGAGCTTCCTTTTTGAAGTAAGAAGAATGTGCTAGGCACAGCTGGTCTAACTGGTGCAGTAACAAGGATCGGTTATATTGATAATTCCCACCAGCAAAATATCAGTTTATCGGATCATTAATATTTCGCTATTGTTTTATAATAATAATAATAATAATAATAATAATAATAATAATAATAATAATAATAATAATAATAATAATAATAATAATAATAATAATAATAATAATAATTGGTTTACAGGAAAGAAAATTAAGGTGCAGTATATGTCATACTTTTTTTTGTGTGTGCGCATCTGAACCGCATCGTGATGGAAGGGTAAGAAGGTGGGAGTGAAAATGGAAAGAGCTGCCGTAGTGGAAGGCTAAGGAGTAATTTCGATCACCTGAGGATCTTTCACGTGCACTAACATCGCACAGCACATTGACACCTCTTAGTTTCACCTCCAACGAAGCACATCTGTGTTAGTTGTCCCCGTCTTTTTTTGCGCTATGTCTTCAAGAAGCACAGCCAGCGGCTGTCTAACGTTGTTGTTTTACAGCCGTTTTCTCAATCGCGCTAGCAAGTGCCACATTGCGGTGACAGCACACGAAGGAAGCGTGCGGCACCAGAGAGCAGAAGGAGGCGAGGGGAGGGAGCAAGATGACGCTAGGCAGCTGCCACGCGGGTGAGATGTATGCCCGCAGTAAAAGCGCGGTCCCTCGTACAGCGCGTTCCCTCGTACGCTACACCCTTCCGTCTTACTATGTGCCGTCCGACGTGCTTTGTTGGCATACCCAAAGCTGTTCATTGGAGCACAGATCCTACAGCGCACGCAGAAGGGGCAGTAGGCGCACTACGCCGAGGACTTGCAAGGAAGAACGGTGCGCGAACAGAACGTCGAAGTAGTCGCTGGACTGATCAACTTTCGACTCTCAGTCGCCATCCGCTGCGCGGATTGAAGGCTACTGCGCCGTATTGCACGCAGACAAAACATCGGCGTTGTTCTGGGCCGGTGGTGTAAGCTTCCCGTCGAATCTCGCTTCCCAGAATAGCTGCGACCAGCTGCCGCCGCCGCCAGTCGTGTTTATAGTGGAGGAGCAACCAAAAGGACGGGGGCGATAGGCCTCGCTGCTGGCACAGACAAGGGCGCGGTTCGGCAGCCGCCGGAAGGGAGAGAAGGGCCGACTGTGGTGAGGACGAGGAAAGGACGATGCTTATAAATGTAAACGGTGCCTCCAAAATCTTAAACTAAATGCAAATACTGGTATCGCCTACTCGGCAGCATAACGCACGTACGCACACAATCACGCACACGCAGTCGCAAGCATAAAGCCAGCTCACAGAGCATCTTGTGGAATATTCCTGGCCGGTGCTCTTACCTTTCAGTGACTGCGATGCATCATGGCAATTTACAGAAGAGGGAAGCGCCGCAAGGTCCGAACGCTGCAGTCGCAGAAGTGGTGGTGGTGAAAACGTTTAATAAAAATAGAGTTACATGAAGGTTGCTCTGGGGTCAGGCTTAGTGTCCTTCCCCTCACAAACACTGTAAGTTGAGTCCCTAGTACGGGACCAAAGTGGCTTCCGCTTCCGCCATTGCTCGTTTGACCAAGGCCTTTTGGTCATTCAGGCCGGAGCAGGCGAGTAGGGTCGCCTCCCAGTCCTCCTGGGTGGTGTTTGGGTTAGGTGTAAAGGCAGCTAGGGTTGGAGGGGCACGTCCACACCATGTGGAAAAGGTCCGACAGTCGCAGAGGTGCCGTACACAAAAAGGAGCTATGCGAGTGCGCAGAGCTCGAAATGCTGTCGTCTCCGCGTCTGGGATTCGGTCAGGCGGCGCCACGTTCTCAGCAATCACATGGGACAGCCAATGAACTAATTATTTTGCGACGGGTTTCATCAAGCCCTAGTGGGACTGCGTGCACGCAGCCCACCTACAAATACAATGGCTCACCACGACTCATGAATATCCTTTTTAATGGCAACTGATATTGGCGTCATTTTCAGCGGAGGTGACCTGATGCGACCACGGTAAAAACGTGCGGCGGGAATACAGAGTCCACATACTGGAAAGTCACGCCGAAAGTTGAAGGTGGTAATGTGGCAACGTTCGAATTATGTCGCGGCAGGAGTGTTCGTCGATAGATACAAGCGCGCAGACCTCGTTCCACTGCTCGACTGCCAATTTCTTTGAGCTTGTGTGGTTGCAACTCTCGAGTCAGAGCTGTTGCCTGCTGAGTGGAGACTGGATATTAGCTGTCAGCTCAGGAACACGGTGCATCTAATAATTGAAACGCTTTTGTCGGCTCCTTAGCAATTCTAAATATGCACCGAATGTCGTCTATTGGTGTTTCCTGTTGAAAGTGAATGTCTGCTTTCAATGGAATAGCAAAAGTTTTAAGCCAGCCTTGTTGTCCTCACTTTATAGTTGCTTGCCGTACACGTGCAGTATTTACCTGAGCAGCTGATGAAAACAGTAGCATAATGGACAATTTTTCTCGCGATCACGAATAAACACACGTAATTAGCTGGCTGTATTCTATACGTTTCAGCTTTGAGCAGGCATAGCGCGAACGGCGTTGGTCTTGAACCAGAGCATGCATGCACCTGATCGCCCATACCGATTCAGACCGCAGGCCCATTTCGTGCGGCTACGGAAGACAGCAGTAGAGTCGAACATCCCTACGACGCAATCTGTAATAGCGGCGGTGACGATGGTTCGAGACGGAGGGGTAGAGCCCACAGGGCTGTTGGATATATCATGTTGATCGTAAATGCGCATAAAAAACACGGACAACAGCAAAAGACTGACACACGAGGTGGCGCGGCGACCGCGGGGCGATCATAAGCTTCTTGTGCAGCTGCGTTCGGACACTACACAGTACAGCTGGCCGCACAGAACGCCAAAGGCATTAAGGGAGAGACCCCGATAACCCTATAGCGTGTTGTCACGTGGACCTAGAATTGGAAGCTATTCGGCGGAGCTCAACAGGTATCGCAGGCACTGCGGGCCCGCGTTGCTTTATTTGGTGCCATCCGTTTGACAGCTATCATGGAAGTCGGAATGAGTTTGAAGAGGGCTGGAACAGGTTAAATTTAAAAGGTTGAATTTGAAGCGAAGTGGAATCAGGTATCGCAGGCACTGCGGGCCCGCGTTGCTTTCTTTGGTGCCATCCATTTGACAGCTATCATGGAAGTCGGAATGAGTTTGAAGAGGGCTGGAACAGCTTGAATTTGAAGCGAAGTGGAATCACGTATCGCAGGCACTGTGGGCCCGCGTTGCTTTATTTGGTGCCATCCGTTTGACAGCTATCATGGAAGTCGGAATGAGTTTGAAGAGGGCTCGAACAGGTTGAATTTAAAAGGTTGAATTTGAAGCGAAGTGGAATCAGGTATCACAGGCACTGCGGGCCCGCGTTGCTTTCTTTGGTGCCATCCGTTTGACAGCTATCATGGAAGTCGGAATGAGTTTGAAGAGGGCTGGAACAGCTTGAATTTGAAGCGAAGTGGAATCAGGTATCGCAGGCACTGCGGGCCCGCGTTGCTTTCTTTGGTGCCATCCATTTGACAGCAATCATGGAAGTCGGAATGAGTTTGAAGAGGGCTGGAACAGCTTGAATTTGAAGCGAAGTGGAATCAGGTATCGCAGGCACTGCGGGCCCGCGTTGCTTTCTTTGGTGCCATCCATTTGACAGCAATCATGGAAGTCGGAATGAGTTTGAAGAGGGCTGGAACAGCTTGAATTTGAAGCGAAGTGGAATCAGGTATCGCAGGCACTGCGGGCCCGCGTTGCTTTCTTTGGTGCCATCCATTTGACAGCAATCATGGAAGTCGGAATGAGTTTGAAGAGGGCTGGAACAGCTTGAATTTGAAGCGAAGTGGAATCAGGTATCGCAGGCACTGCGGGCCCGCGTTGCTTTCTTTGGTGCCATCCATTTGACAGCTATCATGGAAGTCGGAATGAGTTTGAAGAGGGCTGGAACAGCTTGAATTTGAAGCGAAGTGGAATCGCGTTTGTCGATAATGCGAGCCAAGTTTGCCAATAAAATGACGTTTTCCGCACCCATCTTGCGAAACTATGGCCTTACGGCCGCGAAAAGGAGGGTGACGAGGGGGAAGGGGGATTTGAGATTTTCGAATCTAAGCACCCTCCCTCCCCCCCCCCCTCTTCTTTGCGTTCGCCGTCGCGGTCGTGAAAAAAAAGAGGGTGCAGGTTAGAATCAAATATATACAGTATTTATTCCACCAGCCTACTTTTTCCGCTTCGATTATTTTTCTGAATATTTTATCTCGCGTAATTAAGTTCAGTTCAGTTCAGTCGTTCAGTCGTGTCCGACTCTTCGTGACCCTACGGACCATGTCACGCCACGCTTTCCGGTCTCTCACTATCTTCCTAACATCACATAACTTCATCTGCAGCGCCTCGAGGATGCCATCTAACCATCGCGTTCGCTGCCTACCCCTTCTCCGGCGACCCTCAATCTTTCCCAACATCAAATCTTTCTCCAGCGACTCCTCTCTTCTCATCAGATGACCAAAGTAGCTGAGCTTTAACTTTAGAATTTGACCCTCCAATGAGCAGTCAGGGTTTATGGTCGACATTATTGACTGATTTGATCTTCTGGCAGTCCAAGGAACTCTCAAGAGTCTTCGCCAGCACCACAATTCAAACGCGTCAATTCTTCGGCGGTCAGCCTTTTTCACAGTCCAACTCTCGCATCCATACATCACAACTGGAAAGACCATAGCACGAGTTATACGGATATTGGTTGGCAGACTAATGTCTCTGCTCCTTACTAGGCGGTCAAGGCTAACCATTGCTCTCTTTCCCAGAAGCAGGCGTCTCCTAATTTCATGGCTGCAGTCTCCTTCCGAGGTAATCTTGGAGCCCAAGAAGAGAAAATCTGTCACAGCTTCCACTTCTTGTCCCTTGATGCTCCAGGAATTGATAGGGCAAGACGCCATGATCTTTGTCTTTTTAATGTTCAGTTTAAGCCCAAAACTTCTCACTCTCTTCTTGTACGCGCATCAGAAGTCTCTTGAGTTCCGCTTCACTTTCTGCAATTAAAGTGGTATCATCCGCATATCTAAGGTTGTTGATACGTTTTCCAGCAATCTTCCCTCCACCTGAAGACCCGTCCAGACCGGCCTTCCTCATGATGCACTCTGCATATAGGTTAAATAGGCAGGGCGACAGTATGCAGCCTTGCCTCACTCCTTTCTCAATCGGAAACCAATCAGTAAGACCATGCCCAGTTCTGACTGTGGCCTCTTGCCCTTCATACAGGTTCCTGAGGAGACAGATGAGGCGAATTGGAACTCCCATCTCTTGGAGAGCTTGCCACAATCTGCTGTGATCTACGCAGTCAAACGCTTTCGCATAATCAATAAAGCAGAAGTAGATGGGTTTCTGGAACTCTCTTGCTTTTTCCATGATCCAGCGAAGGTTGGCAACTTGGTCTCTAGTTCCTCTGCCCTTGCGAAACCCAGCTTGCACGTCCGGAAGCTCCCGATCCACATACTGCTGCAGCCTACCTTGGAGGATTTTCAACATCACCTTGCCAGCATGCGAAATAAGCGCGATCGTGCGGTAGTTGGAACAATCCTTGGCACTGCCTTTCTTTGGAATGGGGATGTAAACTGACCTCCTCCAATCCTGTGGCCACTGCACGGTTGTCCAAATCTTCTGACATAATGTATGCAGAATGTTAACAGCGTCATGGTTGAGGTTTTGAAGCAACTCAGCTGGAATGCTATCAATTCCGCTAGCTTTGTTCTTAGCAAGGCTGGCTAAGGCCCATTCAACTTCACTCTTCAGGATGCCCGGCTCGAGATCAGTTATCTCAACCGTCTTATGTTGGGTTTGCACATTCGGGTCCTTCTTGTACAGTTCTTCTGTGTATTCCTGCCACCTCTTCTTTATCTCTGCGGCTTCAGTGAGGTCCTTGCCTCGTTTGTCCTTTATCACGCCCATCTTAGCACAGAAGCTTCCTTTGATATCTTTGATTGTCTTATACAGAGCTCTTGTGTTCCTTAATTGGCTGTCGTCCTCAATTGCTTGGCACTGTATGTTCAGGAAGGCATTCTTATCTCTCCTTGCTATTTTCTGAAAATCCGCATTGAGAACCTTGTATCTTTCTCTTTCCCCCATAACTTTTGCCATCCTCCTTTCCTCAGCTATTTGCAAAGCCTCTTCAGATAACCAGTGTGCTTTCTTGCATTTCTTTTGCTTTGGAACTACCTTAGTAGCAACTTCTTGTATTATATCACGAACATCAGTCCACATCTCTTCGGGCTCTTTGTCTTCTAGATCTAATTCTTGAAATCGATTCCTCACTTCCACAGCATATTCAAACGGAACTTGATCCAGATTATACCTGAAAGGCCTTCTAGTTTTCTGCGTTTTCCTCAATCGAAGCTTAATCTTGGCAACAAGAAGCTGATGATCGGTGCCACAATCGGCCCCAGGCCTTGTTTTTACTGCTTGTATAGCGCTTCTCCATCTCTGCCGGCAAATAATATAATCGATCTGATTCCTGTACAGACCGTCCGGTGAAGTCCATGTGTACAGGCGCCTCTTGTGCTGCTGAAAATGAGTATTCGCTATGGTCAGGTTGTTTTCTTGACAAAACTCTACTAGCCTCTGCCCAGCTTCATTTGGCTCACCAAGACCGAACTTGCCTGTAATTCCGGATATTTCTTCACTCCCTACCTTAGCATTCCAATCTCCTATGAGAAAAACGACGTCTTATGATGGGGTGCGGTCTAAAAGGCATTGTAGGTCCGCATAAAATCTCTCAACGTCAGCTTCATCAGCAGTAGTGGTCGGTGCATAGACTTGGATAACTGTTATGTCGAAAGGGTGACCTTGGATCCGAAGTGAAATCATTCGGTCGTTTTTGGGGTTGTACCCTAGCACTGCTTTGCCCATTCTTCTGTTTACTATGAGAGCGACCCCATTCCTTCTCTTGGATTCGTGCCCACAATAAAAGACATAATGGTCGCCGGTGTTAAATTCTCCCATTCCGGTCCACTTGAGCTCGCTGATACCCAAGATATCAATGTTAAATCTGTCCATTTCTCGCTTGACGATATCCAGTTTACCTTGCGTCATAGATCTTACATTCTATGTTGCTATGTGATACAACTCCTTGCAACATCAGACTTTCCGGTCGCTTCCCGACACATCCACAACTGAGCGTCCTTTTGGCTTTAGCCCAGCCGCTTCATTCGTCCTGGAGCTACTAGGAATTGCCCTTTGTTCATCCCCAGTAACATGTGGGACGCCTTCCAACCTGGGGGGCTCATCTTCCGACGCCATATCATTAATGGTATTGTGACTGGCCATAGGGTTTTCTTGGCAGGAAATACTGGAGTGGGTTGCCATTACCTTCTCCAGTGAATCACATTTTGTCAGAACTCTCTGCCGTGACCTGTCTATCTTGGGTGGCCCTACACAGCAGAGCTCACGGCTTCATCGAGTTTCGCAAGCCCCTTTGAGACAAGAAAAGCAGGTCGCCAAGACACTTGGCGCCAGTGTCTTTTTTCTTAGCCTAGGACATATATATCTGCATATCTATAGCATCCTTGAGAAGCAATCTACATCTTCATAGAGAGGTCCAAAGTTTTGTAGTTTCTTTAAACGTGGTCTTGGAGGCAGCCTCGCAGCCGGGTAGATAAGTTGCACGTGGCCATCTTGCCAGCTGGGAAACTTTCCAAAAAGAGCTGTCGCGAACTAACTCACAACTTCCGTATCGTTGTCTAACGGAGCCAAATTATAGCAGGGCGTGCTGTTGTAATATGCCCGTCGTGGCGGTCTCGCGCAGAGGGAGCTAAAGAAACAATGCAAGAGAACGAACGGACAAGGCCAAGGCCGCAGCTCTGTCGTTGGACGATGTCTCAACGTCTCCCAGAAGCCAGAAGAGTGCTCTGACGAAAAATAAGCCGGGGATGTATTACTGTAGTTCTCTCTCCGCGCAAGCGACTGGGCAAGGCTGATAGGGTTTCGCAAGTCTCTTCTCTTCCTGCTAAGTGTGCGTGAACACGAGCAAGCAGCGATAGCGCACCCGCTGATTCGGAGGAAAAAGTGTAACCGGAGTAATCCACTTTCTTCACTTTTCTGCAGTAATGCGCTACGTTCCTCCGAAGACCGTACTGATAGAGAACACAACGAATGCGACAGCGACGGAGACGGACAGCCAATGACAACGGTTAGCCCAGTTAGCAATCATTTTGTAACTTGATACGGCGCCCCCTGGGAAGTGTGCGAAAATTCGTTTGCCTTAAAAGAGAGTAGTTGAAGAAACATGAACGCGACCACCAAAGGTGGCTATCCTTCTGCGAGGTGCCAACTAAGCCTGTGAAATTGCATGCGTGTGTTCGCAGCTGACGTTAAGCGCATGGGTGGTACATGTAATTGTTTTGTTTGTAACTAGCAGAGAAAGCCAGATGGCGTAAAAGGCGCGCATGCGTAGAACAGTCGAGTGAAAACCGCAGATCGAGCGGAGAACACCGTCCTGCAGACAGCAGCCAGTGGTTAATTCAACCCTTTCTCCGCCAGCTTCGTACTTTCACAACTTAGGATACGACATACACAGCCCAAAATCCTCCCGTAACGCGTTATTTCTCCAGGCACAGAGACCAAATTTGCGTGCCCCCCTCGCAACATGGAGGAACACAGGAATATACTGTTCCTCCGCAAATCTTGTCTCGGTCGTCTTTGTAAGACTTATGAGAGGCGTCCAAAAAGATGCAACCATGTTCATTGGTCACATTCCATCGAGTCAATCGTGCGCACACCACGATCGCATTTATTTTGTTCTTGTTGTTTCAGCATTACCGTGTACTACACACAGCGCTGAACAGAAGAACACAATGATACGGTAGAGAGTTTTAGTGAAATAAATAAGATTGCGATGACTGCCGCTGTGTGTCGAGAAAATACGCATTGTAATTAAAGTGAAGTGGGTCATTACGAACTGCAATGATTGCGGCTAAAAAATTTATTGGCGTATATGTGGAGTTGCGTAGTTTTATAAAGACAGGATGAGTCTTCTCTTTGACTTCATTTTCAAGTCAGGTGTGGAGTAGGAAGGCAGCCTTGAATTGTGAAGAGCCACCCTTAGTGGCAGGCATTTTTCGCATCTCTGCAGCAAGCGATATATCTGACACGTGAAAGACTACACCGTTACTCTCCCTCTGGAGTGGGAGCAGCGCCAGGCGAGACCCGCACCTCCTTGTCCATTCTCGCGCCCTTCGGGCATATATCACGCAGCAGCAGCAGTCAAGGGCGGTGTCCCCTGGTGATTTGTTTATCGACACCCGCACGAGGTGTTGGTTAGCTGCCAATGCAGATTCAGCGCCATGAGTCGGGTGTCTGTTTCCTATGGCGGGGTGTTACCATGCACCTCGGACGCCACGGCGACACGCTGTTAAACGCGGGCTTCGAGTTACACCGAAGGCGCAAGCAGACTCCTTACGTAGGTGGCGCTTCCATTTCTCAGCCAAACGGCGTACACTGATACTTTATCGTGCAATAAAGGTTATCGGTTTCTAGAGCTAGCCGAACGATGAGATCTCTCCGGGAAGTATGACGAAAAATAAAACTTCAGTGTCATTCTGCTGCCAAAACCAAATTGAGCCACACCGTGAGGGACACCGGCGCCAATGTTGCAGGCTCTCTCATTGCAGGCTCTCTCGAGATCCTGCCTCATGGGCCTCTATATGAGCCTGTCACGTGTTCCTCTGGTATCCCGCCCTAAGGAAAGTAAAGAGTTCGGGAATTTCTACAATACAATGGAGTTGTCGACGATCACTTGATCACTCTGTGCTCCGCGTAACGACGTCGCCATCGGTTGGGACGCACGGTTATAACGCTTCAGCATTTCCCATATGCTGCACCCAGCTCAGATCCCGCAAACATGCGACGGGTTTGCAGCACAGACAGGAATCAAGTGTGTGGGCAACGTCTGGAAGACGTCCCAAACGCATGCACTCCAGAAGTTGTTCCAACGCTTGCTGCCCGAAAACATCCGAAAGTCTGGTAATTAAGTCAGCCAAGGCCTGTGTGCATCGAAGTCTCTGCTCTGGTTTTTTTTTAGTGAGAAAGGCTTCAGAAGAAATTGTCTGATCGATGTGCGCGTCATCGTGTGTGTTAGGCCTAACGTGAAAAACCGCCCTGGGCCCGTATTCCGAGTTTGCGTCGTTATCGAAATGTCGCTATCTCACGTGATCTCGAGTCATCTGATTGGTGGAAAAGTCGGAACAGGGTGTTGCCACCTCTTCCGGTTCCGTAGAGGCAACGCCTGATTCCGGCGTTTCCACCAATCAGATGACTCGAGGTCACGTGAGATAGCGACACTTCGATAACGACGCAAACTCGGAATACGGGCCCTGGTCAGCTCTCGCATGATGTCACGGCTGCGTAACTGCGAATAATCTACAGCTTATTGATGAAAAGGTCAGACGGCGATAACAACCATGTGTAACATATATGCATTAGCTCAAATGAGTATGGACGCTTGCCTTGGTCACACCCTGAAAAACTTAAGTAGCTCCCCCACTAGGAAATCATCTATACTCTTCACTTGCTCCTACAGTTCCCTTCGCTTCTCCGGAATAGAGACACACAGGCCGGCTAGAAATGTTCCTTCAGTCCTCTTTCTAATGCCAGGCGTTTGTCTTATCTCTCTGTTATATCGCGGTCAATTCCAGCAATATCCACTCAAAGTTCGCAGCTGAATACGGCCTTCCGTGTCCTCGTTTAGTTGTGCCTCAGATGTGGACCCAAACAGATGGTATACCGAGAGTTGGCAATGTGAGCTTACAATTAACAGACATTCAAATTGAAATTGCAGAGTGTAAAACCGCGCAGTGGCAAGTAAGCTTGTGAATGCTCCGGAATAGTAATTTAAACCACCTGGGGTTGATTAACGAACCCTGATATATCAAAGGTATGTTTTGTTTTTTTCCTGCTTTCAAACTTCACTCGCGTGCGTTTAACATAGAACTTCTCTAAGGAAATATTTTCAATCTCTGCGTACGGGAGACGAGGTGTAAACCTGAGCAGAATGAGTTAATTCTTTTGAACGACGTCTCATATCATGTGCCTTGAAGTCCCATAAACTGAGTGAGGAACACTCAGAGGACGCTGGCCTTGTTGAAATGCACTTCTTTTGAATTAGGCGCTGACACGCCTGACTCGGGTAGGAGTGGCTTTGACACCTCCTGTGCACCATAGATGGCGTAGAAACTTCTACCAGCAACTGAAAACTACCCTAACTGTGGCTCTTTACCGCCTCTGATGTGGGACATATTCAGACGCGCCCAGCCTCAGCGTCTGTACTGTAACGTTTCCTTACGGAAGTGGGCCTGCCATGGAACCGCAGTGTGACGCGCAAAATATTGGGGAACAAACTCCGCCACTGGGTCTATGACGGAACAGCGTTAATGGCTTCTGTCTGCGACTTTCATCGTACTCTGAGGTGCTGTGTGTACTGAGAAGCTGGCACTCATCAGGCATCCATGCCTTTTTGTCAGTCCCTTAGGCAGACGTGCACTTTTGTACCCCGTCTGCCTGATATACACTTTCGTTCATCCATTTCCCTTGCGTAATCACCTGTCTCGTAATGTAACCAAATCTACCACAGTTCGCCTTATATAAAGTCCCACTTTAACACATTCATAAAAACGTCCCTGCGTGTCCTAGAGATAGTGTGTCTCGGGATCCAAAGGTATCGGGTTTAATTCCGATCTCACCCTTCGTAAGGAACTCCTGCCAACAAACTACGTCATATCTCGTGACGTCACATAATCAGCCGACCAATCATGTCACCTGACAACTACCAGCTGCCAGAGAAATACTCGTGATTGTTCGCATCACGTCGACGGAGGATTTTCTGCAGAATGAGATGATCAACGTGCTTGAGTTAAAAGAGGACCACAGATAAGCGCTATATCGGGCGTCTTTGCAACTTCGGCAGGTGACCAAACCTGGCTTTAACTCCTTGTAATTTTCTCCAACATTCCATTCTTTCTTTCCCACTGCATCTTATGGTACTTCTTGGTTTTTGGAAAAAGAACTCACCCAGGCAGAGTACTTGCCGACAGGACTCGAAAACCTTATTCCCACCTACGCGTGAACGCCACGAGCAAGAACCGCTGACGCGCGGTAAAACAATGGTTAATTATGCACTGCTGGTTACTTCTGCGTGAATCTGCGCTCCTTTTTCACCACACTACAGCACGTTTAGAAATACCGGCAAGTATACAGGCAGGGGCTAAGGAGGCTGCAGAAGAGTATGAGGAGGGGGCCTATTTATTCTAACCTGCTTCATATTTGGAACCACAAATAACTACGTTTCGAGCAACAGGTATGAGGAGAAAATAAAACAGAACAAGCAAACGGGGCCCACGCCTAAACTGACTTTGTTTAGCTTTGGGAGACCTTGTCGACCTCCAAAAACAGGAATTCCCACCACCCTGGGATGTCCTTTTCTGGAGAAGTGATCCGCACTTGTGAAAGGATGAGAGAAGGCGTTTTTAATATTTTGCTGTCTATTCCTCCCTCCTGTGGCGGTGGACAACACACGCACACAGACAAAAATGTAACTGGAACAACCAATGATATAAGGAGGAAAACCTTTTTTCCACCGCCACCACCGCCCTGCATCTCTCAAATAGTTCCACCACTTCTTTTCTCCTGTTTTAGGCGTGTACAATAGGCCTTGTCAGAGTGAGACCCTGCAAGTGAGTAGTCCTCTAATTGTTTTATTTTCTCCTCGTCCGAGCGTTAATTAACGGCTGCGCTTGTGTTCTGTGTGCTGCAAAACAAATGCGTCACTCTCGCACTAATCAGAATGATCAGATTTTGTTCTTCTGTACGGCCTTCCCCGAGAACTTGCTGCTATCACATGTCCATCTTTATTTCTTGATCAAATCACACGTGTACTTGCGCAGTGAAAATCTTGTATTTTTTATAACTTACTTACTCATATATGTTACCAATTCTGTTTTTCATTTCTGTGCGCCCCACCCCTTATGTAATACCCTCTAATGAGGGTCTTTAAGGTATTAAAGTGATGTGATGTGATGTGATGTTAGTTTCATGTAGTTCAAATGAAACGGGGTACATTGCAGGAAAGCAGTATGGACGTGAAGAAGGAGCGCCAAGGGGATGGGGTGGGGGTTTACATTCGCTTTAGCCCAGGGCACCATTATTTCTAAATCCGGCCCTGCTCGAAGACTACAACAAGGCCGCACATCGCTAGGAATGTCAAACTCTTCGATGCAACACCGTATTTTTCCGTTTTTAAACGATTAATCGAAAAACCCCCACGCGGTCATTTCAAAAGCGCTGAAACAGCTTGAGATGTGATTAGCTCCGAATAGCGGTGGTGGTGGTGAAGTTTCCGGTCAGCTGCGAGGGGTTTTCAGCATACGTGTCTTTGTGCGAGACATATGTTGACGACCTCTCCTTCCTCGGGCACTTCTTCAAGCTGTCACCAAGTGACCCCACAATCAGCGCAGCAGTGGCGCGCAGTCGAACAAGCCCCCTCCTCTGTAATGTGAGGAGGCGCGCAGAAAGCTCCCCGCGGATGCACGCATCGTGTACCCAGCATGGGTGCACTCGCTTCTTTGAGTGGTCGGGCGTTAAGAATGCGGTCTGTTTTGTGGAAGCTCTCCGAGCAATCGACTGTGTCGTGCAACCACAAACTGTCGCGTTCGCCCTCCGCAGAAATGGGATACGGTGGCCACTTGAGCCCGATCCACGGAAAGGGCCTTCTAATAGCCTTTTGCCAGAATTGTTTCCTGCGTGGTCTGTCATCTATACGCTGTTTAAGACACATCGATAGTACCGCTGTGTTTACCTCCCATCGTTCTGTCAGTATCTCGTGAGGAGGGAGAAGATGAAAGGCTACACGAGGACGCTCCCGGAAGGATGTGCTATACCACGATCTTTACGCTTTTATCGCTTTTAGAGATGACGATCCTGAGAACCTTTTATTCTACGATTTCCGATAGTTCAAGTTCGCGAATGAGACGGGCGAAATGACCCAAGAAGATCACGACTGCCATTTACGCAAAAAAAACCTTTCCACGGACCGACAGCCGCTTACTGTTTTGACAGCTCTAGAGGTACGCACCAGAGTAGCAGGGTCCCCTGGAGGCCGCCTCGAGTCCGTTGCGCAGTCGGTAGCGGGCCTCGGTCAGTTGGCATACGTTGTCGTAGGTGACACCGTCGGTTCCACATACGGGTTCCCGGCGCGAGCACACGCATAGGGCTTCGGCGGGGTCTCCGGGGGCCAGGTCGCGGCGTAGCCGGCACTCCATGTCCTCGCCGCAGGGTCCGTCCACGAGGCTGCCTTTTACCGAGCGGTGGTAGCAGCGCTGGCCCTCGCGCTGACCGCACACCATGCAGCAGCCGCACGCGTCTTGAACCATGCCGGCCAGGCACTGGCCGCTCGGAGGCTCGCATCGGTCCAGGTCGCAGGGCCCGCACTCCTTGCGCGATGACACTGGCGCCAGCAAAGCGCATAGCGCGAGCAGCAGCGGGACGCAGTGGACGGCTCTCATGGCGATACTCGTGGACTGGCCGTTAGAAGTGCGCTGGCTTACGGTCCGACCTGCCGTAGAGTCAAAAAGACGAGAGCGGAGCCAGCGACGACGATGCAGCAGCTGTGCTGTAGGCGCGCTCTGGGAGGGTCCTCTGCTCGCCGTTTTGGGACGTTTTCTCGTTTTGTCTTGAGCGGGCGGGGCCGCTGGGGAGAGGAGGATAAAGAAAAAGGAGAAACGAAGATGCGGTATCTGCCGCGCGCGCCCTCAGATGGCGCGACAATCGACCAACGAAACCGAAACTGCTGGTTTGTCGATCAAGCCCGCGCCTTACCAAGCCTTTCCGTGAAAGAAAAAACTCTTGACGACTGATGAATATCATGAACAGGTTGTAACTTTCTTTTAGCTGGGTTTACCGCTTTCAAAAGCATGTGATCCGAAGGCAACTTTGGTTTCTAGGGGAACTTCTAGAACCAGAATGCGGTTCAAATGAGTACCATTAGATGACGCCAGCGTCGACAAGTTTGAAGTTTCGCTTGTTTTTCTGGTTGCTGTTGCTAGCAGTGCTTGCTGGATTGTCGAATTCATTTTCTTTGTACGCTTTAGCTGTCATTATCCGACCATCTGTGTCCGGTATCTTGGCGGGCATGTAAGATCCGTTGCATGCTGATTCCGCCGAGCCTAGACTTGGCCCACGTATATATGCGGAGGTAGCAGCGCAGCTTTTGGAAACAATAATGGATAACCAACAGAACGCGCACGTAGCAACATGCGCTGGTCGAAAGAGGGCGGGAGAACTAATCAACCCGTGCCAAGGAAAACAGCGTATATCCCAGAAGAGAGAGGAAGCCGCACGAGTAATAAGAAACCCCACTAGAAAGGAAAGCCTAAGCGCCGCGATCGCGCGTCACCTGCAGGAGCGCTGAGAAAGCAGAAGACCGGCAAAAGAGCGCGGGGAATGAAAACAGATAAAACGGACGTGCCTAAAGCAACGAAGCTGGCATTGCGCCCACCCGGCTGCGGCAGCTAGGATTGGGGTGCCAAGGCGTACGTGTACTATGTCGCGCGGTGCGCCGCTGCCTATAGAGATTACGGGGGGTCTCGAGTACCTTAAAAAAAAAAAAAAAAAGAAAGAAAGAAAACGTTTCTGAAAATGCATGCATTGTGCGAATTAGGCCTGCCACACCTCCCATGTAGGCCTTTCATGTACTACTATAAGCGGCGTTATTACAATAATTTTAACATTTTTTTTTACCGTTTCAAGTGAATTAACTGCCACCCATTATGTAAGACCCCCTAAAATGAGGGCTGTATTGAATAAAAACTGAACTAAAAAAAAAATAGGACCTTTGAAGAATGAATGTATGAAACAACTATTGTCTAGGATATGGTCGGTTAGGCCAGGTTGGTTTTTGGTGTGGCCCCCAGACGGGAGCGACATCCTATGGGGATGCGCGGGACATCCGCCTCCTTAAACTTGCTGCCAACCCCCTCCGAGGAGGACTGGAACATATTCCTACGCCGACCAGATAAAATGATACAACTGGCACTCGCTCGTTGGACCTCCGAAGAGTCCCAGCAACGAAACAGAAACCAATGTGCAGCGCTCCACAAACGGGGCGGGAAGTGGGAGAAAAAGGGCGCTTTCAAGGAATCTCCGGATCAACTGCGAACCGTTTGAAAGTGCTTAAAATGCGCAACGACATCGTACAGCAGACTGTAATGCAGGGACCTCTCCACCATGCGGCAGACGCATTTGAGCGAGGCGACTCCCATTTACATCTTTCCTATCAAAGTGCGGTTTAGTTTGACATTCGTCATTATGACACCTACTTTCTTTGTCTATGATTCTGCCTTTACTGATTGCCAATTATCATGATTGAGCAAGCGATGACGCGTGTGCACCATAATTCACACGACAGAAAAAAAAAAAGAAAAGAAAAACCCCTTCATACACTAATTTTTGCACCCAGCCACTATAACCCAGCATCTTGCGCTCTAGGTGTTAGTGCAGGTGGCGCCATCCCTTGAGCAGAGTGAAAACAAGCTCAACGACGCGTGCACGGTCGCTTGGGTCCCTCGCTTGGCTGCGTAGTTGGGCTGGGCGTTGGGCGCTTCGAGCTCACCGACAAACACCGGAAGAATGCCGCCGATAAGCAGCAGCGATCAGCTGACGTCGGTAAACACCATATATGCACACACAAAAACAACGAATGGAGGGTACAGCTTTAGCTAGAGTATAGTTGGAGTGGTCACGTACTGACCACGAAAACAGAAGGTTGTTTGCAGGTGGATCAGAAAATCATCGGGGCGTGGCGTTGACTCGCTTCTACAAAGCACACACGCAAACAGGCCACGAAAAGCCCCGAAAAGAAGGCAGTTATGCAGTCTTTTTATTTATATTATTACGAGCACATGCGCGAGACCGCGAATTCGGTAGACGGGAGTCTCGCACAATCTCGACCGTCTTAACAAACACAACAAAACGCGAAATAAAAACAAGACCGACTCTGGGAGGCGGCCGTCAGGAACAAACTTAAGGGCGTGAAAAACTGAAAATAAACAAACAAAAAAGGGATCGCAAATGGTTTGGCTTGTGGCGGAGGTAGAGATGCTCGCAATGCGCGCTATGTGCGTACTTGCGCACGCGGGCCTGGCGTGCGCATTGCAAACAGAGTTCAGTAATCGAATCGAAAAACCGGGGGTCGAGCAGAGGGGTTAAAAGTCACAATGGTCCTTGTGTGTGCTCGCGGGCTATCCGGTCGTCTGTCGGCGCTTCGACTGCCGACGACGAATCTTCGGCGCAATCGTTGACGTGCGCTTGTTTAGCACCGAAGTGGGATGGGAGTGGAGATCACCGCTGCTCGCACAGTCGTGTCCACCAAGGCGACACATATTTCCTACAGTGCGTCGAGAGGGGTTGGCTAGGGCACACCTTGTTGTAGCGCAGCGCTCCGGGCCTCGGCGACCCTGTCCCTGACACTGACGCAGTCGCAGTCCCTCAGGTAAAAGCGCAAAGGCTTGGCCGCCGACTCGCGGCCCGCGCCCTCAATGCCGACGCGGCGTGAGATGACGATCTCCTCGGGCGGCACGTCCCCTTCACCGTCGGCTCGCTCTAGCCACAGCGCCTGACTGTCGGGCAGGAATTCCTTGTTCAGCGCCTCCTTGGTAATATTCATGGCAAGGCACAGCTTGGAAGGGCCATTGCACAGTTCGAACAACTTAAGCTTGCGGCCGGCGTCCTTGCGCTTGGCGCCGCGCAGGCGCCTCATCAGGTCGACGCCTTGCAAAGGGACGGCGCTGCGTAGCAGCACGGCTGCGCCATCGCCTTCGCTCGAGATGTTGAAGCAATGGTAGACGCCGTACGCCACGTACACGTAAGCCGTTCCGGGGTCCATAAACATAGGCTCGTTGCGCTCGGTGCGCCGACCGTTGTACGAGTGCGATGCCTGGTCATCGCAGCCGAGGTAGCACTCGGTCTCAACGATGCGGCACTTTAACACCGTGCCGTCGGCCAGTCGCCGCACGAGGATCTTGCCCAAGAGGCGCTTGGCCAGCGCTTGGCAGTCGACGCCGTAGAAGCGCCGGCTTAGCCGCGGCGATGACGCCGAGCCGCCGACCGCAGGTTCGTGCCAGAAGCGGCTCACCTCGAGCTGCGTAGCCGCTGCGCGCCGCTTGCTCGAGCCGCTCGCCGGCTCCGCGCGCTCCTCGTCGCTGCCGTAGTCGTCGCCGAGGGGCCTCTTGACCGGGGAGGCCGTGGCGCGGACCGGCGAGGCCGCCCGGGCCTCACCATTCATCGCAAATCGAAACGCTAGCACCGATCCCGAACACCGTCCGCGAGGCGGTCGCCATCTTGAAGAAGAGAAAGGAGGGGCGCGATAGGCGCAGTGTAGGCAGACTGGCTCTCCAGGAACACCCGGATTTTGGTTTGTTGTTTGATTCAGCGCACACTGCTTCTATTTCTTTGCATCCATGTGATCACTGACCCTGAAAGGACTTCATTATTGACGAAAGTAGTTACGCAGACACATTTATAATGGTTTTAACGAAGGTCTAGCGATGCATGCTCACTAACTGCCAAAATGAGACAGAATGCATGGACCTTGATGCATGCGTGTTTCATATCTTACCGCGAGCGAGTAGAAGTAGTAGAAGTATTTGGACTTGCTTTTTACCATTATCCAAAAGCTGTCGCGACAGACTACAAGCGCAGGGATGCGAAAGAGTCTTTTATATCCCTGCTCCAGCAACATATACGATGGCGTATTGCGGTAATAAATACATGTATCTGCGCCAAACGAGCTCGTGCTCTTATCGTTGTGCGAGTTAGCCCCTTTGCAACAGCAAAACATTTCTTGCAGACTAGGCCTGATGGAAGGCGACAGAGACTCCAGCTAGATTACCTATTACGACAAACGCATCTTATCAGAGGAATCATCCCGCTCCTATTGCCCCGACCTTGCCCTCCGCAGTGGCTAGCTAGGTTGTTGTTTACAATCCCCAGTGCGAAGACGCCTAGTACGCGAAAAATAAAGATTGCGGTGCGAGCTTTGCAGCTGATCCTTGATTATGCATGTATAACTGCATTTGCGAGTGTTTTCTGCTAATGGCGAACTTCCAAACCGAGGCTATGCTTAAAATAACCCACAAGATTCGTATTTTATGCTTGAATCCTACAACACATTTGTCACACGGGTAAATTCAACGGCCCTCTACAAAAAGTGCATTTCTCTTGATGAAATGACGAATCGACCATGGTAGAATCGACCGCGAAACTAACAATGCCAAATGAGAAAGCGAAACCGAAACTAAGGAAGACTAAAGCGGAAACATTAGCTCGCAAACGCACGTGCTGAGCATGCCTGCATAGCTCTCCCAAGGGCTGTTCTCTGTTTAATCGAGCCAGTTGAGCCCGTCAGTGGGGAATCCGGTTTCTCATCTGCCCTTCTCTTTGAGGCACCCCTCCCGATCGACGGCGTGCTGTAGGAAGGAAGCGGCGGCCAACGTAGGGTTCAAGTGTGTGACTCCGGTTTAATCTCGCCGACGGCTCCACATCCGCTAGTACTGCGTCGCTTTCGTTTCATCGTGCGCTTCGAGGGGGGTGACGGAGTACGCAACGCCTGCAAGGAAGAGAGTGTGATTTTATTATTATTTTTTTTTTTACTTAGTAGCGTGGACGCTGCGCCTCGTTTCGTCACGTTTTTACTTAGCCCGGCCGGTCATATTTCGGCCTGTTCCGGGATCGTTACACTCTCCTGTTGTGCGCGCCCGCTGACCGCGGCAACTGCATGTGCGGAGTGCGCCGTTCGGAGCGCAGGTGATC
Organism: Amblyomma maculatum; assembly: GCF_055883805.1. NCBI lineage: Eukaryota > Metazoa > Arthropoda > Arachnida > Ixodida > Ixodidae > Amblyomma > Amblyomma maculatum. Next base: position 150,335,607 of record NC_139345.1, on the reverse strand, counting down.
TCGTGTCAATGCAGTCGTCGTAGGCGACCTGTGTGCCGCATTTCTACAGCATCGAAAAGATGTCTACACAAGCCGTGCAGTGCGTCACATGCGCCCAGTATGAAGTGGAGAGACCGAAGTTCTTTCGACTGACTCAGCTCTCCAGGCAAGGCAAGTAATCATGCAGTGTGCGGTGACCGAACTTTGTTATCGCGCGTCGGTCGCAAGTCGCTCGGACTTACGACAATAATCCGTGATTGAAATTGCAATCACCCTGTTGTGCACGTGCATGCATAGTTAGTGCGTGTAGCCGTCGCACTGGCTGTTATCTTCGGCCGCCTTGACAGCCAGGAAGTGCAGGAAGCGAGCGTCAGCGTGCTCTCACCGTTTGTGGCGCTAAGGTGCGCCGCGCCGGGTGCTTATGTGTGTGCGTGTGTGTGTCACTCCTCGCGTACTTTGCACAGTTGCACGTGTCGACGGCTACAGCAGTGAGCGGAACGGCTGTTCACGTAGGCGCTGTCAGGGGAAGTGCGCAGTAGCTGTATTTGTGTCCATGCCTTGGGCACACATTAGGCAGTACGCCACGGTGTACAGTACGCACTGCAGGCTGCATTGTAAACATATATGACTTGACGGTCAGTTTGTGTGGAAGTCACTGCATACAAGCATCCAGAGTAAAAAAAAAAAAAAAAAAAAAAAAAAAAAAAAAAAGTGTGTGCAACACCAGACACTTTTGTTATGAAAAGAGGGATGTTTTCTGAAATATCTCAAGCAGATAAAGACTGTCAGGTCATGGAAACAAGGTAAACAAAAAAGGTGTGCATCCTGTTCTCTAAACAGGAAAGCATGCAATCCATGTTGTGTAGAACTGTTTATGGATATATTTCTGACTTGAACATCTGCAAACAGAATGCAGAGCTGAACAAGGAAACAGTTTATATTCACTGGTGCAGTAAGTAGGGATGGCGTTTGTCAGGTAAGTAATACATACGTAGTGATAGTAAAGTTCCTATCGATGCAGCAGTGCCCACAACGATGTAATGCTGTTTCAGCTGTCAGGGATTACGAGGACCTGCGATCCTGCTATGATGAGCTCAAGCAGCACTACCAAGAGCAGCAGAGTCTTGCCAAGCAGTTCCGCAATGAGGTATTGAATTTTCCTTTGCTGCTCATGGTTATCACGACATATTCATTACATGTTCTGCATGTGCCGTTGAATCCTAGCTAGCGTGAAATTGAACTATGTTAACATGTATTCTTCCACTTTGATGAAATAATTCAGAGCCTTCCAACACATATATATGCTTAAGGTCTTTCTGTGGTTGGAAGTGTGGGTCCACGTCTAAGCTTCTAACACACTTTGAAGTGGCAAGCTATGCCATTTAAGAAGGACAGGGCTTGAACTTTGGCTGGCATACTTTGCTGACACACTGGAGATGCATGAAGAGTACTGTTTAGATCAAAACTGGTTGTGCCTGACCGGGTCGGTTCATAGCTAGCATAGCTAGAGTGATGTCAGCACAAGAGTAGACTCAAATTGCAGATGGATTGCATTATTACTAACAATGCCTATATTTAGGGGCAGGACAATATCAATAAGAGCTAAAAGATTTCTTTGTGTTTTACCTCAAGGTAACGGAACAGAACTTCTGTGTCTCCTTTGTGGCTAGGCTCTACACAAAAATTTCAATTTCTTGGTTGTCAAATTGTCAATGTTCTTGACACGTTAGTTCACCATGATGAATTTCCAGTGCCTCCTTGATCTCGCCGTAGTAAGAGTAGTCATCATCATTATCATCAGCCTGATTATACCCACTGCAGGGCGAAGGCCTCTCCCATATTTCTCCACTTAACCCGGTTCTGTGCTAGCTGCATCCACTTGACCCCAGCGAACTTCTTAACCTCCTCCGCCCATCTAACTTTCTGCCGCCCCCTGCTACGCTTTCCTTCCCTTGGAATCCAGTTTGTTACCCTAAGCGACCATCGGTTATCCTCTCTTCGCACTACATGTTCTGCCCATGTCCATTTCTTCTTCTTTATTTCCACTAGAATGTCGTTAACTTGAGTTATTTCTCTGACCTACTCTGCACGCTTTCTATCTCTTAATGTTACCCCTACCATTTTTCGTTCCATAGCCCTCTGGGTTGTCCTCAACTTAAGTAGAACTCTCTTGGTTAGCCTCCACGTTTCAGCCCCATAGGTTAGTACAGGCAAGATGCAACTGTTGTGTACTTTCCTCTTGAGCGATACCGGTAAGCTGCTAGTCATAATCTGCGAGTGCTTGCCAAATGCGCTCCATCCCAATCTTATTCTTCTTGTTATTTCCTTTTCATGGTCCGGATCTGCGGTTACTACCTGTCCTAAGTAGACATATTCGCCTACTACTTCCAGTATTTCGCTATCTAATGTAAACTGCTGTCCCTTCCCGAGGCTATTGAACATTACCTTAGTCTTCTGCATATTGATTTTCAAGCCTACCTTTCTACTTTTTCTGTCTAGGTCATCAATCATTATTTGCACTTCATCCCCCGAGTTGCTTAGCAAGGCAATGTCATCAGCAAATCGCAGATTACTGAGGTATTCTCCATCTACCCTTATCCCTAACCGTTCCCATTCCAAGTCTCTTGAATACTTCCTCTAAACAAGCTGTGAATAGTACTGGAGAGATTGTGTCTCCTTGCCTAACACCTTTCTTTATGGGAATTTTGTTGCTTTCTTTATGTAGAACTATGGTTGCTGTGCAGCCACTATATATATCTTCCAGCACTTTCACGTACGGCTCGTCTACCCCCTGATTTCGCAATGCCTGCATCACTGCTGAGGTTTCAACTGAGTCAAATGCTTTTTCGTAATCAATGAATGCTATGTATAAGGGCTGGTTATATTCTGAGCATTTTTCTATCACCTGATTGATGGTATGGATATGATCGATAGTAGAGTACCGTTTCTGAAACCCTGCTTGATCCTTTGCTTGATTGCAGTCTAAGGTTGTCCTGATTCTATTAGCGATTACCTTAGTAAATACCTTATACGTAACAGACAGTAAGCTGATTGGTCTGTAATTTTTAAGGTCCTTAGAGTCCCCTTTCTTGTGAATGAGGATAATGTTTGCATTCTTCCATGGTTCCGGTACCGTCGATGACACCAGGCACTGCGTATACAGGGTGGCCAGTTTTTCTAGCACGATATCCCCCCCGTCCTTCAGCAAATCTGTAGTTATCTGATCCTCTCCAGCTGATTTCCCCCTTTTCATAGTTTCTAGTGCTTTCTTGACCTCGTCCTTCGTCACTGATGGAACGTCTGACTGTTTTTCCCTACCGCCAATCTCATTACGGTCCTGACTACTTTGGCTGCTGTAGAGATCTGTATAGAACTCCTCGGCTACTTTGACTATCTTGTCCATATTAGTGATGACGTTGCCCGCCTTGTCCCTTATCGCATACATCTGGTTTTTGCCTATGCCCAATTTCTTCTTTACCGCTTTAAGGCTTCCCCCGTTCTTTACAGCATGCTCAATTTTCTCCATGTTATACTTCCTTATATCGGCCACCTTGCGCTTATTGATTAGCTTTGATATCTCGGCCAATTCGATCTTGTCTGTTGGATTGGAAGCTTTCATACTCTGCCGTTTCTTAATCAAATCTTTCGTCTCCTTAGACAGCTTACCGGTATCCTCTCTAACTATCCTACCGCCTACTTCTACCGCGCACTCAGTAATGATATCTCTGAAATTATTGTTCCTTGCCTCTAGGGTAATGTCGCCATCCTCAGTTAGAGCTGAATACCTATTCTGTAGCGAGATTCTGAGCTCTTTTGTTCTCCCCCTCACCGCTAATTCGTTGATGGGTTTCTTTCTTACTAATATATTGCGTTCCTTCTTCAGATTTAGGCTAATTCGGGACCTCACCATCCTGTGTTCACTGCATCGCACTTTCCCGATTACCTCTACATCTTGCATAATGGCGGGGGTTGAACACATTATGAGGTCGATTTCATTTTTAGTCTCTCCGTTAGGACTTTTCCATGTCCATTTCCGGTTCTTCCGTTTATTGAAGAAGGTATTCATGATTCGTAAGTTATTTCGCTCTGCAAACTCAACTAGTAACTCCCCCCTGCTATTCCTAGAACCAATGCCATAGTCACCTACTGCCTTGTCTCCTGCCTGTTTTTTCCCTACCTTGGCATTGAAGTCGCCCATTAGTACAGTATACTGCGTCTTTACTTTTCGCATTGCCGATTCTACATCTTCATAGAAGCTTTCAACTGCCTGGTCATCATAACTACATGTAGGTGCATAGGCCTGTACAACCTTCAGTTTATACCGCTTATTAGGCCTAATTACGATGCCTGCAACCCTCTCATTAATACTATAGAATTCATCTATATTGCCCGCTATATACTTATTGACAAGAAAACCTACTCCCAGTTGTCGCCTCTCTGGTAAACCTCGATGACACAGTACATGCCCATCCTTCAGGATGGTATATGCCTCATTCGGCCTCCTAACCTCACTAAGCCCTATGACAGCCCATTTCATGCCCTCTAGTTCCTCTAACAGCACTGCTAAACTAGCTTCACTAGCTAGGGTTCTAGCATTAAACGTTGCCAGGGTCAGTTTCCAATGGCGGCCTGTCCAGCGGAGCCAGGCTTTCTTAGCACCCCCTGCTGCGTCACAGGTCTGACCGCCGCCGTGGTCAGTTGTTCCGCAGCCGCTGGTGACTGAGGGCCGGGGTTTTATGGAGCTTATCATAGGAGGTTGCGGCCAATTACTGCACCAGGGTGGCCAACTCCTGTTCTGGTGAGGGAGTGCGTTGCCGGAGGTGTTCACCGGCATCAGGTCGCACCCCTGTGTATGCAATTCCATCGACACGCGGACCTTTTTTTTTTTTTTTTTCACCGGTAGAGAATTGCGCGGCACCGGAATTTGAACCCTGGTCCTCTTGCATGCGAGGCAGATGTTCTACCGCTACGCCACCGCTGCGCCTTTCCGTAAGAGTAGTAGTCGTCGTAAAATATTTTACTCATATGTGCTGACAAGCCAATATGTGCAATGTTAGTATTACCTGCTCGAAGCCACACGAGAAGCGATTGTGTGCATGCCAGAACAGTGTTATCTGTGTTATCTACGTCAGACAGACTGTGCTGGGTATCGATGAGAGAGCCCATGAACACATTAATTCACTCAAAGAAATACCGTCCAGCAGTCTTGAGCTGCATCATCGGGACCACAAATGCAAAGCGGAAATCAAAGCAAATAACCGTGATTGGGAAGAGTAGAGACAAGTTTGTGTACAATATTAAGAAGGTACTGGCAGTTTACCATGGTGGACAAACATAGATCGTGATAAGTCATAAAGAAGATGCAGAGGTTCTGTTTCGTCACCTCTAGGCATAACAAAAGGGAGTGTTTCCACCTGCTTTCCCGCCCCTAAATACACGTGTTGTTAGTGTCAGCATAGTCCTTCATGGTTACTTTGCTTGAGTCTCTTCTTGTGCTAACGTCACTGTAGTGCGTTTTTGCGTCAAGGCAATGTACCAGAAATCTTCTCATTTCTCTGGAATACCTGTGGCATTGCGTAAATGGGCCATCAAGTCACCAGAGCACTGCAAGCACTTATTGTGTAGAATAAGGTAACAGATGGTGTATTTCTTACACAGCTGAGACTAGAGCTAGCTTGAACATGCTGAGACAGTTTGGGTGATTTTTATTTTGATATCCAGGCACCCTTTTGGCAGTGCAACAGACGTGAAGTGGATGTTTTTTTGCAAACAGGGTTTATATTATGTGCCACTTGTTGAAAATTTTCTGCAAGCTCTGATCTTATTAATATGTTAACATTACTGGCGTGACGAGCGATTTCAGCAGTGGGCCTGTAGTCTTCTTAAGTTGATGGAGCACAAAAAAAATCCCACAAAAATAAGGTCCGTCAGAGCAGATTCGAACCTAGGAATTTCTTGTGGAAGGAGAGTATGGAACCTCATAGCCACGGCAGCGCTGTGTTATTTGAAGGATAGGATAGTTTCGAACCTAGGAATTTCTTGTGGGAGGAGAGTATGGAACCTCATAGCCACGGCAGCGCTGTGTTATTTGAAGGATAGGATAGCTTGTGTGTGTTAGTAAGTGAGAAACCCAATAAAAGTAAAAATAATTGACTTCGTTTGGAAAATTTCCGATTGGTGCTAGTCAGAAATTTCCAGTCGTAAATTAGTAAACAATTAAATTGAGTGAAAGAATTCAAACTCTTCCAATTTCAACCATAAGGTTTCATGAAGGTAACAGCACTGAGCAGAGGTTCACAGATCTACTTGTACATTAAGTTATGCAAAACGAGCAATATTCAGGTGCAGAAAGAAAGTCTGATTGGCATGTGTGGATGGCACTTATCTTAATGTGCCAACATTTTTACGAAAGAGTGCAAATCACGTTAACCACATGCTTTCATAGAAATTAAGCCAAGCAGATAGTCAAGTGTCACACTCAAGGGACTATAATATCAGACGCTGCCAACATAACATGAGCACATATTCACAGAATACATTTACTCGCATTATATATATCTGTTGTATTCAGTTTTGTTTGATATATTTGACTCTCATACTGGGGCTAGTTATGCCTGTTTAATTAATTTCAACTGCAGAAAAAGTGTGAATGATAATACAGTTTAGCAGATTAAGGTCTTAAAAGCTCTTAATATGAAATTCATAAGAATTTTGCTATGTTTGTCAAATATGCGAAATGTTTGCATGGATATTTGGTTCGCAGTTAGGCAGACCAGTTCGACCTATTGGCAAAACCATCTGTTTTTATCAAATGGTTTCAGTTAGACTCTGTTGGATTCAGCCATGCCTGAATCCGCCTTTTTTTTTTAGAAGATGTGGCGCTCTCTAGTGGGTAGTTGAAAATTGGTCTGCTACTGGCTAAATAGCGTCCTTGGGAGATGCAGCCGCCTGCAATGTGGTGATGTGTGTACTTGACAGCTACTGCCATCTGTAGCATATGGCTGTGATGAATGTAAGCTGCGCATGGCCTCCAAGATCAACTCCGACTGCCCGATCACTGAGACCGAGAATTGCGCATGCACAGGTGGGCTTTTCAACCAAGAGAGGGGTGTGCATGTGTAGAGCGGCTTTGTGAAAAAGGCAGGTTGCATCTATTTGGAGTTAAAGATTTCTCAGCTGGTCCAGTTTATTGGCATTGGCAAGCACATCTGGGCTCGAAGGGTTTCTCCTCTCATACAGTTGTAATCATTAGAATTAAGGTTTTTCGAACTGGTTCCAGTTGAGCACAGTTGATTCCGATTGATAATGGCAATTGGAGTAGATTGATTTCTTTGGCTGGGAAGATGATATTACGTGATAAAAAGTGAAAGGATGGGCATTCAGATGGTGATACAAATGAGACAGTGATAGGGAGGTGACAGAGGAATTATTATTGCTGACAGGAAACATGTGGGACGAGTTGGAGATATGGCTGCATAAAAATTAGGCAGTGCTTTGACATGCCTTAACATGGCAATACCCAAATCTGGCCCAGGCCATCCAAAATTTCACCTTGGCCGAAATGTGGTTTGGAGGTATCCAAGCGAAGCCTTTCACATGTCCTTACTCAGATTTGGCCCGGGCCACCGTACAGTTCGTAATGTGGTCAACTGCTTGCTAGCACATTCAACCCTCGATGTTGCCGAGTATGGCGTGGTTTTTTAGTTTGACATTTGAATCTTTGCTTGCGTTCCCATATGCACAAAGTTCATTGCATCCTCCTGGGCAAACGCAGCTTGGTTTCATCAAACTTTGTATCTGAAAATTAAGGCCACAACTCAGAGTGCTTCTAATTCAGTACCTTGCACTGAAGAAGGAATATTGTTTCGTCTCAAAGGGGAGGAAAGGCTCACATGTTTTGAAACAAAATTGAGCTTTTTTGTTTAATTGCATATTTAATTTTTGGACCCACAAGGGATACTGCCATATTGCCTAGAATGGCAGCTTATGGTTCAGAATTGAATAGAAGGCTTTGCAAAATGTAAACTTAGATGCAAGAGTGGTAGCCGTCTTGTTCAATGTGTACTAAATAGTATCTGTGATATATCTTAAGGAAGATAATGTGGATTTTATAACAGGATGCAAATCCAGCCCTGTTCTCACTCTCCTTTTATTGTGTCCAAGCCAGCATGAAGAAAAGCATGCCTAATATAATATGGATTACTAAAAGCATATTTAAAAAGGTATCCTGTTTGGTAGTTTTCAGCGGAAGACTCTAAGGGTTATTTGAAGTTGAGTGTGGAAGTTGTAACAAACTACTATCTTCTATCCAACTAAAGGGAAATATTTTGTTTACCAATCTGGTAAGTTGCTTAAAAGGAATGGAAATAAATGCCATTTGTCATCACATATAGTAAATGTCGTGTGTGCCAAATTATTGTGCTAAATGGGATCGCTGTTTATTCCTTAATTTAATGTAGTCAAGATTTAATGTAGTCTGCCTTTATGACTTATTATGTCATTTGACTAATAGGGCAATAGGTGAAACAGTTTTTGCAAATGGGAAACCAAATCTTGCTGAAGCAAGATTTTAAACATCATTAAGTTAACATGTGACAGTACTCTAAAGAGTGAACTTTTGAACCGCTTGCCTAAGTTCATTGGCACTTGCAAAGCTAGTTTATATCACTGATGGGACCACCTCTGCTATTAAACAATATTACGCTTGAACCAGGGTATTTTGGAATATTCAGTATATCGAACTGTGCTCCGTGCCCCTGCAAGGGGCGCTTCCCTTAATGGTGCTCCCATGATCAGTTTTCGCATATGTTACTGGGTTGGCTGAGCGTCCAGGGTCATCTGCTGGCAGCGGTAACTCGGCTTGTGACGTCGATGGTCGGGTCTGCTGGAAAGTGGCATTCGGTCTGGTGCATGCGTTTTCAGCACGACATTGCTGCCATGCGGGGAAACTGACGTTCGGTACACCAGCTGTTGTACATCAAAACCAGCCTAGCTGATCAAAGGCTTACAGATTTCGCTTGGCGGACAACATACTTCTAAGCGGACTCAACATTCGCCTTGTCACACGGTTTTACAGCATTAGCCTTGCCAAGAATGCTCAGCCGGTTCAGCTCCATGCACGAAAAGGGATCTTGGGAGCACCATTAAAGGAAGTGGCCATTGCAGGGGCAGGGCACACAGTTCGGTATATCAAATGTTCAATGTGTGAGTTCGATAAACGCAAACACCGCTGTGCTTTTGCTTGGGACTTTGAAGATATTTTGAGAGCTTGATATAAGCAGTAATTTAATATATCAGGAGTAAATAGATCCAGGATCGACTGCATTGAATTATTGATATATTGAATTACACTGAAATCTACTTATACTTATAACCATACTGAAGAGCCAAGGAAACATCATTGCTATAGACCAGTTTTAAAAAGAACGACTTTCTCCTTTTTTTTTTTTTTTTTTGCATTCTAAGACCTCAAACAAAAAACAGCAAAGAAGTGTTTGAAAATTACCTTCCTTTTTTTAAACACTAGTCTTCCTAAGCAAGCATAGCCGTCGTCTTGCGTAGGCTGCATAACATTCTTCATACTTATTTTTTAATAATATAGTTTGGTAGAGATATGGTCCCGGCAGTGATATTTAAAATATAGCCTCACAAGTTTCAGTCAAATGGAGCAAGCAGTTCAGAAGTTCATTTTAGGTCCATGTCCTTATATTTATTTATTTATTTATACAGAGTACCTACAGCGCCCTTACTGGGGCATTACTCTAGAGGGGAAAACAGCATAAATAAAAACAGACATATAGTACAGAATAAGTTAGGCAAATGATGCAATTTACAATTTACATATTTACAATGTACACAGAAAAACTGAAAAAAAAAAAGACAAAAAACAAAAAACTAAACATGCACTATGGAAAACAAGAGAAAAAAAAATATTGTAGGACGACAAACATGGCCAAAACACACCCCCTGACTTGCCGTAGAATAATTATAGATATTTTACCCAAAAAGCTATAGCTGTTCCTATGGCAGTCTTTAGATTTATGACCCACACTGGAGTCATTTTTGGAGGTACAAGTGACATATACTAGAAGCAGTACCGAGTAAAATGAACTCGACACAAATTTTCTCACTCTACTCATTTGTTTTTCACCGTCTTATGCATCCCACTTGGACAACATGAGCCGCAAGTAATTTTATTGACTGAAGCTGGCACATAGTAACTTAACACCTTCATAGTTAGTGCGCTGTATAGGTCTGTAGTTTATAAGGATGTCCAAACTTGGTCGATCAGACATGTTTAATGTTACTGTGCCTTGTCATCTGTTTAGCACTTCTCGGTGTATTCCTTTAGCTTGGCTATTTCAGCAAATTTTCCAGTCAATGATATGTTGAGTTTTTTAATACTTTCATGAATTAGATAGCCTTGCTTAGAGTGCTGCTAATCTCTGACAGAAGTTGGTCATGTTGGACAGCACATATCCCATTTAATCGCTTATTATGTTACTTCTGCTATGATACAATGTTTGGCTGCCTTATCTATTGAGGTCTAGTCGGCTCATATGGGCGTCTGGCAGTCAGTGTGTACAACAACTGGCACTTTCACTGAGAATAAAGATAATTAGTCACTCTGTGCTTTTAGCCTTTTAGCACATGAAGGGTGCCTGTCATAGATATTATATGCATGTCTCATGATATCTCGGAGATCTTTAGTGTCCATGTTTTGCAGGATTAAATATATGTCACTCAGTTCCTGAAAGATTTCTGTCATTGCAGCAGTATAGAAACTAGCTGCAGCTGCCAGCGGGTGATACCTGCCTTTGTATGTTTATTGTATGTTAATTTAGACTTGCCATGTTTTCTAGACAGCTCAACCCTAGCTCGCATTAAGAACTGGTCTTTGAACAGTCTGTGCACACTGAAGGTTTTATTACAATTTTTTGACAAGACCGGGCTGAAGTAGTTTATTTTATTTTTGGAACAAAAAGAATAGAAAAAGAGAAAATCGCAGTAACTGAAACGAAAGATGGCTTCAGCCAGTGCATTGCATCTTCCTTGTGTTGCCTGTCTACAGAACGCCTCCCTGCAGCTCAAAGTGCAGGAGCAGCAAGAGATGCTCAACAGCCTGGAAAATGGTGAGCCTCCTTTGCACTTGCCTACTTGCCTTTCTACCACATAAAGATCCAGTGTCCAAGAAGGTCGTCTGCAATGGTTTTCATATTTAACATGGGTAAAGATTTGCTTTTACCTGCACGACCCTGGCTATCGTGGTTATCCACGGCACAATGTTTTGAGTGTAGCAGACAGAGCGGGACGTTTTCTGGTAATCGAGTTTACCTTTTGTAATCTTAATACTGAAGCAGCGACTTAGCATATCCATGCAATGGAGTGAAGGCTTAAAATGGTGGCCTACACTGGTGATGGTCACTTGGAGTAAATACATATAATATTGCCACGGGGTTGTGGCTCTAATGTGCAAGGATATTGGCAAGGAGGTACTAGTGAAAGCACGTGAAACAAGTCTAAAGCAAGAAGGAACAACTAAAATAATCACACTTTCCGAGTTTTGTCACATGGTACATAATCATTTACACATTCATATAGAGAATGGTAAATCGAGTACAAACTGGCTATCAGCTCTGGCTATCATCATGTAAGCTTTAGGAAACTCAGAGTTGTCGATACCAGGAGGAGTGTAATGATACCTCTATACGTAAACTAGGTGACTGTCAAATGAAAGATTTTTAATGCTTTAAATTGCCCCACTCATTGACTTCTCATGAAACGTCTCATTATTCCTAACTCACACATATGCTTCTCACGCCAGTAGCTGGCGTTATCACTAGTGACAACGATTCTGGTTCTGTAGCTCTCGTTATGTGGCCACTGTGCCTGTGATAAGTTCTCCCAGTGCGTTTCCTGTGTTGCTATCTCTAATAGGGCGTGCGTCAACTCTGGCACGCATAAACAAAGAAGAATTGATGCTGTGATGACTCAAAACCACAGATGGATGTCTGTTTCCTGCTTGTTTGTGTCTGCTTTATCGGCAGAATGTGAGACAATGCAGCCATTGGAAACGTAATAAGGCCCTCTATTTAGTTGCTCGAATGCAGTTAGTTCCTCGTGCATGTGTGTGCGCACATCCTCTGCGACGATGGAAGCCAGTCGTGGCATGAGTGAGGGGAGGGCAGCATTGGTGTGTGCAGTTCGTGAGCGGGGAAAGCGGACACGGCGAGCAGTCTGAGCTCCTTAGGGAAGTGTGGTGAAGTTGCATGGGTGTGGATGGTGTGGTGTTTTCTGTCGCAGCCTCAGAAGCTGTGTGCGAAGAGTACGGGATGCTCCGAAACCAGTACAATGCCGAGACCAAGGCCACCTCCAGAGTTCTCAAGAAGGCCACTCAGGTTAGTGGTGTCCCCTCCTTAGCTAACTTCCGTTTGAAGGAAAAGTAGGAATCTTCCATCAGTAAACTTTTTTTTTTTTTTGATCAGCTACAAACTGCTATGATTTGGCATGAGCTCCAGTTGAATGCAGTGCCACTTGCCGCATTCAACCGTCATGAGTCACATTAGCAGAGTGCATTTCAGCATGTTTTGGCCTTTCATTGATGCATTGATTACTGCACTGTAGAGTTCTTGCCATCGAGTAAAGCATGTAGCAAGACGTTAATGACGACTTTAAATATTTCTCATCTCCTGATTCTCATCATATCAGTTAAATTATAACCCATAATGGATCTATATTTTCCCATTCACTGTGATCTAACAGAGGATCAAAATTGGTCAAAGATGTAGCGTTAACCCAAAAGCTTCAGTTGGAGCACTGATGATCATCAACGCATGTTGGTACTGCAACCCAACGTAGCTGTGATGTTTGTGTACTCCATGAAATGCAACCACATTGCACGTACACCACTACCTGGAACTGCTCATATTGCCTCCTAGCTGCCCCACCCTACCCTAGCCGTCTTGAACCCTACACAAACCTAAACACTGCCTCAACTCATGCCCAGTCACGGTCAATCCCTCCCACTTTCTTTAACCACCCCCAATTTCCTGAAAGGCCTGCTTGATCTTGACGAGGATCAGCTGGTGGAATAAGCTTGTTCCTTCCTTGGCAACCAAGCAAGAACAACAACAACAACAGCAATAATAATAATAATAATAATAATAATAATAATAATAATAATAATAATAATAATAATAATAATAATAATAATAATAAAAAAATAGGTTCGTAGGAAAGGAAAGGGACAGTATCTGTCACACTTGTTCTGTGGACACTTGAACCACGGTGTAGAGTGAAAGTGGAAAGAGAGAAACCAAACCAAAGTTGCCAATTAAACTAATTTCTCTTTATCTCTTTTGAAGTAAGACAGACCGGCTTCATAACACTCATGCAAAGGGAAGTAGTAACCGTGATGGGATGATGCAGATAGCGACTGCAGCTTGGTAGTCTGATGTTCAAAGGATCTCAGCTCATTATCCCCGATAGTTGTTTTTTTTCTCGCTGTCTACATTACATGTACATCTTGTGCTACCTTTTCGAAGGCTAGCAAGAGATATCATTGATAATAGCCTGATGGTACCAGTACTTTCTTTTTGTCTTGTTTATTTTGAAAATGAATGCTGAAGGCTGTAGCAAAGTGTTTGGGCTCACCATTTGTACAAGTGAAGGCCTATTTTCTATTTTGATTTCGAATTTCACTGTATAGGTTTTAGGAGCCCAATCATTCAGGCATGTACACTTGCTTTCAGATAGTGGCCACTGGGCCCTGCCTCTTATCAGTCTGTATGACAGAATGATAGGGGCTTTGTTTTCTTTATTTTTGTAACCTGATAATAGCGTAGGTTGATCACCTTTGGTAAACAGTTGAGGAAATGGGGAACTAGGCACTTGCACCGAGTAATTGTCGCTGATTGTGACACACCTTCGTTACCTGGACACAGTAAAAAGTCATTTAAGTTGAATGATATACCAGACTCTAAATAGCATTGATACCCAGTGGAGCTCTACAGCAATTCATACAAATGCAGTCAGAAGGGTCAACATTCACTTACTGCACGGCAGTGTCAATGCTGCTGTGGAGTTTCATTTTGGTAGTTTAGAATTAGTCTTTTAAGTATAAAGCATGGATGTGCAAAGGACACCATTCATGACCGCAAAAATTTGTCACAGACATCATTTCACTTTGCTTCTTGCTGTACTTGAGTTTAGACCTCTAGCCGTGAAGCTATTTTTATAGGTGTTCATCTCACTTTCTTCTACTGCAAGGCTCAGCACTAGTATTTGTTGCGATCTCCTGTTTGCAATTACGAATGGCATTGAAATAGAGATTCATTGATCTTTATTGAATGGGAAGGCTCATGGCCATGGATGGGGGTAAAGGGGAGGGAAGCTTTCAGTTCGGTTCGACGACAGCTATTAGTAGTATGACTCTGAGACTAGGGTAGCAAAATAGAGACCAGATCTGACCACCTGAGCTGGCATGTTGCGTAGTTACAGAGGGCACAGTAATAATAATATTTGGTTCACAGGAAAGGAAAGGCACAGTATCTGTCACACTTGTTCTGTGGACACCTGAACCATGCTGTAAGGGAACGGAGGAAGGTGGGAGTGAAAGTGGAACCAAAGAAAGGTGTCCTAGTCGATGGCTCTAGAGTAGACACCTGAATGATGCTGTAAGGGAAGGGAGGAAGGTGGGAGTGAAAGTGGAGGGCTCCAGAGACATCCCACAGCACAGGGACGCCACTTCGTTTTGCCTGGATGTAAATGCCTGAGGTCGGGATCAAATCCGGGTACTCCAGTAGTCGGGCGTCTTACCACTGCACTACCGCGGCGGGGCAACATAGGACACAGTAAAGAAAAAGAAAAGTACTACAATGATGTAATATATGTCAAAGTATGTGAAATTGCAGGTAGTTACGATTTTTTGTTTTCCAAGTTCGGCTTGAAGAAGCTGCATATGAGGGTTCATAGGTCGTGTTTCAAACATATCTGAAGCGCTCAAATGTCTCCACGATGCTTTGTCAGCTCGAATGGCATTTGACCCGAATGCAGCTTGGAAAACCCATGAAGCAGTGCGAGAGTGACAGCATTTTACTGAGAGACTTGGCGTCATTTTAAACACCTTTGCCGAAGGGGCATAATATTGATGCCACATCCAAGAAATACAGTTTCACTACCTGACCTTTCTAAGCATGCATCTCTCTCTCTCTTTATTTTTTTCATTGCTGCGTGCCATTTGTGTTTTGTTCCTGTAATGCTTTCACATTTACATGCTGTATGTGCAGAGTGCCTGTGAATGCTGGGATTTGACCTCTAATGAAGGAATGCAGTTCCTAGTGATATATGCCGTCGCTGTGGCAGGGGTACCTCCTTGGGCACATCGCTATGTGTACAAAATACCGACGTCCAACCTCGTTCAGATAGGGCAAACACGATGGTAACTCCCCAAGTTTAGCCCAGGCCACATCCAACTTTGACCTCGGTAGATTTGAAGCAAAATTGATGTGCAACCTCGTTCCGCTACAGTGAACATGATTTGACCTCGGCCAATTTGGATTAAAATTATAATACGTGTGTAAAAGTCTTCAATAATAAACAGTTTATGCAATAACGTGACCGACTCCTCTTACTGCATTGCTACACAACTAATGCTTGATATTCAAGTCCCGCAGTGTCGAACCGCTGCTGATTTTTCTTTGTTTGCTGGTTCTCTCACCCCTAGTGGTATTTGGAGAACCAGAACTTGCGACGCACATCCCAGATGCTTTGGGACAAGATGGCTGCCTCGGGGGAAGACCTGGGTGGCCTACCTCCGCCTGCAGCGCTCTCGGCTGCATCGTCCACACCCCCCGACCTGACCAGCAATGGCACTGCTGTGCATGATGAAGATGTCATGCATCTGAGGCAGACAGTTGCAGGTCAGGGAGTCCCTGTCAATGGCAAACAGCAAATGTGCACGGTATACCGAGGGATTGTCTTTGTCATTCCTGGTGCTGCGTGCACAATAATTGATGCCACTCCTTTCATAAAACCCAGTTTGCGAAATATTTATGTGCTCCTCCGGGCGCATGGTGCTTGCTCTTCTGCTGTAGAAATTAAAAAAAGAAAAGGCCTTTTATTATTGATGCTCTTGGGTTGAAAGGATCCAGTTTCTGCTTTTATGTACTTTCTAAGAGCCAGCAAGGTATTTCAGAAAAACATTCTTATATAAAATTTTGCACAACACATAATATGTCAGTTTGTGGACAAGTTTTGCAAGCAAGCTTCTCAACAAAGCAGGACGCTGCTGTTTCTTCATTTTGTGCCCCATTGAGGAGGCTCTGGAGGTTTTTGTATTCAGTGTCAGGTTGGCTGACTAGTGGCAAGACTATTTCTCTCCCAAAATAAATGGATTACTGCTTGTATGTGCAGAAATGGGTATTGCTTCTAGCAGTTAGGGCTCATATCTTCCACTATGTCCAAGTTTTCATAGCTTTGTTTACGTATTGCCTTCATATGTAGTTTATCGTCAAGTAGTTCTAGTAGTTATCAAGTATTTCTATCAAGTACTGTGCATGATACCTAAGTCTACACTGAAAGCTACCCACCGCTTTGTCAGACCGCACTCCTGCATTGCCAGTAAGAGAGTGTGCACTAAGCAACATTACTATAACAAACTCAGTTTCACAGCTCCGCCCGGAGAGGTGTCCCTGGTGGCCGTCACGAGAACTAACGGCACTGCAGTCGACTCTTGCTCCTTACCGGGCGCGTCGTCTGCTACACGTGACGCAGAAGCGTTGTAGCGGCCAGCACACGCATAGTTGTCA
Organism: Amblyomma maculatum; assembly: GCF_055883805.1. NCBI lineage: Eukaryota > Metazoa > Arthropoda > Arachnida > Ixodida > Ixodidae > Amblyomma > Amblyomma maculatum. The sequence continues at coordinate 150,318,820 of NC_139345.1, read as the reverse complement.
CGTCCTGCCGTTGCACTCTGCATGGCTACAATGCAATTATAACTGCATTACAACAACTTTGGCTTCGAAGGCATGCAATACTTTGGAGAACTAGTTTGTGTGATGCATAATTTAATGTTGTGAAACAAGTGTGACAGCACTGTTGACTTGTTCGCCACCACAACCGTTCTCTAGTAACGTCTTCTTTTCAATTTCATTTCCTTTTATTATGCGATACCATATGTAGCTCGTCGAGGCGGAAAGGCGTTACCATCGCAGTAACCTATAAGTGAAAAATATGCACATTGTTTCATATTAAATTATAATGCAGCCCTTCAGTGTGGTGCCATGCAACTTGGCTTCTTATTTGGCATCCACCTTCTTATCCAATTTGAGTCTAGTTTGTGACAAGGATTCAAGCCGTTGACATGTGTGCCTCTAATTCTATGCCGTTCACTGTAAACATAGGGTTGCATCGAGGAGATGCTGCATCTTTCCCCCTAAAATCAAGCCAAATACGGTGCAGTCCACTTATAACAATATTGAGAAAACCTGAAAATCCGATCGTTATAACCGATGATTGTTATATCTGGACCGGCGAAAATAAATAAAAAAAAGAAAGAAAAAAAAGGACTCCCACATATTTTCCCATGCTTTAGGCTTGCCTACTTATTAGCGATGAGTAATCGGGTTGAACAATGTTAATCATCTTAAAGAGCATTACAGTATATATCAACAGCCATAAAGTAACTTAAGCATACTTAAAGAAGTCGGAAATTCATGCTCGCTTGAGCAGCAGCTGAAGCTTGACAATCGCTGTGAGCATTGCATCGCTTCCAGTAGCGTGTATGCTGGCAGCAGTCCTTTTTGCGTGCACGAAACTGATTAGCGGCTGGATGAACTGAAGGACTTCCCCAGCCTGGATGATCGTTAAAATCGTTAAGTGCGAATGTCCGTATTTTTTCACGAAGCTTCCAACCTTGAAACCCTGCCAAACATCCCGATGAATCTGTTGTTTCATCTCGTGAGCTATCGCGCCGTCCGTCTATGTGGTCGCTATCTTTCACGGACACGGAATCATGGCGATGACGATATGGCTGCAGCAGCAGCCTTTGCGCTGCTGCGATTGCGATGATTATAGTGCTCATTTTATTCCGTTTTTGTCGCATATCACCGTTTGCCGCATATGTCGAGTTTTCACGTCAATGTCTTCTAAATATATTATCTTTTATTGAATATTCAGTCAAATTTTCACCTACCGGGCGGCGATAAATCTATCGTTGTATCCGATGTACCGCCGATATTCGATCGTTTTATCTGGTTTATTTTTACATAGGTGCAATGAAAAAAATGGTAAATCACAAGAATTTTATCGCTATAAGCGATATATCATTATAACTGGTTTCATTATAAGTGGACTGCACTGTAGACGTTTAACGCTTTGCCAACTACATACCAGCCTCTCGATGCTTAAATTGGCTAAATGAGGGATGACGGTGAAGACGCTGTTGCGTCCTCTCTTAAGACGAAGCTTAAGCATTCTGCTATATTTTGCTTAAAATCAGGCCTCTTCATGACGGCTTTCATGCTTCGCATCGAGGGGCAACGGCACCTATTGAATCGATTACTTGGAAGTCCGTCATTTGTTCGTGTCACTTATAGCTGCCCTCGAGATTAAATGGTGGGCACAAGCTCTGCACAGAAGAGATAATTTACTTCGAAGTGAACAATTTTTGATCTGCATTTAGAAGAGGAACTATATTGACATACTCTCGTGATGTAGTTCCTGTAGCAAAGCTCTTTATTTCCTTGCTGGCACATATATATTTTAAATGCAAAAGGCATTATATACCGAAGAGAAAGAACCCTAATAATTGCGCTATCTGTGTGTTTCGTCAGCAATGCCGGAAGCTAACTTGCAAGATTCCAAGGGCCTATCTGTACTACATAGCACAAATCGGACAGCTGAGCTGCATAAACGGATTATGATCGATCATTTTGAGTTTGTCGCAATACCAGCAATTCGAAGGAAATCTGAGTATGTCTGCGACGAGGAAATAGACAAGCCATGAGGGCGAGGAAATTTCCTTGCTAAGAAGACTTTTGTCATTGGTGAGCAGTTGTCACGGCAGTGATTATAAGTTGCACATAAAGTTCTTATGAGCGTTGGTTATGTAGAAGCTCTTTTGAAGGATATAAATTCTACAAAATTGTGCACGGGGTGCAACTCAGAGCTAATGCGTAGAGAGGAGACATCATAAGAACTGCAGAGAAATTCAACAAGCAAGGTGATCTCAAAAATCAAAGCAACTTCAAAATAATTGAGCATGCAGCGTAGAAAGTGCATGCTGCGAGCTGGGGCAGCTGACAGTAAAAAGAAAGAAAGAAAGATATATCGCCGTTAAAAGATAAGCACCTAAAAAGCTCAGAAGAGGGTCTAGATCAGCGTCTACAAGGCCTTCCAGACTTGCAATGGCTGGCACGTCAAATGCCTGCATGGACTGAGGTATGATGTGGAATGGCTTCTTAACTGCATTTTTGTAAGGCGGGCAAGCACAAAAGCGAGTAAGCTTCTTAATGAGCTCAAGATATGCTACCAACCAAGCGTATGAGCTCCTTAATTCACGCATTGAAGTGCATTCGCTGCAAATGTGTTTTTTGCTGTTGAAGCAGTACAAAATCACATGCAACAAAAGATGGTCAAGAGAAGTTAGGGACACTAACGCCCATTTCTCACTGGAGACAAAAAGAGATTATGCTGCCCACTCAAATATTTCCCAAAAAAGTATTATATGTTCTCCTCTGCACTGCTTGTAATCTTGCAATGTTTGTCTATGTTGATGAAATCAAGTTCTGGTTTTTTGCTGCATTTCATTTGCATACGACATTAGTGTTGTTGACAGTATTGCATTTTTGCTCATTTTATTCATATGCTAATGCACGTAAATACCTTACGTTCATTCAATCAGCTTCTAACGCCCTTTCCGGTTTTGTAGATACCTTGAATATCGTGTTTTAAAACTGCAGTCCAGTGCTAGCGGGAAGTTACATTAACTTAGCAGTAAAATTATGTCGTTTCTTTTCTGTGTGCGTGCATGCATGCACGCGCATGTGTGTGTGTAAAGGGGAAGGGAGCATCTTTCAAGGGCACGGCTAAGACTAGATCACAACTTCCTGTGATTACTCGCAAGAATTTTTTTTAAATAGACTCACTTTTGTTCAGTCATTTCCTTTCGCAGTGTGCACGCCCATTCTCACCGATTCCTCTTTCAGTAAATTCATTAAATAACTTTTCACATCTGGCATTGTTTTAGACGACACAGCAACAAAACTTTTTTTACCTTGCTATATTGTGAGTGCGAGAGTGCGGTTCTGGAGCTACCTTCCGCGCCATACGTAAAAGGTAGAACATTAGAAGAGTTTCTGGTTAGGCAACGACAGAGGCCGTTCATTGATTATCTTGTTCACTACATCATTTGACGCGAGTAGCCAGCTTCTTGCACTGCATGAACAGGCTGCCCAGTTGAGTAGCCTGGCTAGCAGATTTCTGCATGTAATGGAGGCAACCTGCACAGCGCAGTAGTAAACATGACACCCACGGCGTTACCTTCTAAGATTAGAGAGCTCCTATGCACTGAAAATTTGACTAATTTGTTTGCTTGACAGAATCTATGCCTTGAAAGAACATACTACATAAAAAGCACAGGCCAGGGATTCAAGCAAGAAACAGTGCTTGTGAGTAAGCCGACGGCGCTCACACTTGTTTCGTGGCATTAACAAGTGAATTTCGCATAACACAAGCACATTCTCCAAGGTAATACATGGGTTCGAAGCCAAAGCTGTCACAATGTTGCCATGTATAGTGCAACGGCAGCACGCAAAAGCTATGTATGTGCCGGCCACTCCATGCTTCTGCGCTGCGTGTAGCAGACTATCCGCCCGGCAAAGAGCAAAAGTTGACTGTAGCGTCGTTAGTTCACGCGACCGCCACCGGGGACACACTTCTCCGCTGGCCGGTGTGGGGAGCTGTGAAACTGAGTTTGTTCTAGTAATGTTGGTAGTGAGAGTATCGTGTCAACATTTAATGTCAGGAGATGGCAGGACATAAGGTAAGAACGTAATTTATGAAAGCAAAAGTTTGTTCTGATTTGTCGATTAGTCAGCGAAGGAAATGTTTTGGTGTCTTGACTGTGCGATATGACACTTGCATGATACTGTCATGTGAATAATTTCAGTGCTGCTGTTTTCACTGCATGGCAACCAAGAAAAAAGGAAATGAGAGTCATTAATTTTTAGCTCATTTTCTTTGGTCCCAATGCAGATCTGCGGTTAGAGGTCACATGCCTCAAGGGGGAGCTGGAGAAGAGCGAGAGTGCTTGCCGCAACCAGGTCATCAAAAATGAGCGCATTCTCACTGCTGTGAGTGGCCCTGACTGATCATTGGCTTTCCTGCGGTGCCACTTTGTTATGGCGCATGTCGAAACGAAGCATTTTCATTTGGGTTTTATTGCCCATCAAGTTCACTGGTCTGTCCAGTGGCAGCATGGCGGCGATACAGACAAGTATGATACACAGAAATGATTGCATCGGAAAAGCAGACGACCCAAAACCATCGTAAATGTAGTGCCCGTGTTGCACAGCAGTTCATGCTCACTCAAGGATGGAAAAACTTCAGCGTCGTGCAGAGACGATCAGGTTCGGGAACGAGGGTCTCAGATTGGTTTCTTCTTGCTTAGGTACCCTAAGAAAATTGAGCCCTACAAGTAGTGCCATACACGAAGAATGCAAATGCACTCTTGGAAAGGTGATTTTCGAATTCACTCTCACTAATCCTGTTGGCTGACAAATATGACGCAGTTATTTTTTCTTTTTTGCAGTATCTTTTCCTTTTTGTTTTATTCTCTTAGTTGGACCCAGATGTCAGAAATGCAGGTGTCAATTTATTGTCTTCAATAAATAATAATACACACACATATATGGCACCTTTGTAATCTGCTTTTGCACTTAAAGCCACATCATATTTCCAGTCAAAATCATGGCATTCTGCGAGAGCTACTTCTTATGTCCAAATGCATTCTCTAGAGCCTCTTCGGCACATTTATTTTTTTACCAAGAGCATTTGTGTTTGTGCTTGCTTTATATGGTAGAAACTTTTGTAATTGCTTGCTAGAACACCTCTGTTTTCTGAAAGCGCCCACAGCATACAAAAGAAACTGGTGCAGTACATTTGCATCAAAATTTCCATTTCGTATCGCATCCAGAGACTCTCCTCTAGTTTCTTTCTTTGTACCCCTCTGCTGCAGCTTGAGGCCGAGCGTGCCGAGCACAACCGTTGCCGGAGGCGGTTGGCTGAGATGGAAGACGGCATGGGCCGCCTCAACAGAGGTGAGTGGTGGTCACCTTTCGGCACAGTGAATTGCAAGGGGGAAGATACGGATGGCTTACTAGAACTGAAAATGTTTTTAAAGGTACAGGAAATGGTTATCTATGTGAAGCCATAATCTGCTTGTCGATTAGAAGGAAATATTTAAGTACTTTGTTGCCGCTGTTTACAGCCTAAGGTGACATGATGAGATAAGCTTCGCTGACCTTTGCATTAAAGCACTATACATCCTTCTAAGGCGTGTGAAGTGGCCCCTAAAATTTTAGGTTGTGTTACTACAAAGTGTACAAAGTTTTCCAATTGCCGATTTCGTCTGCCTTTGCTGCAAGCTTTGTTGACCTTGAAGACCGAGGTTCCAGCCAAACTCGAAACTAAGCTAAAATCCAATATGCTAGCACACTTAATTTACATTTGGCCTAACCTGACTAAATTGTCCATAATTTTTTACTCATTACTAGTTATGCATTTTTCTAAGCAGCCACACATTGTTGTTTTCCATGTGTTCAAGGAGCTCTGTCTGAAATTTTTGATGTGATTAATGAATCAGTAGCCTTTTATTGTATGTAATGGCTATGTGCATCAGGGGAAAAAAAGGTTTAAGCATGCCTGTTCTTGTTTCCTTATTTGTTGTGCACTGAAAGTGTTCGAAGCAAAATACTAGCTATACCATTTGTGCTAGATTTGTTTTGAAACAGAAAATAATATTTGTTCAAGCACCAAAGTTTTGCATTTTCTGTGCAGTTTTAAAGAAGAATGTTGTATACACTGAAGTAGGAAGTTAATGTATTTCACTCTAAAAACTTTCATTCTGAAGGTATGAAACATTTTTCAAATTTTGTAATTAGAGGTGTGCAAGTATAGAAATTTTCAAATAGGAATTTAAATATGAATATGGGCAAAAAATGCCTTCGAATATTGAATATCTAATCAGTGGAAATAAGAATGAAATATTAGAAAATAGGACTTATTGCTCATCATGTTTATTTCAGAATTCACATGGTACTTGCATATAATATTAAATTAGAATTCTGCAGAAGTGTACACACTACTAAAAAATCCAGTATAAGCTTTATATAGGATTCTCTATACCTGCTTTTTTTCTCCTGGAAGGATCTGTATTAAATCAGGTTGAGCCGTTAAATCACTGCTAAATATAATACATTTTCGTTAATTTCGCTTTCAAGGGACAGACAAAATGCCGAAATTAACCGAAACCTTGAGTTACTGAACAGCCATGAAAAAAAGTGTCTGAAACAGGGTGTCAAACTGGAACTGAACCCAAAATTTTTCCGCCCTCTTGAAACTGAATTCGAACCGGAACAAATGGGAGAAACCGTTCCGAACCGGTTAGCGGTGCGGTTCCAACCCACTTTTGCTGGTAACATACCTTCATTATTTTTTCTTTTATTACTGCTTGTAAATCTTTATTCTCGCTTATTTCCAAAGTACCTCTGTGCACCGCAAATATCCCAACCATATTGAAAAATCGTCCCTGGCAAAAAGATGACAAGAACAAGGGAAAATGTATTGCCACGTGCATAGCACCAGTCTCTGGTGTCAAGCTATCATTTCATCCGGAACACGGTTGGGGGTGGCCGCTGCATTGCACATAGGAGCCATTCTTGGAGAAAGTTGCCCCATTTGTGAGGCTTTCCAGGCAGTGAAAGAATAGCATACAATTTGTAGGTTCAGTTACATAATTACATTACATAATTACATAACTCAAAAACTAAATGGCAGATTTGTTAAAAAAATATCACGCAAATTATTCTATTTTCCTATCATTCGCTGACATCTGAATGAGTTACATGTTACGTGCATAGCAGCCATATGCAGTGCGACTCCAGAACATGCAATTGGATTCAGCAAGGTTTCGGAATGATAAGCCGATGTTGATGGTGGGAAGGCTGCCTTGGGCAACAATTTACTGGACTGTCTTGAGTTGTATTTGGATTTAACACACAGATGATTCCATAAAACGATTTCCCTTTTGTCTTCTCTTTGATTTGTCTCTAGCGATGCCTACTTGTTTTATTTCTCTTGGCAGGTTAGAACTATACCAGGAGTCAAGCTCTGATGTTCAAATGTAAAAAATGGGTAGAGCAAGCAGACCGAATGAACGTGCAGCTAGGCCTTAAGGGAAAAAAAAAAAAAGGAGGGGGGGTGGAATGGCAGTAATTGTGCAATCGGTGAAATGCAGCTTGCAAAACTAAAAAAAAAAAAAAAAAAAGAAAAGTGGTTGAGGAGGCGGAAGAGGTTAGCTTGAAGAAGCAATACAGAAAGCAGAAAAAAAGAAGAGAGAGGAAAGCGTAAATGGAGTCTTCATACCAATGCCACTCGTGTGGACGAGAGTGCTTACAAAACACAGGCTCTCTGAAATTGTCATGTTGTTATCGAAAAGAAAAAAAAAAGTATTTTCAGCATTGCAACCGCGACACAGAGAGTGCATAGGTGCCAGTGATGGTCCAAGGCCCAACTGCTTGCCCGGTTGCGACCGGCGTGGTAGTGGACTTGTGCCTAATTAGCCGAACCCGATTAGTTTGTGAAGGAGGCACCGAAATGCAAGAGTATTTCTTCAAGCTTCCAGGAAAGACTAATTAAACACAGTGAAAGGACTTTCATCGTGTGGCGCATTGTGGGTGATCGGGGAACAAGTTGCCGAGGCCTTAGGACACTGGTGCCATTTTTTTTTTCTTTTCCTGCTTGTCTGCATTTGTGTTTAGTTAAAATGAGGCAGGCGGTAAGGGGCAGCTGAGGGAGCAACCTATAGGTACGTCCTAGACTGCCGCTGTATAGGGACAGATATTTCGCTTGGGTGTACATTGGCATAATATTTTGAGTAAACTGCGAAGTCTTTGTTGCCTAGAAAAGGGAGGTGAGGACAGGCCTAGCAGGGGAAGAAAAGCAGCGCTCCTTAGTTAATTACATAATTATTATTGTTTTTTCGTTATGCTTTGGAGTGTACTGAGCTGGCCTCCAGCTATAGACGACAATGTAAGGTATAAAAATGCTATGATGCTCGTCAAACAAACTAGGAGCCTCCGTGTAGACAGTGCGACCTGCGTTTCAAGATTTGCTGTGACTTAATCCGGTTGCAGCGCAGGAAGTGCGTGATGTGTTGTGCACGCTGAGCCATCATGCGATCCTATGGGAATGCGCTCAGCGTGCTGTGTTATGGTTATAGTAAACCAACAGCAAAAACAGATAGACTACTATATGAATTTTCAGCTTTTATTCTATACGGGAACAGGAAAGCTCAGCACTGAAAAACTGCAGCAAAAAAAAAAAAAAAATACACCCTAGGTTTTTTTTTCCTTCTGAACCCATTTGAACCTGCCCGAACTGGTTTGAACCGGAACGTAATGTGTCTGGAGCCAAAACCAAACCCAAAAGCCGTGAACCCGAACCAGAACCGAACCCCCCAAAATTCTGGTTAGACATCCTGGTCTGAAACAGTTTGCATCACAGTCATTCTATCTGATGAACACCTGGATGATCGTTGTCCGCATTTTAGATGAAACCCAAGTAAGAGCGACTTTTTCTCGGTTTCGTCAACTGTTCCGCTTTGCACAGGCTGTCGGGAGCACCCTGTTCCCAAAAGGGGAAATTCACTCTTCACAAAACAGCTTCCACCGTCCACTCCACAGTCCATTCCTTTTACCAAGATACTTTGTTGGGCGAGTTTGTAAACATAGGTGCGCTTTGAAAATTGTGTTCGCAGACAGTTTTGTTTTGAGACTCGCTTGTTTTGCTTCAGTGAAGCCTGTAATGTAATTAACTCTCATTTTCTATTTTTACTGTACAAGTTGTAATGAAACTTGTATATGTGCTTTGGAATAGTTCTACAGTTAATTGCAACGATAATCAAAAAATTCTTTTTTTTTTTCTTTTGTTCAATGGTTGTGACTTTTGCCCCCACATGCTCCACAAGTTGGTTTCCTTCAGACCTAATGTCCTACTGTGAGGGTTAGGTTTTTTCCATGGCATATGTGGTGAAGGATACCAAGGGAAGGAAAGCGTAGCAGGGGGTGGCAGAAAGTTGGGTGAGCGGATGAGGTTAAGAAGTTCGCAGGGGTCAAGTGGATGCAGCTAGCACAGAACCGGGTTAATTGGAGAAATATGGGAGAGGCCTTCATCCTGCTGTGGGTATATTCAGGCTGATGATGATGATGGTATGTGGTGAGTCTCCTAAACTCGGCACCTAATGAAACTGGAGAAAGTTGTTATTGAAGGTTATTTTATGTGTACTAGGTTTTGTAAGCCAGGCTTGGTAAACCACTTATTGCTCGCCTTTAATTTTCTAGGGGGAAAAAAACAAAAAGCCTTTTGGCGCTACAATGGTAGGAAAAACAGCTTAGTATTACGTTGTGATCCACTGTTGTGGATTGTGCTATTACAGGAAGAGTGAGGGTGTAATAGGTAACGAGACTTGTGAAAAAGGCCGGGATAAAGGGTGGGCATTAGATAGAGGGCAGCCTTTATGATTATTTCCAGCTGCAGCCTCTCTCATTGGGGGCAGGCAGATATTGTGGCATTTTATGTATTTATCTGTACCCTTTACGGAGGCACAGATGCGTGAAGAGATCACGGAACATCCATGCGAAGGAAGCCGACAGCAGCCGAAATCGAGCAGGGCAAAGGGAAATATTTATTGGGTTTCTCTGTTAAGTTTGTATTGCTGGTTAATGAAAAGTTAATGGTGTAACCATTTTTTACCCAGTTGACAATTCATCAGATAATGGAAAGAAAGCAACCACATTCCGCTGGTGGGATCGGAACCCACGACTTCTCCAGTAGTACTAATGTACCGTTAAAACAAATTAAATAAGAAAGGATGGAAACATTTCTTTATGCCCCCCTCATTTTGAGTGCCCTTGGTTTTCTTTATGTATTGAAACTGTTTGAAAGGCATTGTGTAAATATTAATATCCATGAAAAAGTGCTTGCCAACAATGTGGTCGCACTTTGAATAGAAAACTTTCCTGTTCACACATGATTTCAGAGCAACTCATAACAATTACTATACTTTGAAACGAGCTTAATTTCTATTTGCTAAGCCCAGGCGTCTTTCGGAACAGCTTAACATGGTCATTAAAGATGGATTGACTGAAGTAGAAATGATGTAAGTCGTATGTGTCTATAGGAAGTGAACAGTCTGTGTGTGAAAGAAGCTAGCATATCTTCAGGGTTTAGTTATAAGGTCATTTAAGGAACTTATCTCATTCGTATTTTGAACGCAAATGGTTTTGAATGAGCGAAAGAAACAGAAGGATAGGAGCTTTCAAAGCTTAGAGGGAAGGTAATTTCATTTTTGTTTTGGCAAAAGCAATGACTTTTCAAAGTTTTTTACAATTGGTATTGTTTAGTAAAAAAATACCAACCACTGTATTCTTTTAGCTATAAACTGGGGCTCCCTTTAGACTTAATCATTTCCTTGCTGGCTTCTTTTGCCTCTTCGTGCGGTTATTCAGTTTGCTGTGTGTGTAGTTGTCACCCTACACACTGTACTTTCGTTGCAGTGTCCGTGCTGGCTGCCCGGGAATTCTTCGAACTGCGTAAGAAGTTTGAGGACGAGTCAGAACGGAACCGAGCCCGAGAGAGGGAGACCGCCAGGGTCAGTCCCGTTTTGTTGCTTCTCAGCTGAGTTCAGGTTAGCTCCTGGATGGTGCATGTGTATCGTGTATCGGCCTTTCTGAAAATGGCGGTGCCCGATGTGTCACACTTCGCGAGATTCCGCGGGATATTGTGACATTGTGACGTTATCACCTTGTGACATCATCGGCCATGTCTACCATCAAGATAGTTAAAAATAAATAAATAAATGCTATCTCCACCAAGAATCAAACCTCCATCCCTTTGATCCCCAGCCCAGTGCTTTAACTAACTGCGCCACGCCTGGGATCGTGATAGGTACACCATAATTCTCCTTGTCCACTGTCAGGATGGTAGTACAGTCAAACCCTGATATATCGAACTCGAAGGGGATCACAAAATAGTAGTTCGATATATTGATAATTCATTCGATATACAGAAATCGGCTTGTGACGGTACTTACAATGCAAAAAAACGATACCGTATTTGTCCCGTAATCGACCCACTCGCATAATGAACCCATCCGAGAATTTGCCAGAAAAAAAAGCGTTAGGGCCAGTTCACTCACATGCAAGTGATTGAGCGATCTCAGCGACAAGCGGCAGCGACAGAGCGAAAAATTTCCAACTTGTTGGAACTGTGTCCCTCTCGCCGCTCAAGCCACCGCGGCAGCTCAAAACAAGGTTCCTGTGTTGCCGCTACAGAAATCACGAGCGTTTTTGCTTGCATGTCGATGGCGCGCGCCACTCCGTTTTGGTTGTCTCATCCACAGCTCATTTCTTGGCAGCGTGCCAAGTTGCTGCGCAGCGATAACGTCAGGGTATGCTTATCTTTTGATAGCTCCTGTGGTGGCGGGGAGCAAACTTGGCAAAGTGCCCTGATGGCTTGATTGCACAAGCCTGGTTCGATTCATCACGCCGCGCTTGGGGCGGGTGTAGTCCACTGCCCCTCTATAACGCTACTTGTAAGCCCTGAGGGTACAAATAAATAAACAAATAAAATCATTGGAAAGCCTGAGAGCTGCAAATGCTGCTTGAAGTGAAAAATGCTAAAAGCCAGTGTCATGATCGCAGCTGACCGTGTGCTTTTGTTGATTCATACATGGAAGGATAAAAGGCTCCGTGCATACAGAACGATAAGAATGAACAACTCTCGCAAAAAAAAAAAAAAAAAAAAAAAAAAAAAAAAAAGAAGAGAGAGAGAGAGATTTGCCGCTTCTTAACATCCGCAGGCGCCACAGCCACCTCCGACATTCTGTTTGAAAACAGGCTGAGCTGGCTTGGCGCATGCGTAGTGCGTGCTACTGCGAACAAAGGCCGGGAGAGAGGAAGGAGAGAATAGATCGACAAAAGAATGGGCACACCCTTGCGCTTTGGTCTATCGCGTTTTTCCCCTCTCGTTCCCACCGGTTCTCTCTGGTTCATTCACGCACATGGCTTGCAAACATCACGTGCTGGCACGCGGGAAACGATAATCGCAGATGCGCGCCTCTGAGGAATGGGCGCTGCTCTAGAACAGCCGTTGCCGAACTGTCCCTTCTCATTCCTTCCGCGCGTGGCTTGAAAACGTCACATGGCAAACGGCCTAGGGTGATGCAATCGTCTTTGGGGAAGGCGCACTTTCCAGTCTGTGGTGCGGAGTTAGATACATCGAACGACTGGTGTAATTGAGTTCGATTATGACGCGGCTTTCCTATACTTTTACATGAGATTTTCTAGGGGATATTCCATGAGTTCGATATAACCAAAATTCAATATATCCGGGTTCGATTGTAGTGGGATTTCGTGAGTGACAGATACTGCGCCTTTCATTTTTTGTAAGCCAATTACAGAACGGCAGTGAACTTTGACGCGTTCAAGAGAACGCTGGTTGCGTTTAACAAAGGGCACGCAATGTACCGTCAGGACTGGTCTTGGCGTCATGAGGCGATTCAAGCATATACGAAGCTGACCTCATTTGGCGTCCGATCCAAGGCGTCCGTGCCTTTCATGGAATGATGCACCGCACAGCAAACAGAAGCAGACCCAATACAGCGGGCATCAGTGGCATTTCAAATTGGTTTATAGGAAAGAAAAGGTGCAGTAGTATCTGTCACACGTCTTCGTGGGCACCTGAACCTCATGGTAAAGGAAGGGAGGAAAGTGGGAGTGAAAAAAGAGAGGGAGATAGAGGCGCCCTACTATAATAGCTGTACTGTAATGGCTTTCACCTCATCACACTTTAGCTGTCGAAAATACCCTCTAGAGTTTTTGTTGTTCACTTTGGAGATAACCATTAGAAGGAAGCTTAAGTTTCTCCTTAACAGTAGACTTGACAAAGCTTTTAAGGCTGCCCTTTTCATTCCACGAATTTTTGGCATTGAGAGGCTGGCACAGTGCTTGGCAAGGTATTAAATGTCATTAAGTTGTACATTGGTTTATAAGGAAGGAAAGGCACAGTATCTGTGATGCTTTTCAGTCGACAAGTGTCACAGATACTGTGCCTTTCCTTCCTTATAAACCAATGTACAACTTAATGACAGTATCTGTGACACTTCTCAGTGGACTGCCCCGCCGGGGTGGCGCAGTGGTTACGGCGCTCGACTACTGTTCCCAAGGATGCGGGATCGAATCCAGGCCTCGGCGGCTGTCTTGCTTCTTATTGAACACCTACGCTTGCAGTGTTTTGAATGCAAACGGAGTACGTATGTTACCGTTTCTAACCCCTGTCGAGAACTAGCTTCCAACTTGACTTGCAGAGAGATGCTGAATTGGAAGCGGAGGGTAGTATGACACCACCCTGAGTGCTGCACAATAGTCAGTTGCATTGCAATTTTCCTATACTTTTTCTTGGCACATTTTTTCGGACACGTTTCTTAAACCTGGGGTATGGTGATAGTGACCAAATCAGCTGTGCATAAAGCCAGGGCGTTTAGTGTGGAGTTGGGAAATTCTAAGAATATACAATTTACTGACCACGTGAAGGAGCCAGAGATTGCACAAAAAAATTCTGAAGAGTGAGTAGCTTTTGACAACAGGTGAGATGCAGAATTGAATAGAGTGAGGAGGACCATTCTAATAGTATGCTCTTCATGTTGGTGTGGAATTGCTAAGGGAAAAAAAAATGTATCAGTAATTAATTGCTAGAGAGTGATGTAGGGGAAGCCAGCTATGCTTTCAGCTTGGGAAGGGTCTACATGGCAGCATTCATCACCTTTTTAATGCGAGAGCATTAAAGCTGCCGTTACTCAGAAAATCCGGCGTCAGTGTCGGCATTCACTGTCACTTTTTTCTCCTCTGTGCAGCTGAAAGGAGAGCGCAATGCGGCCGTCCGCCAGAGTGCTTTCCTCATGGGTCAGATGGTGCCCGAGGCACGGTTGCTGTCTGCCCTCGACCAGATCCAGATGCTCGAGATGCAGGCCGCCACTACCAAGGCAGAGCACGAGGCCGAAGTGGGTGATGCTTATTGTCAGCTGAAGGCTCTCGAGGCCGCTTCCTGGAGCGCTCGGTGACAGAGCTCATTACTGTAGTTGATTGAAAATACTGAATGGCGAAAAACATTAGGCAATGACCAATTCATACTTGCAGGTGTGCATGTAATCTGTGTACCTGTTTAGCTACAGGCACATCTATTTTGAATGATGCATTTTGAATGATGCATTTTGAATGATGAACTGTCATTTTGAGGCCAGAGATTGAAAGCCGTCCCTATTTTCCTGACTCGCAATTTATGCTCGATCTGCTTTCCCACAGCAGTGATGAAGCAGAATACCTGCTCAGTGAAGAAAGTGAAAAGCAATGTTCTTCATTGCTCAGCAGGGTATCGCAGCATTTTGCTTAATATTGTGAGGCTTTATAATGTTTATTTGTTTATGTTCAAAGTCACTGGGATGCGACACTGTCATTTTCTCTGTAATGGAAAATGCGCCCCTGGCGCATTTATTTAAGAAGCCCTTTGTTATCTTTCCGAGTGCTTTACTGCTGTCACAACTGTGCAACAATACGGAATAGCTCCAAAGCCATTTAGTAGTGCATTGTGCCTGCTTTGTTTATGCCCTTTGCCATCTGTTTTATTCCACTGTTTATTAGGCACTGCATGAGTCCCGCAGTGCCTAATTGCATCCCGGTGCATACGCCAGCTGAATGAGTCACAGGGATCCTCACGTAGATATGATGTAAAGCAGGTGGCCAGATGACATGAAGTTGCCTGCTGCTAACAATATGATGTCTATGACATGCGATGGCATTGCAAATGAGTAGGCTTTGATTCTCGCCGGCAGGTGTTTTCTTTTCTGTGAGTTGCGAGGCTCTAATTGGGGCCCCCCTTCCCATGACCAGGTGTGTGCCCTGCGTGAGCAGCTGGACTCTGCTCGGGACGAGTCCGGAGAGACGGTGGAGCAGCTCAAGCAGTGCCTGGCAGAGTCCGAGCAGAAGCTGTTTGAATCCCAGAAGAGGGTGCAACAGCTCGAGGAGAGGGGTGAGATCTAAGGGCAGGGGAACACCGCATTGTGGACTATGGCATACTTAATCCGCGCTCGAGTGACACTCTATGCAGCCTTGTGGTCTTGTTCATTGCTCCTGGTAAAGACTGCCTCTGTGGCTCCCTTTGGCCATGTTGATGTTTGCCCGGCTCTAAAAGACTAATTTATTTCAATGGAAATTGAAATTAAGAAAGGAACTTTTTTTTTCTCTCTTACTTGCTTCATGCTTGTTACAGTAAGGTTGAAAAATTTTCTCCGTGATGACAGTTGGGAATTGGATGGTAGTCCTTTCTAGTTTCGGGGATTTGACCAAGAACGAAAATGTCTCGATGCATGCTAGGGAAAGTGATTGGCAGTTTCATGTTAGAGTACCGAAAAATGTCTTAGCTCCATATTGAACTCTTGAGTGTTGAACGAAGCCATGTTTTCTTACTTGGCAGAACATTTTTGTAGCCAGCTAGCCACTGAAGGATGTGTAGCATGCACGGTCACTGTGACAAAAACATGGAGCTGCTCATGCAAACATGCATGGACACACAGTATACTGACAGGGTAGGAGTGTGTGATATCACATACTTCTGTCTCTATGGGCTTTTTAGAACTAGAAACCATGCACATTCTCTGATACATACTTCTAGTTTCGTATGTCAACTCTCGATAATTCAGGCGTGAAGGGGTGTGAAAGTTTCTTCAAGTTTAACGGAAGCCTTTATAATAATGCACTTGATACTGATGGCACTGAAGCATCAGTGCAACAAATTGGAAGCTCGAAATAAGTGAGTTTCAGTCAGTTCCAAGACTATTTGATATCTCGTACTTCCCAGTATTGTTGTTAAATGTTGTTAAATGAGAACAACCATTTTTATAGAGCTATTTTTCTCTCTAAAATTTGCTGGACAAAATTTACTGGACAGTGGGGTGTAGTGGAGAGGCGATCACATTCTTGTAGTTGACTCCAACTAAGCTTTCACATTTGTTTCAAGCGATAGACCAACTCCTGTTTTGTTTTTGTCTTTCCCATGGTGCTGCTGCAGTGAGACAGCTCATTGAAGAAGTGAAGCAGAAGGCTTCGGCTCCAGCGGTTGTTGCCAGCATACCACCACCTCCTCCACCTCCGCCTCCGCCACCCCCTCCACCTTTCAACCCGCTCAGGTGGGTTCGGCGCTAGGTGCATGCATGCTCATTAGAACCATCGGTTCGAGCAAGGTGCTCAAAGTGAGAAGTAATATGGGCAGTGCCTAGCTGATTAAACATTGCATTGGAAGAGGGCCTTTATTTGAGTGTTATGGAATGAAAAGAAAACACTGCTTGGTTCATAACATCATTGCAACAACAAGAACAAGGCACCAATAGTTACTTTGACCAAAGCTTAAACATGTTTCTATGACATGGTAATGTAACACATTGTACATTGTAGTAATTAGCAAAATGGAGGCTGTTCAACGCCAGCCAGCTTGCTTTCTATAATGTACATATAAAATATCGTATTTGCACATAAGTAATATGGCTATAAATATAACACTGAGCAGGGAGTTCTAGATGTAATGAAAAAGAAAAAAATTTTAATGCAGTCAAAGGTGCCAAGGACTCAAAAAAGGGGGGGGGGGGGAGGGGGAGGGGAATAAAATGGCAATGACTCACAAAGCAAAGGATGTGCTAATATTATTTGAGAGGCAATACCTCAGAAATGCGGGTGATTTCACAGCAAAGACTTGCATTGACATACGCAGTCTGTCATTACCGACAGCAGCATTCACTATCGTCATCACCATGCCACAACTGCTTCAAGTTTCGTGTTGGTGGTCCTATGCCTGTTTGCCTTACTTTCTGTTCCTTACTGTGTTGAATGTATCAGTGCCTGCTCTTTTTGAATGGTGTGCACAAGCTTCATTTAACATTCATAGCCACACGCTATTTCACCCAAGTTAACTGACAGGCTAGTTGGTTTCCAGTGATCATATTAATTTCATTTAGAGCGAAACAATGTCAGGCAAAAGTAAGGAACACTGAGGACGAATACTTCGTGCCCTTGTTCCATCATTCTTGTTTCCTACATTTTTCGGTAAATGAGATAAATATAATGACCCTTTACTTAACCTGTGCACACTGAATGGCCCCCAAGATCATTCAAAAGTTCTTCTCTTAGCAGTTTCCTAACCTGTGACAAGTGCCACAGTGTGTTTTGAGGAGCAGCGAGAACACAGTTTGTGCTAGGTTCTCTTATCCATTCTTCTCGTTGTGATTGGGAATCTCTGGTTTGAAGGTAGTGAAATAAAGAAAAGGTTTAATAACAGCCGCACATTAAAGATGCCGTAGAAAATTCACCTTGACGCATTGCACTCACACTCTACTAAAGGGTATTTTACTATCGATCATATCCATACCATCAGCCAGGTGATAGAAAAATGCTCAGAATATAACCAGCCCTTATACATAGCATCCATTGATTACGAGAAAGCCTCTGAGTCAGTCGAAACCTCGGTGGTCATGCAGGCATTACAAAACCAGGCTCTAGACAAGACATATGTGCCAGTATACTGGAAGCTTTATATAGTGGCTGCACAGCAACCGTAGTTCTACATAAAGAAAGTAACAAAATTTCTATTAAAAAAAGTTAGGCAAGGAGACACAATCTCCTCAGTACTATTCACAGCTTGCTTAGAGGAAGTACTTAGAGACTTGGAATGGGAGCAGTTAGCGGTAAGGGTAGATACAGAATACTTCAGTAATGACATTGCCTTGCTAAGTAACTCAGGGGATGAACAGCAAATGGTTGATGACTTGGACAGGAAAGGTGGGAAGGTAGGCTTGAAAATCAATATGCAGAAGACTAAGGTAATTTTCAACAGCCTTGGGAAGGAACAGCAGTTTACGTTAGGTAGCGAAGCACTGGAAATAGTAGGCAAATTGTCTACTTAGGGCAGTTAGTAACCGCAGATTCGGACTATGAAAGGAAAATAACAAAGAGAATAAGGTTGGGATAGAGCGCATTTGGCAAGCACTCGCAGATTATGACTAGCATCTTACTGGTGTCATTCAAGAGGAAGGTATATAACAGTTGCATCTTATCTGTACTCACCTATGGGGCTGAAACATGGAGGCTAACGAAAAGGGTTCTACTTAAGTTGAGGACAACGCAGAGGGCTATAAAACAAAAAATGGTTGGGGTAACATGAAGAGATAGGAAGCATGCAGAGTGGGTCAGAGAAATTACTCGAGTTAATGACATGACAAAGAAGAAGAAGTGGGCATGGACAGGACATGTAGTGCGAAGAGAAGGTAACCAATGGTCGCTTAGGGTACCAAACTGGATTCCAAGGGAAGGAAAGCATAGCAGGGGGCGGCAGAAAGTTAGGTGGACAGGTGAGGTTAAGAAGTTCGCAGGGGTCAAGTGGATGCAGCTAGCACAGGACCGGGTTAATTGGAGCAATATGGGAAAGGCCTTCGCCCTGCAGTGGGTATAGTCTGGCTGATGATGATGGTGATGACTCGCACAAAAGCCGCCCCTGTTAGTTTCACACATGTTAGCGCACCCCGTTACTCACAAGTCAGTTCTCAGGCTGTCATTGTTGCACATGAAGTTTACAGAAAAAAAAAAATGCAGCCAGTCGGTGCTGAGGAGAGAGGGAGGTCAGATTTGGCCAGAACGCATAGAACGCATAGGCTCAAAGGCTGATAGAGGTTATCAAATGAACACTGTATGAACACTGCAAGCCAGACATCTCATGATTCTGATTCTGAATACTGATAAAGTGAAAAAAGAAAAACGCTCGTGATAGTATTCGTTTAAATACGGTATATTTTGACAGCTACAATTGTAGAATAGGAAGTTAATTCATACACTACTGGTTAGTTTTCTGGTTAGACAGCACCAGGATATATCACACTTTTGCACGTTTCCTTATCTGCTAAAGATGAAAACAATGCTTGGAAAGTGCTATAAATATGATGCTGTATGATGTCAGCTGAGAGCTGTTTGCACTACAGCCGTGCCTCATTCTGCTCCTGTATGCATTAGCGGTCAGTAGAGTTTATATTTGATGGAATTTTAGGAACGTTGAACCCATTACCCTAGTCACCACCCTGCTTGAAATAATGTGGTGCACATGTCTCACATGCCTTGCGATCTATGTATGGTACTCGTTGTGACCTAACCTAATGATCTAAATCGCACTATGACTGCTCGCATCCCACTACCCCGGGACTCACTTGGTTGCAAGCTTCTGAATTAGGCTTTTCTACTCAGCACAATCTGGAGAGGGTAGTATTTCCTGCACAGCCATTCACTCAGCACGGCAAATGGCAAGGGATGTCTACCCGGAAGCTTTGCAGTTTAAACCGCGAAACCAGGGGGGGGGGAGGAAAAGACCTATCACTCATTTATTTGCACTTTTACAATGGAATTCTTTGTTGTCCTTTGCTCAAAAACATTTTGTTCACATTAACGCGACAAAACTAGCAATTTCCATTGTTCCAATGTCCGTTGCCTGAACAATAAGCTTCTATATTAATGAGGCCAGAACACGCATAGAAATTTGGTCCCCCCCCCCCCCCCAAAATTGAAATTTGTATGAAAAAGGCACAGGTGTTACACTTTTTCTAGCCTGCAACAGTTTACAGCTTCGCAGGTACTGTGAAGTGCGCTTGGTTTTCTGTGCGTTGGGGTGGGGGGGGGGTTTGCACAGTGTGCATAGCTCTGTATTTCATGGCATGAAACGGCACTACTGCGACATGCATGTTTATTGCTGCACCCTGTCTATGCATCGTCACCTGTCAATTGATAGTTGCTCATGAGCAGTTTGTAAGCTCTCTACTCTGTGTGTTGTCAGTTTAGTATGTGCATAGGCAACTAACATGCTCTTCTCCTCTGCAGGTCTTTGATGGCACTCATCGCCAGCAGCAGAAAGGCAGCAGCACCATCTGCGGCCAACACAAAATCGAGTGAGCCACCTGCCCATGTTTTCTCTTGCCTGGGCCTTATGGGCTGGCCACAAGTTGCAGAAACTGAACAAGCACTGTGTGTATGTGTCTGTCTGTGCATTAAAATTGGCTTCGCTCTTCGAAGCCACTTTGTACGGTCCTTTGCAAAATGCTTTTAGTGGCTGTGGACAAGACAGAATGGAGAAATGAAAAGATGTAAATCAGGGAATCACAGTGCCTGGTCAACCACCACACACTTGAGAAAGAGGTGGACAGGAGGAGGAATAAGGACAGAGTTGGAGAGTTGAGCATAATGATGGTTATCTTTAGAATAATCATTATAATGACTGGAACAGTAGAAACACACACTGAGGGGTTTGGTTTTTAACCAAACAACAACAAGCAATTAGAGCTGATGTAGGATTTCAAAATGCAGGCTGTGCAAAGAAGTGGATGAAACTGTCAACCATGTTCACAGCCAATTTGTGGATTTCATAGGCTAGAGCGGCAGAATGCACTGTTCAAACTTTTGTGTGGGGACTTTTTGCATGCGCACGTGTATATGCAAAAAGTTTCCACATAAAAAGTTGAACAGTGCATCATGCAAGAAGTCCCCACAGAAAAGAATGCACAGTGCACACTGGCGTGCCTGCATTTACGTAATGTTCATTCACATCACTGTCTCTGTCTATTTGGCAGGCATATGCAAATAGACTTAGCTGCGCGATCGCCTTTGTTATTAGTCTTGTGGCCTGTCATGGTAGCTTACTGGTTAGGACATTCAGCCACTGAGTTGTAGGACACATGTTAAGTCCTGGCTTTGGAGATTGCATTTTGATGAAGGCGAAATGCAAGGCAGTTGCGTGCTGTGAAGTTTCAGACATTGCTAAATACTAGGCGGTTGATATTAATCCAGAGGCCTCCACTAGTATGGCATCCCTTACAATCCATGTGTCACTTTGGGATGTTAAACCCCACAGTTTACAATTTGCTTGTCTTGCATGTTTGTTACCTTTATCTGTCAATTTTGATGCTTTTTTTTTTTCTGCTGTGAGTTTTGAGGTGAATTTCTGGCTTATGTAATGCCTGCCCAAAGGGGCAAGCAGATAAATGAAGGGGAACTAAGGGTGCTCGTTATAACACATGAAGGAAAGAAGCCAACAGTCGGCGAGGCCAAGGAAAGCATTGGGGATTGTACTTTGTCTTTTTTCTCTTTTTTCTTTAATTTTTACTTGATAATTACATAAATTAGTAATGTAATGTGTTTAGGGGAAAGATAAATAAACACAAAGTAGAAGGAAAAACAACGTGCCTATGGTGGGAACCAGACCCATGACCTCCGCATATCGCGTCCGGTGCTCTTCCAACTGAGCTACATCGGCCGCTGTCCCCCCTGCTACTTCTTTGGGTATTAATGTTGTCTGTATATGAACCTTGAGAGTGTTCACCAGCCCCACCCTCAACTATAGCGGTGGACGTGGAACGCCCTGTGTTACCACCAGCGTCACGTAGAACGTGATGCTGGCGATAACACGGTCGTGGGTTCGGTTCCCACCGTCGGCACGTTGTTTTTCCTTCTACTTTGTGTTTATTTATCTTTCCTCTAAACACATTACATTACTAATTTATGTGATTATCAAGTAAAAATTAAAAAGAAAAAAGACAAAGTACTATCCCCAATGCTTTCCTTGACCTCGCCGACTGTTGGCTTCTTTCCTGCCTAAAGGGGGTTCTTTGAGGTGAAGTGAAAGTGAGGTTCCATACGGAAAGCACCGTTCGTGCCTTGCTCATTCCTGCAAGTGTTGGCCTTAAAGTTTGAAGTTCTTTGACATGGAACTGTGCTCACAGTTGGCCTAGAAGCCGAGGAAATCAAAAGAATCATCAGCACTTATTGCCTTATTGTGAAGCAACTAGGGGAAGTCATACTGATTTCTATGATTCCACTTATTGGGAATCTGCCGTACCAACGATGCAGGTTCTGGGTAGTGTATCACACTTGTTATATAAGAGGTCCACATGCGTTGCTGCATATTTTTAATGTATTTCCAAAACCTGTAATGAGCGGTGTCATGTTCCGCACTTATCTGTGAATATTGCTAATTCATTACTTCCTTGCAGTATGCGTTGATTGTTCGGTCATCGCGACCTGGCTGGTACTTGGGTGTGGTTTTTCAGAGCTTACCTGTGTCAAACATTTTTCATCCCTAGAGGAAGATCAGCTGCAGATGAAGTTGATGGAGGAAATGATTGAGCAAATCAAGAAGGGTGTCCACCTACGGCCGACTGCACGGCCCATCCAAGAAGAGGTGGGTTTCTAGATGGTTACTGTGCACAGCCTTTATGGGCAGCCTTTAGCACTCTGTATCTGTGTGCTGCTCATCTCGATGATTTGCTTTGGTTGTTGTGGATGTATAGCCTGTAAAACTACTTTAAAAAAAAACGTTTTTCACATTAGGTCTGCTCATCTTGTTCATCCTGTAGAAGGCTGGTTGTAATGTGCTCACAGTTATGAATCCTTCGTCATGTCAAGTAAGCGAGGCCAAAATTACAAGCAGAAGGCTGTTGCTGTGATGATTGCTAGGACGCCGAGGAGATGGGTCACTTGAGGGTGTGCCAATTGACGTTGCTAACCTAAAGGGGAAAAAAAATGAAGGTTTACTTGCAAGCAGCAGTGACACATTACTACCAAGACCACAAAAGCACTCTAAGTTGCAGGCCCTGGTTTACAACCTTTGCAAATTTATGTTACTCTTGGCAGCAGACAGTTTGCTAGGTATAATAATGAGCACAGCATAAAGAAAATACACAGCACTTCATGACACAGAACTGCGACAGCTACGTATGATTTTAATTAAGGTGCATTTTCAGTATGCAAGGCATGCTTCAAAACTACACTTTTTCTGTAAACTCCCGTTAAGATGACCTCAATTAGAACCTTAGCTAGAATCCTAGCTAGTGAAGCTAGTTTAGCATTGGGGCTCTTCAAGGAACTAGTGGGTATGGAATGGGATATCATAGGCCTTAGCGAGGTTACGAGGCCAATAGAGCCATATACTGTACTGAAGGACGGCCATGTATTGTGTTACCGAGGTTTACCTGAGAGACAAGAACTAGGAATAGGGTTCCTTGTCAGTAAGGATATAGCTGGCAATATAGAGAAATTCTGTAGCATTAATGAGAGGGTGGCAGGCATTGTAATTAAGCTTAATAAGCAGTATAAACTGAAGGTTGTACAGGCCTACGCATCAACATCTAGTCATGATGACCAGGCAGTTGAAAGCTGCTACGAAGATGTAGAATCAGCAATGTGGAAAGGAAAAATGCAGTACAGTTAAACCTGGCTATAACGAAATTGTAAAATGTCCGCAATTTTTCGTTACATCCAGGTTTTCGTTAAATGCAGTTTTCGCGTGAAGGCCCAAAAGGACAATTTAGAATGAAAAACAGTTTAAGAATTAGTGTAAAGGAAACCACCTTGAAAGTGTTTACAGTAAATCAGAATTATTTGAAGTCATAAGCGCGGCGCGACTGCGGTGGCAGCCTCCACTGCCTCCGTGGCTCGCGCGACGCATCTACCAAGGAGCGGAGGAAGGGAGTAGAGGAGGAATCAGTCTGGGGGAGAGCGCTCGTGTTAGCGCTGCCACTGCTGCCCCGCGTGCCATGCCAAGCGCGCTCGTCCACTACCGTTTTCCAAGGAAACCGACTCCACATCGCGTTGCCAGCGCACTCCGCTGTTCCCATTACCGACGCGCGGGAGCCCGCGAGCAACCGCTTGGCAGTGATGGACGCGGTTCTCGTCATTTTTACTTCTTTTTTGTTATTTTTTGCAACATTTAAGCATTGACTGTTGTAGTGCCATGTTCAGACAGCGAAAGCAGCAGATACTGCTGTGTCTGCTGCTGAGATGTGGCGTCGGCGCTGAAACACGGCGCGTTGTATCAACTGCGGTCACTCGCTGCTATAGTAGGTGTTCCTCTCACTTCAGTTCGTTTTTTATCCTCCTGAAACTTGCGAGGTTCTGCCAAATTTTCACTAACTCGGCATTAGCTAAGAGACAGTCGACACTGCGAGTTTGTTATATTAAGGTCAACCACCGCGACATGTTCGTTACATGGAGTTTTTAAATGCATTTTCTTCAACGAGAGTAGAAAACTGGGCAAGTTAGTATGGATTCATCTTGTAGACAACGGGGATTTAAAAATTTCGTAATATAGAGGAATTTGCATGGAGGTTTGTTACATAGAGATTTCTGTATAATTGGTGGGCGACGTCAATGCTAAGGTAGGGAAAAAGCAGGCAGGAGACCAGGCAGTAGGTGACTATAACATTGGTTCTAAGAATAGCAGGGGGCAGTTACTAGTTGCGTTTGCAAAGTGCAGTAACTTAAGAATCATGAATATCTCCTTCAGCAACCGGAAGAACCGAAGTGAACATGGAAAAGCCCTAATGGGGAAACTAAAAATGAAATTAACTTCATGCTGCGTTCTAACACCGCCATTATGCAAGATGTAGAGGTAATCGGGAAAGTGCGATGCAGTGACCTCAAGATGGTAAGGTCTCAAATTAGCCTAAATCTGAAGAGGGAACGAAACAGATTAGTACGAAAGCAGTCCATTAACGAATTAGCGGTGAGGGGAAGGGCAGAAGAGTTCAGGATCTCACTACAGAATAGATATCCAGCTCTAACCGAGGATGATGACATTAACATTGAAGCAATGAACAATAATTTCAAAGATATCATTACTGAGTGCGCTATAGAAATAGACGGTAGGATAGTTAGAGAGGATGCCGGTAAGCTGTTTAAGGAGACGAGAGATTTGATTAAGAAACACCAAAGTATGAAAGCTTCCAATCCAACAGACAGGATAGAACTGCCAGAGATATCAAAGCTAATCAATAAGCGTAAAATGGCCGATATAAGGAAGTATAATACGGGGGAAATTGAGCATGCTCTAAAGAATGTGGGAAGCTTTAAAGCAGTGAAGAGGAAATTGGGCAGAGGCAAAAATCAGATGTTTATTTATTTATTTATTTATTTATTTATTTATTTATTTATTCAAATAAATAAATAAATAAACATCTGATGTAAGTGCTAAAAGACAAGGCAGGCAATGTTGTCACGAATATGGACAAGATAGTCAATGTAGCCGAGGAGTTCTATACTGATCTGTACAGTAGCCAAAGTAGTCGGGACAATAATGAAATGGGCAGTAGGGAAAGCAGTCAGACGTTCCAGTAGTGACGAAGGACGAGGTTAGGAAAGCTCTAGAAACTAAGAAAAAGAGAAAAGCAGCTGGAGAGGATCAGGTAACTGTAGATTTGTTGAAGGATGGGGAGGATATCGTGCTAGGAAAACTGGCCACTCTGTATGTGCAATGCTTGTTGTCATTGATGGTATCGGATTCATGGAAGAATGCTAACATTACCTTAATTCATAAGAAAGGGGACTCTAAGGACCTTAAAAATTACAGACCAATCAGCTTACTATCTGTTACGTATAAGGTATTTACTAAGGTAATCGCTAATAGAATTAAGGCAACTTTAGACTTCAATCAAGAAAAAGATTGAGCAGGTTTTCGAAAAGGGTACTATGCTAATGATCGTATCCATGCCATCAACCAGGTGATAGAAAGATGCTTAGAATATATACATAGTAGCATCCATTGACTACTAAAAAGCATTTGACTAAGTAGAAAACTTGGCGGTCATGCAGGCATTGTGAAATGAGGGTTTGAATGAGTTGTATGTGAAACTACTGGGAGCTTTATATGGTGGCTGCACAGCAACCATGTAGTGCGGAGAGGACAACCGATGGTCACTTAGGGTAACAAACTGGATTCTAAGGGAAGGAAAATGTAGCAGGGGGTGGCAGAAAGTTAAGTGGGCGGATGAGGTTAAGACGTTTGCAGGGATCAAGTGGATGCAACTAGCTCAGGACCGGGTTGATTGGAGGAATACGGGAGAGGTCTTTACCCTGCAGTGGGTATAGTCTGGATAATGATGATGATGATGATGAAGGCAGAGCTTCTTAGATCTTACCTGCATGGCTGTGAGGAGGTTATTTAAAACCCACCAATCAAAGGGCTGATTTAGTGGTATTAAACACACGACGAGACCGGTCAAACTAGAAACACGTCTTTTTATACAAAAACATTAGACAAAAAATAAAAATAAGTAAAAAAAAAAAGATAACAGACAAAATGATGAATACGAACTCACAACAGTCGCCGGACGCTGGAAGAAGGAAGTCTATACGGACGCTCCCAGTTGCGTGGGCTCGGAGTGCCTAGAATGCCTGGTGTCCACAGGCACTTGGGTCAAGTCAGCAGCTGGCTTGGCGGCGGGAGACGCTCAGGCGAGGCGAGAGGACTCAGGTTGCCGTCACGCGGCAGGAACACCCAATTTCTGGGTGTGTCTGTCCAGCGCACCTAGCACGATACCGAACGTGAGTGCTGGCTGCGTGCTCCAGGAGCACAACAGGTGTCGACCACTCCCAGATCTGGTCACCCGGGTCATAGGACAGGTGGGACGCGGTCAGCAGGAGCTCCGTGGCCACTCCCAGGTCTGGTATCCCGTGCTGTAGGCCAGGCGGGACGCGATCAGCCGCAGCTCCTTGACCACCTATCCTCCAGCAGTGCTGCTCCGCCGATCTGTCTTATGTGTCACTCTGTCTTGCGTGGCATTTCCCCGCGCGCGCCACATCCTCTCGTTATCTTCTCTTCTCCCTTGTGCTGGGAGTTGTATACAGCATGTGGCGCTGGCTCCTTACAATGGCGCATCAATTTGATGTGGACAGGTGTTACTTGCGATTCACTTGTCACACACAGTGCATCTTGACCCGGGGCTCATAGGGTTTGGAGCCATATGTTCATGTGATGCAGCATTGCGACACATGCCACTGGGGCCACATGTGCTGCCACATGTGCATTGCTTGTGACAGATGGGAAGATCCACAGTGCTCCTCTACATAAGGTTGCTTAGAGCCACATTGTGGAAGGAGCAGGTTTTCTGGTTATGGTTCCATTCGTGTGGTGTTGCTAGGTCTAACCTGCTTCGCATTGAAGCCAAAACAAATAGTGAGGTACCTATTCCTGTTACCCATGCATTCTAAACAGAATGATCGCTAATTAATATACAGTTTCTACAAAGCTCTTGGCAATGAAGCATGGCAGAGGAAAGCCAGAGCTAGGGTTTGGTTAGTTAGGCTGGCTTCATTGCACGACAATAATGTGGCGTGAAAAGGGACTGAAAACCAACCTTACCCCATTTTTCACCTTGTCGCTTTCATATATCGAACGACTAGGAAAATATTTTCGAGTGGATAATGTGCGTGTTGAAAATAGTCGATAATTCCAAATCTCCAGATTCAATATACCTGGCTGCAATATTTATCCAGTCGTGGCTGTTTCCAATTCCTTTCTTTAACGAATATATTTTGTCATGCTACTGCCATTTTTTACCATGTACCTTGCCTTCATTGGGTGCCTGTGTTTGCATTTAGCCGTGTGTCTCCAAATAGTGTTGGCAGCGATTGGTAGCGCATAGAATAAAAAGAAATGTGTGCTCTGTCACCAGCCTGTCGCATTAACTGGACACAAATACTTTGCCCCTTGCCTTTCAGGAGCCAGAGGAGAAGTCCTCTTCAGAGCCAGCTTTGAATGAGGTGCTGAACATCCTGGTGAGTGACACTGGTGAGAGTGTAAAGTTCCACTCAGCAGATTCTACTCAGATCAGCCCATTTTGCCTTTGATTCTAGAGATTGATCCTTCTGTGTGCATGCAACGTGCATGCAATCCTTTTTATATCAAGACAAAACTGCAGCAGCTTCGATTGCTTTTAGGGATGTGTGAGTACTTGAAATTTTGAATGCGAATCGAGTATGTTTGTACTTGTATTCATATTTGAAAAAGTGGTATTCGGGATTTCTGAATATTAGAAAATTACCGAATCCACCAGAATTTCACCACAGTTTGCCCGCACTTTGCACTTCACCACAATACTTGAGCTTTGCAGTGAAGCATCCTCAAAACGCGACAGCGCCGTTTTGTGAAGAGGGACCGTCTCTTTTTGGGAAGGGGCTGAGCACTTGACGAAACTGGGAAAAAAACGTCGTTATTATGATGGTTTCATGTCAAATGGAGACGACCATTCTACAGGTGTTCATCATGTAAAATTGCTCTGATACAGGTTTTGGCAGTTTCTCCACACCCATTTGTTAATGCGAGCTTTCAGTTAATTCGAGCATTTTTTATAGCCCCTTGAAGGTTGAATTTATGATAGTTTACAGTATTCAACAGCGATATGACCACCCGGTTTCATGCAGGTCCTTTTTATAGGAAAAAGCTTATATATATGTACTCATAAAAGCTATATAAAACTTGCACTGGATATTTTGGTTGCGTATGCACTTTTATGCTCCTGTAGTTTAGTTTTATTTGCAAATGTGATGTGAATTTTGAAACAAAAAGGACGAACAGCATTTTCTATTTTTTTTAATTTTCCATGTTCTTTTTCATTGATCGGATATTCGATTCAATATTTGAAGGCATTTTTTTGGCCACATTCATATTAAAAAATTTCATTATTCGCGCACCCCTGATTATTCTTAAATGGGAACCTAAAAAATATCTTTTAATTGTTGCAAATATCCTCGCCATTGTGTTGAGGAGAAGCTAGACTCGGCATACATGATCGCAACCGCGCATTTAGCCAGCATGTTTAGCCATGACTTTGAAGAGGCAGACTTTTGCAATCGATCAACTCTGCAGTCACTGCTTGACCTGCGTGTTTTGCTGTTTTGCGGATGCGTGCAGAGTGACATCAAGCAGCGCAAGAACTCCCGTGCGGGGGTGCGGCTCTGCGACTCTCTGGACTCCCTGGCCAGCAGCTCCTCTGGCAGCCGGGAGGAGCAGAGTGAGCTGGAGCGCCTCTTCCACTCCAAGAACCTTCGGCACAGGGCTGAAGGTGAGTGCCGTTCAGTGTCCTCTGGTAGATGTGCTCTATACTAACACTGTGCTGCTGTTCCTGGTTGTAGTGGACCAGGATAAGAATTAACTTTTTGAAGGGCAGGATTGTGGGCCATTTGATGGCATATTGTCACGTGGTTGTGACAGTGCTGAGGTAACAGGCAACGAGGCTGAAGTTGCACTAAAATGAACTCTTTATCTGGATGACCTGTGCCTTCAAAAAAAGTAAGCAACTCTGTGGTGGTGGAGGCAGTCGCTGCATGTCGGTCGTCAAACTAATTTAAGCTCGGTGTAGAAACATCTAGATAAATTTGCCAAAAGTGATGAGAACAGCTTGAAACAATGTGGAAGCAGAAGCAGAAGCGAGTGGCTGCAATCATTCTAGATACGTCTTGGTGCATATTGCGCGACAAAGATAAATTCGTGCCCAGCGAGTTGGGCATGCACAAAAAATAGAGCAAAATGTTCGCATTGTTGCCTAGATTGTTCTGAGCGTTACAGACAAGGATGCTTGCTTGCTGCTTTTGGAAATGACAAATAGAGATTACAATAACTTGGGTCAGTATGTTTACGGTAGGGGGGAGAGGGAGCAGTTAACGAGACACACAGACAAGGTGGAGAAGGTGGCCACTTCTGATCCAATAGAATTCCTTCAAATGCCATTGCAAACGACTTGGCGTAAGCCTTATAGGAAGTGCTCACGACCACTGGAGTGCAGGCGCTGCTTCTCTCTGCATGTCCCCCTTCCCTTGATTCCTGCCTAGATGTCATTTGGCTTGAAAAAGATACCTTTTCCTCGTGTTACCAATTTTGCAAGCTGGAATTATATATAGGTGGTTATAGGGATGCACTGTTATAGGGATTATAGGGGTGCATTGGGAATGTGCTACTGGAGACTTGATCCGTTGTCATAGCATAAATGTTCCCCTAGAGTTTCGCTTTTTACAGGCTGCAATGTCAAAGATTGCACAAGCTTGCCAAATAGTGATGTCTTTTGCTGCTGTGAGCCTGTGTGACTTTAGGGAGCTCTGCGTATCGCAGCACTCAACAAAGCCATCAGCATGTCACTGTTCTGCAGGCACGTGCGACTCATGCGTTCACCTCTTCATGTCTAACCTCACAGAAGCTGGGACCAGAACTTTGACACAGAAGCAAACCTGCAAAATTATACCATATTTTCTGCCTTGTAAGACGCACACCTAATATTGAGAGGCTTTTGTGCTAAATTAATACTGTTGTAAACAGATTTAAACAATTTTAAAGCTGCTTGCACCATGCCATATTTAATCTAGGAACAAAAACAGTGCATCTTATGCATCAGAAAATGCAGTATCCAAAGCACACTGGGCCTATATGTTCTCAATTTTTGCTGTTCCTTAAAACTTCGCATGTCACTGTCACCAAAAAAAGAAAGGGAGAAAAAAATTGGCCCCATAAATATAGCATCTGAATTCTAATTCACATAGTTGAATTGCAAAGGAATTTCTGCGCCAAATTCTTCAGTAGCGAAAAAACCATGGCATAATCCATAGGACTAGAAGATGTAAATAAACTGAAATTAGTGCATGTTGAAAGGTCAGACGAGAAGGTCTAGTGAGTGCAGATTATTCTGAAAGATGGCATTGTGTGCATAGGCCTGCTTACAAAAGCAAGAGCTCTGAACACGCAATTCCTTACATTAAGTGCATAAAATGCAGCTATGATTTCTGACACTGGAGAAATTCAGTTAGCAACTGTCATCTGGCCACCCTGATGTGTACTAGTAGCACTATGAAGTAGGGAAGGGCCTTCGGAGAGGTTAACAAAAAAATTCATGTTACTTTTGGAACAAGATTAGGCACTATCTGTCGTGCACAGAGAAACTATATTTGATTGAAGTGTTCATCACTATGTGACCCAATTATTAGGCTGGATTTTTTAATTTATTCAAGAAGTATGTGGTTCAGGCAACAATGACACTACATAGTTTAACTGCTTCCTTAAACAATACCTTCAGCTGTACAATAATGCCCTTAGCTTTTCATGACGTGCATATGATTTTTGTGCCTCCCGGATATAATTTCATTATCTATGTGGTTGCAGAAAGAGAGAAGAACTTTGTTATGGTATGGAACTAGGCATCAAGGATGTCTGGCACCAGGGTCACCAAACCTGACTGTGTGAAATGTCCAAAGTCCACATGTTTAGCTTTGATAGCTTTGAGACCTAAATCAGTGACCCACACTCCAT
The DNA here is from genome assembly GCF_055883805.1 of Amblyomma maculatum. NCBI lineage: Eukaryota > Metazoa > Arthropoda > Arachnida > Ixodida > Ixodidae > Amblyomma > Amblyomma maculatum. Next base: position 150,287,292 of record NC_139345.1, on the reverse strand, counting down.
CTTTCATCCATAAAATCTCTGTTCCACATTCGCGAGCGCAAAGTCTAGTTCAGAGCTCTTTGTGGATTATATTCGGATGGAGTAATACACGAAGAGAGCCAACAGTCACTGAACCCAAGGTGGAAAGTATAGGGCAATATTTCTTGGCTCAGAATGAAGCATTGCCATCCTTGTGTGTCATCTCTGCGCCAACATCAGACTCCGTTTCTCTCTCTCTGTTTTTTTCAGCCGATTCTGAGAGCTTGCGCTCTATTAAGAGCTTGGACGTGGACGCCTCAGACAACAGCTGACTGCTTTGACTGTTTCTTCTTCGATGCCGTCTTTTGCAACACTACAGGGCGCAGCACAGATGCGTCCTGCGCTTTCTGCTCGCAGCAATATTCCGTGCAATCATGTTTTGCCGCAAGGCAACAAAAGGAACACTTTTATCCTCTGAGACAACGTGGGACCATTTTATGTATGCCTATACTCGAGTTCGAACACTACTTTTGTGTGCTGTTGGTAGTATTTATGTTTTAACCGAGAGCACTGAAGAAACTCGTGCCTTCAATTAACTCAGCTGTCTGCGCATTGTTGTGATTTCAGACTGTGTGTGTATACTCCGTGCATCTAGTGCCAACAACTTTAGACTTACTCCAGGAAGTACAATGAAACCTTTTTACATAAGCGCGTCGTTGGATGCAGTGGCAGATTTTGTCATGTGACTGTCATGTGCACGTGCATGTTTCTTCCCATGCCATCCTGTTGAAGCATGTGCAGCACCCCTCATGGAAATGATAAGCACTGTCATTGTTTGCACATGCCAGCCACCTCCTCCGCACATTTATGGAATATTGATGTGGTCACAGTGTTCAGAGATCAAATGGAATAGGTTCTGTGGGAAGGTAGCATTTCTTGGTACGTTGTAGTCAACAATTCTCGCAGGTCTGCCCGCTGCTTGCAGCCATCTTGCACAGGTCAACCTGAGTGAACACAGAGACAAAAGGTTACCACGTTGTAGTGACAAACCTCGCAAGGTGTTTTCATAAACTGCAGTGATGTCGAGGCAGTACTGCACCACAGATTCTGGAGGCTGACGTTGCTATTCGCTTCCAGACACTGACCGCCAGACATTGACCACAGAGTCCTATTTAGTCTGAGGCATTTGTTTGGTGTGCGATGTCAGTGCACGTTAATTCTCAGGTGGTCGAGATTACTCCATACTTCTCCTACTACAGCACCTCTTTCTCTCTCTCTGCTTTCTCCACCACTTTCCTCCCTTCCCTTGCTGCGTGGTTCAGGTGTCTACAGAAATGTGACAGATACTACGTCTTACCTTTCCTGTGAATCCATTATTATTTATTATTGAAATTTTAGTAGAAACATTCGATAGGGTTGTCCTCAGTTCCCCTTTAAAGGAGTTCAGACGTCGATCTTTAAGATGCATGGTTTTTCTTTGAAATGGTGCACAACACGTTAGGGTACATGAGTGACAACATGGAGTTCACCTACAGCAGCTAAATAATTTATAATAAATTTTTTTCTCATGCAGTTCACTTTCAGTTTTCACCGCTGCTCAGAAAAATTCAGGTCACCTGAGTTGTAAAGAAACTGCAATACAGCCTTTGCTCATTCTTTTTTTTGTGCATGTTTCCTTCCTTGCTATACTTAGTATAGGAAGGAATTCAGTTATAGTTTACACCTATATTAGTAAACAAGTGCAAAAAGACTTCTCCTTCTGTGTGTTATACCTCGAGGGGATGAAACAGATCTTTGCGACTAGGCTCTGCTCTAAAATTCTAATTCCTTAGTTATCTTATTGACCGATGAAGTGTTGACACGTCTTAATTTGTGCGAGTCTATTCGTGTGCTGAAGTCACTCGAGCTGTGTACCAGCTGGCTCAGGTACAACCAGTTTTGCAACATTTGGGGTCCCCCCTCTTTTAAGGCAAATAGGGGCAGGTAAGGAATACTCTGTTGTGTCACCATAAACTCTTCTTTCTTTACCTCGAGTAAAAGTGAGAAAGCATAGGAGTTTTTCTTTTTTAGCGTCCTTGTTCAGGCTCCTCACACTCAAAAATGAGCCTTTTGGTTTGCGTGGTCCTCCTCCTGCTCCGCTTCAATTTCTACTCCTTTGAAGAATGGGCCATTAATGAGTGGTATTGCGAAGCCGAAACATGTTTCCGCCAAGATGTTGCTAGCCGCGAGAAAAAAGCATGCATGAGCTGCAAAAGTTTTTCATGTGCCGTGTGCCTTATCATGTCTGGTGCTAACTTTAAGGAATGGACTTTACTGTTAGCATACCGTGCAATTTAACCTCGTTCAACTGCCGAGTGGGACCACAGAGTAGAAAAGCGCTTTCCGTCTTTGCACCAGGTGCGAAGCTTGCCACAGAACTTCATGAGAAGTCTGGCAGATTGTCATGCCGTCTGTGGGCATCAGAGCCATATGCTCAGAGTGAAACTGGGAGGGTTTGGTGTCGCTGACTCAAGTTGACGATGGGTGGTGTTTTACAAGTAATGTAGCTACAGAGCTTAGTGCTATTGCGCACTACACTGAAGGTGTGAACATGACTCCACTGTGCTGCTTTTATGTCCCTCGTTACATGTGTTCAAAGTGTCAAATTGTTGACATCTCATGCAGTTTTACTTGGTAGTGCAGGCTGCCATCCATCTTTATTTATTTAATTAATCATACTTTTTTGCATTATAAAAAGTAATTATGACAAAATTATGTCCTCAGCCTCGTCACATTTTTGTTTTTTACTTGAAAGCGGGCTGTGGTGAAGGACCTAAGTTTGTTTTTAGGGTTTTTTTGTCACGTCATTAAAGAAACTGGTGGTAGAGCATTGTGAAGATCAAAATTTATACTGAATAGAGAACTCTACCCACTCAAAGCAATCTCAGTTCCAGCAGTGTACAATTTTTTACAGTTCACATTGATGCAAATGCCCTGTCAATTTTATTGTTGCTGAAAAACACATCAATAACTGTATAGTGCAACTTGTTCATTCATGTTCTTTCAAGACGTATATTTTCTGCTCGTGGTTGTGTAACTAAATGCAGGGCTAGAAACATTAACACTTGTTGCCAGCAATGAGGGCAATGTACATTGCTTCCCGTAGGGCATAGAGTGTACTGGGTCCCCTTTCTGGCATTTTATTTTTGTCATGTTGCCTTCTGTTTGATGCACGAATTGTGAATTCCGCTTCAAATAAAATGAACACTACCAGAGCATTCCTCCGAGTTCCATCATGCAGTCTGATGCCTGCAAATTTGTAGCCCCAAGGGCCAGTTATGGTAATGAGATGTAAATATGGTATCTTGTGCCTCATGCACACGCGCACACTTTTAACGCTGAAAGCAGTGTGCTGGGGTGTGTGGATAATGAAAGTTAAGCGTAAATTCCGATGAAACAGGCCTTGCTGCAGTGGCTCCCCGGTTAGATGCCTGGCTGCTGAGTCAGAGTACCCGGGTTTAATACCGGCCACAGCAACTGCGCAGCAGCGTGTATTTATTCCCCCTCAGTATTCACTTGCTCCATTGTTACCAGCACATATTAACAATGTCGCAGACGAGTTGCACAGATACGAGAGAATAAAACTTGTTTGTACGCAAAAACAAGCCTTATGGCACTGTGCCTTGCAAGATGGTCTTGCTGCCACATAACACTACTGAAGCATGCATAGTAATTTGTATTGTAGCTGTGGCGAGGAGTTTCAACATTTTAAACTGAGAAAACCCGATAAATATGTATATCCTGGATTCAGGTTTTCATACTACTCAGTCTTAACTGCTTAGGGCAGGTGCTAGGTTCAGTAGGCTTTTCCCCTGCATGCAATAACATGTAAGGACAGTGACTAGAAACCATGTACATACAAACTTTGAGAAGAATGTCACGTTCTGGTTACTGTGAATGTTGCAAGACTGTTCCATCGCTGTTGTGAATGGACAGACTACGTGAAGCTCGACTTTGTCGCTCAGCCCTGTGCAACAACTCGACAATAATATTACAATCAACTTTTAGGCGGTCAGTTTCCACGAGTATCCACCATTAAAGTTACCTTTTTTTTAATGTTCATAGCATCTGCTCATGATAGCAGTGCTGTAAACACTGCCTTTTGTGCATATAATTGCTCATTAATGAAACACTTAGGTTGCAAAAAAACGACCACATGAAGCTATCTGCAACTTGTTACTGCACAGGAATATACCACACTGTCACCAAAAAGAACCAATAATGCTTTCAAGAAAATAATAGTTAAAATAAATAAAGGGCTACTATCTGAAATAAACAGAAAAAAAAAAAGTCTGCCAGATCGTACAAAAAATAACTGAAATTGTGAGCCCCCAGTTACAGCTCAGACGTGCTGTGAGATGAGACTCTTGGGTGACCCTTTTGTAGGCAGATTTTCTTATCCTGACTGCACTTGAGCACGGTGGAAGAGAGGTGCTCCGACGGCGCGGCCGCGCTGCAGCAAGCGCGCGACCGCTTAGTGTGACCGGAAGAGAAGGCAGCCGCTAGGGGCAGCACGTGTTCTGGAGCCTCGCGGCGCCGTCGGAGCACCTGTCTTTCTTCAACCGTGCACTTGAGTGACCAGGCATCAATAACTGCAGTGTAAACAAGGAGACACTTGGAGGGAACAGCTGATAACCCAGTAGTGTGCGTGTCTACCATGTGGACAGGTTGCTTCATATTTTTGTATCGTTATACATTTTAAACAAATGCTTTCAAATGCAGCCCGTGTGACACCTACTGGTGATATTTCTCTGTTCAAAATGGGCCAATCTAATGCCTACAGTTTCCCTTTTCTCAGCTCACCTTCTGTGATTGGTCACGACCAGAATGCGCTCCTGTTTCAGATGCGTGAACAACAGTGCCGGCAGGCAAAATATGTGAACCATATCTTAGGTGCACTGAGCAGACTGTCCAAGCAGACTCTGTACCACCGACATTTGTGCACCAGAAGCTTTCACAGACAAAAGTGGAAACAAGAAATATATAGTGCCATTTGGGACAGGCTAGCATAAGAGTTGAGACTTGGCCTTTGTTTTGAAATTCAGCCACTGTAAGTTCTGAACCCATGCATGCATGTGTACAGCTATTTGGAGTTTGGGCCTTCCAATGATTAAGTATTAAATATATATAAAATCGAATACCGTCAATCAATCTCCAATAAAATATTAAATATCCATAGAATTGAATAACGTCAATCAATCAAGTAATTACGCACCACTATAGAACAAAAGGAAGGGCAGAGGAGTGTTGCATTCTTGATAGGTTTGTGTTTGCTTTTTGCATATTTTTTTTTTTTTTTTATTGTCTGTGGAGGTAACTTTATACAACTGTGGTTCAAAGCAGAGAAACCTTGGACTACTAAATGGTGCCTGCATTGACTGGGTTGAGACCATGTGAGCAGAGCTAAATAAGCACAGTAACAAGCAGCCATGTCATGTGGTAAAGTTTTATTATTAAATAACGCACAGTAACAAGCAGCCATGCCACGTGGTAAAGTTTTATTATTAAATAACGCAGTCTCCCCGTCCCCTTCTGTACACCTAACCACACGCTCCTCAGGAACTGGTGGCAAAGAGAAAGGCATAGTCGTCGGCAGTGAGGCGCCGCCGCCCGACGACTGACTCGGCCAGCCGCTGTTTGTGCTTCTGCAGTTCCAGGATGCGCTCCTCGATGGTGCCCGCACAGATGAGCCTGGGAGCAATTTTTGAAGGAGAAATTTCGAACTTAGACCACTCTGGAGCAAGCAGACATTGAACGAGAAGCACTCTATAAATCTCCTAAGTTGGCAAACAATGCTGGAGAAATTCGAGTGTGATGTAAAGATGTGCAACATCACTGAGTTGGTTATTATTCGTATAGTCTCACCTGTCGTACTAAATTCAAATTCTATGCTGTTTAATTGAAGAGGGGACATCTATGCAAAATGTTTAATCAAAAAGCAGATACTTTGCACATACTCGTCTACATAAGTAGCTTAGATTAGCTCATGTGTGGCTCTCTGCTTGTCCTTGCCATGCTTAAGCGGCATTAATAAACATGTTCCGTATTAAAACCTCTTCAGTTTTTCATTTATGTTGGGAAGTTCTGTTATGATTTCAAACACGCACATGCTTTCCTCACTCAGACACAATCAATCTGGCTCAGTCGCTTCCATGTCCTTGTGATCTAGGGCATGTTTGATCAGTCCCTGGTCCAGGTGCAGCACCGTTTTTGATTTGAGTTCATGCAAGACTATGCTAACGCTGCACGTTGTATAGCACTTCACTTTTTTTTTAATGTGAAAGCGTTTTTTACCACTTGATTGACATGTACACAGCCTGTCACCAGGAGCTTACAGAGCGTGTCCTCATGAAGTGTCGTTCACACACTATGCGATTAATTATTGAAGCGATTAAATAATCAAGAACATAATTATTATACTGAACGAAGTTAAACGACTGAATTAGTTAAAACAAGAATATATTAATGAATAAACTGAAAACTAATTAAATAATTGCTATTACAGGAATCAGTTGCTGAACAGGTGAATCACCAATAATTGCGTGCCTGATCACACGATGCCAGGCACTTCATTATGATGGACGTCGACATAGCTGAGCAGTGCCTCACCTCTATAAAAGCCATGCAGCGCCACATGTTAATGAGACTGAGGTGACAGCTGAAATCTGCATAACAACTATGGTACTGAGCATTGAACAGAAAACATGTCTCTGGACTCTGTGCTTGGTTGCATCAACAATGCAGGCGCCAGATATAGGAATGAGTCAATCATGAACATACTGTCGAGAGTAACAGTGGGATCACCCATCGTGCACTCGCTGCTCCTGCCACACCCTCGAACATTTTTTTTTTCTTCAAGCAGGAGAACCCCTGGATAAAAGCAGTAACATTGTTGCCAATCTTCACAGCAGGCACCGCTAGCTGGTGGTACAGCAATACAGCCTAACCAAAGCTCTAGTGGTCCACACCACACTAGCTACCGACAGTGCATTCACACCATAATCTGCTTGGGCACAACATTAAAATACTACATGTATAACCTAAAAATCCTCCATGTGCAAGCTCAGTACTGCCACGTCTCGCAGACACTTCAAGTTCACTGCAAGCCTACCCAAGCTAAGTGCGAATCTCGCTTGAGGGATGCCTTGTGGAGAGATACTAATACACTGGAAACAGTTCTTGTCCTTCTCTCTTCACCCCAACCATGCCTCCAACCCCTAAAACATGAAAAAATGCATTTCACAGCTGGTCAAATTATCTGCTTGTGCCCCAACTAAACTGCCTAAAAAAAGCAAGTGAAAAAAGCAAAAAAGCATCATTGTGCATTAGACAGCAAATGCCAGCACCAATAAATACATCTTAGCTGCACGGACTGATTACGAATATCGTAGAACAGAAATGAAGCGTGACTAATCTGAAGAAGCTTGCTACCTAATCTGCGCAACTGCATGACTCTTCGCTTAATGTGGATGGACATGGATTGCATATCGCAGAAATTTCTGCTGTTAGCCATGCTACCTAGAAGATTTTCGCAAAGAAACTTTGCAAGAGTAGCCGTCAATTATTCGTTTGAAACGTTTCATTACGCAGTCCGGAATACTACCTACGTGTTGTCGCTAAACCCACGCATGTCATTGATTTCCCACAATGAGTCACTTGGTGGATGCAGGTCAGCAAAGATTGGAAGAAGTGACGTGCCATATAAGTCTGTAAGCAGAAACTTCATGAACACGTGAATTACACGGCTAAATGATATCTGTGCCATAATTAAATGCAACCTTAGATCGTTTCACCACATTGCCAAATCTATTCAGCTGGTTAGTCATGATTGTGTAAATGAAAGCTACACAGTGACGGTGCCCACAGTGATGGTGGAAATGAAAAATATTCAGAACATTAACCTGGTGATACCTATGTTGGAAGAACGTAAAGTTCACTGTTGTGTGTTCAACATCCTCCCTCCCCCAAATCATTTGAGAGGACGCCTTGCGAAACGGTAGAACCCTAATCATGTCTGACAGAAGCTCATGGCAAGCTCGGGCATCACTGCAGCCAAAGCTACTCAGCTCGAGCTAAGGAGCCTACCTTGCAAGCTTTATATCAATAAAGGGGCCCCAACAGAGCTAATAATTTGTTTGCCTGTACACCATGGGTAGCATTTTAGGAGAGAGAGAGAGAAACCCGTTAATGAAAAACAGAATTTCTGCAGTGGGTGCACAGGCAGCATTTTAGGAGAGAGAGAAACCCTTTAAAGGGGCAATGACAGGGTCGTTCGATATATTGCTGTTTTATACTTCTGTGAATAATATAAGGTATGTGATTCTACTCGCAAAGTTTTAGTGCCTAGCGCGCCGCACATATTATAAAGAAACGCGACAGAAATCGGAAGTGGGGAGCTCCTCCCACCGAGAGCGACAGCCATTTTTAAATGCTCGTGTGGAGTCACAGAGGATATGCAGCAGAGCGTCGTCTGCAATGCAAGTTGCAATATCAAAGGACACGTCATATTTTTTTTTTTCTTGGGACGATTGACACAGTGGTCGTCCCTCATGCAGAAGTGCTTGAAGAAGATGTTACCACACAAAAGCGTTATAGAGTAAGGCATGTTTTTTTTTCAGCATAAGGCACGCTCACAGTCAGCGGGCTGCACAGTTCCTTAGCTTATCGACGCACTGATCTTTCGCATTACACCGGCGACGACGCCAGCACGACCAACGGCCTCCTATCACCATAGTTTGAGGTTTTCAGCCCCGCAATGCCAACAGAACTGATCTGCGGAAAATCGTCCGATCTGTTTTGGTCGGTTAGGAGGCCGAGTGAGAACTTGACACACCATACTCGAGTGAACGGCTTGAACCGCTGCGCTTGCCTGTAGCTTAACTGGGTTAGAAAAAGGAAAACAAGAAGCTACGCTTTTTATGTTCCCCCTTGTCATCAGCAATGACCTTGGCCAGAAATGTCAGTCGGCGCCGAACCGCTGGCTCGTTCAGTGACAAGTAGGCCTAGTGAGAGTATGCGCGTTCGGGTCTAGAGTTAAGGCTATTACGGAGCATGCATTCACAAGCTTTAGCGGTCGCATGTGGTCATCGAGTGTAGTTCTGGCAGTAGCGACCCCAAATCGACGACTGCTTACATCACAAAGCGAGTGCACATTGAGCAGGAAGCGTCGATATATGTCGACCCTGTCTAGCGAGCGCAGCCGGCAGCTGTTGGCACCGCTTGTGTGTATATACCCGGCCCAGGCAGGAGACGTAGCATTCACGGCGCTTCTTGCAGCACAGTTGTAATTTGTGAACAAATGAAGGTGCAACTGATGCGAAAGAAGTGGATAGTTTGGGTATTGCTAGCTCAGCTTGCATTTTATGTCGTGCAAACGAGCAGCATATATCCAGCCATTGCAAAAGCTAACAAACACACTCGGGGCGTAGTCGTAATCCGCGAATTGGCGCATCCCTGCGGGAGTTTAGGGTTCACACACTAAATACTAAATAGTGTATGCTTACGTTGAAGCGCTCACGAGTCATTTGCTGAGAAGCACTAGAAAAATGGAAGGTGAGGCTCGAGAATTTGTCGCAATCGCGCGCGCGGCTGTGAGGGAGGCGAGACGAATATGCGACGACTGGAAGGCTCTTGTTCGGTGCAGGCATACAGTTGAAGAGCAATAGAATCGCGTTTGGGTTTTTCGATGACGGGACTGAAGCTGCGGCGGCAACACATGCTTTCGTGCGCTGGCCGTGGCCAGACTGAACATAGTTTTGTAAAAATGCTTTATCAGCCGAAAATAACTAAGTCTGACTAACACGCGCATGTAACAGTAAGCCACGAGGTAGCGATGCATTCAAAAGTTTTGGCTGCTCCTCTAATGTTGCAAGGTATGCTCTCGCATCAAGGTATGCTTGTTGGAGATTTACTCTTAGTTTTTGGACCCAAAGAGCGACGGCAATAGCTCAACAATCAGGAACATAACGCTATCCCCTCCCCACTTTCGCGGCACATGTACACGGCCGAAGGAAACATTGGACAAGTGCCTTTTTATATGTGGGAGCGCTTGCTACTAAACCAAGTCAACTCTCATAACGTAAGAATAATACACTTCTGATTGCATGCCTAAATTATGCAGCATGAGTCTGTCGATTTCGGCTTCCATGGCAATCTCTAGACGAAGGCCAAAACAAGTCAGAGGATCTCTAAGGTCGCATATTTTAGTAAGGCTTCTCAAAGAAAAGGGAATACAGTCAAACCTCGATATGATGAACACGCATATAACGAATTATTGAATATGTATATTGGACTCTCCCGAAATATTTCTGTCAAACACATGTATTTTTAACTTCCCATAGCGAATGCGGTTCGGCATAAAACGGATATTACGAACTTCGCGACGCCAAGCACTACCTCACTTTAATAACAGGAGGCAGGCTTCGTTACACTACATGTGTGTTGTGCGGCGCAGCAAACGTTCAGGACTATCTCGCAGGCGCTGACAGCGCCACAGATCCCACGATGGCATTGGGAGTTAACAGCCAAAGAAATTCATGGCCTCCGAGATCACCCCTGCGCACCTGTTTGTGCGTGCGGAGGTGATCTCGAAGGCCTTAAAAAATCGTTCGCATCTCACAATTGCTGACAGCGCCGCTTCAGCAGAGGCAGCAGCGGCACGATCGAATGTTGCTTTTGTCTGTTTGGTTTTTGCATCTTTCGCGTTTTTTGGTTTTAGTGTTAGCAGCGGTGTTGCAGCGTGGCCGTCGTAGCGTTCGGCAGAGGCTGCGTCGGTCGTCGTGTCGAGTGTAGTGCGCGGGTGTGCGTAGTGCTGTGATGGAGGTGAACGTGAAAAAAAGAGCAGCACTGACGTTAAAGGCCAAGCTCAAGATAAAATCAGGGCCTTCAAGGCAGTTTACAAGTGGAGACTGATTGACACTCTTCTCTTGAAGCTTCTTATAAAGCAGGACTTGAAGATCGACTTGCTCGGAGCAATCCATGTGCGAGCAGGCTGGCCAACGGTGACGGCGCAATTTCAAATGAGTGACGATTTTGAACTGCCCTCAGCAAAGCACAGCTGGGGCAGTATGCACGCTTGCTTCCTTCTTTTTTTTCGTACGAGTGAGGCATAAGCTGCGATGGCAGGAACGCTAAGAATTTGACCGTTTCTGTGCGCGCGCACAGCCGCTTTTGTACGTTCAACACCTTATGTGGAACATCTTGTATAATTTCACAGCTTAATTCTAAACGTCAACGTTTCCGCGCTATTTAAACATTATCTCATTCTTAACGGTTATTTATTTTCCTCCATTGCAAAACTGCATGTGTGTGTGGGCGCACATGTGAAAATAACTCATGCGCAAGTACTCCATATATTTCCAGCCCCGCATATGGTCAGTAAGTACCCTTGGACATCTTCATTACAATGAGGAAAGCATACGCACAATCCCTGCTGTGCGCTGCGAAGAAGCAGACTCCAGCCACCCCACAAAACCACTGGAAGAAAAAGAACAAAAGCAAAATTGCGAATGCACGGAATCGGTGCTCCCCGTGTATCGCGCCGTTTGGCTGAGCAGCGTTAGCAGCGAGCCTCTCTCGAGGGAAAAAAATCTCCACCCAGGACTGGCAAAAATATCTCCCCCCCCCCTTCCAAAATATCCAAAATATTCCCCCTTTCCCTCCAATCAGCACGGGTCTTGAAGGCAAAAGGCGCCTTGATGTTACCCTGATGTGCAGGATAAGGACACCCAAAAAAAGAGGTCAGAATCGGGAAAAGGCACAGGGAGAGATCAGGCTGGCCAGGAATATGAGCTGAGCTGCTTTTCCCAAAAGGCATCAAGTCTGAACATTTTGCAGACGTTGAGAGTGGACAAGCCTTTCTGAATGGACAGGAAAGGCTCGCAGCGGCACTGTCCAAGCTGGAGTCAAGGCAAGAGAAGAAATAGTGCCTTAGAGTTGCAGTTTTAAGAAGTGGCAGTTCTGAATTTCTACAGAGAGTTTTTATATTAAGACAACTAGCAACCTTCTTTCCAAGGCTGCGATGTTTATAGTGCAGTTTCATATCTCCCGTTACGCCTTCCCTCTGAATAAAAACGGCTTTTTTTTTAGCAAAACTTCCTCTTTGCTTAAATATGAGGCTTTTTAAGGAAAGAACAGCACTTTAGACTGCATTTGAGCTTGAAGCTTGTTTTTGCAAGGCTATGGTCGTTATAAACATCTGAGCAATTGGGTTCCAAAAATAAAACAAACCTTCTTTATTTAAGCGTCTTGAGATATGAAATTTTGCTACAAAATGTGCTTTTTTTTTTCTGCTACAAAAGTTCAAATATTTGCTACAAAATGCCATTTTTCCTGCTATAAGACTTGAAATTTCTGCTACAAACTGTGATTTCTTCTGCTACAAGAAGCCAGTTGCCAGTTCCACCACTGCGATTATTTTCACGAGGGAACTCCAGTGATGTCTGTGCTTCTTTTGGTGCTGCGAATCTGTGAGGCTAGTCCACACTGTCGTCCACCTCACGTCGGTGATTGCGGAGCCCTCCTCATTTAACGACATCGCCGGTTCAAACACAGAAGAGAAAATAATGAAATGCCTCTTTTTAAAATTGAACTTCCACAGCAATAAATGTGATCTTTGCCACCAGTCATGAATCAACATAGCCACAAAGAGCAGAGCGACCCATTTAAAAAAATAAAAATAAAAAATAATAATTAGACAGAGCTGCCCTCGGTGTACCCTTGAGGAGACAAGTGAAATGTAAACTCGGGCTTACCGGTTGATGACGACCGTCTTAGTTTGGCCCACACGGTGAATACGGTCGAAGGCCTGCGCTTCCAGGGCCGGGTTCCTGGAGGAGCATGAACAATACTATAGTATAAATGTACTGCAGTAACCGAGCAGCAACGCCTCAGAGTGTGAGGTCAGCCACTCTTTAACTCACAGCATGCTTTCATGTTATTTGCTTCAGCACACAGAAGGAATGAAATTGTTCTGGTGCGAAAATCATATTAATTCTTAATATTAACTGCAGAATAAGCCAAACACCAACCCAGCTTCCAACAAAGACACAGTGGCTTCAAAATATTCTCCAACTGCCAGTAGAATCCTGTTAATTTGAATCCGTCGATAAGGGGGATCAATATAATTCGCTTAAGACGAACAGTTTCATGCGAGCTATGGTTTAGATAAACTTTTGGAAGGAGTGCGAAACTCGGTGTCACGATGCAAAAGCACTCACGGGATGCCTACCTCGCGCTTAACGGTGCGGTGCATCTGTCTGTTGACATTTGGCTTAAAAAGCTGGGCAGAAAATTTTCAACTGACATGGTGTCCAATAGGCATTATTATGGCACAAAGACGGCTATCGTATTGGAGCTATGTGGCCGTTGTCTGCAACAAACAGAAAGACGCATATGTAGCGCACTTTCCAGTACAGTTGATAACAGACATGCTGTGAGAAAAGAGAGATAAGGGAGAGATGCATGGGTACATAGCTGGGCTGCTTCAGAACTTGGAGCCTCAAAAAACGAGAACAAATGGAAATGCCAAAAACAAAAGCGTCAATAGAAAGATGAAACTAGACCAATAGTGCATCTCGACAGCATAGTGCAACTTAATTTCATGCCCGCACTGTTCAGCTCACTTCATGCTAAATGCCATGTAATTCAATTCCATGTAAATGTCATTCTCCATTTGTAATGATTCTTTGCCTGTCAGAAATATTTTACTCAGCGTTCTCATGTAACACACGTTTGGACATGCATAGCGTACTCACATACATAACATTTCTGTGGGCATTTGTTATGAACGACTTCCAATAAGACGAACAAATTTTATGGCTCCTTTGAGTTTGGCTTGCAGGGATTCTACCGTCTTATCCCCAATCAATCGGCCTGTTGATGCGGTCTTCAGCTTGAATAGTAGTCATAGAACATTCCACAAGTCTATACCACGTCAAATAATTTCTCTAACGCAAAGTGGCAAAATGTTTTCTGAAAGAGATTATTCACCATCATTCAACAAGTCTTAAGTTTTCGCGGATTGCACTTGCCAGCAGCAATAAGCGATGTCTCGGCAATAAAGAATGCATCCATGCACAATGATGTCAGAGGGTGACAGTACGAAAACATACCTCCTGAAATAAACACTGTCTTTTCCTTGCGCACTTGAAGCACATAGCGTGACACAATGCCAGCCATGGACGACAACAGGTCTATCTAAGGCTAGTGAAGCTTACTTCTCCAAGAATACTGCTGCTGTGTACGTGACTGGTCAACTCGTTGAATTGGATGTATGTTCCTGGACTAATGATGTGCCACGGGCACAGCTAGCAGAATCTAGGAATTGATCCATGCGGTTGACGTGGTAGGAGCAACGCTGTGCAACACAGCAGCCTAGCACTGCCCCATAAATCCACTTTTGGTGGAGCAAAAAGAACAGCATGAAAGAAAAAACAAACAAACAAAAAAGCAATCCTGTAGGCATAACAGCAGAGCAGGATCAACCAGACAGATAAGCTTAAAATTTGCACATTTGCAGGTGTCACCCTCAGGAAAAATCAAGAAAAAACAAAACTCGAACATTGAATAGTTCGAACGTAAACATGGTGACTGAAGCCACGCTAAACTGAAGCCGCGGCGCTCACTATAGATAGCCTCTGCTGCCTCTTAGCTGGTACCAATGAATCGCAAACATGGCTCTGTTCAGCAGAGCCAAACATATGCAGCGCCCTATGCAAGAGACAAGGAAACATGAAGGGACCCACCAGTGAACATCCAGCACAAACATGTGATTGCCACCGATCAGGTTGAGGCCCACACCTCCTGCTTCCAGTGAAAGTAGCATCACCTGCACAAGCGCCACTTGTGAAGCGGGCGGTACGGCCGGTGGGTGGGACTGATATGGCACAAAAGACACACCTTTAAATCAGTCTAAACTGATAGATTACCAAACTCCAATTGGAACACAAATACTTTAGATGAAAATGAAGAGCTTTTACAGGCTATACTTGGGCTGTAAACTTAGGAGATGCTTAAGCTCTGTCTTAAGAGCGGTACGCAATAGCATCAATGGACCCTGTCGTTTGCTACCACCTGCTTACCATTTCTCTATTTTTATATATTTTTTTTAAATTGCAACAGCATTTGCTTTCAGTGGCAACACTGCTTTGTACGCAATTGCTAACTATTAATTGCCATATGCTTAATTACAGTTATCATGAGAATATGCCGTGAGAATATGGATGCCTGGGCAAGTCAGCAATCCACAACTTAAGAAGTTAGCGTAAAATAAATATAGGAACAAGAACAGTGACACATACCACAAGCAATAGCCATCCTTATTCTTCGTCCTCTGTGTTTATTGGATTACACTGAAGGCCCGTTATATCAGAAACTTGGTTATCGCATTAGAACTATGGGAGCGTTCCTGCATTACGCATTGCGAGTGCCACCCCACGCCTATCTGTGCAACTAGTGCAGGCAACCATTGTGAATTCTCGCATGTCTTAGCCTTGCTTGCCTAGGCAACTACAGTTGACCCAGTTATGGTTGGAGCGGGGGGACGGGGTGGAGGAACGGCAAGGTCTTGCTGGGTCCGGCAGGCTGGGGACCAGCCATGAGACGCCTCCCAACCTTCAGCCGACGGCGCAAGTCGCAGGGCGCCAAAGCTCGGGGCCAAGATGAGGGGTGATAATGACATAACCGGCAACTCCACCAAATGCTACGGAGTGGCAAGCAGATGAAAACAGGAAAACAGGGAACAAAGAGATGATGTTTGATGACCATGAGATGACGTTTAATGAAATGTTAGCGGCCCTAGCACGAGCGCTCCTGCCCGCGCCACTCCCCGCTTCTTTTTCCTTCCTTGTCCGTAACAATATTATCGAACTCGAAGGGGATTCCGGAATAGTTTGATCAGTTAAATCTCGTTACAAGAGACACTGTTATAAGAGACACTCGGTTATAAGAGACATTTGAAAATGGTTTGGTTGGTTTTCCTATGTCTGCCAGGTTGACAACATTGCATACAAAAGACATGGTTACTGGAGACACTCGGTTACGAAGGACAACTTTTTCAGGTCCCTGGAGTAAATTCTTCAGTATTTAGAAGAGACACAACCCAGGTGCGCTCATGCAATGCATCTGGAACGTACCAACTCATACATGTTGCACTTCAGATTCCCTTAACTAAATTCTGTTCCATATCAATGTCCTTTTCGTTGTATATGTCAGGAACTGAGGAGTGCTTCCCCGTAATTAGAAAGTCAAAACGACCCCGATGTTTTAGCCACTGGCATTACTGTCACCTACGAAGCAAATCAAAATGCATGAATGACATCCAGCATTTTTAACTCCTCGCTGTTAAAATTTGATCACAAGATGAAAGCTCAAAATCCTGATGTCTCTTTATGAATCATGTGAGGGTGACGAGCATGTAAGATTGCTTCAAAAATATTAGAGCAACAGGAAGGCCTCCAGAATTTGGGAAGGAATACACTCTGCACTGACAAAAATACATACTAGTATGACTGTATGAATAACTTCTTTAAGCTTTCCTAACAATTTCCTGTTGATGTGTGTGAATGCATTTATATGCTGATGTGCAATAAACTTATCAACACAGTGCTTTTAGAATTTTTGGTTACGAGAGACCTTGCTTACAAGAGACATGTTTTTCGGGTCCCTTGAGTGTCTCTTGTAATGAGGTTTTACTATCGATAATTCAATACATATAAAGCACGCAACACATGAACTTCTCTGTAACCCAGAAACATGAATGCGGTGTGCACCACGTTAGTGCACGCTCTCCTGCAGCGATGGGTTGCCTGCCGACGTAGTGGCAACTCGCCAGCAAAATGCACAGGGCACACCATGCATTAAAATGGCGCATTCCTACATGCCACTCTGTGGACACGATCGTGTCCAGCAAATTCTGGCCATTCTTATTTTAAAACCGACAGTTTAACTATTCTCCTCTGTAGCTTCTGCGCCGTGTGCACGTCTGTCCTTGAACCGAGTAGAAACCACGTGCCAGCTAAGACGCAACTCAGCCGCTGCAGCGACCGAAACAGAGGAAACTGCACATTCACCTCTGCCTAGTCACATGAGAACCATGGCTTTACTCAACTACAGCTAAACTGCAGCCGCGGCGCTCACTATATATAGCCTCCGCTGCCTCTTAGCTGGTACCAATGAATCGCAACAGCTCTCAGCAATGTGACGGCAGCAGACGTCACGGATGACCCAGGCAAGACGCAGAAGAGTTGCAAAATCGATAGACTGAATCCAATCATCCAGTGGACGTAGCTCACCGAGAGGCTGCTATACAGAGACGAAGAGAGGTGGGTGGAGCAAAACGTGCCACCGGGACCTCAGGAGAACGGGAAGAAGCCCGTCTCTCTATTTACCAAGCTTAACTCTTTCGCTTTGGTTACTTAGGCTTAGCGGGGTTGAACCTTTGCCTAATTTTTTTCAAGACGGTGCAGCAAATGTTGTTTAGACACCAAATACTTAGACAAAATGGAGCACAGAGTTGTCCACAATGTTTCCTTAAATAGCACAGCTCCTACATAGTATACACGTACGTCAGGACTGAGGGACATACCATGGAGAGGCTCAGTGCTTCAAATGGGAGAGGGAAGAAGACAGGCAAGGAGACAATGAATGGCGATAGGGAAATCATGGTGACCAATTACTCGAGGGGCGGGACAATAGAGAGAGATGAGGCGTGTTACACTGTGACGACTGCTGGATTGGGCTGGGGAATACAGAGGGTGTATGGACACAGGAATGGGTTAATTGGAGAAATATGGGGAAGAGGCCTTCGCCCTGTAGTGGGTATAGTCCAGCTGATGATGACGATGACGGCATGTCACACAGTGACTGACGGATAAGATCATGTCATCTGCTCACATGGTCGAAGTATATCAGCGGCAGCACTGCTCTGTCAAAGGGGAACAATAATGCTAATGCATACTCTGCCACATGAATCGGAGAGCTGGTTGTCTGTGAATCTCCAATATCACAGTTTGTTTAGAAGGCACTCACCTCTGAAGCACTGACAAGCGATACAAGTAGTGCATCCAGTGGAAGATACAGAGCATATGGCAGCGCACTAACCACAAAGAGCACAATTGAAAAAGGGTGATACTATTGGCAAGCAACCTATATATCCACAAAATGCTTAGAGTTTATTTCTTGTTCCTGCCACAACATTCTGATTAGGACCAAGACACAACTACTTGTAGAATAAACTCCAGCACAAAGAGCTCAGTCCACTTTAATAAATTTGCAAAAGAAAGATAGCTATGATGGCCATCCATCACAAAGATAAATCTCCAGCAGCAGATAAGAGATGAAAACATTGAAACTGACATGTACTGCTGGAATTGAGCACATTATTTAGAAATACTACTATCTAATATCTACTTGCTATGCCACAGCGCAGTGCCTCTTGCAACCTTCTCCAGACTATTTACATTGATTACATGCTCTCACCTGCCCTTGAACGACAATAAGGCATGTGAGGCCATGTTCCACACAGGCACCCAGCCAAGCTTGTGGTTGGCAGCAGTGTCCGTGTGTTAGGCTTGCGTCAGGTGTGCCCATGATCAGACCGTTGCTAAACTGCCTTGTCATGTTCCAGCAGTGACATAACAAAAAACACTGACACATGTGGCTCTCACCTTAAAGGGCCACTGTCCAGGAAAGGCCCTTTTAAGCAAAAAAGCCCAGTGTTTCGATCAGGTACCGGGGATAGTCTGTGCAAAATGCTGCAGTGACACGCGCGCCGCAAAGCATCCAAAATACAATTCAAAGCTCTCTCATGCTCTCCTCCGGGAAGCCAGCTTCCCCGTTTCCTGCGCTGGCCCGATGGGCCACAGCAATGACGTACGTACCGCGAACAATGTCCATTGGTCCGTCTCGCTGACTGACGGGAGAAGGATGGGTGTCTACCACTCGCAGCGCACTTTTCCCTCGCCACGGCCAGACTGAATCCAGCGGCGCGCGCTCCCTCGACCGTTTTTTTTTTTCGCGCTCGCGGAGAGCCACGCCCCCCCACCCGCCAAACGCGGAGGAGGAAGGGGAATTTGTATTGCGAAGGCTAGACGACCTCGGGCAGGAGAGTGAAAACCTTTGCGAGGGAACGGAAGGAGAGAGGCATGACAGAATCGGGTGATTGCGGTGGCTGTAACTGCGTTATTAGTTACTCTTTTCAAAAACATTTTGCGGCCTTGCGTTCTAGGGGCGAAGTCTCACAGTCACCGGGGAAGAAAATATTTTCGACCGGAGGGTGGACAGTGGGCCTTTAAGAGCCTCTTTACCTCTGCTCTTCCATTCCAATGGTCTTTCATCAAAGCTGCCCAGCACCTAGCGCCCTCCTGTGGCACTGCATGCAACTGGGCCTGTTGTAGCAGGCACCTCTATCACCACACGCTCCTCATGACAATAACTTCAGCATTGATGAGCCTCCTCTTTCAATGAGCCACATCCTGTGATGAGTGTGGGGTCTAGTGTCAAGTGTTCAAGCTGTAAGCACCATCATTCACCTTCGCCAAATGGCATAGTGACACAGCCACGCTGGTGTGGCCTGCACTCACCATGGGTCCCCCCCGCTCCCGGCCGTTGAAGCTGGCCACGTGGGCAGCTCTCTGTTGCCCTGGGACGCTGCCCTGGATGGTGACGCAGGGG
The DNA here is from genome assembly GCF_055883805.1 of Amblyomma maculatum. NCBI lineage: Eukaryota > Metazoa > Arthropoda > Arachnida > Ixodida > Ixodidae > Amblyomma > Amblyomma maculatum. Next base: position 150,267,624 of record NC_139345.1, on the reverse strand, counting down.
ATGCCTCGCTTCTCCAACTGCTGGCGCACCAGAGACAGCAGCGATGTCCACCGGGACACCACCACACTGAAAGCAACACCAGCATGCCCTGGTTGACTTCCATTGGATTAATCTTAACCTGCTCCCACAGCGAATCACGGTTTGCCCAGAAACTTCTGTACACGACAGTTTTTGCGCTGCACCCTCAGCCAGGTCTCGGTGTGAGACTTTGTGTGCAACAACGCAACGTCACAGCCACCAAAGCAGGTCTCAAATGTAACACTGAACCCAGAAAATGCATTTGCAAAGGAACACCTCCGTCCTGCACACTGGTATGGAATTTCGTCCACAACACCAAAGCAGGGCGTGTTCTGCCAAGGCGTAGTGTGAACCCAGGGCAAATAAATTCACCACAATAGCCACCCGTGTACCAATGGCTTTGAACAGAAATTAATGACAATTCACAGGAACAGCTAGGAGCATAGGGCAAAGTTAAGCCAAGGGATATGAGGCCAAAAATGATCAATTCCAAGCTCGTTTTACAAGTATTCCACAATGCACTATATATTTTTAATTTTTAACATAATTTTGCAGTTTCATTCCAATAAAAGGTGGTCACTGTACGTGGAAACAGAGCACTTTGCACTACATTAAAAACAAAGGGATGGAAAACACTAAATAAATTAACAAATCGGAGAATACGCATGATTACCAATAGTCAAAGCTTGTTCATTCAAACCTCGATAATTCGAACTACATTATTTGGTCCGACAAGCTCCATAGAGGTCTGTGCACAAAAAAGCCAGTTAATTTGAACATGAGTTGATTCCGATACGGATAATTTGAATAGAGTGCCGCCGCGTCTGGGCGGCTTGGCACATAGCGCATGGCAAAAAATCAGCAAAAGAGCGGCATAGTTAGAGGCTGCGCACGTCCAAAACGGGGACAGAAGATGAAACCAGCAGGTAAAAGTATGGAAGAGTGGGCAAAGCCTAAATGGTGCCATGCCAACGCCGCGGCGGTCGGCGGCACCGGAGCATAGGGGTTGGCGGCCGCGGCGGCAGCTGCCTACTCTCTCTTCAGTGCAACCGTCGGAACTCGCAACTATATATGCTTGTTAATTCGAGCCCTGCTAACTTGGAAATACACATAAGTACTGTCGGCGTGGTCCCAGCCAACACCCATGAAAGGCTATGACTTTGGACAAGCGCTACGGAATACCGTTTTTTTTTTTTGCAAGTCGTCCATCCTTTTACGTATTAGTGTCAACCGAAGCACAAGGTCAGCCGCGATCATGACGCCAACTGTATCGTTCGCTTCAAATGGCGTTTGTAGCTATCGCGCATTCCAATGACTGAGTAGCAGTAGACGGCACCCGCCCCAATCGCCTATGGCAAACATACCGAAGACAAGCGTTGAGGTGCTGGCTAGTTGGTAATACATTTTGGAATAACAGCGCGAAGGACGAGGACAAAGATCAGAAGGACACAAACACAGTGCTGACTGACAACCGAAAACGAGGCTTGCACAACTGGACAAGCGCTGGCACTCTGCCAAGTTCCCCCCCCACTTGTTATGTACTATATATATATATATATATATATATACAGTCGAACACGGATATATCGAACCCGGATATTTCGAATTTGGTTATATCGAACTCGCGGAATATCCCCTTGAAAATCCCATGTGTAAGTATAGGAAAGCTGCGTCGTATATCGAACTCAATTTCACCGGTCGTTCGATATATCAAACTCCGCACCACGCATTGGACGGTGTGCCTCCCCTAAAGACGATCGCATCACCTCGGCCATTTGCCGCGCGACGTTTTCAAGCCACACGCGGAGGGAATGAGAGAACACAGCTCGGCGACGGCTGGTGTAGGACAGCGCCGCGCCCTTGCCCCAAAGGCGCACGCATCTGCGGTGATCGCTGGCGCACTAGCACGTGATGTTTGCAAGTCGTGTGTGAAGGAACGAGAGGGAACCAATGCAGCCGTGGTGTTCGGGAGAGGGGAAAAACGCGATAGAGCGAAGTGCAAGGGTGTGCCCACTCTTCTGCTGAGCTTTATCTCTCCCCTTCCTCTCTCTTTCCCGGTCTCGTTTACAGCAGCAGCATGCACTACGCATGCGCAGACAAGCCAGCTCAGCCTGCGGCAGACATTTCTCCAGTGTCTGTTGTGAACACTCTGCGCGTGGCGGCTGGCGTGCGATGAGCGTCTCGTGTCGTGCTGAGCGCCGTAAGCTACGGCGGCCGCGGACGCTAAAAAATGGCAGTTTTTTTTTTTTTTTTGCAAGAGTCGTTTATTCTTGCCGTCGGGCTGAACGTATGCTATGGCGGTTGCAGAGGTAAAGAAGCGGCAATTTATTTTTTCTTTTGTGAGAGTTGTTCTTGTCGGGCTGAACGTGTGGTGCAGCGTAAGCTATGGCGGCTGCAGACTTTTTTTTTTTTTTTTGCGAGAGTTGGCAGTTTTTTTTTTTTGCGAGAGTCGTTTAATCTTGCATCTATGAATCAACAAAAGCACGCACTCTGCTGCGGTCATGCCACCGGCTTTTAGCATTGTTCGCTCCAAACGGCATTTGCAGCTGTCACGCTTGGCAATGATTTTGAAGCAGTGGTCTACACCTGCCCCACCCCAAGCGTGGCACGATAAATCAAACCATGGCTTGTGGAATCAAGCCATCACGCGGGCACTCTGCCAAGTTCGCTCCCTGCCACCACAGGATCTATGAAAAGTGTAGTTAAAAGATAAACACATCGTGGCGTTATCGCTGCGCAGCATCTGGCACGCTGCCAATAAATGAGCTGTGAATGCGACGGTCGAAACGGAGGAACGCGCCACCGAACGCTTTTTTTATTTCTTTCAAATTCTCGGGGGCAAAAATGGGGAGTGGGTTCATTATGCGAGTGGGTTGACTACGCGACAAATATCGTATCATTTTTCACGATCGCAAGTGGCTTCTCAAGCCGATTTCTGTATATCGAATTATCGATATATCGAACTATTTCGCGAACCCCTTCGAGTTCGATATATCTGGGTTCGACTGTATGAAGAAAGCTAACGTCACAAGGTAAACACATTGTGATGTTATTGCTGCGCAGCATGTTGGCGCACTGCCAAGAAATGAGTTGTGGACCGTGACGGCGCAAAAATCGGGGGTTGGTGAGTTCATTATGCGAGTGGGTTCGTTCTGCGAGCAAATATGGTACATTTACTGTAATGCAAATAGTTGCTGTCAGTATTTTCGAGGCCATTCAATAAATCGAGCATCAGATAATTCCAACTTTTTTCCCGGTCCCATGAAGTTCGAATCAACAAGCTTTTACTGTAGGAGAAATCTAAGGTGCAACAGCTTGAACAAAGGGTCTCTGAGTTGAAACAAGCAAGACGCTGCTGTACCATTATCTACTGCTGCCACCAAAGTGAAGGCCACGGTAAGCAAGTAATTAATTCTATAATGAACCATGCTGCCAGATAACACAGAACACAGAGCAAACTTGCAACTTTGATATGGCCATTAAGAAAGAAGAAATCGCTCTAAATCAGCCTGTATGAGGCATTTCATACTCCTGTTTTGTCTCTTTCCCTAAACTTGTAAGCCAGGTTGTCTCAATTGCTTTCAGGTTGCAAGGCAGCATACCTCTAGAGGGAGCAGACGGCATGCTTACACACTCCAGACTACCTCCAGAGCACGCGACTCGAATGATTACTGTCTGCTCTGCCGCCTCCTTCGCCTCTAACGTGCACTTATTGCAAAAGACCCCTGTAGCTGAGGCCAAAAAAGACCACACAGTTATGGTGGAATTTATATTGGCATGGGAAAATAGTTGCACACGTTTACGCACAGAAAGTAAAAAAAAAAAAAAAAGATTGCATTCAGCTTCTGGAGAGGTTCGAACTGTGACAAATGATGATACAGCTTGGCCTGCCGATTCCCCTGCTGTCCTACTCGCGCCTAGTTTAGCATCTTCCATGCTATTCCGTGTAAGCAGGCAATACAGCCACACCAGGCAGCGGTGGCCCAGACACCACAACTGCCGGTCCCTGACCTTTTGTCCTGGTTGTTGGACTCTTCCTGGACCTTGACCAGCATGTCAAGCAAGGCCCTGATCTGCACAGGGAACGAGGAAAAAAGATGTCAGGCTCACTTCGACGAAAAATAGAAAATCAACAAAAAATAATCAATAAATTGGAATCATGCAGCTCAAATAAATGGGAAAGCATTTTTTTTTTTGCATGTCAATCTTCCCCAATTCCAATTCAATTCTTATTTTATTCTGATTCCATTTTTATTTGTCATAGCTTCTTTTATTTGCTTTTGCTTACTCGTTTTCAGTCACTTTCGTTCAGAACCCCCTCCCTCCTCTCCCCAGTGAGTGGAGAGGGAAGGCCTCTTAACTTTACACTACCTGCCATTGGTAGCATGGGGAGGCCTCACGCTGTTGGTAACACCGGATGCCAAGCAGTTCTCCCCTTCATGGGACACCCAATGCTACCGCATTAAAACAGTAAGTGGTGAGAGAGAAGTTACAATTGCATTCGCATGGACCTTAATTTCCAACAGCTCCCTGGTTGTACCCATGTTGTTCGCAGGGCTGTCTGGTGCCTCTAGCACTAGCACAGTCAAAATGGCAGCAGAACAAGTTAGCAACGGCCCAGGAAGGAGGTGTTTCGATGTCTCCCACACCCGACAAAAGGGCCCATACAAGCACTCAACAATGACGCTGCTGCATACAAAAATCTCCAGCCAGCCTCAAGGGTGTAGTGACTCAGAGCAGTACCGAGCCCAGATGCTAGGCTGTGCAACATGCAAGAAAGGCAACCTCTACAAAACCGCAAATACTCCAAGGTTTTGCAAGGTAGGTTTATGGGCTGCAATGCAATCCACACAGTCTGTGTACTGAAATGCCTAACGGAGCATTTTTACAGTTTCAAGGAGCAAGGTCAGCAATACTGGTTTGGTTTGGTTCGGGTGTTTAACGTCCCAAAGTGACTCGGGCTATGAGAGACGCCGTAGTGGAGGACTCCGGAAATTTCGACCACCTGGGGTTCTTTAACGTGCACTGACATCGCACAGCACATTGACGCCTGGCTTTTCACCTCCACCAAAAGGCGGCCGCTGAGGCCGGGATTCGATCCCGCATCCTTGGGAACAGTAGTCAAGTGCCTTAACCACTGCGCCACTCTAGCGGGGTTGTTCAGCAATACTGAGTGGACTGAAACTCATAATGCATTTTCCCTTCAATTTGCCAAAGCTATGCTAAGCAAGGTTCCAAGAGTAAGACCTGAATTACCAGCCTCCAGAATACGCTTCTGCTAGCTTAGATAATTAGGTCCTAGAGAAGCAGCACTAGTTTGGTTTGGCTATGAGAGATGCTGTAGTGGAGGGCTCCAGAAATTTCGACCACCTAGGGTTGTTTAATGTGCAGTGACATCGCACAGCACATATGTGCCTTGCTTTTCGGCTCCACTGTAAAGCCGCAGCCAAAGCCGGTATCCAATCCCATATAGCTGCAATAAGCCCAGCAATAGCATAGAAATTATGTCCAGCCATTTTGTGCCTCCACCCGTTGATATCAGTGATGCAATATATAGCACTTTCTTGCAATACACGCAATGCAAGGCTGAAAATGACAACAAAAAAAAGACAGAAGAGTTGGATGACTATTTCTGGATTTCTTGTGAAAAATAAAAAAAAGGAGACAATCTCAAACCACACAAAAAGAAAGGAAGATCAGCAAACGAACCTTACAGCTGACATAGGCGGAATCAAATTCCCGTGCACCAGCATATTTGTCAAGGTTTAGGGCGTCGAGCCGGTCTTCACCTGCAGCCAACTCGTCAGCCAGCTGCAGCCCCGCCATGCTGGCCGAGAGGAGCTCGTCCGTATCCACGGCCGCATCTTCAAGCACCTTCTGCAGGGCCAAAGAACAATGCTTTGCATCGCTTTTATCTTTCGCGCTTTGCAGATGCTGCAGGTAGGCTGAAGCAATGTAGCCAATGATTGTAACTCAATGTCATGTATGCAGATTCCCTATCCAGCACCACCTTCATGACAGAGATTAAAAATAAGAAATAAATAAAAATGTGCAGATTGTCTAACACATATGAAATGAGAAATTTGCAATCAACAAATCTATGATGTATAAGAATATGGCTCTCTGGTGACGCACCAGTCTGCAGTGGCAAGCACCTCACAAAGCAAGTTTCAGGAGACTGACCGCTGACTAAAATGAGTCTTGAGGTTACGATGAAAATGAGAGGAGCTTGCCTTACATTGTAAGGAATCGGCACTGCAGTCACCAAGTGGCAATGATTTATTACTTTAATTTGGCACTGTCAATTGCATAAAAACACTGAAATGCAATTTTGTGGTGAAACGCTGACATCGGTAATGTATCCCAACCTGTGACCAAATCTCAAAGATATCACCGATTTGTTTTAAATAGGGGTGTATACGTGATAAGTAAAAAAGAAATAATGATAACGAAAATAAAATGGCAAACATGGTTTGTCTTGCTTACCTCAAAATTCAGAATAAAATAAAACTAGAATTGCACAGAAGTGTATACCCTAATAGCCAAAAAATTCCGAATAACAGTATTTCGAACACGAATTGAATAACAAACACATTTGATTCATATTTGAAATTTCAAATATATTTGCACACTCTCAGTATAATCGAATTTACTGTTCTTAACTTGACCCTGTAATGTTCAAAATGCACATTTGTCTCGGGGAATCTGGCTGAAATAACGACAGTCGTCCACAGACAATAAACGGAGCAGGGAACTATATCTGCAGCGTGCAAAAGGAAGACATATTTTGGCTCTCTAGCCTTAGTTTGACTGCCAGGAAAAGTTGTCACAGAGACGTCGTTTCGTCTCTAATTAAACGGGACACTTTCCCAGGCGGGGATCACGTTGATAGCAAAGAAAGAGTTGTCACCGTGACAACACAACTAAAACTGTCCTCCTACACTGCAACTCTCTTTTTTCATCCCTGGCTACCACCAAATGGAAGGGTGTCTTCAAACAAACTGACACCATTTTGAGGAAGACAACACGCACCCCTTTCAGGAGGGCCAGGTGTGAGCAGGCCTGCTGGAGCCGGATGAGCATGACAAAGCGCCGGGAGCCCGTGTTGCGGTACAGCTCCCGACCAGTCACGGGGTCTACATATTTTTCTGGACCGCTCGACCTGCGCGCCAAATGAGAAAAAATGCAGTAGCACCTACGTGAAAAAGCAAATACCACCATGGGCTACGTAAGGGGTATGCCATAATGGAAGGCTTTATATTATCTTTGTATCTGGCCACTAGCAACCCTTATCACTTCCTTAGCTTATCACATTGTTTGTGACATCAAATGCAGCCCGATTACTAATGTTGTAGAAGGTGCTTTCTGCATTTCGCAGGTGACCCAAGGTGCCGAGAGCCAATGCATCAAGATAAGCTCAGAGCCCGAATGTCTCCAGCTTCAGAGAGATGCAAAAGAAAAAAAGCTACTGCCAAAGTTCTGCTCCCTACTCGGTAACTACAGACTTCTATGTGAAATCTGTGAAATGTGAAGCAGCATTTTTCATGGTCCACCATTCTGTTCTCTTGAACCCAGCACTATTATTTATTGCTCACCACTGTGTCCCAATGCAACTGTCAACGAAACGCCTACAGTGTCAGTCCGCAAGCAGGCCTCTATATTTTTTTTTACGTGAAAACGTGGGTACATCGGTATGCCTCAACGTTTGAGAAGCAATATACCATCTTTTAGCAACAAGAAGCATGGTTAACCATGCACGCAGCTATACCACAGCAGTTATTTAAGACAAAAAAAAAAAACTACGCACCATTTCAGTCAGCTTTTAGTACACCTTCAATTCACCTTGATGATGAACAATGCGCAATACAAGAGTATATAACTACTACACAAACAGACAAAAGCATGCACGCCCTATGAAGCACAGATGAAGGCAGCGATACCTGGACCACTCGTCAAGTTCCTTGTAGACTTTGGCCTCAGTTCCCTCCAGGGAGAGCCTGTGCAGAACAATGCTTTTCGTGGGCAAAGGCACCTGCATGTCATCAAAAGGAAACACGTCCGTGAGTCTACTGTTTTCTCATCTAAACGCCTTCACATCTTCCAATTTACCATCTTCCATTATCCTGCTGACCCCTGATGCAAATTTGCTTTTGTTGCGTTAACCTTTCAAAACACTAGCAATATCTTCAGAGGAACACACAAGATCATTTTCATCAAACACTGAATGCAAATAGTCTTAACTAGCACACTTCACAGCAATTTCAGTGTAGGGACCAAGTGACCTGTGACATGACGCGAAGCGGGTGCATACGCTGACATGTGCATGTCGTTGATACTGTTTAGTGTCCCTTTCCCAATTATGTTACCTCCTCACTAGTGCACTTCCATTGCGTGTAACTCTTTTCCAGAGCAAAACTGTAGCCACCATTCTTAACGTGGCCACTTCAATTTTGCACACCCTAGCATGCACATCATGAGCAGCAGCATCTTGCACAGCCAAGTGCGGCTCTCAGCAGCACGAGAAAGTCAGAGGCCCATTTCTTGCGGCTGAAACTTGGTACTCTCAACGCATGCTGATGAGAGATGCCCCATCTTCAAATGAACTTGCTGTTGCATAAATTGACTGTGCCGGTTGCTCTGGTGTTAGCACACTTCTTTTCTTCATGAGGATGACATGCTCATTCTGTGTGCAGGCTAGATGGAACTGGTATGGTACAGCACAAGGAAGCTGACTGCACACACGAACAGTACGAAGTATTTTCACGCTGAGTGGGCTCAATATGACTCAAATTAAACTCAATTTGAAGCAAGCGCGTTCTGTGACGACTTGCCACTAAAGATGAGCATCACTAGTTGAAAGTGATGCCACATTTATTCCAGTGAAAGGGGTAACAATGTCACTGTTGCATAACTAATGTCAAGCTGAAAATCGTATTTCCTGCTGTATAAGTTATGGCATTTTCTTACTTTTTCGTTGGTATGTCTTATACAATAAGTGAAACCTGTATATGACCAAAACTTCTGCACCATCTTGTGTCATCTCTTACCGTGCATAACAACAAGACAATTGAAAATAAAATCGATGCATAAGAGAGAAGAAGACAAGTTATTTTCAAAATGTTACTCTATATATAAGGCCCCACATTCTATCCACAGGTGGTATGAATGTAACCATAGATTGCCACATCCAGTTCAGCCATGTTCTCAAAAGTTCTGACTTCAGCGTGACCTTCGCTTGGTTTAATGTGTATTTTACACTGTTCTATCTGCGTTTGAAAATTAAAGTTACAATGGCAAATCTAAGCTGTGCCCCAATGAACATTTGGCCGAGAATGGCAGACGGTAGCCAGTAGCCAAGAAACAGTTCGGCGTGAGTGAAAAAATGGTCCAGGACCAGCCCAATGCTCAAACAGCACTCTGGTGGATGGAAAAAAAGAAAAGAAAGAAGGTAGATTGCAGCAGGAATGCTTGCTGGCCAGAGCTCGAAAATTGTCTATGCAAGGCAGCTTATCTTTTGATGAAATCTCCTGCGGCGACAGTTTGGCTTTTCAGAAAAGAGCATGCGGTGACACAGACAATCGGCTATTCGCGTGCAGCCTTTCAAGAAATGCTGCCTAAGTAACGTGCTTGATGGAACTAGACGGCGCACTGTGCGGGTTGGTGGGCGACAAATCAGCGTCTTCCGCTGACACTGCTGAAGGTTTGGAGTGAGATCGTAGCCTCGGTGATGGAGGGACACAGCCCATATTGGAAATATATGCGCTTGGGCAATTTCTTTGTTGTTTTATCTTTTCTCTCTTCTTTTCACTCATATTTCCACTCGACATACGGTATGTGACGAACTCATTCCATGCGTTTCTGAAAAGTTTGCTTCTCGATATTGAGAAACAGGAACTCCAGCACAGAATGACAGGTTCTTCAAAGGGCGACAACAAATATAAGTTCTGTGCCAAGTTTGATTCACTTGCGACCTTTCGAGGCCTGTGTTAAAAATACATTTTAATTTTCAATTCCGTGAAAATTGTATCAATGAGGTTTTACTGTATAGTGCTAGCACATTAAAACTGCCCTTTGCATAGAAGCATGACTTGTAAATAGGTGCGACTTACAGGATGGAAAATATGCTGGCTCTGCAAAACATATAACAACAAACCTCAGTGAAATATTAAGCCTCTAAGTGGAATAATAATAATAATAATAATAATAATAATAATAATAATAATAATAATAATAATAATAATAATAATAATAATAATAATAATAATTGATTCACAGGAAAGGAAAGGTGCAGTAGCTGTCACACTTGCTCTGTGGATATCTGAACCCCACCTTAAAGGAAGGGAGGAAGGTGGGAGTGAAAGCGGAAAGAAAGAAAGGGCTGCCATAGTGGAAGGCTCTGGAGTAATTTTGACCACCTAGGGATCTTTAACATGCACTGACATCGCACAGCACACTGTTTCCCCTCCATCGAGTCCGGGTATTCTGGCACAGTAATCGGTCGTCTTACCACTGCACCACCGCGGCGGGGCCGCCTCTAAGTGCAAGTTTAATGTTTTTGGGCAGCAGCGCCCAGAATGTGCAGGAAGTGCAAGCTTCCTCTGGAAGATGGAGACCCTCAAAGGATGGCGCAATGAGGATACCAGACAAGACAGTACGGTCAGTGCGCGTAGCTCACCAGTGGTCGGCCATCTTTGCCAGCCTGCTCCTTGGTTCTGCGAAGGAGGAGGCACTTCATGACCACAGCCAGTGCCTCAGGCCCTGCGTACAAGCAACAGGTGAGCACACGAAATCCCCCACACCTGCATCAGTGTCAATCCTTCACACGACTGGGAAGTTTTCCATTTTAGATGCACTGGCCAACCTCAAGGCAATTATCCCACTTTGAGCTTTGGCTCTATAAAACGCACCACAATGGCAGCCCTAAGCGCTTCTAATACTACAAAATTGTCAGTGAAAAATTTAAACATGGAAGAAGTCACATATGACAAAACTGCCTTGTCCTCTACCCCTCCTCCTTTTTTTGTGCTCAAGATTTACTGTCCTGTCATGACATTTACAACACGACCGTGTTAGTGAAGCTTGAGCAGTTTTAGTCTATTCTTGCAATGTGAAGCCCACCTCTTAAGCTCAGCTTGGGCTTTGGTTTTCCGAGATGTCCATTTTAATGCAGTAAACAACACAATGGCAGCACGGTAAAATTCCGCTATTTCGACCCCCGTTAATTTGGGAATTAGGTTAATTCGAACTAGGAGTATGCTCCTGGCCGGTGCCCGTGACAACTATGTTGTAGGATACTCGTTAATTCAGGTGATCCATGCAGCCAGCAGCCGAAATAACCTTCTCAAACCTAAATTGCATCGAACAATGACGCACGAGCAATTCGTTTGCTTCATTCGCGATATCGCAGATACAGTGACAATCACAAGTTCCCCATTTCCAAAAGAAGGCTCACCACATAGTTCCGGTTCTTAGCTTCATGCCATCCCGTGGTCGGGGCGCACTCATTGGCCAGCTGTGGTGTTTAGTGCACTGCTTGTTGCATCACTAATTTTTGCTTTTATTTTGGGATGCCATCATGCTGTTCTAACACCTACACATATAATTGTGTGGATCTACATAATGCCTCCGGTTTGCTGAAGCTGCACGTTAGGTAGGTGCAGTTTCACCGCCCTGCATGCCTCTCGTGGACTGCGTGAAGAAGCATTCTGACAACGCGATGGGGTTGTTTTGTGCTAGCATCGCAATGCAAAAAAGCGTAACGGAGCCTTTCGTGATTTCGGAACAATTCTTCAGCGTTCCTGACAGTGTGTGCAAATCCAAGCACTTGCGAAACCAAGAAAATGAAGGGTTCTCACTTGGGTTTCATCTCAAATGAAGACAACTGTCATGCCACTCTTTATCAGATAAAATGACTGCCATGCAAATAGTCCTTGGCAATTTTTTCAGGCCCATTCAATAATTCGAACTTCCCACAAATTTGAACATTTTTTTCGGTCCCTTGAATGCCAAACTAATGAGGGTTTGCTGTAAATGTACGATTGGACGCTTCCTTTTCTAGAGCAGTGCTTTGGCTGAGCGGAATGCTGCACTGCACAGCTAGCCTCCAAAGGTTAATTGAGACCCTCTCTGCATTCACTGGCTTGTGCCTGAAATATGTGCTACTAACTGTGGGTTAAGGTAAACGATTCCCCCCCCCCCCCCCCCACCTTCCCCACCTACTTCCAAACTAAGATGCATTACATGGGAACAACACCTGATAATACAAACCTGGTGTCAAGACATGCATAGCAAGCCCTTTGACATCGGAATTGCACTGTCTGGTGATGTTTCCATGTAGTGCAGCACAGTTTGGAACTAGGAGGGGCATCTCTTTATTTTTCCCTACATATATACAGGACGTCTTTCTGTGGAATCCAGATTAAAACATAGTTTCTAGTCATCGGTGTTTTATTTCTCGTTTTCTCTGTCTCATGAATGCTTGAGGGTGTCCCATCAGCCTGCTACTAGCATAGGCTCAGCATAGTCCAGTGGTGTTATAAACTATGATCCAAACTACATCCCCAGCATCACAGGGGCCTATCCTACTGATCTCCAATCAAACCTGTCTCCTATTAACTTCAGCCATGCCATCCCCACAAAGCTTTCAAAACTTGCATGTCCAATTATCACGCTGTTGCTTCCAGTTATGTTTTCCACCTCTTGGTGTCCTGGTCATTACCTTCTAGTAGGTATTAACATCACTTTAGCATGATTCTAGCTGTTAGCATGCGCTGTGCGCCTGAGTGAATAGGAGCAAGCGCGGCGCATGCAAGCCACGCTTGCATGCGCCACGTCCGAGCTGAAAGTTGTTTACCGGCTTTAAAACAAGCCGAGGACCATGGGCTTCCACGATTGCTGGGGCTGCTCTTATGATGCGTGAAATTCTCTGATCAAGTGTGTCGATGCAAGAAGGGGGAAAACCAGCACTGGCATACGAAGACTCATGGCATTATTCAGCGCCTGCTGTGGGGTGGCGTTGGATGCAGAAGTATGGAGCGCATGCGCTTTGCGGGGAACCGCGAAATGTAGTGCAAATAAACACTTTTATTGACTTTTCTTCGCTTTCATTATACGCGGATGAAACCTTTTTCTTCCGTTTTTGCTATCCCAAAATTGCACCTCGTATTAATGCGGGTTTCGACAGTAACAGCAAATGAGACGGCCAATCAGAGGTCACACAGATATGTCTCACATACCACGAATATGCCGGCTCCACGTGCTGGTACCTTGACTGCCCCAATCTATCATGGCCATTTCTCTATGAAGTCAATATAGCTTCAATGAGTATGAAAATGCTGCAATACATTCTTTTTCTTTCGTATAATGGCAGTGTGTGTTAAGAAAATACTATATGATATTAAAAACGTTCATTGTGCCATCTTTCTCTTTTTGCGTGTCAGGAGTAGGAATATCAGAAATGTTAATTTCAAATTATTTGCAAAAAATTGCTATCTGCACCGATTCACTATGAACAACGAAAGCCTCATTTTGCGCAGGCCTAATACCCAGCTCTTCCTAATGGAACTCTCTCCAAACATGTCTTGCAATCATGCAGTGAATACCATAACAGCAAAGAGGTTGCATTGTCTCGCTTGACACCTTACCTAATCAGTATACTGCTATGCTAAATTGTGAAATTTCAAAACAGAATTAAAAGAGTGTGCCGCTTAATTATGAGTGCTCAACTCTTAGAAACAGTGTGCCTGTAACGACTTGCCACATCTCCCTCACCGGGATTCTCCTTGACCCACTGCTTCCAGAAGGCATCATCGTCAAAGGGCCGGCACTGCAGAAACCTGCATATAGGTAACCCACATATCAGCCTGACGGAAACATTCCCTGCACCAACAATACCATGGCAACAACACAAAAACACACAAGAACTGAAGACTTCCTAATTTTAAACATAGGGCACAGTCTCTTCAGCCACATATAACAAAGGCAAAATTTCAGGCTTATCTAAGGCACCATTGTCGGTATGCAGTGCATGCAATGCACAAGTGCTGTAGCTAATGTGAACTACATCTTCCATGCTCTTTGGTCAGTGCAAGTGCTTGCACGACCTCGGCAAAACAGTCCCCAACTACACCTGTCGCAGTAAATGCTCTCTCAGCAGAGAGTGGAAAAGGGCATGTAATGAACCCGTTACAGTTCCATAGCTCTCGATTGAAGGGAAGAGAAGGCATGCTTCAAGGAAGAGGGCGTCCCTACTCACTTAAGTAGGGCCCTCATGTCGCCAACATCATTGTGCACGGGAGTCCCCGTGAGGGCCCAGCGTGACCAAGCGAGTAGGGCACACGCCGCCTTAGCACGCCGCGTGTGCAGGTTGCGGATGCTGTGTGCCTCGTCCAGCACCAGACGGCGCCACCTGACTGCAAACAGCGGCGACAGCTGCATGGACAGGTGGGGCAGATATGTTCAATGTACAGCGTCCATCAGACACAACGTAGCAAACACACTGAAGACAAAGAAGCAGGAAGGGCATGCAAAGCGATTGCCTAAATTTGTTTTTGTGACATTACTTTTGTTCAGACTCCGCCTGTTGTTTTTCTTTGTTGGGTGCAGCACATCAACATTTCTTGCTTCGAGTGCTAGTGAATGCACTGATACGGCAGTGTTCAGCGTTTAAAAGACAGCTTCACACCAATCTAATAAGCAGGCATGATACCAAAGCACTGGCCTATTTATAATGTCAGGCAACTTTTTCTGGAATTGCAGCCAAGGCTACAGGGGGCAGAGCTTCCGCCACGGTATTACTAGGCCATGCAGTTATGGCATATCTGGCCTCAGTTATGGTTCATTTCAGCCTTTACCTGAAATAATAGTTTTTGAGCCACCAACGATGAAGAAATGTCTTTCGTTAGACAACTTAAGGCCTCAGTGAACGTAAATTTGCGATTAATGAGTACCGTACCCTATGTACGCTGCCGAAACAAGCGCATTGCAAAAGCACGCAGAAACCAGTGGTTAAACGTAGCCACGGCCGGTCTCGAGGGAGAGTGCGGTCCTCTTCTCTTACGGCCTCATCCATCTCCCGCCGCGCCTCGCTGGGGTCGCCACCGCCCCACTGCTGCTGCTCTGCTACCGCCATTCACGCGCAAAGGAAACGCGCGCACGCTCTTCGCTCAGCCCGCGTCAGTTGCAACCGGCAGGTCCTGACATTTCACCCCTCTACAAAGACGCTATAATCAACGTGTAAGATTTATCATGTACGAGGAACAAAATATAGTCAACAATCCGCTCACGCGCGCGCGCGCCCTCGTCAGTGCAGCCCAGCACAGTCAAATGAAGCTGGAACACTTACCTAACATTTTTTGCCCCTACATTTGCACAGAAATAAATTGTGCCTTTTGAAAGCTGTAAACAGGTGTACCGCGACCCGATGTGAGTGCATTGCAAACTATTCGGTGAAGATTCTGTCAACCGCTGACGTTTTCGTTTAAAGCAAAAGAGGCCCCGGCGAAAATTCACGGCGCGTCTCTGATTCAGAGTAAGGAACGAAATTTATGCATATAGTTAAAATTTCAGTTGGCTAGGGGAGTGGGCTGTTCTAGTTTCGTTCAAAACAAATCAGTCGGTTGAAAGACAGAATATGTACATGTAGTCTCGTGACATACATGTGTATAGCAGACGTAGTCAGTTTAATACATAGATAAACAACTTTTAGTCAAGGAAATGGGCATGAACAGTCATGCATAATTGAAAGGAGCAGCAAATCAGAGAAAAAATTCTCCTTCAAAGTTATACATTGTACTACATATTCATCAATTTATCAAAACGTGACCTGCAGCTAGAAAATTCACAGTATCAATATCTCTGGCCGGTTTGTGCATATAGGGAACTGGCCTGTAATTCCTGTCTGTCACCCTCTTGGCATAACTGACAAGAAGGATTCTGAGAAATTCTTCAGATATCAAAGAAGCGGACCTTATAGCATGGCTGTTGTCAATTCCTTTCGGGCAACTCAGCACTCTATGCGGCTCAGTGGTGAATTCTCAAGTGAGGTTAAATCAGGATCTTAAGTACTTCGAGAGCATTTGTGTGTACAGTCGAACCCGGACATATCAAACTTGAAGGGGATCGCGAAATAGTTCGTATATCGATAATTTGATATACAGAAATCGGCTTGTGACGGCACTTTTTTTTTTTTTTTATTGCGCAAGTTCGCCCTTCGGCGTAAGGGTTTAAAAATATTGATACAAGCCTGTGGCAGCAATGAATGCCAACAGCTCTCGGTGGTGTAGGCTATGTGTCCATACCCTTGTGTCGGGCGGTTTGGTAGGGTGGTAAGAGTGGCTTCTAAGGTGTCTTTTGCGGGCCACACGAAGACCAGGACCAGTTGTTAGGAGATTGTCTAGTGTGGCCTCCATAGCAGGGGCTGGGCAGAAAGGGCAGTTCATGGGAGCAGTCTGGGTGGTCCAGGAAGATTTTACTGCAGGCGTTAACGCAGCACCCACGCGGATTCTTCTCAGCGCCACCTCCTCACGGCGAGTTAAACCGCCGGGAAGGTTTGATCCACATGGTGGAATTAAAGCAGAAGAAATTCTTTTGCAGGCACTACGGCATCTCCTGCGGACAACTTTAACATAGGCAGAGGATATGTCCCTTTCTGGGAACAGGATGCATCATCAGTTTCTGTGAGACGGAGCGTAGTGTGAGGAGTCCACACCACACGCACAGGGCAAGGATATGTTTGCACAATTCTGCAGATATCGTTGATGATGTCGAAGGTATTAGCTATACTCCGTAATGCTCGGACTGCTTGGCTTGATTCTGTATGCAAGATCAGAATGGTCGGAGGTACAGCATATAGGCTGTCTGCTAATGTAGACAACCGTCGCGAATGGCAACTAGCTCTGCTATTAAGGAAGGAAGGTGCGTTGCTTCTGTTCTATATGAAAATATGCGGCGTATTTCAGGAAGCAATGAAAAAATGAGCGTAGTATGTAAAATCTCATAGTCAGTGCTTGCGTTTACATAAGCTTGAAGTGCCCCTGTAGTGTCTGTGTAATGATCTGGCTCAGCTTCTTGCACCGAATGCTGAACTCGGCGCTTTTCTCGTAGCGGATGGTTGTTTGTCATCTGTGGCCGATTCCAAGGAGGTTCCGAAGGCGTTGCTTCAAGCAGCGTACAAGACGAATCAAAATAATGCGCTAATGCAGGCGCTGCAGGAATAGCTTCACTCTTCAGGTAGCGTGCTGCACGACGCTGCTCGACGAGCTCATCAATGGTGTTCAGCTGGGCCTCCGCTTAGAGAGTGGGAATGGATGTCAAGCGAGGGAGGCCAGTGATGGCTCACACTGCCTCTCTATTGACTGCTTCCGAGCGGTCCCAATCTCTTGATGTGAGACGTTGAAACTGGGCTTGATAGACAAACCGAGGCTGTAACACAGAACGCACTAACGTCCGAGCCATGTTGCTGCAAGCGCCGCCTGTTTTCTGGACTATGCGCTGAAATAGGTGCAGTGTACTAGCGGCTTTCTGTCGTGCAGCTCGAACCCATGGTGCTGCTGAACCAGAACTGTCCAGTTCGACACCAAGGACTCGCATCGACGAAGTGGTAGTGAGCAGATGCCCGTTCAATGACAGCTGTAATGGTGCTTGTAAGAGCCTGCGTCTACCCCATCGATTTGTGATAGACATAAAGTTTGTCTTTTCTACTGAGAGAGCGAGGCCAATTTTCGTGCACCACTCAGATGTCTTGTGAAGAGCAGTCTGAAGGCCTAATTCTTGGCAGCTTAGATCCGTGTGTAGTGACCTTACTGTGACGTCGTCTGCATACATCAGATAAAATATGTCCGGAATGGTTGCTAGTTGCCAGGCCAAAGGTAGGAGCGCCATGTTAAATAGTATTGGTGCCAGCACAGATCCTTGAGGCACACCCCTCTTTACGCTGAAGTGTCCAACACGTTCTTTACCAATCCTTATGGAAATAGAGCGGTCTTCTAAGAATGATCTTACAAAGTTACATACTCTGGATGGGAAACGTAGCCAGCGTAGAATGGCTAGAACCCCTGAGTGGCAGACATTGTCGTAGGCCTTGTGGATGTCCATTGTTAAAATGGTCCGGATTTTGCAGGATCGTCCTCCTAATACAGTCGAACCCGGGTATATCGAACTTGAAGGGGATCGCAAAATAATTCGATATATCGATAATTCGATATATCGATAAGCGATAACGTCCGGGCACGCTTATCTTTTGATAGCTCCTGCGGTGGCGGGGAGCGAACTTGGCAGAGTGCCCATGATGGCTTGATTGCACAAGCCTGGTTTGGTTTATCACATGATCGCAGCAGCTGACCGCGCGCTTTTGTTGATTCATACATGCAAGGTTAAACGACTCCCACCAAAAAAAAATCTTGCCGCTTCTTAACGTCCGAACAGCACAACGATGATATATATCTCGCAAAAAAAATTAAAAAATGAAACACGCACACACAAAAAAAACAGAGCTGCCACTTTTTAACGACCGTAGGCAGCATAGTCACGTCAGCCGCCGCGTGCAGAGGGTTCGCAACACACGCTGGAGAAAGCGTCCGACGCCTGTCTGAAAACGGGCTGAGCTGGCTTGGCGCATGCGTAGCACGTGCTGAAGGAGAGAAATAGCTCGGCAAAAGGATGGGCACACCCACGCACATGGCTTGCAAACGTCATGTGTTGGTGCGTGGGAAACGATAACTGCAGATGCGAGCGCCTTTGGGGAATGGGCGCGGCGCTGCCCAGACCAGCCGTCGCCTAACTGTCCCCTCTCATTCCTTCCGCGCGTAGCTTGAAAACGTCACGCGGCAAACGGCCAAGGGTGATGCGATCGTCTTTGGGGATGGCACACTTTCCAGTGCGGGGTGCGGAGTTCGATATATCGAACGACCGGTGAAATTAAGTTCGATATATGATGCGGCTTTCTTATACTTTAACATGGGATTTTCAAGGGGATATTCCGTGAGTTCGATATAACCAAAATTCGATATATCCGGGTTCGATATAACCGGGTTCGACTACCATACTTGAAAGGTGTTCCAAACCATCTACAGTGCCCAAATGAGGGCGAAAGCCAATCTGAGCTGGATGGTACCAGTTTTATCTTTCAAGCCACCATGACAGGTGCATAGCTAACATGCATTCTAGTACCTTGCAAAGTGTGGATGTAAGCGCTATTGGGCAAAGGTTGCTTAACTTAGTGGGAGACTTCCAGGGCTTAGGGATTGGCACCACCTCAGCGTGTTTCCAAGGGGTCGGGACATCTCCAGAGGTTCAAATTATATTCAGGGCCTCAAGCAGCCACTCTAGAGCTGGTTGATCAATATTATTAAACACTTCGTATGTCAGGCCATCCGGCCCCGGAGCTTTGCGCGGTTTCGTTTGGTCAATAGCGACAATAAACTCGGCCATTGTGAAAGGTTTTTCAATACCTTCAAGGTTCTCTTTGTTTGGAGGTGAGCCCGCTTCTGACGAGAGATTATTCGGGCTGGTGAACGAAGGTGGAATGTGGTTGAAATTTGGAAATAAATTCCTGACCACCACTGATGCAAACTGGCTTGGAGACTGTACAGATGCTAGACAGGCATTGTCTGCGGGGTCCTTTGAACGCCTGCCGATTTCCATGGACCGGAATGTGCGCCATATTGATCGAGTAGTAGATGTTGCGTTAAGAGATGCGCACCAGTTCTGCCAGTTCTGCCATCGCTGACGAGAAAGGCGCTTCTCATGTCGGCGTACCGCTGCTGTTAGCTGGCGTAGTGTGAATCGGCGTTCAAAAGTTCGTTCTCTAATAAACGCCAATTCCGCCATGCGACGAGCCGCCCATAGCCGAAGAAGGTGCAGATCCGGAGGCGGTTTGTTTTCCACTACCCAACTGAAATGAGTTGCAGCTTGCAGTGCAGTGCACAAAGCTTCCTGTGGATCCACAGTTGTGAGCAGGGTGTTGTTTAATAGCGTTGTGAACAAGTCCCACTCTGTGACCAAGCAGCAGCGCCTACGGCGGCGCTGGTAATGTGGGTCTAAACCAATGAGTAATGGATAATGGTCACTACCCCAACAGTCTAGTTCTAGATCCCATGAAACAGCACGTGCACCACACCACCATGTGAGGTCTGGAGAGGAAAGTGGTGAACAGGGACCATAACAACGCCGTGTTGTGGTGCCTGGGGAGTTAAGGAGCACAAAATCTGCATCAGTAAATGCGTCCAACACTGCACTTCCCTGCACAGTAGAAGAGGGATAACCCCAAGTTTGATGCAGGGCATTAAAGTCCTCTCCAACCAATATAGGACATCCCAGGTATTTGTAACAAAGGTGCGCAATCCATCCCAGCTCTATTTTAGGTGCTCCACAACTGCACGGACGTATGTAGCACGAGACAAGAATTATATCGGTTCGGGGGAGGCGAACTAGCACAGCCACTACCTCTTGTCATTTGTTGCACCATAATCCCAGTGAAACCTCAGTTTGGATGTAACAGACGGCACTTACGATGCGAAAAAACGATACCGTATTTGTCGCGTAATCAACTCACTCGCATAATGAACCCACCCTCCGCTTTTGCACCAGAGAATTTGGAAAGAAAAAAGCGTTAAGGCCAGCTCGCTCATATGCAAGTGATTGAGCGATCTCAGCGACGAGCCGGCAGCAGCGACAAAGCGAAAAATTTTCAGCTTGTTAAAACTGTGTCCCTCTTGCCGCTCGAGCCAGTGCAGCAGCTCAAAACAAGGTTTCTGCGTCGCCGCCGCAGAAATCGCGAGCGTTTTCGCTTGTTTTCGCTTGCATGTCGATGCGCGCCACTCCGTTTCAGTCATCTCATCCACAGCTCATTTCTTGGCAGCATGCCAAGATGCTGCGCAGTGATAACATCACAGGGTGTTTATCTCTTAATAACTCCTGCGGTGTGGAGCGCACTTGGCAGAGTATCCGTGATGGCTTGATTGCACAAGCCTGGTTTGATTTATCACGCCGCACTAGGAGTGGGCGTAGTCCACTGCCACAAAATCATTGGAAAGCGTGATAGCTGCAAATGCTGTTTGAAGCGAAAAATGCTAAAAGCCAGTGTCATAATTGCAGCTGACCGCGTGCTTTTGTCGATTCATACATGCAAGAAAAAACGACTCCCGCAAAAGAAAAAAAAAAAAAAAAATTGCCGCTTTTTATCAGCACACCAATAAGAATCGATTCTCGCAAAAAAAAAAAAAAAGAAGAAAGAGAGAGAGAGAGATCTGCCGCTTCTTAACGTCCGCAGGCGCCATAGCCACGCCAGCCGCCGCGCGCAGAGGGTTCGGAACACACGCTGGAGAAAGCGTCCGACGCTCTGTCTGAAAATGGGCTAAGCAGGCTTGGCACATGCGTAGCGCGTGCTACTGCGAACGAAGGCTGGGAGAGAGGAAGGAGAGAGATAGCTTGGCAAAAGAATGGGCACACCTTTGTGCTTCACCCTATCGTGTTTTTCCCCTCTCGTTCCCACCGGTTCTCTCTGGTTCATTCATGCACATGGCTTGCAAACGTCACGTGCTGGCCCGGGGGGAACAATAACTGCAGATGCGCGCCTTTGGGGAATGGGCGGGCGCTGCCCTAGATCAGTCGTTGCCGAACTGTCCCCTCTCATTCCTTCCGCGCGTGGCTTGAAAACGTCATGCGGCAAACGGCCGAGGGTGATGCGATCGTCTTTGGGAAAGGCACACTTTCCAGGGCATGATGCGGAGTTCGATATATCGAACGAGCGGTGAAATTGAGTTCGATATATGACACGGCTTTTCTATACTTTTACATGGGATTTTCAAAGGGATATTCCGTGAGTTTGATATGACCAAAATTCGATATATCTGGGTTCAACTGTAGTAGATGCACGAGAGCTTTTTTTTTTAAAGAAAACTTTGTCCAATAGGGCAACAAACTCTGGTTTTGGATAATGCAGTCCACTAAAATTCCTGTCCTCGTAGAAGAGTGTACATGGGGCTGCTTCTTTCGCTAGTTTCGAGAAGGACAGCACATGCGTCACACCCAAAGTCACTGATTAACTTACCAATGCACCCAGCGACAGACAGTAAGCTGATTGGTCTATAATTTTTAAGGTCCTTAGGGTCCTTTTTCTTATGAATGAGGATAATGTTTGCGTTCTTCCATGGTTCCGGTACCGTCGATGACACCAGGCACTGCGTATACAGGGTGGCCAGTTTTTTTCTAGCACGATATCCCCCCCCCGTCCTTCAACAAATCTATGGTTATCTGATCCTCTCCAGCTGCTTTCCCCCTTTCCATAGTTTCTAATGTGTTCTAGACCTCGTCCTTCGTCACTGGTAGAATGTCTGACTGTTTTTCCCTACCACCAAACTCATTATGGTCCTGACTACTTTGGCTACTGTAGAGATCAGTATAGAACTCCTCGGCTACTTTGAATATCTTGTCCATATTCAAGATGACGTTGCCCGCCTTGTCCCTTATCGCATACATCTGGTTTTTGCATATGCCCAATTTCTTCTTTACCGCTTTAAGGCTTCCCCCGTTCATTACAGCATGCTCAATTTTCTCCATGTTATACTTCCTTATATCGGCCACTTTGCGCTTATTGATTAGCTTTGATATCTGCGCCAATTCTATCTGGTCTGCTGGATTGTAAGTTTTCATACTCTGGCATTTCTTAACCAAATCTTTCGTCTCCTTACACAGCTTACCGGTATTCTCTCTAACAACCGTACCACCTATTTCTACAGCGCACTCAGTAATGATATCTCTGAAATTATTGTTCATTGATTCTAGGCTAATGTCATCATCCTCAGCTAGGGCTGAATATTTATTCTGTAGCGAGATCCTGAACTCTTCTGCCCTCCCCCTCACCGCTAATTCGTTGATGGATTGCTTTTTTATTAATCTGTCAAAGAAATGCCTCAAGTTACCGACATTCTAGTGAAAATCAAGAAGAAGAAATGGGCTTAGGCAGGACATGTAGTGCGAAGAGAGGATAACCGATGGTCGCTATGGATAACAAACTGGATTCCAAGGGAAGGAAAGCATAGCAAGGGGCTGCAGAAAGTTAGGTAGGCAGATGAGGTTAAGAAGTTCGCAAGGGTCAAAGTTCGCAAGGGTCAAGTGGATGCAGCTAGCGCAGAACCGGGTTGATTGGAGAAATATGGGAGATTCCTTCGCCCTGCAGTGGGTATAGTCCGGCTGATGATGATGATGTATCCAGCGATGTAAGCTAAACCGAAATATGTGACAGTGGGTGATGGGATGGCAGGAGATGCCACTACAATTCCTACATTTCCTCCGTTACTGATTGCGGCAGAGCAGACATGATTTCTTCGGCACCAATGCTGCCTTCATTTTGCTCCAAGATGAAACGTCCGTCTTGACAACGTGGTCAAGTGCCACTGTTACGGCTCTCGCATCTAGCATGTCGTTCTCTCCACACATTAGCCTTACTTTCCCGAAGAAAGCCCCAATGGGGTCATTATTGAATTTCCTGGTGAGGATGGAGCCGACACCTTTCCCCAGCAGGTATTCGACCACTTGTACAGTAGACTCACGATGATGAACAGTTCTTACAATGTTTCTTCAGTGAAAGTTTCCTTCTTTAATACTTTAGAAGTTTCTTGGATACTTTCAATATAGAAAGTGAACTCGTTTGTATCACCAGTATCACCAGCTGCATCATTTATTGGCCTCTTTTTACCGCTTCCAGCACAAGTGGTGTCATGAATAACAAACCATTTTAGTTTTCATAATAAGCATAATGTCATGTAAAATTTCATTAAAAGCATGTTTATTTGCAAAATTGAAATGTTTATAATACAGCACGTTTGCTAATATATAAATTATAATAACATTGAAAACTCAACCTTACAGCATTTGCTTTGACTGTTATACTAATACTTTATATCATGCAAGCATTATGCAACCTACATTACATTTTGATGAAATTATTTTCATCTTTAGTGCTACGTACGGATGGTTTCGCATCTAGCGCTGAAAGAGGGTTTTCCTGTAGTAGACTAGTTGCTGTCACGTTAGCCTTAAGGAGCTTCGATGTGATCACTGCTCATGCAGTTTTTTTTTATTGCTATTCTTGTACAGGCTTGGGAAAACATCGATTGAAATAGACAAAAGTAACTACATGCCGCAATGTATGTCATATGTTTGTGGAACGTTTGCTGAGCAACTGTTTTTTTTATGTAAAGACTCTGTTTACGTGTGTAATACGCTGACGACATGCCGCTGCAGCATCTATCTGCCGTGTTGTTTCATTTCAGGGCTGCACTCACCACGAAACCTGCGAGCGACAGCGCGGAACAGGCAAAAGCTACCTGCCACCGCTGAAGCAGATGCGGAGCGAACAGTGAACAGATGGCAGATGGCCAAGATGGCCAACATAGCCAAAATAGCCAGGCTACCCTAAGCTCAAATAAAAATTAGTAAGCAGTTACACTCCTTGCTTGAGCAGTTTGAAAAAAGTACTTGGTCATATTTCAGACCCAAGTGTTTTTTTGCTTACCTGATGCAACTACAGTCGAACCCAGGTATATAAAACCCGCATAATTCGAATTTTGGTAATATCGAACTCAATTTCACTGGTCATTCGATATATTGAACTCTGCACCACGCACTGGAAGGTGCGCCTTCCCCAAAGGCAATCGCATCACCCTCGGTCGTTTGCCGCATGAAGTTTTCAAGCCATGCGTGGAAGGAATGGGAGGGAACAGTTCAGCGGCGCAACAAGGACACACACAAGAAAGAGACACTACATGCGCAATGGCTGATCTAGGGCAGCGCCACGCACTTCCCCCAAAGGCACGCGCATCGTGGTAATCGTTTGTAAGCCATGTGCATGAAGGAACAAGAAGGAACCGGTTTGGCAATGGATGGTACAGAGCAGATGCAGCCAATGCAGCCGTGGTGTCCTGGAGAGGGGAAAACACAATAGAGTGAAGTGCAAGGGTGTGCCCATTCTTCTGCCGAGCTTTCTCTCTCCTTCCTCCCTCTTTCTTGGTCTTCGTTCACAGCAGCTCGCACTACACATGCGCCAACAAGCCAGCTCAGCCCATGGCAGACAGAACGTCGGACGCTTCCTCATGTGTGTGTTGTGAACCCTCTGCGCACGGCGGCTGACGTGCGATGCGTGTCTCGTGTCATCGTGCTGAACCTGCCTGAGCTATGGAGAAGCAGCAGATAATTTTTTTTTGTTTGTGGGATTCGACCATCCTTGTTATGTTGAACATGCGGCGTAGCGTAAACTATGGCGCCTGCGGACATTAAGAAGCAGCAAATTTGTTTTGTTTAGTGAGAGTCGTCTATCCTTGTCGTCGTGCTAAACGTGCGGCGTAGCGTAAGCTATAGCGGCTGTGGACAGAGGCACATTTTTTAATATACTTTTTTTATGAGTCGTCCATCCTTGCATCCATGAACCAGCGAAAGCATGCAGTCAGCTGTGATCATGACATCGGCTTTTAGCACTGTTTGCTTCAAACGGCATTTACAGCTAGTATCACGCTTTCTAATAACTTTGTGGCAGTGGACTACGCCGCCCCAACCGCGGTGTGATAAATTGAACGAGGCTTGTGCAATCAAGCCATCACGGGCACTCTTCCAAGTTCGCTCCCCATCGCCGCAGGAGCTATCACAAGTATAGTCAAAAGATAAACATGGCATGGCATTATTGCTGTGCAGCATTTTCGTGTGCTCCCAATAAATGAGCTGTGGATGTGACGGCCGAAACGGAGGGACACGCCACCGATTAAAGGCTGTTTTGCATGTAAGCAAAAATGCTAACAATTTGTGCCGCAGCGATGCAAAAACCCGTTTTGAGCTGTCGCAGTGGCTCGAGCGATGCAGTTCGAACAAGTTGGAAATTTTTCGCTCTGTCACTGCCCCTAGTCGCTGAGTTCGCTCAATCGCTTGCATGTGAACTGGCCTTAATGCTTTTTTTTTGTTTTCAAATTCTCGGGGGCAAAAGTGGAGGGTGGGTTCATTATGCGAGTGGGTAGATTATGCGACAAACACGGTATCATTTTTGACAATCTCAAGCAGCGTCTCAAGCCGATTTCTATATATCAAAGTATTTTGCGATCCGCTTCAAGTTCGATATATCCGGGTTCAAATATAGTATAAGTGCACACGGCATAGCCTGGAATGTAGCAAGCAAACTCATCAATCAGGAACCAGGATCAAATGCCAATGTGAGAAAGGACTGCATGGCTGAATTAGGACAGAGTGACTATGCGATTGCAGCCCTACAGATGAATTCTGACCATTTGTCCATTTTCTACTTTCTATCCATGCACACGTACAACTGTCTGCATTGAGTTTGCACTATCGTAACATTTTGGCTGCAAAACTGCACAGATGCATTTTGTAAGGTAAAAAACACCACAATGCAGTCCACTTATAACAATATTGAGAAATCCCGAAAATCCGATCGTTATAATAGATTATCGTTATATAATAAAAGATTGAAAAAAAAAAAAGCACACCCTTCCCATGCATGTAGGCTTGCCTATTAATGATGAGTAAATCGAATTGAACAATGCTAATCACTGTACAGAGCACTAAACACTTTATTACAGTATACATCAATAGCCATAAAATAACTTGAGCATACTTAAAGAAGTCGGAAATTCGCGCTCGCTTGAGCAGCAGCTGAAGTTTGACAATCGCTGTGAGCATCGCTTCCAGTAGCGTGTACACTGGCGGCAGTCCTTTTTGCGTGCATGAAAACGATTAGCGACTGGATGAAATGAAGGACATCCCCAGCCTTAGGGTATCGAAGGGTATGAATGCCCTTATTTTTTCATGAGGCTTCCAGCCTTAAAACCCTGCCAAAAATCCCGATGAATCTGCCATTTCATCTCATGAGCTATCGCTCCGTCCGTCAATGTGGTCGCCGCCATCTTCCACGCACGGAGAATCGGCGATGACGATATGGCCGCAGCAGCATCTTTTGCGCAGTTGCAATTGCGATGATGATAGTGCTCATTTCCTTCCGTTTTCGCCGCATATGTCGAGTTTTCACTTCATTGTCGTCTTAATATTTTACCTTTTATTGAATACTCAATCAAAATTTCGTGGTAAACGCCTACAAGGCGGCGATAACGCTATCGTTGTATCCAATGTACCACCGATAATTGATTGTTATATTGTAACCCGCGCTAACCGTGTCAGTTCTGGAGGGGGAAGAAGACGAAGATCGTGCGGAGTGCGCGTGGTTCTGAGCCGCCGCTCCTTTGCCTGGTCAAGCGCCTGCTCTCTGCCTCCTGTGCCTCAGCGCCCAAACCCCATCCTTTGACCCTGTCCTTCTGGACTGCCATCCGGGTAGCGAAAGAACCCATGACAATATCTGGTTTATTTTTACATAGGGGCAATGGCAAAAATAAATCTCAAGAATTTGATCGTTATAAGCGATATATCGCTATATCTGGTATCGTTATAAGTGGACTGCACGTGTTGAAGCAACATCAGACTTCTCGTAAAATCCTTCAGCTGAGCTGCCCAAAAGCGGTGCAACAATTTCCGGAGCCGCTAGAGTGCCCCTTTCATCAAATGTCACATCTTCATGGCTCGCCAAGGTAGAAACAACACGCACCCCTTTGTTGCCAGCAGCATCGACACGGGCCCAGTCGCTGCTGATGGTGTCATAAGTGGTGACCACCAGGTGGCAATGCACAAGCTCTCGAGGGTTGGCTGAGCGGTTGCGGCCATGGTGCACCCGCACCCGCCACCTGCCAGGCAAGTGGCGCTCCACCTCCTCCTCCCACTGATGCATCAGAGACAGAGGGCACACCACCAGGGTGCCACCACGGGGTAAGGGCGCAGCGGTCTCCACTGCCTCACTGTCACCTGCGGTATGCAACGCCGACAAAAACCAAACCCTCACAGCTTGCGGTACATGCCAGCACTTGCTAGACAAGAAAGATGTTTCGTCTCACCAGCAACAGATTGACATGACACTGTGCAAAGGCATAGCTGCCAGAACCTTTTCCGAACTTTCAAAATATGTTATGTCCTCACTAAGCTCATGTCAAAGCTGTGTGCTGTCAAATCCTTTCCTCACTCAATGAGCTAAAGAATGCTGTTTCTGATGCAAATGCAAGCCATTAATTTGACACGACTGCTGAACACTGTTCACCAGAGTGCCAACTATACGAGGGATGGATGACCTGTGAGTACTGCTGCGAGGAAGTGTTTAGTTAGATTCGATTATCATTCTGAAACTTGCAAATTTCTTTCAAGAGATACACAATGAAATGCTGACACGGCATATCACTAAAGAACATAATCGAAGAGACACATGCCATGTTTCAGTAAAGTACTTATCTAATTTCTGCACCAATCTTTTTGTGAATGATCCAATAGGTACTTGCCCATTCAACAAGAAGCCTAAACCATGAACTTAATACACTTCAGTTATATAGTCTGCAATGATAAGATTTGATCACATATACAAAGAAAGAGCACTATAAAATATGAAGACATCCTGAATGCAAAATGGCCAAGACCTTGATTATGCAAAAATGACAGCTCTCGTCTCCACAAGTAACATCAGCATTGTATTTGTTATAGAGCCGCAAGTGGCTCCCATTCTCAATAAACACTTAAAAGGAGAGACAAAAGTGTGGAGCAAGAGAGTTAAACCTCGTTACAAGAGACACTCAAGGGAACCCAAAAAGGTGCCTCTTGTAACCAAAAATTCCTATCAACTCGTATGTGACAGTTTAGATTCCCTTATCTAAATTCTGTTCCATATCGGTGTCTTGTTTTGCTGCAATATGTCAGTAACCAAGAAGGAGTGCCTCCTTTTGACAGGGAAGTCAAAAAGGGAAGTAAAAAAAAAAAGTCAAAAAGGGAAGCCACTGTCATCACATTCCTGTGTGACTGAAACAACAGGGACATCTTGACTCCTCAGTAAAGAGGAGACCCTCCTTCTTGGTTCCTGACATATTGCAACAAAACAGGACACTGATATGGAACAGAATTTAATTAAGGGAATCTAAACTGTCGCATATACGAGTTGGTACCAGTCAGCTGCATTGCATGAAAGTACCTGGGTTAATTGTGTCTCTTATAAATAGTGAAAAAATTACTTTAGGGACCTGGAAAAGTTGCCCTTAGTAACAGAGTGTCTCTTGTAACCATGTCTCTTGTATGCAATGTTGTTAACATGGCAAACATAGAAAACCAACCAAACCATTTTCAAGTGCCTCTTATAACCGAGTGTCTCTTGTAACCATGTCTCTTGTAACAAGATTTTATCTTGGCTACTTTTGCAGCTTAAGCTGAGTATATCACATAAAGGAGGCCTATTATATTTTTCGGTGTACAAGTCACCCCAGTGTACTATAAATCGCATCCCCCATGAGATGACAGTTTTCCATAAAAAATAAAACTGCACACAAGTCACATTGGCATATGTAAGACAAACCTGTTTATTAAGTAAATGCCACAAAAGTGAACTGAGGATACCTTCATTCGAGAGTGAGGTCAAAATACACTACTGCAGCGGCTTCCATGCACCGGCGGTGCTGAAGCTGTAGCTTCAGTGGTCTGCCATTTAGAGCATTAATCCTTAGCTTGTTCTTCAGCTTCTCATAGGCTGTGCCAAGATGCTGCAGTGCAGCATGTGAGCGTGTTTATCTCTTAGCAAGAGCTGGCTGTGATGACTCGCCCGGCAAACTTGGCCACATGCAAGGATGTTGTAGGATATACACAACAACATACTCGCTAGCTGACGCACCGGCTAGCTCAAGTGCTGGCTCAATAAATTAATCAATGCCAGCCATAGCAGCCGGAAGAATGCCAATGTATCACAATGCAGCCATTGGAAGGCATAGAAGAGAAGTGCAAAAGACACCAACCATCTCCACCGCCATCCTTTGGGCCAGCAGCCAACTTCCATGACTTGTCCCTTGGTCGTTGCTGCTCCACTAGTGTCAGCATGGTCAGCGTCTTGCCCAGACCCATCGCATCAGCTGTACAAGAAAATAAGGCACCATTTTTTTTCTCATGGCCCCCCCAAACTTCCAAATGCATGCTACACACAGGAGCCTCTATAAAACAATGTAAGTCCTAGCTATGCTCAAAAGGAATCATAGTTCTTTTTTCTTACTAATCTGCCATTGATAACACTCCCAATTTTCTGCTAACGCTGCTGAATTTTTTTTGAATAAACATTGAAAAATTTCAAGTGCCACAAATTTGCAACAAAGAATCTGCATTATTTTGTGGGAAGCACAACACATGCAACACAAATACTTTTTATAAATGTTTAGCTATTAAATGCGCTTTGTATAGTCTACTTATACACCTGTATTGAAAGCCAAAGTAGGCTGTTGCAATTCAGCGTTAAGTAACAATCCCTCAACTTTCATTTAATTAAAGGATGAAAAAAAATCAAATTGATATGCACTATAGGATCAAGTAGTACAGAGATTAAACTGCGCTTTATTGTCATCAGAATCATCAAATGACAGCTTCGTATTTTTTCACATCGATATAGCCTACTACGTTGCCAACCTAGGCCCATCACAGTGGTGGATACTCGTAGCCCTCACAAGCATCTCGAGTGTCCAATCAGCAAGGTGCAGACCTCATCTGAGCCAACATGGAAGCGTCGGTTGCCAAGACACAGTGATTTTACTATGATGGCAAGTCACGAAAAAAAAATGTGGCCTTGAGTACCTAAAAAGTGACCTGTTACCTGGACTGCCTGTTACTGTTAGACTGTACTATTAGATCACACAGAAGTCACTACTACATACACTGTTTCACCATTGCAGCAAACTGGACTCACCTAGGATGCCACCTGGGGCTTCTTGTTCTTCCCTCCACAGCATCCACCGCAGGGCCTGTAGCTGGTGAGGCATGAGGGGTGTTCGCACACCTGGAGGCTGCGGGCTCTCGTCCCACTCGCCAGGCTGGCTGGACATAATTCTGCTCGACCAGAAAACAGGCGCGGGAAGAGCATCAAGACCCGGTCAACTACCAAGGGAATGCCTCAGCAAGCACCGAGACTCGCGCTTTCAGAAGCAAACAAAAAAGCTTGATACGGTGTACATATGCGCAATACAAAAGATAGCAATACTTCACATATAATAACTAAATTTAGCTCTACTTACGTGCAAAGCTTAAAAAGG
Organism: Amblyomma maculatum; assembly: GCF_055883805.1. NCBI lineage: Eukaryota > Metazoa > Arthropoda > Arachnida > Ixodida > Ixodidae > Amblyomma > Amblyomma maculatum. The sequence goes on along the minus strand of NC_139345.1, from coordinate 150,236,461 downwards.
CACTAAAGCACACAGAAAATGAAAGATACTATTTATCCACACTTTAAGGGTAACCTCTGACTGTATGCTATAATTGGATACAACTTTAAAAGAAATCAGTTGCTAACTATGGGACCTGTTATGCGGTATGTGAAATGCTCCGCTGAACAGTAAAAAAAAAAAAAAAAAAGAATAATAATAATAATCAGTTTGATGTCTGAATGCAACAAACATGTCAGAGACACTGAAATTCTTGAGTTTCTAATTTGGTTTGATGCTAAGCTTTTTATTTAGGTTTAACAGTGAACTATTTTCTGTCATGGATGAATTGCATGTGACGGTCACTTCAAATTGGACTTATCTTTGATTGTGTTGCTTAATTAATTTTGTTTTATTTTCGCTTCCTGGCCTGCTTAAACATGATGCATCTTTCATAGTTGGCGGTTGCAATTTCTACTTGCGACCTGTATTCAATGCAGCCCCACACTGTGAGCACTGCTTGAAGACAATGTTTACGTCATATCCACAAAGTCTGAACTCTACCAGCCATCGAGCCAATGACGTTCCCGTAGTTGCCTGTCACATGCTGTTTGGTCTTTGAATATTGTGAACACTGTCTTGTGGTGACATGCGTAAAGTAATCTAACACACACAACACACTTGCAATCATTGACTTGGCTTCAGAAACTAAATTTAAGTATGTTGTAAGCGGAGTGTAACCATACCATTCCCATTTAGTACACTGATACAGCTGCTCCTACTCTTGAATGAAGCGTAGCCACAGTTCTGAGTGTGGCACATAACGCAGTGTAATGCTAGCGATGGAAATTTTCTTTCTTGGAATAAAGCCTGTCAATATTGCTTGTGCAACACCAAAATTCATCACTAGACTCCAGTCGCACTATTGGCAGAAGAGTTGAAACAGGCTGCTGCTTGGCAAACAGATATTTCCGATACATAATGACTTTTTTGCCAGTGACTCACTTAGTGCTTAGACAATAAAAATGTGGTGACCCTTTCTTCCGTTGCTACCTTGCAGACTGTCCGGCACAGTGCACCTCCACTTGCTTTCGTTTATACTGTCATTGTCCAACTTATGGCCAAGAGAGAACAAAGACCTCCCCTCTATCCTCCTGCAACCAAGCCCTGTACAAGATGCAGTCATCTGATTCTAACAAACTCTCCAACCTCATAAGTGCATATCATTCTGTTCCACCTTGCAACCTCTGTCTTCTCTTAAAATCTAGTCTGTTACTCTAAAGAAGCATCACTTATCTTCTTCCTATATTGCATGCCTGTCCTTGTTGCAAGCAGCATTATTACGCGTTTTCAACACTGTCGCAAACTTGCCCACTCTCGGTCACAAGCGAACCTTTGCAATGTGAAAATATCTGGCAGATTATTTAATACTTGAAAACAGTTTTTCATGCAATACGCAGTTGGACTTCAAAACTATTGTAGCTCATGTACGTCTAGTTAACAAGATGACAGACACCCACTTTGCAAAGTGCTGTAGTCTGGCCGTGCAGCTCTCCGAGAGGCCCCGAGGGATACGTGTGCCCAGTGCATCTGATCCCCTCCCTTTGGCTGCTGGTGGAGAGGCCTTGGTGAGCGGCAGTGGAGAGACGAGGAGGACGCGCCGTTCGTACACGCTGTGCAATGCACTTGTAGGGGGGCGGGACTCCTCGTGGTGGCTGGCTACACGTGCCACGGGGCTCACGGGACGCCTCTTTGCCACAATGTTGCAACCAGGGCTGTCTAGGGTTGGCCGCATGTTTTGGTAAAATGGGTGGCAGGAATGAGCATTGTAACAACAGAGCATATCACAACTCCAATAGCAACAAATAAAGGCAGCTTGAAGAAGAATATATTTTTAGGATACTTAAGCTCCGCCTTGATATAAAAAGTGCACTAACCATTCAAGTACCCAAAAACAACGAGCACTAACCTTGGCTAGGGTACCTCGAATGCACAGGCTCCTTTGACAAGAGAGAAGTCGCTGCAGCGTCGGTGGAATCTTTGCCACACTCATGTTCAGCAAGGCGATTACCTGCCTGGACATGTTCCTGTGACTGTCTTTTAGTCAAAGGGACTTCTGATGCTGCTAGTCTTTGGTTTTCTGAGAAACCTGCATCATGGTGATCTTTTTCACGGTCGTGATGAAATGCACTTCTAGACTTTTCCTTGCCTTGTGCTTCGTAAGTAACTGAAGTTAGATTTCCTGTTGGTTTATGCATTTTGGAACCATCCTTCGGTGACAAGCTCCGTCCGGGACGAACCTCTTTGGATGAGTGACTTTCTATTGTGTCACTCTTCGCTGCCGCAGTTTTTTCTGGCTCTTTCGAGGCTGAAGTTTCTGGCACACGCTTTGCATGAGCTTCCCTTTTCGCAGCCTTCTCCGCCACTGGCTGAGGAACAGCAGCTCCATCAGTGCTGCCATGCTCATGGGAAGAAACGGTAGCAGGATGCCTCACCACTGAGCTATCCTTTGAACCAGCACTCTCTCCAACTGGAGCTGAGAGGTTAAGGAGAGACAGCTGATCTTCAAGCTCTTTCAGTTGGTCCTTAAGTCGCTTGCCCCTGTCAGGCAGTGTGTCCAACTTTATTGTTCCGATGACTTTCTGCACGCAAGGAAAAAGACACGAAGAGAAATGTTCGACATATATCACACTGCTTGAGTTGTTTATTGTGTGTATGAGCTTGTCAATTAATATTTGTTTCAGCAGCTGGACTATTCGTACATTTGTAAGTAAGTAATAAAAAGCCTGATGCACTTTCCCTGAAGCTATATGCATTGCGGAAGTTTCATCTCAAGCAGAGATAAGCAATTTCGTCTACCACAAGCACATACAACACAAAGTGCCGTTGTGCTGAAGTTATCTCAATGCTATTTTGTCAGTAACAGCTTCATCAACTGTCGACACTATTTTGCCATCAGAATTGTCGAGCCATTTTGATGCCAGACGATCGAATTCTCTTCACTCGATAGAACACTATCGTACGATACAGACTGTATGCACCTATGGTATACAAGAGGACAGGCAGCGCACGATCGAATACGATTGTGGCTTGTTATTGCTCTAAAGCGAGAAGATTGGTGCTGTTCAAACATGTCATGACAAAACGGATTACTATGGCACACGGCGAATTAACGAGTAACAAAAAATATGTAACGCAATAGCCACTTAAACGTGTCTTCTGTTATGAAACGAAAGGACAGTTATGAGGAGGGTGTAGTTGGGTTTTAACTGCTATGCGCCCGTTACTTTTGACATTCATTTGCCTCATTATACACTACATCACAGCTATACCGTGCACGCATTCTCCTCCCCCATTAGTCAGCTTATGCATTGCAGAAGTTTCATTCCAAATGTCATAACCAGGCATACATAAGCATCTTCACCTGCCACAAATATAAGCAACAAAAAGTGCCTCTTCTATAAACTCACAAAAAAAGTTTTGCTTTCTGTACTTTGTGCTGGCCGAGTGCTCAATTGGCTCAGTCCACACTGAGCATGTCTAGCAAAATAGTCCAGGGTACGAGACAGGTTTGCATTCAGAATTAGAATCAGTTTGCTAAACGAGAAATGACTGTTTACAAATGCTTTATAAATATAGGAGGAGGTCCCAAAGCCAAAGGCTGCACAGGGGACCTCCTGTCACAAGAATGCAATAAAAAATGACATACAAGCAACAGCAGGTGAAACTAAAACTGCTAAATAATGTTATTATAAAACTTACAGAAATAGAAGATGACAAAAATATAAACGCAACATAACTTGGGAACATGTTTCACATATGCATAAACAGAGGAAAACAATGTGTGCCCCATATGCTCTTATAGATGAAAAGTTATTTAGCGCAATGGAATATGAAAACTATATGTTTGAAAGCATGAATGTTAGATAATTGCTTTATACTGAATGGTAATGAATTCCAGAAAAATGAAGCAGAGAAATTAACTCTAAATTTGCCGTAATTGGTTTTTAGGTTGCAGTAGTAAGAAATCGTTCTGGCATGAGAAGCAAGTGAAACTGTGTCGCGGAAACTCAGTACTGTTAATTATGGGAATGGAAAGTGACCCATTCATGAGCTTAGCGATGAGGATGCCAAGAGAATAACGAAACAAGGATGAGATTTCTAGGATGTTATGAGCCTGCTGTAAGGGTAATGCACTGCACAAATAGCTATTGGACATAATAATGCATATGACTTGATTTTGTATGAGTTGCAGCGGTGATAAGTGTGTTCTGTACGTGTTTCCCCAAGAACAAATACAACTGTTCATATGACTATGGTTGAAAGCATAGCAGAATGAAATGAGCGTGAGTAAATTAATTTCGCACCTTATTGAGCACCCTTATGCCCTACACTGTTTTTCTTGTAAGGTAGTTCATATATCTGTTGAAGTGGAAGTTACGATCTGTACTAAGAAATATCGCATGAGTGACAGAGAAGGCGTGAGAGTTAAGGAAAATATGTATAAATGCAGGAATAGTCTAGTGAGGACATGAGAACAAAATTAGATGACAGAATTTGAAAATAGGAGTTTTGAGCACATGCCATCAAATCAAGTCCCGCCTCCCCTGCCTCAAGACATGCAGCTGTTTACGAGCAGAGAGCAGGCTCTTGAAGTGTACTGTTTAGGTAGTTTAGGTATGCAAACTGAATCACGTGTCCACATGAGTGTGCTGTCGTTCCTTACCTTTTTCTTCTGTATCTCCAACTCAAGCGCCTCTTTTGACTTGTTAGCGGGTAGCAACTTTGTCGGAGGCACCAACGAATTTTCTGCCGACACCTTTGAGGCACTTTCCAGCCCTTTTGTCTGCAGCGAAGCGGCCACATTCGAAGTTTTCTGCTTAACGGTGTTGCGTTCATGAGCACCGCTACGGTAACGGGTAAACGCCTCTGATCTTTCGCTCTGATGTGTCTCGGCATTACCCTTCTTATTCTCGCAGTCACTGGGAGGCTTCATCTTTTCGGCGGTCATTTGCTACTGCTGTCTTCTCATCGGCAAGCCACTAACCGAAAAACTGACGGACAGTTACAAATATCGCCGCCAAATCTTTCCAACCACGAGTTGTCCAACTAAAGCGGTTCCGGCCGCACTTGGTTGTGCGCTTTATTCGTACGAAAAGGAGAAAGGCAGTCTTGCTCATTTGTGCTCTTTCAGTACAGAAAGAAAATCGCCAAATTTTAGCAATATTTTGATTAATTTTACTTATATTAGAAAGCTTTAATAGTAAAGATATTTCTTGCTGAGCTGAATGTGTAGCTGCGGGGTGATCGTTTCCGCTTGTTCCTCTGTATGTGTCAATCATGTGTCAATGGTTTCGATTTTAAAGTCGAATTTTTTAGGGACTAGTTCACTTTAATTTCGTGATGTTCATGCAAAAAGTGAAAGAGGCGAAGGATCTTAGACATGGAAGTTGTGTTTTGCTCAATTCGGTCAACATTCACCTCTGATTCGCAGTATGTAGGCCACAGTGGGAAAATGCAGACGACCGCGGCTGCGCAACTTCAGAAACCGACAGCTGTTTCGGACGTTTTTTTATTATTTTTTAAATGCTGTAGGTAATTCTTGACGCGCATCAACAGAGACGCATTTCCAATGCTTCTGCCGCTACCATAGGCGCGTTTAACCGTTTTCTGACTGGGAATTATGTCGCGAGTCTCAATCGAAATATGTCGTTTATAGGAACCGTTTCGCAAAATTCTCCCGCTTCAACCGGAGACTCATTTGCGCTAAAAACCGCGCATAAAACTTGCGCGTTACTGACCCTTTTGTTACGTAATAAGAGTGATCCTGGTGCTTATTTGGTTTGGCCGAGCACGATGGAAAAACCAGAGTCATCTGCGAGGAGATCGAGGAAAAACGCCAACGCAGTTTCCGGCTGAGACCCGCCGCGGTATTGCAGTGGTTAAGATGCCCGACTACTGTGCCGGGAGTACCAGTTTTCGATCTCGTTCTCCGGCGGCTGCGTTCGATGGAGGCGAAACGAAAAGGCTTCCGTATCCCTATTACTCCGCGGCCTCCCCCCACTATCCATTTCTTTCCACTTTTACTACTACTTACCTTTTCCTCCCATCTCCCAAGGCGCTGTACATGTCAGATACTGCGCGCCTTTCCTTTCCTGTGAACCAATTTTATAGTTCCCGGCGAATGGATGCAATGTTAGGAGCGTGAAACGGGGTGGTGATTGTCATCGCCATGGTCAACTTTTCTTCTGTGTACTGTAACTTGATAATCCGTTAACTTTAAACGACGTACGTCTCTGCTTAACCTCTACTGCCGATTAGTTCACGTTTTCTTCGATAGTTACCTCTAAATACCAGAGCCTCAGTTAGAGTGACTATATATCCACATCGACATCTGGATACTGTCACACTCCAGAATAAGATGTCCGATTTCTGGGCATCTACAAACTCTACGGCAAAGGTGCCAGTGAAAGTAAAACCGCAGATCTCTATGCGGCAAATGCACATGCCAATCGGCGTCATCACATGGCCGACGGCAGTGCGCATCATTGGCCCAGACGCCCAGACCAAGGTGTCAGAACCTTACGGAGTGCCGTGGCTAGCTGGCTGCTCATGACGGAGAACTCGGCGCCGACATCCAAAAGTGCGGTCACATACAACTGTCGGCGGTTACAAAACTTTCCCCGGAAACAGTACGTTATTCGCAGCACGTCGGTATAGTTCGTCGGATCGGGTCGTCGCCGCTCGGGCCGTCGCCTCAAATCGTCGGGTGGAGGCTGTTTAATCTGAGACGTAGCGGCGGCCTCATCCCGGAGGTCGCCGTGTTTAGTTCTCCCGGCGAGGGGACGTGCCTCTGAATTGCCCAGAGGAAGAGTATCGACTGGGTGATGCAAAACGCCTCGGAGATGACGCGACTGCCGTTGCGGTGACGTCGGATGCATCTCGTTAGCAGCCAAGTATTCCTCAATCTCCTGTGGTCTTTCGCCATAGCGAGGTCGTGGTGCGTTTGGTGGAAATCCTCCTAAACCTAGTCGCCAGTATGGGCAATTGCGAAGAATGTGGCCAGGCTCGCCAGGTCTGTTGGGCGTGCGCCACAAGTGCGCCTTGCTGATAGCGGGACGCTGGTCTTGCTGCGGCTCGACGGGGCGCAGATCTTGTTGCTGCTCGACGGGGCGCAGGTAGCGAGGCGGTGGTCCGGCAACGGGGCGGAATGAATGTGGCTCGGGGGCAGGTCGACGTAGGACATCACTTACGTCATAATGCATGGCTCCGGTTGTGGTGCTGGGGGTGGCTGCACCGCTCGCCGGATTTCATCACGAATGACGTCCCCGGGAGAATAATTCACTGCAGGTGGTGCCTCAAAGTGGAGATTTTGCAGCTCTTCGCGGACAATGCTCCTAACAAGCTCCCGCAATGCCTCGTCCCTGGCATGCTGGTACGGACGCGCAGTAGGGTGTGGCCGCTACGCTTGCCTGACGGCCGTATTGGGTGCAACGTTCCTGCGGTGAACGTTCCATATTGTTAGCTTTTCTCGCGAAGTCTGCGACAGTTCCTGAAGGGTCGTGAATGAGGCCAGCGAACAACTGTTCCTTCACCCCGCGCATGAGGTGCCGTACTTTCGTTGCCTCGGGCATGGTAGGGTACGCCCTACAGTCGGCCCGATTCAAAATTCGCGTCATGTCCTCGACAAACATGGCCCTGCTCTCATCTGACCGCTGAGACCTCGAACGAATTTCAATCCCTGCGTTTTCTTTGCGTGCACTCGAGCTGAATGTTGTGAGCAAACGGCGAGACTGCCCAGTTGACAAAGGACGCCTCGTGGTTTTTAAACCACGTCTTGGCCGAGTCTTGCAGCGCGAAGTACAAATTCATTAGCTTCCGATCGTCGTCCCATTGGTTGAATGCGGCCACACGGTCAAAACTGGCCAACAGTCTTCGACATTCTCGAACCGGTCACCGTGGAATGATGGCGGTGATCGAGGTGCCAGAAGGGCGCGTATGGTGGGGCGTTGCTGGAATGCTGACTTGTCTGGCTGCCCGTCGTAGATGTCATGGCTCAGATTGTAGGCCTCGGAGGCGACGGCTCGCTTTATGGACGGGAGTGGCGTCCGAGCGTCAATGGGCAGCGTCACGTGACGTCTTCGGGGGCAACGTACATGGGATCTTATCCTGCACAATCCACCAAATGTCACCAACGCACGTAGCAAACAGAACCGAGCTGGCCCTTTTTAATGAAGTGAAGCCAGAGACAGACGAGGACGAGGCTCAGCCACGCGCCAACACATTCGGCCACTTGGTGGCGCCAGAAGATGGCGCCAGAAGCGGAGTGACAGTTGACAGCCGTTTGGTGCGGGCGCGTGTTCCATCGCTCCTCCGATTGCACGTGGCTACCGGAAACGGACGGACTGGCGACAGCGGGAGCTTCCGAAGCGTCAAATAGATGAGTTCTTTCTTTTATTAACTTTATTTCGTTTTCAGCTAGTTAGGTTAGGTGCAGCCTAAAGAATATATTTTTACTCTTTGTCCTAGCGGCCTGGTTTTTCGTGCCGGCAGCTAGGTTTTCTTGGCGTTCATTCTTTAACTATCTTGTTTAGATTAATACTTTTTTTCTAGGCTATTAGCATTCGCAGAATTGGTTTTTAACGCGTGTTTGCTAGTCGTTTCTTGTGTCTCCTTTTGGCAATTTGTATATTCTGAGAATTCGTAATAGTATAGTTCAGTCGATGCATGCTTAAGATGTGCAATCAAAAGAAGGTAAAGTGTACTCAGTGTGAGGCGCAGGTTAATCTCAAGAAAACGCGTTTTGACTCTGTAGATGAAGCGGAAGGCAGCGACTTTTTGTGTCGGTGTTGCATACTGAGTGCGCGTCTAGATAAATTTGATCAAGAAAGGGGCAGTTTAGTGTCTCGTGTGGATGATTTAGAAAATGAAGTACGTTTGTTAAGGGCGGAAAATCAGAAACTGCTTGGACAGCTTCCTCAAATTGAAAAAAAAAAAAAAAAGAACTTTATCCTTGGAACCAACGAGGAAGAACATTCCAGCGTGGGCCACGTGGCTGGGGCCAGCACTGGCATGGAAGGCATAAGCAAAGTAGGTCAGGCGGATCCGAACCGTCAGAGTTATTTAGAAGCCGGAAAAAAAGGAAGAAGTAAGGAAGAATGAAAATCCCAGAGATAAGGACACAGATAACTGAAAGCAGGAGCCAACAATTGGGAAAGAGAGAGAGAAGGCCCAGGTGCTTATCGCCGGAGATTCTAACATGAACAGGTGCAAGAGAGATATCTTAGAACGTGTAAAGGGTGATAAGAGAGTGTTAGTTGGAGCCTTCCCAGGGAGCACAATGAGGGCAGTGCTGAAAGAGAGTAAAAATAGACTGTTGAAGAATTCCGCAGAGCGAAGTATGGTAATAGTAGCCGCGGGGCTAAACGATGTCCTAAATGGTGACGCTGCAGGAATGGTGGAAAGTTTAGCTAAGGGAGTTGACGAGATCAGGGAGATAGCACAGCAAACGCAGATAGTTGTATGCACAGTACCAGAGGCGCTAGGATTGAACGGAAAGCTGGAAAAGGACGTGGTGACAGTTAATCAGGACATAAAGTTAAGCCTGGAGAAGCGTTTCGAAGTGGTTGAGGTAAACAGGGAGGTGCATACAGCAGGTTTTGGTAGGGCTTTTCAGCGAGATGGCATTAATTTTAACAGAAGGGTGGGAGCAGAGATCGGCTGGCGTCAGGCAGGCAGGGCTGTAGCTTTTTTAGGGGGTCCGCGCGGACTCCGTGCACAGAGGTAGTTAGAAGTGAAGCAAAAGAAAGTGTAATAACGGAGGCTGAGCCCCCCAAAATGGCAAAGAGTAGGTCGAGAAAGAAAAGTACAAAAAAGAAATTTAACATTAGGATCAGCTACATAAACATGCAAGGAGGTAGAAAAAGAGCGAAATGGCTAGAGATAGAACAGCAGTTGAAAGATGACAAAATTGGTGTGTACGCTCTTTGCGAGACTCATCTCAGGGATCTAGAAGATCCGTCGTTTATAGAAGGCCACGTCCGGGAAGGGTGCAACAGAGCGAGAACGGAAAAAAAAGGGTGGAGGGGTAGGTATGTTGATACACCAGGGAACAAATTGGCAAAGAATTAAATCATCTTGTAAAGAACATATCTGAGTTTCAGGAACAACTGCCGGCATAAGGACATGGCTAGGGGTAGTTTATTTAGGAACAGGACATTAATGCAGGCAAGAAAACAAGGATCTTGTTGAATGTCTCAGTGACGATATAAGCCAGTTTGGAAACGGGGTCAATATTATTCTACTGGGGGACATGAACGGCCACATCGACGATCTGGATGGATACACGGATTGTAACGGGAAGCTAATCCTAGATTTCTGTGAGCGACACGATCTAGTTATAGTAAATAGAGAAACAAAATGTGAAGGCCAAATCACGTGAGAATTCCGCAACAGGCAGACGACCATTGACTATTGTCTAATGTGGCAGGAAATTTATAGCAAGGTCAGAAAAATGGAAATAGACAAAGAAGGGGAGTGTAGTCTGGGAAGTGATCATAAACGTATTAGTCTGCAGATGGGGCCCTCGATGAAAAGAGAAATGGAACTTAGACAAAACGTAAATGCAAAATTAAACGACGGTCAAATAGCGCAGATAGCAGCAGACATAGAGGAAGCAATAGAGAAAAGCCCCATGGAAGACTGAGATTATGAACAGGTAGAACTACTCATGAGGAGGAAAATTAAGGAGGTTAAAGTAGCAAACCGCTGGAATGGAAAGAGGAAGCCACGGAGCTGGTGGAATAAGGAAATCAGTGAAGCTATTGAACAACGACGGGCTGCTTCAAGGGAACACCGAATGGCAAAGAAAGCACAGGTATGTCAGGAGGAAATCGACCAAAAATGGGAATCATATCGACAAAAGAAACTTGAGGCGCAGGCCCTCGTCCAAAGTAAAATAAGGCAGTCCACCGATCGCTGGATGGCTGACATACACGATGCCTCTAGAGGCGGAGCAAGAAAATTCTGGAACCATAGAAGCTGGCTAGGGAAGAAGAATCAAAGAAAGTAGGATCGGATTCAAGATAACGAGGGAAATTGTTTAAAGGGAGACAACGCAGTGAACTACATTACATCAGTTATAGCCGAGTCATTTAAGAGCGACGATAGGGTAATCTCCGCAAATCAGGAAGCAACACAAGGCAGCAGAATACAAAGCAGCTTAGAACTGACCAATCTAAACTGGAAAAAAGGCAGAAAAAAATATTCCTAAAAACACATCTACAGGAATAGATGGAATTCCGATCAAGCTGATTAATGAACTCGGTCCAAAAAGTAAGGAAACGTTGTTAAAAGCTCTGGAAACAGTCATAACGAATAAGCAAATTCCGGACAGCTGGCGGCAGAGTAAAATGAATTTGATTTATAAAGGGAAAGGAGACAGGATGCACATAAAATTCTACAGGCCGCTTACCATAACATTTGTTCATGCTTTATATGATATACCTGGAACGGAGGATACAAGACAGTAACCTAGGTTTTAACCTGTGATATATAGATTAGGTGGAAAGGTGGCAGAGCAGCGCCTCCCCGGTTTGATATATGCAGACAATATTGTGCTGCTAGCTGAGATTCTGGAAGAATTGCAAACTCTAGTTAAGTATTGCGGAGACGAAGGGGACGCTCTAGGCTTCAGTTTCAGCGCAGTTAAGTCGGGTCTGATGATTTTCAACGGCTCAACTGACCAGGGTCTTAAAATACAAGGCCATGAAATACCTATAGAGTAGCAGAATATAAATATCGGGGTATGGGTAAACGAAGGATTGGCATACATTGGAAAGCATGAGCAATCACTTAAGGCCAAAGGGCGAAGGAATGCCTGGATAATGAAGCGCATAAGGCATTGTGGGGATACAATAGGTATGAGGTTTTGAAGGGTGTTTGGAAAGGAATTATGGTGCCCGGACTTACTTTCGGAAATGCGGTTTTGTGCCAAAAATCAGAGGTACAGTCGACATTAGAAATAAATCAGAGATCCGTTGGACGATTAGCACTAGGTGCCCACGGCAAAACCACAAATGAGGCGGTACAGGGAGATATGGGCTGGGCATCTTTCGAAGTACGGGAAGCTCAGAGTAAAATATTATGTGAGGAACGCCTGAGGAAATTGGACAGTAACAGATGGGCAGCTAAAGTATTTAAATACCTGTACTTAAAAAGCGTTGACTCGCAATGGAGGAAAAGGACTAGGAAACTAATTAGTAAGTATGCCAGTCACAAGGACGGATAAATAAAGAGCATTAAGCAACAGGTGAGAAACACAGAAGGTAAAAATTGGGTAAATTCGATGGAAAAGAAACAGTGTGGAATTATACCGAAAGTGGAAAATGCAGATCAGGAAGGAAGGTTTCTTTGATAACTCAAGAGGCAGTCCCCTACTTTTTGAAGCTAGATCAGGGTGCCTTAGAACACGCAGTTACAAAAAGAAATTTAACAATGAAGATGACACATGTGCTGTATGTGGTAGGACTGCTGCAGCTGAGGCTCTAAGGGAGCACTTCAGGTGAGGGTCAAAGGAAGTACCTTCGCAAGACAAACAGAACCACCTTTGCAGGCTGCGAGGTTCGAAACTGGGTTTGGGCCCACTGCGGAGGAGGGGCGCGCAGCGGGGTTTACGGAGCTTCTCCCAAACGCACACCCCTGGAAAAGCCGAGCGCCAGGCCGGGGGACGCTTGTACCCATTTTTACCGGTGGGTGTCCGGCGGTGGGTTTCGAACTAACCACCTCCCGCAGCCGAGACGAGTGAAACAATTGACCATATTATACTCGAATGTAATGGTATCCACCCGGAAGTTGATGCAGGCGCAGTAACTGTTCCTGAAGCTCTGGGGTTTAGAGATACCAGTGGCCGGGCGAATAAACCGGCGGTGGAAACTAGCAAAACACGACTGGAAGATTGGTGGCTTAAAATCAGAGAAGTGACATAATGTTAGTAATGTAGGAACAAAATTTTAATAAATAAATAGAATGATGGTTTAGTTAACCAATCTAAATCAATAATTAAGATATAGGGAGAAAAATGAGCATGATAGCTGCTGCTACCACCACGTTTCAAAGGGGACGCTCCTATATTCCATCCATCCGTCCGTCCGTCCGTCCGTCCGTCCGTCCGTCCGTCCGTCCGTCCGTCCGTCCGTCCGTCCGTCCGTCCGTCCGTCCGTCCGTCCGTCCGTCCGTCCGTCCATCCATCCATCCATCCATCCATCCATCCATCCATCCATCCATCCATCCATCCATCCATCCATTCCATTCCATCCATCCATTCCATTCCATTCCATTCCATTCCATCCATCCATCCATCCATCCATCCATCCATCCATCCATCCATCCATCCATCCATCCATCCAATGTGGCAATATATATGTCTAGAGTCGGCTTCTCTTCTATTGAAGTATTGCAATTTTTACCTTCTGTGTTCTTTACCTGTCGTTTAATGTTCTTTACTTCTCCGTACTGCCTTCCTACATACTTACTGGCTAGTTTTATGGTCCTTTTCCGCCACTGGTGAATCAATGCCTTTTCAGTATAAGTATTCAAAATACTTTACCTGCCCGCGTATTGTCGTCCATTTTCCCGAAGTGCTCGTACAATATTTTGCTCTGTACCTCGAAAGACGTCAAGCTCATGTCTCCCTGTACTGCTTCGTTTGTAGTTTTGTCGTGGGCTCCAAGTGCTAACCTTCTCACAGATCTTTGATTTATTTCTAGTCCCGACTGGACTACTGCCCTTACGCGCAAAAGTGCGCTTCCCGAAGTGAGCCCTGGTCCCATTAATCCTTTCCAAATACCTTTAAGTATTTCATATCTGTTGTGCAGCCATAAGGCCCTGTGTTTCATTATCGCGGCATCCCGTCGCCCCTTTGCCCTGGTCCTGTTCCTGTTTTTCCATGTATACCTGTCCGAATTCATTTATCCATACTCCGAGGTACCTATATTCTGCCAGTCTTGGTATCTCACTGCCTTCTATTGTAAGCTTTTTATCACTGAAATCATTGAATACCATCACACCCGACCTAAGTGCGCTGAAGGTAAAGCCGATTGCATCTCCCTCGTATCCACATATATTAACCAATCCTGTTAAGCGGGGATCCAGGCACTGGTAGCGGGCACTGGGAGCGAGCAGGACCGGAGCAGAGGTGGCTTAACTTGCAGTCAGCTAGTCCGCAAAATCACTTTCTCTTCCTCCTTCTCAGTGATCTGCCCAATTAATGGGAACCTCTTCTTTACAATCTGGCCCCCGCTGAAAAGAGGAGCCATCCTGGCGACTCAAGGAGACGAAAGGAATACGGGATCGTAGTAAGGCTTCAAATGGTCGACGTGAACAATCTCACGCCCACGGCGGCGAAGGTCGGTGGATGCGGCGAGCGGTTCAATTAGGTAATTCACTGGAGAAGTCTGTTGGAGCACTAGGTAGGGTCCGTGGTACTTGGAAATAAACTTGCTGCTCAGGCCGGGTGGTGTCGATGGGACCCATAGCCATACGTGAGCACCGGGAGGGAATTGATGCACAGGGTGGCTGCTGTCGCTGTGCGCTTTCTTCTGGGCTTGCTCGTCCGAAGTAAGCGAGCGAGCCAGCTTGCGACATTCTTCAGCGTGCCTGGTAGCTGCTGAAAGTGATGTGTACTCTGACATATCAGGACGGTAGGGGAGGATGGTGTCGAGTGGAGACGAAGGTTCACGCCCGTACAGCAGAAAAAATGGTGAGAATCCGGTAGTTGCTTGAACGGCGGTGTTATAGGCATAGGTTACAAATGGGAGAATCTTGTCCCAATCGGAGTGGTCGGAGGCATGTACTTGGACATCATGTCACCTAGTGTGCGATTGAAGCGCTCTGTCAGTCCGTTGGTTTGAGGGTGGTACGCGCTGGATGTCTGGTGGACGTGGTTTGACATTCGCGTAGGAGCGCTTCGACAACCTCGGATAGGAAAGATGTGCCTCGATCACTTAGAAATTCTCGGGGGGCACCGTGCCGCAGAATGAAATGATGAAGAAGAAAGGACGCGATAGTGGGTCCCGTGGCATCCTGAAGTGCTGCTGTCTCTGCATAGCGAGTAAGGTGATCGACGGCCACGATTACCCAACGATTTCCTGCAGGTGTGTACGGTAGAGGTCTATACAAATCGATGCCAACACGATCGAATGGTCGATATGGGCACGGAAGGTGCTGTAGTGGAGCCGGCTGATAGAGAGGAGGCGGCTTGCGACGTTGGCAATCGATGCACGAACGCACATACTTACTGACGAAGGTATACATACCGCGCCAGTAAAAGCGCTGTCGCAACCGTTCATAAGTCTTAAATACATCCACATAGCCACACTGCGGATCGTTGTGGTGAGATGCGCAGATATCACTTCGGAGGTGGCGAGGTACGACGAGCAGCCACTTACGGCCATCTGGCATATAGTTGCGTCGAGAGAGAAGATGGTCACGAAGGGCGAAATGCTGCGCTTGACGACGAAGGGCGCGAGGAGCCGGTGAAAGTGACGAGTTCGTAAGAAGATCGATTAGTGATTTAAGCCACGGATCCTTGCGCTGTTCTGATGGCATGTCGTTGATGGATAAAAAAGACAAGGCGGAGCAGGAGGCAGGGGACAACGGAGCGTCAGGCGACACTGGCGAGCGGGATAAAGCGTCTGCGTCGGAGTGCTTACGCCCTGTACGATAGATGACCCGGATATCATACTCTTGTAGTCTAAGCGACCAGCGGGCGAGACGGCCGGTGGGGTCTTTAAGTGAAGACAACCAACATAAAGCGTGGTGGTCCGTAACAACATCAAATGGGCGCCCATACAAGTATGGTCGAAATTTCTGAAGCGCCCAAACAATTGCCAAGCATTCCTTTTCTGTCACCGAGTAGTTGGTCTCGGCCTTGGTCGGCGTTTGACTTGCGTGCGCCACAACGTATTCATCAACACCGGGTTTTCGTTGGGCAAGAACAGCGCCGAGGCCGGCGTCGCTGGCATCGGTGTGCACTTCGGTAGGAGCAGCCGGATCGAAATGGCGCAATACGGGGGGTGAGGTAAGTATGTTGCGCAATTTCGTAAAAGCAGCATCGCAAGCCGGCGACCAGGCAGAAAGATCTTTGTGAGCGCTGAGAAGTCGCGTCAGAGGGGCAATGATGGTCGCAAAGTTCCGAACGAAACGCCTAAAATAGGAGCATAAGCCTATAAAGCTGCGTAATTGCTTGATAGATGTTGGCTTCGGGAACTCAGCGACAGCGCGAAGTTTAGATGGATCAGGGAGGATGCCATCTTTGGACACTAAATGCCCTAAAATAGTGAGTTGGCGAGCGGCGAAATGGCACTTTTTCAGATTGAGCTGTAGACCGGCGTTGCTAAGGCATTGCAAGACGGTTTCAAGGCGAGTTAAGTGGGTCGCGAAGTCGGATGAAAACACAACAATATCATCCAAGTAGCACAGACATGTGTGCCACTTCAAACCGCGAAGAATATTGTCCATCATGCGTTCAAATGTGGCGGGCGCATTACACAGGCCAAATGGCATCACGTTGAACTCATAGAGCCCGTCGGGGGTGACAAAAGCTGTCTTGGGGCGATCGTCCTCAGCCATCGAAACTTGCCAGTAGCCAGAACGTAAATCGATTGAAGAGAAAAATTCCGCTCCATGCAAAGTGTCCAGCGCGTCGTCTATGCGTGGTAGCGGATAGACGTCCTTTCGTGTGATTGCATTAAGGCGTCGGTAGTCCACACAGAACCGAATAGACCCGTCTTTCTTCTCGACTAAAACGACCGGGGACGCCCAAGGGCTACTGGAAGGCTGAACTACACCCCTACTGAGCATCTCGTCGACTTGCTCATCATAATGCGGCGCTCTGAGGCTGATACACGATAAGGGCGTTGGCGTAATGGGGCGTGCGTACCAGTATAGATGTGGTGAGAAACAGTTGACGTACGACCCAAGGATAGCTGCTGGATGTCAAAGGAAGCTTGGAATCGGTTCAGTAAGTCGAGGAGCTTGGCGCGTTGATCTGGAGCGAGAGCACTGTCGATGGCTTTGTCGAAGGTAGCCAGAGGCGGTGAAGGAGACGAGGAACGAGGTGGGCTAAGGGCACTGACGTTGTGGGATATTGTGTCGGCACAGGTGGAGAAAACCGGTGGGACGGTCACAGAACAGGCTCAGCATGCCCAACGCACTCGCCACGTTGCAACGTCAGTGGATAGAACGAATCGTTAGTAATGGCTAGTTCGGTGCGTCCGCTTCGTACACTAAGGACGGCGCAGGGCAGGGGAAGACAGCGTCGCGAGACGAAGAGGGAAGATGGGGTGAAGAGCACTGTACAGTCTTGAAGAGAGGGACAGTTTATAGGCACAATCGCAGCAGATGAAGGCGGGATATCAGTAGCATCCGAAACGTGGCATTTGGCTTCCCCAAGGACGTTAGCGGCAGTCGGTGCGGTGCACAGCGGAAAAAACTCTACTTCGGCACGAGCGCAATGAATTACGGCGCGATTGCGACACAAGAAGTCCCATCCTAAAATAATGTCATGAGAGCAGTCACGGAGAACGATAAAACTGATGACGTAGAGAACGTTCTGAATGGTGACTCGAGCCGTGCAGGTACCGATCGGTTCGATGTGCTGAGCAGTGGCGGTGTGCAATGAAACCCCAGAATATGGCAGAACAACTTTTCGTAACAAGCGGCACAGTCTAACGTCAATAACCGACACAGCAGCACCAGTATCTACAAGCGCAAGAGTACAAACATTTTCAATGGTAACTTCTATTAAATTGTTCGGTGGCGAAGCAGGACTTTCACTGTTCGACGAAAGCGCAGTTCTTGCCTGCGGAACTGCGTCTAGTGGTTTTCCGGCATTGGCGAGGTAGAACGGCGCCGCATCGGCGACGGAGAGCGACGGCGCGGAGAGGTTGAGCGGTTGTCATAGGTTGAGCGGTTGTGATGCGAGAAGTAGTCAAAGTGAGAGGAGGGCTGAGGTGGCGCACGGGGTGGGGACGGTGGCTGTGCGTAGGCAGCCGGGCTCTGATCGAAAGCGTACGGTGTCGAACGACGGCGGCACAGGCGTGCAACATGGCCAGGGAGACCACATGCAAAGCAAATTGGCCGGTTGTCAGATGTGCGCCAAGGGCGTAGAATAGGTGGCGCACGACGCTGAGTGAAAATTGCGCGCTGAGGCGGACCATACGACGGCAAAGGCGTAGGAGGGGGTGGCCTTGCGGCAACCTCAGCATAGGACAGTGGTGTGGGTCCGGACGTCGGAACAGCGTCGGCATGAATGAGCGGAGCTGTGAGTGGTGTGGAATGAGGAGTAAGTTGTCGAGGGGGCGGAAGTGCGTCGGCAACTTGTTTCTGAATAACCTGGCGTATGGTCGGAGCCAGGTGTGAGCTGGAATGCGGAACGTTTGAAATTAGCGATAATTGACGTGCAACTTCTTCCCGTACGAAGACTTTAATTTCTTGAATTAGTGTGGAGCTGACAGGGGCGTCAGACACAGCTGCGATCGTGGCTTCAGGTTGTCGAGGGACAATGCGTTGCCGACGAAATTCGTCGTAGCTTTGGCACATCGTGACAACTTCACTTACAGTACGGGGCTCTTTTGCCATCAGAATGTTGAATACTCCTTCGTGGATGCCCATCATGATGTGGCGAATCTTCTCGGCTTCAGTCATTGATGCGCTTACACGATGACACAAATCTAAAACGTCTTCGATGTAGCTGGTAAAGGTTTCTCCTGTGTGCTGCCTTCGCTCGCGCAAACGGTGTTCGGCGCGAAGCTTGCGGACCGCAGGTCGACCGAAGACATCAACAAATCGGGATTTGAACGAGGCCCAAGTTGGAATGTCAGCCTCGTGATTTGTGAACCATAACTTTGCTACTTGGGTCAGGTAGAAGATCACGTTGTTAAGTTTTAGGACGTCATCCCACTTATTGTGGGTGCTTACGCGTTCATACGAAGAAAGCCAGTCCTCGACGTCCTGATCGTCGGTACCGCTGAAGACCGGCGGGTCCCGCTGGCGAGGCACCCCGGAGCATGGAATAGAAGGGGCCGAGGTAGCGGGGCCGATGGTGTTAGAGCTGGAGTCGGTCATTGAGGTAGGAATTCGGCGGCTGCGGAGCTCCAGAGCGAATAAATGGAAGAGAAATCCCGCGACCTCCACCAAGTGTTAAGCGGGGATCCAGGAACTGGTAGCGGGCACTGGGAGCGAGCAGGACCGGAGCAGAGGTGGCTTAACTTGCAGTCAGCTAGTCCGCAAAATCCCTTTCTCTTCCTCCTTCTCAGTGATCTGCCCAATTAATGGGAACCTCTTCTTTACAATCCTTGTAAATTTTCCTGGTTATAAGCTAATAGAACAATGTCGTCCGCGTAAATCAGTACTGGAAGCGTTTGTTCCACATCTATTCCACTTAGCTTATATGAGAGATTAAAACCAAGGTTGCTTTCTTGCAGACTCTTTTCCATATTTTTCACATAAATCATGAACAACAGCTAGCGGTGATAGCGGACATCCTTGCTTCATACCGGTTTCCACTGGGTAAGAGGAGCAACGAGCAGCGAGAGCAGCGCTCGAGAGCACTGGGGACGCGCGATCTCCCTAACGGAACATTCACGCTGCTCGGAGCGCAGCGTAGCGAGGGAGAGCAGGGAGAGCGCTGACATGAGGCGTCATGTGATCAAACTTTTCCCGCGCTTGCGTTGCCCGTATCCCGTCTCGACGTCAAAAAGGTCACGTGACTACACGTGACTTTCTCCATTCTCCCTGTTCTCCGTGTACTCCACGCCCTGCCGGGGTGGTGCAGTGGTAAGACGCCCGACTGCTGCGCCGGCGTACCCGGGTTCGAACCCAACCTCGGCGGCTGCATTTCGATGGAGGCGAAACGAAGAGGCATCCGTGTGCTGTGCGATGTCAGCGCACGTTAAAGATCCCCAGGTGGTCGAAATTACTCCGTAGCCCTCCACTAAGGCTCCTCTTTCTCTCTTTCCACTTTCGCTCCCGCCTTCCTCCCTTCCCTTACGGCGCGGTTGAGGTGTCGGCTGCGTTTCGATGGAGGCGAAACGAAGAGGCGTCCGTGTGCTGTGCGATGTCAGCGCACGTTAAAGATCCCCAGGTGGTCGAAATTACTCCGTATACCCTCCACTACAACTCCTCTCTCTCTTTCCACTTTCACTCCCACCTTCCTCCCTTCCCTTACGGCGCGGTTGCGGTGTCGGCTGCGTTTCGATGGAGGCGAAACGAAGAGGCGTCCGTGTGCTGTGCGATGTCAGCGCACGTTAAAGATCCCCAGGTGGTCGAAATTACTCCGTATACCCTCCACTACGACTCCTCTTCACTCCCACCTTCCTCCCTTCCCTTACGGCGCGGTTGCGGTGTCCACAGAAAATAAGTGAGACAGTTACCGCGCCTTTCCCTTCCTATAAAGAAATCAGTCGACAGAAAACAAGCGAGACAGTTACCGTGCCTTTCCCTTCCCTTAACAATCCTGTACTCCGCCGATGGCGACGGAGCACCGAGGACTGCTCTCGGCTTCTCCCGGGACCCCAAAAGCGAGCCTCCTCTGCCAATAGAACATAACGCTAGTGCTCCTGTTCGACCACTGGTAAGGCTCAACTCCACGAGCCCTCGAAGCGCGCGTCCTGCGCGCTTGGCTGCGCGCGCGCCGTCCAGAGGAAGTCTGCGCATGCGCGACGCGCCGTCCACAGCCGAGCGCGTTCACGACGCTCGAATCCGTCAGTGACAGATATTCGGCGCGCGCGCTGCTCGCGGCAGCGCGCCTCCGAATTCCGGCGTGCAAGCGTTGACCAATCAGCGGGCGCTCTGCGTCTGTTTCTTCCTGGGTGGGTCTGGCGGGCCTTCCAAGCATGGAGGAAGGAAAGAACTGGAAAGAACTGTTGTTTCCTTCCTCCATGCTTCCAAGCATGTTTTGAGCAAAATGGCGATCTCCACCTCTGTGGAAGCGCGTCGTTCTGCATTGGCAGCCAAATAAATGAAGTCAACGATGAGCTGCTCATCGCCGCCATCGAACGATGGCAGCTGCTATGGCTTGCGAGCCACGCGCTTCATTCGAAAGAGCTGATGATGGATAACAGTGGCCGCGGAACTTGTACCGGGGTTCACGCGCGAAGGTGATAGGCTGAACCTGTCGTTCATTTTCATAGCATGTATTTTCGTTATTAATGTCGTATATATCAAACATTTCATGTGTATGTTCTTGAGTTTCATCACAGAGGCTCTAAAAACGCTCCAGAAGCGGTGGAAAAGCCTCCGCGACAAGTTCCGCCGATTATGCAGCGCGTGACCAGGCGCGTACCGCGCCATGCGCTTGGAGTTGTGAACCGCTTTTTTTACGCGCCGGGGCGCGGTGCTTACCGCGCAGGCGCGCACAACGCCCAGTGCGTAGGACGCTCACGAATCAATTTATGCGCACACTTCTGAGTAGGTGCATTTTAAGCGGCTGTACATATAAATCTTGTTCGCATAAAATATTTCATCATCTCATCCCGGGCTTCTATTTCGCAAGCACTACACGCGTATTAATGTTACGCGTAAAAAAATCTTTCATGACATTTTTGCTAAATATCTGCATTCCACTCCCATATAGCCCTAGCTGAAATGCCATGGATGTGGTATCTGCAGAAGGTGTTTTCACGTCACGCAAACTGAAAAATGAAAAAAAGTTGCCTTTTTCTTCACAAGAGACTCCAATGAACTCTCATCAAATTAGTGCTCATTGTCATAAGAAGAGGGCCAGTAGTTTGGTTCCTGGATGTTGATCAGGAACTAAAATTTGCACCGTTTAAAAGCGAGGAAAAAATATACTCAAATAGTGCAGATCGAACTGAACTTTTATTTTCTC
This sequence comes from Amblyomma maculatum, assembly GCF_055883805.1. NCBI lineage: Eukaryota > Metazoa > Arthropoda > Arachnida > Ixodida > Ixodidae > Amblyomma > Amblyomma maculatum. Next base: position 150,214,614 of record NC_139345.1, on the reverse strand, counting down.
TCCAAATCTACATTATGCAGTCTTCTTCAAGCCCTCTTCAATGCACTATATGGTGCACAGTACTAACGGGGTCCTGGTGGATGTTTGAAGGCCACAAATATGTTAGAAAACAGCAAATGTGTTCTTGTTGTGGCTGCTGTACTTAATATCGAAAATCCAATATATTTCTATAACAGCTGCAATACCGTCTATAAGGTCAATGACACCCACATTGAGTGCCTCAAAAGTGGCGACGATTTCTTTGGCTTCATGCAGCTGCGAAGTCTCCAAAGAAAGGGCGGGGTAGGTGTCCTGCGCCAATACCATGAGTCAAAATTAGTCACAATTTTAGGAGTAAACTATTGAAGCATCGGCAATATGCGTAGAACACCAACCGCGAAGCAATCGGTCAACCAAAATTCTGTTATAGCACTGAGCAAGACTATGAACATGGAAAAGTTATACATACACTTTTTGTGCCTTCTTCCAATTTTTCGAGATGTGCTTCTGTCTCGGAGACCGTTTCTTTGGCACACCGTCGACCCTTGGCCAGCTCCAAGCACCGTGCTCCGTAGTGATTTACAAATGCCAACAACTTCGGTACCAAATTTATGCCTGTCATTGCGGTGGACTCCTCATGAAGCTTGAATGAGAAATATTTTCACTTAATTACTAAACTCAATACTTTTATCGATAATATTAAAACAAAAATCGAGACACAAAAGAACACATCTGACACAAGTCTGTCTGGTTGGGAAATTTACCTTAAGGTACAGTTGAATAACCCCAACAAAGTTCCTTAGCAGAAAAACACGAAGTTTCGAAGCGGACTTGACTTCTTCTTGGTGTGACTCCGGGCGAGGCGCAGCTTGGTTTTTTAAGCCCTTGCATTGACCACCTCCGTGTCAATGGCCGCAAAATATAGATGTATGAAGAGGGAAGGATCCGCAGAGAGCGATTGACGTTCCCCGTTGTTTGCTGAATATGCCACGACTCAGGGAAAAGCTTCCTACGCATATTAGTGTGATAGTCTTTTATAACCGTTCTAATGAAGTCGATTTTGTGACCCCCATCTGGCGCAGTGTTCGGACACCGCACTGGCTGACTATGCATTTGTCAAACGTCCGCTCTGTGTTGCTTCATGCTTTCCTCGAAGTTTTTCGTTTCCTCTACATATGAAGCCGGGCAGACCGAGCAGGAGTTTTCATGCTTTCAATATTTTCTTTAGGGTGGCGGTCCTTTGGCCGAGAGAGGAGACATTCGATGCTGGTTGCAAGACCCTTCCCTATTCGCACATCCATGGTTTGCGACCATTGGCGCGGAGGTCGTCAACACAACGGCTTAAAAAGCCAAGCAGTGCCTTGATTGGAATCACACCATGAAGAAGGAGCCCAGTCGGCTTCAAACCATTGTGTTTTTCTTTTAAAGAACTTAGATGGGGTTTTTCACCTGCATCTTGAATGAGGACAATGTGCATTCATGCGAGAAAGAATTCGGAAAAGGAGCAAATGTAGCATCCTGCTCACCATTTCCGCATTCGATAGAGCAGGGTACTTTTCGATAACTTCGGCTGTTAATGGCTGCGTGTCTTTCATCCACTGCCTCCTTGATGCACTGGTCTGTTTCATCAAATCGGATAGCTTCGCGTTACGAGGAGAGGGCCGCTTGATCTCTGTTTTCATGAACTCCATGTGTTCATTAACGGTCAGTTCATCATGCAGAATTGCTATGTCTGGTGGGAGATTTGTAATCTGAAAAGAAACACCAAAATTAAGAGCTACAGGGCTGAACAATCTACATCTACACAAAAAGTGCAAGCCTAACATATGCTGTTTCTAACGTTTCCTTGAATTACGTTGCATCTTTTCTGCTACTAGACATACGCGACGAAGCTGTTTTTACTGCACTACTGGCCCAACCGCATTAGTCAGAACCACAGTGATTGTGCAAAGTAACCCTATGCAAGGTATAAGCCAAGGCAAAAAAAAAAAAAAATCTAAGCTGAGCATTTTCTTCCTGCGTAAGCTATTCACAAAGGAAAAATGCAGTGTTGACGGAAATACATCAATTTAGAATGCTCTGGGATGAACATAGCCGAATTGCCGCAGAATTGCTTTCGATATTTATCCCTTTAATGACAAGTATTTCTGAATGCTTAAAAATGCTCATGTAGGTCTGTAAGTCCTACTTTCTACTGAAAAACATGTCAGAAACCCATTTTTTAATCTGACATTCTGATCGGGACTAGATCAGGCAGGACATCAACGGATGCGCGTATCAAACATCGCCGATCACTGCCTGTCACTCTGATAAAGGTGCCCTATTCAGGCGGCAGTCCACATTGCACACTTTAGGTTAGGAAATCACTCACCTCCATCCGTGCCTATTATTCCTCCCTCTGTGTGCATGTTAAAGAACAAGGTTAATGTGCTTGTTGATGGTTTACCTACGATGGCGTTGGTAGACACTGGTGCTACTGTCGCAGTTATGGGTTTAGATTTTAAGAACCTTTTGAAGAACAAAGTTATGTATGTTTGGGACAAAATTGCTAATTTTTATGGAGTAAGTATAGATTTATTGTGTCCGGTTGGGGTATGCAGTGTTAACGTTTCTTTGGGGGGCACAGTATTTCCGGCGGAGTTTGCAGTACTGCCCTGATCAACACACAATGTAATCTTGGGAATTGACTTCCTGCGTATGTGCGGCGCTACAGTTGATTGTCGAACGGGAGAGCTGATAGTGGTTCTCTTCCTCATGAACTTTTGGAAGAGACGTCAAATTATGAAAACGTTTTGTGTGTGTGTGATGAAGTCGCCGTACCGCCACATTCTGCAGTGTGCGTTCAGGTGTCCTGCTCCCGTCCTATTAATGACTCTTTTGAGGTTACTGTGGCGCCTCTTAATTTACAGTGCGTAAAGAAGAATGTATTAGAGCCGCACTGTTTGGTTTGCGTGAAAGAGGGCCGTACCGGACTGTGGACTCTAAATTGCTCACCGGAACCGGTTGTTTTTTCAGCCGGCTCTAAACTAGCTTCATATAGCGTAGCTCTCCCGAATTATGTGACTCTTCTTACTTCTTCCCTTGATAACCCCGCTACTAACTCACCTGCTGACGAGAAGCTTCTTCCGATAACAGCGCATCGTTGAACACCTCACAACGACAGATGTTGAAGAACCTCTTGTCCCAGCACATGTCCGTCTTTGATTTCGCGCAATCCGACGGCTCTCGACGTTTTCCGCTGTCGCGCGCACGCCACAGGGTTAACACGGGATCTGCCCATCCGATCCGCCAAAAGCCGTACCACGTGTCGCCGTCAGAGCGCAAGGTGATCACCGATCAAGTTAAAGACATTGTGAACAGGAGCGTAATTCAGGAGCCCTCCAGTCCTTGGCATGCTCCCGTGATATTGGTAAAAAAAAAGGACGGAACATGGAGGTTCAGCATCGACTACCGTCGCCTCAACTCCATCACTAAAAAGGATGTGTATCCTCTCCCGCGCATCGAAGATGCCTTAGACTGCCTTTTCTCTGCATCTTACTTCTCTGCGGTTGATTTGTGATCGGGGTATTGGCAGATTCCGATGGACACCGCTGCAAAGAAAAAACTGCATTTATTACTCCGGACGGCCTATTTGAATTCATTGTGATGCCCTTCAGCCTATGTAATGCGCCGGCCACTTTTGAGAGATTTATGGACACAGTACTGCGTGTCTCAAGTGGGAAATCTGCATGTGCTATATAGACGACGTTGTTATTTTTGGCCGGACTTTTACTGAACATAACACGCGACTCGCTATTGTTTTAGATTGCCTGCAGAAGGCTGGCCTTGTCCTGAATTTTAAAAAGTGCCGTTTTGGCGAGCGTCAAGCGCTGGTATACTCGGACATCTCGTCGACCGCGATGGAGTTCGGCCAGATTCACAGAAGACAGCAGCAGTTGCAGCATTTGAAAGACCCCAGAACCAAAAGGAGCTCCGTAGTTTTCTGGGGCTGTGCTCCTACTTTCGACGATTCATCCCAAGGTTTGCCGACGTCGATTACCCTCTGACGTCCTTTGTACAAAAGGACGCCCCTTTCGACTGGACCTCAGATTGTGACGCGTCTTTCCATCGGTTAAAGTTTCTGCTTACGTCACATCCCATACTACGGCACTTCAAACCCTCCTCTCCGACGGAAGCTCACACTGATGCAAGTGGGATTGGTGCTGGCGCTGTGCTTGTGCAACGTTCGGCAACCGGCGAGCAGGTAATTGCATATGCGAGCCGTTCCCTCAGCAAACCTGAGCGTAACTACACTGTTACGGAACAGGAGTGTCTCGCTGTAGTTTTCTCTGTTCAGCGGTTTCGGTGCTACCTATATGGATGCCATGTCACGGTTGTGACGGACCATCATGCCCTGTGTTGGCTCGTCAACCTTCGTGATCCATCTGGTCATCTGGCACGCTGGGCCCTTCGTCTGCAGGAATACGACTTCACTGTCTCGTACAAGAGTGGCCACAAACTTGCCGATGCAGACTGCCTATCACGTCTCCCCTTCCCACGACCGAATGGTACTCTGCTGACTTCGACCACTACATCTCCTCCGTTGTTCCCGAGTTTCCTGACGCCTCGGCTCTGCGGACTGCGCAAGAGGCCGACATAAGCCTCGAGCCACTGCTTTGCGACGGCGCGGGATTCCACAGCTCCCAGCCCATTCTGTCTCCGTGATGGCTTTTTGTACAAAAAGGCTTATTCCAGCACCGGCACGAATTTTCTACTTGTGGTCCCCGAAAGTTACCGCTCGTGCATCCTGCGTGCCATGCACGACGACCCCACTTCCGGTCACCTGGGCTCTGCACGAACCCTCCACCGTGTCCGCGACCGGTTTTATTGGCCGAAAATGCGCCAGACGACTGAGCGATATGTGGCGAGCTGCACTGACTGCCAACGGAACAAACGTCCTACGTCCACGCCACAGGGCCTGCTGCATCCTGTGACTCTACCACATGGTGCATTTGAGAAAGTTGGAATCGACCTTATGGGTCCCTTCCCGAAATCTTAATTCCGATGGAAATCGCTGGATCGTGGTTTGTGCCAACTATTTCATCCGCTACTGAATAGTGGCCGCTCTTCCTTCAGCCACCGCTCACTACTCGCCCATGTTCTTGCTCCGTTCCGTCATCCTGCGCCATGGACCTCCGCGAGTGATCATCAGTGATCGAGGTCGGCAGTTTACGGTAGATGTCGTGGAAGAGCTTCTCCGTTTGTGCTCGTCACATTTTCGACACTTCACACCATACCACCCTCAAACCAACGGTTTGATGGAGCGCACCAACCGCACACTCGTCAACATGCTCTCTATGTACACTGCATCAGACCACAAGAACTGGGATACAATACTGTCGTTTATAACGTTTGCCTTCAACACTGCAACACATGAGACGACCGGCTAAAGCCCATATTTTCTTCTTTATGCCCGTGATCCTCGGTATTCCCTCGACCCCATTCTTCCCTATTCCGTCCATGACGAACCTTGCATCGCCGAAACTCTGTGTCGGGCCGAATAAGTTCGCCGTCTCGCCCGTTTGCGGATTCTGGCTTGAAAAATCTGTAAGGGGCAATAACCTCACATTTTCTCACACAATCTCACTCAATTCACATAAGAAATCACGTACAAGTTGCATATAATTGCATAAGTTCTCATAGTTTCTTGTACATGATCATAAATTATGTACGATATTTTATGATAAGGATGTGCACCTTATGAGACTCTATGCGATTAAATGAGACTTGATGAGGTTATTGCCCCGTAGAACTTTTGGTTTTTCAGGAGTGAAAGCTCGGTATGACAGACAACATCGCCATGTGTCTTACGCACATGGATACTTAGTGTGGCTTTGGCGACCTCTCGGGAAACGTGGTTTAGCCCAGAAAATGTTGGCGCATTACGCTGGCCTTTACGTTGTCCTCGACCGCGTCAGCGACCTGAATTACGAAATCGCACGCATGACCGCAACTCAGCTACAACGGAACTCAGTCATGTTGCCCGGATGAAGCCGTACCAATCCCGTGGGAACGACTAACTTCCTCGCCCAGGAGGGCTTCGGCTGTCCCGGGGGAAAATGTAGCAATCCTGAAGAAGAGCGCACATAGAAAAAGAAAGGGAAAAGGACGTTGAGAAAGACGAGGATACTCTGGTGCCCATGTCAGACTCGCAGCCGTTCACCAGCTGAGTTCTCTGCGTCCTCGACCTGTGGAGCGCTCCGACGTCAAACCCCCGTCGTAACAATATCATCATTACTAGCAGTCAAGGCTTTTGCACGAATGTAAAAAGTAAATTTTAACGTATTTCCTTGGCATGAGGTATGCTATGAGCAGTGTCTCCTGTTCTTAAATGTGTACGTTTTCAGTTTTGGTCCTTTGTCATCACACATGTCAATGTATAATGTCTAATAAAACTTTTTCTAAACACAACCAGGTGATCGCATTGCCGAGATTCGGTCCCTAACGCAGCAGTTCGATGTGGGGCAAAGGGATCGCTGGCGAGGGTTCAGAAAAAGTGTGACGTCTAAAACCTAACATGGCTGATTGAACGGCAGAGATCTCTGTGAGAAACAAAAAAAAGAAAAATGAAAAATCGAAAAGACGATGCGCGGTCTTTCAATTTTACTTTGCCCTATTCACTTCTTGTCCAGTCCAGGCAGAAGAGATTAAAATTAAATTTTTTGCATTACTGCCACGATTAGACGACGAAACAAAATAGTCTTAGAGGCGCCTGTCTAATCCCAATAAATAACAAAAGCAACAGACCAAAACTGATGCGAGTCATCTGGTCTCGACGGGTTGACAGCTTCATTTTGTAAATCGTTTAAGCCTGCCCTAGCTCCAGTATTGGCAAGGTTGTACTAATCAGTGTAGACCAGGATTTTTCGCTTCCGTTCTTTCTATCCCCGCATACGGTTTTAATCCCTACAAGCTTCGTTTTATTTCTTCGTAATGGCTATTACGTCTCACAAACAGAGAATGCGATATACCTATGAAGTATATGAGCCCCAAGGCTGCAAACTGTTATAACTTTGGTCAGTGACTAGACCTGTGGAACTAAAGCAGAGTGTTTATACGATCATTAATCGAGTCACTTGCGCGCTTGAATGCTGTGAGGTACAAAAGGACAGCATTGCAATGGTTCAGCTCGATCCTGCAAATGCTTTTATATGCGTCATGTCGTACTGGGCATGTTAAAGTTTTGTAAATACCAGGTGTGTCCTTAGAGCAGGCGTGAACATGCGTTATAGGGGATGTCCTACTCGGCTTGCTTTAAAAAAGTTGGGCAAGCACGAAATAGGGTAAAAAGCTTTCTGAAACAAGGCTGTCCCGATCTCATTCCTGTTATTTTGTTAATTCAAAAAAAAATATTTTGTTGAAAAGTTATGTGCTGTGCCAATTTATTTGCGGTTTTCAACTTCACGCGACGAAGGTCCTCGTTATAGCTTTTGCTAGCGATATAGGAACATTCTGTGCTGACTATGGTAGTAATCTAAAGTGGGGGAAGTTGTCAAAAATTTTGTTCTGCTTGCGGTAGTTCGGGGACCGGAAAACTGTTTGGAGTCCTGGCATAGTGACCGGCATTACACATTGGACATTTTGTTCAACATATCACGGATGAGGGGCCAGCTAACCGCTCGGGAGTGCGGTGAAAGGAAACCTGATTGAAGAGGCCAGCGAATGGGAGAAAATACAAGTTCAGCATCTTTTCTCATTCTATATTTGAACATGCCACTGCGTGCAACCTTTTCTTCGTGCATAAGCTATGATACGCGCTTCAGAAAATACCATGTTCTGTATAGTTATCGCGCAGAAACTGCAACACGTAGTCGTAGCCTTCATTAGGCTCTGTGGATGAGAGAGTGCAAAGAACAGGTCTCATTCGGTGAATCCGCAATGGAGGACACAGTTTGGCTCACCTTTGCTTGACATTGCTGGTCAACAAACGTATTTTTTTCTCAGACGTTTCGGAATGCGTCTCGAGAACTGTACTTACGCCAGTCTAGAGTGAACAGATACTTGCCCGAATGAAACTACTGTTTTGAAATCGCGAATGTCTGGAGGCTGTTGCCCTTCAGAGAACTGACCAAACAGTGGTGAAACTGCTGCGCCATTGGCTCAAAACTGCGCCTGCTATAATTGTAGCTATGATATAGAGTTTTCGCCCACTTTTGCTCCGCACCTGTGGAAAATAGTCATTGAATTACTTTCGGGAGAGAGGAATGGAGGTCGGTGCTTTTCAATGTTGGCTTCGCACTACACTGCAAGGAATGCGTCTCCAAAAGTAGTGGCGTGGAAATATAAAAACAAATTTCGAATAATTCATGAAAAGCGCCTGTCCTCTGATTTTAGTTGTACCTTACATTTCTATTCGAAGCCCCGTGCGAATATCGGAAATTCATGCATGCCTCTGATTCCCAGAACTCTCAACAAACAAGCAAACAAACAAACAAACAAACAAACAAACAAACAAACAAACAAACAAAAATGTGGCGTCTCTGAACAGCCTCTTTTAGCTTCACATTCCCGATCGCTAACATGCGGCTGTTGCCGCGCGCTAGTGACCGTGCCCCATTAACACCAGATGACTCTATGTACGGGGCTGGGACGGTACAAGCGGCGTTGACCAACCGTCCCAGCCCCGTAAGGCCAGGAAGGGTGGCAGTTCCTGGCCCTACGGGGCTGGGGCGGTAGGTCAACGCAGCTTGCGGAGGGGTCTAGGGGTCTATCTGTTGTAGGCCGTCATTGCACCCGCCGCTGCTTTGGTGGTGGTAGGCGGCTGTTGTTGCGGCGCACGTATTTCTCTCCCTCTTCTTTTTCCTTTCTTCTCTATTTTCTCTTCTGTCCGCACGATGCAGCGGAGGTGGCTGAGCTACAGAGCCAGTAGCAGGCCCGTGCATTTTCTTTTCCTTCTTCCAACAGCCACAATAATACGGCCCCACGAGCTGGAAAAGACCCGTTGCTAGGATGGATGGAAACAACTTTATTTAATAAAAAAAAAGTCTTCCAGGGTGGTCCCCTATTAGTCCAGGAGTCCACGGGCTTTTGCTTCACATAGAGCCCGATCGACCAGCCATTTCTGACCGGCGGGTTGAGCTGTCCGCAAAGCAGCCTCAAAGGAAGAAAAGGTGGGATGGGGGATGGGGAGCACTGCCTGGGGGGAAGGACATTCCCACAGGTAGTGGAAAAGTGAGGATTTTGGCTCGCCACAGGTGTCGCAGTGAGGGGGCAAGCCAGGGTGAAGGCATGAGAGACGGTAGGGGGAAATGAAACAATCCGTCTGCAATTGTCGCTATGTAGCGCTGGATAAGGGTGACAAGGTGCTGTGGGGTGGTGGCAGTGTCATGCGCTTGTGTTTGTAGAATGTAGTGATTTGGTGGTATGCAGAAAGGACCGATGCGGCCTCCTGCGCGGAGTTGGGTGCCTGATCATCCGGGGCTCGGGTAGAGAGTTCTCGAGCCAGCGCATGAACGCGCTCATTACCGGGGATCGAGGCATGCCCTGGGATCCACGTTAGATTAACCGTTCGGTCGAGAGAGGTGGCGGTGGTAAGAATATGATGCGCTGCCGGCATCGCCACGCCGTTTAGGTAGTGGCGGTATGCTGCCTGAGAATCTGTACAAATTTAGACCCGTTGCTATTTGACTCGGCACGCTGCATAACAGTAAAGCCGGCAACTGGTGCGTTGTGCTTGAAGGAAGTTTTGCATAGTGATTTGTTTTAATGTCCCAAATCGATTCAGGCTATGAGAGACGCCGTAGTGGAAGACTCCGGAAATTTCGACCACCTGGGGTTCTTAAACGTGCACTGATATCGCAGAGCACACAGACGCCTAACTTTCGCCTTCATCGAAAATCAACCTTCTAGAATGGGATTCCCTGCCGCATCCTGCAACACAGTAGTCGAGCGTCCGAAACACTGCGCCATCGTTGCGGGGTTGCAGAGTCATTTGTTCCGTTGGTGCGTGAGAGCCTCGGCAATAATGTTGCTGGTTTCCTGTTTCGGTCTTGGCCGCACTTGCTCGGAAGTTCCGTACACACAGTATGCGACATAGACCACCCAGGTGTCCTGGCAATCAGAAAACCTGACTGGCAGATGTATCGTATATTCGTGTCCCGGAACCTGATAAATCTAGCCGTTCGCTACCGTGTGCCGATGATATCCTGCCTCACGCAAGTTGCCCTCACTGTGCTCCCAGGTAATGTCGGAGGGAGATAGAGTGCCAAACTGCACGAAGCCCTACGCCCCTAAGTTCGTCATGTGTTCGATGGAGGTAGCATATTGTTCCGGACGACATCAAGGAAGAAAAAGCGGGCAGTGGCGCGGACAGGAGCGCTCGCGCTAGGCCCGGCAACATTTTCATTAAACGTCATCTCACTGTCATCGACCATCTCTCTGTCTTCGGTTCTCCTGTTTTCATCGGCTTGCCGTATCGTAACAATATGAAATCCCCCTGACCTGCTGGAAATCTTATATCGTCCAAACGGGCCATAAATGAACAATATAAATGAACAGCCAAGGAACGGGAAAAAATTTAATTTACCCTATCACTGTAGCGCATGTCCTATGGCTACCCGTGATAACCCGTACCAGAGTCCTTCAATGCTTTTCAAAGCATTGAAGGACTCTGCCCGTGCCGAGATTTTTCTGGAAAATAAGAAAATTTTGAGGCGAATTCAGAGCTTGGTGAAGCTTGATTGGGTCAGTGGTATTTTTATTACATTTTATTAGAAAAAAAAAAGCATGCTGATGCCTCCCACATGGTTCATAATTTGGCAGCCATAAGGATATCAGAACTATATATATATAAATCAGGCACTAGCTTGCGCCCTGTTCTTCTCTTGTTCTCGCCTGTTTTGTATCGCGCAGTTCTTTTCGCCAAACAATTTGTTCGACAGATACCATATTGAACCATTCAAGGAAATTGTTTTTCTTTATTCATGAAGAAACACGCCGCAATCATGCTCTCGCTCTTCGGTTTTTCGCAGAACTGCAAAACATACACCTTGGAAAAAAAGAAACCTGCCAATGGGAGCTCGTTCAACGCCGCTTAGACAGACCACCGACATGAAACCGAGCACTTCGCGGAATTGTTGCTACAAGCCACCTCCTGCTGTACGCCGCTGCCCAGTGGTGCCTTTCGGCCGATAACCAGCTACTATACGACGCCCTTCCTAAGCGGCTTGGCGAACATGCTCTTCCACCAAGAATAATAATAATAAAAAAGCGCCTTCCTCCCGACTTTTCTTCCGTCTTTTTTTTTTTTTTTTTAGTTGAGATGCTGTCGTCTGCGGTACTTCCGCATCGTAGGAATGAATTTTGTATATCAGGAGTCGCTTAATCCGAAGGCAAGTCTCGGTACGCGCACGTTCTTGCAATTTCGCCTTCGTTGAAATGCAGCCCCCGCGGCCGTAATCGAACCCGTGAGGCTATTGGATTATGCCGGAGGGCTCAGCGAGGTAGTTTTTTTTCTCCTCTTTTTTTGTTCTTTGCTATTTTTTATATCACACTTTTATTTCTTAATTTTTTTTTGCATCCTGCACCAAATTATATTTCTGTTCACACGAATCGCCTGCTTCTCTTTTCTCTTTTCCATCTTCAACCTTTGTTCACTTTCTCTTTCCGACGATGTTCTGTTACATTTTTGTGAACTTTTTTGATGGTACTGCATTTTCACAAAGGAAACTACTTTCAGTTTCCCTTGCAGGTTCCCGTTTCCTTTTTTCTTAGCATGCAACGTCCCACCATACTTTAATATGTTGTGGCTTCGATCATCTCATTTTGCGCCCGTTTTCTGACCCTTAATCTTTCCTAATTAGCGTTTGGCACAGAAGAACTAATTGGCTTTTGACGCAAAAGTCTTGATTGACCTTTGCAGAAAAGGTGGCTGTTTTGTTTCTTCTTTTTTGTTTTGGTTGGTTTATACAGCACTAGCCAGATTTGGGCAGGCGATTGCTTATCTTTTAATCTTTTTTTGCTTACTTTTGTATATGAGAGTTATCAAGTTATCGAAATGAAAAGGTGGTCGGTACCAATTTTCATTTGAAATAAGCACCTGCGTCCATTTGAAGCGGCCTGCTCTCACGGCTGATGCTGACCTACACAAACCACAAACAACCCTCTCGAGCGCGCTGCGGTCAGGCCACCGGAAAGTGTCTGCGCAGCTATGAGAATGCGCACATCGTACAGGAAGGCAGCTCAATAAATTACAATTTTTTAGCCACTTCTATTCTGCGTTTGCCGCTCCAAATAAACAGACAACATGCACATATGTCATGAAAAATTTGAATAGCTTTGTTTGCGACTTGAAAAAACACACACACAAAAGAGACGAATTTAAAGCACGAATAAAAATATACTTGTAACAATGAAAGATATATGTATACGGGAAAGCTACAGAATACTCCAGTTTGTTGAACACCCATACAAAGAAGGACAAGGATAGTGGATCAGTTTTGAACTACGTGCAAATAAAACTGATGTAGAGCTGTTTTTTTTTTTTTTTTATCTACCTCTGCCCAGCTCAGCGCGGAAAAGTAGATCATACGCGGAAGCAGGCCTTTTCCAGTCGCCCAGCTATCGCATCGCAGCAGCGTAGGGAGCGACCTTTATGCGCCGCGCTGCTCTTTAGGCAGCTTCTCTTTGGACCGTGTAAGTGACGAGGGTGCTCGCGCATCAGCATTGCTGCTGGACGCAAGGCAACTAAGGGCGAGCGTAGGGAGGCAGATGACACAAAAGAGCAGACGCCGGCACAGCGCGTTGCCTCGGGCTAGCGGCAGCAGAAGAGACCGCGGGAAAGTGTGGGGCAGTGAAAGCCGCTTCCTCCTCATCAGTTTCGATGACGTCACGAAAGCCACGCATGCGCAGCATCTTTTTGAGCCTAAAACCTGTGGAAATGGAAGAGCAGAGGGAGATGGAAGAGCTGGCGCCGGACTCTGGTAGGAGCCCACAAATCAGTGCGAGGCCGGAGGTTGAGTGTGTTTCATCCGCGCTGGTCGAACGCTGCGCGGGTGCTGAATTTGTGGACTGTTCTTGGCGCCGACGCACGTGAAACCCAGCAAGCCCGCGCGCAAGGCGCCCTACGTTCAAAAGGCGTCTTTGTTGAGTCGTCCTGAATTTGGGACAGTTCTATTTTAAGGCTTAATACTACGCTGTGCAGTGCTTCTCTTCGAATATTATCTGCGTGTTTTTAAACGAATGAAGACGGTCCTTATAGCAAGGCCAGTTATAGTTAAATACAGTTTGGTTGCATTACTGCAACTTTAGAAAGTTTAGGGGCGAAGTGTTCTTTTCTACAGACGCTTTCACGCTGCGATGTATGCGTGCCTTGTCGGTACTCCGCGTCATGAAAATAAGCACGCCTACACGACCTCTGGATTGTTGGCAGTCAACACAGCTGGTTCATTCATAAAGGTGAGAGCCTATTTTCTTCTGTATAAAACATCTTTGAGGTTTGCTATAAAAATAGAATTGTGGCTGTTCTTAAGTTTTATAATCACCATTGTCTTAGGTTCCAATTTGACGTGAATTGATTCTGCAGGCTTTTTACTTGATTGTGCACTAAAGTCTCGGGCTCATCATCTCTAAATATAGTACAATTCTAATCTCTTATCGCTACGTTACCAATATTACAGTATACTTCTGAATGACATAGAAAGTAGACGACAGACCGGTCTGCATGACAAATGATGTCTTGAAAGACCAGCTATGCTGTGTAATGTCGGCAACAGGACTCTAGAAAACGATAATAATGACCTTCGGTAAGTATTAAAAACAGGCGTAAATAGAATTCTCCAAATCCTAAAACGCATTTCTTGCCTATGCTTCCAGACTTCCACGCTTAACAAATAAAAGAAAATTGAAACTGCTTTACTGCCTTCGGAAACACTTTAAGGGCTTGAATAGTTTCGTTATCGTGCTCGCCACGCAGTTTTCGGTGATTTGATTGATGGCGGATACGAAGTTTAGATTTTTCGTCGTGCCGCGCGCTTCGCAGAAATGCAGTGAAATTCTTCGTTGCTACGCTGTCGTGGGCTGTTTGGGGAGTCCGAGAAGCTCTTCTAACTGGATTTCGCGCCGACTGCGCGGATATTGCGGGGCGCAGTGAATGCGCTTTTCGCAATAGGTCGAGAGGCGCTCCTGCGCGGGTAGCCGCTTGGAAGAAATGACGCCGGCAAAGCCAGTTTTCGCGCTCGCTGTGGTGCAGCCAGGAGACGCGGGCGCCGTTTATTTGGATTTCTTTGGTTACTTCCAAACATTGCAGCTTCAGTGGGGCTATTGAAGCAGCGGGGGTAAGTAAACAAGTGGATTAGAGCTACGAACTAATACTCGTTTATATTAATAACGAGGAAAATTTGTGACAAGCGTAAATGATGCTTATGACCAGTCTGTATTAACGTTTTGTTAAGGCCTGAAACACGAGCAATAACTAAACGATGTGAGCGCAAGATCCTGTTCACGATGGTGATAAAGGAATTTATTCATGTTTAGAGACGAATACGAATGACACAAATCAAGTCAGGCTACTCCATCAGAGCGGCTATTCGCGCGGAGCCCATCACTAAGCAAGAAAACAGCAGCACACAGCAAGCATAACTAAACTTAGACAATTTTTTTTGAAGTCAGCAAGGAAGTAAACAATTTTTCATGGCACGTAATACTATTCTCCAAAACGCAATTAAAATTCTACCTACTGAAAAAAAAAAATTATGAGGGACGACTTTACGACTAAAGTAGTGAGAGGCGGAAGCCTGAGTGCCGCATTCTGCTAAGGAACTGGCACTGATGAGTAATTAATTAAAGAGTAATTAAATTAAAGTAATTATTACTCAGACAAAAACAACCAATAATTAGTAATTAATTACTTAATTTGAGAATAATGGCAAATTACTGACATTATTAATTACTTATAATTATCATATAGGGCACATATTCGCGCATACTGTGGTGATGCTCTGTGATTGGGCGAGACCTCTATGATGTCATCCCGCCTCGGCCAATCAGAAAGCCGCAAAAGCAGGACACATTTTGTCCATGACAGCAGGGGTCATTAAAGGCTTTCGCTTTATTATTTCCAGCACTGTGCAAAATACTGCATATTAGTCTATGTACAATACCTATGTACATTTTTAGAATAGCACGCGCAGACGGATTTGGACTGATTTTCAAATCAAGATCCATAAATATGACGGCAGTTTGTAGGACCGAGTGGGGTGTTAAATGTCTTGGGCTCATGAGGAACAGAACATACCGCTATTTGTCGACAATGTTATAACTGTCGATTTTAATGTGCCTCTTTCGAAAATCGTTACAGAACGGTCTGAACAAACTGTGATCGAAAATTAGGCACACTTAGCAACAGAAGCTGTTTCATATGTCAGTGGGCACGTGCAGTCGTCTTCAAAAATACCCGCCTTCGGCGACAAGAGTGGCTGTACACCGCGGCGCGGCCATCTCTTTCGGGTTTTCCTCATTGCGAGGGTGCACCGAGTGTAGACATCTTCCGCCCTCACTCTCACGACCGCGCTTGATAAATTATATGTGCGCCCTTCGGCTGCTTCTTTACTGACGGCGATCGCTACGAACCTGGATTCTAACGCGTATTTAGTACGGAAGTCGTCATGTAGACCCCAAAGCCGAGCAACTATCTTACGTTTTTCGTGCTTACTACTGATTGGCCAGCG
Organism: Amblyomma maculatum; assembly: GCF_055883805.1. Classification (NCBI taxonomy): domain Eukaryota; kingdom Metazoa; phylum Arthropoda; class Arachnida; order Ixodida; family Ixodidae; genus Amblyomma; species Amblyomma maculatum. The sequence continues at coordinate 150,198,931 of NC_139345.1, read as the reverse complement.
ACATCATGACTTCACAGTTCACGTGTCCGGACGCGGATAATTCAGTTTTGGTACGACACCATCAGCCTGATAGGTAAAACCCTGAATAAGTTTAGAGTGGAAGCACTAATTACTCTTCCCTGTTAAACTCATCCAAGAATGCTTGCATGTGCCAAGCACAGACCGAAAAAAAAAAGAAAGAATACAATGGAGCGGTGCAAATTCGAGACAAGGGATTCCTCGTTGGGAAGCGAATAGGGAACTTTATAGCCGTCGAAGTTTTTTTTATTGCACTCAAAATATACAGTATTTACACAGGAACCGCGTCAGCCGCATTTGATTGGCGTGGCATGGCTAAAATTATTTTGGTTCTTTTAAGGCTGCAATGGGTGGCCATTCAGGTGCTGGATCCGCATGTTCTATAAATTCAATGCATCTTACAATGAATTCCTTAACATAATTTCAGTGTATCACAATGCATTTCATAACGTAATTTTTATGTACCTTACAATGGATTCCTTAACACATTGTCTGACTGTCCGTGCGTCAAGACCTGCTGACGCATCCATCATCCTGATTCTCCGTCTACTATGCTGCCCCAAAGCCAATACAAGGTCATACGGAATACCATCTTCGTTTTGAATCAGGAGGTTTCGAATCTGGAAGCCTTCTGTTTAGACAGCTTAGATGGATTTACTGAAAGGAAAAGGCAGAGAGGTTGGCCCGAATAATTCAAATCTGGCCTGCTACTCTGCACTGGGGAAGGGGAAGGATAGAAGAAAGAAGGTCATGATGGGTGACGATGTGGGAGAAGGCATATGAAATATATATACAGACACAGCATCTTGCTTTACAAGCGCAAATCAAGTTCGCTGGTGCTCAAATAACGGAACAGCTTAGAAGGTTTTTAACACAGCTCCCACTATTCCGTTACATCACACTCCACGTGACACTCCCGGTATCACTGGGCGTTTCAGGTCCGCCGCTTTATGCCGCGATAGCGCTGGCGAACATTTTCAAGCATAGACAACATCCAACATAAATACCAAAGAAAGCTGAATATTGAACAGCCTACCGCAGCTCCGTCAGTAGAGCATTGTACGCGAAATTCAGAGGTTTGGACCACATCGGCGGCATGTGATTGCTTATGTTCTACTCTTTATTCAGTTACGTCATCGATAATGTCCCTGTTTCACATCAATCAACACAACACATTTTCTGTCATTTGCCTCATATCAGGGGCTGTTGGTTCCATTGGTATGTATTGTGTTTGCATAAGTGGAAGTTTTGACAGGAAAGAAAATCTGTGATCACTTGTAAACGTAAAGGATGGATTCAAAGTTTCAGAGCCAGTGTCTGCTTATCAGCAGTACACCTTGGGACCTAAGACGGCGATGAAGTCATCAAGAATTTCAGATGAGAGGATGATACTTGTGCTTTCTACAAACATTTTCGGCTTTGGGGCTCTTGTAACTGGCCGACTACATTTCTGAAAAGGAGACCCTCTTGTATGGAAACCTTTGTCCAAATGCACATGCACATCAAGAAGATAGCGCAGATGCTGATGACGCGTATAAAAGTTTACTTTCAAAGACAACCACAAAACAGTCAAATATTTATCTATAAGCCAATACCGACCTATGGCACATTGTCCTGTTTCCTCTCTTGTGTTTGTCTTTTTTAGCGCTTACTTTTCTCCCGTACGAATATAAGATGACGCATGCTGCCGTCGAATGGACCGACATGGATGTGTATAGTAGGATTGGCGCCCATGGAAATGTAAACGAAAGTTTGCAAACCAGTTTTCTGCTTTCACGGTGCGTCAATGATATACTTCCTGCATAAGAAAGGACCAAGCACTTCTTAGAAATGATCCTAAAAATCTAGAATGTCATTGCAAAGCGAGTACATTTTTAAACCACTACGATATGCGCATGTGGGAGTCGTACTATGTGCTGTAAGTGCATAGAAGGTGGGGTGGACGCTCCTTCAAAACAGATGTACGCATAACATTTCTAAATGTTTTTCTCCTTTCACCGTTTACCCATGGTGGCAACTGTTCGCCAACTGTTGGCAATTGCTTTGAAGAAGATTCTTGAAAAATATTCTGCTCTGTCAATTCAAAGCAAAATTCAAAACATAGTGTGCGCTGTGAAGCCGAGCATGCATTCAAAAGCGGTCTATCCGCCGGATGTTTCCCCGAATACCCTCGGTCTCTCTTGGAGTCTGACATGCTGCCATGTGGGCTATATTTGCTCACTTGTACTATGCTACCAATACAGTCTTTAAAAGTTTGACAGCCGGGACAGCTTGAATTCCCACACGCCATGCCAGAACGAAAGAGAACTTCGCAGTGTGTACGAAGTGAAGGCGCAGACGATAGCCGCCTGCGACGTCTGCGAACTCCACTTACATTTGTAGTTGGTCTTGCTTTTGAAATACGTCACCATTGAAAGAAACGAGACTTCATACTTCGACAATGCGTTATATAATATATATCTACAGAGGTGAGCACGTGTTTCTGTACAGCTTTCTAACCGAGCTTTGCGCAGGAAACTGAAAACTTCAAGCAGGTACCGACTTCTATGGCGGCAACTTGTACTCGATCGCGGCTGGTTGCACGCACAGTTTTTCCAGAGCAGAGGAGCTACGTTAAATGTTCAGCTAATTTGCTCCGCCGTTCGTCTCTCGAGTGCTTTATAAACACGCTTGCTGACATCCGTACGTGGTTGCTGTCCATGAAAGTATGATTTCATAGACGGACTGTTAAGGCAGAAAACTTACTTGAAAGTCTTTTCTTACATGCATGCGCATGTAAGCAAACGTAAGCAGGATAAATCATCGGCCCAGCGGCAATCACGTGATTCCAGGTATAGGGCCATACATTGCCAACACAATATAGCATTAGGCTTACCAAGATACTTTGTTGGGCGAGTTGGTACTTATTCATTATTAATTTAAACAGCGCGAATACGAAGGCAAAGGACAAAGAGGTTTCTTTAATAAGTGACTTTTTGTTCAGCAGGTGAACCCAGGGGTTGTTTCACGTGATTGTTTCATTTTCTTCATGTTTGTTTTTTCTGGGCCTTGGAGTAAAGGGCTTAGGCATAGTTGTGAGTCAGCGCTTGTACTGTGGCTTTCTTTTATCTTGTCCTTTGTCTTCGTGTTCGCGTTGTTTAAATTAATAATGAATAGCATTAGGCCTTGTGCTGCATGCATGCATTTCTACGGCCGCTAGCGTTCTGCAGCTTTCCTGAGCATTAATTACATTCCTAGAGCGTTTCCAGCTTTGTCATTGGAGGAAATATCCGGAGATAAACTCAAGAAAGGTTGCTGACGTCTAATGACTCTAGTTCATGTCGCTGTAAGTACATCTCTAGCAAAGCTGTTGGAGCTGCTTTCTACAGTGGGATAATTGGCTCTGTCTGTTGTGAAAGGCTCAGCAACTCAGGAAGGGCCTCACCATCACTGAACAGCCTGGACTTGGTTCCTTCAAGGTGCCACCAACATCTTATTGTCATCACCACATTTAGTTTGGTTAGGTTTTGTGTATGTGGTTTAATATTCCAAAGCAACTCTGACTATGAAAGACGCTGCGGGGAAGGCTCCGGAAATCTGGGGTCCCTTAGCGTCCACTGACATCGCACAGTAGACGGACTCCTTGCGTTTCGCCTCCATCGATATATGAGAGCCGAGGCTGGGATCGAGCCCGGGTCCACTGACTTATGGTCGAAAGTCCTGACCACTGAAGCATCACAGAGGGGCCCACTTCTAGGGCTTTCTTTCTTTGTTATGAAGTAGGTTTAAGCGATAGCTTATACAGCTCTTTCGGTTGAAAAGTTGTCGCCATAGGATAGGTCGACGCCACGTGTCGGAAATAATCGGAGCTGCGTAAAAAATTGCACCATGGTAACTTGAAGTTACGGTGATTGATGATTTATTGTTTTATGATAGGCGGTGGCGATTTAGTGAAATCATTATAATTATTTGGTTAGTTGGCGAAACAACAAATGAATAAATTTAAAAAATGAAAAAAGTTGGTGTTCAAAGGCGTCTAAACACGTGGAATGAAAAGCCAATGACTGATGGTGCTAATAATAAATTTAATGTGTTACTGATCAATTATTTAATTATAATATTTTAAAAACGAAAAATGCGTTTAACGGTGTCGGACAGCTCAGAATGAAAAGCTAATGTTTGCTGGTGCTAAGTATTGGTGGATAAAAAAGGAAAAAAAAAAGCTTAACTTAAATAGCATCATCCGCGGGTGTGAAACGCTATTGCGTCATGCGCTCATAGGCGGTGCTTAACTGTCCCCCTGATTTTTGTATTGCGTTTGTGAATGTGTGTGAGTATAGTAGAACACCACAGGTATTGTTTCATTGCTGCCGCAGTAGGAAGTGTCTCTAGTGCGATAAGACCGCTCAGGCGCCGTGAGGTGTCACTGCTCAAACGCAACGAAATTAGCCGCGCATGACTCGGCTCAGTCAAAGCGGAACCCGCTTCAATCGCGTGAGTTCTTTTGTCCCACTTATCCTGAATTCTTGGTTTAACGGACGGAGTTTAGATTTAATGACAATCTTACTGCTCTTAGCTTTCGTCATAGACGTCACAGCATGCAATGAACATCAGTAATAATCTTTATTATAGGGCGAAATCCTTTCTAGTTAGGCTCATGGTGCATCGACAGAAAGTGACCGCCGGACTAGTTATCAGGAAACGTCGCCATGTGGAGACAGATTAAAAAAGACCTCCGTTCTTCCACCGCGTTTGGTGGGAGGTAGGGAGGGCGTGGTACTCTGCAAGTTCGTCTAGGTGGTGTTGACACTGTGTGCGGCAAAGCGAAACGGGCGAGGGAGAGTGCGCCGCTGCATTCATTGCATTCAGTCCTGCCGTGGCGAGGGAAAAGCGCGAAGCGGGCGGCGCACACAATTAGTGGTGTACACGCCCATCCTTCACCCTCCAGTCAGCGAGACGGACCAATGGATGTCGTTGCTACTCCGACGTCAGCCTAGCGGCTCGTAGAGAACGGGGAAGCCGATTTACTGAAGGGGAGGATGAGAGAGCTTTGATTTGTATTTTTTACTGCTTTGCGGCGCGCGTATCGCTGTAGCATTTTGCACAGACTATATCCGGTACTTGATCGAAGCATTGGGCTCCTTTGCTTAAAAAAAGAGTCATACCCTGGACAGGGGCCCTTCAAACCAAGAATTTCGGATAACCGACTGTTAGGCGAGTTGGCTCATTTTGTCACGTCTTTTGCGCTGTCTTCATTGCGCAGTCACTCTGTAGCATGATTTCCACCTCTCAAAAATTATCCGAGATATCTAGAATAGTCCGAAAGCTCGAAGTTATCGTCCAGGAAGAATTTGACAAGTGAACAGACCCTGCAACGTGCAAACACTGCGAGTTTGTCTTGTTTTAGATGGGAACCTGCACACCTGCGTCAATGACTTCGATATCAGAACGACACTTTGGCCCAAAATATTTTTTTTTTTGCCAGGGTGACTGGATGCGGACGTCTGATCAGACAAAGGAGGTTTAACATTACTTAAATCTGGTTATAACGAGGGGAAGCTCCTCCCATAGTGGTTCTGTGATTAAGACGCACGGCTAATGAACCTTAGTACCCGGGTTCGAACTTGACCGGTTCGAATGTGTTTATTTTCGCGTGTGCGTGTGTGCGAGAGCACTCTACGGGGAGTGGATAAATCAACGTCAGAGCGACTAAGCCGTAATTCGATCTTGCGACACCTGAAGGTAATTCGCCTACACCTGGCAAACTCGGAAGTTAAGCACAAAAATACGGGGTGAGACCTCGTGCAGAGCTCAAGGTAATTCACCGATTCCCCGATTCAACGGCTCCCGAGTTGTCCGGTGAATAAGTAACGATATCTTTCGTTGAAACATTATCTTGAGCTCAGTTTGAGTGGCTGAGACTGCTGCATAACGGGGTGTGCATTTGGCAGCAATTTTGAGGTGCCCTGACGTGGTGGATTAGCGATGACGGCGCTTCGCCGCTAAGCCTATGAACTCTGGCTCAATCCCGGCCGCGACTGTCACTTATCGATGGAGGTGAAACATAAGCGCCCGGTGGCTGTGGGATTTCAGAGCACGCTAAAAGGCCCCAGGTGGTCAAAATTATCCGGAATCGTCTACTGCGCTGTCCGTCATAGCTTAGCCGCTTTGTCATATCAAACCTAATAAACTAGAACAAACCAGACCAATTGTTAGGGACCTGTGGAATGCTGTAAAGTACTGTTTAGTTATTTTTATGGGAGTATTGTAACTTTCAAATGCGAGGCAAAATCTTTTAATACCTGTCCTTCGCTCGCACAGAGCAGTTAAATGTGCCTTAGGAAATCAATTGTGTACATGATTGGTTTTTTGGTGGGGTCTAACGTCCCAAAGCGACTCAGGCTATGGGAGAGGCCGTAGTGGAGGGATTCGAAAATTGCGAGTTGTTGATAATAAACAGGAAAGAATATTTAAGAACCCCGACGAATAACTTGCGCATACATTTATTGTTCTGGTACAATTTCAGGATGTGCGAAAGTTGGGTTCATAAAAAAATGCCTTTCTGATGAAAAAAAAAGAGATGTCCACGCTGAAAATATTTGAGTGCATCTCCTCTTTCCTCAGACCATCCCTTCGCTCTACCAGCTTCATGACCTCCTTTCGAGCTTGTACTGAGATAACGCAGCCCAGAGCCATGCGAGGGACAAAAGAACTCACGCGATCGGAGCGGGTTCCGCTTTGACTGAGCCGAGTCATGCGCGGCTAATTGAATTTCGTTGCGTTCGAGCCGTGACACCTCACGGCGCCCGAGCGGTCTTATCGCACTAGAGACGCTTCCTACTGCAGCAGCAATGAAACAATACCTGTGATGTGCTACCATACTCGCACACATTCACAAACGCAATACAAAAATCAGGGGGACAGCTAAGCTCCGCTTATAAGGGATAGCGTTTCACACCCACGGATGATGCAATTTAGGTTTTTTATTTTTGCTTTTTTTATCCACCAATACTTCGCACCAGCAAACATTAGCTCTTCATTCTGAGCTGCCTGACAGCGTTAAACGCATTTTTCGTTCTTAAAATATTTTAATTAAATAATTGATCAGTAACACACTAAATTTGTTAATTAGCATCATCAGTCATTGGTTTTTCATTCTACGTGTTTAGACACCTTCGAACTCCGCTTTGTCCATTTTTTAAATTTCTTCGTTTTTGTTTAACCAACTAACCAATTAATTACAATGATTTCACTAAATCGTAAACACCTATCATACAACAATAAATCATCAATCACTGTAACCCCAAATTACCATAGTATAATTTTTTGCGCAGCCCCGATTATTTCTTTAGGGTTACAAGAAGTTGACTTATATTTGTACTACCATGGCTCCTTTAGTAAATTATCCTGTTTTTATTGCATGAAGTGTGTGGTTTCTTTAATACAATAACTATACAGGGTGTCCAAGCTAACTTTACCCAAGAGTTAAAAAATAAAACATTTGAGATAGGTCAGAGAAACCACCTGTGTACAGCTGCCAGCCATCTGTCGCATCATAGGCAATTTTTTCTTTTGCAAATAACTAAATAGTAATTAAGATAATTTTTCTAATTTGCTAACTATTGCCTTTGGACAACAGATGCGATTTGCAGGGTTGGAGCGCATCTTCTAAAACCCCCATTCCATCTATTTCCAATAAGGAAAGCCTCCCGTGTACCCAGCGTAGGCTGGTAACTCAGGCAAGAGCGGCAGCCCAGGCCACTGGGGTCTTGAAATGAAGACTCCACTCACTCCCCCCCCCCCCCCCCCCCTTTTTTTTTTCTTTTTTCCTTTCTCTTTTCTTTTTCTTTTTGAAATAAAGTTTTCTCTCTCTCTCTCTCTCCCGTTTATCGTTTTCCAAAGACTAAAGAAAGCCCGCGAAATACAAAAAAAAAAGAAATCACGTGACAGGCGCATTCGTGCGCCACGATTGTGGTGCTCTCAATCGCGGCCTGAGTGAAAGAAATTAGCTGCGGCCGTGACTCGACAGCCCAATTCCAGCGGCAGGCTGATACTTTGGCATTGGTTACAGCCGGGTCAGTGAGTCCGTTGCGACTTGCATCGTCTCGCGCGCTGACTGCGTGAAGCGGGCAAGAACACCGCAGTCATATCGGCCTGCCGCTCAGAGGGGTAGTGGAGCCAATGCCGCAGCTGTTTTCGTTCACTGAAAGGCAGGTTGAGAGCAGTACAATCGTGGCGCACGAATGCGCGAATCACTTGATGTTTTTTGTAGTTCGCGGGCTTTCTTTAAGGCTCGAAAAAAACGATACACCTGAGGCTTTCTTTATCGGAAATAGCTGGAATGGGGTTTTTAGAAGATGCTCTCCAACTCTGCAGATCAGATTTGTTGTCTAAATACAATAGTTAGTAAATTAGAAAAATTATTTTAATTACTAATTAGTTAATTGCAAGAAAAACTTGCCTGCGGTGCACCAGATGGCTGGCAGCTGTATGCAAGTGGTTTCTCTGGCCTATCTCAAATGTTTAATTTTATAACCCTTGGCTAAACTTATCTTGGATACCCTGTATATTGCGCAGTGTTCTTTTACCTATAATAAGATTCTAAATTGATTTAATGGCCCGAAATAGTGGAGGGGTGCATGAAGAAGTTTGGTGCATGTGCTAAAATAGAGAAACAGTTTACTCTATCAAATATCAATATGTGAAGGCGTTTGAAGCTTTCTAATGCTAAAGTCATGCAGATGGTAATGCGTAAAACGAGAGGACAGGTGTCATGCCTAATTTCATAGCATTTAAGTGTGCAATTAGGCGGGGGATGTTGTCTGTGCCAAACAGAATAAAGGAAATAAATCAGTGCGTGCAGCTACTGGCTTTTAATTTGCATTAAGGATTGCACCGAGATGAAAGCTGGCATACCGGACGAGGATAATGGGAACGTGGTAACAACGTTCCTGAAGCGAGACGTGTTTGAAGGGCTCAGCCTTCGCAGCCATATGTTAGCATTTGGAACCCGAGATGATGCACAGTATACACCATCCAAAGTGGAATCGCTCTTAGAACGGGCACTGCTCTGTAATTTCAGCTCGACACTTGTCGACCGCTGATAACCTCGCAGAGGTGTCCCAACAGAGAATCAAACTGTGCTGTTAAAGTTCAATGAACCGCAAACAAGACATTTTATATGGGAGCAGCAACAAAAGGATTTACTTAAGAATGACTATTAATTTGATTTTCATTTTGATGGCTCAAATGTTTACCTTTGCGCCATGGGGTAATAGGCCCTACGTACGTCGCATCTCCAGTAGCTGAAATGTTCGTGTTTCTGTTTTCGCTGAAATGTATTCTTGTTCGTGTTTTGGGTTGACGTTGATTGCACATTCAAATGTCCTAACAGTTTTCCTAGATGGAGACGGTGATGGGGGGAAAATTTGGTTTAAAGATAAGGAAAATAAAACCGCAGCAGACACAGGACGGAGGTTTAAAGAAGTCTCTAAATTTGAATGAAATTTGAAAGAATGATCTAAATTTGAGTATTCGGTTGGCAGCCTCTACAAAGCCGTCTTACCTGCCAGCAGACGACCTTCGATAGGCAACATCTAAAGAGCGCATTTTACGAGCAACAAGAAAACCAGGCTATCAAGCGAGTTATTCGACTGAGATGATCCGGACATTTTACAAACGTCCCATAACAGGCTCGTTATTGCAGTCGTCAGCTTTGTCTTGGTGCGGAGGGGTTGCGGCGGCTTGGGGCGCTTTTCGATCGTAAAAATGGGCAGACGATTGGGTCACTTGGTGCTTCACAGCAGCTGCCGAAGCTTCGCAGTAAAGCCGCGAGTTGTTAGCATTGTGTTTGTCCTATTTTTGCGTCCTTGCTGATGTCTCGCGCAGTTTGCCGGCAGTCGTAAAAACGGCCGCTACCGATGCCGTCCTTGACGACCGTTTGGCCAGCAACAGATTATGGTACGGATAGGGTCCGGCTGCCATTGGCCGCGTTGTTCCATTCACGACAAAAGCAAGGCCTAGATGAATGTAGGGAGCCACAAAAAATGCTATGAGCTCTTGTCGAGGGTGAGAGGAGGAACTGAGTAATAAATGGGGGATTGTGTCATGTTTAACTAGCTTGGAATGTTAAAGTGGGCCGCCTTGAACATTTCTCTAGTAGGATAGTTAGTAGGTGAGCTCAACAGAGGAGAATTCCCAGTTCCACTTAGGTACCGCAGGATCTATAGCTGTCAGCAAGAGAGGAGAAAATTGCATCTCGCATATTTTGAAGAATTTGTTGCCTATTTTCTCATTTCTGTTAGTGTCAGGAGCTTCTGCCTGTGAAGCCAATAGCGCGACTGGTTCGGACATCAAAAGCTTCCCCTCTCTACCCTTGTTCAGTGCTCTTTTAAACCCTGCCTATGGCATTCTTGATTACGAGAAAGCATTTTACTCAGTGGAAATCTTGGCAGTCGTGTAGGCATTGCGAAATCAGGGACTAAATTAGCTATATGTGAAAGTACCAGAAGATATGTATAGTGGCAGCAGGGTCAGCATTGACCTCCACACAAAAAAAAAAGAAATAGTAATAAAATTCCCATAAAGAAAGGTATTCAGCAAGGAGTTACGATCTGTCAAGTTTCGTAGCTTGCTTAGAGGAAGTATTCAGAGACTTAGAATGGGAGCAGTTAGGGATAAGGGTAGATGTAGAATACAGCGGTAATCTGCGATTTGCTGATGACATTGCCTTGCTAAGTAACTCGGGGGATGAACTGCAAATAATGACTGATGACCTAGACAGGAAAAGTAGAAAGGTAGGCTTGAAAATCAATATGCAGAAGACTAAGGTAATGTTCAACAGCCTCGGGAAGGAACAGCAGTTTACTTTAGGTAGCGAAGCACTGGAAGTAGTAGGCGAATATGTCTACTTAGGACAGGTAGTAACCGCAGATCCGGACCGTGAAAAGGAAATAACAAGAAGAATAAGATTGAGATAGAGCGCATTTGGCAAGCATTAGCAGATTATGACTAGTAGCTTACCGGTATCGCTCAAGACGAAAGTATACTATACAACAGTTGCATCTTATCTGTACTCACCTATGGGGCTGAAATGTGGAGGCTAACCAAGAGGGTTCTACTCAAGTTGACAACGCAGAGAGCTATAGAATGAAAAATGGTATGGGTAACATTAAGAGATAGGAGGCGGGAAGATTGGGTCAGAGAAATAACTCAAGTTACTGGCATTCTAGTAGAAATCAAGAAGAAGAAATGGGCATGGGCGGGACACGTAGTGCGAAGAGAGGATAACCGATGGTCGCTTAGGGTAACAAACTGGATTCCAAGAGAAGGAAAGCGTAGCAGGAGGCGCGGCAGAAAGTTAGGTGGGCGGATGAGGTTAAGAAGTTCGCAGGGGTCAAGTGGATGCAGCTAGCATAGAACCGGGTTAGTTTGAGAAATATGGGAGAGGCCGTCGCCCTGCAGTGGATATAGTATAGAATGATGATGATGATTCAGAGACTTGGAATTGGAGCAGTTAGGGATAAGCAGTGGGGGATAAGGGAATAAGGTTGATGAAATTGTCTTGCTAAGTAACTCAGAGGAAAATCAGAAATAAGGATTATTGACCTAGGTAGGAAAATCTCGTAGGTAGGCCTAAAAGTTATTATGAAGAAGACTAAGTAAGACGAAGAGTCGGACACGACTGAACGACTGAACTAAACTGAAGATAATGGTCAGCAGCCCCAGAAAAGAAGAGCAGTTTACTACAGATAGCGAAGCACTGGAAATGAATATGTGTACTTGGGAGATATAGTAACTGGAGGTATGGATAACGAAAGGTAAATAACTAGGAGTATAAGATTGGGATGCCGCGCATTGAGCAAGTACTCACACATAATGACTACCAACTTACCGGTATCGCTCAAGGGGAAAGTTTATAACAGTTGCATCTTCCTGGTACTCAGCTAAGGGGTTGATACGTGGAGGCTAACAAAAAGTGCTGTACTTAAATTGAGGGCAACGCAGAAAGCTATGGAACAGAAAATGGCAGGTGTAAGGTAGGAAGCGTGCAGAGTGGAACAGAAAAATAACTTAAGTTACTGACATTCTAGCCTAAATTAAGAAAAAGAAATGGACATATGCAGGGCATGTTGTGCAAAGAAAGGATAGCCGATGGTCGCTAATGGCAACAAATTAGATTCCAAGGGAAGGAAAGCTTATCAGGGGGCGGCAGAAAATTGGGTGGGTGGATGAGGTTAGGAAGTGTGCAGGTGTCAAATGGATGCAGCTAGCTCAGGATAAGGTTAATTGGAGAAATATGCATACGTAAATAATGCTTCATACGGTTTCTTGTTTTAGCTTTATATTGTAGTAAACGTTTCGGCAGAAAACCCCCTCTTCTCCTGCCGAAACGTTGACTAGAAAATAAAACTAAGACAAGAAGCAGTATGAAGGATTTTTTTACGTTTACATGTAACTAGCAACCAAGTACGTTAGTGCTTATACTACACCTCTTCGATGGCTGCTAGGAAAGCTTCAAAAACTGTTTCCTAGAAACATCCTGTTCATTCGCCACTATGGGCTGTAATTGGCGACTCGCAAACAAAACATCTCTTCAACCACTTCGACGCCTCATGTTTCTGTTCCCCGGCATATTTCACCCCGCCTGACGTACAGATTAACGACCTGAAGCACCTACTGGACTTTGTTGCTGCCAGTGTGAGCTGTGGGATCTTGCATCTAGGCACTAATGACCTGAACCGCGATGATGTCCAGACCGCGTTGGACAGGTACGCCGAAGCATTCAAATTGATTCGTTCAGAACGGGCCAGAGTTCGCATACTTTATTCCATCCTCGCGTTGTCACGTGCGCCTAACCGTCGCCGACGCTTCGATGATTGGCGAGGAGTCCAGAAGTTCATTTATCGAGCCAACGTTATGAATTCTCGACTAGGGGAACTTTTCGGACGACATCAGGATGTTTTTTTCCTCTATCATGGCGTGGAACTCGTCCCTTCCACCAGCGTCCTCGCGGTGGACGGCGGACATCCGAGTTTTGGTGGCCTTCTACGCGCTCCTTCTCAATTACTTGCGGCACCGCTTAATACCCTGGCCAGGCCACCTACCAGCAGTGGGTTACGCCCCCCCCCCCCCCCTCCCTGTGGAACAACATGCCCGAGTAGCTCCCACCTGCTCTGTCTCGAACAGCCACTAAAGCCAGGCAAATCATGTTATAGCGGAGACGCTCAACGGCGGGCGGAGGAGCCCCGAAGGCACCCAGGGCCACAGTCCGAAACGAAATTTGCGGCATCATCAGTGCCCCCGTGCCAAGCCCTGCTGCCAACACCGGCGTGGCCACTGCAGAATCTTAGAGGACAAAGGCGTGCTCCCCGTCAGCCCACCAGGCTACTCGGGGACTCAACACGGGACACCACCACCGGTAGAAGGCTCCTGCCGCAAAGTCGACAAAAAATGAAAACTAAAACAAGAAGCAGTAGGATGCAATTTTACGATATATATATATATATATATATATATATATATATATATATATATATATATATATATATATATATATATATATATATATATATTGCCCACTGGCCTACTCCACCCTCTTCAAGTCCCAACAACACCTTTTAAGCAAATCGGCATGGACCTCCTGGGACCATTTTCGACGTCCACAGCCCAGAATAAATGGATAATTGTCGCCACCGATTATCTAACCCGCTACGCGGAGACCAAGGCTCTGCGAAGGGGTACCGCCGCCGAAGCAGCTCGGTTCTTCGTTGAGAAGATTGTCTTGAGGCATGGCGCTTCGGCACTCATTATAACTGACCGAGGAACTGCATTTACGGCCGAACTTTTGGAGACCCTTCTCCGCCTCAGTGGTACCAGTCACCGTAAAACTACAGCCTATCACCCCCAAACCAATGGGTTGACGGAACGCCCCAATAAAACCATCGCAGACATGCTTTGCATGCACGTTGACGTGAACCACAAGAATTGGGGCGGAATTCTTCCCTACGTCACGTTCGCCTACAATACGGCACGCCAAGACAGCACTCGTATTCGGCCTCCTTGTAATGATGCTCGCGAATGCCGACATCGATGATCTCGATCAGGACGCCGAGGAATTCACTCAGCGTGCAGAGGAAGCTCGCCAACTAGCGCGTGTACGGATAAAAAATCAGCAAGAGCATGGTGCACGACGATACAGTCATAGACGCCGACATGTCATGTACGAATCTGGCGACAAAGTGTGGGTCTGGACGCCTATTCGCCGCCGTGGAATCTATGAAAAACTACTGCGGCGATACTTCGGGCCCTATGTTGTAAAGCGACGTTCAACCGACGCCACTTATGAGGTGGTGCCAGACAGGCTGTCGACCTCAAAGCGACGCCAGCAACGAGCCGACGTCGTCCACGTTGTACGTATGAAGCCGTACAACTCGGACTGACCTTGACCTCCTACTTCCTTTTATACTCATCGAGACGATGCTTCCCGAGGAGGGGGGCAAATGCCGCATAGAAAACGACGCCAAAGATGATGACTGGCTCCGCAAGCGCGAGCCTGAAAGAAGAAAGAGGAAGCTTGAACGCAAGACTCGTTCCAGTCGACTATTAAAAACTGCCTTATCTTTCGGCCCTCCTTGGCGTTCTATCGAGACGTGGCAATATATATACATATGAATGCGTTCTGATGAGAATGATACTCGAGGTCCCATGATCATTTTTTGTTTTCAATTAAAGTTTTATATGTAGTGGGTAAATGTCTCCACATAAAGGCATGAACCTTAGTTTTGCACGATACGGCGTAGCTTTATTGAAAAAAAAAAACAAAAAAAAAAACAAAAAAGAACCTATATCCCCAGATGTGGAAGACGTCGTTTTCGCTACATCAAAAAAGTTTCAAGTTTGGAGACCTGTTGTTTCCCCACTGAAATCTTATTTTTTTCTCACTAAATCTATGATACATTTACTTTTATAAAAACTATTACAAACTCGCTTTGTTGTTGCAGTTGATTTAGTAAAACATCGCAAACTTAGCGTTAAGAACGTCGCTCTGCAAAAATGTTGATTTTCAACGTTACATACTGGCTCGATGCCTTAAGTTGTTTGCCCTAAAACTTTTTCACTTTATTAGGAGGTTTACGTTCTTAATGTGAAACAAAATTTGGAGCTCTAGATTCCTGGTTCTCTCAACAATGCATCAAATTCGCCCGAAAACTTGAAAAGAGCATAAAAGAGGCAAATTATATTTGAGTTAAAAAATAATCATCATCCTAGATTTTTAATAAAATCCCTCTAAAAAATCCTCAATACATCAGACATATAACGGACTGAAAAGCGTTGCATTATATGTTTAATAATATATAAAAATATAAAACCTAGTGCTTGTTCTGAAAATTGGCAGTGTTTAGCCGTAAATTCTGGCGCGGCTGATTAAAGTGTTGCCACTGAAACTTTTTATATATATTATCCAGGCCTTGTACTCATTTCTGGCATAAATATGAAGTTATATATTTATCCGTTCTTTCTCCATATTATTCGAAAATCGGCCGAAATTCAAGAATATAAAAAAATGCACAGCTTTGGTTCGAATTGAAAAACTACACCGACTTCAATTTTTATCGTAAACAGCTAAAATAATCCTAATGACTTCATAATTATTAGTCACTAAAAATAGTTCGTTGTGTAAAAATAAATTTAAAAAGAAATAAACTGAACGCATTTTTAATTCTATATAAGCGCTAGAGCTTCTCCTTTAGTAGTATGCGTCAAACTTTAGACTTAGTATTTGCTGAATTTGGTTACATTCTATCTTATGCAATTTCCAAAGCAATCTCAATGTTTATAAAGTCGTTTTCTGCTTGTTGACATGGTTGATAATAGCTTAATATGGAATAAATTCGCTTTTTCTTGCGATTTCATTTAGAACGCAAGTATCGTTCGAACTTGTTTTCTTTCCTGTAATGTATTTTATTGCGGGGTGCAGTGCTATTCAATTTAGTTCTTAGTAATGTTATTTGATTTCTCGGTTGTGAAATAAATTAACAATATTGAGCATTTGAAGACAATTTTTCTGATAGGCACCTAAGTGCAATCATAAGCAAAAAGCCTGTCAGCATGATAGTTTTGCTAGAATTTAATAATAGATAACGGAAGCAGCATGGGGAGAATCAGTTGAGATAAGTATTCTCGTTATCTCTACTGGCGAGCCAGCACAGATCGACCCCCCCCACAGTCAACCTGCAAAGCGTAATCTGCAATTTAGGTAGACGGCGGGTTCATTCCTTGTTAACTCGCATTTTCTCTGAGCTAGATAGCTCTATCGACAAGAATGCACGTCATCTCGGCTTATTCGTGCAGCTGCCATGAAGAAATATAAAATTCCACCGAAACAATAAGCGCTTTGCTTATGACTGCACTTAGATCGTGTTCAAAAACGTAGTATTGAAAATTGTTTTTGATAATCGAAAAATGAAATAATATTATGAAGAATTGGATTGAATAGCACTGCACTCCGCTATAAAAGTGATTACAGGATAGCAAAAGTTCGAACGCTACTTGCGTTCTTCACGATATTGCAAGAAAAAGCGAATTTATTCCATTTTAAGCTATCATCAACCCTGCCAAACAGCATAATGAGCTCTATAAGCCCTAAGAAGGCCCCATAAGCACTTCTATGAAATAAAAACATGCGTTTACATTTCTATTTATTTGTACACTGTTATTTTACATAATGCAATACTTTTATTGCCTAATATTTATAAAGTACTCGTATTTGTTTTAGGAGATTTTGATAAGAATCGAAGTTGGTGTAGTTTTAAACTTGAATCAAAATTGTTAATTTTATATATCTTTGAATTTCGGCCGATTTTAAAATAATATAGAGGAAGAACGGACAACTTCAGAGCTTCAAGTTCTCCCAGAAATAAGACACAGGTCATGGATAATCTAGACAAATAGTTTCAGTGACTACACTTTATTGATTCTTGCAGAAATGTAGGGCTGAACATTAGCAATTTGCAGGACAAGCGCTCAATTTTGATTTATTATGTATTTTTAAATGATATAATGAAACTTTTTAGCCCGTAATACTTTCGAGGTATTGAGGATTCTTTACAGAGGATTTAATAAAAATCGAATATGGCGTTTTTTTAACTGGAATCAAATATGTTTCTTTTTTGCTGTTTTCAAATTTTGGGCGATTCTGTTGCGTTGTGGAGAACACACCTGGCGATGTAGAGCTCCAAATTTTGTTTGAAATTAACAATGTAACCCGCATAATAATAAAAAAAAATTAGTGCAAACAACTGAGGCATCATGCCAGTATTTAAGGTTGAAAATTAACATTTTTGCAATGCGCCGCTCATGAAGCAAAGTTTACAATGTTTACTAAATCAACTGCAAAAAAAAAAAAAAAAGGCTTCTAGTAATTTCTAAAACTAGAAGTTGTATAGATTTTGTGAGTAAAAAGTAGTAGACGACAAGATCTTATTGCGGAAGCAGCAAGTCTTCAAACTTGCAACTTTTTTAAATGTCAAAAACGGCGTTTTCCACCTTTAGCGATACTCGATTTCTTTTTCCCGAAAAAAAAAAAAACTACGCCTTATCTGTCAAAACCAAGGTTTATTCCTGTGTGCGGAGACATTTGCCCCCACGTATAAAAATATAATTGAAAAACAAAAATGGTCATGGGACCTCAATTACTGGTCACTGATGACACACAGTAGAAAAAAAGAATATTTTAATTCTCATTAAAGTATATATTGCCGCGAAACCTTCCAAACTGTATTTGTTGTTTTTTAACAGCCGCCGGAATATGGCCTTATCACTCTGATTCTGTATCGCGTATCAGTTCTGTATTCTTTGTTTGTTAATGCTCGATGTCGTGAGTTGCACCTTTATCAGTTTAGTTGTAGCGCAAGATGCACCGAGATCTGTCTCGAAGATTCCGGCCACTCGCGTGTCTTTCTACAATGTTCCAGCTTGTGCTAGTAACAGTTTGCGACGTTATCTAGATTGTTCTGAGCAGCCTTTAAATTGAGCGTTGTCGAGTGCGACGGGCATTCTTTTTTCGACGATCGACGAGCCCGTTTGTTGCTATCACCGCCGCCGAGTTGCTTAGTTCTTTTGCGGGCGCGAGTCATCCGAATAAATAGTTTCTTCAGTGCAATCATCGACTCTTCATTTGTGTCATCGACCTTGTCACCACCATGTGACACTATGCTTTCTACCCTGTGTGTCATGTCGTTTACGTTTATGCTCCGACGGAACTATCCGAGCTTCTGCACCTTAGCTGTATGTGTGTGTGTGTGTGCGAGATAGAGAGAGAGAGGAGAGAGAGAGAGATAGAGAGAGAGAGCATGTCTTTTCAGGCATATAAAATACTACAGGCTTGCCTACGCACACATCAAAGTTGCTGGCTACCCGAGTTAAACAGCGGCAAATTTATAGCACTCTTAAAAGAAGGTGTTGAAAAGGTTATTGATAAGTTTTGAAATGTAATGTAAATGCAGCTACTTGTCGATGACGCTCATAATGAGTGACACGTAAAGGACATTTAGAATGCTTTTAGACTTTCGTGTTTACTTTCGACCTAAAGAAAGAAAACCTATTTCTTAAGCATGAAGGCAGCCTTTTCAGGAAGCGTCTGCGCGCTCTCGCACCCAAAACACTGGCATCAATTTAACGTAGCGACGCTTTGAGCCGATTGTGAGAGACTCCACAGCGATGGGTTCCAGATTGATTTCGATCGGGTCGGGCTCCTTTACATGCACCGACATCGCTCAGCAATCAGGCGCTCTTGCTTTCCGTGTCAGTCAAAGCGCGGCCTTCGCAGCCGGGATAGAATCACGTGACCTTGCATTGAGCAACGAAGCATCCGAAAGGAGTGCTTTTTTTTTTTTCGCTGTTTTATAAAAGAAGGCCCGTTATTGCTTTATACGGCTGTTGTTGCAGTGAGCTAATGTTTGTGATGCAATTTGTAGTTTTGCCGGCGGTCAGCTCCTCCGCGTTACGTCCGAAGGTTGCGGGACGAAGAGAAATAATGGCAAGGATGATAAAGCACATACAAGAAATTCTGGTAGGCAGCGCGGTCTGCGCAGCAAAAATGTAGAGAAGGTACAGAAAATGTTCTCCTCCGACATCTCGGCGAGTTGGCTGTTGTCCGAGGACGCAGATGGGAAGAAAGCTTAGCGTGAATAATGGGTATCCATATATCGCGAAGGCAGTCCGCTCGCAGCACGTGTCCTCCTCACTGCAAGACTGGCAGCGGTCCAAGACCCTTTGTCCGCGAGGATATGACGCTCCGAGAGCAGCATCTGTGTTTGCTTGACTGCAAACGCAAAATACATTCTTGCTATTTCGGTACGCACCGTGGAGGGGGGGGGGGGGGGGGCTGAAAAAAAATGCTGGCTAAAGCGAAATTGAATATTTGAATTCAAAACCTACACTTCCGCGTCTATAAGACTGCCTTTCTCTGCCCTTAACTGTAAACAAAATGATTTTTTTTTTATGTTTTCCTACATTAAGAAGACGTGGTGTACCAGCAGTCAGACAAGCCGCAATTTAGTGGCTATATAGATTGAGAAAGAGAGCGAAAAATTTGTGGTCCCTCTGGGACCTGCTTGCGAAATTTCGTCAAATGACATTCACCGTTAAAGCATCTTAATCGGCTTCAAATTGATGTATTTTGGTGCAACGATAAGGATAATGCAATTCTTGAAATTAAATCTTTGGTGCATGAGGGAGATCAGCAATGTGGGTGTCTTTCGTGAAGGAACGAATTGTTTTTCTTATTTATTTACCATTTATAATTTGCTAGTTCTTTACTTTATAAACCGCTGTCATCTTAGGTCAGCAATGGAGGGAAAACGTGCCGGCGAATGTTCTTTGTACAACAAGCGGGCAATACAATAGAAAAAAAAAGTGCAGGAACTTCCGCTTGTAACGGGTTAATTAAAGAAATGACCACATGCAGAAAATGAAAACAAAAACGAAATGATAAAATATTCAGAAAAGATGTCACACTCCAGTTGCAAAAGTAAACGACGCACACATGGCAAAACAAAACAGATTGAGAGAAAACTGAGGACTCAAATGACAACACGAAACTGAAAACAAAAGCAAAGTGCGAGCTTTAGCTAAAGCCGGAAATTAAACGCTTGTTAAAAGGCTTGCGTTCAAATGCATATCTGTTTTGTGAGAAGCAGTGTGTAATGGGAAAACATAATTTAGAAGCCTAAAATTTTATTCGCTCGTAATTGAAACACGAACATAATTAGGACGTGTTTCTGTAGTGCATGATAGCAGAAATGCTACGAGATCCTCAGTGCGGCATCCTTAGGCGAACGTATTCTATTGTCACTTCCATAATGTGGGTTGGGGTGGCTTGTGCTGCTCGCCAGATCGAGACTGCATTAATGGGCCCGGGTGATCCCTTTAGCTTCTGGGGGAGAGAGGCAGCGTGCGTATTCGTAGAGCGCGAATTTATGGCAGATGCGGACAGAAATGAAAAACACGTGAATAGAGGGAACAAAACAGGAAATAAAATATAGGGGTACAAAAGCACCACAGTTAAGGGTGCGATGCGATCGAGTTTCACACATATGAACGATGTTCTTTCACTTCATTTAATTGGCTTTCAATTCTGAGCCGTTTGAACCTTCCAACGCAATTTTCATTTTTTGGCTACTTCAATTCATCGATAACGTAAACGCTCTAAATTTTCTAATTGTCATAATCAAGCATTGGCTTTTCATTTTGAGTAGTCTGACGCCTCTGAATCGTCCTTTTCATCCGTTTCATTTCTTCAACCATATCAAATAATTAATTGATCAATTATACACTCTAAATTTCCTAATCAGCATTATCAAGCAATGCTATTTCATTTACAGCACTTTGACCGTCTGATCGTATTGTTTCAAATTTTTCATTTTTTATTATTTCAATTAATTATTTGATCAGTTACCCACTGTGTTTTCTTAATTAGCATTATCAAGCATGGCATTTTTAGGATTTTGACATCTTTGAATCACCCTTTTCAGTTTTTGTCTAATTTATTTCACCAATTAATTACAATGATTTCATTCACTCGTCTTTGTCTATAACAGAACAGAGCGAGAACAGCGCAAACTTCACAATGGACAGAGAAGGGCAGACGAGACACAGGCGCTGACTAACAACTGAAGGTTTATTGTTCTGACACCTCGGTATATATACAGCAAGCATCAGTAACAAGAACAACAAAGCCTGATAGGCACTCATCTCAGCCAGACATCAAGCAGGAGCACCATGATCATCCAACACCCGATAGGAAAAGCAACTCCTTATCTAGAAGGGCGATGGAGGGAATGCTTACACAGCTGTCTTTTAGGTTTGCAATTTTTTCGGCCTCGATTATTTCTCGCGTGGTCTTGTCACCGCACCTGCGCAGCACGCTCGTGTTACGCAAATCAGGTGTGCATTTACAATCTCGGCAGTGCACACCCAGATGGCCCGAGATCCGCTCTGTCACATTGTAGTTGTGCTCCAATAATCTTTTATTAAAACATCTGCCGGTTTGGCCTATGTACGCATGGCCACAAGTCAAAGGGATCGAATAAACGACGCCTTCCGCACACGAGACGAATCGGTCTAAATCACATCAAATCTAATCACATCCATGAAGCAGCCAAGCGCCAAAAGATCTTGGCTATTCCCTACTTGATATCTCGCCGTCTCAAAAAAGTTGACCGCAAATTTGAAGTTGACGTTTTATTTTCGTCTCGCAGAAAGTTGAGCAATATATGCTCGACCTTCCAACGAAGGTGCGAGTCCCTACTAGGTAGGAGACGTTACCCTAACGTCTCTCTTTAATTACTTGGCTGTAATTGTTGTAATGAATTGACAGCGTCGTCCTTCCCTCCCCCCTCCTCCTACACATTTTATCTTCGCGTCATAGATATGTCTTTCTCTTCTTTGGAATTTGACCAGTTTATATGACGGCAGATGTCTCTCGGCGTCCTTTAGTTGCTTCGCGAACTTCAGTCATCCATCGTTCGATGTACTGCTTTATTTTACTGTGTACGAGGTTCGATGCTTCCAATTTCCCTTACCGACAAGACTTCCATTTTTTATATATTTCCTCTTTAGAAAAGTGCGCCTTCTTCGCCTCTCTGCGTTCTATGAGCTACCCCTCTTTCTTAGCTATTCTGTTTGATTTTCTTATTTCACCCCCTTCGAGGCTTCCTATTCCCTTTCCAGTTATTCGGCACTTCTGCTTTTTGAGGAATGTGTCGTGCTGATCTATTTTAAACCCGCTCTTCCTTCGATATTTATCGGCACCTCAATGCCTACTGCTTTGAGGGCTAGTTGCTTGTCGGCTAACGTTGCGTTCGCCTTTGGTGCTTCCCGATTTTCTCTTTTGATCAGATGTCCTTTCTGCAGGCTAATACGCTTATTCTTACTTCCTAAACTGCACTCCCGTTTGACGTCTTTTCTATTGTTGCGAGCTTGCTGTAGGTTCCTTGACGCATTTGGCAGTAGTCAATGGTCGTTTGCCGGTTCCGGAATTCCCACGTGAGCTGTCCGTCTCATTTTGTTTGTCCATTCGCATTAGCTAGGTTATGATGCTCACAGAATTCTAGCGTTAAGTTCCCGTTACCGTTGGCGTATTGATTCACATAATCATTGCATCCATTGATAGTCCGCAACAGAGACATCTCGAGGTTGTCCTTAATCTCTTTTATATATTCACTATTTTTGTAGATGGCTTTTGTCTTGCCTGCATTTTTCCTCGCTCCATAAATAGCCCGGCAGCTGTGGCCGCTTTTCGATGGAGGCGTAAAGCAAGGCGCTTGTGTACTGTGCGATGTCAGCGGACGTTAAAGAACCCAAGGTGGTCGAAATTTCCGGGAGCACTTCACTACGGCGTCTCTCATAGCCTGAGTCGCTTCGAGGTATTAAACCCCAGAAGCCGAACGAAAGAAAATATCCATTGCGTATAATTAATTCACTAATTTGTATAAAGCTTCGATGCTTAGAGAATTACTTACAGGAGAAATTAATGAGGTTGCCATACACTGTATAATGGTTCCGCCTCGCTGTCAAAACGAGGTATAGAGGCAGCTGTTATCCCACATGACATTAGTTCATTCGTATAAGTTTGCCACATCAACAACAGTCATAAAGCGGGAATTCCAAGTAAGACTCGCTCAAATATATCCGTCAACAACATTGCGCGGTACTATCAAGCTTATGCTCTCTGCGGAATTTTTCAACAGCCTATTTTTACTCTCTTTCAACACTGCCTTCATGCCTGGGAAGGCTCTAACACTCGCTCATCACCCTTTACACGTTCCCTATCTGGCCGCGTTAGATGCTGCTAGCTGTCATACTACGTTTACCGTGTTATCGTTTTGTGTCCACATCGCGAGCACACACAACTCGCGATGCTGATTCGTCATCGCGCTGTGATGTCACGCATGCGGCACTACATGGCATTTGCGGCGCGAAGAAGCAGAGCTTCCAGTCCTTCACTTACATTTCAAGAATCTCTCTCGCAAAACTAAACTTCGTCCCCGAAAATTACTCCGTTTACAGAAAAATGCCGACGATTCGCGTTACGCACTCGTAACCGTCCTGTAAATTTTTTCTTTCGTGCTCCACTGCGCGCGCTCTGTCCAATGCGCAAGACAGTAATGGTTCTGTTAAGGGAGCGCGCATTACGTGACGCCTCGCGCGTTGCCAGCTGACGTATGTTCGCATTAGTCCCGGGGTGACCCAGCGAAGTTCCCTTGCCTCTTGTTTCGCATGACTGAGGTCATGGCCAAAGCGGCGGTCGATATAAGCTGCGTCGTTCATACAGCTCGGGGCAACATCTGGACGGTTATTTTTCATCGCGCGCAAATGCAGCGCAGGCGTGTAGCTTGACGCTGGATGAAAGAATGAAGACTCGGCAGGGGTGATAAATGGGCGCGCCACGCTGTTATGCATTCACTGTGAAGCGAATCTGGCCTGAAGTCATGTTCAGCTTGGCGTCGTATGCGCGGATCTGGTGCGTAAGGAGCGCTGTCGCTTAAATGGCGGGAGGAGAGGCAACCAGCATAATGCGAAAAAGAATTTGTGCATTGATGTGTATGAAAAAAATCTCTAAGGACGATAACGATACTCCCGAATGTGAAATTTGAGCATAGCTATTTAAGCGTTTTTACTTTATATTGAGGCAAAGAATTCGAGACGTGCTTGTATGTATGTATGTATGTATGTATGTATGTATGTATGTATGTATGTATGTATGTATGTATGTATGTATGTATGTATGTATGTATGTATGTATGTATGTATGTATGTATGTATGTATGTATGTATGTATGTATGTATGTATGTATGTATGTATGTATGTATGTATGTATGTATGTATGTACGTATGTATGTATGTATGTATGTATGTACGTATGTATGTACGTATGGTTTGGTTTAGTTTGTGGAGTGTAACGTCCCAAAGCGACTTAGGCTATGAGAGACGCGCGAACACCGGAAATTTCGACCACCTGGGGTTCTTTAACGTGCACTGACATCGCACAGCACACGGGCGCCTTTGCTTTTCGCCTCCATCGAAAAGCGGCCGCCGAGGTCGGGATTCGATCCCGCATCCTAGGGAACAGTAGTCGAGCGCCGTAACCACTGCGCCACCCCGGCGGGTGTATGTATGTATGTATGTATGTATGTATGTATGTATGTATGTATGTATGTATGTATGTATGTATGTATGTATGTATGTATGTATGTATGTATGTATGTATGTATGTATGTATGTATGTATGTATGTATGTATGTATGTATGTATGTATGTATGTATGTATGTATGTATGTATGTATGTATGTATGTATGTATGTATGTATGTATGTATGCGTGTGAACAAAGCACTATTTTTCTCACGAGGAAAATAGAACTTCTAAAAAGAAGAAAAAGAATAGAGCGGCGCATAGCTCTTGGCTCTTCTTCCTCTAATTATGTGAAATTCTGGCTCGTGAGTCTCTTTTGCTCGGTTACACCGGCAACAACGGCGACGCTTCTCAACCACTGAACGGGCGCATAAGAGCTCCATGCGCTCTACAAAAAAAGCAAAACAATGGCCAGGGAGAAAACGGGGCGAGCTGTTCGCTGTTGAATGCTCCGAAATGCTGAATAAACAAATAAACGAAATCAAGAAAAATTCAAGGGCTGTGTGGCATCTTGGTCGTTTCATCAGTCGTGGAGGCTCAGGGGTTATGGCGCTCACCTCTTAAGCTTGGCGACGCGGTTTCAAATGCCGCGTGTTGTTGGAGGCAGAATGCGAAAATGATCCTGTGCAGTGTGATGTCAATGCACTTTAAACAGCCCGTTTGTTCTAAAGTAATCCAGAATCTTCCACCACAGCGTCCCTCATAGCATGCAATGTGCGCTTTAGGACGTTAAATCTCACATACGATGTTTGTTGTTATAAGTGAATCGCTTTCTGTTAATGCGGTCCCTTTGAGTGCTGCGGTTACGTTTCGTTAATTCTAGTTCTTATGCGCTTTATGCGAGTGGTACATTAAAACTTTTGGTGAAAGTCGTTCTTTCAAGAAAAATATATTGAGCCATTTACTGCTGTGGTATTCTCGAGTTAAAGGTCTAACCACGCTCAGGAAAGCGCAGTTACCCAGTCGGAATTTTAAACGAGAGGAATAAACGCGGTGGTGCTCTGTGAGGTCTTTGCCGAGCCGTTATTTCCTCCAAGACTATTTGTCACCAGCGAAATGTGCTTCTTATTTTGTTTGGTCGTAGGCTTTTTGCGCAGCATCACTTCCACGGCTGAGATTCCAAATTTGTACTGCTTCGCCTACTTTCTTACTTAAATGTGTTTTCTAAACGCGGAAAAGCGCCGTGTACTTGCTACGTAGGTTTTCGTCGTCGGTTAGGAGGAGTGGGGTGATTCTGTTCCTCTTACTGGCAGCAGTCAGTCATATAAGCAACCCACACTTTTCCCTTGCTCTTAAGGATGTAATGCGCACATTAGAAACGTTTTATTGCGTAGCTATTGGTGTGTAGTATAGAACCTCATACTGTCGCGGGAAAACAGTGGAGAAGTTTCACGGTATGCAGTTGCGCAAACAAAAGCTATGGCTCCTGTGTTTATAGATACATTGTAAGCTATGATATTATTTGCAGTGAAGGAATCATCTTTCTTCCCTCATGGTTCCGGAATATTCCAAAAGTTGCTGTGTCTCGCTGCATAGTTTTTCAGGTTTTTTTTTTTGTCGACGCGATGGTGGAGAGAATGCAGCTCACAGCACTCTTTTCCCGTTGCCCGAAATGAAAGCATGAAAAACAAGAAGAAACAAACGGTCATAGCTATGATATCGCGTCTGGATAGACCTAGTGTTACGACCAAGCATCCGCAATTGCGCGCTCTATTGTTCGCCTGTGGGCATGGATAAGTTTTGTGAATATGTGGTGATGGTCCAATGGCTCTAAGTGAGCCTGTTTCCAGGAATCCTGTTTTGTAAGCATGTTTTGCTTTGTGGACAACCTGCAAATGCCAAATTGACCCTGTCAAGAGAACGTCTGGAAAAACACAAAGAAACGTCCCCCTGCGGGAAATAGCAGGAAGTGCTTTCTTTCTTTTGTCCACCCTTCCAGTCGAGAAGTGCTATCCTCCAGTGATGAATGCCTCCTATCCAAAGGAGACGACAGAGTGACATGTCCGCTGACGTGCAGGACAAGAAAGGAGCATGACTCATACGGCCATTAAGTGATTTCCCGGGAATGCAGGAAAGATTTGCAATTGTCGAAAAGGGACCATGTTGGGAGCCCTATGCGGCGCCACGTGCACTCGGGTTTCTGAGAAGTAAAACCCCTTGTCAGAACCAGCCTGTGGTTTCTTTGCTGAAGAATAGAAATGTACCTCCTCTCCTCGCCGTTCCCAAGCTTTTCCCGCCAACAAGTGATCACGCCCAACGAATGAATGCCGGACCAGTCAGTGCTTCAGACCATCAGTGCAGTGATGTGTTCGATTGGATGCCGATACCTGAGGGGCGTGCCCTGGATTTGGTTGGTCAACATCTTCAGAGAGGGGCTGGACATAGGGGGGTTTTAAGGACGCTGCAGAGCACGAAATGTCGCTCTGGGCCCTGGGTAAACGGCTCATCCAGTCGCTTCTCGCTATGAACTCTTAACGCTTGTCATTTTGCTGATGTACCCTTCTTCTTCATGTAAATATTCTTGTAAATCGTTTTCTCAAAGTGCCAGTAAACCTGCTTGTACATATTTTATCAACTTCGAAGATTCAGTCCTTCTTCAACCCGGAGTCTCTGCACGCTACCAAGTGAAGGCCGGGTCGCCATAGCCCCAGCGTCACGACAACTGGTGGCAGCGGTGGGATGTGAATCTACAAGCCACAACAACTGGTGATCAGCGGTGGGATCTGAATCTACAAGCGCGACAACTGGTGACCAGCGTTGGGATCTGCATCTACAAGCTACAACATCTGGTGATTCGAGGTGGATCAGAATCTACAAGCCACAACATCTGGTGATCGGAGGTGGCATCTCAAGCAACAAGCAGGAGCAACAATCGGCCAACAAGAGAGCAGCTCGGAACATCGATCGCATGTGTGGGTGAGTGCTTGGCTTTTCTTCTGATGTGGACCAGGTTCTAGAACAGGGTTAGATTTTAAGAACTGGTAAAAAGTGTTGAAACGCCTTTAGGTTTGGTAGTTTGCACTGTTGTTTTGGAAGTAGCCGACACTCGGAGCGATCATGGACCTACAAAAGCTGCAGAAACCGGAACTGTTGCTATTGTGTGAGGAATTGGGAATTAATACAAGTGGTTTGGCACGAAAACCCTTGATTTTAAAGGCAATCACTGATCTGGGAACCGATGATGAGGAGCTCAGTGAAGCATGGAACCTCATCGGGCAAAAAAAGGAACAGCTCAGACAGCAGAAAGAGGAAAGGGAGCGCGAACGTCAGAGGGAAAAAGAGGAAAGAGAGCGTGAACTTGAGAGGGAAAAAGAGGAAAGGGAGCACGAACGTGAGAAGCTTGAAAGAGAAGCAAAAAAGCTGGACCAAGAAATTGAGCTCCGGAAATTAGAACTAGAGTTGAGCAAGAGGTCGGGCGATTGTCCCCAGCTAGCGGTACCTCGTCTCAACAAGGAGGCAGATTTCAAGATGTCAAAGTACATGCAGCCATATGTGATATCAGGGGATATCGGTCTGTATCTGGCTAACTTTGAGCGAACCTGCGAAAAACTGTCCTTCCAGCGAGACACTTGGTCTCAGAGATTATTGACGGTTCTGCCCAGCGAGGCAGCGGAGGTTGTCGCGCGGCTAAGCAAGGAGGACGCGGACAACTACGAGAAGGTCAAAGCTTGCCTTCTGAGAAAGTATAGGCTTAGCGCCGAGGCGTTCAGACAACGTTTTCGGAACGCTACTAAGTCCAGGGACGAGAGTTACCCTGAATTCCTGTACAATTTAAGAGTAAATTTGGGCGAGTGGCTAAAGAGCACAGATTCCTACAGTGATAGGGACGCTGTAGTCGAGCGAATTCTTTTGGAGCAGTTTTATAACTGCCTCCCAGAAAAAGAAAGAAATTGGTTACAGGACAGAGGCGAAATTAAGTCGGCAACTGAAGCTGCCGAACTTATTGAGGAGTATGCTTCGCGCCGACAATTCAGCAACCCAGCAGTGGATAGGCCCCGCAATCCCAAGTTCAGTGTGAAAAACCGTCAGGAAAGGCACTTTGCTAGAGTTGGAAACGAAGAAATGAAGGTTTCTTCAGGCAAATTCCCTAGAAAGGACGGCAGTGAGAAAAGTGGGGAAGTGACCAACGTGCAGAACACAAAGAATAAGCTTGAGGCTAGGAAGCCGCTCACATGCTTTAGGTGTAATGAGCAGGGTCACATTGCCGTCAACTGCCGGAAAGAAAAGATTGCTTTCTCGTATGTCAGGGACTGCGATGAAAATATGCAGCTTTTAGAACCCTACCTGCATGACCTAGTAGTCAACGGGAAGCCTTGCAAGGTACTGCGCGATTCGGCCGCAACGATGGATGTTGTCCATCCGGCGTATGTATCGCCTTCCGACTATACAGGACAGTGTGCATGGATCCGACAGGTAGTTGAGGAACAGAGTGTGTGCTTGCCGATCGCGAACGTGGTCATCGAGGGCCCTTTCGGCGAATTAACAACCGAGGCTGCCGTTTCAGGAAAGCTTCCTAAGTGCTATCCGTATTTGTTCTCCAACAAATCGGACATGCTACTGCGAAAGAGGGGCATCCTGTTCGGAGACAGAGTTGTGCAAGCCTTAACACGTTCAAGGGCGCGAGAACTAGCTACACTGCTCATACCAGAAAATTCCACAGCGGAAGAAACGGCAGGTAAAACAGTGGTCGATGTGGAAGATAGCAGGTCAGAAAACTTTGAGAGCGAGGCATCTCAGATATGTCAACTTGAAAGTGAGCTTGATGAGACGCGGAATGAGGACGTTCTTGAGAGTAACCTCTTGCCGCCAGTGTCTAGTAATCTCACGAGACTTTTAAGTGGAACCCGAGAGGACTTAGCTATAGAGCAAGCCAATGATCCCAAGATACAGGAGATAAGGGAGCGCCACCGCGCCACTAAGACAGCAAACAATATTTCTTTCGAGATGAGAAAGGGAGTGCTGTATCGCTTATTCAAGGATAAGCGCGGAGTAGAGCGGGACCAATTAGTTGTTCCCCAAAAGTACCGCGGAGACTTACTGCGACTTTCCCATGGCAGCTCGTGGTCATGTCACCTTGGAATAAAGAAAACAAAGCAGAGGCTGTTGCAAGAATACTATTGGCCTGGATGTTTTAAGGACACGGAAAATTTTGTACGGTCATGCGACACGTGCCAGCGGGTTGGAAAGGCGCAAGATAAGTGGAAAGCGCCGATGGTGTTAGTACCAATCATTACCGAGCCGTTTCACCGGTTAGTAATAGATGTAGTTGGGCCACTTCCTGTGACAGAGTCAGGGTACCGTTATATCCTCACTATGTTATGCCCAGCCACAAAGTTTCCAGAGGCTGTTCCGCTGCGCGAGGTGACGTCCGAGAGTGTAGTGGATTCGCTGCTGTCAGTGTTTGCACGAGTTGGATTCCCTTCCGAGGTCCAAAGTGATCAGGGTAGCGTTTTCACGAGTGTCCTCACCACCTCATTTCTCGAGCGATGCGGCATTAAGGTAGTGCATAGCTCGATCCATCATCCGCAGAGCAACAGCGTAGAAAGATGGCACTCTGTTCTCAAACGAGTCCTGAGGGGACTGTGCTATGAAAACAAGCGCGAATGGGATGCCTGCCTGCCTGCAGCGCTTTTCGCTTTGCGGTCAGTGCCGCACGAATCCACTGGATTTAGCCCAGCCGAGTTGGTGTACGGAAGGTCACTGCGCTCACCTTTGCGAATGGTGCGCGAAGCCTGGGAGGGGCGCGGAGAAGACCCAACAGTAGTAGAATTCATTCTGAACCTCTTGAATCGCTTACATAACACTAAGGAACTCGTTGAGGCCAGCATGAAGTCAGCCCAGGCTCGTTCCAAGGTGTACTATGATAAGACAGCCCGTCAAAGGACATTTTGTATCGGGGACCAGGTGATGTTGCTGAGAAGTTCAAGGCAGAATAAGCTCGAAGTACAGTGGGAAGGACCGGCTGAAGTCGTTGCAAAGCTTTCTAACACTAACTACGCAGTGAAAATTCCCGGTAGGCGTAAAGAAGTGCGCATTTATCATTGCAATCTTATGAAGCCTTATGAGCAGAGGGAAACCATGGTAAATCTAACGTTAAACCTTCCCGAGGAGATGGGGGACAACTTGATTTGCCTCAGCGGAAAAGGAAGCAACGCTCAGGAGCTTCTCAAAAAGACGGAGCAGAGAGGAGAACTAAAGAAATCCCAGCTGTCCGATCTGGGCGAGATAATAACAGAGTTTGAGGCCTGCTTCGTGGACAGGCCAGGCAGAACTGATTTGACTGAGCACGATATTGAGCTGACTTCAGACGTGCCAGTGCGATCAAGGTGCTACCGATTTTCTCCAAGGCAAAGAGAAATTCTGGATAGGGAAGTAACTCGCATGCTGGAATTGGGAGTAATAAAACCCTCGGAAGGCGATTATGCTTCGCCTATGATCTTAGTAGAAGCTCCAGGTAAAGACCCTAGGCCTGTGGTAGACTACCGAAAGCTAAATTCTCTCACCAGGGATCAAGTGTATCCTATTCCGAATATTGAGGAGAGAGTAGAACAGGTCAGTAGAGCGGCATATGTGACTACGCTGGACCTTACTCGAGGATACTGGCAAGTACCGCTCACTGAACGCGCCAGCAGATACGCGGCTTTCGTCACTCCGACGGGCAGCTACCAGCCAACAATGATGAGTTTCGGGCT
This sequence comes from Amblyomma maculatum, assembly GCF_055883805.1. Lineage (NCBI taxonomy): Eukaryota > Metazoa > Arthropoda > Arachnida > Ixodida > Ixodidae > Amblyomma > Amblyomma maculatum. The sequence continues at coordinate 150,167,546 of NC_139345.1, read as the reverse complement.
CAAAAATGCTCCATTTTGTTTTTCCCGACTCATGGATAGGGTTTTAAAGGGGTGTGAAACATTCGCGGTGCCTTATTTAGACGACATTGCGGTTTTTTCCGACTCATGGGCGGACCATATGGTACATCTAAGAGCTGTACTGAGCCTTTTGCGTCAAGCTGGACTAACCGTAAAGGCCGAGAAATGTTGCCTGGCAAGGGCGACCGTGGACTACTTGGGTCACAATGTAGGTCAAGGTTTCAGGAAACCCAGCGAGATTAAGATTTCTGCGGTAGCAGACTACCCGCGGCCGAGCACGAAGACGGAAATTCGAGCATTCCTGGGTCTGACTGGGTACTACAATCACTACATCCCTAACTATTCAGCTTTGGCTAGCCCTCTGACCGACGCTCTCCGCAAGACAGAACCGACAAATGTAGTCTGGGACGAACAAAAGGAAGCCTCCTTCGTAAACCTGAAGGCTGTGCTGATTAGCCGTCCGGTATTGCGAGCTCCAGACTATGGCCGAGAATTCACGGTCCAGTGTGATGCCAGTGATCGAGGGTTAGGTGCTGTTCTCTGCCAGAGAGATGACGACGGTAATGAGCACCCCGTGCTCTACTTGAGCAGAAAACTGAGTTCTAGAGAGAGGGCTTATTGCGCGTCAGAGAAAGAATGCGCTTGCATTGTATGGGCCATTCAAAAATTGCAGTGTTATCTTGGAGGGGCCAAATTCACCGTAGAGACGGACCATTGTCCCCTGGCTTGGCTGCAAACTGCGACATCAAAGAACAGTCGCCTTCTTAGGTGGAGCTTGATTTTACAGCAGTACAATTTTGAAATAAGATACAAAAAGGGGAAGTTAAATGGGAATGCGGACGCGCTTAGCCGCTCTTTCTAAGCGGTCCGAGATGTTCCTCACCATGTATCCAAATTGATAATCAGGTTTTTTTTTTTTTCGTGCGCTTGTATATGTGTGACTATGTAAAGCAGCACGTTTGGTTTTCTAGGAATACGTGGGTCCTGAACGTCTTGAGAGTGGGCTTTTCTCGAACAACAATGGCAGTTTTCTTTTGACCTGGTCTCTTCAGACGGGAGCCGAGTGCTTGCTTCGACATGTGGTTGAGTTTCAGACAGCTCGAGCAATTTGGCCTACAACAATCAAGACAACGCGACAAGCAACAGCGAGCTTCAAGCGTTCACGTGCAGACCATTAAGTCGTCTCTTCATGCAGCAGCTGGGACTGCTGCCCTCCGAGACTCTTCTGGCGGGGGAGGAGGCTGTTACGACCAAGCATCCGCAATTGCGCGCTCTATTGTTCGCCTGTGGGCATGGATAAGTTTTGTGAATATGTGGTGATGGTCCAATGGCTCTAAGTGAGCCTGTTTCCAGGAATCCTGTTTTGTAAGCATGTTTTGCTTTGTGGACAACCTGCAAATGCCAAATTGACCCTGTCAAGAGAACGTCTGGAAAAACACAAAGAAACGTCCCCCTGCGGGAAATAGCAGGAAGTGCTTTCTTTCTTTTGTCCACCCTTCCAGTCGAGAAGTGCTATCCTCCAGTGATGAATGCCTCCTATCCAAAGGAGACGACAGAGTGACATGTCCGCTGACGTGCAGGACAAGAAAGGAGCATGACTCATACGGCCATTAAGTGATTTCCCGGGAATGCAGGAAAGATTTGCAATTGTCGAAAAGGGACCATGTTGGGAGCCCTATGCGGCGCCACGTGCACTCGGGTTTCTGAGAAGTAAAACCCCTTGTCAGAACCAGCCTGTGGTTTCTTTGCTGAAGAATAGAAATGTACCTCCTCTCCTCGCCGTTCCCAAGCTTTTCCCGCCAACAAGTGATCACGCCCAACGAATGAATGCCGGACCAGTCAGTGCTTCAGACCATCAGTGCAGTGATGTGTTCGATTGGATGCCGATACCTGAGGGGCGTGCCCTGGATTTGGTTGGTCAACATCTTCAGAGAGGGGCTGGACATAGGGGGGTTTTAAGGACGCTGCAGAGCACGAAATGTCGCTCTGGGCCCTGGGTAAACGGCTCATCCAGTCGCTTCTCGCTATGAACTCTTAACGCTTGTCATTTTGCTGATGTACCCTTCTTCTTCATGTAAATATTCTTGTAAATCGTTTTCTCAAAGTGCCAGTAAACCTGCTTGTACATATTTTATCAACTTCGAAGATTCAGTCCTTCTTCAACCCGGAGTCTCTGCACGCTACCAAGTGAAGGCCGGGTCGCCATAGCCCCAGCGTCACGACACCTAGGGACACTGCGATATTTTTTTTTTGCAAACATCGGGCTTTCAATGAAACCCACAGTTTTTCATATTGCGAACGCGAATATAAGGTTGAAATTAGGCAGAGAAAAAAGCAAAAATAGCCTTATTTTTAGCAGAAATACGCAGCCCGCGCGACAGCGCTCACCGCAGGTCGTATCGCCGCCGGTGATTAGCCAAGACATTCCGTGACGACATTTTGAAGACCGGAGAAGCTGCCGATGCGGCTCCGTCGTAGCACCGCATGCTGATCGCAGCTCTCTGCGGCTTTGTGAAAGTCACTATGGCACGCCATTTCCACTCGAATGACCATCGGGTTTTTCATCGCATGTATCTGCACCAGATGCGCGCACAAACGATTCATCGCTTCCATTGTGGGGAGCGTAGGCTTTGTTGAAGTCTTGCTTTGGTATGGAGTAAGGAATTTTGAAAAGTAGTGTGTGTAATTATTAGTAGAAACTACACAGCCCTCAGTGAAACCCTGGCGCGCATGTTCCTGGGAAGGAAGGGCAGCGAACAATGCACTAGCCGGTTATACTTCCTTCTCAGGCCTCCAGACCTATCAGAAAAGTCGTTGTTGTGAAAAAAGGACCCAAGGCGTTGTCTACCACATCCTCCTTTGATTGCCAAGCTTCGTAATTTGGCAAAACGAATCGTGTTATGAAAAAGGTGATGCAGTAAATAGCTGATATCAGACAAATGAACAGTAAGCGAAGCACTGTTGCCGACCTCTGCGATGCACGTGAGGCATTGATGGAGCTATTGTGCTGGAGACCAAGTCAAACACGCGCAGAATGCTGCTTGAGGGATGGGACATTTAGCAGGCGTAGAGAACTTGTCCCTTATATCGTACGCTCACAATATAAGTTTAGTGAATTGACAGCTGACTTATGTTGAAAACCAAGCTGCAGATCCACATACCGCACCCATACCTTCATGAGGAAATCATGTTCTGAAATGTGTTTTCTTATGAGGACCTAGTTGGTTTCCTTACTAATTTCATTTGTATTCTCAAGCAAGAAAGGACTATGTACAATGATGACGTAGCAACGGGTACGAGATCACGAGGCCATAAATGAACAACTCGGTTACTGCTTGTTCGGAAGCATCGATGGAAACATCGCTCTGCGCACTCCATACCGGGATGCCCCTGACTCAACTGAGTGGTACATGTATGTATGTACCACTCCACATGTACCACATGATGTACATCTTCTAATAACGCTCCCGTAGGTGTTCCGCGAACATATCAGGCCCGTGCCGTGCGCTGGCACGGCACTGCACGGGCCTGCGACGAGTTAACACAGATACATGTGCATTTGTCACATCAAAACTATTTCAGACATAGCACCGGTCTTATTGTACATTCCTTGCATACTTTTTTCGCTGGTTCTAAGTTCTGCATATATATATATATATATATATATATATATATATATATATATATATATATATATATATATATATATATATATATATATATGAAGGAAAGAAGCCAACAGTCGGCGAGGCCAAGGAAAGCGTTGGGGATGGTATGTTAATGTCATTTTTTTTTAATGTTTACTTCGAGAACCATAGAAATTAGTAATGTAATCTGTTTAGGGGAAAGATAATTAGACACAAAGTAGAAGAAAAAACAACGTGCCGATGGTGGGATCCGAACCCACGACCTCCGAATAACGCGTCCGGTGCTCTACCAACTGAGCTACATCGGCCGCTGTCCCCCCTGCTACTTTCTTGGGTATTTATGTTGTCTGTATACTAACCTTGAGAGTGTTCACCAGCGCCGCCCTCAGCCATAGCGGCGGACGTGGGACGTCCTTTGTTACCGCCAGCGTCACGTAGAACGTGATCAAGAGCGAGGGCGAAAGCTGTCCTAGAACCCTCTTACGCTACCTATGGCTTCAAGACTGCCAGAGCACCGGACGCGTTATTCGGAGGTCGTGGGTTCGGATCCGACCATCGGCACGTTGTTTTTTCTTCTACTTTGTGTCTAATTATCTTTCCCCTAAACAGATTACATTACTAATTTCTATGGTTCTCGAAGTAAACATTAAAAAAAAAAAATGACATTAACATACCATCCCCAACGCTTTCCTTGGCCTCGCCGACTGTTGGCTTCTTTCCTTCATGTATTATAACGAGTACCCTCATTTCCCCTATATATATATATATATATATATATATATATACAGGGTCGTGAATATTTGAGGGCGGAGAGTTAAAAAATTCCTATGCAAAATCTACTAACCCATTCGAGCTGAAATAACGTTCACAAAGTAGCAAAATATAGTCTACGTTATCTGATAAGTGATTCAACATCGGTACTTGCCTAGATTTCTCGAAATCGAGAAAAAACTGCTCTCGGTGGCGTGCACAATTTTTCGCAGAACAGAGTCGAAAAGCTAGTTTAACATGATGCGTCATCTGTCGAGCAGTGAGACAAAGTGAGACAAGCTCCATCCCGGCCGTTGGCGCGCTTGCCTCGCTGCCCGACAGATGACGCACCATGTTAAAATAGCTTTTCGACTCTCTTCTGCGAAAATTGTGCACGCCGCCGAGAGCAGTTTTTTCTTGATTTCGGAAAATCTAGGCAAGTACCGATGTTGAATCACTTATCAGATAACGTAGACGATATTTTGCTACTTTGTGAACGTTATTTAAGCTCGAATGGTGTAGTAGATTTTGCATAGGAATGTTTTAAATCCAAGCCCTCAAATATTCAAAACCCTGTATATATATATATATATATATATATATATATATATATATATATATATATATATATATATAATAACGTAACAGTCTGTTGGCCTTTTAAATCAGGGGTAGGAGCCCCGTCAAGCTGCTGCGTTTGTAGCTTTTTGCTCCTACCCTAGTATTTCTTTTCGGTTCCTCAAGACAAAAAGGCTGAATAGATTTGATTTGATTTGATTTAATTTGATTTGACTAGAAATGATCTTGAAAAGCCGTCACAACCTAGCTGCGACACAAAAAGGGGCTCTGCTTAACCATCTGCTCATTCGAAAAAAAATCATCAGCACGTGCCGCTGATAAGTTCTCTGATTTTAATCAAAGAAGCCGTTGCTCGTACTTTTGCGTAAAAAATAAGCGAGACACGAAAAATGTCGCCGATGCTGTCTGCTCGTCCCATCGCGAGATTGCACTCCGCTAGCAGATCGTAATAAACTATAAACGCGACGATTCACATACAAATGAGACCTGAATATTCAGAAAGGAATGGAACTACAGTCAGAAGTAAGATCCTTACATCCGTTTTCTTCCTTCAGTGAACGTGGTTCTAAGAGATGGTCACTGGCACGACTCTATTGTGCGAGGAAATGGAAGGAACCACGTCATGGTTCAGCCATGCCTTTTTGACAAAGCCCTATAGAAATCACATTAGGAACAAACTGCAGTCACGAAAATGCTTCGAGTAGAATGTTTCCTTAGGTCGGCTTGAATTTATTTCTTCTCATCAGCGTGCCATTGCACCGCTGGCTTTTGAAATTGCAAGAAACTATGGAAGACGACCTCGTCGCAACCCCAGCTGCTCGTGCATCCAAACAAATGCAGAGCAGTATTGTATCGGGCGCACAACACCAAGTTGACATGTTTTGTATGTCCACAACGCACGCCGAAAGACCCCGCGGGTGGATCTGAATGCCTCCGGATCCTCTAAGTGACGTCACAATGGACGGAGAAGCCAGTTTTTTCTCTCTGCTTTCCCCCTCCGTAGTAGTCGTGCGGAGCACGGGAGATTTGTACTGCGCGTTTGCAGTCGGCGACTGCGCAGGTGTTTCATGCATAATCGAAAAAATAACTTCACAGACATGATCAACAAATAGCCAACGTCAAAAAAATTAGCATATTTGAAAACTATCGCAGTGCCCCTTTAGGGGAGAGGACGTTTTAATGGGCAGTCACTCAAAGTTCTGCTTGCAGTTTCCTTCTCTTCCAAGATTCTGATCTTGTCTCCCGCCGTTGTTGTCTTCGATGCAATCTTTGTTCCCTCTTCATGCGAAGTCCTAATGACAAGTCAAAACAAATTAGCCCGAACGACACGGCTCCATAAATAGAATGCGGACGATGTCTGCGTATTGCTGGCCTTGCTTCGATGGTAAAAAGCCAGTCAGCACCAGCTAATACGTTACGTTGCTCAAATATTGGATAACGACGTGGGGTCTGAAGTTTCGGCGGAATAATTAATCAGTGAGTTCACGGAGGAGGCTAAGCGTCCAGAGCCATCCTTTGTCTCCATGTTCAAAACATACAGAGTCTCTGGCGACGACTGTAGCACTATTTATCATTATTTACAATCTTATTGGTGGTTGATAGGCACGAACGTTAGTTGTAGAGCTTGCTGTGGGTTCCGGGCTAATTAGTCGGGGTTTTGGTCGACGTGATCAGTGCTGGCACTCAGGAGCAGCATTGCTTCCAGCGTACTGGTCAGTGATCACTCTTGAAGGAGCCTGAATGGTGTCTTGTTGTGCTGTTTTGTAAGCGAGCATCACGTATACTATAGGGTAGAATATCGTCCCAGGTCGCGCGCTCTACATCAGATCATAAATGGTCGGGTGTCTGCTCACGGGTGAGCAGACACCCGAGAGCCCTCCGCGGAAGCGGAGAGGACTCGGCTGTGACCTGATGAAGAGGGACAGGTCAGCCTGGTGGCATTAATTTGTCATCGAGCAAACTAAGGCAGTTTTCCCGATGATGGGTGGATTGACTTTTGGTTGGTCACTGGGAGGGGCTGCGTCCTCCTGTAACCGAGAGGGGTGCAACCATTGGCGATGAAGCTCTGAGGGATAAGGCTGGGAGCAATGGCGCGCTCCTGTAATCGAGAGAGGCCACGCCGGTGAATGCTCAGACGGCCGACTGGAACCTCGGAACCTTGTGCACTCTGAGGAAGTCTACCCCGCTAAAGCGGGGTAGATTCTCGGGCTTAGGAACTGCTACTATGGGGCCCACTGAAGATTGCAGCCTTTACCGATGATGTACCCTATTGACAAACGGGACTAGGGATAAGGCTGGGGAGCTCCCAACTCCCTGTAATCCATGGTGGAAGCCGCTGGAGTCGGAGGTGACCACTCCTCGTAGCGGGAAATAAGAGTCTGTTCCCCGCCGGTGCAGTCCAGGGATGGGCTGTGCCGGCTAAGTCTCTATGTATGGACGCCGCGGGGGAATCCCCGCTGACTTATGTCATCAGGGGTAGGGGCAACCCCGTGTAACCCAGCCCGCGAGGAGGCATGGGGGCGCTGTTAGAGACTGTCTTCACTCCACCTCCGGCGTGCCAGGTCCGTCCTGGGAAACACTGAGGCCTTCGGGCGTCTCAGCAGGCTAAGAGAGTGAAGGCGAAGCGAAAGCAGAACTGGTGCAAGCACCCTTTGAGAGTCTGTCAGTAGTACCGCTGTGAGACCAGAGGGGTGGAGGATGAAGCCTCCACTCGCGCTTCCGGTACGTAGGCGGTAGGTCCCAAAGGTTTTGGAATACGGGGCCGGCGTCCAATCCAAGACGCTTAACAAAATTTGGTAGAATCGGGCTCTCGCGTGGAGCGCAGCACGAAGAGAGTTACCGAAGTCGGGGGCGCGAAGGCGTCTGGCAGGGGTACACGTCATGGGAGTGTACCACGGGTGTTGCGATCCCGCCTGCCCGAGCACGTGGGTGCGACCCACAACACGACCAACGCGGTGGCAGTAGTTGACAAGTCCGCCACGCGCGCTGGGAGAGCTGCAGGATTCGTTTTCAGCTCGACGATGACCAGACGTAAACTGGGACAAGAGCGGTCCCCGGCGTGGGTGTCCGCCAAATTGTGGGACTTAGCTCTTGGGAAGGGGCTCGGCCTGGGCGATCCCATGTAAGCCTGGGGGATACTTGTTGGCGAGCTAAAACTCTTCTTGGCTCTCCGCAGGCGATACCAAAGAACAAAAGATCATTTATTGCGGCAACAATTCGGAAAAGATTATTACCAAGCCTTAAGAATATACAGAAATAACATCGCAGAGGCTCGAAACTCCGAAATGAGAAATATTGCTAAAGATTCCCTAAAATCCAACATTTTTGGACACACATTCAAATTTGCATTTTCTAAATTACAGGCGCCTGTCATTCTTCCTCCATTAAAGAGGGAGGATGGCACACTAACTACATCAACATTAGAAACGGCCCAACTTCTATTAGATAACCAAGTAGCTTCGGACGATAGTCAAATTGACACTCCGTTGCATTCGGAGATTCGAGCTCAGGCGATGAACCCCACATTGGGAGGTCCCGAGGATGTTCCCTTCACTTATGGTGAGGTGCACCTCGCCGTCTCCAGGGTGAAAATGGGAACAGCTTCGGGACTGGATAGAATCACCCCTAGATTAGTACAGGAATTATGGAAATTGAAACCAAATTTTCTTATTTTCATATTTTCTTCCGCCTTGCGTTTGGGACATTTCCCGATAGTATGGAGAAAGGGAAGAATCATTTTTCTCCCCAAACCAGGCAGACCGTCAGATAATACATCTTCGTATCGACCCATAGTGATGAACTCGACACTGGGCAAAGTGTTGGAGCGTCTCTTGTATGGGCGACTATACCACTTCTTGGCAAGACAAAACCTTCTTCATGTCAATCAATTCGGCTTCACCAAACAGAGAGGAGCAGTTCACGCTCTCCACTCTCTAATAACCAAAATTAGAGAAATAAGAGCAGAAGGACTTCACGCACTGCTAATATCTATAGATTTCCGGGGAGCTTTCGACAGTGTTTGGCATCCCCTAGTCCTTGCGTCGCTCGGACAATGGGGATGCCCGAGAAACCTCTGTGCACTGCTGCGGTCATTTCTATCAGACCGCGAGGTGGTGTACCGCTCCAGGGCGGGAGACGCGGTTGCGCGTCCCACCTTGGGCAGCCCACAAGGTTCTCCACTGTCACCGCTTCTCTGGAATATAGTGGTGCGTGGCTTGCTAGAGCAGCCGATGCCAGAGGGCGTGTCGCTCCAGGCTTATGCAGACGACGTAGTCGTTCTTGTGCCTGGCTCGGGCAGAAGGGTTCTACAGACCTTGGCAGAAGATGCACTTGGACGAGTGACGACATGGGCGGCGAACGCCAGGGTAACCATCTGCGCTCAGAAGACGGAGTGCGTCCTGTTTTCTCCTCCGAGAGGGGGCATGGGGCGCACTCCACCAACCGTTCGCCTGGACGGTGTCTGTCTGAAGTTCAGACAGTCTGTCCGCGTACTGGGAGTCTTCATAGACCGCACCCTGTCGTTCATACCTCATGGCGAATATCTCAAGGAGCGTGCCGAGATGCTTGCTGCGCGTCTTGGAACCCTTGTGCGCATGAGTGGCACGTTGGCACCGGAGCAGCTCAGAAGGCTATACAATCAAGTCATTCTGCCAACTCTAACTTATGCCTCGCCTGTGTGGTGGACTGAGTGTCCCCACTCGGGACTCCGTGCAAGACTTATAACTGTGCAGCGAGCTCCGCTAATGGCGTTGGCCGGAGCTTACTCCACAACAAGCACGAAGGCTCTACAAATTTTAATGCATGCGGCTCCGTTACAGTTTGACCTTGATAGGTTAAACGCGGAGTTTAGACTATTCGTACTACGATTGGATACTACATTCGGCCAAAATTCGTATCTTGCCTCGGAGATAGTTTCCCCTTTTGATGAAACGCTTCAACATCCGTCGGAAGTAATTTCTTTTGAGCATGTCCGTTTGGACATGGTTGCGGCGGCGGCGAAGACGTTGCTGCCGGCGCTCCATGTCTTCACGGATGGTTCATATACTTCCACGGCTGCAGGTGCCGCGTTCGTAGCATTCACACAAACCGGCCGAATTTTGTCAGTAGGCCGGTTTAGGGTCGAATTGGCTAACAGCGCGTATTGCGCCGAAAAAATAGCATTTGAAGAGGCATTGAGGTTTGTGAAGAATCAAAGTGGACGAACACCTGTCCACATCTACACGGATTCTCTTTCACTCCTCAAAGCCCTTTCAAATTACTTTACATTAGACCCTAAAATTAATACTATTAAGCAACTTTTGCAAACGGTCGCCACTGTTCGCATTATAAAACTATTTCATGTCCCAGCCCACTCGGGCATCGAAGGGAATGAAATAGCAGATATAATTGCGTCAAACGCCTATAAATCAATTCGAATTCGGCATTCTGCAATATCCAAAAATTCAGTACGCACAAATTTCAAAAGATCAGTGAAAGCGAAATGGCAGGCCTGGTGGCGGGAAAACAATGACAATACTTTAATTTACAATTGGATCCCTAATGTGTTTAACATACCCCTAAATTTCCCTCCGGCAAAACCTTTAGTTACACTGTTAACGGGACACGGTAGATTCCCGGCATATTTTAACAGATTTGGACTCGCTGCCTCGGCAGCTTGCCCGTGCGGATATCCGGAAGGGGACGTCTCCCACTATTTAACATCATGCCCAATGACATCAAACATAGTTTCACAACTACCACATATGCCAAATGACCAACCAACAGCCAATTGGAGACGTTGGCTTGACAACAAGCGACATTGTGCATTACTGATGCGCATAGTTTCAATTATAAGTGCCAATTTACCTGAATACACACGACCAAGAACACGAAGAATGTAGCTGCACTTTTTCCATTTCCGGGGAGGGCCATTCAGGCCACATGAGGTTGACATTTATTGTCAGCCTTCTCCGGAATGGAGAAGTGCAGCAGTTACTATGTTAGCTTAATTTTCTTTTTTTTTTTTTTTTTTTTTTTTTTTTTTTTTACTTCTTCTATTATTAACTTTTACTACCTTTTTTTTTTTTTTTCTATTTATTGTAAATATTGAATATATTTTGTACATATTGTACACAATATTTATTATAAATATTGTACATATTTTGTACATATTGTACGGGATATTTATTGTAAATATTGTACATATTTGTACATATTGTACAGGATATTTATTGTAAATATATTACATATTGTACAGAGCACCTAATTTTACAACATTGTTTATCCACTGCAAAAAATGTATATATTTTGTACATATTGTACAGGGTATCTATTGTAAATATTGTAAACAGCTAAGGAATTTATATATATATTAACACCACTACTTCCAATATCCTTTTCTTCCAAATATTAAGTGTACATTATGTCCATTGTACTGTCTTGTACGTCTTGCCCCGTCTTTTTTGCTTTTCTCTTCTTTTCTATTTTACAGATTGGACCTCACAACTCCAGAACACCTGCATTGCAAAAGATATCCCACCTTTCTTTTCATTTATGCATTTCTTTATTACCTTTTAATTTCTTTATTTTCAATCTCAGACCCTAAATAAAACTTTATTTTTTTTTTCTCTTTTATTTTTATTTATTTAATTATTTTACTTTCATTCTTTTATTATCAATTTTCTTATTTCTTTCAATTTTAATTTTTTTTTTTTTTTTTTTGTGTGTGTGTCACTTATTTGGGCACTTCTATTGAAAAAAAAAAAAAAGAAACCTGAAAATAAACCAGCTCTGTGAGGATTGCCCACCCTCTGTGCTCGCTGAGCCCTTCGGACACAGATACGTTACCGTGCCCACATTTATTTTTTCAATTGGCTTTTTCCCACCAAAATAAATTTTGGCCGACTGGGCCCTATTCATTTTATTTTGATTGGCTTAAGCCTGTTGATGCTCCGCAGGTGCAGGCATTTTCTCATTCCGCTTTATTTTTGCATTTATTTTCCAACATTGTCAGGAATGAGACTTTGGATTGGGGCAGTCACTCAAAGTTCTGCTTGCAGTTTCCTTCTCTTCCAAGATTCTGATCTTGTCTCCCGCCGTTGTTGTCTTCGATGCAATCTTTGTTCCCTCTTCATGCGAAGTCCTAATGACAAGTCAAAACAAATTAGCCCGAACGACACGGCTCCATAAATAGAATGCGGACGATGTCTGCGTATTGCTGGCCTTGCTTCGATGGTAAAAAGCCAGTCAGCACCAGCTAATACGTTACGTTGCTCAAATATTGGATAACGACGTGGGGTCTGAAGTTTCGGCGGAATAATTAATCAGTGAGTTCACGGAGGAGGCTAAGCGTCCAGAGCCATCCTTTGTCTCCATGTTCAAAACATACAGAGTCTCTGGCGACGACTGTAGCACTATTTATCATTATTTACAATCTTATTGGTGGTTGATAGGCACGAACGTTAGTTGTAGAGCTTGCTGTGGGTTCCGGGCTAATTAGTCGGGGTTTTGGTCGACGTGATCAGTGCTGGCACTCAGGAGCAGCATTGCTTCCAGCGTACTGGTCAGTGATCACTCTTGAAGGAGCCTGAATGGTGTCTTGTTGTGCTGTTTTGTAAGCGAGCATCACGTATACTATAGGGTAGAATATCGTCCCAGGTCGCGCGCTCTACATCAGATCATAAATGTGAGGGTCGATTATTGAGGCGTTATATCTAACAAATGGTTTGAAGGCTGTGAGTGATCCTTTAGCGATGAATAGTGCCCCTGAACACCAGAAAGGCCTCCAAAATTAGGGCCGTGGACGCAGTTCTTTTGTCATTTATGATGAGCGCTGGAGCAGTGTGCCGGAGGGCAATGTTGCAAACACCGCAAACACGGTAAACGCTGCACGACCCTTCAGTGTAGACAAAATGTGCATTGAACAATTTTACTGATCCCGCTACTGTAGAAGCCTGCGAAATGACGCAAAGCAGGCAAGCGAAAATGACGGTCATAATCAAAACTCCTTGGCGCCATTTTCTGAACGCAAAGAAAAGTACATACAGCCTGCGAGCTGCCATGAGAGGCGACACGCACGGGAAAAACGACACGCTGACACTCTATAAACGCAACATAATGCCTTAATTATGGACAAAATATGGAGCGGACTACTTTATTCATCCCGTGACAGTAGAAGTTCCTCGAAAATATGCAAAGCAGGCTTGAGTATTGCAGCCAGCAAAGTTAGAAATCTTTCACCAGCATGGCTACCCTACGCGCGATAACGTGGGAGTACCTGTAAAGTAAGCAGGTACGATATGGTTTAATCGAGCTATTGTCTCAGCTTTTCGAAACTAGTACCTTTTGGCAGTCTCGAGCCACGAGTGGGCGTAGCTGCAATGTTACGAGATGCGGGAATCCTGACGAAGCCTTATAAACATACTCATGCCTATTGCATCCCTCGAGCTACATGTTGAATCAAGGTGGTTCCAGCGACCAAAATGTGTCAACGCAGGTATCTGGCCAAGTTGGTAGGAATGCATAGGTGACAGAAGTGCGGAAAACACGGACAACCGATAGATTGTTTTGTCCGTATTCTCTCTGTTGTCCGTGTTTTTCGCGCTGTTGTTAACTATGTAAAAAAATTGGCCCATGTTCGGTCGCCCCACTTTATCATACTCGTAGGCTTCGATCGGCTACACTCCACTGCGCTATTTCAATGCTATACCACATGGTCCGATGCAGCTAATATGTAAACACAGCAAATCAGCGCGACATCTGCGCGCTGAACTGACATTTCTGGGGCTACCAAACAGCAAAAATGGTAAAGGGCTTCGCTCGGTCGATGTTTCACCGAGAAAATGCTGATAGCATGCCCGCACGTGCTAGGACGTGGTGACTGAATGATAAAAATATTACCTTTAGAGGGCAGGGAAATGTCAATGCTTTTTGAGCAGGTGTTCTTTCGTCGCGTTCACGCATCTGGACAAAAAAAAAGCAAAAAAAAACCCCGTAATTTTAGGAACTGATCGTGTTTATACATAACTACTGGTTATGTAAACTTAATTTTGTTTTCACACAGTAGTGGTTGTGTCTGTTTTCGTACTCTTGTTTCGTATGCAGTATGGCAATGGGTGAATAATATGACGGCCGGCTAAATAAATAGAAGCTATTTAATATAGGAGTTCTTTAGAAAAGGTTTATTATAAACCTTTCAAAATTTCTGTTGCTTTTATTGTGCATGTTTTATTCTTTTTTGATGCATTCCTAACGTGCAGGAGGCGATATGTTGACCACACTCGTAAAGTGCTTAAATTTGATCAAAGTGCGGTATAGCCGTTGTTTCAATGAGCACTTTTAGAAAATTGTAATAAATAGTGATTTACAATAAAAAGCCTATTTAAAAATAAGCATACAGCCGCGCTTGACACAATTACTACAGAACTATACTAATTATTGCAGCTAATTTACTTAAATTGCAAATTATCATTTAACTGCTGCTGTGAGGTGCATAGTGTACGTTGTTTGGAGGTTTGAAGCCGGGAACAAGATGCCACATGAATTTTTGAAACGATGGGAAACTAGATTCCTAATGCCCTCCAACGGGAGTATTCCCAGCTCTTTTCTTCGCTCAAGTCTAAATTTGATTGAAGTATAGCCAAGCAGAAAGATCGGTGCATAAACTATGTCCGCTGATGGTGTGTTGCAGTGATGCGTCGCGGAGTTCGAACCATGTTATAATGGCGAGTGTTATTGTGTCACGTCACGTACGAGTGCCCCCATAAGTAAACAGGTGACTATGTTGGAACACATTAGTTTTTGTTAATCTCAAGCATAATGGGCGATATTTGTTGGGAAATCGTGTAATTCTAGAAATGACAATCATTTTGTCGGCGCCCGAAATGGGACGAATGAAAACTGTTTTTCGCTTATATCTCCTTCGATCTACTTTGAATGCGCATGTACACTATTGTGCTTGCAGCGTGGTGCAAAATAAATGCCGGTCATTGGCAACTGAATAGCCTCAGGTTTGAAAACGATTGAGACAAAAATTTAACTTGGGTTAAACTTCTCTTAAAGTTATTAAGACGCGCGAAAACACGGTTTCTCATAGCTTGGAATGGCTTACCATGGTGTTTTAGCATTGAGAAATGGTCACATAGGTTGACAACGTGTTATCACGTCTTTAGTGGGTTCGTATTTTGGTGGAAGGAAGACTAACTGTCTCACTTTTCGGCGGACAACTATACTTACAAATTACGCCATAGAATCGGAGGTACGCACGCGTTAGTTCGAATCCCCCTCGCTAACTGGCTTCCAACTTGTCTAGCTGATGTTTCCTATATAAGGAGCGGAGGGATATGACGCCATTATTAACGCTACGAAAACAACACCTGCGTCACAAATGTGTTATGAACCCCGCTCTATCTATCGGCTGACACTTCTAGCGGGCGCATTCTGTGTAATCTGCGGACACATCCTGCGAACGGCAATCGTAAGCAAATTAATGCTTTCACCTTAAGTTATGTGAATGACTTGGTGAATGATAAGCTGCAGCAGTTTCAATTAAGCGCCGTAGTCCCCGCAAAACTTATCAGCGGATGTCACGTCTGCATCGAATTTCCTGCGCGTCTAATGCACCCAGTTTAGGATTTCCTCGTGCTGAAGGGCTTTGGAAAGTTTCTCATTTGTCTCAACAAACTGATATTGCACTGTCTTGTCGACGGCTTCGAATCCCCTAATGAAACTTAGAGCTTAATATGGTTAAATCCTGAATTAATGAGCGTTGTTAGCGATGCAATTAAGAGCATTCCGCAGTAGATTATGCCCACAGTGGCAAGGCGTTTCTTCCCGCAAATATATACTTATTTTTAACATTTTATAACCACCTAACAATAAGAATTTCTGAAATTACTAGGTAAAACACATGGTATGATGTTAGGAAGATATGAAAGTGGCTTTATTATCAGTTAAAATGTGAAAAAAGCTGTTGTCTGTAAGGCTAAAGAAATGATTCATTCCTATATAACTCATCATATGGTCGCAGGAGAATTGCAGCTCTGAACAATACCATTTTGCGTCTACAGTTGCGGACAGCACGCTTTCTTGCTCAAATTAAAACCACGCCTTCTGCACTGAAGATAAGAAAACAATATTTGTCCAAGTGAAAGGGTGAAAGAGCCCAAGTGATTGGGCTCTACTACCGGTTCGCACATACCACTACTGCCAGTTTTAATTATGCAACGGGTGAAAAATTTTAGAAGAAAT
Source organism: Amblyomma maculatum (assembly GCF_055883805.1). Lineage (NCBI taxonomy): Eukaryota > Metazoa > Arthropoda > Arachnida > Ixodida > Ixodidae > Amblyomma > Amblyomma maculatum. The sequence goes on along the minus strand of NC_139345.1, from coordinate 150,151,326 downwards.
TGACTGCTCCGTTTACTTTTTTCCGCACCGGTACACTGGGCTCATATTTGTATCAGCCCATTTAATGATGCCATACACGGAAGGATAGCAGCTTCGCCGTCTTGCCTGTAATCCCTCAGCTATGAAGGCCGGCCTGCTGTTCCAGCTGTGCAGTGAACCTGTCATGTCTATAATTTGGAGGAAAATAACTGCTCTTTACATACTTTAATAAAGCGTGCTGAGAAGTCTTACTGCAGTACCAACAACCTTAGGGTCGTTTCTTTTCCCACAGAGTCAGAGTGTCTATGAGGACAAAGCGGTTTTAAAAATTCCGAGAACACTGTGGAATCTACACTGCAGCAATGGGAAAGCCTGATCATTGATGGTGCACACGGTGAATCACTTTTGTTTTCATTATCATTATCAACTAAATGCGCTGTTATTATTATTGCTAATGTCATCATTGTCTTTATTACTAAATTCAGCTTCTATTGTCATTGCTACTATCATCCTCACGGTAGACAAGGAGAATTATGATATGCGTTTCACGATCCCGGGAGTGGCGCAGTTGGTTAAAGCGCTCGGCTGGGGATCCGAGGGACGGTGGTTCGGTTCCCAGTGCATAAGGGATTTTAAATGACTAAATAATGATCAATTGATGTTATATCAGCGCTATTGGGTTACTGCGTTACATCAATAGCGTCATCAGTTTGATTGACCGGACTCCTGCTCATTAAATTTCGAAATTGCCACCTAATCGGATGTGACGTCACATTAGCTATAGTGTGACGGAAGTGTGTGACAAAAGTTTGTGACAGAATCGTGGCCGGCAGCATAAGCAGTTGCAGTTAAAGGCTTTTGCATGAGAGCGTATTTACCTGGACCCTGCTGCTCAAATCTCAGTGCAGATGTTTCTCAACATTACCCTATAGCAGTGTTGAGAAGTAGCTCGTATCGATTCTGAGGAGCCGCAAGCTTCCTTCGGAACCTTATTTGTTTGTATGTGTGCTGATTGAACATACTGAGAGCAAGTTGCCGTCGACCTGGTAGGCAGGCGCTGAATTTGTGTGTTGGCTAGTCTTCGCACAGTCTTAGTCCCAAATGTCAGACTTACCTTGGCCACGTAGTCAAGACTTACCTTGGCTGCGAAAGTCGGCCTCACATCGGAGGCCTACAAGTCGTTCGGTATTTGGCCAGTGTGATTCCCAGCGCTGTGCTAATCTATGAGATGCAACCGAGATCATATTGGGAAGTTTGGTGCCCAAGTCGGCCTTACATCAATATTTAAAATTCGGCCTGTCTTTGGCCACTTTCAATCTGGAAGCTTTGATATACCTTGGCAGCTGAAGTTGGGCACAGTTAATTATGGTTGGCCACAGTAGGTTGGTTATACGTTGGGTGAGCTTTTTTTTTCTACCTGAGGTGTGTCTTTAAACGCTAACAAAGTGGATGTAATCAGCCAGCAGATAACAAAATAGCTAAAATAGCTGGGAAGGAATGACCCCGCATTGCAACGTGGTTGTGCAAAAGGAAATAGTAGTGATCTGCAAAACCTTAGGGCTCAGCAATGTATCCTAATAATAGCTGTGTTCACGATTAGGGAATTAGAATTCGCACGGGTGGGCAATTTCTGCATCACAACTGCTTTCTGAAAAGGAATACCTCATTGCAGATAAAAATGTCAACTGCGCGAAAAAGCGGGACGATAGACGAAGAAACACAAACACGACAACACGCACCGGGTGCCCTACCAAATTAGATTAGCATCTGGTATTATCGTTGTCATCACCATTCTAGTTTATGTCCACTTCCGAAAAAACACCCCTTCCACTAACTACCAGTTAACATGGTCCCTCTATTCATACCGTCACTTTCAGTTTATCATCCGCGAGTGGCGGCAATAAAATAGAAGATTGCAAAACAGTACAGTGCTCTAGAATTACACTGCTTGGAATGCGATAAACGAAACTTAGGAAGGTTGTTTCTTACGAGTCCAGTAACAACCGACTTTAAGATTACCCAGCAGACAGGCCTATAATTACTGGCCTGATTTATGTCTTTCTTACAGGTTGAATCATGGCCCGTCGTGAGGAAGCCGAGAGAGGCAAAGAGTTTCCATCAACGCCACGCAGCCTGGAAGACGACCCTGGTTTAAAGTATTAAGAGAGCGTGATGAAGTATGGCGGCTCGCCTAGACTTCTCGGCTGGCCATGCGTACAGCGCAGGATAGGACTAGTAATGAGATCGGCAGTGGCCTCGATAAGGATGCAGGGGCCGCTACTCCAACCACTGCAGTGGCGAACACGGCGTGGCTGCGGAGTACTGTGCCCTCCTCGCCCAGGCTTGGAAGCGCGCTGCGGCCTCTCCGGCCTACAGGTAGGCGCCGCTAGAGTACTTCGAACGAAACCTAAAAAAAGAAAGCTTTTCTTCATCCAGAGCACTCTCCGCCGGCACCGTAACGAGGCACTACACAGCCTGGCGATGACAGGCAGTCGTTCCCTTTCTTCCACTTTCATTTCTATCTTATTTTCGAAGACTTCTGTTCGCCCGTCCAGATTTATTGCATCATTTTCTTCCCCCAAAGAGAGGAAATGCGGTGACCCGGCAAAATGTTCGGGCTCTGTGGTGAGGGCTTTGTGTTTTTTCTGGCCTTCTCGGAAAGGACAGGCGTTTGATTAAACTTGTGACTTTGATTGGTTCGTTAGCAGCCTTTAATACAGGGTGCAAATTAAGCACAGGACACCATAACCTTAAGCGATTGGCAGTTCGAAAATATGTCTTTTTGAGAAAGCCAATAGCTAGTTGTCATTCAGAACCGGTTTCGGGAGACATATTTTCCCTCTCAGCAAAACGCCACGATGAAGACGAGCGCTTATGAGCTGTGCCTAACTCTCGAGTGTTGCAGCATAGACCTAGCTTTGCAACCGCTTAAAGGTTTTCAGTCAGCCAACAGAGATAAGCCCGCGTGTGCCCGCATGGCTCTTCGACCATATCATCGTTTGCTTTGGTGCCCATATCGCTAATAATTTTTGTGGGCTTGTAGGGTGGTCGACCAGTTGTCCTTATGTACAATGAACATGCTCTCCATGAGCTGCTTTAACCGCTTTCCGAGCTTTTTAGAGCGAGGGGGCAGTACAGCAGAGTGGATTGACGTCCTTTGTTACACACGAGTGATCAGGTGGGCACCACAGGGGGGAGGGCATCTATACCGGTGTGAATGCATAACACTGCCTTGGCAACGTCAACACTGTGCGCATCATGTAATTTGGATCAACATCATTACTTACTACTTTAGGAGCTGATCATAGTGGTGAGGTCGCAAATGATTCTAGCTTACCCATGCCTCTGCCCGTTTCGATGTTAAAGAACCGAATTGAAGTTGTTTTGGACAGTGTACGTGCTATGACGTTGTTGGACACAGGTGCAACCATTTCTATTATCAGTCTCGCTTTTAAAAACTGCCTTGCTCGTAAAATTATGTTTGCTTGGGATAGTGCGACAACACTGTGTGGTGTTAGTGGCGAACCGCTTAACCCACTTGGAGTCTGTTCCGTGAATCTTGTTATCGCCGGCCACACATTCCGAACTGAATCCGCTGTACTTGCTCGATCAACACATGACGTAATTCTTGGGCTCGATTTCCTAGAACATTGTGGGGCCACTCTCGACTTTCGCAACGAAGACCTTTCTGTGAGCACTCGAATTGAATCTGCTTTGCGTGAAAATTCGCGGACCAATCCTAGCACGCTTTCGGTTTCGGACGACATAGTCATTCCTGCAATGTCAGCAGAGTTTATACAAGTTGTTAGTTCAAGCTGTGCCAGTGATGCGTTCGACGCTGTGGTTGAACCACTCACCCTAAACTGCGCGAAGAAAAGTATTCTGATTCCCCGCTGCGTAATCTCAGTCATGAATGGCCATTCTTCTTTGTGGACGACTAACTGCTCTAACGAACCTGTTGTATTACCACGTGGTCTAAAACTTGTCAACTTTGACGAAGACAGTTTTAAATCAGTGGCTGTGCTCAGCACAGACAATTCCCAGCCTACCGCATGCTCAGAAGAAGATGAGACAAAATTTCTTGCCATGATTAACAAATCCCTGCCAACAAGTCACCGTCACAGTTTAGTGGAAGTTCTGGCGAAACATACTGCGACTTTCGATCTCTCTCGGGACTCGCCACCACGGATTCCCGTTTCCCGTACTCATCACCGAATCAATACTGGGACTGATGATCCAATCCGTCAGGAGCCTTATCGTGTATCCCCATCAGAGCGCCAAACAATCGAAGAACAAGTTCGTGACATGCTGCATAAGGGCATCTTTCAGGAATCGTCTAGTCCGTGGGCTGCCCCTGTGATTCTAGTCAAAAAGAAAGATGGCTCATGGCGATTCTGTGTTGATTATCGACGGCTGAATACTGTTACCAAGAAGGACGTGTATCCCCTGCCACGTATTGATGACGCCATTGATTGTTTACATTCCGCCTCCCATTTTTCCTCAGTTGACCTGCGATCAGGCTATTGGCAGATCCCCATGCACCCGGAAGATAAAGAAACGACGGCATTCATCACCCCAGACGGGCTGTATGAATTTAATGTGATGCCGTTTGGATTATGTAACGCTCCAGCCACGTTCGAAAGATTCATGGATACAGTTTTGCGTGGTCTGAAGTGGAACATTTGTATGTGTTATTTGGACGATGTAGTGATATTCGGGACTACTTTTCATGAACACAACAGTCGATTAGAGATTGTCTTGGAGTGTATTGAGAAAGCTGGTCTGGTACTCAATTCCAAGAAATGTCGTTTTGGAGAACGCCAGACTGTGGTACTTGGACATCTCATAGACAAGGATGGAATCAGGCCTAATCCGAAAAAGATCGAAGCTGTCTCTTGCTTTAAACCGCCGAAATCGTTAAAACAGCTCAGGAGTTTTTTGGGGCTTATCCTATTTTCGACGTTTCGTTCCGAAGTTTGCTGATCTAGCATATCCCCTTACTTATCTTCTGCAAAAAGATGTGCCTTTCAAGTGGACTGCCGATTGTGACTCCGCCTTTCGCCAGTTAAAATTTATTTTGACATCAGGACCACTACTACGCCACTTCTGTCCATCAGCTCCAACAGAACTTCACTCTGACGCCAGCGCAGTTGGAGTTGGTGCTGTGCTCATACAGCGCCGCAATGGCGATGAACATGTTGTTGCATATGCAAGCCGTTCTTTGAGCAAGGCTGAGCGTAATTACACAATAACTGAAGAGGAATGCTTAGCTATTGTATTCGGTGTACAACGGTTTAGGTCATATCTTTATGAATGTGCATTTAAAATTGTGACGGACCATCATTCCTTATGTTGGCTTGTAAACCTTCGTGACCCCTGTGGACGCCTTGCGCGGTGGGCTTTGCGCCTTCAAGAATTCAATTTTACTGTGTCTTTTAAGAGTGGTCTTAAGCACGGTGATGCTGACTGCCTGTCACGGTTACCACTTGAAACTACTGATTGCAACAATGAGGTCTTGGATGAATATATAGCTGCTATCTCTACAAGTTTCCCCGATGTTGGTGAATTCAAGATTGCGCAGCGGAACGACAACGAGTTGGCGCCGCTTTTTGATGCAGCAAGTTCCCGGAACCCTAAGACCTCATTCTGCATTCGTGACGGTGTACTATACAGGAAGAACTACTCGTCAGTAGGTGCGCGGCTTCTTCTGGTAGTTCCTACAAGTCTTAGGTGTCAGGTTCTTCGGGTAATGCACGACGATGCTACAGCTGGACACTTGGATTTCGCGAGGACATTGCACAGGACTAAGGAACGTTTTTATTGGCCGAAGATGAGTCAAACTACGCAACGTTATGTGGCCAGCTGCCTCCAGTGCCAGCGTTTCAAGCACCCAACCTGCTCACCGCCGGGTGATCTTCAGCCTATAACGCCACCACGAACTCCATTCGAACAGGCGGGAATTGACCTCCTAGGACCGTTTCCCCGTTCCTCTAACGGAAACCGCTGGGTCATAGTGTGCGTAGACTACCTTCGTGGCCGAAAGTTTACGGCAGAAGTTGTTGAAGAACTTCTTTGCCTCTTCTCATCCCATTTTCGCCATTCAGCGCCTTACTACCCACAAACAAACGGTCTTACCGAACGCACCAATCGGACGCTTATCAATATGCTCGCAATATATGTCGATTCGCGCCACAAAAACTGGGATGAAGTCCTTCCGTTTATAACATGCGCATTTAACACTGCTAAGCACGAAACGACAGGCTACAGTCCGTTTTTTCTTCTTTATGCACGACCTCCACGAAGCACTTTGGACACGTTTCTGCCTTTTTCACTCCCTGCTGAAACTTCGCTAGCGCATACTCTCTCTTTGGCTGAAGAAGGTCATCGACTCGCTAGACTTCGCACTCTTGTCTCCCAGGAACGCTACAAGCAACGCTACGACAAGCATCATCAAGATGTTAAATATGCCCCTGGTGACTTGGTGTGGCTTTGTACGCCGTTGCGTAAGCGCGGCTTGTCCCAGAGACTGTTGCACCACTATACTGGCCCTTTCGTTGTACTGGAACGCCTCAGCGCAGTAAACTTTGTAGTCTCTCGCCTGACCACCCAAGGGCGTCGTTCTCGGAAGACTCAAGTAGTCCACGTGGCCCGCATGAAGCCCTTCTATCAACGTGACGAACCTTGACTCGCCCGGCGGGCATCGTCTGCGAAGGCGACAGTGTCACGCACTTCCCGCTGTCCTTATTGAAGGAAGATGAGGTTTGGCGGAATAAGCAGAAGAGGACAGGGAAGCTGAGTCTGTCCGCTGTGGTGTGCTACCAATCTCCAGCGCATCCTAACATCTGTGTAAACAAACCTCGTAACAATAGCAGTTGGAGAGAGGGCTGTCATTCTTCTTCCAACAAGACAGGAGAGGGCCACGCTACGTTTTAACCCGTGCGGAAACAAGTCATATTATAAAGGAGATTGTACGCCTTGTTGAATTCCTTCAATACTCTTGTATTGACTAGAAATGGCGGCAATAACACTTGACTATTGTAGGTATTTGCGTGCGCTGCGGTGGAGAAATCTTCGCCTAATCTGTGAGAAAAGTCTGTGCCAAAACTCCGGAAACTAATACAAGGTGCCGGTACGGCGGAAAAAGTGCTGGGAGAATAACCTCAAGGCTAACCTCATGAAGAGATAAAGAAACCACGCATCTGCTGCACTCATGTTTAGAGTGAGAATCATAGCTAATGGATCTAAAGGCCTTAATTATATATCACACGCGAATCTCCACTTAGACACGTTAATATTACCCTAAATTTGATTTTTTTTTAAAAACTTCTTGTTTAGCTCACAGTCTAGTTCAAACTGTGGCACTCAAGTGAACTGCTTAGAGTTGGTTCCTGGACACCTATGGAAGAAAAGGGAATGCTAAAGGGGGTCTCGCAAACAGGCGACCGCACTGCTAGTACACGTCACATTATTCTGATAAGCTGTAGGGGCCTTTTCTAAATGAACTGGATTCGAAATTTTGTGACTGCCGTATGAACAAAGGACAATGCTCGCGCATCGGCGAAATTGTTTGAGCACAGTTACAGATCGATGTCCTAAATGACGGCTTTGAAAATTACGGTACCTTACCCTCCGAGCTCCGGAGGAAATGAACCTGATTGAAAATTGAAAAAAAAAAAAAGTAATTTCCTCTTCATGATAGAGTGATTAGTCCCTCAGCGAGCTGCGAAACATGTAAATCAGATCCGGATCGACCTGCGGAACATACACTTTCCATCGCAGGGTATCTTCACTGTAGAATGATCAGCCCCTCATCGAGCAGAAAAACATGTCAATCAGATCTGGATCGACCTGTGGAACATATACCTTCCAACGCAGGGTAACGAAACCGGTCGCTGATCTGCGCGTGCTAATTGCTAATCAGGAAACGTTAATGTTCTAGAAATTTGAACGCTAGCAGGCGAAGCTTTCTGGGGATGTTGAAAACCCTTTGCGTTCTTTGCTGTCGATCATTCCGCGAAGCGTAATCAGACCAGTCCTCGATGCCCATCATGTTTACCAAGGAAAGCAATGTAACGTAGAAAGGTTTTCCGTCTGCTTCTCTGTTCAAATACTGTTTATTTTGTTTCTTCTTCCCTTCTGCTTTAATGTTAGTTATAACTAATTAATGTTTTCCTTCGCATGTCATGTGCTGTGTTTTTTTTTTTCTCTTCGCAGTTTTTTTTCTGTTTTTTATTACTTGCCTGTGGCCCCTCCTGTGCATTACTGTCAGCCGTGAGGGCCTTTAAGGGTATTTTGTATAAATAAATAAAATAAAAATGCTGATAATGCACATGACCAAGCGCTACAGTTCCTTTGATGCACAACCTTCGTCCAAGGCAGCCTTATTTGATGAGGGGTTAATTAAAGAAACTCGCCCAGTAGCGATGTACAAAACGGCACACTCTTTGGTCGGGAGTTGGAAGTTTTATTAACGCTCTGATATTTGAGAACACGCTGTCTCGGGCGGTGCACACTCAGTGGCGAGGTAGTGCAATTGTAAAGTGCTCCTCCCCTGGTCTCCGTTCATGGTGCTACCGTTCTTCTTATAGGCTCCTGAACACTCAATAAATGCGTGGAATTTGCAATGATTTTGGTAGCTAGTAAACTAAAAGCCAGTTTCTTATTATCGGGCCCCGTTCTTAGGGTATGTCCGTCTAAAGGCAGTTCTAATCAATAGGACGATAGCCTTCCACACTCGGTTCATTTTTGTGCGAATCTGTCATGGAAGTGTGGGCCTCCTTTGAAAGTTCCATGATTCTAGTCATTTCCATTTGATTTTATGGTAACAACTGCACCACCTGCAAAGGAAATGCATTGAATTCGTCCAGCGTGCTGAGAAATGCTGGCAGTACGACAGGGAAAGCTGTACGCTGAGCCAAGTGGGTGAGAACAAGTGAGTATTTGGTGAGTATTTGATTGCACCCCTGGTGACAATGCGCAGTGTCGATGGACGCCCGGCCCGTGCTGATCCCGATCCTGTCATCGGTGACGTGCTTCCCCATCGTGGCCTTGGCTGTGATCTGCGCACTCCGGTACCGGGCACTGAGGCTGCGCCGTAGGGAGCTCCAGCGCCGGTTGCGGGTAGGAGGGTACGTGTGACGCCACCCACATTGTTGCGGTGAGGACAGCGCTGGTGGTAATAGGAAGACACGTAAATTCACTCTGTGACTGCCCATTAAAAATAACAGCTTACATTAACGCATAATAATGAAAACCATAAGTAAAAGGAATAGGAATGTGATGTCTCGTCGTCTTTATCTCGTGCTCCTATATAAAACTAAGGAAAGAAATAAACAATGTGCTAATGAGCTTTACATGCATCTCGCTTGAAAACAAGTAATATTTGGAGCTTCTACATTGCTAATAAAGACCGCTCGATAAAAATGACCTAAATGGGGTGGTGAGTGGAAAGGGTGGGAGCAAACGGGAGGCGCTCGAACTGACAGGGCAAATTGTATTAGCGAGAGCTTGGTGTGTCTCACTTAGGAGCCGATCTACGTAATGCGGCGGCCTGTGGAAGGGGCCGTCGGGTTCAATGTGCCAGCTCCCCCCCCCCCCTCCTTCCTCCTTCTTGCTCCACCTCTCGTGCGACATCGATAAGAGAGATTGTTAGAAGAGAGAGAGAGAGATAGAGGCTTGAGGCTGTGCAGAACCGGCGGCAGCCAACGTGGTTCCGCCCGGCCTACTTCCCAATAACTTCCCGACAGTAGGTTCTGCTGTACGCGGGGTTCGCCAGGCTTGCAGAGTTGGGCCGGTTGGTTGTACTCCTGAGTTCGGGCGTAGAGGGTCCTTTCGATGCTTTCTCTCGAGGACGGCAAAAAGCGAAACTTTGACGCACGATAAAGTTCCACTTCTTTTATTCCAGGTCATGTTGGGCTCGCCATGGAGAAATGCTCTCTCTTTATTATACAACTAAAGAAAGTCTTATTGTGGAGCTGAATCTCTCTTTACAGCCTGGGTCTTGTCTTGCCACGATACCGGTGAAAGCGTTCAGATCTTGTTCTTGAATTTTCCAAATGCCGTTCGAGACGTATAATCTGATACATCAAAGCGTCGTCCAAAGGCCGCAACTTTCCCGTACTGATTGAGCCAACGGTTTTCATATTCTCCTGGGTTGTTCCCATCATTTTGAAGAATAATATTTTGTTTTTTTTGGTAAAGGCTATAAGCAATATGGGTGAGTTTTTCTATCATCTAATTGATACTTTTATTACTGCCTGCTGTCAGTCATCCTTTATGGGAGGGAGTCAGCCTGCTTGCTGCTTTTGTCGAGTGAAGCTTAAGGTCGCTCTAAATATATGAGCGCTCGACGCAGTAAACACTTTGTGCGTAGCATGCAGTAAGCTGATCGTTCTGTACATGTGCAAGCCGTTGACATTCCTTTTATTGTGCAATGTCTGCGTTCATCAAATGTTTCAGCGTTCTTGAGGTTTTGATTTCACTTTATTCCCGTACGCATATCTTCAAATGCGAGAAGAGGTCCCAAACTTGCGATACCGTAAGGAGAACAACCTGCGAATAGTTTTCATAGAAACGTGCATATTACAATCGTGATGAATAAGAACAGTGGAAAAAGAAAAAAATATTTTAATAGAATAATAGTAACGTCATAGTTGGAATAACAATGAGAACGGAAATAATACTAATTCTGTTCAAAGCGTAATCAGTATCAAATAACATTTTGCTAGGCAAGTCAGCAGAAATTTAAACTAATTTTGGAAACCAAGGAAGGTGCACATGATTTTCTATCGTTGGGAACTGGTTTGAGAAAATTGCACACATAAAGTTAGTTCTACATGTGCGCGTTAGGAACAAAAATATCGTGGTCAATAATATAGCATTTCTTGTGAAGTCCAGAGTGGATTTCTTTGTTCGAGATCTCAAAACTATTAGTTCGAACTAATGCAGGAAACGATACGGCAATGGTAGTATACCTCAATCATTTAAGCGAGCCACCGCACATGTAGGGAAAGGAATTAAAGCGAAATATTTAAATGTTTGATTTTGGAAACTGTCGAAGGTGTTGAACTTGCGTAATTTGAGAATTAGCATTACTTCTGGAAGATGTAAAATACTGGAAAGGATAGTGAAGTTAAAGACATTGCATACATAGCGGGGGACATTTTCCCAGTAGGACAGTCTCTCCTCCCTTGAATATATCTGCCATTATTCGATCTGAACCACACAGTTTTGCTTTTTTCATTCCTCTTGTCCATAAAAACTGAGGCTTCTGAAGGGACTCTGGAAGTTTATGAAACAAATGCGCTTTTACGGACTCAGTACAGAGCAAAAGACGGAGAGTGTGTTTTCTTCTTTAACGCGTTAAAAGCTTTTTCCACACCATAACACACAATGTCATACGCATAAAATGAGGTCAGTCGGGACATTCGAAAAGCCTGAGCGGGGCTGTGCCTCTAATTCGCATTTGACCTACTAACCACCATAAATCATCGGTGATATTTTTTCCAAAAATGTTGGCGGTTGCTCGGCTGAGGAAGACGCATTTATTGCCAAGAATTTCGAACTTTAAAACCCGTCCACTAGTTGATTCGAATTCGGGTGGCCTTACCGAAATGTCCCTGCTGAAACTGTATTGAGTTGAATGGCGATGTGTCGTAGGCTACGAGATCTGCGCGCGAAAAAATAATGACGACACCGTGTTTCGTATTTTCGGTCTGTTTTCTTCAGCAGAAAGTCCGTTCTTGGTGAAAGTGGTCTTTGTAATTAAAACGCAGTACACCGTATATGTAAGCCAACTTTTCCAGTGCAGCTGTTCGGGTGAGTTAGTTCGTCACGATTCGTCATGAGGCGCCGCGAATGAACGTAGTGCCGTCAGTAGGTTCAAAAGAATTTAAAAACTCACACTGCCAGGATTTGGCAGCAGCGAGTGTACCCTGTGGAGCACATATTCGGGAGCAACCCAAGGCACACCGATACAGAGGGCACCCTGGTAAACAGTACGCCCTCTCCTGAGAGCCAGATGCAGTCGCTGAGCCCAGGCCACGCTTAAACTAGCCGTGCTAAGGCGAGACGCAAATAAGCGTCCTCTCTAGGAACTCGTGTTGGGAACAGGCGGCGACACTTGCGACATACATCAGCGACGAGTGCCACTTTGTTGGAGGGCTTCTCGAGAGGCTTTCCCTTCAGCGTAGGCGGCGAAGAGGCAGCTCTTTGCTAAGCGCGCGCCACTGCCGAGTGGTTTGCGGCGTGTACAGCAGCAGCGGCCGGCTGTCGCCAAGTGGGGGCGGAATAAATCAGCCCTGGCTTCCTGCTCCGTCGGTCGCAGCAGTGCGAAGCAGCCAGTTTTGCCTCGTGAAGGGCTAGGGAAAAGCGCCAAGAAGTTTGCTAGGATATAAGACTGTCGCAGAGGCCTAAACTAGGATGAATGTCCTACCAAGCGTAGGTGGTAAAGTGCGGCTTGTGCCGAGAAGTACTAATACCTTTCTTTTTGGCATGAAGCAAGTTGCTCCCGTGCTGTGTCAAGGCTCTTTGATTCAGTGCTGGTCGTTCTGTCGTGAACCGTGTTTTTTCATTTAAAAGGGACGCATACTGAATACCGAATTCTCGCCTGCGACGCAGAGATGAAGGTCTGGGTTACGAAATTCCTCGGTACCTCGGGACTGTATATCTGGATGTTCAGAGATTTGGAGTCAGGCGAGACACGGATGATGCATCTGCTAGACTCGACGCTTGTCGCGACAGAGCCTGTTGCCGCCTGTTTACCTTTGCGTGCCGAAATGTTACACGAATGAACTTAGAATTAGTCACGGAAAACACCGTGGCTATTCCTATCGCGGTCATCATAACTATCAGTCGAGTTTCGTACACTGTTGTAGAAAGGCCTGCGCTATCCACGTCATCCCTTTACGTCATCAAGTTTTTTAGTCGCATTTCCCCAAACGACTTTCAGCCGCCCTAGACCTCGTTTTCCTCTCCATAGAATGCAGTTCGCTTCCAGAACAAGCCATCCACTGCGCCATTTCTTTTAGACTACGTCGCCAGTGCCCCATTGTTTAAGTCGGCCGGACGGATGACGTTGGCCGTCATTTCTTTGTCAGCTGCTCTTCTCGATTTTTTTTTTTTATAGCGATCATAGCTCGAGTTCATTATCGAGTCAACTCTACTGTTTCCTTTGCGCCCTTGAGCACGTCCCAAATACTTTTTCTATTCGTAGATGTCTTCGTGCTGCTATTCACTGTTTTATTACACTTTATCAAGCAGTAGCTCTTAACAGAAGCGAAAAAATAGCTCCCGCTTTTAGTGGATGGTACTCAAGACAGGAGCCATGCTTCGTTTCTCGAGTTGGAGCCTCTCAAAAGGCGCGCTGCCGAGCCATAATGAGTGTTTTTATTCAGAAAGAACAGTGCGATATCCACCTATCCGCGAGTAAGTATATAATCGAAGGTAGGAAGGAAATGAAAAAAAAAGAATACCAAAGAATACTTTTTCGCATTTTGGTATCATTTTTTTTTTTTGCTTTCTTTCTCCGCAGATTTCCGTATAATTCGAGATTTCGGATTTTATACGATAAAAAAATCAGTAAACTTTTTTAACACCCAGTTCTGCATGCGGTTATGTGTTTGCTTTCTTTCCACGAATAATTATTACCTGCGGATGAATCACTGATTTCTTTGTCGATATAATGCTGTATTTTCATGCAATAATAAGCCGCCTGTGATTATCTTAGCTTTCTGTCCGGCGCGAACTTTCGGTTTAACAGCAATAAGAATGAACTGTTACAGAAGTAAAGGAATCCGGTTATCGATCTCCCTGCAGAATGAAATGCTGCCCGAAATAAATAAAAAAATAACATTGTGTGGCACTTTGAACCGATAAATTGCGATAAAGCGAAAGCCTTTGTTTGGAACTTTGCTAATTCCTGGTTTTACTGGGTCTGCTTGTGTAGGCTGCGTGGTGCGGCGTTCGAGGAAGCGCCAAATGAATGACTCCCCACGGATTCCTGGATCGGTATGACGCGATAGCTTAAGCTACCAGCCAACATATAAAGCCCCGCTTTAACGAGCCGTATGAGCGGGCCTGCGTGGCCTATAGGAATAAAGTGAATGCAAGGGTTTTGACAGGCTGATTGTGATATCACCCTCCCATATGAAAGGAGACAACCGAGTTGGCAGCTCCCGCCAAACGTAATATCAGGAAGCCCTAGGCTTAGCTAGTGCTCGGCCATGTCAGCTGCCAGCTACCGTCTCCCACGTAGCGAAAGCGTATTAAGGCTTACGCCTTAATACGCCTTTAGGGGGCGTGGGCCAAAGGTGGCCCACCTTGACTTATGGTGGACGTCATCTTTGGTGGCATCACGTGACCTAGGTTTGCCACAAAGTGTGACACTTTCTGCGATCGACCGTATGAGCCATTAAAGGTTTTGACTTAAAAATGATGGAATATGAAGGACAGAAACGCTAGAACAAAAATAAGGTGAAAGTTGCTTTATAAAAAGGTGGTTTGCCACGCCAAGCTACATTCAGTCACTAACTTGAGCGTGAGCGTCTGAATATTGAGGTCAGTGATAGAACGCGCGGGTTCCAGGCATAGTACTGGTGGCGAGGACACTAGAAACGTCGTCGCCACCATGGACATTGCGAGGAAATTTGAAGTGTCATTGCCTATATTTAGGACGCCGGCTGTATCAAGTAGGTACCCGAAGTGAGCAGTGACAGTGGATAACACGCTGTACAGCATATGCAGTTTGACACTGGTGTTGAGCCTCCAAATCTGCAGTGGCGTGCCTGTAGTAGTAGTGCTACACCTCAAAACTCACAACTGGGCTGCTAAATCAGGGAGCATCTGTCTAACCCCTGCTTTGGCCTCCCACATTTTCTCATTTGTCTGCGTTAATTAAGCATATTAAGCCATAGCTACGGCGTACATATAAAATATACGGACCTTTTATTGTGTTAGCAACACTGCGCCAGGTTTTAGCCCGTCGTGTTGTACCGGGAAGGGTCACGTTTGACCTTGAGCAGCAACCGAGCCGAATACGTCTTTAACCAAGCCGTACGAACGCGCCTTAGTTGCCTATAGCGGTAATGTGAATGCCAGGGATCAGGCAGGCTGATTCTGACATAACAGTTCCATGTGAAACGAGATACCCCAGTCGGCAGCTCCTGCCAGCCCACATATAAAGCCCCGCTTTAACCAATCTAATGGCTTCTAATGATAACGGCATGTCTAACCGATCTGTGAAACAGTTGGTCTTGTGTACTGGGGACTTCAACACTCACACAAATAATGGCATGCCGAACCGATCTGTGAAACAGTTGGCCTTGTGTACTGGAGAGTTCAACAAACACACAAGGAGAGACAATGCTTTCATTGAAGCGGTGAAGACAAAGTATCTGCTACAGTTAAGCCATCTTCGACCAAGAAGTACAACGCAGTGGGGAAACAGTTTGGACCTTGTGTTACACAGACCTGCAGCAGAAGATGGACATGTGATTAACCAAACTGATACCAAGTTTCATTACTTTACGGACTACTGTAGTGTATTCATTAGGATTATTAAAGGCAAATAAGACTAGCTGTTCATTTGTGTGCCATGTCTTTACTCAAAGCTGAACATCTCAACCTACACCATGAGGTACATTTCATGCTGAACCATAAGCGCAGCCATGGAAGTATTCCTAACCTAATAAGGAGCTAAATCACAGCCAATTTGTTTGGTTAAGACCAGGTTTTGAAGAATCATCGTCATCGTCGTCGTCATCATCCTTATCAGCCGGACTATTCCCACCACAGAGCAAATGCCTCTTCAAATTTCTCCCAATTAACCCGGCCCTCTGTTAGCTGCATCCACTTGAGCGCTGCTTCTTAACCTCATCCACCCATCTAATTTTCTTCCTGCCCCCTGGTAAATTTTTTCTCCTTTGGAAGACAATTTGCTACCTTTAATGACCAACGGTTATCCTCTGTTCGCTCTAGATGTCCTGATCATGTCCATATTTTCTTGATTTCGACTGGGATGTAAGCAATTGGAGTTATTTCTATGAAAAACGTGGGCGACACTTAAACTCCACCTTAACTTAACTGGTATGACGCGATAGCGTAAGCTACCACCCGACATATTAAGCCCCGCTTTAACCAAGTCGTATGAACGTACCAGCCTAGCCTAGGGATAAAACGCTTGACTCAGAACGCTAGGGTCCTGGCAAGCTGATTCTGATATCGCCCTCCCATATAAAAGGAGAGGAGACAGTTGGCAGCTCCTGCCAAACATAACATCAGGCAGTCCTACGTCCAGTTCCTAAGAGACATCTCAGAGACCTTGTGAACGCCGTGAAAATTTACACCGAAAGGACCTTTAGCTCTTTTTCTCTTCCAGGTACGCTGAACAAATCAAATTAACGTATTTCATAAACAGATTCATCCCATATAATCTTCTAGTAGCGTGTGTATTGTGGGCAAGATAGTGTGTTTTAGTTCACTTTTTTTAGTAATTAAGGTAGCCAAATTAAGATGAATCCTGCTACCATCTTAAAGTGCGGGTCAAGCGAAGGGCGCACGGACATTTTTGCGCATGGAATTTGATAAACACTCCAACAAACCCCTCAGGACTCGGATATGCCAGCTGCTAGATATCGCCTGTCAGCACTATTTTTCCCTCAAAACGCCGACGACCAATTTTCTGCTAAACGGAGCCTTTAGCGCTATTGTTTTAAAAGTAAACGCAGCCTGCTTTTATCTTGTCTTTCTCAATTTAAAGCGAAAAGTTGCACTCATACGCACTCTCCCGCCATGGGCCAGCTGTGTGGAGGTAGAGTATCCTTGAAGAGCTCTCTTTTGGCACACTACGGTCCTAATTCTAAGCCTTCCCTGCCTTGCACCTGCAAATAAATTCGTTCAGTGTGTAACTACTACCCTACTTGAACGTTCTGAACAAAACAGTTGGAATCAGGTATTGTAGGCGGATACCCTTTTGCGTGGTCAGCACCTCTCGCGCTGACAATTAGCTATGCATAAAGACTCGCGCTTGTGTTTTTCGAGACTCCTAATTTCAGCCTATTGTAGATACTTTGTAAATACCACGGTTACATATGTAACTTTCGGAAAGTATGGGCAGGTAACTGCCCAGAACTTGAAACTGCGTGTCAAGTGCAATGCAGGTACCATTCTGGCTACTATTATAGAGATTTGTTTTTTGCCTCGCTCATATCTATGGCCACTAAACATAGCCATAGAGACGGATTCCTTTCTGCTTCTAGAGCCCAAACTACCTACTTAACACCCGTTTGTTTCTTTCTGATTATTTGTCTACATGAGATTGCTGTTTTTAACGAGTACCGTCCATGTTGTTTTTTCTTGGCTGTCCCCTACTGGCGGCTTCTCTAAAAAAAAATCACCACCACATCCCGCCTTATCTGCTTTCTTTATCTCCGAGCCGTGTTTCTTTTGATGCACATCTCCAACCTGCCCTTTATGACTTACTTTGCATCCCCCCCCCCCCCCAAATGACGAAACCAACAAAGCCTTTACCCCTATAGCTTCACTCTTGTGCTTGCAAACTTAAGAATGACCTTTAAAGCAGCCATTGGACACTGCGCACGAGAAACGTGGCACTAAATGTGGGCAATCACGAAGGCATTTTCCAGTTAGTCATGTCATTTTTCGGAATACCGCTGTCACGATACATCTCATAAGCATGCAGTGAGCGGAAAGTTTGAGTTTCTGAGCCGAGCACTCTTTATGATTGCTTATTCCTCGGCTCTTGTTCGTGTGGAGGATGGTGATTGATGCACAATGCTTGCAGTAACGTTTCCGTCCCCGAGCAAATCCTTCCATGAGAATGCATTGCCTGTACCGCACTAAGTATGCATTATTGTGGAGCTTTTGAAAGGCGACCTAATAGCCATGAGGAGGAAAATGTTTACATAAATACGGACGAAGCGAGTGATATGTAAGTGTACACTGCACTTCAATATCATGATCCATGTGCAGAATATTAGTGCTTATAATTTTATGCTCTGTATTGGTGATGGTCACATCGTAGAGATGGTCCTACAAATGATTCACTATGGTGGAGTTGCAGAACTCCTTCCGGTGTCAGCCTAGGAATTTAGACAATGGTAGTAATCTCTTGCGAGAATATTATCTTTGAAGTTGTAAATGAAGGTTTCTTGCACAATGGGAAAATGAACAAACCGGTAGAACAAGCAGGCGAGACACTGCAATTGTGAATTGGTCAACTTGATTCGCGGAAAACACGTTAATATCAGAAAGCTGCACCCTGTTGCGCCTTTCCATGTTCAAAAACGTTAGAAGCCATCGTGATACTTACTGATAACAGACATATAATCGGATACGGATAGCATACATAGGGATGCAGATAACATCAACAGACATACGGATACGGATAACATCATCGGATACAGATAATAAACACATCATCATTAGTGTTATATATCGTCCACCCGACTCTTCCGCTGATGTTATTTATGCTGTCTTTGACTTCATGAATGAGTTGAACTTTGATGCTGCTAGTTTCATTTGCATGGCCGACTTCTCCTGGTATCCACTGACCATCTATGCACAATTTCGGCCATGACTCCGCCGTTCGTAAATAGCTAGTAAATAATTCCTTGTCTTTGAAATTGTTTCTAGTGCCACTAGGTTAAATTCTGTTCACGATCTTGTATTTCTAAGTGCTGATTTCGCAGAACAAGTATCCTCTTGCGAAACAGTTGACGGCATCTCAGCTCACTAAAATGTCTTATCGTCCCTCTCTTATACGGTTTCCAAATCACCCTATACATTTACTAGCTTCCCTGCCTTCACCCATGCAGATGACAATTCAGTTACTGATGTACTATCTGAACATTTCGATATGTTCAGTGCATTGTCAGGCAGCCATGACGTAAATGTTTCTTGTTGATTACCTTGAAAATGTCTTGTAAAATCGTGCATCCGTGTAAAATCGTGCAAAATCATGAACGCTTCATTCCTATCAAGATTAAAAAAAGAACACTAACACCCCTTGGATTACTCGCGATATCTTGCATCTGTTACGACGAGTTCACAGGCTCGGACGTTCCAAAAAATGTAATGATCCTACCACCTTAGATAAATATCGCAATGCAAGGGACGAGCTTTATCTTGAATGAGCGTTCAGCCAAAGATTTGTTTTTTTTTTGTGTTCATCTGCATGATATGTTAAAAAGTAACCTCCAAAAATTTTGGTCTTCCATTCTTCCCAGTGATACTTCATCTACCTCGTTTAAAATAGTAAACGACGTCGTTAGCGACCCGGCAGCAGTCTCGAACACTTTCAATATATATTTTCTGTCCGTATTTGTTTCCAATAACAGCACCGTCCCACCACGTGTCGATATAGGGTTTTACGATTTTACGAAGCAAATAGTGACATCGAAGTAAGTCGTTCTGGCATTTTAAATATTACCGTAGCTTTGGTACAAATAAATGCACAGGTCCGGACGGTGTTCCTAACGCGTTCCAGGTTGGATACTCATTGTGGTCGTCGAAATATTTGTCAGTGATATTTACAAAGCCCTTAATGGCTGCTACAGTTCCCGTTTCTTGGAAATTAGCCTAAGTGCTACCTCTTTATAAATCTGGTGATAAACAGCTTTTGTCTAACTATAGGCCGACATTACTGACATCACAATCGTTCAAAATGTTGGAGCATACCATTCATAAGCACATGATGTCATTTTTAGAATCTAGTAATTTACTCTCTAACATGCAGCACTGGTTTAGATGCGGTTTTAGTATAGTAACACAGTTGGCTGAATTCACGCATGACATTTCACTTAACCTTGGTCTTGGTAATCAAGGCGATGTAATTTTTATTGATTTCTCAAAAGCATTTGATACCGTACTGCATCCTAAACTTCTAGCTAAACTCAGTGCTAAATGAAATAACCCTCAACTAGTTAACTGGATTTCCAGCTTCCTATCACATTGCTCCCAGTTTGTGTTTTACAGCTCCACTGACTGCTTTAATTATTGTCAAATCAGGGGTCCCTCATGGCTCCGTCCTCGGGCCATTACTTATGTTAATATACACAAATGATTTGCCCAGTAATATTTCTTCTAACATTCGTTCTTACACCGATGACTGCGTTTATATGAGTATAATAATTGTTATTATGGCCTTTTTTGCTTACAAGAATTGTTTGGTAGGTTGGGCAGTACATAGCAGATGAGGATTAACTTGATAAAGCTGTGCTAATGTCCTTCTCTAACAAATTATCTCCATCGACATTTAGTTATTTATTTAAGAGAATTACCTTAAATAGTGTGCCCGAGTATAAATACCTTGGTGTCATTTTGATGCAAAACTTACCTTGGACTAATCACATTGATTACATCTGTAACAAAGCAATTAAAAAGTTAGGCTTCCTGAGGCGTATATTACTTATTTCCCCTGTAGACATAAAGCTACTAATGTATAAATCACTAATTCGTCCAGTTTTAGACTATGCTTCTGTAGTTTTGAATCCATATACACATTCGCAGATTAATAAGTTCGAGGCTGTCCAAAAGAAAACAGTGCGTTTTATTTTTCCCTATTATGACCGCTATTTCTTACCCTCTTTGGCACTTCCCTCACAAACTAAAAACGCTTTCTGCATCTCACCGCATCGAATCGCTAAAATTCTTGTATTGCTTGATCCATTCTTCAGCCTCGCTCTCGCCTAATTACTGTAATTTTTCTCCAGAATTATCAACCAGGAGTCGTCATGAACTTGACGCCTTTTTACACATGTAATAACGTGTTCAAATTCATTTTTGTTTTCACCCACCATTGAATGGTGGTATGCATTACCTGAAAATATTCGTTTCCCGGATCTCGACAGTTTTGTAACAGCTATTCAAGACGCATAAACATTTGTATAGATGCCTGTAACACTCCATTGATCACGTACTTCGCTCTGGCTCATACTTCCGTTGTTCACTGCTCATTGCAACTTGTATTTATTTTAGTATTGCATTCTAGCATTGATCACTTCACAATATGTTTCATGCATGTATGTCTTAATCACCCACTCCTGCTGCAGCGCGGCATAGCGGTGTAGTAGAAATAAATAAATAAATAAATAAATAAATAAATAAATAAATAAATAAATAAATAAATAAATAAATAAATAAATAAATAAATAAATAAATATTTATTACATGAATGACGTGTGCAGTGAAAGTCGCGAACAATCGATTGGCTTTTGTTCTATGCACTATTTCAAGGCCTTTTTTATGTAATCGTTTTCGTAACGTTCTATTCCCTTGTTTCTATTTGTCCCGCTATGCGATTCCAGTGGCAGCGAGGGCATAAAAAATCAAGGGACAATTCAACTGAAAGAAATGAAATTTGAATGTGCAAAATATCTTCCTTCCACTTACTTAGATAACCGGTTTAGCTTGTTTTTAACGTCCCAAAGCGACTCAGGTAATGAGAGACGTCGTAGTGGAGGACTCCGGGAATTTCGACCACCTGGGGTTCTTTAACGTGAACTGACATCGCACAGCACACGGGCGCCTTGCTTTTCGCCTCTACCGAAAAGCAGCCGCCGAGGCCGGGATCAAATCCCGCACCCTTGGGAACATTAGTCGAGCGCCGTAACCACTACGCCACCCCGGCGGGGGACTTAGATAACCCAACATCATGTCACGGTGCTTGCATGGCAAAATAAAGCCGACAATTATAAAGGCAAACACGCAAAGTACGGCCGTTGGTCATGCGTAACCAGCTGTTTGTTCTATGAAACCGCGCCACGTATGTACACAAATCTTTCAATCTCCGCAGATCACCCTTCAGAACAGTTAGTAGGACGCTTAAACGGTTTCGCTTTAATAGCCGCAATAGCAAAGCGGTTTAGGTGTCCACCATGTTCTGATGGAAAGGAACGAAGAATATAGACAGGGTGCCTGATGAAGTATGACAGTAATGGGACAACCCAGCTCCCCCATGGCC
The DNA here is from genome assembly GCF_055883805.1 of Amblyomma maculatum. Classification (NCBI taxonomy): domain Eukaryota; kingdom Metazoa; phylum Arthropoda; class Arachnida; order Ixodida; family Ixodidae; genus Amblyomma; species Amblyomma maculatum. The sequence goes on along the minus strand of NC_139345.1, from coordinate 150,129,368 downwards.
TCTTTAAAAAAAGTACAACCGGCCCCAGAAAAACAAAAGCATTGGCGCTCTGCCGCAATTATATCAAGGGAAATGCAAATGGAGCCAGCAGCCACATTAGGTAGGGAAAAATGTGTTGAGTTTTGCTCGGTTTAGTGGCACATAGGCTATACGAGACCATCACGTGCGAAGCGCAAGGTTGAATGCGCCATACACGAGAGATATCTAAAGATTTGTTTGAATATGCTATAACTGATGAAAAAAGCATAGCTGCTTTTAGGAATGAAACAACACATGAAAATGTTGGGTTAGTTGGTTTTTCATCAGTTTTTGCAGCGCGTAGTAAGACGAGGACAAAGCATGAAGGATCAAGTAGGGCAAACAAGCGCTGAACTGAGCCGCAACTATATTTTGGTAATTCGCGAACAACCTAATAAATACTAGCAGGAAAAACGTCCACGAGGGGGACAAAAAATGTAAATACAGGGCGAAAAAAGATCGGCTCATAAAAAATCCAAGTGTTATAGAACAAACGACAATAAGTTCATATATCGACAAGCCTAACCCATGATTAATTGAAAAAGCAACATATGGGGGGTAGTAATATGACGCAAGTTCGAAAAAATTATAAGCCAGTGGAAAACGCTGTCAGTAAATAAACAAAATTCTCAGTTTAATTGGCCGAGCTTAATTGACCAAAAGCAAGTAGAAGCGCAAAAAACGTTAAAAAAACTGTTTTAAAACCGCAAGTGAATGCATGATATAGCAAAAAAACTTCACCCCAGGGTGAAGCTGAACGATGTATTGCTGACGGCGTAAATTGGTGAAGCGATGCAGCGCTAAAGGGATTAAGTTCCTGTATAAGAAAACGATTTCGTATTTGGCAGTGAAGAAATTGTCAACTGCCGACAAGCAGGGAAGGTGTGTGATTCTTCCAGAACGTATGTACGATACTTCTCGAAAGCGGCGGAAGTTGTCTAGTCAGCCTTTTTTAAATACTCCGATGCTTCAGTGTCCAAGATAAGAAATACCGCAAAAAAATTGTGCGAGCGGTTGATTCCAGACAAGCTTTCTCGAGCAACAGAAGTCAGAAAAAAGGCCAGTTCGGAAATGTTTTCCACAATAAAAGCACACAAGATAGGATGCCGTCCGCGCGTAATGGTCTGTCGAAAAGATGACCTGGCATAAAGATGTTGTAAAATATTTGCAGGGCAAGCTCAACCTGCTTCCTGTTAACGACCCTTTTCAGATGAAAAACGCAGAAGGAATCAGGTTCTTGATAGACAATAAAGCAAGGCTTTTTGCTGATTCTCCATCGATGTGAAATATTTATTCTATTCAATACCGTGCGTTCGTGATTCTAATTACAACCACGGAACTGTAGTTTTCTGAACGAATGCGTGTTCAAGTTTTTTAAATTGTCGGTTTACCTCAAATCAACCTTTGCAGAGTGGAATGGGTCTAGTTTTAATCAAAAGCAGGGGATCTGTATAGGATCATGCATTTCTCCCGTTCTCAATGACCTTTACCTCGCTATGTATGAAAGAACTCTTGAGTGCTTTGATATTCACGCGTTCTAAAGATCTTCCGGCTCGTGGATGATACCTAGTCCTCTTAGATTGCAATAACGAAGTCATATTACGTGAGGGGTCTCAAGTTCTGACAGTGTTTATGACGACACTGCCACTATACGAATTGGCTCAAGAAGTGCCAGACAATAATTAGATACGCTTTCTCGAGCTGATGTGTTTCACACCTGATCATGTGTGCTGCACATTCGAGCCCAGGCACAAGAAACTCACATTTGCACATGGTGGTGCTCACTGTAAAACGGATCATTGTACACTGTAGTTTTAATAATTCTCGGCGAAGCCATGTGAGCACAAACTTCAGGATAACTTTTCAGCCTAAGTGTGCGGGCTAATGCAGTCGGGATACCCGCAGGATCGTTTTTTCTGCCGCTGGAAAAATGGCGAAAAAATGCCAAACAAACAGACACCTCAGATGAAGTCCAACAGCGAAACAAGGCAGCAATAATTCCATATTATGCACAAGGTTTCTTATCGCCTTAAGAAGATTGGCAAGAAGGTAGGGGTTCACGTGGTCTTTTCAGTCCCTCGTTGCCTATCTAGACTTCATGGCATGGTAAAGCAAACGACGAAGAAAAACACTGGATGTACCACAGGGCACTAGAACTCCGTCAAAAGATGTCGCAAACTCTTTTCCACTACCTTGCGTCATTAAGGCTTGCATCGGCCAAACCGGCCGATGTATCTGTAAGCACAGCACAGCAGAGCAATCAACTTTCAGGTTCATCATCCATAAACCTGGCAGTGCATTGTTGCAAATGCGACAGCAATAGAAAATGTTCCCTTGTTCTTGAACAGACAACCATTCTGAAAAGATGCAATAGTAAGCTTACACGCGGTGTAGAGGCAGCCGCCCTGATCACGAAGCTCAAGGATGGCTGCGTCAGCGCAGACTATGCTTTTCTTTCGAGCAAAGAAACTTTATTCATCACTGGTATTACCGGATTTTATCTTTGATTTTATTGGCACTCTTTGCATGCCGTCATGTGATATTTTCCTTTGTTTTTCGTCTGGTTTTCTCGCTTCTTTAGTTAGATTGTTATCTGATTTTATGGCACTCTTTGCATGCCGTCATTTGATATTTTCCTTTGCTTTTCGTCTAGTTTTCTCGCTTGTTTAGCTAGATTCTAACTTTTCACACTATGGCCCTTTTGTATCTCGTAATTATCATTCGCTTTTAGTCTACATACCCATATCAGCCGCATTGTTTGAACCATTGTTGGTTTTTGTTTTGCCGTGTTACTCGCGGGCTTCCGATTTTGTTCGGACATCTGCATCAGTTTCCATTCCTTCACGCTTACCCTTTCTTTTTTCGCTATCTGCCTGCCGTGGTGGTGCAGTGGGTAGAGCGCTCGCCCTCTGTGCCCAAGGATGCGGGATCGAATCCCGGCCACGGCGTTCGCTTTTCGACGGAGACGAAAAGCGAGGATCCCTTGTGCTGTGCGATGTTGGTGCGCGTTAAAGAACCCCAGGCGGTCGAAAATTCCACAGGCCTTCACTACGGCATCTCTCATAGCCTCAGTCGCTTTGGGATGTTAAATACACTAAATCAACCAGCCCACCATTTTTTGATTGTCTCGTGTACTCAACTGCGTTTTAAAAAAGGTATTTTGAAAGATGTTCTTGCGCTTGCTTTTTGGCCAATTAAGCTCGTTAAGAATTGGGAATTTTGTTGATTCATTCCCAGTGTTTGCCACTAGCTTATTATTTTTTCAAACTTACGTCATGTTACTCTTTATGTTAATCATGGGCTAGGCTTTCCTATATATAAACTTATATTTTTGTACATCCCACTTATTTTTCCTCCTGGTGGCAGTTTTTCTACGGTTATACATGATGCATTTCGAAAATTATCAGAATAATGTTGCTGCTCACTACTTGTTTGTCCTACTCGTTCCTCCATGCTTTGTGCTCGTCTTGCTATTAGCTGCAAAAATTCCCATAAACTATTGACGAGGGAATCGTTCCGATAAGTGGGCTGAGATGAAATGGAATGTGTGCCTAAAAATGTGGAAAGTTTTTATTCCCAAGTGCTCAAATATTTTGCATGAGCATAAAATGTGGATTATGGTCATCTCTCATCCACATAGCCCGCGTGCCTGTCTCACCTGCTTCTTAATAATGAAGCTGTGTGTACCTACGTGCAGTCGACATAAAATGACTGCAATGAGGCATTCCTGATGGCATCATTATTTCCATTCTTATATGGTGGGTTTATTAGGTGCATGTTATTTTATTATTCCATTTTCACAGGAATTTTTGTTTCTGCTTGCTGTGTACCAACTTGAAGCTGTCCTTGAGAATTTTATTTTTGTTGATAAATGCGGTAATCAGGTAATCAGAAATTAGACGAAAAAAAACTAGTTGAATATCGGTCATGGCATCTGAAAGCAGGGCCTTGCAATTGCGCTTTCGGTTCTCTACCGACTGAACTAAAGCCACGGCTGTGCAGCCTTCAGTTTTCCTATTTATGCGTATAGCCTATTCTTGAGCGCGTTCGCCGGCAAATTAGTGAGATGTATATTTCACAACAAAGCTCCGACGAGATACCCTTAGTGTCCCCACGAAACTTTCTGACAATAGAGCAGTCCTCGAAGCGACATAATTGATTGATTGCCTACCTAGACAGAAAAAGCAAAAAGATGGGCCTAAAAATTAATATTCAGAAGACCAAGGTAACGCTTAACAGCCACGGCAAGAAACAGCAGTTCACAATAGGTAGGCGAACATGTATACATGAAGGGTTTTCTGGCGGGATGTTGCTGTTTGTCGTTCATGATTAAACTGCGCGAAAGCAAAAACACGGACAGAGACAGAAAACACGTACACAAATCGAGCGTAGAACTTCCAGCCTTTATTCGAAAAACGCTTCGAGCATGCCTTTTATACGCTCTGAACAACCACCACATGACACTGCCGGTATCAAAAACAGATAAGATTGACAGCTACGTGTACATAATGCGCGAATCCGCCAGAGCCCCAATCTAAACTACACTAGTGTGTGCAATCTTACGCACCACTGAACCTTGATAAAAGGAAAAAAGGAAAAATCCTGAAAGTGCAGATAATACCAAACCACTAATGAGGGCATCAACAAAGCACTGTATTACTAGAGAAACTTACTCAGCAGAATGGGATGAGACGCGGAACCGACAGTAATAACAGAAAACGATGAAGGTGCAAAGCCACTAAAAGACCTAAGCTGAAAACAACTAAGAACTAAGAAAACCACCGAGGCAAAAAACTGTGAAACTGAGAGCGAAAGAAGGAGACATCAAAAAACAAAGGTAAAGGCGACGCGAGCAATGAAAAGGCAAAAACGAGGATACAATCTATGAAGGATGAAAAAACAATAAGAGTACAGGTGCGGTTTTAAAATGGACGATTTAAGGCGTTCCTTTCTAAAAACGAGATTTCTTTATGAGAAAGCATAATGGACGGTGTGCTCACACAATTGTTCGAATTCTTTGCGATTAGGAAGGCCTCAATTATCTGCCTTTTCGTTTTGGTTCTAGCCGCAGCGAGGAAGAACTTCGTGCTTTCGAGAAACGGGTGACAATCAGTTTTTTCGCACTTCTTATAATGTAAAGCTAAATTTCCTCCTGAGTTGGTAGAAAGATTGCGAACATGTTCAGCCGGCCTCTCATTGAAACATCGCCCTGTTTGACCGATGTACGTCTTGCCACAGGATAATGGCATCTGGTAAATAACCCCTCAGGCACATTCAGTGTACTCAAGGCTGTGATTTGAGGCGCATCTGTATTGCAAGTCATTTCCTTATGTTTTCTTGTCACTCACATTCTTGTTTACCTTGATTTGTAGTGCCGACTGTACTTACTCACTCCTGCTTGGACTGCCAAGAGGCAGTTGGCAGTATCAAATAAATAAATAAATAAATAAATAAAATTTTTGCTGTGTCGGTTCATGATTGCACACAGTTTAGCGACCTTAGACGGCGCCGCAAACACGAGTCTGACGCCGTATCTTCATGCCACTTTGTTTATATTGTGAGACACTCGGTGCAGGTCAAGCATAACACACACTGGTTTTCGACCTCCGTTCGTTTGGCGGTTCGTATTCTTCATCCTCTGTAGCAGACTTTCCCAAACACAGGCTATCAGTTGCGGCGGATACCTAGCAGCATACAACCTCTCAATCTGAAGGTTAAGACTTGAACCCATTCTGTGCTCACATGACTTTTTTAATGCCGGACGGTAGGCAAGGGGATCAACTGCTCTTTTAATCAACTTTGAATGTGTCTCGTCTGTGTGTTCCTTCTTCGTCCTTCGTATTACGCGGTGTTTTACCATCATGAACCACCAACTCGCCCAACAAGCATTACTTTTCGAATGTGCACTGTAAAGGGTAGTAATTGCTTGTTCATTCCGGGGCTGTATGGCCAACAGGTATGGGAGGGTGTAAATTCAAGACGTACATCAGTCAAGACGTACAGAGGCAAGACGTACAGTCGAGCGCGATTAGAAGGTTATCGCTCGAGCGTCGACCGGGAACATGAACAGCGCCATGGCCCAGAATTCTCTGCCGTGGCGAGAGAGGTATCAGGCCAGCTTCCCTCATTCTTTTTGCTGTTTTTTTAGCAGCCTTCACTCCCTGATGGGAATGGGACATCACTTTTTTTTTTCGTTTGGTTCTGCGAACAGGCAGTGATCGTTTTGCGCACGACGTATTCTTCGGTATTATCTGAAATTGGACACTTTATCGCAACAAATGGAAAGCTTAAAATAGAGAGAGAGGGCGGTGCGTTTGTCGCGGGGGTGATGGTTGTTGTATGGAACAGCGAACGAGGGAGAGAAGAGTGCGAAATCATGATTTTTCCTGTTCCAAAACCGGCTGCCAGGTGCCTGGAGTGCAAGGCTGGTCGACGCTCGCGCGATAACCTTCAAACCGCGCCCGACTGTACATCGGTCAAACAGGGCAATGTTTCAATGAGAGGCCGGCTGAACATGTTCGCAATCTTTCTACCAACTCAGGAGGAAATTTAGCTTCACATTGTAAGAAGTGCGAAAAAACTGATTGTCACCCGTTTCTCGAAAGCACGTAGTTCCTCGGCTAGAACCAAAACGGAAAGGGAGATAATTGAGGCGTTCCTAATCGCAAAGAATTCGAAGATTTGTGTGAGCACACCGTCCATTATGCTTTCTGATAAAGAAATCTTGTTTTTAGAAAGAAACACCTTACACCGTCCATTTTAAAACCGCCGCTGTACTCTTGTTATTGTTCTTTCCATTCTTCATAAATTTTAGCCTGGTTTTTGTCTTTTCATTGCTAGCGTCGCCTTTACCTTTGTTTTTTATTGGTTCCATCTTTCACTCTCAGTTTCGCAGTTTTTAGCCTCGGTGGCTTTTTTTTTTTCAGTTTTTAATTATTTTCAGCTTACGTCTTTTAGTGGCTTTGCACCTTCATCGTTTTCTGTTATTACTGTCGGTTCCGCGTCTCTTCCCATTTTGCTGAGTAAGTTTCTCTTTTAATACAGCGCTTTGTTGATGCCCTCATTCGTGGTATTGGTATTATCTTCAATTCGAGAATTTTTATTCCTCCGATCCCTTTTTATCCTTTTATCAAGGTTCAATGGTGCGTAAGATTGCACACACTAGTGTAGTTTAGATTGGATCTCTGGCGAGTTCGCGCATTATCTACACGTAGCTGTCAATTTTATCTGCTTTTTATCCCTGCTGTGTCATGTGGTGGTTGTTTAGAGCGTATAAAAGGCATATTTGAACTGTTTTTCGAATAAAGTTGGAAGTTCTGCGCTCAATGTGTGTACGTGCTTTCTGTCTCTGTCCGTGTTTTTTTTTTCGTGCAGTTTAATCATGAACAAATATGTATACTTAGGACAGGTAGTAACCGCAGATCAGGACCATGAAAGTGAAATAACCAGGATAATAAGATTAGGATGGAGCGCATTTGGCAAGCACTTGAATATTATTACTACCAGCTTACCGCTGTCGCGCAAGAAAGCACATATAGTTGTATCTTACCTGTACGCCCTTACGGGGCTGAAACATGGAGGCTAACGAATAGGGTCGCACTTGAACTAAGGACAACGCAGATAGCTATGGAACGGAAAATGGTAGGTGTAACATTAAGAGACTGGAAGTGTGCAGAGTTGGTCAGCGAAATAACTCGAGTTAGTGACATTGTAGTCGAAATCAAGAAGCAGAAATCGGCATAGACAGGACATATAGTGCGAATAGAGGATAACCGATGGTCGCGAAGGGTAACAAATTGGATGCCATGGAAGGAAAGCGTAGCAGAGGGAGGCAAAAAGTTAGGTGGGGGGATGGATGAATGAATGAATGAATGAAGAAATGTTTATTCAACCTTTGTCTTAAAAAAAACGTGGGTGGCGAAAAAAAAATGCTGTTTGCAATAACCGCATGGGCTTCGCTACCCGTAAAGTCGACGATGACAGCAGTGGCAGTTCGAGTGATAGAAAATGAACAATTAAAATGAAGTTAAGGAGTTCGCAGGGGTCAAGCGGATGCAGCTAGCACAGGACCGAGTTAATTTTAGTAATGTGGGAGAAGCTTTTGCGTTGCAGTGGCTATAATCCGGCTGATTACGGTGATGTCCTCCCTGGTCTAAGTGGCTGTGCCTCCAGTAGTGTGGCGTTGATTTTATGAAACTCGCCAATATATTTGGAGATATTTTATATTATGCATCGCTGATTAACTTTGGCCTTTGCATCATAGCAAGCCTCGTAGCTTTGCTCAGCTCATAAAAACCGCAAGCAATTATTCATCGCGCTATTTTTTTCACTTTTCTTCCCACAGACGTAATCTGCAAAAGTGACATTAGTTCCCATGGACAGCGGTTTGTTTTGCATGAAATCTTATGTTACGCCCAGGACAATACGGCATAGTAATTACAGCGCCTTGGAAACAATGCATCCATGTTATTTCATATATTCTGGTAGCCTTATTAGGCCATATTTCGAGCTCAAGGCAAAGTCGCGTCAATTATTCGGGAGCTCTAATTAGGTAGTCATTCTGAAAATACCTGGGAATACACACCCCGTTTGGAGTTTGGCGCGCGAATTTTAGGCACTTAAATAGTTTAAACTGTTGCCCCGCGCACTCCATCAAAAGCGTGGTGACGTTGACATAGTCAAAGGCTTATGTACGGTGGAACTGTGGGTGACATTATGTAAAATTTAAATTATATAAAATTTTACACGTTTAAAACTTTCAAACCGTTCTCCCGTGCATTCCATCAGAAGTCTGTCGACGTAGATAGTGGCACCGCAGGGTGGCATTACTTAAGGTGACACTTCGCGTACCTCTTCTAACTTTAGATGCTTGAAACCTCATTTCACTAGAGGCTGTGCGGATATAGTTACAGACAATATTCGTCGCAGTGGTTTCACGGTAGGAAATACCCTTAGCTTGGGGCCTCTTCTTTAAGAGGTATACGGCATATTCTGCCCTGTTGTAAGTTATGCTGTGAGCTTTGGTGTAGGAGGAGGAAGAAGAACATTTATTTCCGCCGAATATGGTGCAGCAGCCGCGTCCGGGGAGGCAGTCTGTCGCACCGCGGCCAGAGGACACCCGGCCCCGTCTAGGAGAAGAGGTCTTCCGCCTCGGCCGCCAGGCGGACGGCGAATCGCTGCGTTTTTTCGTCGGAGCTTCTTAGCGTGGTCTCCCATTCATCGCTAGTTTTAATCGCGTTGCGCCCTGGGGCACGAACGCATCTCCATATTATATGATCTAATGTTGCCACGTGGCCGCAAAATTTACAAATTTCGGTTTCTGCACCGTCCCTCTTCCCCCCTCTGGCACCCGTCCAACTCCTCCACAGGGGCGAAAAGAAATTTCGAGCTTGGAGTCTTCTACAGTCGTACGATTCCTTTTTACTGAGGGATCTAACCGGTGGCGGATATATCTTCGGTCTTTCTTCAGGTTGTCGGTTACATCCCTAAAGGTACCAATACATTCTTTGGTTTTAGATGTTGTGGAGGCGTCCGCAGCGTAGTTGTTCGTGACTGGGAATCCGGCGATCTTTTGATTATAAATGTTGCCATATTCATGCCTAGATCGTAATGATGTTGTCCAGATTCACTGCAAATTGCGCTTCCAGGAATTTGTAGCGTGTGCTATTGACAAGAATGGTATGATACCCAGACCGGTGTCAAATATATTCAGGTATTGTAGGAAGATTACGACTCCAGTGCTCTACATTTGCAACATGGCGCAACCGCAATATTTTCTCAACTCCATTAGTCTGAATGCCTAGATTTGTGGTTGCTCCTGGACATCAAAGACACACATGAAAACGCAGTGAAGCTTATTGAGGACTCTGAAGGCCACTTAAATTGTTGACGTCTTTTTTTATTGGTCGCGAATTCAATCTGAGTGGTTCTTCTTCAACGCATATGAGGGCAAACTAACGTAATTTTATTACTCCTGTAGTTACCACACTATACGAATTACCACACTACACTCTTTACAAGTTTGTATTTAATAAAGTGCCAAAAATGACACCGTTCATCTTTGCACTCGTCGCCTTTGTGTACTAGATGCCATAATAGGGCTTATTCTGCGTACATGAAGCAAGTGTGATGCTCCTGCAAGCTTCTTTTGGCTGAGTACTTCTCTAAGCGGAAAAGGTAATTTCGCCTTAGTTTAGTTAACAAAGGTTGAAGAATTCAGCTAAGAAGTGTTCGTTAGTAAAGTCTACGCGCAGACGACGTTATCACATTACGCCGTTCATCTGAATGATAAAGCTGTCCTTTGCAAAAGAAGGCGCCTCTCTAAGAGATGTCATCGACCGCTGTGTCTTGTGGATCTCGGCAGCTCGTTTATCAAAAACCGGCTGGCCATCGCCGTCCGCATGTTTTCCTTTCTCGAGGGTGAAGGCGTATTCGCGCGGCGCATAGCACAATTACGAAATGCATTACTGCTCCTGCACATTGCAGCATAAGAAGACATAGGAAATGAGCGTTATGAGGGATGTAAATGCAAGCACCCCTGACACGGCTAGGCCCCTCAAAAGGCGCTGAATACGCATGGTGACAGTCGCTGGCAGCTCCGGATCGCTGCCTACTTTGTACAACGTAAGATGGGACGATATATCGATTGGTCGGGCAGGCTGACGCCCAAATGAAACCATGAAACCGACGCCAATCAAAGGATTGTTGCTACAAGTGTTAAGAGCAACATTTTGTTGGCGTTCTTTCACTTTTGACATGCTACCTACATTGCGACCGATGTCGTGACAGCGCATATTAATTGTAATAAATATGACCATGATTCAATCCCGCAAGCCAAGTGCAGTGTCAAGCAAAGTCTTTGACAGTCGTGGTTTTTTGAGGGGCCACCGCAGTTTGCATTAGCGCTGAATTCCCCTGCCTTTCATGGAGCCTTCATCAGCCTCCGTTTTATACCGGGAGTGAAGAATAAAGAAGAAAGCTGGTGTCTGGTAATCAGCCTCCTCTCTCTGCTTTCATTAAGACACGTCACTCAAAAAGTTCACTGTCATACGCACACATTAATCCTCGTAGAGCTTAATGAATGTGACGCTTTTGACGCGCTAATTCCTTCACGGGACGGTAATTTTGTAAAGGAATTAGCGCGTCGAAAACACACCATGCACAGCCAAATAGGGCCACTTCTCTCGTTCGTGATAGAAGTATTCACCTTAAATTTTGTTTGCGCTATCTTTAGAAGGTAGAAATTGCATTCAAGCATCGCTAAATTTTTTTTTGTAATTGTGTGCGCCTTTTTGTTATTTTAATTTTGTTTCAAAGCGAGCGATGGCTTGCATGAGCGGACGTTGAAAAGAAAAAAGCAGGGGGGGGGGGGGGGAGGAGGCAGGGGGTTGTTCTCAATATCTGGCTGAAAGGTCAGCGCGATTTTCAATCGTCTATTTTAATCTGAAGGTTGTTTATCAAAGGCCTGCAGCTTTTTGGGCAGGTTTTGGAAATAAATAAATTATTCAAGGCCGTTATTTCCGCATGGAAGATATAACTATACTAATTAAGAGTTATGATATACTTGCCATTTGACGGATAACCGTTCCCGCTATATATAGTTTATCGTGTGGGCGCGGTACCTCATGCATCATTGCTGCCGCAGCACACTGCGCGCATACTTTGCGTCTTCGAAAAAAATAAATAAAAGAAACTACAACACAAGGCTTCAGCGGCTACGAAAATCATTCTATTATCTCTTTGAGCAGCACGCATCGTTTCTTGTTATTGTGATATAGTTCGCGGGGTTTGTCTTGAGTCATAGGAAAGAAGTCTTGGTATTCAACGCCTGAAGGAACAGCGCGTAGGTATACTTAATACTGATTATCCGTCCTTTCTATTGTTGGTTTGGGGAAGAAAGTTGTAGGTCACCCTGAATAATGGCTTACAGAGGTTTCAGCACCAAGCTAGGGTGTTTGCAAAGTATGTTTTCTAAGGCCTTAAACATGCACGGCAAAATTACTTTTGAAATGTAAATAAATTACTTTCATAACCACTGCCCTAAAAGTCCACCAATTATTATTAAACTATATTAACAATTACAGAAAACCTTTTGAAATAACTTCCCAGTATTAAAGCGATTGCTCCTGAATGACGTTTTGTATTTTGCGCTTACAAAAACTAAACCAAACAGTGAAAGGGGCATACCAAGTGCTCTAAAAACACGACGCGAACATTCTTTCACCTTCTGGAAAAATTCCCGCCGAGCCAAATGTTTGCTCCTTTTTCTATCCTCTATAGCACGCAACATACAAAAGCGAGACTACAGCAACAAAACAGCTTATTTAATTCTTTAATTTAAACTTCTTTTTTAATTTAATTTAATTTAATTATTTATATTAAACTTTAATTCTGCTGGAGACAATCTTGGTGCGAACTGAATGCCTTGCAGCCCAAGAGCAGCACGACGTTTAGCGACGGCAAGAAAAGCTATCCCTAAACAGCTCCAAACCCCTGAAGCAGGTTATTTATTGCTTTAGTGTTTTAGTAAATCGACCGCGACAGCTTATGTTTGGTAACGTTAGTGCTAAATACATTTACGCGTACTCCACCCGTCACCCCATGACGACGTGTTTAACCAGGTACCACTGTGCCCTTCGCCTACGCAACCTAGGGAGTACCACTGCGCGCTCCAGACTAGCTTTGAACTTCATTGAGTACCATATGTTCCATCGGGGGCTCACCGGCGCCTTAAACTTTTCTGCTTGGGTAATGGTCGCGACTCGTGCAGGTTTGCCTGGACACCAGCACGCAGTGACCGAAATAGAAAAGGCACGAGTGGTTTCAGATGCGGCTGCATTTTTTAATTTCTGTTGCTGCCGATTCCGTTCGCTGATTCAGGCTTTCCGCGCTTGGTTACAGCTTTTCACGCGCCTTACCGGGGGCTCAAAGTTGTGCCGACAGAAAGAGTTGAGGTGCGTTTTATTAAAAGGGATTTCGAAATTAAATGTCTACATTTACTAAGATACTTTGTTGGGCGAGTTGGTACTTATTCATTATTGATATAAACAGCGCGAACACGAAAACAAGGGACAAGAAACAAGAAAGCCACAGTACAGCGCATGTACTGTGGCCTTCTTGTTTCTTGTCCCTTGTTTTCGTGTTCGCGCTGTTTATATCAATAATGAACCTACATTTACTGCCAAATTACTGGTTTCAAGTAATTTCTGACGTTAATAAATTGTTAGGCTGGGCACTAAAAGTAATTAAACACACTGTGAATTACCAGAAAAGTAATTTATGTACGATAGAGAGATTTAGCTTACCGTGATCCGCGATCCGCCACCGTAACTCTCTACCGCGCGTGGGCGGGACGCTCAAGCTGATTGGTTCCGACGCGGCAAGGCTGTGTGCCGACATCCAGTATGTGGCGCCATCTATCGGCGTCAAGGGGGGTCTGGGCATGCACAGTGGAACGCGCGCTGGCGGATCACGGTAAGCTAAAGCTCTCTAGCTTCAATTACTACCGTGTATGCTTAAGACGATAGCTCGGTCAATAAAAATGTCTACCACGTGACAGCGGTGCCGATTCAGCGCCCAAGAAGATTTGCTTTTCTCTGGAGTGCTCTAAATGATGGCGATTTGCGTGCGCACTGAGCGACAGATTTGAGCGGGCAGCTGATCACACGAGAGCTTCTTCTGAAGGCCGATGATAGGTCTACGTAAATTGTACCTCGATGAAAGCATTGTAGACAGCTGTTTTTGGAGACGATCTACAAATCTGTATTCGCACTTCGTTCCTGAAACCATTAGATGAGAAGTTCGGTATTAGTTTTTACTAATCTGTCAACTTTGAAAAACCGGAAGTGCAGTATAAGTCAGCTGACACTCAACTCCTCTCAGTTGGTTTCACGAGAAGAGGGGACTCTACGAGTTTTAAAATCTAGGTTACATTTGCTTGGACACATGATCTACGTATATAGCTTTAACCTGGAATTTTCAGCAAGCAAGCAATACAAAGAGTAAAATGCTAGTGTGAAGCGAATGGAATTGCATTCAATGCTCAATGAACTTAATGGCTTAGTTCCACATTAGAGCGTTTTATAGTTCTCAGGATCGCACTCAGCAGATACACGGCCATTCCTCTGGCAGGTTGCGAGTTCGCGAGCGCACCAATTGCCTCGATCATGCATGTGGCTACTGCTTCCTGTAAGCCGATACTTTTCACGGTTCGCCATGAGTCTACAACGGCTGTTGCGAAAGTTACGGGTTGCGAGCACAGATTAAAAAAAGAAACAAACTAAAGCCTGGAAGCCGGTCCCGTATAGACCGTTTACAGCGAGTAGTTCAACTCTTCCCTAACAGGTGGCGCCACCAGGACGGCCGTCATTGCTGGCCTTCGGAACGCATCGGCGCGCAGTGCTAACTGCTGCTGTGTATCTTGTGTAAGAATACCAGCTGACTTTTAAACAGCGCTGCTTTGATGCAGGTGTCATCTGTCTTATCGAAGTATTCTGCGAGGAGGTAACGCTAATGACCCTGTTGTTTATTGGCGGAAGAACAGAAGACGCTTTCTACATAAGGTGCACATCATGGCCTAGGCAACCGTTTTTCTGGGAGATGTATCACGAGTTCATGCTCTTTTCTGGGACAAGAAAGCGCCTGTGAATTGAAGAGAATGGCTATACCTCACGCCCCAGCTCGTTTTAGCACCGGCAGTGGCCATGGCAATGCGAGAACGACCCTGACGTTTTCTCAGCTTTGGATATTGAGTCTTTGCACTGCTGCCGAGTTTTTTTCGCAGGGCGTTAAGAGGTACCTTGACGTTGCTATTAATGTCTATGCAGTTATACGAATTGATTGCGCAGAGAAGGAAAGTTAGTGTGGGCATGTAAGTGAATCTGCTTACTTTAATTAGGTACTATTCCCCAGGATATGCGGGATCAAATCTCGGCCTCGGCGGCTGCTTTTCGCTGGTGCCAAAAACCCAGGCGCCCGTGTTTTGTGCGATATCAGTGCACATTAAAGAACCCCAAGGAGAGGGGAATTTCCGCAGTCCTCCACTCATAGCCTGAGTCGCTTTGGGACGTAACACCGCACAAACAAAACCAAACTTTAATTAGACAAGCACTGCTGAAATACATGTAATAACTGCTGCTTTTATGAAACTAATGCACGGGCCAATGATGAAATTTACCATGATAAGATTTTTTTATATCCCCGCTTGCTTGGGCTGCGTACTGTGCGTTCTGAATTCCGGTGCAGTTTCCAGTCACCTTCGCCCGAGCGCGGGTGAACGCCGCTGAGCGCCTGATGCGGCCTTCAAGCAGCGTAATAGTCTTTTGAAGCCAGGACGTTTACAGGAGATAAATTATATCCTATCAATTGTCGGGGATTGCACGCGCGTCCATATTGAGCAGTAAGTATTGTGCACAATGTTAAATGAACATTCATAATGCGTCTCAGCCAGCATAGTCTGAGCATGCGTTCGCCTTTTGCCCAAGAAAATTAAAAAAAAAAAATAAGTTTGAGGGAATAATCAGTTTGTAATATATTCAGCTTTACAGAAAGTCACGCTTTCCACAAAGAGCACTAGAGAGAGAATTGATAAAAAAAAAAAGCAAAAAAAAAAAAAAAAAAAAAGTCGACGGCTGATGGGTTTGTCGAAACGTTCTAGCCAATGCAGACATTTAGGAGGACGCAATAAATGAACTACGTGGTTAAATTAAACATTTTTTTAGCACCTACACATACTGTAGACATTCACATGAAATTTATTGCCTGTCTACAAGCTCGTTGCCCCCAGCGATAGCGGGTACGCTGCACCGTGCAGCCGAGTACTAGCGCGCCGAAAGCCGTCAAACCAGAAGGCCTGAAGGCCAGCGATGGCGGAAGGGTCACATGATCAAATATGGCAGCGCCCATGCGCTCGCGCTGTAAAGGGTCTATACAAGATACGGCTGCGAACTCTGAAAACTGCGATTAATAG
This sequence comes from Amblyomma maculatum, assembly GCF_055883805.1. Taxonomy (NCBI): domain Eukaryota; kingdom Metazoa; phylum Arthropoda; class Arachnida; order Ixodida; family Ixodidae; genus Amblyomma; species Amblyomma maculatum. The sequence goes on along the minus strand of NC_139345.1, from coordinate 150,113,383 downwards.
CACGAGATACAATGTATCTAAGCTTCTAGAGAAGCGTCAGTACAGTCCTGTGAAAGTTACGAGATTCTGCTGAGGGCAACTGAACATGTGCATATTTCGTCACTAAGCATATCTAGCCTCTATGCATCTGGATTAATTGTTATGGGTGGCCATTTACCAACTGCGAGGTGTGCCTCGGCAACTGTGATCTTTAAAAAGCAAAAACCTTCAAGTCTTGATTCGAACGCTGTACTGATGATGCATCGGCGGTGCGTCCCTTGCAGGCACGCGAAAGACACTGCGCCCATCAGGTAGCACCTTGCCCAGGTTTGTGCGCGTTTCAGTCTGGGATCCGTGCATAAACGTACTTCGCGTACCTCAAAGCTAGTTACTTCGTCCACTATGTGCATCCCGTGTATCAGGGGCGATCGAAGGGTGCAAGTTGCATCGGTGTCCTGGTTATCTTCTCTGCGCAAAGCAATGCCAATGGGGTCTGTCGAAGAGGAAATATGGGAGATGTCTAGGAGCCGTCCTGAGTCAGGCGACATCACAGAGGCGATACCACGCTAAATTCTAGTCGGAAGTGGCTAACGAAGCATCGCCGTGGACGCGCTCATGTCGTCAAATGGGGCGCTATATCGAGAACTGACTGAGTGATTATGCGAATTCAACAAAAAACTCACGTTGTTAAAGAGGCTGATCTAAACTCAATGGAAAGAAGGCGCATTCATTATACTGCGGCAATCTACGCACGAATAAGCATTTGTAGAATAAATAGCTTACTCAGAGGTCATCATCATCATCATCATCATCATTATCATCATCGGCCTGACTATACCCACTGCAGGGCGACGGCCTCTCCCATATTTCTCCACTTAACCCGGTTCTGTGCTAGCTGCACAGCGGTGCACGTCTGCAAATCATGCCAAGAAGGTTGACGAATTGACCAGCAGAATTGCATGCGTTAGAAACTGAATCATCCCGCTAATCAAAGGAGGGCGACACCGGCTCAGTGAATGCTTTGTCTTAAAACCAACCATGCAACCAACGAGTTTAAGAGCGACGATATGGTAGCTTCTCGTGTTGCTGTGGCTCGGGTATTCATCGTGCCTACTTCAATGTCCATATGTTGTGTTTGTTTCGCATTCGTCTTCGGTACGTGATGCTTGGCCTGATTTTATGTCACAGTGCCATGCGCGTAGACTGTTGCTTACCCACCTTCGTGCGATTTGCACGCATTTTTCTTGTTCGGCCTTCTGCAGAGTTTATCAATGCAATATCTCTTTACGTGTAGGTCTAGTTTCTGTGAAACCAATATGAATAGCGTCGTCTTTTCATTGCTCTTGTAATTGTGGTCATTACAAAGCTCTTTTTGTTTTGCACACTGTGCTTGTTATTCTTCATTCTTGTCTTTTTAACGTTTGAATTTTTTCAGTGTAGCTCCCTCTTCCAGCCTGTGCCTTTATTTGAAAGGTTAGAGGTATTGAGGAGAGAAACAAATAAATGAGTCATTCACGTATACCAGTTTTGGGTTGCACTGCAAGAAGAGTGCAGCTCGCCGAGACATCTGTCACGGATGTCATGGGGAGAAAAAAAAAGAGAGGGAACGTTCCTTTCCAGGACCTCATCCATCATAGGAAATAAAATTAGGCGCGCTATCGATCATGTTCATGGAAAGGAAACTAGCTGTCATAGCTACGTTTATGCGTCTTCCACGAATCGCAAAACGTGCCTGGATCGTCGCTTTTGCTTCAACTTGCTGACGACGTAGTATTTGTCTAGTTGTTATTTCATAGCTTAGCGGACATATATCGCTGTCGCATAAACGGATGCACTTGGCAGCACTTCGCGATCGAGTTGTGTTTTTACGCCATTTGTGTTTATTGTGCTTCTCTCTCGTCACAAGAGGGCGTCACTTTGCGAGCTACATAATAGCGTAAAGAAGTTTTCTGCATAAACGACATTTAAAACTCTTCACAGTTTTCAGAGTGCACATCACCTGTCTTAAGGCTTGGCCTAAGAAAAGAATAATCAAAACTTGAAGATAACGCCTACACTAACGTTCACACTCTAGGGCTGATTTGCAACTCGAAACTATTAAAGAAGCAAAGTTCTACCGAAGTTAGAGTGTAGGTTTCGAGCCCGTGTGCGCGAGTAATGCTTGCGTCGTATAGTTCGAGATAGGTTTTCCACACAGGTTTATATTCCTCGGCCCTGGCGTAAACATCAGTCTTTCCCTTCCCTTTTGCGGCGTGAATTAATATTCATCCCGCCTGTGACTTGCCGTTACTAACAAATGCATTTCTCATTCCTTATCGATACAGCTGGCAAGCATGCCTCCGGCTGTGTTAGGACGATGGAGCAAGCATTGTGCGCAGTGGTGAACATACTGACTTCAACTACGGCGCGGACATTGGAGGCGAGAAAAAAAATCAGCTTTAGGGACGCAGGAGTTCTCTCATCTTCTGTCATCTCTGTCACATGTGTGCAGTGACCAAGCATCCTACCGCTTCTTTTAATTTCTACTAATATGTGCGTATGAAAAAGATCGGTTTAAATTCCTCATCGGGCCCTTTGTAATTAACGATGCAAGCAGCCTGGTGGTCATACGGATAATAAGCTGAAAGTGGTACAAGAGCAAGAACGAAACACTGAACCCAGCATCAAACTTTTACACTTGATTTGCCCTGTCTTTTGCATATGGATCTACATTCCTCCTGTAGAATGAACGCGGCCCACTTGAAGCGACATCAGTTGCTTCAGAGCAGACCCTTGTAGTCTACATTTTCGAAAGAATATGGAATACTTTGGACAGTTTAGCTGCCGGCACGTGCTCGTGATAAATAGTTTGGGATCTTCTCTAGGTAAAAGTGAAGAGCTGTCAGCAACACATCCAACCCCCGATTCTTATTATGCTGTGCCTGGTCGGCACATTTCCAAATGCGTCACGAATTGACGTGGGCGTTATGTAGTGCTGAACAGAATGCTTATTCGGCGATTGTTATAGGACGGTTCATAACATGCTCTACCAATATCTAGAGCAAGAAAGGAAGTGTGTTTATTCAGGTTCTTGGGCTTAGCCCTTGTTACGTATAGGGGACGCTAGCTGCAGAGCACTAGGCTTGCGGAGGCCACAATAGGGAGATGACACTATCGGAAAGGAGCTATGCTGCCGTTTTGCACATGCAGAACAGTGGCCGTGTAAACAGTCCACCGCATCTGTTATTGGCACGGCGAAGAATACTTAAAAAACGAAAAGCTATACAAAGGCTTCGATTATCGCGTTGTATGAATTACTCTAACTTGGAGCGTGTGTTTCTTCGCAGCATGTCCACGGCGCGGCTGGAGATTCCAGGTCGAGGCTCAGACCGGCCGTCCTTCTACTCGCACGACTCCTCGTCGGGGGATACAAGTTGGCGGCCTTCCAACAGCATCGATTACGAAGACCCACGCGGCCCGAGTCCTGCCGTCCAGTCGTCTCCCTCCTCCGGAGAGAATTGCTTCGTGGATGAATTAGTCAAGGGTCGGTCCGTCGGCAAGCGGCGGTCCCTGGCTTCGGGAAATCCTTGCGGATGCCGCCGTAGCAGCCGGGCTGCCTCTGTGTCGGCAGTCACTGTAATACAACTTCTCGAGGCTCCCAGCCCTCGGTCCACCACTCCGCGCTCGGCGACTCCACAGACCTCTTCCCCGCCGTCTAGTTCGCCGCAGTCGGCATGCGTTCGCTCTGGCTCAGTAAGCTTCTTCGGTGAGCCGAGCTTCGGTCAAGAGGTGGTGTATGAATGCGGCCATGACGCGGACAATGAGGGTGCCTCGGCGTGCGCAAGACGGGCTGCGCGGTAGCCGCTTCGAAGCCGCCATGATCGCGGCTCTCCTGGAGCATTGTGAAGTCGCTGCGTTTAGGATTTGAGCCTTGTTTGTCCGTGCCGCCGACGGCAACAGCTCTTCGGTGTTTGTATTCTGCGAGCCAGGTTGACGTACCAGTGTTATTTAAATACGAAGCCAACATGTCAGCGATGATGCACTGTTTCAAGAGGTGACAAGAAGAGAAAACACGCTACACGCAAGAGGAAGCAGGGAAATTGGTGGCAATCACTTCAGTTCGATGCCCTAGCTTTCTTTTTGACGGGAACCTGAGATTCTGAGGAAATATTCAGGGTTGTATGTCGGGAAAGCAGAATTTTTAGGCGGTTGAAACGTGATGTGTGTACATTCTTCTGTAACCGCTTTTTCTGGTTTTGACTTTTTTTTTTTTCCTTTCTAAGAATGGCCCAGGCTGCGTGATGATAGACTGTATATGCTATTCACGATACAGTCGCCACTTTCTAGCAGCACCTAGGTATGTGTATCGTATGTACGCCTTAATTCAAGTGTGTTGTGTGCGTGACTGTTTCAAAGAAAGTTTCCTCAACGGCCGGTTCAATGAGTTCATTTGTCTTTGCTCTAAAAGGCGGACAAGCTGGAGTCCACAGTATTGATTGGAAGGCTAAGGCGTGCAAAATTAACCGACCACGAGAGTTGGTATCCACACCGTTCACTTAGTTGGTCTTTCGGACGGGCGGGATTTTTTTTTCTTTTTTAGATCTGTTCTTTGGCGCCCTGTGTGCTAAATTAACCATTCAGCTGGAATATGGTAGTTATTAAAGCAATCAATTTTTTTAACGCTGTGTATACGTACTCTCCCGTACATTATTATTGTTGCGCCGCAGTTGTCTCAGTTGTCTACAACATATTGAAGCAAGCAGGTGTGTTCTGAGTCAAGTTGTATTCCCGGACCCCAGATAGAGTCAACCAGCTTAGAAAGAGCTTCTCGCTGAGGCAAGTTATGGCACGTGAAAGTAATATGGTAATGGCATTACCAAAGAGTCTGTCAGAACTTTGAAGAATTCTGGCAGACTTGCATAAGTGCGGACATAAATGTTTCTAGTCAAAATGGACAATTCGTTCAGAAACAAGAGATCCTTGAAAGGATCTAAGCCTGCGTGAAGTGACCTGCAATAAAACGTTTTGATACAGAACAACTGGCTTTATCTCTTGGCCAAAGTACCTCGTAGAAGGCAGCGCGATTTATCACTGTACAAATATAGTCTTGCGTTGTATTATTGGTGTCCAATTTTGAAAAAGCCTAGGACGGGCCAATGATTAGCATTGACTGGTGCATCAGTCAGCACATTTCTCCACATGTCATCTAAAAGCTTATGAATATCTTGTTTAAAGTGCAATACTTTTTTTTTCCGCCCTGATTCCAATAAAAAATATAAGTAGAAGACAGTCTTTCCTTTTTGTGTTTCGCGACGTGGTGAGATGCTACACTACACCCTCGAAAGCTCATATGTTGTATAGCGTTCTCTACAGTCTTTGATAGGACGTTGTTATGAATAATACACTACCTTGGTAGCTTTTTTTAAAGATGCGGAGGCAATGCCCAGGTATGGATTACTCTTAATGCATGCCAGACCCACTGAATTCGACTGCCGGTATTACCGAATGGCCTGAGCTGCTACTTCAACCAAGAGAATGACTCCGCTGAAGACAAGTGAAGCTATGCAAACCAACCTCCGACCACAACATATATCTTACAAAGGGAGGAGAGGAAACATGTGTATATGGTTGAAATTCCTCTTTTAAATGAATTGTTAAGAATGGAGACGGGTAATGTGGACAGAGGGAAAGAGTATGTTACCGCGAGGTGAACCCTACAGGCTCTGACGAAATTACGCAGCAAATTTAATTTTCATGAAAAACATTTTGGCGACATTAAGCGGTGGAAATTAATAAAGCCAAGCGGGAAATGACATTTTGGACACTAGAACAGGCTCCGAAAGTGCTGTAGCCGGGCATAACGAGCACTTCACGTTTCGTCAGCGGCTTCCTGGATGACGGTAGGTATCAATTGCGAAGCAATTATATGGCCGAATCAGGCTAGCCTATGTGGGCTATCGGAGGAGATATAAGATGTAAACATGGATATAATTAGTTTTCGCGAGAGTAGAAGAGCTGACGAGGATACATAATCACGACCAGCCTACTGGCTTTCACATTTACCCGTCCTGAGCAAGCTGCGACCATCTTAATGGGAAAATCCCTTATTGGATACCGTATTTTGCATGTTATATGTTCTGCGCAAGTTTATTTTCGCTTCACCAATTTTCACGGACGTTGTTGGCCGGCGGCGCCCCAGGCTATCTGGATGGCGGTTAGCTGGAGCCCAGGGTCAGAGCAGAGTTGCGGTGTCAGATTTAGACCTATCCCCGGGAGAAAAGGCGCTATCCCAGAAGATGTATTCGAGGGTTCCTCTCGAGTCATAGTTTATTTAGAATGCGATCTTTCTCCGGGAATCATATAGCTAACCAGGAGCGGGTGTGGGAATATCTCAGTCTGAAGGCGGCGCCATGCGACAGCCTGCCTGCAATTTAGGGCAGGGGCTGATGCATCAACCCCGTGCCTACTCACGGTAGTAGTGTAGAATTTCGCTGTAAGATTTCCCACACTGTACGCTCCCCGCTCCAAGCCCTCTCTCACTCTCTCTCTTTCTCTGGCGCCTGCTCGGTGGTAGAGCCCTCGAGCAAGGGCATGGACGGATTCGTTGCTGGGAACGCCAGTGTGCGTCGGAATCCACATCAGCTGTGCAGTTCGCGAGATTGGAGATTGGTCATATTCGATGCTTTAGAGCCAAAATTATAAATGCTCTTTTATTAGTGATTTCACAGTAAAACCATTATAATATTATGTGAGATGTTTCCTTCTCATCGCAATCTCGTTACAAGTCTGGGCGAGTCGGCGGCTCCAGTGCTTGGCCTATCGATGCAGTTCCCGGATATGTTAGCTCACAGTTCTATTTTAGGAGCGTAAGATCCACTGCTCCCAAGCTCATATACCTCTGACCGTTTGACCCTGAACTCTCGCACTGAGTAGCGAACATCGCTGTCTTCATTCTTCAATGTCATTTTCCTGCACACGCTAGGTACTGCGCATGCGCCAGTATCATCTGCGCCGCACCACAGCTGCGCCGCAAAAAAAAAAAGAAAGAAAATGCAGCTATCGCCAATAGGCGTTGAAACGCAAGAGCGTGAGCTGCTATCCACCGTTATCTAATTTTGTATAGGTCTCGCCGAGACGAATCGTTTGATGTCACCCGCATATGTCTACGACCAGTGTTTCTCCAGATGCGCACGCCTCCCCCTCCCCGCCACTCCCTCCCCCTCTAAGGGGTAGATGGTGTGACTTTCCCATCAATATGAGAGTAAATTTAGAATTAAAATTTCACGCTCACGAACCCAACTAATCATTAGATTCCACTCCGGTCTCTCTACCGCTATCCATAGGGTCACAATTTTAGCGCAATTGCATATCTATATTAATATATAAATCTGAGCGCATCACCCATCGGTGTCTATGCCGTGCGCTGCATGGAGCGTCTACATGGACTCTCACTCACTGAAACTAAGATCCTAGGTTCTTGGCCACGGCGATCGTCTGCGGTCAAGGCCTTCCAGGCACTGCTCCGCTTTATGAAAAGCACAGTACTGATCGAAATGCTATGATTTTGCTGTTACGTTACTTGATATGACTGTGACGTGATGTGACGTGACATGTCTGTGATGTGACTGTACTGACTTCACCCATCCCTCTCTGACCACAACTTTTATATCCACTCCCCCTTTCCCCCAGTGCAGAGTAGCAAACCCGTTTCTTTTACCGGTTAACCTTAAAGCCCCTCGATAATTTGAAAGTAGCGACACTCTCCTCCACTCCGGCACTTTCCTCCTCGAATATCCTCGCCCGCCGGCTGCGCGCGCTGCACACGGCACGCTTTTTTGGGCAGCGCTCCTTCGCCGTCCGGGAAATTGGCTGGCACGCGCGCGCGCTCTTATGTTTGCGCTTTTTCCACGCTCTGTTATCGAATAAAGACACAAGTAAGACATGCGACTCGCTTGACTGTACCGCGAGCCACATAAATTAGCTTCTCGTACGCGCAATGAAGGCGCATATTACGAGCGCTTGCCGCACGAACAAAAACCGCTTGCTGCATACACCTCATATTCCTTTTGATTTTTTATTACCGTGTGTCTCAACACGGCATAATATATTGAGCATAATATATACTATATATTTGAACATTCCTGAATATTCTCAGCATACCGATGCTCATTTAAATGTAGATTACCCTCAAACTAATTTTAGCGGAAGTACAGTTTATGCAGTTGTTAACGAGCGGAGTTTCATTAATGTGATGGTTGCTATGAACAGGCTGGAATAAATGATTTGATGGTCATCCTAAAATTTTACAATAAGGTTTGGACTGAGTTTGGTACCGCGCAGTGCACATGCAGCTGCTTAGTTGTTTTCGTAGTTAAGAATTTTCGCGGCTGCTTGAAAACGATCGAATATCAAATTTTTTCTGTTAAGCATGAAACGGATCGAGCTCCTGCTGTCGGCGGCCTTGAAGTGCACGACGTCGAGCCGAAACCGAGAGCCAAGATCAGGGCACCGATTTCCAGTCGTCCGTACCCCAAAATTTGGCCCTGTCGACCACCGATACTTAACCTTGTCGGAAGTTCATCCACATTGGTATCAACCCTAATTTTAGTATGACCAATATTTTTGTTCTTTTGCGTTGACCAGACTAAAGAAACGTGACCCACAATGCTTTCAACTCTTTTATTGGCAAAATGTGGAAATAGTACCGACCGTATGTCGATAACTGCGGCAGGGTGCGCAGATACAAAATACTCCTATATCAACTCAAGACCAAACAGCATTGTTTTCTTTGTAAACACTACACCTCTCGGGTCCAAGGCCGACGGCTACTCTACGCTACGAAAATGGACATGACGCCCGTTAACCAGGAAAAAAGTTAAGGAGGTCCACCTAAATTTGGAAGTCAAGACTGAGTTGGCCATACCCAAATTAGGTTATATATATAGACACCAATTTCGGGTCAGACTCGGACCAGGTCAAACTTTGGGGATTCAGAGGGTCACATTTCGAGGGCGGCCCTCCTAAATTTGGAAATTACCACTCAATTCGCCATACGCAAATTAGGTTGGACACCAATTTTGGTCAAATTCGGACGAGGTGGAACTTCGGGGGTCCAGAGAGCTAAATTTTGGCAATGGCCCACCTAGGTTTTGAGGTAACCCCTGAATTTTCACTAAACAAATGAGGTTGGTCCCCAATTTTGCCATCTTTGGATGAGGTCAAATTTAAGGGGTTCCTGGGGCTACATTTTGAGGGAGGCCCACCGAAATTTGGACGCAACCAGTTAATTCGCCATATTCAAATTAGGTTGGACACCAATTTTCGCCAGATTAGGACGACGTCTAATTTCGAGGGTCTAAAGAGACAAAACTTTGACGTGCGGATATATATACACTCTGTGGACAAGTTCTGCGAAAGAGTCCTTTACACGCTCCTGCGACATAAGCCAATAATGAATTAACAATCTCCCTCATTGCACGCGTTAGCGCTGAAAAGCGAGACCTGTAGTTCAGAAATTAAAGCGGCTATTGTATGCATCAGCAGTCGCTATTATATAGCACGTTGAGCGGAACCATGAAGTCAAAACAATAACGCGCATAACGGCGCAAAATGATCAGTGACTTAAGTGAGATTATCAGCTCTGTGATGCGCTTGCAAGCAGTTTCATGTCGCTTGGAACAAATGCACAGTACGTCGCAGATGCAGCAGAGGTGACTAGTCTTTGTCGGGGTGAAGTTCTTGAGGCCGATGTTTTTGAACCACTTTTTTATTCAAATGGTGTCATTCTTTCCGCTCGGAATTGTGAAAAGAATGAACCCTTTTTCACAACAGCTTGTGCAATGAAATACGCAGCAACTCGGCGCAGCGCAGCACTAAAACAACGCGAATAGCACGAAGTGCAAGCGCGGAATGCTAGGGAGCTCGCTCCTAGCAACGGCGGCTGCATAAAAAATGGTGCCGGCTAAAAATGAAAACACAAAAAGAGCGAACTTTTCGCGCGCTTTTCCCGGCGACGGCCTGTGGAGCCAATCACAGTTGAGAAGAGCGCCGATGGGAGAGTTGAGAGAGGAGGATCTGCGAGGAGGCGCAGAGCGGCGGCAAAGTTCACAGAAAGTCGCTACTTTCGTATTATCAAGGGATCTTAGTTAACCTCCCTGCCTTTCCTCCTCCTCCTCCTCCTCCTACTCCTCCTCTAAATATGCGCAGCATCAAAAACAAACAAGAAAAACTACTCGATTTATTCGAAAACACTGTAGTTCAGCTTGATGTGATGCTTATGTCAGAAACCTGGTTGACAGCAAAGGATAACCCACCGCATCATAATAACTATGTGTGTCATGACCTTGAACGAAATTCTGAACGTGGCAGGAGATTCGCTATTTAAGTCCGAAAGCATCTATCTCATGAAGTAGTGTCTGAATTTTCTTTTATCGACCAACACGTTGAGTGTCTAACCGTGCGTCTGAAATTAGTTATCGTCGCAGTGGTATACCGACCACCATGCGAAAACAAAACAAATTTCTTTTCTTTTGCCGATTATATGTTAAACCACCTAAGTAACAGCGGGACTAAGTTTGTTATTATGGGTGACATGATTGTAAACCTAATGGCGGACTATGTGAATTCTAGAACTCTTGGCGATATAGTGAATTCCTTTCGCATGTTCTTATCTTGTCTCGTTAGCCACGCGCATTACGGAGAGCAGTGATACGTCATTAGACGTCTGCATCACAAACGTGGATGCGTTGCACGCTTCGTCTGGCGTATTATCATTTGCCATATGTGATCATCTACCCATTTTCTGTTTTGGACCGATCGTACACGAAGCCATAATTAAAAAAGATTCACCTTCATACTAAAATATCTAGCAATGCACTGAAGAATTTTCGCTGTTTGATAGAAGACACTGATTGGGGATCTGTTTTCAGTGAATCAAACCCGAACATTGCGCACATTTTATTTGCCGAGAAACTGAAACACTGCTACAAAAAACATTTCCGTTGAGCGCTAGGAACATAGATTACAAAAACGAAATTAGGAAACCATGGATAGACGCATTACTCTCAGACAGGATTAAACACAAACACAAATTATATCATTCCTTTATGAAAACTCGTGATGCCAGTAAGTTTGTAGTATTCAAAACATATCACAACCGACTTAATAAAGACCTTAAGCAAGCAAAGTTAAGCAAGCAAAGTTAGATTACTATGAAAAGCTGTTTACCCGTGTTTCCAAGAACCCCAGGAAAATTTGGCAAGAGGTCAGGAACCTTAAGCACTGCAGCCCTCGTACTGAAACTATTCCTGTTTCCTCGCCACACAGAAATCTTAGTGACACAACAGCTGCTGATACTCTCAACAACCATTTCATGTATAGCTCAAAATACACTTGCGCTTGCCCACCTGTACAGAGCTAGTCTTACCGAAACCAGCTATTCTCAACTCATTGGCAATGTCGTCGACCACACCGCTTGAAATTGAGCGACTGATTGAAAATCTAAATAGTACTGCGGCCGGCATTGATGATATTACGGCAATTCCCATAAAATATATTTCCGATCTAATTTTTGTCGTTCTTAACCATATTGTTAATAGCATGCTGCAGACTGGGATATTTACTGATCAACTAAAAATAGCAAGAGAGTCGAATTCATAAAGGTGGGAGTGATTACTGAGTCAATAACTTCCGTCCCATATCAGTGCTCCCGATTTTATCAAATGTTTTTGAGGGTGTTATAAATGCCAGAATGGAAGACTTCATAACGAAACATAACATAATCTATGAGACACAATACGGATCCCCCCAAAATAAGTCAACTGAACCGGCTTTACCAAACATTAAAAACGAAATAATACGCAATATGGAACAAAGACTGTACACAGTAGGTATATTTCTGGATCTTCAAAAGGCTTTTGATTGTGTGGACCATGAAATATTATTAATGAAGCTTTACGACTACGGTATACGAGGTGTTGCATTCGACCTAATCAGAAATTATTTCACTAATCGATCACAATATGTTACAATAAATAATGCCCATTCGTCGTTATTAAAGGTACTGTATAGCCTACCTCAAGGATCAATTCTAGAACCGATATCGTTCAGTTTAATAATGACATCCGCAGTATACCAAGTTGGCCAAAATTAATTATGTACGGAGATGATACTAATCTCTTCTTCGCAGGCAGATCGCTCATTTCCCTTCAGGACACAGTTAATAACTACCTCAACTCGCTATCCCGCTGGCTCGATTTTAATAAATTAGGGTAAAAACAAACAAAACGAAATATACAATCTTTGCATCCATAAATATGCCTCTATGTTGCAAAATCGCCATCAATTTGCGTAATACGTTTCTAGAAATATGTACGACACAAACATTTTTTGGTGTGTGGTTTCAAAATAACTTATCTTGGAATACGCATGTCAGTCGTCTAGCAGGGGACTTAAGTCGAGCTGTCGGGTGTCTGTATAATATTAAGAACCTCGTTCCACTTTGACTGAAAAGGATGTTGTATTATACCCTCTTCTACTCTAGAATCTCTTACAGCGTACTGGTTTGGGAAACTACGATAGCCCAAAATTATAAGAACTTAATTTTATTGCAGAAAAATAAAACAACGCTGAGAATATTTGAAAACTTTTATGGCAAGCCCCATCTTCTCCCAACGCTTCCGCTTTCACAATATTTATTATTCAAAGCAAACCAGGTGTACTTCTACAAGCTCTTACAGTACATTAACAACAATAAGTTAAATAATGCTTCAGATAAAAACCCAAGTTCACAGTATTTTTGCCGAGTACTCAGGACCCCTGCTACGAGAATAAACTACAGCGGGTATATTACAGACTACCAGATACCTTTTCTGTTGAAGTCACCAAAAGTTTCTTAAAGCCCCATTGCTCAAGAATGACATCGCAATCGCATAGTTTAATTTTTTTTTGTGTGTTCTTTATTGTATTGGAGAATACATGTGCTTTTCTTCATTATATTGCATGTGTTCTATAGTGTATCGCTAAGTTCAACAAATAATTTCCTTATTATTGTCTACAGTGGTATGTTCCCATTCTTTCATTAATTTAAGTCTGTTACAAAGCAATCAACAGTAAAATGCCATTCTTTCGCATTTATTTCTTTTCTACCCATAGTTATTTGGAGTGACTTAGTTTAATACAACCAAATTTCTGTATTTGCGCGTTATGTTTATAATTAGAAGTGCTCTTTTGTATGTTTTTCAGTATACGTTTTTCAAACTGCACGCTGAACGTCATCCGGAGCGACAGCTTCTTTCAGGTTCTGGTAGCATGGGTGTCGCGTTATCCGATCATACACCTTGAATTAACCAATTCACAATGTCGTCGTCGCTTAGTGCGTACTTGCCGCGCTTTATGCGTCAGTCGGCTGTGCATGTAGTCAGTAAGGGGCTGTGTTTGTGATTCGAAGTGCCCTTTTGCATATTTTTGTATATGTTCTTCAAACTGCACGCTGAACGTCATCCGAAGCGGAAGCCTTTGTCAGGCTCTGTAGCCTTTGTCTTTCGCCTCGGCTTTCTGTAATGGAAAGGAAGAAAGAAAGAAAGAAAGAAAGAAAGAAAGAAAGAAAGAAAGAAAGAAAGAAAGAAAGAAAGAAAGAAAGAAAGAAAGAAAGAAAGAAAGAAAGAAAGAAAGAAGAACGCAACCGTGCCGGAAGAGGCAGCGCATTGAGTGAACGCCGAAGCGCTGAGTGGCGAGGTAAGGTGACCACCAAGACTTGTAGCCAGGGGCGGGCAGTGTATATCGCGGCGGATCCGTTTGTGGAAGCGGGGCACGACCAATTCAAGCACCTTGGTGAGGTCAGCTCAGCTCCTTGAATCAGATGAGCCCGAGAGTCATTTCCAAGGGACTACAAGAGGTTCGCTTGTGACGATTCAGTTAGGCATCTCTCCGTTGGGAAACGGCACCTCGATACCTTGATATGTCCATGCTCAGGTACGGTGGCAGTGTAAGGCACTGTCTAATAGTAGCCAGAACAAGTTAACAGAAGTAAGCTTGCATTACGCCGATCCATGAATCGGCTTTGCGCGAGTCGTAAGTAGGTATAAGCAAGTAGCTATAGAGGGTCAGTCAATATGGTGAGATGGCGGACAGTAGACTGGCTCAAAGCGCAGCTGTGAGAGTCGGTTAGTTGAGGTTTCCACAGATTATATTTCCTAATAATGGATCTGGCCATGAGAATGGTGTGATTACACAATGACCGAGTCCAACTCGTCGAGATAAGGGTGGAAACGGAAGAGCTGAGGTGAGTACAAAAAGTAAATACAAACGAGTCGTACTGTCGAGTGCATAGCACCGCGACCCCATGGGTCGAGGAGAACAGTAGCAGGTCTCAAAAGGAGGTTCGAGCGAGGAACAAGGCAAGGGAGTTAGAAGGCGCAGAAACTGCGCCGACCTCGAAGGAAAGACTGGTTGGCTGCCTTGTGGCCAAATGTGGGTCAGAGATTGCCGCCAAGGAAAAGGAAGTATAAAGGAAGTGGTGCGAAAAGGCAGCTGTCGCAACCGGGTGTGGTCAAAGTTGATCTGAAGAAATCGATGTCCATAGCCATCGACAAAAAAAAAAAGACATTGAAGGAGGCGCGGGAACCACACTCGGACGATAACTGCGGAACTGAAGAAAGAAATGAGAAGCGGGACGCATGAAGGGTGTCTTGCAGCAGCAGAACAAACACCAGAAAGCAGCACGGAATCAGGAACAGGGAAAAACAAAAATATGGGAAAGGCGGCTGGACAAGTGAAAATAAAGAATTAAACTAAGGAGGGCAAGAGTACCGAACCAAACGATCGATAGAGGAGAAGTAAGACGAAAAGCGGGCAAAGAGGCCATGGGCTGACAGCGAAGTAATAACAGCTAGAATAAGCTACCGGGGGAAAAAGGAACAGTCGAAGGAGGAAAAAAACGTTACAGAGGAATGAAACAAGTGAAAAAATTGGGAAGACATGAGCGAAGTGCAGAAAAACGATTCCCAGATGAGTGCACAGAAGGAAGCAGGCGAAACAATGCGCACAAAATCAGAACAGCAAGGCCGCGAGAGCTAACTAAGCTGCGGTGGCGTGGTTCTCTGGAGTGACACGCGAGATGACTAGTGCTATTAGAGCCTCTAATTAATGCGGGCGTGAATTTCGGCGACAGAATCTGGCAATATACAGCAGAATATCTTTTGCCGAGTAAGGTTTTTGCCGGCGCACATGCGGAACAGGGTCACGTTGCGTGCAGTGTGTGCACAAAGGCATGCGCAAACCTTTCTGGAATCTATGCAGTTCCAGCCTAGACTCACGCACGCGTCACACGTATCGCATAACTAAAGAAAGCCTGTCCTTACAGGTGACATGGCTATGGAGGTGTGTGGAAGCCGGGCGGATAAGGGCTACAAAAATATTCTAAGGCGTAAAGTCGATGTGAACCCTATATCCAGCTGGACATGGCGGTCGAAGCAGGTTCTACTGGGGCGTGCCATCACCCGGCGTCCCCGGTCTCTAGGATTTCCGAAGGCCATTATGACGGCATGACAGGAAGGTCGGAGGCTGAAGGATTTGATGTTCTCGGCTTCAGTGCCTGTGTGGGCTTTGATTTACGTCTCGGAATAGCAGCTGAGTTTTCAGGGGCCGAGATGCATGTTAAAAACACCCGCTGAGGTGCTTCTGCAGTGCGGGAACGGTCAAGCTAGAGAGTCAGTGGCGGGCAAAAGGACTCGCCGAGGGCGCCAGGAAGGGCGTATGTTAGTATAAGAGCGTCTATAGCGAATGTTAGGAGAAGCATTTGTCGACGTCGTATAGGTCGAGGATCGTCTCCACAGCCGCAGAAGCTCAAGTGAAGGTTTCTTCAAGCACTTCAAGGTCCATAAGACCTTGAAGTGCTCGCCTGGACGGCCGCAGTAGCTAGAAACCGCTTGGTTTGCCGGCAGGTTGTTCACTACAGAGGCGCATGTACTGCAGATTCCAGGACTTTTGTTTAGATGCGAAAATCTATCTGCTCATGACTCATGGCGATGGCATCGGTGCCTAACTTCATACAGGTAGAGTGCGGGCATTCCGGGTTCACGGCCAGAGGCAATAACTGGAACGGAATGCGCTTCAGGTTAAAAAGTTCAGAGCCTAAGAGAGAGGGAGGCAGCCAGTCACTTTGGGCTCTAAGACGGCCCCTGAGGCACACCGGGAGGCGAAATGTCGTCCGGGCAGTCCGCGAGATGGTTTAGGAGGGGCTCAGGGATCGTAACGCGCTAGGTAGAGCCGCTAATAGGCGCCTTGTTTTCAGCAGCCGGTCTGGCCGGCCATATCGAAACAAGTTGCATACGAGACTAACTAGACAGGCTGCAGGGAATATATACCGTAAAATTTTGAAAGAAACCAAACCTCACGGGAAGGGGTCCCTCGGAGGGTCCCTTAGGTATTATAGGGTGTCTCCGCGCAATAGGCTGCGCCAAAACGCCTTTAGGATGCAAATTTAAAATGCGAGGTTTCTGCCGCCCAGACGTTTCCCAAAAAATCGGCTCCTACCCACATGGCTTTGCTCGTAAAACCTTTGTGTAGCCATTTTCGTTTCCGATTTTTTTTTTTAAATTTTCTTTGCGCTTGTGCCATGTACGCCTTTTTGGAGATTCGCTATAGAGACGGATCCCGTTACAGGGCTATTGACTGTACCGGTGTCTCGAAGATGCTTACCGTGCAGCCTAATGGAGCTGCTTGACATGTATAAAACTTGTGGTTCAAATTCGCAGGGCTTCTTCCCTCAGGAGCGGGAGCCTAGCTCGTATTGCGCACACCCTGTGATTTGTGCTTCCTCTGGCTCGAACAACCATTACACGGTCGAAGCGTAGCTAACGCAGCTTGTCAAATCAGTTTGTACAAACATCGCAAGGTGCATAAAGGTGCAGAGAAAAAGAATTCAAATCAGGGTGCACATCCGTTACAAGGCTTATAGAGCAGGAAGTGCGGGGTAATGTGCAATACCGGATACATTTGTAGAGCGCAGCTGCTTAGAAGGAAGGTTTTCCGGAAGATGAAGATCTAATCCGAATAATGTAAGAAAACAGTCCCAGGTAGCAGGGTATGGAAGTTATGGTGTGCAAAATATACAGATTAGAAAATGTAAGTTGTAAAAGCAAAAGGAAAATTAAAAATATGATTAAAATAGCGCTAGACTTGTACACATTACTCGAAGACTGTGAGCCAATTGTACTGGCCTGTACATTCTTAGTCAACAGATATACGTTGTGTTAATTTTTGAATGATTTATCTGTTTCCGCAGATTGTTCAGGACAAATTGCAAACAAGATTTAAACATTTGTTTCCGGTAATTTGCGTAGCATATGCAAAATTTGAAAGTTCTACGATTTATGGTATATTTATACAGTGTAATGAGTGGTGCTTTGCAAGTACGGCTAGCTCACATAATACATTCTCCTAGTTAATCACTTCTGATCTGCAATAACAGACCACATTAAATCGTACAAAGATTGGAGGGCATTCTCATTTCTATATAAAGTTACTATTGAAAAAAAAATGCATTTGCAAATATATGCAAAAAATGCAGGACCGAAACAATCACATGCCGCTGGTGGGATGCGAAACCACGGCCTTCAAATTCGTGCCTTTGCCGACAACGCTACGGCGACAACTGTTCTGTCAACATCCTTAGGTATTTATGTTGCACGCTACATGAGCAGCCTGCGGAGCGCAGTCGGTGGAGCGCCAAACTTCAAATTCGGAGATCATGGCGGAGGAGGAAAAACTTCAAGTCGTTGTTTTTCTTCCACATCTAATGAAATTGTTTTTACGATTTGAATTTTGTTTCACATGATCAATACAAAAAGTTTCTAAGCTTTTTTGGTATCATGGTTGGTGGTTTGTTTTGTATGTATGTATGTATGTATGTATGTATGTATGTATGTATGTATGTATGTATGTATGTATGTATGTATGTATGTATGTATGTATGTATGTATGTATGTATGTATGTATGTATGTATGTATGTATGTATGTATGTATGCATGTATGCATGTATGCATGCATGCATGCATGCATGCATGTATGTATGTATGTATGTATGTATGTATGTATGTATGTATGTATGTATGTATGTATGTATGTATGTATGTATGTATGTATGTATGTATGTATGTATGTATGTATGCATGTATGCATGTATGTATGTATGTATGTATGTATGTATGTATGTATGTATGTATGTATGTATGTATGTATGTATGTATGTATGTATGTATGTATGTATGTATGTATGTATGTATGTATGTATGTATGTATGTATGTATGTATGTATGTATGTATGTATGTATGTATGTATTTGTGTATGTATGTATGTATGTGTGTATGTATGTATGCATGCATGTATGTATGTATTTGTATGCATGTATGTATGCATTATGTATGCACACACATATCATATATTGCAGCTAAATGTACCCAGTTTTAAAAAATAGTCTTTAGATCTATTTTAAGACGAGAATGGCTAGAAGCGTATACCCTCCGCGTCGACTTTAGCGACGTAGTTAACAAGCCAGGACTAATGAGCTGTCTATTTTTGGCTCCAGGAACAAAGTGTATATGAAAGGTTTAGGTCGTAACAAAAATAGCTAGCTACGTTGTTTCACCAAGCTGCGATTTATGTATCATTTCTATTGGCTTCTGAAGAAAGATGTCACTTTTAACCATTGCTTCTTAAAGTTACCCAGTGCGGAAATTTTAAGCAGCAGTATGGAGCATAAAGCATCATTGGAGGGGACAACAAAGGGAAGAAAATTCCAGGGATGCACCGAAGTCCACATGAGTGCAGTAATCAGAATGTCATGTGAGTTCTCTTACGCCGCCTGGTGCAGTCGCTCGGTACTACGCTAGCGGACCTTGGCCGCAGTCCGTCAAATGGTTTCTGCGTAAAAAGTATTTGCCTTGGTTAATTGAATGGGTGGCACAAAAGGAACTTTATGAGACGAATTTGGGCACTGCATAGCGCGAGTATTTTGTAGTTGGAGCGTCATGAAGACGACGGTGTTAATGCACAGCTCGAGAGTGTGTTGCAGTTTTACACGAGACATGGTCGGCTAAGGTGATAGTATAATATACAAAGTATCATCATCATCATCATCATCATCATCATCATCATCATCATCAGCCTGATTATACCCACTGCAGGGCGAAGGCCTCTCCCATATTTCTGCACTTAACCAGGTTCTGTGCTAGCTGCATCCACTTGACCCCTGCGAACTTCTTAATCTCATCCGCCCACCTAACTTTCTGCCGCCCCCTGCTACGCTTTCCTTCCCTTGGAATCCAGTTTGTTACCCTCAGCGACCATCGGTTATCCTCTCTTCGCACTACATGTCCTGCCCATGTCCATTTCTTCTTCTTAATTTCTACTAGAATGTCGGTAACTTGAGTTATTTCCCTGACCCACTCTGCACGCTTTCTATCTCTTAATGTTACCCCTACCCTTTTTCGTTCCATAGCCCTCTGGGTTGTCCTCAACTTAAGTAGAACTCCCTTGGTTAGCCTCCACCTTTCAGCGCAATAGGTGAGTACAGGTAAGATGCAACTGTTGTATAGCATACTTTCGTCTGGAGCGATACCGGTAAGCTACTAGTCATAATCTGCGAGTGCTTGCCAAATGCGTTCTATCTCAATCTTATTCTTCTTGTTATTTCATTTTAATGGTCCGGATCTGCGGTTACTACCTGTCCTAAGTAGACATATTCGCCTACTACTTCCAGTATTTCGCTACCTAATGTAAGCTGCTGTTCCTTCCCGAGGCTGTTGAACATAACCTTAGTCTTCTGCATATTGATTTTCAAGCCTACCTTTCTACTTTTCCTGTCTAGGTTATCAATCATTATTTGCAGTTCATCCCCCGAGTTGCTTAGCAAGGCAATGTCATCAGCAAATCGCAGATTACTCAGGTATTCTCCATCTACCCTTATCCCTAACTGCTCCCATTCCAAGTCTCTGAATACTTCCTCTAAACAAGCTGTGAATAGTACTGGGGAGATGTGTCTCCTTGCCTAACACTTTTGTTTATGGGAATTTTGTTACTTTCTTCATGCAGAACTATGGTTGCTGTGCAGCCACTATATATATATCTTCCAGCACTTTCACGTACGGCTCGTCTACCCCCTGATTTTGCAATGCCTGCATCACCGCCGAGGTTTCAACTGAGTCAAATGCTTTTTCGTAATCAATGAATGCTATGTATAAGGGCTGGTTATATTCCAAGCATTTTTCTATCACCTGATTGATGGTATGGATATGATCGATAGTATAGTACCGTTTCCGAAACCCTGCTTGATCTTTTGCTTGATTACAGTCTTAGGTTGACCTGATTCTATTAGCGATTACCTTAGTAAATACCTTATACGTAACAGACAGTAAGCTGATTGGTCTGTAATTTTTAAGGTCCTTAGAGTCCCCTTTCTTGTGAATGGTTGGTTGGTTGGTTTGTGGGGTTTAACGTCCCAAAGCAACTCAGGCTATGAGAGACGCCCTTTCTTGTGAATGAGGATAATGTTTGCATTCTTCCATGGTTCCGGTACCCTCGGTGACACCAGGCACTGCGTATATTGGGTTGCCCGTTTTTCTAGCACGATACCCCCCCCCCCCGTCCTTCAGCAAATCTGTAGTTATCTGATCCTGTCCAGCTGATTTCCCCCTTTTCATAGTTTCTAGTGCTTTCTTGACCTCGTCCTTCGTCACTGGTGGAACGTCTTACTGTTTTTCCCTACCGCCAATCTCATTACGGTCCTGACTACTTTGGCTACTGTAGAGATCTGTATAGAACTCCTCGGCTACTTTGACTCTCTTTTCCATATTAGTGATGACGTTGCCCGCCTTGTCCCTTATCACATACATCTGGTTTTTGCCTATGCCCAATTTCTTCTTTACCGCTTTAAGGCTTCCCCCGTTCTTTACAGCATGCTCAATTTTCTCCATGTTATACTTCCTTATATCGGCCACCTTGCGCTTATTGATTAGCTTTGATATCTCGGCCAATTGGCCTGTTGGACTAGAAGCTTTCATACTCCGGCGTTTCTTAATCAAATGTTTAGTCTCTTTAGACAGCTTACCGCTATCCTCTGTAACTATCTATACCGCCTTCTTCTACAGCGCACTCAGTATTGATATCTCTGAAATTATTGTTCATTGCTTCTAAGGTAATCTCGCCATACTCGGTTAGAGCTGAATATCTATTCTGTAGCGAGATCCTGAACTCTTCTGCCCTCCCCTCACCGCTAATTCGTTGATGGGTTTCCTTCTTACTAATCTGTTGCGTTCCTTCTACAGATTTAGGCTAATTCGGGACCTCACCATCCTGTGGTCACTGCCTCGCACTTTCCCGATTACCTCTGCATCTTGCATAATGGCGGGGGTTGTGAACACATCATGAAGTCGAATTCATTTTTAGTCTCTCAGTTAGGACTTTTCCATGTCCATTTCCGGTTCTTCCGTTTGCTGAAGAAGGTACTCATGATTCGTAAGTTATTGCGCTCTGCAAACTCAACTAGTAACTCCCCCCTGCTATTCCTAGAACCAATGCCATAGTCACCTACTGCCTTTTCTCCTGCCTGTTTGTTCCCTACCTTGGCATTGAAGTCGCCAATTAGTACAGTATACTGCGTCTTTACTTTTCGCATTGCCGATTTTACATCTTCATAGAAGCGTTCAACTGTCTGGTCATCATAACTACACGTAGGTGCATATAGGCCTGTACAACCTTCAGTTTATACCGCTTATTAGGCCTAATTACGATGCCTGCAACACTCTCATTAATACTATAGAATTCATCTACATTACCCGCTATATACTTATTGACAAGAAAACCTATCTCCTAGTTGTCGCCTCTCTGTTGAACCTCGATAACACAGTACATGCCCATCCTTCAGTACAGTATATGCCTCATTCGGCCTCCTAACCTCACTAAGCCCTACGACATCCCATTTCATGCCCTCTAATTCCTCTAACAGCACTGCTAAACTAGCTTCACTAGCTAGGGTTCTAGCATTAAATGTTGCCAGGGTCAGTTTCCAATGGCGGCCTGTCCAGCGGAGCCAGGCTTTCTTAGCACCCCCTGCTGCGTCACAGGTCTGACCGCCGCCGTGGTCAGTTGTTCCGCCGCCGCTGGTGACTAAGGGCCGGGGTTTTGTGGAGCTTATCATGAGAGGTTGCGGCCAATTACTGCACAAGGGGGCCAACTCCTGTTCTGGTGAGGGAGTGCGTTGCCAGAGGTGTTCACCGGGATCAGGCCGCACCCCAAGCCTGTGTATGCAATTCCATCGACACGCGTTTTTTTTTTTCATACGGTGGAGAATTGCGCGGCACCGGGATTTGAGCCCCGGTCCTCTTGCATGCGAGGCGGATGTTCTACCGCTACGCCACCGCTGCACTTTATACAAAGTATAATAAATATCATGTTGAAGAAAAAACTAAGATAACGCAGTGCTCTCATGTTTGGGCCAAGGAAGCTATCTGTTCGGACGGTGGTTAGATATGTGGCAATGAGACGAGTCATATTCTAAAGTATCAGCTCATGCTGACTACATCTAGTGACAGTGTTTAATGGCAGTTTCTGCCCACGTCCCTGATGAGCCGAAAAATGCTTGCACATTGAAAGTAGATTTTGTTATGTGGGACGCTTCTCGGGACTTTAAAGCAGTACCACCGTCGCAAAAAAAGCTTCTTTTTGCGCGAGTTATCGTTTACGGCCGGCAAAAAAAGGTTCTTTACGGAAACGCTATCGTAATGAAAACAACGAAGGCAGCTGATTCGAGAGTCGAGCTAAAACCTTTGCATTGAGTCTTGGTTTCTCACTGACACTTTTTAGTTCGGCTTCGGGCGACGGAAAGGAGACTAACACAACGCGCGCCACAGGAAATAACGAGATGCTGGCTTCCTGAGGCGGTCACGTGCGTTGCGGAGGAGGGTCGCATAAACACACAAGCACATAAATTGTGGAAGGCCGGCGGCGGCGTGGACATGTAAACATACACACCACCCAGGCACATAACTCTTGGGGAAGCACCAGCTTCGACTGGGCTCCAACTCAGGAACGTGAACGCTTGAGTGCGCGAATACATTACCATGCCATTTACCCTTTAGTCCCAATCTAGGACCAAAAATCACTGAAGGCATGCACCCCTAATTGATGACCCCTAATACTGACGCTCCACGAGGGGAGTTTTATTACTTATAATGACACATTATAGTGTGGTATCAGTAGGCATCACTAATAGCCATACCTAGTTGCATCCTTTTTTTTTTCGTTTTTCATGTTTTTCTTTTCAAAACACAGACACACGCTGAGCCGTCTGCAATCTTAACATATTGCTTAACATATAGATGGCATCCTCAAGGCACTGCAGATGAAGTTATGTGATGTTAGGAAGATAGTGAGAGACCGGAAAGCGTGGCGTGATATGATCCATAGGGTCACGAAGAGTCGGACACGACTGAACGACTGAACTGAACTGAACTGAATCTAGAGTATGCGCCTCTAGTACTAAGCAACCCAATTCGACTGATCTTCTGTTTGGAGAAAGTGATTTTCCAGCGATATTCAAGAATTTGTTTCGGTGAAAAGTTTCGGAAAATCTCTGTAGAAAGAACAACTTAATGCAAACATTTTAGGGACGCTTAAGATTGCCTTTAACGAGTATGGGTATGGTGAATACTTTCAAGGAGCTTCGGGAGGCCCACCTCACCAATCAGTACACGCGTCTAACAAAGACAGAGTCGGGTCGCCGTCTTCTTGCCCGACTTCACATCCAACACACCCAACTCACAGAGGAGAGATGTCGCATTCCCGAAAAATGGAGACGCGCCCTCCATGTGCGGCCTCTCCCCGCCAACATGTCCAAAGAGGACCATAATGGTCGGCGCCTGGCGCGGGCGGAAGCCTTGGACCGCCATTATGGAAGCAAACCAGGAGTTTTCTATGTGGATGTCTCCGGCCCAAACTCTATTGGTTGGTACACAGCCGCGGTCGTCCACAAGGGCAAAACAGTAGATGGCCTTACGTTCAAGGCCCAGTCACCAACACACGCAGAAGAGGTTGCCATCGCCCTCGCAGCCTCTGACTCCTCCTCGAAATACATCATAACCGACTCGCGAGGGGCTTGTCGGAACGTCCAGCAAGAGTGGACTGCTCCTCTAGCTTACCGCATATACAAAAAATTGCAGTCGAGATTCGGACCCCGCGTACCGATCTCTCGTTTGGGCTCCAGGTCACCAAGGTCTCCAAGGAAATGAGGCAGCCGACGCCGCCGCCCGCGCGCTTTCTCTCCGGGACCCGACGCGGACCGGGATTTTGATTTCAGCCCAGTGTACAAATTTAAAGAAATATGTGAATATTACAGATCTACGCACCAAACTCTTCCCACCCCATGCAAAGGGCTGGGGAAGGCTAACGAGCGGGTGCTCCTGCGCATGCTCCCCAATACAATGTTGTGCCCGGCTACTCTAAAACATTTTGATCCGCAATTCGACGGACTGTGCTCGCACTGTGGGGAGGCGTCTGACATCCACCACATGGTGCGGGCCTGCCAGAAAACCCCATATTTGCCCCCTATCCCCAACCCCACACGAGAGAACTGGGAGGCGACCCTGTCCGGCTGCTGCACCCTAGAGGCCCAAAAGGTCTTAACGCAGCGCGCCCGGGCTGCGGCAAACGCTAATGGAGTGCTTGTCTAGGCATCCCACCTAGTGTACATACCTATATGTATTATAATAATAAATGTTTTCACCACCACCACCACCAGCCTTAGTTACTCCTGTCTGTGGATCCTCTTGCGGATCCTCGTTCGCCTACGTGCACTCTGATACTCATTGTCGTGTTAAGGCGAAAATCGTACTAGCCTATGTTGGCATCGGAAGTGTCCACAAAATGTGTCACCAAAAGTTGGACCCCTCTTGGCATCATCCTGTCTCATCTTTCATCCGACCAGCAAGGGTGAACAGAAACTTTGAGCAGAAAGCGTCATTCGCGTTTACAATTAAAGAAAAAAAAATAGTTGTGGTTTAACTCTGGTTAACCCTAGTTCAATTGCGACAGCAACGGCGGAAGTTTCTTTTGCCGGCTACATTATTCCCTTATCACTCCCTATCAGAGTAAGATGCTACATTATTGGGGATACTTGAGCTCACCCTTTAAGGGTATGAAGCGAGAGCGTAAGCTACCAGCCCACACATAAATGAGAAGGGTTCAATGCTGCTGAACCGAATGTGAGCAAAAGCATTAGCAGCAGGTGACCGAGCGTTCTTCTTCTTCCTTCTTTTTCGTCGTCTTCATCTTCGTGTTCTTCTTCGTCGTCTTCTTCTTCGTCGTCTTTGTCTTCTTCCTTAGTCGTCTTCGTCTTCTTTTCGTCTTCTTCGCGGCTGTTCCAAGGTCAAACGTGGCCCTTCCCGGGTCTACGCGACGGGCTGAAACCTGGCGTAGTATTGCTATTGCAATAAAAAAAATTTTGTCACCGCCCGGAGCGAAACCACCAATCCCTGCGACTCCCAGCCGAGCGCTATAATCGCTACTCTGTGCTGGGCTTCTTTTCTGTATTCCATGGGAAAACTTCCGATTAATATAAACTAAACCAATTCATGTCTCAAATCACCGGGCTGTATAATGTAAGTCCACTATAATCCAGTATGTCTCTACCATACCAAATGTCAAAATTCAGAAAGGCACACACAAGCATCGAGATTCCGTAGCCAACTAGGCGGCTTTTCCAGGGCAGCATGCACTCGCCGCACCAAAGCACACTGCTCACGGAATAAAGACTTCGATGTTAGTTGCAATTCAGCAAGACGGTCCATCATTTGGCTTTACCATAAAAAAATAGCTTCATTAACGTAAATAAATCATAAGCCACATCGCAGTTCTTCCGAACGAGCAAAAAACGAATACTATAAGGCCAGGGGATAAATCTAAACAGCTCATGTTTCCAGAGCTTGATGAGCAGTATGTTTGCTTTCCGGTGTTCAGCAAACATATGTTGTTACATAATATAAAATCTTCTAAAATGCGGCCTCTAGTGTCCGTTAATTCACTGCCCCAAAAAGATGAATGGGCATATCACTAACTACCAGATAAGGCTCTGGTAGGTGGTCTAAAAGCTCCTCTAAGTCATGGAGGTTTACTGGTAAATATGGTAGAAGATATATGCAGCATATCGTTGTCGTTTTAAAGATCAAAGTGGTAACAGCTACGGCTTCGTATTTAGTTTTGAGCTTGATTTATCTGGTTGCAACACAACTCTGGATAACAATAACGATACCTCCTGATAGTCTACCAGACTGCTCTCGGTCGTACCGAAAGACTTTATAAATTGTTAGGATGTTTTATGCGAAGCATACTAGCCGCACAACCGAGCTCTTGCTTGCTGCGCCGCGCGCGGCCGCGTAGCTACCACTTGACCTACATCGGCGCACCACGTGATATGACGTCGCAACAGCTGTGAAAGCTGCGGCTCAACTCGTGTGCTCGCTTGCGGACGCGCAGCCTCCGCTGGCGGCCTAACTCCCGCTCCTACCGCTAGGAGATACTGACGTCACGCAATTGTATAAAAGGCGACGCACTAGTTGAGTCAGTTGAGCAGCGAGATGTCGACCAGGGAGAGGGCGGCTCGCCAGACCGCAAAGCGCAAGTTACAAACAGCCACGGAAACGGCATTCTACTTCTCCTCCTATTGAGCTAGCTCCCTGTTTGCTATGTAAGGGTAAGGGATGTGAGTGTTTTGCTGAGGCCGATGAGGCAGAGCTTCCCCCTCGTCCTCACCGTCCGTAAGGTCCGCTTGCTCCTTCTGTGGCGTGGTTGACTGCGAATGCTCTCAGCGTTCCAGTTCCTCCTCGTCCTCGTCTCCTTCCCCTTCCACTTCCGACTCCTCTGCTAAAGAGGAGTCCCTCCCCGACCATCAGGTTGGGGCAGCCCCAGGCTCTCAATAGGGTGTCTATTTTTCCAGGTCTCTTGCTCCGATAGTTCCGCCTTTCGCGGGCTTTCTTTTCCGTTTACTAGGTTTCTAGGCAGCTTCTTCCTCAATTCATCATGGCATCGCTCACATTAGCTACATTTAACTGTCGTGGCATGTCCCGTCGTCCCAAGCAGGCTGAGATCGTTCAGCTTGCTCGCTCTAAAAACATAGATATTTTGGTCTTGCAAGAGACCTACATCCATCGCCTTGGCCAGATCAGGAGCTTTGACAGAACATTTGGCACCAGGTCTTAGTGGAGCTATGGTGCGTCGGGTTCCCGCGGCGTTGGTATTATCCTTATGCCACGCTTCCGCGGCTCGGTTTTGCGCCACTCCAGGGATGCTGAGGGCCGCGTCCTGTCTGTAGACCTTGATTCTGGCATTCGCATAGTTAACATTTATGCTCCGAACAGAGGTCGTGATCTGGGTGCCTTCTACAAGCACCTTGACTCCCAGCTAATAGGTCCATCCATGATAGTTCTAGTGGGTGATTTCAACTGTGTCCTTGACAGGGCGAATCGCCTCTCTTTTCGAGGCACTCCGCCCAAGGAGCGGGATAGGCAGGGGGCGCGTGCACTTAGGGAGCTGGTCGAGGAGCTAGATTTGGTTTATGCCTGGAAGGTGCTCCGCTCAGGACAGTCAGGGATGACTTGGACTGGGAGGCGCCTTCAGAGTAGGCTAGACCGCTTCTACGTCTCTCCAACGCTAGCCCCCGGCATGCACTCCATGTGGTCGGTTCCCTCCGCGTTGAGCGATCACAAGTGTGTCATCCTTCGCTTCAGTGATGGGATCCTGGTCCCTCGCGAGAAGGGGACCTGGCGCCTCAACTCGCTGCTTTTAGAGGACCAGGAGGTTGTTAAGGAGGTCTCTGGTATTCTTAGAAACTCTCTGCAGTCCAATTCAGGCTTAGACGGTGCCGGATGGGATGGCAATAAGGCAGATGTGCGTGACTGTTTCAAGGCAGCGGGAATGAGGCGGGCACGTGAGGAACGACAGGAGATCACCATTGTCTCTGATGTCATCCTCCTGCTTTCGAAGCCTCTTTCTGCTGGCCAAGGGGTCACCGAAGCACTCGCCTCGCAGCGCATCCGGCTCCGAAAATTGCTCCAGCAACGCTGGGATGGTCTTAGGGCTATGGCGCGAGCTGAGCGGTGGGAGAGGGAACATTGGTGCAGCAGACACCTCCTCCGACGCCGCTTAGCGCGCACAGAGACTTCCCTCACTGAATTGGTAGACCCGGTTACGGGGTCCATCTCCAACACTCCGGATGCTGTTCTTAAAGCAGCACGGCAGTTTTATTCCGTCCTATATCAGGCTCCAGCTCCAACCACAGCTACTTTTCCACTTGAATCCCCCTCCAACCCAGTTCACCTATCAGGAGCTCCCTTGGATGAGACAGAATTAGAAGCGGCGCTCAAGTCGTTCCAAAGAAATCGTAGCCCAGGTTCGGACGGCC
This sequence comes from Amblyomma maculatum, assembly GCF_055883805.1. NCBI lineage: Eukaryota > Metazoa > Arthropoda > Arachnida > Ixodida > Ixodidae > Amblyomma > Amblyomma maculatum. The sequence continues at coordinate 150,084,973 of NC_139345.1, read as the reverse complement.
TGACTGTTGAGTTTTATGTCAAGTTCTGGAAGCAGCTCGGGAAGCCTTTCACCGCTCTTGTAAACAGGCTCCTGGGTGAGGGGACGCTCTCAGGTACTCAGAGGGAAGGGCGGATCACTCTCCTTTGTAAGGATGAGTCGAGACGCACTGACCTACGAGCCTGACGTCCCATCACGCTCCTGAACGTCGACTACAAGCTCATAGCGAAGTGCCTGTCCTCTCGGTTAACTTCCTTTCTTCCAGACATTATAGGTCCATACCAGGCTTGTAGTGTTCCTGGTCGTTCCACTCAGCTTCACGGTTTTGCCCTTAGGGACCTTTTCCTCTGGGCTCAACACAGAAATCTTCAGGGTATTCTTTGTTCGTTTGATCAGGAGAAGGCTTTTGATGTTGTTAGTCAATCCTACTTATTCCAAGTCCTGGAGGAAGCTGGTATAGACTCTGATTTCCAGCGTATGGTCAGAGCTCTATATACCAGGCCAGTTTCAGCTGTCACTATGCTAGGACGCACCTCCGAAGTTTTTGACGTGGGCCGTGGAGTCAGGCAGGGATGCCCCCTATCTCCTGCCCTCTACGTGCTCGCATTCGAACCCCTGTTACAAAGGCTCTCTCGAGACAGTCGCATAGCTCGCTTTCCGCTCCCGCCAGGTTCTCCACCAGCTCCCATCTTTGCCTATGCAGATGACCTAACCATAGTCGTCCCGGATGAGGCTTCTGTCTCCTCCGTTCTGGATGTCATGGAGGTGTACTGTAAGGCGAGTTCTGGATGTCATGGAGGTGTACTGTAAGGCGAGTGGGGCTAAGGTTAATAGGTCGAAGAGTGCCACCCTCTATTTTGGGTGTGCACCATCCAGTCCTCAGCCCGCTCATGGTCTTCCCGTGAAGGCTGAAGTCCGTCTCCTTGGTTTTTACTTTAATTCACACCTTTCAGATAGGAATTGGTCCTCTGCTCAAGAGAAAATTGAATCGAGGGCCAGAGAGTATGAGAAGCTCTTGTGTCCGCTTACGGCTCGAGCCACTATCACGCGGTCCCTCCTGTTCTCGGTGCTGACCTATGTCGCTGGCGTAACACCTTTGTCGGCACGGACGAAGCTTCACCTGGAGCGGATCCTTTTCCGTTTCTTGTGGAGTGGAGCTCCTGACAAGGTCAAAAGACTTGTGGTGAAGCTGCCTAGGGAGAGGGGAGGCCTCGGCATCTCCGACCTTGGCATTGTAGCCTCAGCCTTGCACGTCAGGTGGACCCAAGTGGCATTGAACTCGAAGCCTGACTTCGTTTTTTCTGAGTACTCGACTCTGCCTTTTTGCCCAGAGCACTTTTTCTCATTGCGTGCCACGATCGGGCTCTCCTTCCCCTTTTTATGCTCAGGCAGCTACCTGCCTTGAGCGTCTGCGTAAGGAGGAGGCGGACATTGATGTGGTTTCGGTCCCCCTAAAGGAACTAGTTAGGCTTCTGACTCCCAGTCTCCCCCCTCACCTCCGTCTTTACGACCTTGTTAATGTTAAGCCCAGCTGGCGGTATATCACAGCGGATTTTTTGGAAGCAAGCAGAGCGTCCTTTATGTACCGCTTCGCCAGGGGAGTCCTCCCCATTAAGGCGCCGGCGTTTACACGGACCAGCCTGCGACCAACTTGTCCGACTTGTGGTGGTAGAGAGGACACTGTGCACATATTCTCGCAGTGTCTCCTTCCTGAAGCGCTTCACCGTCGTGTAGCTAACCTCTTCCAGCTTCCGGGTATACCGTACCAGACCGTGCAATACCTGAACCCGTTGCCAGGCGTGGCCGTTAACCAGTTCGTCCTCTTGCTCGTGGAGTGCGCGTACCAAGTATGGCTGGCACGCTGCGCGGCCGCATACAACAACAGAGTTCCGGGCCTCCATGAAGTAATTGCAAAAGTACGGAAAGAGGTCTGGTTCTGCCTGCAGCGGGAACGTCGCATCCTTGGCGAGCAGAGGTTCTCGAAGGTTTGGTGCGGACCGTCTGTGATTTTTTCGGTTAAGGGTGGAACACTCTCTGTGTCATTATGACTTTCTCACAGGGATTGGTTGTCCTTAGTGACACTCGTGTTGTCATGAAGGTCCGCCTCGTCGGCTCGATGCCACGATGGCGCTGCAAGCCGTCTTTGCATCTGATGACACTCACTCCTGTGAGGGCATCACGCGGCGGCCCCCTTGTCCGGGTAGGACCCTCACCTCGAACTAAAAAACTCTCCCAGACCCCACTTGGCCCTGGGGGGGACTTTGCCGGAGGTGTTGAATGGATGATGATGGGCTGATGAGTTATGTGTGACTCTGGGGCACGGCACCTCCGGGTGTCAATCCCCCTCCCCATCTGACAACGGCAAAGAACGAGAAAAGTACGGCTTGCCAAGCGACGTGCACAGTATGCAGCTAGACGGCAGCGTTCGACAACCGATGCCGAGGTGAAGGATGAAGCTTCGAGTACTTCTACTCGGTTCGAGCGGCGAAATGCTACCAAACGGAAAATGCGTGCCGAAGACTGATCATCATAGTGTATTTATTGGTTTGAGAAAAATAAAGGAAGAAGCAGAGTAACACATGAGTTGTTCTTGTCTATGAAATGGCTAACCAGGTATAGCCAGGTAATGTCTTGTCTATGAATGGCTAACCAGGTATAGCAAGTTTATGTTTAATTTTTTAGGCTAGTATGCTTCGCTTCCTAGGCTTAATCATAAGCTAAGCCGGACGAATTTTTTTTTATGTTCAGGTCCTAGGTCTGTTTCTTGTAAACAGATGGCGAATGGAGAGAACGTGTTTAAGATATCTTTTACATCACTATAGTTGGTAATTAGACCTCGACAGTTCCAGTGAATAAGGAACACCATATTGAGTGGGTTTTGTTGAGAATTAAAAGTTTAGGTTTCGTGTCTCTCAGGGCCCGTTATTTGTGGTTTGCCCCCTTTTTTTCTTTTCAAGGAAGTTGTGCCGGCGCAGAAGCGGCGGCGAACTAAGACTAGTGTCCATCGCTTTCTCGGAGGCGCTGGACGTCCGCAGGTCAGCTGCGGGTGCTTGCGTTTCAGGCTTCTTCTGGTTGAGAAGCCGGTAGGCCCTGTTTCGCGGATGGCAAGGAAGCTTTCGCTGTCCTTGCCTGGGGCGGGGGTGGGCCTGTCTGAGGCACTGCCTGGACAGGAGCCAGATTCAAGCGTGGCGTGTCGCCCCAACGCGCCACCTTGAAGTAGTCTGCCTTCGCTGTAAAAACAAATGGGTTTTTCTTTTTGTTTTTCGCGCGCTTTTTTGAAGCTGATGCTTTATGTTGTTTTTATGGCTATGATTTCCTTTTCATTTTTCCAAGTTTGGCATGATCTGGAGTAGGCAGGGTGCTCCCCATCGCAGTTGGCGCAATGTGGCACAACTGCACAGTTTTCAGACGTGTGGTCATTTCCAGCACATCTTGCACATTTTGGACGGCCACGGCAGCTCTGTGAGCCATGACCAAAGGGTTGACAGTTGAAACAGCGTGTGGGATTCGGGATATAATGTCACACAGTCACTTCTTCGATATATTCAGGGAGTGTGGAGGTGGCAAAAGTTAGGACAGGGTGCTCAGTAGGTACTTCCGTGTCATCTTTTATTTTTATTCTCTGGACATTGGTTACATGCAGTTCTTTAAGATCCTCAGGCATTTCTTCTTCTGTGAGGTTCAAGAAGTCGCTCTCAGATATTACGCCACGGACAGTATTTAATGATCTGCGCATAGGCACTACAATTGGGATGTCCCCAAACGACTCAAGCTTTGGAATGTTGTCACATTGAGTTTCGTCTTTGACTTCAAGCAGAAGGTCCCCACTGCCCAGCTTGGATACTTTGTATCCTGGACCCAGGGCTTGTGTGAGACACTTAGACACGAGGAAGGGAGACACCATGAGGGCTGGCTTTTCTGGTTTTTCACTATGGGTAACGTGGAACTTGGGGAACACTTGTTTTTCATTAAAGAATTGAGAGGTTACTTCGGTCAGCCTTTTATTTGTTTGGAGATCATTTTGTCTTGAAGAAGAAGCCATAAAGTATGCTGTTCGGTCAGTGCCAGCCACCCACCATTGAGCCCAACAAGGGGACGGGGCAAGAGTTAAGTCCCACTCACGCCAGCTGTACACAGTAACTATAACCTAATATGGGTCATCATCATTATCATCAGCCGGACTATACCCACTACAGGGCGAAGGCCTCTCCCATATTTCTCCAATTAACCCGGTTCTGTGCTAGCTGCATCCACTTGGCCCCTACGAACTTCTTAACCTCATCCGCCCATCTAACTTTCTGCCACCCCCTGCTATGCTTTCCTTCCCTTGGAATCCAGTTTGTTACCCTAAGCGACCATCGGTTATCCTCTCTTCGCACTACATGTCCTGCCCATGCCCATTTCTTCTTAATTTCCACTATCATGGGTAACTTAGGGTAGTTACCCCACAGACAGTTAACCCTAGCCTCCTGGAAGAAGGAAGAATCCAAGAAGAGAGAAGAAGACAGGACAGCTGTAGGATAGAAGATAGGAAAGTGAAAGATGGTGGGGAGGACAGGAAAAGGCGACTGCCGATTTCCCCCGGTCGGGTCAGGCCGGAGGTGCCATCTATGGGAAGCGTGGTCGCACCGATTGACAACCAGCTAGTTTCGGTGACCAGTGAGACTGAAACGGCCAACAAATCACGCTTTAATAAATTGATGATTTTAAATCAAGCGTTCGTACTAGACCATAAAAAACACAAGTGTGCACGCAGACATGGTGTGTCGCATTGTTGCGGATGACGCCAGCCCCTGGACGTCTTGCGTCCTCTGCCTCAAGGATGTAGCAGAATAGGTTAGCTGCTCTTTGCTTAGCGTTCTCTAGTAGGCCGCCGTGCCAGAGCAGCACGGATCCTTCGAAGCTGTCGATGTCGTTCATCAGATGGGCTAGGCAATGTATGGGTCTTCAGGAGGGGGCAGCCAAGAGCGGCTCCCAATTTTATCTCCTTTCTTTTCCGATGACAGACTCGATTCGTCGCATCGAAGCTGACGTGGGAAAGCTGCTTGGAGTGCCGAAAACTTTCCGTCTTTTCAAGTGGGCGTTCCACACCAACTCGTGCATGTTTGGAAGATTGTCCATGACTTGGCAGCCGATATATGCGATTACTGTGCAGGACAAGGGAAAGCCAACGGTAGAGCCCACGTGCCAATGTGGCGCCATCTAGTTGCTCTTCAGAACTTGCAGACTGCGTAGGCAACTCCGAGCGGTCGGCAGGTGGCGCTGAAGTCTCCTCGAGGCGTCTGAGACTCGCCATTATGCCTGGGAAAATAAAAAAAAGTATCCACTGCTGCAAAAAGAAATAAAAACGGCTCCGTCCACAAACCTCCAAGTTCTCACAGCTGCTTAAAAAGGCACCTCAGGCGTATATTGAACACCCTATGACATACTTTAATAATTTTCGGCATGTTGTCATCAGTACTTTGCTGCTGACTGTGATAAAGTTTGCAGCGTTTCAATGCTTAATTGCAGAGCAAATAAATTTTCAAATTTTCATTCCGTAGCCTCATTCAAGGAGGTTTCTAGGAACTGCGTTGTGAGCGCGATGCCACTCAATGCAGAGCTTGAGTTCTGCGTTTCCTGCAGGGCCAAATGTTGAAATTGCTTTCAGCCCTTTCAGACAAACGGTGACTACGCAGTTACAGGCGGCAGCTTACACAAATAAAGCACAGTAGATAGGTTTTGTGTCCTTATCCACGATGTCACAATGTGGCCTAAGCTTGCCTTAGGTTTCAGTTTCCCGGCTCTTGTACTTCTAAAGTAATTGTGTTCAGTTTGCTGAAAATGTTTTTTCATGAGAGAGGGTGCCCTAGGAATGCGATGTTATTATTCACAAAGAATATTAAAATATGGCCAGAAAATGCGATTTAAGAGGAGTTCCCTACCGAGGTGTCCCTTTAATAACACAGCCTGGATCTCTAAGCCATGTCGTGTGCCACCTCTAGTTCGGCATTTTCAGAACATGACATGAATTGCTTAGCACAGCTGCTGGGCCGCACACATGATGAAAGCTACATATTTGAGCACAGAAGCGTCTGACAGCTTGCTGTACTGAGCGAACCGGAAGCAGTTAATATTGAGAAGCACCGCAAGAGACAACACAAAACGCCCGTATCACCTTCTCTTTCGTTCGTTCTTTGTCCTTTTCGCTCTCTCTCTCTCTCTCTCTCTCTCTCACACACACACACACACACACACACACACGCACACGCACACGCACACGCACACGCACACACACACACACACACACACACACACACACACACACACACACACACACACACACACACACACACACACACACACACACACACACACACACACACACACACACACACACACACACACACACACACACACACACACACACACACACACACACACACACACACACACACATTCCCCTCTCTCTCGCTATGTGCATCCTGGCCATGGACCATATGCTTTATTATATATTCAATAAAAATATTCTAAATTATTTGCTTCTATATCGTCTGTTAGATTTCAATCTCAAAGCGGTCGTGTTATTACCGAGCCAGAAAAGAAAGAGGATGTGAAAGAAGACAGCATCTACGAGAGAGGCCTCTACACTGTGACATGCAGACTACCACTCATTTAATGACTATTTAATAAATTTAACGCTTTATTATTTGACACTTCAGAGATCCATCGCATAAACGTACACATACAAAGCATACGTTGACATGCTATCACATTAACCCGACGGAGATATAAATCCCTCATTAACCAAGCCGTCCGAATGTCCCTTCGCGGCCTAGACGTTGCATGTTTCACCCGGAATCTAAGGGTCCAGGGTCTTCAAAATAAATTTCACCTCACACTTTTATAAAAGTGGACAACTCGGGTAGAACTCTATACATCCTGCAATGTGAGCTGCCAGCTCCCACATGCCAGAGCCATGACGCCGGGTTTTCGCTGTAGCGGAGCCTCGACCCTCTCGCGGTAATATGCGGACACAACTGGAGCGTTGCCGCTCTCCTTGCAACTACCACAAATCCTTTTCCTCATTCCACCTTACGCTTCCATGTGTTTCGACCGCTGCTCTGCTGACTCACCAGGCGCATCTCCTCCTCCTTGCTTTCTCACACTTCCGCACCTGCCATTGCATTCAACTTTCCCGGTAGCGGCACAGTGGATTCTTACTGTGGTAAGCCTAATCCCGTCGCACATTAGTTTACGCTAACTGAAAACCGATGTCACTAAGCCACCCGTCGAATCTCGCCAACCTCCTTGCCTGCGAAATGTGTGGAGCAGATTTCTACTTCAAGACAGATGGATAGATAGATAGACGGATTTATTGAAAGGAAAAGGCAGAGGGGTTGACCGGAATTATTCAAATCTTCCCTGCTACTCTCCGCTCGGGAAGGGGAAGGAGAGAAGAAAGAAAATCATGATGAGTGACGATGTGGGAGAAGGCATATGAAATGCATATCTACAGGCGCAGTGGCTTGCTTTACTCTACCTTATGCTAGCATGGCTGGTTGAGGTTCACTCTGCTACTGCCTGCTGGCAGGTGGAGGATTACGCCATGAATGTACCGGCAGCGACCAAGGTGCCCATTTATTTTCACGACGCTCACGTTTCTCTGTGCAAATTACAGCCGAGCTCGTCCGTCATGTCGACAATGAAGGCAGCGGAAGCTCAAATCGCAGAGCGAGCTTTCGTTGCTGCTGTTGCCTCACGTCGCGCGCCTCTTTCGGTCTCACCGGAAGCCGGGAGTGTACAGATGTGAAGAAATTTAGGATGGCGCTCCAGGCTCGCATGGACGGTAGACGAAATAAAGGCTTTAACACCATCTTTCCATTAGCAAATTTTTTACATGGGTTTGGCGAAGCGTTAGGCGTCTTTTGGTGGTCTGTTGTCTGAGGGAGTGGAATGGGCTTTACCTGTTTCACTGCTCGATTGACACCTCAACTTGCAATGAATGGCGCACAATTAAGGTACGTATATCATCGGATAGACACCCTATCACAAACTAGCCTTGAACTATAGACTATAAAAAAGGTCGTAAATGGGGGATACATTTTATGACACCAGCCGGAAAGCAGCACTAAGAATAATGGTGTCCAATTTTTGTTACGGCGGGACCGAGTTGAATGACCACGGTCAGAACAAGTGGTAGGCCTTCAGATAGGGGACTACGAAAATCTCAAGTATCCCGCAGAAGCGCCGAAATAATCAAATCATTCTCCTCTGCCTTATATCTTGCACTCCTTATCCGACACAGAGAGGAGGGAGAAGAGAGTAGAAACACTAATTAGACGCTTCCATTCGATGGACAGCAACTCGGTTGCGTACGTGGACGCGGCAAGTCGGGTGCGGCGGTAGCCTCGGTGGTCGACGGCCGAGGTGCCCTAGTATCGGCCGCCACCATTAGAATTCGCAACACGGAAATGGCTGAAGAAGTTGCCATAGCTCTCGCATACGTCACAACGGAAGCTAATTTCATAATTAGCGATAGCATAATGACCATCTGCAATTTCGGAAAGGGTAGGGTCTCACCGGAAGCGTTGTGTTGTGTTGGTTTTATGGCAACTAAGGCCATCATGCGCCAAACTCAGGGTAAAGAAGTTCTTGTTGAAAATAACTCAGAGTTTCTTTATTAGCTTTACTCGTTTAAAAAAAATAAAAAATAGAAGAAATTTCCACAATGCATTCTCTCCTAGCAAAAGACTTGGATGAAATGGAATGTGTTTATTATAGAAACACATAAAATGTTTCCTCCTGATTTCCTCATTTCGTGCATGATATTAAAATGTGGCTTACTGCCAGTTGTTCATTGCATGTCTCACATGTAGGTTGTTCTTGTCCGATGAGTACGAAGTTGTGTGTGATATGCGCATGTCCAATGCGGAGGCGACGTAGGATCACTTCAAACAAGCGCTCTTTATGACTCAATGACTTCCATTCTTGAATTATAGGCTTTACTAAGTGTAGCTTGTTATTTGTTTCATTATCCCATGAAGCCTTCATTTAGCTCTTAGTTTAGTCATAAATTTTGTACAGTCTTTACGGGGTATGTTGACGTGATTTACTTGTGTTATGTGCGCGTGAATTTAGATCCATGCACCCACGTCCGTTCCTGGCAACGAAGTGGCCCACGAGTTAGCCCGCGCTCTCTCCTTCCGTGTAACTGTAGAGCCGCCTGGCTGCCGGAACATGGACGAGAGTCTGCAAAATTATTCGTATATTCTCGAAAATTACGGTAGGAGACCGGTGCCACCATCGAATAAAAGTCTAAACAATAGGGAGGCAGTCGCATGGCGGCACCTGCAAGCTGGGTGCTTCGTATAACCGGTCTGGGCAAATGTCCAGATGGATGATAGAAAAGATAATGAATACACTGAGGGGAGAGAGGGACCCTCTCCCACATAATCTGGGAATGCGCTAGCTTCCCAATGGCTAAAGCAAATAAAATTACCGAAGACAGTTTGGGAATTCTAAAGTGTGCTTGGCGAAAGCCTTGTGGTCAACCCACTGCATACACCATGCTGTATATGGCACCCCAGTGGAATGGGCGCAGTGTTCGCCGCATTAGACTCTTCTTCTGGCGTTTTGTGCTGGTGGAATCTGGCGTCCACTGCCGCTTCTCCGAACTGCTTGGAACAGAATCACTGGGCCGCTATGGAGCCATGCGTCTCTCACTCGACTGGAACGAGAACGTAGGAGCGGCGGTGCAGCTGCTGTGTGACGTCATGGTTGCTATGCACAGCTGCGCGCCCCACCGGCGCGAAGGTTGCTAAGGAGGGGAGGAGATTGCGCCACTGCGCGGAGGAGAGGCCACAGCTGGCACGATTCCAGCGCACGCACGGACACGACTGCGAGCACGAGCCATTAAAAAATTTCACCTTAATAAATTGTAGATAAGTCTGCGCTCCGCAGCAACAAGCCATGCTCCTGGTGGAAGAAGCCTCGAAGAACCGAGGCCTCTCTGTCTGTTTCTAATCGCGGAAATCCTGGCTCCAGTCCCATAGGCCTGCATGCCGGGGGCGGGGAATAGGGGGCCTTCTTATCTGGTGGAAGAATAAGTTATCACATCACGAAATCATGTGCGTTTTTTTTCCAACACATTGCCCTCTATTCTTGGTTACGGTGATACGACACCTTACTCACGGAACGCGCTGCACGCCCCGCGGCGTAATACTGCCACATGGTGTCACTTCAACATCTTCAAATGCCATCTGATGACAACAGATGGCAATATATGCCAGGTCTACATCGCTGGCGGTACAGTCTAGTGTTAAGCAATTAACATGGGTAAATAGACTGGGGAACCTTGTGCGAAACTCCCGTCGAACTCGGAAAAACAATATGTAGCAGCTAATGTGCCTCGAATGCAGAAATATCCCGCGGAAATCGACTACGCAACCTCACAGCTATTGCCGCCACAGATCGACCCGCGTGTTAAACTGCAATATATACACTCTCGCGCAGTACATTGATAGTTGTCGTCTCTATCATCTTTGAATGATGTAAGTTCACGTTACAGCTCCTCAGGTGGTCGAAATTACGCCGCAGCTCTCCACTACGGCAGCTCTCTCTTTCCGCTTTCACTCGCACCTTGCCTTCCCTTAAAGCGCGGGTCAGGTGTCCACAGAACAAGTATGACAGATGCTGCACCTTTCCTTTCACTGAACCAATTACTATTATATTTCATCATCATCATCATCATCATGATCATCATAAGCCTGACTATACCCACTGCAAGACCTCCCCCATATTACTCCAGTTAGCCCGATTCTGTGCTAGCTGCATCCACTTGGACCCTGCGAACTTGTTAACGTCATCTAACATTGCCGCCCTCAGTTACGCTTTCTTTTCCTTGGAATCCCGCTTGTTACCCTAAGCGACCATCGGTTATCCTCTCTTCGCACTACATGTCCTGCCCATGCCCATTTCTTATTGATTTCCACTAGTTTTTTTTTCTTACCCACTCTGCATGCTTCCTACCTCTTAATGTTACCCCTACCATTTTTCGTTCCATACTCTTGGGCAGCCTCAACATTTCAGGTACAGGTAAGATGCAGTACAGGTAAGATGCAACTGTTGTATACTTTCCTCTTGAGCGATACCGGTAAGCTGGTGGTCATAATCTGCGAGTGCTTGCCAAATGCGCTCCATCCCAATCTTATTCTTGTTTCTTTTTCAAGGCCCGGATCCGCGGTTACTATCTGTACTAAGTAGATATATTCGCCTACTACTTCCAGTGCTTCGCTACCTAACGTAAACTGTTGTTCCTTCGCGAGGCTGTTGAACATTACCTTGGTCTTCTACATAATGATTTTCAAGCCTACCTTTCTACTTTTCCTGTCCAGGTCACCAATCATTCTTTGCAGCTCATCTCCCGAGTTACTTAGCAAGGCACTATCATAAGCAAATCGCATATTACAGAGGTATTCTCCATCTACCCTTACCCCTAACTGCTCCCGTTATTATTATTTACATGTGCGCAAAAAACGTTAGGGCGTCCTGACAGATTTACCGCCCTCAAAAAAGCAGGCACACTAAAAGTTCACTACCCGCTAGAACCGGCGTTTTTTGTGGTTGCGACTGAAGGAAGAAAGAAAAGGGTGCACGAGTAGCCACCTCCGCTGTGTCGTGCGGACAGAAGCGTTCGCAAATCAAATGAAGTGGCGCTGAGCAAGAATGCCTTCTTGTATGAGGCGAGAGCTCACGATGGCAATCCGCTGTCGCTGCACCCCGCGACTGGTAGCGCGGTGCCCTCTGTACTCTTTCCGCCTCTTAGGTTAGGTTAGGTTCGGTTAGGTTAGGTCAGGTTACATTCCATTTGACGGCACCCTCGCAACCCCTACTCTGACAACGCCCCTAAGCTAGGTCACATGAATGGTGTGTTCCTCTCACCACTTGGTTGGCTCGACTTTGTTTGATACCGCAGGGTATGGCAAGCAGCGAGGCATGATGGGAGTTCTGTGCCACTTGCCATGGAAACTCTGTTCCCGCCACGTATGAACCAGGTATATGTTTCCCCCTTAAAACCTTACCATTCTGTTTCGATGCCGCTCGAGAAGTGCGCGCTGTCAGCCATAAATCGGCGGTCTGATGACGTAAAAATGCTCCCTCTACTTGGGGGCCTTAAAGGATAAATGCAACGAAATGTTTTCGGCTCAAAAAAAGTCTTTTATAGTAGTCCGTCGACTGAGTACTATAACATCGGATTCGTGACTGATGCGAGTATTTCAGAAATCGGTCGCAAAAACCATAGTTTTTTGAACCGAAACTAGAAAAAAAGGCGGTCATCACCAAGTGTCGTAAATGACATAGCAAGGGGCACCACCTTGGATGCTGTGGTTTTTTGGGCGCCTTTCTGCTGCTTCCAAAGCATCAGCAAGTGGGGAGGCGTTTATGTGAATACATGACTGCGAGGTAACCCAAACCGCCAGCACAGAATACAACTTGTATACCCTTGTGTTTTCAGCACCTCACAATGAGATGTGACTCAAGCGTTCTTGCCCGACATGCGCGTTACCGTCCCGTAGGCTACACAGAGTTTCGGTAAGGCAACGGAGACAGAAAATAAAGAAACCGCCATTCTTTCAAACCTGCATCTTTAAGCCGTGTTTCAGCGTACAGCTTTTCCCTGTGTGGCGTCCGAAGTCCGTTCATATAGAATGGGCACGGCATGCGGACCATTCTCGAGAGCCCGTTTCTGCATCGTGACCTGTAAACTGCCCAACTTTAGTTGGACAATTTACAGGCCACCAATTACGCCCCCAATTATGCGCGGCGTCTGCTACAGAGCGACTGAAACACTTGCAACAAACAAGTTAGTTTCTTAGCAAACCGAAAACCTCGTTAGGATTAATTTTATAATAATAATAATAATAATAATAATAATAATAATAATAATAATAATAATAATAATAATAATAATAATAATAATAATAATAATAATAATAATAATAATAATAATAATAATAATAATAATCGCAGAAAAAGCACGTGAACATATAGTTGTTGAGACTGAACGAAGAAATGAAAATACAGGGCTTGCCGACAGGTTTCTGCCGAGTCTCTACCATGGTGTACGTACAGACCGAGGAGAGCTAGAGAAATACGACTGGTAGAAAAGACGTGCGTTCAAACAGCCGCGCCCACCAACATGGCGACGATGGCAACGCCTTTTTACGTTACTCCTATGCCATGGACAGGAGCTGCGAACTCGGGTCGCTCCTTTCATATGGACAAGCCATAGTCTGCGGGCAATGAACTCGAAAGGAAATAGGCAAATTCTAGTGTACAAAGTTGGACGTGCGGCCTTTTATGCGAAAGCGTACGGAGCTCATTCGACGGAGCAGCCGTCGCGGCACCATAGAGGTATTTCCTTATCCACAACGACTCGCGTGGTTCAGGGCTGATGAAATGAAGGCAGTGGACATGAACGCGTTCCGGAAAGCGGAACGTGGTGTAGAGAGCAATGAAAATTGCTTGCCTAATTAGTGACCGTTTTTGTTGTAAGCGCAGGTAGTAGTTTCATTTGATTAGAATGCATACAAGGGTTTAGCTTTATAACAAGAGGGGGGCTACACAAAAAAGGTATCGCCCCATTTGGTGCCACATTGATTAGAGCAATATTTTTAGTCTGAGGACGCGGTTTAAATTATGTGTGTGGGTGCGTTCGTTGGAGAGGAAACGCTAAGCCAGCGTGCGCACTGAAATGTCAATGCGCAAATATGATCATGAACGGTGGCTGCAAAGAACTTAGAATCCTTTAAGTGGATAGCGTCTCGCAGTCACAGAGACGTGTGGCGAGCAAGCCTTAGGCTGATAAACTTCCCTCAAGATATACGATTGCAGAAAACGTCCTAACAGTGTGCATTGCTTCAAACATAAATCTTCCGTTTTCTCGCCAGGTGGCAAATTGCAACATAATTGTTTTGCTTGAAAATATATGGATAGAATAGTGTAATGGAATAGACCAGATGATAGAAAGTATTCTTAAACAGGGGCTTTTTTATGAGGACCTGCTGTCATTCGCCCACAACTGGCGTTCGATTCGAGGGGCTGCCATATCGGAGGAGAAGGAGGATTCAGCATGGTACCATGCTGGCCTGAACTAGGTTACCGCTGGGATGAGGGCAACACGAAGACTCGAACTTCGAAATAAGACCTTTTATCAACCAGCGCAAAAGGCTGACAGGGAGGTCGGCGTCACGCTATGGTAGAGTTACTCACGTTGCGGGCATCGCAAGGTTAGTTTTTAGTGCGGCTATCACCGGTACTGCGTTCCGAAGATGCCGCGACGTAAACAGGCCAAGCATCAGGAGAGGGAAATGAAGTCTGACCTTTGATCCAAGTCTCCACTTGTGCACCAAAACTCTGACTCTTCCACACAGATGAAAGCCGACAGACCCACTAAGGTCTAGTAGTGACGACGACTGTTAGCGGCTGCAATGAATGCATCGCAACTTTCACGACCTATAGGGGGCGCCACCGCAATTCCAATATGGCTGCGAAATGATGATCGGGTGCGAGGCGCGGCGTGGCGACAGCTAAGGTGGGAGAAGGAGTCGCTTTGTCTGCTGTGATAAGTGCGTCGTTTACGGACATGGCTTTCCCATTTGTGAACTCGTTATCGTTAGGGTGTATAATAGCCCACATTGGGAGCGCAGAAACTAGACTGCGCTGCCTTGTTGAAGGTGAAGAGGTATTGAACGCCGGCCACGTTATCTGCTGCGGCATAAAAGCTTCTTCGGCCACGACTGTCCAAGCACTCTGTGTACAGACATCACATCCACGCCAGAAGCCGCACGAACTCTGGTTTCAATTGTGCACACAGAACACAATACAGGTAAGCGTGCATTTTTTTTTTACTATAACTGTCGAGTGTAATGTGCTCGCTGCCGCCGTTATGTGATCGCCGCGAAAAGTTGCGCGCTCGGCAGCAGAATAGCAGATTATCCCGAATCACGAACGCCTCTAACTAATGCCACGTTTGGTGGTGGAGTGCCTTCTTTTCGCTCTATTATAACACATGCCGAAAGTCGAGCTAGCAGAAATGTTGGTTTTTATGCACAACCGCCGTCATTGCGACTGTCCTCGTGTGCGGTGTGAGCACTTGCTGCACTCGAGCAAAAGCATGCGTACTGTTTCCGAGAAGTCACCGGTTGATCCCACCGGTTCATGTGCTACATTTTGCATTACTGCCTAATTAACATATTCTACATTCGTTTGCTGCTGTCTGCGTATTCAACGACTAAGCGCGAGATTGCCATTTCTGCTCAGACTGCGTTGGCGCATTTCAGGAGGGGCAAATGCGAAAACGCATATTTGCTGCGCGATACGAGTGCAGCCAGTCAGTGTTGATGCAATCCTAAGCCCTCTACTACGGCGTCTTATAAGACTGAAAGATTCGGGACCAAAAAAAAAACGCGTACAGAAACTGGTACATTCTGATGTACAGAATGCGCGCATCAGAGCCAGCATGCAAGTCATTCGGTTGTGACTACTGAACGCATTGTCAGATCATTTTTATTTTGAAGAAATCTGCCTGGATTTGTGTTGCTTGAATTCTGCTTGTAGAAATCCTGAGTGCATATCCTCTACTATGCATGCTTCTGTGAAAGTAATCATTCTCAGACTGGCCACAGTGAAATAAATGCAGAACATGGTGCAGCCAGCACTCATGATGTACTCAATTGAAAGAAAGAAGACACTTTATTTTGGCAAATGGGCATGTGCAGAGACAATGGTCTAAATTTCCTGAAAACCTCCTTCGAGTAATGTACAAATGAATGATCATGTTTGTTCTTTCCAGGGTCACTGTACGTGCAAAGCAGGCAAGTCGACGAGATGCAAGCACATGATTGCTCTGCTGCTGTTTGTTCACAGGTAAAAGTACAAAACTCAGACTGTATGTTCATAGTGTAAAAGAACATGAAGTTATATTTAAACGTCTGTATAATGCTACACTGGAATAAAAATAATTTCAGTGACTGCAACATTCAAATTATGTCACTAATACAGTTCATTCCTCGAGTGCTCTGCTGTGCTTATATTATCTGCCATAGTTTTCATTCAGTCATAACTTTAAACTGAATATCTCAGTTTGTTAATGACAGCTTTTCTGAATACTAGCAAATTCAGCTGGCACTTCAAGATATGTGGATTATCATATATCATGTCATGCTTCAGCATTCATGTGTCTTGTGAAAAGGTATATAATTGGAAGTATGATAGGCCCAATAATTTTCATGCCGGGACTCAGTGATCATTCTTTACTTCATTTCGACCTAAACTTTACCGCGTCTTCAGCTACGAAAAAACGCAAGATTATATTTGATTACAAAAAGGCAAACTTTGAAGAGATAAATAGAGAACTTTCGCTCTTCCTTGACAACTATCTTAGTGGTTTTGAACATCGTTCTGTCCAAGAGAACTGGGACCTGTTCGTCAATAAAATTTCATATCTAACTGAGGCTTACATTCCCAAGAAAATACTAACAGTACATAGACATTCGCCATGGTATAATCCGTACTTAAATCGACTTTCGAACAGAAAAAAACGCTTATTTCGGGCAGCAAAACTGCAGCAGACTGCGTCACGCTGGCAAGCATACACTAATGCATCTCACACCTACTCTCAAGCTGTCGCTTCTGCAAAATCTACTTTTTTGAAATACACTCTACCATCCTTGCTCACTAATAACCCTAGCAAATTTTGGAACATCGTAACTAACTCCCAGAGAAACTCAGAGATTTCTTTACTTGACCAGAACGACTTACCTGTGCCTAGCAAGGAGTGCGCATCGATTTTAAACAATATGTTCACACTGAACTTTTCATCTGCAACTAATCTTCAATTGCCTACACATTCGTTTTCGGGCTATACGATTATGCATCCAATATCAATAGATGCCGACGGGATTGCAAAGCTAATTGAAACACTAAAACCTTCATGTTCCTCTGGTGTTGACAATATAAATGCAAGATTCCTTAAAGAAACAATTATGTACTCCTCTGTCCTTTTGGCAAAAATATTTCAGCAATCTTTAGATACTGGCGCTATTCCTGTACATTGGAAGCAGGCGAAGGTGATTCCACTTCATAAATCCGGTAACAAGCAATCTCCCCTTAATTATCGCCCCATATCTCTTACTAGCATACCATGTAAAATTCTTGAACATGTCATTTGCTCACACCTAGCTAGTTTTCTTGACTCGAACCTTTTTTTCAATCCAGCGCAACATGGCTTCAGGAAACCATACTCATGCGAGACAGCTACTTTGTTTCACAAACTCGATGCTAACCCTTATTGGCTGATTGTATCTTCTTGGATTTTTCTAAGGCCTTTGACAAAATCAACCATCATCTTTTACTACTTAAACTCAAGTGTCTTAATATTGACAGACATCTCCTTAACTGGGTCGAAGTTTTCCTCATCGGTCGATCACAGCATGTCTTTGCTAACAACAATAATTCACCGTCAACACCTGTTACGTCAGGTGTACCACAAGGGTCCGTTTTGGGCCCTCTTCTTTTTTTAGTTTATATTAATGACCTTCCTAACTGTGTGACTTCCCCTATTCACTTATTTGCCGATGACTGTGTTATTTATTGCGAGATTGCTGAACCCGCCGATGTTTCTGCTTTACAATCTGACCTCAATAATATAACTAAATGGTGCAGCACATGGTGTATGGACCTAAATGTTAAAAAATGTAAAGCTATGCGAGTGTCGCGCAGTAATTTCCCCCCTGCTTGCTATGCATTGAATAACACTCCTTTAGATACTGTAACTTCGTACAAATATTTGGGTGTGCATATTACTAATGACCTCAGCTGGAAGCAACATATTGATTACATTATTAACAACAGTAACCGCATGCTTGGGTATTTGCGCCGTAACTTTTCGAAGGCACCTGTTTCGACTAAAATGACTATGTACAAAGCATTGGTACGTTCAAAGATTGAATATGCTTCTGCAATCTGGGATCCCGGTTTCACGAACTTGAAATCCTCACTTGAGATGGTTCAAAATAATTCAGCGCGTTTCATTCTTTCCAATTACAGTCGCACTAGCAGCATAACTTCAATGAAACTAACGTTATCTTTGCCATCTCTCGAGCTTAGAAGGAAAATTTCACGTCTTAGCCTTTTTCACAAAATTTATCATCATAACGAATTGAGGCATACTTTCATTTCGCAGCCATCGTATCGCTCCTCCCGCGTTGATCATGCTTACAAAGTAAATGTCATAACTTGCAATAATAATGCCCTTTTTCATTCCTTTCTACCTCGTACGTCAGTAGAGTGGAATCGCCTTCCGCCCGATATCGCATTAATCCAAGATCACGATTCATTTCACTCATCACTGATGCAATATCTTGAAGCTGATCCGTGACACTTTTCCCCCCCTGACTATTATCTTATTTCCGTTTTTGGTTTTTCATGCTTGTTTGCTCCCAGTGCTGTTGTTCTTTTCGCTGTATAATGCTGTTCTCTCACCGCTTATGATTGTTTTCAATTTATTCCGCTTGTATAACTTTCTTTATTGTAAGATTGTTTTCGTTGTTCTGTATTCCCTTGTTCGTTTAGCCTTTGTTATGTTTTGTTCATTTAGTGTTCTATGCTTTCTATCATATATGATGTACCACTCCCCTCTGTAATGCGTATGCGCTTGAGGGTAATAAAATGAAATGAAATGAAAAATGTGTCTTGTGAAAAGGTATATAACTTGGAAGTAATTTTTCTTCACAGGACTGGCATCCAAAACCTGGAAACGCTCACAGGAACCGATGTGACTCAAGCGTGGGGCCCGAGGCACAATGTGATTTTTCTATTTCCACCTCTGTGCAGTCTAGCACTATTCTTACATCTTTATAAGCAGCAAAACAATGCGGCTCATTCTCACTAATTTCTTCCTTGCTTGGCCATGGAATGGCCGCCTCAAGCACAGCAGCCATGGTGCGCAACGTCCCGTAGAAATACCTATGCACAGTGGCCTCCGAAGTACCTAACAAAACTGCAAGGCATTTAAAAGACAGGAAAGTCTTCAGCCGCACCAGAACGAGTATAACTCTCTCCAGCACACTTTTCTCAGTTTGCATAGTGTCTTCTTTAGCAACTTGTTCAGATATGGTGAGTAGAAGGTGAAAGCTTTCTACACCTGTAAACGCCCTTACAGCATTGTCTGTCAAAAAGAGGTCAAGAAAACCTTTTTTCATTGGAACAGAACTGGTGTCTACTTGGACACCTGTGGAACGTAGCCCAGTAGAGTTTTGGTTGAGCTGCAGCAGTGCTTGAACAGCCACATTTTCCAGCCCTGCAAGTTCAGTACGTCTTGCATCCAGGCAGACGAGACTCTCAGCTGTATGCTGCACAGCTAAGAGATCCGCTGTTCCTGCTTGAACACTGTTTGTAGCCTCTGATGCATCCTGCATGAAAAGGGAAGCTAATCGTAAATGCTTGTTTCATGCATGCTGCGCAGAACCAAATTTCCCTGAAAGTTTACACTACAGTAATAATAGTCCACACCAGATGCAAGTAACTTAATATGGCACAAACATCTGGCAGTACATGAAAGTCTGCCTAATCTAATTCTAACCTACATCTATGTCTCGCTTATGCAGGTTGCTTGCAGCTTGATTTGTTAAGCTGCTCACACAGTTCATCAACCAGTTAGCTATCACCTTCACTAACAGTCAGTAACAAGACAACTTATACTTACACATGCTGCACTGGTGTCTGTGCAATCCTGGGATGTTGCCACTGATGACATTGGCATGCAGCAAGAGCCACTTCCACTCGGTGGTTTGGTGCCAAGGCCTGCAAATTCATTCAGTTGAGCAACAACTTGTAACAAAAGGGAACTCACCGTTTTTTATCTAGCTAAACAAACGCACCTGGTAAGTAAAGAATGAGGCATTTTAGATTGAAGCAAAAGGTATACATTTCAGGCATAGGTTGGCACACAATGCAAGGGGCATCTCACTTTTTGCTGCAGCTCTCCCAGAGGCTCGTAGTGCTTGTTCATGCGATGCCTGTTTTGCCCCGTCATTGTCGCGGTCATGAGTCCGTACGGGCAGGCGTCTCGAAGGGATGGCAGTCTTCTTGAGACGCCTTTCGGAGGGAGTCCATGTGTCTGGTTATCAGAGATAAAGAAATGGCTAAACGCGCGCACTCTAATTACGCTAGCAGACCATGCACACTTTTGTTGGCATGAATATCGAGAGGCAAAAGCATTAAAGCCCCTCAATAAACTAAAAGTAGCGCCATCTCCTCTCTCCTCCTCCGGCGGCGCCGCTCCTCCTCTCGCATTTCGACCGTGGCTCCACCTACGGGGTGCGCGACTAGCGCGCGCTCTCCGGAGCAGGCGCCCTTCACAGCCGTCTCGATCAGCGCCGCGCGCGCGCCGATCGAGGCGGCCGTGCGCCGGGTCTCACCAGAGCCTTGCATTTCGTCGCAATGTGTTCAGGTTAAAATATTGCTCACTGCTGAAACACAATTACCGAATGTTGACAGGGATTTCCCGCCAGAATAGTTTCAGCTGTGAGTGTCATACACCACATATACGCGATTTCGGCGCTGGTTCAACTCGCCGTCATCTCCGTGTGTCCGTAGTTCGTCACATTTGGCCACTCAGCGGCATTCTTTATAAAATTTGTAACTAGGCGGCGGACAGGAACAATTTAGGAACAGTCTGTGTATGGTTTCTTCGCAGCGTTGACTGGATTGCGAGCTGCCGGTAAACTTGAGAAGTGTGGCAGCAGCTGTCTTCCATGTATTTTCAACTTCAGCTGCAGATCAAATTAACTATAGGCGGCGGAAGCTGCAGTCTGTGTGGAGTCTTTGCAGCTTTGATTCACTTGTGACCTACCGGTAAACTTGGGGAGGGAGGTAGCAGTTATTTTTTTTTTATATTTGGATTTGAGACGGTGCCGTGTTCAGCTGCCATGGTGTGTCACCATACGTACACGATTTTGGCGTCGATTTAACTCGCCTTCACCTCCTTGAGTCCGTCAGCCGTTGACAAAAGTGCGCAACATGCTTGAAAAAAAAATTAACTAGGCTGCGGAAGCTGCAGTCTGTGTGGTTTCTTTGCAGGTTGGACTGAATTGTAAGCTACCATGAAACATGAGAAGCGTGGTAGCAGTTTTTTTTATATTTTGCGCTGAAACGGTTTCGTTTTCAACTGTCAGTGCGTGACACCATTTGTACGCGATGTCTGCGTTGGTTGAACTCGCCTTCACCACCGTGCTTCTATCAGCCGCCGGCCAAAGAGCGCAACATGCTTGAAAAAAAAAATTAAATAGCCAGCGGGAACGATTTAGTAGCAGTCCGCGTGGCAGCAAAACACACGGCGATATGTGCCGCGCGCGCGCCGCCCGCCCCGCTGGAAAGGAGGAAGCTGCACGCCCAGCAAAAAAAAAAGCGCGCGCGCGCACGTGACGGCGCTCGGCCAATGAGAGGGTCGAACGACGAAGGAGAGCGCAGGAGAGGAGGCGGGCGGCAAACTTCACATGTTGGCGCTACTTTTAGTTTATTGAGGGGCTTTAAAAAGCATGCTAGGATAACGCTCCCTAGGAGCAGAATGTCTGGGCCGTTTCGCATGTCTTTTTTTTTTTTAAGACATGCTCAAGTACAAAAACCGCGATGTATAATTTAAAGCTCAGCAGAAATGCAGCCAATTAAAAACGCAGTTGTCCGTATCCAATTCTATTTCAGCGAAACAACCTGTCTGTCTTCTGCATACACAGCGCCTGCTTAGTGTTCATATTTGCTGGCAAATTTGAAAAACGAAGCAAAAATAAAAAGTACATTTAAACAAATCTTCAAACGCATGCAAGTGATACGCTGCAGCAAACACGCTATTAACGTTCGTACATTGTTATTCAGGTACGGTCTCCGTTTAGGAAGGCCGCAAACGTTGCAAAATGCATGCTTACCTATGGTGCCCCAGAAGAAATCTTCCGGCGCGAAATGTTGGCTGCAGACTGTCATGGCTTGCGTGACGGTTATTCCAATCCGAAGCTTCGCTGCCCACGTTTTCTTCATGCGCACGTCCGAAGGAAACGCGTGGAGGCTTACCTCGCCCCTCACAGTGCGATTCGTGCACTGGGGCACCGAGCACATCCTATTGCTTTTGTATTTAAGTTTGCCCATTTTGGCGCACTGCTGTCGGCAAGAATTCAAAGCATGCAGGCGTACACATGGGACGAAGAACGCGGGAATTGCACCACGCGACGAGCCCTTGCTGCACGAACGCCGCGTCTGCCAGCGATTTGATCATCGGTTTATCGTTTCGAGCGTTCATCGCGCGGCGGCGGCACCGTCTGTGAAAGTTGCGATTTCATCCACGGCTAACCTGAAGCGAGGAATTGCTCTCGTGGCCGCAGATGATTGGCCAGGTATTTCATGATCTCTTTGGCGCTGGAACTTTGCTTGTTTTGTTATGTTGTGTCTAAGAAACATTATTCTGTTCCAAAGTTTGCATAATATTCCTCTTTGTGCAGTTTCCGCCTTTTTAATTTAAATGCGAAAGCTGGCAGATGAAGCCTTCAGCGTGGCGTCGGTTTTCATCGTCAAGTGACCTTGACAGATACTGCGCCTTTCGTCTCTTATAAACGAATTTACAGTTGATCGATTGAAAACATCTTTATTTACACTGTTGTGGACCACGCGAAGCTGCATAGTCCAGTAGTCCACTAGATATTGTAGCCATGCTGGCAGTCACTGCTTACGATCAGGATCACCGCTGAGCAGAACAGCCTCCCATTGATCCTCTGTTGGGATTGGGATGAGACCAACTTTGAGATTGAATAGTTCGCCTAGAAAGGATCGATCGAAAATTGACATTTTATATGCATGCTTGTTACATAAACTGTATTTAAACTTGGCGTTCACGCGCGGGCACTTACATTTCATTGGACAGGTGGACTCCCCGGAACGTTCAACATATGGCATCCCCGAGACTGTGGACAATATAGGTATTATTAGTGTGCCCAGTGTATGCACGTGAAAGAAATGCGCTAGCGGTTTCCTTGAAGCGTATGGAGAAGAGGCCTCTGTCGGAAGAAATGCTGCTGGGTACTTGACAGGACTTGGAGAAGGGTGTCCAGGCAGTGTGGGCTCTGCGGTTTTCAGTGCGCCACCGGACTCGAATCGCGTTTGTAAAGCCAACTGCCGTGCATGATTATATTTTAGAGGGCAGCTCTTTGGCGGCCGTTCCTGGGTTTCGCGTCGTCGTTGCCATCGGTGTTGTCCCTCGTTACCAACTCCACTTTCACTCCTACCTTCCTTCCTTCCCTTATGATGGCTTCCCCTGGCCTTCAATCCCCTCACTATTTATCTCACACACACACACACACACACACACACACACACACACACACACACACACACACACACACACACACACACACACACACACACACACACACACACACACACACACACACACACACACACACACACACACACACACACACACACACACACACACACACACACACACACACACACACACACACACACACACACACACACACACACACACACACACACACACACACACACACACACACACACACACACACACACACACACACACACACACACACACACACACACACACACACACACACACACACACACACACACACACACACACACACACACACACACACACACACACACACACACACACACACACACACACACACACACACACACACACACACACACACACACACACACACACACACACACACACACACACACACACACACACACACACACACACACACACACACACACACACACACACACACACACACACACACGCACGCACGCACGCACGCACGCACGCACGCACGCACGCACGCACGCACGCACGCACGCACGCACGCACGCACGCACGCACGCACGCACGCACGCACGCACGCACGCACGCACGCACGCACGCACGCACGCACACACACACACACACACACACACACACA
Organism: Amblyomma maculatum; assembly: GCF_055883805.1. Lineage (NCBI taxonomy): Eukaryota > Metazoa > Arthropoda > Arachnida > Ixodida > Ixodidae > Amblyomma > Amblyomma maculatum. The sequence continues at coordinate 150,060,975 of NC_139345.1, read as the reverse complement.
CACACACACACACACACACACACACACACACACACACACACACACACACACACACACACACACACACACACACACACACACACACACACACACACACACACACACACACACACACACACACACACACACACACACACACACACACACACACACACACACACACACACACACACAGGGGCTAATAATGGCAGGCAAATTATAGGATAGGAAGGGTTAGCGTTCGCCATTCTCCTTTTAGGAGACATCTGCCCCGCCGGGGTGGCGCAGTGGTTATGGCGCTCAACTGCTGTTCCCAAAGACGCGGGATCGAATCCTGGCCTCAGCGGCCGCTTCTCGTTGGAGGCGAAAAGCAAGGTGTCCGTGTGCTGTGCGATGTCAGTGCACATTAAAGAACCCCAGGTGGTCGAAATTTCCGGAGTCCTCCACTACGGCGTCTCTCATAGCCTGAGTCGCTTTAGGACGTTAAACCCCACAAACCAGCCAAACCAACCATTAAAAGACACCTAAGAGACCCTCTAATTTTTATTTTTATTAATAATGATTCACAGGAAAAAATAGACGCAGTATCTGTCAGACGTACGGTGGTCACCACAGTCGCGCCATGCGGGATGGAAGAGAGAGGGAAAGTGGAGAGAGAGAAAGGGGTGCCGTAGTGGAAGGCTACCTAGCGATTTATGCAGAATCCTTTCTATCTGCTGTTGTCGTTGGAGGAGTGCGACAGATATCGCGCATTTTTTGGATGTAAACCCCTTTAAAACGCCCTTCATTCCTGCTTTATCTGCATGCTTTGCGATGCGGCATTCGAGGAAGTGCCAAATGCAAGGCGAAGCACAGAGGCGTAGATCGGACGGCCGGCGAGGTCAGACGTGATGTCATGACGACATCACGTCCGGTCATAGCGAGGTCATTACTGCGAACACATTCAGCTGCGCACGAAGCACGGAACCTTCGGCCTAAACAGCATCGCTGTTAAAAACGTTTCAGATCACTGTTGCACCCGCATTAGGTGCATATTATTCGTGGAAGAAGGAAGGGACACGGAAGAGAAGATACTCCCGATTTGTGACATCACGCTTTGACAGAACACCCTATGAAATTTGGATACTACATAACTCCCCTTGGACGTCGACATTACACCATTTAGCTATTTTGACCTATGATTGGCTTAAGTCGCTCTAATAATTACCGAATTACTTCGCCTGCACCATATGTTTTCACCAGCGCAATTGTTTGTCCTGCATCTAGTGCAAGCGTTCGTTTTCTTATAACTTGTTTCGTTTGTCATAATCCTACTGACAAGCTTGTGGCGGCAGGACCCTTGAAAACATACCCAACGTCCGATTTACCGAATCGGCTCTAACAATTAATTTCTCCGCATACACCTAATTTTTCCCCAGTGAGAGGTTTTCATCTTCTGCCAAGTGCAACCATTCGTTTTCTTATCCCTCGTTTCGTTCTAACGTAACCTTGCCGACGAACTTGTGACATAATCTTGAAAACATACCCCCTTAATGCTCACGCATTAAAAATTGGCAAGGTTTAAGTAATGTTTGAACCTAGTTGTGAAGCGAAAGCTATAGGTGTACTTCCTAGCTACACTTAATTTATTACAGAATTTATAAGTGTAACTTCCTTTTCAATCCACAGTCGGTGGCTACTTTTCGATCGAGGCGAAGACAGACGCCCGTGCTGTGTGCGATGTCAGTGCACGTTAAAGAACCCCAGGTGGTCGAAATATCCGGAGCCCTCCACTACGGCGTCTCTCATAGCATGGATTGCTTTGGGACTTTAAACCCCAATCAATCAATCAATCAATCAATCAATCAATCAATCAATCAATCAATCAATCAATCAATCAATCAATCAATCAATCAATCAATCAATCAATCAATCAATCAATCAATCAATCAATCAGTTTTTTATTTTCTACAATACATTGGTTTATATATAAGGCGCAGTATGTCACACATTTTCTGTGCACAACTGTCCTGCGCCGTAAGGTAAGAAAGGAATGGGGAAAGGAAGCATAGTGGATAGCTATGGAGTAAGTTCGACCACCTGGAAACTTTATCATGCACTGGTATCGTACAGCACACACATGCCACTCCGCTCGATCGAAAGGCAGCCGTCAGGGGTCCGTTTCGACCCGGGTACTCCACAACAGTAGTCGGGCATCTGGCCCCTGCGCCACAGATATAGCGGCGACTTTTCTCACGTTTGACATTTCTGTCGGTTTGTCGGGGGTTCCAAATTTCTCTTAAGTCTGAAGCAGTGGTCATCACGGTGTGCCTTTTTAGGAATACAAGATGGTGTCAGCCCTAAGGTTCTGATAGGTGCTAAACTGTTCTTTGGGTTTAAGCGGACAAACCTGTTAGCCGAGTCAAGCTGTAAAAGGCATGATGGGATCGCGCCGACGACCTCTTTTTATTGTAGCCGTTACGAAGGTGGAACTTCGGCTTGCCGGAGCAATAAATTGTTAAATTGATTTAGAGGAAATGTGCATGTATCTGTTATACTTCTCAACAGACCCGTGAGCTGCGCCGTAAGGAAAATGGAGGTGGGAGTCAAGCAAATACGTTTTGACCTAATGAGAAATTTGAGCGCAGCTCATCAGCTTTTGCAGCTTTTCGATAGATTAAGGCAAATAATTAGAGCAAGACATGTATGTAAATTAGACAATTTTTAAAAAATTCCAAACATATTCCTTCAGGAAACACTACGCTAGCCGTTCTTGACTGTCATGAAGGGAGCTTGTTAATCGGGAGGCAGCGCGTGGGCCCATAGGAACGTTGCTCGGCGGAGAGATAGCAGCGACTGACTGAAGCCGCTGACACTGCTAGTGAGTCAAGTCAACGTGGCTCTAGTTTTGGCTTGATATGCACGCACCGTGACCCGCTGATGCCGAGCTGGCGCTTCGGCAACCGGAAAACGCTGTCGCTGCCATGCAGGAAGAAGAGGAGGGTAGGAAAAGTGGCGAACGGTGGCGGCAGAAGCGCGCGCAACAATCGGAGAACACGCGCGGTTGCCGGCAGGCACGAATATGGAGGGGCAGAGTACATGCAGCGGCGAACGGTGGCAACAGGATTGTGTGCTGTCCCGGCTGCGGAGCTTGTTACAACTTACGAGGGACAACGCCGACGGCGACGGTGACAACGACGCGAAACGCAGGAATGGGCTTCAAAGAGCTGCGCTCTAAAAAGTGCCCATTAGTCGATAGTTTCGGAATTATTTCGACCACCGGGTGATTTTTTCCATGTACTGACATGGCGCAGGACATGATCGCCTTTGCGTTTCGTCTTCATTGAAGCGCGGCAGCCGTGGTAGGAATAGAACCTGGTCTCAGTAGCCAAGCGCATTAAGCACTGAACCACTGTGGCGGGCGAACCAGTGGCAGCAGGAGGACGCGGGTGGTACAAAATGAATCGTCGCTACGTGCTTAACATGTTGATATCCGAATTCAGAACCTAGATGCAAAATTCAGACATGCCTACCGTTCAGTGGGGAACCGCTTTTGACAGCTAGTGCTCTTTAGTCGGACACCAATCGGTGGTGGGCTAAAATGTACATAATCAACATAAATGTCATCATGCCAAAATTGTGACCCTATGGAGGGTGGTAGAGATACCGTAGGGGTGTGTGATGATTAGTTGGGTTCGCACACGTAAATTAAACTGCAGTTATGAATGTTATCTTATCAATGCGAAAGCCTTATTTCGCTATGTTAGATTTCTGCCCGCAGACCGTGTCCGCAAGCCGTGTCTTCAAAATCGTGTCCGGAGCAGTTTAAGTGGTAGATGTTAATGAGTGGTGTCAATCGATAGAGAGTGACCTAACGTTGCTGCAGAAAAAATAATTACGTAAATAAGTTATTACGTAATTAGAATACCTGGTTCACAGGAAAGGAAAGGCGCAGTATCTGCCAATCTTGTTCTGTGGACGCCTGAACCGCACCGTAAGTGAAGGGAGGAAAGTGGGATTGAAAGCGAAAAAAGAGAAAAAGGGGTGCCGTAGGGGATCTGACATTAAGGATGTGACGTCACACAACCGGAATTAGAGCTGAAAGACGGGAACAGGAAGGGATTGGCGTGCAATTTGAAAGTACCAGAGACTAAAATGGGTAAACAAGAAGTGATGATTAGGCGACTAGAAGCAACCAACAGCTGCATCCGTGCTTTCAAATTATTCCAATAAAGATTCTGCAGTGCTCTTTAATTTTTGTTTAATCGGGGAGTCGCACCATCGATCTCTCCGGGTCTAAAATGGTCATAATTCGTGTTTTCATGGGGGTGCCTATCTGGCGAACCCACTAGTCGTAGACTTGCGGATGGTATCAAACGAGTCTTGGGATTGATAACAGCTTATGTACTTGCATTTCAACGCCCATCGACGCCGACTACATTTCCCCCCTTTAAGTCTCTAGTTCACTGTAGTTAGATGCTGGAGAAAGGATGCCAGCATTGCATCATATCAGTGGCGCTGCGCCGAGCGCCAAGAAATGCATTAGCGGTTAATACTGTGTTTATAAAAAGTTTTATCAGACATACATTGACATTTGTGATAACAAATGACCATACTAGAATTAAGAGGAGAATGTTAAAAGCCTATACTCTCTCCTATTATTTCCCTTTTATCGGCGTTCGTTGCAGTGCTACCTACAATTATGAATGGCTTACATGAACAGGAAGGCGTAGTATCTGTCACACATTCCACAACGCTGAAGAGAAATTTATTGAAACTCCAAAAACTGAGGATATATGCTCATATACACACTGTCCAACACTATATCAAACAATGATATACAAGCTGCAGGTCCGTCCTGCACAATGACCATTGCACTAATGCCAAGCTAGAAAGCACACAACACGCATGCATTGAGACTTCAACACCTCTCCAAAAAAGGAAAAAAAAGGGAGGGTGGACTTAAAAAAGTCGGAACATCCTAGTTTCAGACCTCTTTTCAAAGGTAATGGCACTGACGTTGCTTTTCGAAAGACTGTAGTTGCCTAGTAAAAAAAAAAACTGCTATTCAGCAGACCATTGGGTACATACATACATACAAAACGCACACTACACTCAGACCAAAGCACTATACAAAACACTGTATGGTACATATACATAATAAACTGCAAAACATGATTTCCCAGAGGGGGGAAAACAGTATAAACAGGGAGGGTTCTCATAAAGGACGACAGGCATCTCAAGGCTGCTACTCCGTACAACACAGAAGCGCGTGTGCCAGCGCCGCAGAAACCATGTCTCGCCATCCGTTTCTAAATGTCCAGATAGATACTTCCAGATGACGAGGCGCAGCCTCTGCAAGGCTGGGTATACATTGCTCGGGTGGGAGTTCGGCGCGCCTCAGCGAGGCACCTGCGACGCCACAACACAGAACCACAGTGAACACAAGGTGTTCAAAAGGGTTGCGCCAGCGCCTGACGCCGGGGTTCATGCGGACGTTAAACATCCTATATGCGAGCGGCCACATTGTTCTCGCAACTACAAATTCGAAAACAAAAAACATGCGCGAGGCTCTCGGGCGCAGCGCAGTTGGCACCCTGGTAATTGGGTACAGTACCCCGTCTGGCAAGGCTCTACATCGTGGGGAGGACGCCCCAGCGCCTAAGCCAGTCAAAATCTCTCACTTGAAAGCCTGCGGACGGCTACTAACTGGCTGATGCGTATTGCTGGTAGGTCACATACATTACCATCTGACAGGTCGGCATCGAGAGTCGACTTTATCTCGACAACCTCGCGGTAAAATGGCAGAGGTCTGTCCGCCTGTGGACATAGGTATTATTCAGGTGTAAGCATACGACGTGCCGTGCTCATCCTCATTAAGTACAGGATCAGCGAGGGACCAGGTTAGGACTCGTCAGCTAATAGCCTCTCCACCAGCCTTAACGCGAGTACTCGAGCCACTGTCGGGATGAACGTCAGGCCAAGGCATCCGCTGTTCCCCGGAAGGTGTAGGATGTGACGGGCGACTAGCGCTGTCCTGCCATACTAAATCACAGACAAAAGCACTATACAAAACACTTTATGGTACATATTGTAAGCATTGTGTGGCGCTTCATCTTCCACACGGCTGAACGTGCTGCTTCGTCTTCATCCTGCTCCCTCTTGTAGATACCCATCGTCATCGCGGAGTGTGGTTGGCTGCAGTATGCGACCAAGGCTTCAGGTCTACGATAAAACCTGATTCCTCAAGTCCGACCTTCGCGTTACCTTACACGTGGTGGAGGTGCGCCTTGATTTCCCGGATGCTTCGTCACCTGCATCCACCTGGAGCTCCGTTCTGACCTGTTTGACCCCGACCACCATCGTCATGGCCCAAGAGGGCCACTCCGCTGTTCTGGCTTCTACCAACTCGACCCCAGCTCCCCTTGCCACTTGGACTGTCAGTAGCCGTCAACGCGATCCGCAGATGTTCGCCGGTCTCACCGGCGACGACGCACATGACTGGGTCGACAGCTACGACCGGGTCAGTGCTTTCAACCGGTGGGACGATTCTCTTAAACTAATTAATGTGTCCTTTTATTTGACGGATGTGGCCAAAACGTGGTTCCTAAATCATGAATCGACGATTCCGGACTGGGCTAGCCTTAAACAAAAGTTACGCCAGATTTTCTGCGCTCCTACTGTTCGCACAGAGTCCGCCAAGAAGAAGCTAGAAGCCCGACTTCAGCAGTCCAATGAGACTTATACCTCTTATATAGAAGATGTTAGTCCAATGAGACTTATACCTCTTATATAGAAGATGTTCTTGCACTTTGTCGGCGCATAAATGACACTATGTTAGAGGCCGAGCGGGTTCGGCACGTCCTTAAAGGTATTAGGCCACTCGCCTATAATGCCTTTTCCGTGCAGAACCCTACCACGATCGACATCATCAAATCGACTTGTCAACGGCTTGACGAACTACAGTCAATACGTCTGCAGCCTAATCCCACTTCATTTGGTTTCACTGCCGACGCTGACCTCCGAGCGCTTATTCGCGGATTAATTCGTGAAGAGCTCTCGGCTCAAGGTAATTTGTGCCGCCCTGCATCTGAGCCACACCTTCAAGTGCCGGCCTGCGTAGCATTGTCAAAGAAGAGCTGGCCTCAATGACCTATTCCCTCCCAACATCGGTCGCTCCTACCATCTGTCAGGTGCTAACGTACGCCCAGGTCACGTCCTTGCCGCCTGCAGTTGGAGCGCCTACGCCACCGGCGCCTACCACTCTCATGCCACCGCATTGGCACCACGAGCCGCGGCACCGACATACTACACCACCTGGCGCCCAGCCCGCCCTGTTTGGTATTACTGCCGGTACCGAGGCCATATTTCCCGCTTTTGTCGTCGCAGGCTCTAGAATGAACGCCGCGGCTACGACTCATTTGAAGCAGACTGCCCTCCTCGCTTCTCCGGCTCTAACCATCGTTCATTTTTACCCCCGCCAGAAGACCCCGCTCCGCCTGGTGGTTACAGGCCTTCAAGACGCCGTTCTCCGCCTTGTCGCCGCTCAACCTCGCCTCTCCGCCAAGCTTCTCTGACGACCCTCCGCCTATCGGAAAACTGACCACTGCAGTTTTAGAAGGGAAAACTGCACTCTTCGGCCATCCCAAAAATCCTTCGGAACGTCCCTGGAATATTATTTTAGTCTGCGTTGAAGGATTATCTGTTCAGGCTTTGGTTGACCCGGGCGCAGATGTTTCTGTGATACACACTGACTTGTGCTCCCGCTTGCGAAAAGTGAAAACGCCTTATGATGGACCTGAACTCCGTGGAGCTAATGGCGCAATAATTCGGCCTTTTGCTAAGTGTATATGTGCTAGTTTTTCTTCACGGTGTCCGCCACCATGTATTTGCCGTGATGTCACCGTGCCCTCACCCAATTATTTTAGGCTGGGATTTTCTGTCTGCCGCATCAGCCAGCATTTCGTGTCGTGACAGGGTCAATTACATGAACGCGAGCGATCTGTCTTCTGAACCTCCCGAGCGCCGTCATCGCCTGCTTGCCGCTACTGACTCAGTGTTGCCCCCTGGATGCAACAACTTGTCGCGCTTACTTCTACTGACATTGATAACGGAGATGTGCTAACCGTGCCTTCTGATCGCCATCTAACCCGTGGAATCGCACTACCACCAAGACTTGTTCGGTTTGAGCATGGCACAGCACTTGTCGCTGCTTCGAACATTTCCCCAGAGCCTATTGTGCTGACTAAAGGGACATGTTTTCATTGTGCCCTGGACATTCACCCGGTGTCCCTCACCACCCTTACCGCCCCCTCTTCCTCACCAGCAGCTTCTTCCGATGCTTTTCTCTGTGTTCTCTTTGGCACCATCAACCTTGACATTCCTACAACGCACCGCCAAGCTTTGCAGGAATTACTCCGAAAACACCAAGCCTCCTTCCATGTCAATACTCCGACCTTGGGCCGAACGTATTCTGCACAGAATTGTTACAGAAGGTACTTCTATTGTTAGGCCCCGCTTACCGTGTTTCCTTATCAGAACGTAAAATCATAGAAGATAATGTGAATGATATGCTCCGACAACACATTATTCGGCCCTCAGCTAGCCCCTGGGCATCTTCGGTCGTCTTGGTAAAAAAAAAAAATTGGTCAGTGCGTTTTTGCGTTGATTACCGCTCACTTAACAAAGTCAGTCGCAAAGATGTTTACGCAAAGATGCCACGAAATGACGACTCCCTCGATGGTCTTCAGGGCGCCGAATATTTCGCCACGTTGGATTTGCGTTCCGGTTACTGGCAGTTCCGATGCACGAAGCCGACAAAGAAAAAACCGCATTCGCTACTCCCGATGGGCTTTACGAATTCAATGTCATGCCTTTTGGACTTTGTAATGCCCCCGCTACATTTTAGCTCATGATTGACACTGTTCTTAGAGGACTTAGGTGGAAAACATGCTTGTGCTACCTGGACGATATAGTTATTTTCTCTGCAACTTTTTCTGATCATTTATGCCACCTTGATCAAGTTTTAACGTGCCTGGCACCCGCCGGTCTCCAGTTGAACACAAAGGAGTGTAATTTCGCCAAGAAAGAAATCAAAATCCTGAGCCACCTCGTCAGCCGCGATGGCATTCGACCCGACCCTGACAAGCTTGCTGCAGTTTTGAACTTTGCACGCCTTCAGCGGACTAAGGATCTACGCAGTTTCCCTGGCCTATCTTCATACTCTCGCCGTTTCATTCGCAATTTCGCTACCATTGCTGCCCCGCTTCACCGCCTCCTTACCGACCGTACTACATTCAATTGGTCCGAAGAATGCGAACAAGCTTTTCAAACCCTGAAGAATGCCCTCACTTCGGACCCTGTTCTCACTCACTTCGACGACACTGCTGCCACCATTCTCCACGCCGATGCCAGCAGCCTTGTTATTGGCGGCGCCGTACTTCTGCAACGTGATACCGCTTCTCGGGAAAAGGTAATTGCATTTGCCAGTCGAACTCTAACACCAGCGGAACGCAACTACACCATCACTGAGCAAGAATGCCTCGCCGTCGTTTGGGAAGTTCAGAAATTCCGCCCCTACCTCTACGGCCGCCATTTAACGATCGTTACCGATCCCCACGCTCTGTGTAGGTTATCAACCCTCAAACATTTGACTGGACACCTGGGCCGTTGGATTCTGCGTCACATACAGATCGCGTCGCAAACATCGAGATGCCGATGCTCTTTCCCGTTGCCCGCTCCCAGAATCACCACCTAGTGCTTCTTCGCGTCTTCCTGCGTGCACCCTCGATGTCAAAATGTCGTTCAGAGCTCCAAACCTCACCTGTGTTACTCCTGCCTCTGCTCCAGATCGCTACGCCATTATTTCACAGCAGCGAGCAGATCCCTACTGTCTTTCCCTAATCGACCTTCTCACCGGTCCTTCTCACCCTCCTTCCGCTAGGATGCGCAGGCAACTCGAAAAGTTCCAACTTGACAACGGCGTGCTCTCCCGTTATATTTATTGCTCTGAAGGCACCCGTTGGGTCCCCGTTATTCCGAGAGCGCTTCGCACCCGTATCCTGGCGGCTTTCCACGATGATGCTACAGCCGGTCACTTCGGCTTTCATAAAACTTACCACCGCGTGAAAACCCGTTTCTTCTGGCCAGGCCTCGCCTCAAGCGTGACAAAATCCGCCGCCTCTTGTCTGCAATGCCAGCGCCGCAAACGGCCGACTTCTCCTCCTGCTGGCCTACTACAGCCGCTACCTTGCCCTGCTACTCCTTTCGCCGTTGTTGGCATAAACTTATACGGGCCACTTCCATTGTCCGCACGAGGTAATCGCTGGATCGTCACTGCCGTCGACCGCCTAACACGCTGCGCTGAGACCGCTGCCCTGCCCAATGGCTCAGCACATGAGGTCGCGACCTTCTTTTTGGAATCGCTCGTACTGCGCCATGGGGCCCCTCAAGTGCTTCTCAGCGATCGTGGTCGGACATTTCTGTCAACGATTGTAGCCGAAGGTCTTGAGGCCTCGACCACTCATCACAAACTGACCTCCAGCTATCACCCGCTGACCAATGGGTTGACTGAGCGGTTCCACCGCACGCTTTCTGACATGTCTATGTACGTCGACCAAGACCACCGAAACTGGGACGCAATACTTCCTTTTACGTTTGCCTACAATACGGCTGTACAGCGGAGCACAGGTTGCACCCCGTTTTTTCTCGCTTACTGCCCTTCTCCCGCCACTTTTCTTGATGCCTCTTTCCTTTCCACAAATGCCAGTTCCTCATCCTCTCTTCCTGACAAGTTACTTTCCCGAGCGGCCAAATCTCGCCGGCTTGCTCGCGTCAACACGGAAGCTAGCCAGGAAGACCGCAAGTCCCGCTATTATGCAACCCATCGCCAAGTTTCATTCCGTCCAGGCGACGAGGTGTTACTTTGGACCCCATTACGCACTCCTGGCCTTTGTGACAAGTTACAGCACCGTTACATTGGTCCTTACACAGTTCTTGCAAAATCCTCCCCGTTCAACTATCGCATCTCCCCTTTTTACCCTTCTCCGGACAGTCGTTACCATGGCACTGAAGTTGTCCACGTTTCACGCATGAAGCCTTTTATTTGGTGCAATCCTGCGGACTAATTGCGGCCAGGCTAGCCGCTTGAACTGCGCGGGCGAAATAGTGTGAGCACTGTGCGCGCTTCATCTTCCACGCGGCTGAACGTGCTGCTTCATCTTCATCCTGCTCCCTCTTGTAGATACCCATCGTCATCGCGGAGTGTGGTTGACTGCAGTGTGCAACCAAGGCTTCAGGTCTGCGATAAAACCTGATTCCCCCAAGTCCAACCTTCGCGTTACCTTACAATATACATAATGAACAGCAATACATGATTCCGCAGAGAGGGGAAACAATAGAGGTGGGAGGGGTTCGTCTGTTTCGTTTAAAAAAGTTTCATTAGACATTCATATTATACACTCAAACGTCAAACCGTGTTATGGCACTGACTTTGCCTGTCGAAGGATTGCAGCGGCCAAGTAAAAAAACATGGACTACTCAGCAAACAAATCTGGTGCTGTTTAAAGTGCTAAGAGAGCAGTTATGTCAGCTTCAATAAAGTAGAAAGATGCAGTACTGCGATCGATTTGCTGCCTAAAGGTGTTATCAGAGCAGCCTCTGCTAAAAGAAGAAGCTTGAGGAGAACTGGCGCCGGCAAAGATGTGTTATGAAACACCTGGAAAGAAAAGTGCCAGCTAAAGGCGGTGAAATGGCTTACTTTAGTGAGCGGCTCTTAACGGCTCAGCTTGCTGAAATTAACAGGGGCATTCAACTGCTCACCGGCTCACTTATAAATATGTAACAGTAGAGCAGCCGCGCGGCACCTCTGTCCTCTCTCGGTCATTTTCTTGTATGCTGGCTCGATCCCCCTTCCCTTTTAAGGCGAAAGCCTTTAATGGCCCATGCTGTTGTGGACAAAGTGTGTCCCGCTTTTGCGGCGTTCAGATTGGCCGAGGCGGGTTGCGTCCCTGCGTTCTGCAATATCCACTTGGACGCGCGCCAAGGAATGCCTCCCGACCGGAGCGATGGTGTACTGTCCAAACGTACACTTGTCGGAGAAAGTGTGACAGATACGGCACCTTTCGTCCAGAAGCCTCATCTTGTCTAGAGTTCCTGCTATCTGCAATCCGCCACTCAAACGTGCGCCGAGGAACGACACGCGACAGCCGCCGCAAAAGCGGGACACACTTTGTCCACGACAGTATGAACCATTAAAGATTGGTTTGGTTTGTGGGGTTTAACGTCCCAAAGCGACTCAGACTATGAGAGACGCCGTAGCGGAGGACGGGAAATTTCGACCACCTGGGGTTCTTTAACGCGCACTGACATCGCACAGCACCTGGGCGCCTACTGTGCGGCTTTCGCCTTAATTATATGTAGCACCGCAACGAATGCCGACAAGATGCTAATTATGTGAGACAAATTTTAGGATAGGAAGGATACGCTTTCAAAAACCACCTAATTTTAAGGAACAGCTCATACTGTCGTGGAGAGTGTGTCCACCTTTTGCGGCGGCTGTCGCGTGGCGTTCTTTGGTGCGCGTTCAAGAGTGGGATTGCAGATGGCAGGAATGCTTGACAAGATAAGGCTTCTCAGGCTTTCGCCTTTCAATACATTAGTCGCCAAATTCCCTCGTAGTTTTTAAGGCGAAAGCCTTTACTGGCTCATGTTGTCTTGGACAGATCTGCAATGCCATACTTGAACGCGTGCCAAGAAACGTCATCAGACAGGAGCAATGGTGCACTGTCCAAACACACTTGCCGGCGACAGTGCGATATATACTGCGCATTTCCTCTCCTATAAACCTGTTACAATTATATGTAGCACTGCAACGAATGCCGACGCTTTCAGAGACCCTCTAATATTAAGGCGAAAGCCTTTAATGGCTCATACTGTCGTGGACAGAGCCGCTTTTGCGGCGGCTGTCGCGTGGCGTTCCTTGGCGCGCGTTCAAGTGTGGGATCGCAGATGGCAGGAACGCTAGACAAGATGAGGCTTCGCAGGCTTTCCTCTTTCAATACCTTCATCGCTAAAGTCCCTCGTAATTATTTTCGCTGCTGCGCGTACCTTTCATTCCTTGTATAAGATGGCCCTTCCCGCGTTCGTTCGAGTGAGTCGGCCGAGACCACATGTGGGCAGCTTCCTGACAAGGATGCGAAAACACAGTTATCTACACACATTAGGACAGTTCTATGCATTACACCCTTACCCAAGAATATGCACCCCGCGCACCACGAAGTTCGACACATGGCGAGGGCTCACGCCCTACATGCCAAGTATATACGGCCAAAACGCCAATGCAGCCTACGTGGACGCGGCGAAATATCGGCAAACCCCGAGACAAGCGTTAGCACTGGTCGCGGTGAATGGGAACGGTTTACCACTGTCGGCTGCATCGATCGCAACCACCTCCTCTAAGACGTTGCAGGAAGCGGCCATAGCCAGTATATTCTAGGCACTATACCTTAGCTAAAGCAAGTTACCAGTATTCAAGACCTCGCACAAGCACCCCCTAACCCTTCAGGATATACCATATACACTGATTCAATACAAGCTATAAGCGCCATTCACACGGGTCGCATTCCTGAAGAACTACACGATGATCTACACAGAGCCCTTATCAAACTACGTCCCCACACTGTAACACTGAGGTGGATTCCTGGTCACGCTGGAATCCCAGGCAATGAGGTAGTGCATCGCCTCGCCCGCGAACTTCAACACCGGGCACCTGGGATTCCCTGGCCTTATCCACCAACGTGGGACACTACTCTTCACTACAAAAAAGAAATCAACGTCCACTACGACAACAATAGAGAAACACTCCGTACACTTCCTCTTCCTGATAAATCTCTCACTACCACGCAAATCCGCATTCTTAGACTCATACAACTAAATACTCTGCTTACTCCTGCCCGATCTTTTCTATACAGAATCATACATTCCCCTGCATGCCCAAATTGCCCAGAACACTATGCAAACTTGGAGCATTGCATCTTTTCATGCCCTGTCGCCCTCCAATCTCCTCACTTTCCACACCCTCCTCCCCCAACGTGGCGGGCTTGGTTAGCCTCTGACCAGCTGCAAGATCAGTTGGCCTTGGTGACCCTGGCCCAGGACATTCTTAACGCTTAATGCAATGCGTTTAATAAAGTTGTTTCCTCCTCCTCCTCCTCCGCTGATATTATATTCAGTGATTCTAAAACAGACATGGCCCATTTCGCGAGGGGCCGCGTCACATCTACCTCTCTCCGCATGCTCCAAAACACCCGTGTTCCAATGAGAGAAATCGAATTAATCTGATCCCCGGCCCACTCGCTTAATCCGAGAAACGTTGTTGTTGTGGCTGTAAGAAGGAAAAGAAAATGCACGGGCCTGCTACTGGCTCTGTAGCTGAGCCACCTCCGCTGCTTCGTGCAGACAGAAGAAGAAATAGAGAAGAAAGAAAAGGAAGAGGGAAAGAAAGACGCGCGCTGCAACATCAGCCGTCGTCCACCACCGAAGCGGTGGGGTGCAATGACGGCCTACAACAGATAAAAATTGGGTGGCAGGCCAGCCTCCGCCGCAAGCGGCGGTGACCTACCTGCCCCAGCCCCATCAGGGCGGCTCACGCGCAAGCCCGAAGTTTCGTCGACCGAGCAGTGAGCGCGCCCTCTAATCCGAAGTTTACGAGGAACGGGTTAATTTCTTATCATGATATTACTCACCACTTCAGATTGGAAAGACGCACTTATCCTCCTCCCCACAAATCCTTAACGAAGGCACTGGAAGTTAACTGGCTCCGCCCCTGCCGGGGTGGTGCAGTGGTAAGATGCCCCGACTACTGTGCCGGTGTACCCGAGTTCGAACCCGACCTCGGCGGCTGCGTTTCGATGGAGGTGAAACGAAGAGGCGTTCATGTGCTGTGTGATGTCAGCGCACGTTAGAGATCCCCAGGTGGTCGAAATTACACCGTAGGCCTCCACTACGGCTCCTCTTTCTCTCTTTCCACTTTCACTCCCACCTTCCTCCCTTCCCTTACGGCACGCTTGAGGTGTTCACAGCAAACAAGTTAGACTGCTACAACGCCTTTCCCTTCCTATAAATTAATCAGTTAACTGGCACCGATACGGCACGCTTGAGGTGTTCACAGCAAACAAGTTAGACTGCTACAACGCCTTTCCCTTCCTATAAATTAATCAGTTAACTGGCACCGACAACGAACACGCTCCCTCCTTAATTCGGCGGTGCTTGCTCTCATGTACCCAGGCGAATACAGCCTAAGCTGCTATAAATTCGGCAAAATAGCGACATACGATCACATTCTCGTGAACTGCTCAAATGATCCGCCTGCGGCGGAATTAATACAGCTCCCATCTCCCGAGTGATGGGAAGCAGTGTAGGTCAGCTCGGACTTGAAGATCCAACTATCGAGCGGGCTAATGAGGTCGGCGCCAGCCATGGACTAGCGGCCATCTAGTACGTCTCCCTTAAAACTGCTTCAGCAACGAAATAAAATTTTGCAATTGAAATCATTTCTTGTACATGTGCGCGATAGGAAACCCAACCTCGAGTTTGGCTCTGCGAGTGCAGCGCGCGCTCCTCCCCCAGCGGCGAAACTCCGCGGCGCTCACCTGGCCCGACGCCGCTATACTCTTCCAGTAGTCCCGCACCTTGCCACTGAGCGTACATGCAGCTTGACAGCGCATGTGCGTTGGACGATGTGCAAAAATTAGTGGGTGTCTTAGATATGTCTCTAATAGGTGAATGGCGAAAGCCTACCCTTCCTATCCTATAGTTTGCCTCCCATCGTTAGCCTCTTGTAGGCATTCGCTGCAGTGCTACATATAATTATAATTGGCTTCAGAAAAGGAAATGCGCAGTATCTATCACACTTTCTCCGGCTTTTTTAGACGGTACACCAACGCTCCTGTCGCGTGACGTTCCTTGGCGCGCGTTGAAGTGTGGCATTGCAGATTGCAGGGACGCATCCCGCCTCGGCCAATCAGGACGCACTTTGTGCACGACAGCATGAGCCATTAAAGGCTTCCGCTATTATAAAGCCTTCTTTTATGTGAAAAGTGAAATCTTTACATTTTAACCGTGGTGTCTTTTTGTAAATTATTACACGTCTTACATCTGGGCCGAGAGCAAGGATGTGGTTGTGTTGGACGGTTGTTGTACAAGAATATCTCAGGTTTACATTACGTTGGTATGTTACTCGCGGTGCCTCAGGAAATCATTTCTTCAGGCGTTACTTAGCTATTTGCATGTAGTAGCATTTCCACAGAATATATATATTTTTGGAAGGCCATTGAGCAGTTTGCCCCAAGAGTAGGATGGCGTTCAGTGTTGGCTTCTGGTCGTTTCGTGAGTACATCACTGCTGTTTAAAGTAGTTGCTCTCTCGAGGGCCATATTAAGGGAAACACAAAAATAGTTTCTTTATTTAGTGTTATTTTCAACGAATGTAGTTCGTTCGTGTAAAATTCCGAGACCGCTATGGAATTTATACTGCAGAAATGCGAAAGCCTGAGCGTTACAAGTGTACACGGTGCATCACGTTCGCTCTCAGTATTATTATTATCTAAATGCGCCGTCAGTATCATTACGCCCTGCCGGGGTGGTGCAGTGGTAAGACGCCCGACTACTGTGCCGGAGTTCCCGGGATCGAATCCCGGCCTCGGCGGCTGCGTTTCGATGGAGGCGAAACGAAGTGGCGTCCGTGTGCTGTGCGATGTCAGCGCACGTTAAAGATCCCCAGGTGGTCGAAATTACTCCGTAGCCCTCCACTACGGCCCCCCTTTCTCTCTATCCACTTTCAATCCCACCTTCATCCCTTCCCTTACGGCGCGGTTCAGGCGTCCACAGAGCAAGTGTGACAGATACTGCGCCTTTTCCTTCCTATGAACCAACCAACCAACCAAGTATCATTACCAATGTCGTTATTCTCGTTATCAATAATTGCAGTGCTATTGTTAGAATTATAGTGTGTGTTTCACGATCCCGGGCGTCGTGCAATTGGTAAAAGCGCTCGGCTGGGGATCGAGGTGCGCTTCCTGCTGCTGATGGGACTTTCAATTATTTATTCAGGAATTAACAACCATTAATATTATGATATCATTATTGGTAAATTACGTAGTTGCGTCGATCACGTCACCACTTTGATTCACCAGACTGCTGACCACATTTTTGGTATTGCTGCCTACCCGGATGTGCCATCAAAGTAGCTAATAGTGTGCGAGAGAATCGTGGCCACCAGTATGAGCCGGTAAGGCTTTCGCCTTAATAATTATCATTCCTACTTATTCTTCTAAGCTGTGTCGCCAGTTCCACAAATATTCCTTTCTTACAATGTCTCGGATGATGCCTGTGAAATCTAGCTATTTTATCTGATCCGCTGGCTTTCTGTACAAGGACGATTTAGGTTTACATTTTCCACTGACACCATGGTGTCGAGACCATTGACTTTCAATTGCGAAGACTGAATTGTAAATTTATGCCGCTGTCACACGGGCATTTGAAAGGCCCTCGAACCGACTGCCTATCGACTCGAAGGCCTTCGAAAGCTGCCACACGGGCGTTTTCAATGACCATTGAGTCGATAGTCTATCGAGTCAGCGGAGCAGCTCAGAACTCTATCGAGATATCGAAGGCCCCCGTACGTCCGCAGAACTCTATAGAGATCTCGAAGGCCCTCGAACGTCCGCAAGGTTGCTAGCGCTGACCCCAGGAGCGTCACGCACACACGTGCACAGCGCGTTAACGATACAAAAACGTGAACAAGCGTTATTTTATATCTTTAAGTTACGCGGTAAAATATTAATATCCGTAATAAGTTTAAAAATCATCGCTCTTTTTAAAGCAAATAATTTATGCATTCTCTACCCCTGTAACATGGGCCACCGAGCAATGGAAACACAATGAAAAGCACGGACGTATAAACGCCAGCGAGTTAACAAAAAAGTTGTTTTTGAATAACAACTGAACACCTGCAGTTACTAAAAAAAAAGGTAACAGCTACCTTTTATTTTGCATTTGTAGAGAGAAAACCGAAAGCAACGATAGTGGCGCCACAAAAGTTTGTCGCCAAACACCATAACTATTGTGTAGCAGCGGCACAACTCCTCCGAGTTCGATCGCGATTGAAAATCTCGATGGCTATCGGCTCAATCGCCTTTGAAAATGACCGCGTGACTAGGGTATTACTCCCTGCCTCTATCGCTGAAACTCTCTTGAAATGACCGTCGAGAAAGAAACCACTTCAAACCGCAAGGATGCGCTTATGAAAGGACCAAAAGCGTATACCCTGACAGCCAGCCTTCTTTTGTAACGAAATATCCCGATGCCCTTCCAAACATAAACAATATTCTGCGAAAATACCACTCCTTGTTAAGGTCTAACGAACGCCTGAAGAATATTATCCCGAAGGCACCAAGGGTAATATAGAAACCTAACACAAACTTCAGAGATATTCTAGTACATTCTAACCTCGACAACAAGCGCCCAGCGCAACCACGTTCTTGCTCTCGACCTAGGTGTAAAACGTGTAGTCATGTACAGAAAGACACCACGGGATAAGATGCCCGACTAATGCGTCACAGTTCCCGGGTTCGAACCCGACCGCCTGCGCGCCGTGGCTGCAGTAACAGCGCGACGAGCCAGCCATTGCTGGCACTCCGGGCAGGGGTCCTGCAGTGCGGCCTCCCAATATTCCATGCAGGAGCGGGGGAGAGGGCTTAAAGAAGGGATAACTTGGCACGCCCAAACCATGCGGTAGAGCGTTACGTTGCCCGCTCACCGCAATGTGGGCAGTCAGGGGAATAAAGGGAGGGGTACTAGAGGTTTAGGAGAAATGGTGTAATAAAGGTATTATTTTGCAGCCGGCGGTAAGTTGCCGTTTCTTGAGTAGACAGGGTGGGAGAAGGGGAAGGTAATGTACGGTGAGACAACCTGTAGTGTTCAAGCTGTTCTACTAAGTGGCACGGGCCGAGGCTCTTTATTTTTCTTTCCTTTTCTGCCTCAACATAACATATGTGTATGTAAGGATCGGGGAGGCATACGTGTGATCCGGGAGAGGGGAGGGTCGGGGAAGGAGTGCGCGAGAGTGTCACTGGGCAGCTTCATTGCCGGGCATCGACTGGTGTCCCAGGATCTACACCACACTGATTCTTTTCGGAGGATTAGCGACGAGGATTCGGCAGCTGGCGGCAGCGATGCGTTCGCGCAGATAGTTACGGCAGGCGGTGCGGGAATCTGACATGATGGTAGCTGTGCATTAGGGGCGACGGCCAGAGCGATGACTGCTTATTCGGCAATACTCGGTTCGGTTGTGCGAAGAGAGGCATAGTTTAGGAGAGTGCCCGCTGCAGATGTCACTGTAATGGTCATGTGTACGTTAACAGGGCCAGCAGCGTCTACGTACAGAATATTCGGTTGGCTGTCTCATATTCGAAAGAGGTGAGTGGCTCTTGCCTGTCGACGGTCCACGTGGTATTCTGCATGCATATGCTTGGGGAGAGGTTTGACGGTAATGGCTTGGCGGATATTCTGTGGCAGATCTTCGCGGTTTTGGGTGGTATAGGGCGGGGAAATATTGAGAGTTTGAAGGACATGGCTTCCAGTGGACGAGGCCGCTAAGCGGACAAGTTGCGCCAGGCGATGTGCTTCGTGAAACTCTTCAATGGTGTTATGAACGCCAAGTTGGAGCAAGCGCTCAGTAGACGTGCATTGGGGAAGCCCCAGAACTGTCTTGACCGCTTTTCTGACAAGAGTGTTCACCTGATTGAGCTCCTGCTTACGAAGCGGAAGGTATGGCGTGCCGTAGGTAAAGCGGGCGATAATGAATGTGTTGACCAGCTGCAGTGCGTCTCGCTCCCTAATGGCGTAGTTTCGATGTTTAACTCGTTGAAGCATTCGTATAATTTGATCGGTAGTGTTAATTGACTAAATGATTGAGGTTAGAGGAACGGGAGCGGCCGTTAAGGATAACGAGGCCGAGGATCTTGATCTTCGACTTCACTTCTATCATTTGGTCGTCCAGGATGACCTAAATTGGTGAGGTGGCACTGTAAGGGGGATGTCGCTAGCGGTCAACAATAAGAATTTCGGATTTCTCAGGGGCACAGGCAAGGCCACGAGAAGCGGCATAGGCACTGACCAGGTCTGTCGCCGCTTGGAGGTTGTCTTGAATTTCGCCTTCATTACCATGGCAAGTCCAAATGGTCACATCATCTGCGTAGATGGCGTGTAACTCCCGGAAGGCTGTTAAGCTTATTGGAAAGGTCCTTTATAATGAGGTTGAAAAGCAGTGGTGAAAGTATCGCACCTTGAGGTGTGCCCCTAGGGCCCAGACTGATGGGTGTGGAAGTAGCTCCGTCCACATTAAGGATGGCTTTCCTATTGATTAGAAAAGCTCGTACATAGTTGTAAGTACGATAACCGCAGTTGGTGGACTTCAGGCTGGAAAGAATGCTGCTATGGGTAACGTTATCGAAGGCACTGCGCAGATCTAAAGCCAGGATGGCGCGTACTTGATGTCGATTTGGGTGCGTGAGAACTTCCGATTGGAGTTGGATTAGGATATCTTGTGTAGAGAGGTGGGCGCGGAAGTTAAACATAGAGTGCGGAAGGATGCCTTCATCTTCAACATATCTGGTGAGACGGGTATCAATAACTCGCTCAAACAAGCGGATTTCAGCAGTCTTCCACGAGTCAGAATAATTCCTTGTGCCTAACAATTACTGTTGAAATATTTAGTCAAAGCCTCGAGGGCTGAATCATCAAGATTAAAGAGAAGTTTGCCATTGATACGATCTGGCCCCGGCGCTGCACTTTTCCGCATAGCGGTCAGAGCTGCGCGCAGTTCCGCAACGGTGATATCAGCATCCAGGGCGAGATTCTGCGTACCTGTGTAGTCTGGGTAGGAGCTAGGGGGTTCGGTGCAGAGATAATTTTTAGTAAGCGTTGCAAACAAACCCTTGTTTTTACCTGCGAATCCGTGAATAATTCTTCGTAGTGCTGCTTTCTGTTCGATATTTCGGTTAGCTGCATCAATAAGGACGCGTAGAATGTTCCAGCGTTTGGAAATGCCGAGTTTGCCTCGGAGATTATCGCATAGGGTACGCCAGTTTAGATGGGATAGAGTAGTTGCCCAGTGGGTGAGGTCGGCGATCCGTTGCTTAAGCTTGTGATTAAGCTTTTGCCTTTTCTAGCGCTTTGTTAGGGCGTGGCGGGACTTCCACAGATGAAGTAGGGTGGGTCAACAGCCGGAGTCCCATTAGATGTACGGAGAGTTTTGGTGTACTTCTTGACCTATACGAGTTGGTCAGATACCCTTTCGTCGATATTTGATATATGCTCCGGGTGGGACATAGCCTCGCGTTATTTGTCCCATCTAACAATGTTGGCAGTACCTAAAGACCGACTGCACTTGTTACTTACTATAGTGGTAGATAGACTACAATGGTCACTGCCTAGTGTTTCATTTAGGTTTGTCCAAGAGGGATTACCACAATGTTTTACAAAGGTGAGATCGGGAAAGGTGTCCCGAGCGACGCTGTTACCGATTCGTGTGGGGTACGAAGGGCGTAGTGAGGGCTTCATTAGATGCCAGATCTACCAACTTGCGTCCCTTAGGTGTGGCAGACGGATAACCCCAGGGGAGGGGGGTGAATTGAAATCTCCGGCGATGACGGCTGGGGCACGGCCGGCTTTCTTGTGTTGTGCGATGTCAGTGCACATTGAAGGTCTCCAGGTTGTCGAAATTACTCCGTAGGCATCCACTACGACACCACGTTCTCTTTTTCGGTTTTCACTGTCACATCCCGTGCTTCTCTTACGGCGCGGGTAAGTGTCCACAAAATAGATGTGAGAGACACTGCGAATTTGCTTCCTTGTAAACAAATAAAAAAATAAAGTACTGCAAAAATTTTCCTTTTCACATAAAATCAGGCTTTAAATTGCAAGTCGCGAAACGCTATCTACTTTCCAGAACACTACTTCTGTCATAAACAGTACATCGGAGAGGCAGGGCGATCAATGAACAGTCACCGGGCCGACGCAGGCAGAAACTTCCCGAAAGCAGTTTCCGAGCACTTCTATAAAAAGATGAGAAGTTCGAAGAGATTAAATTATCTATCCTCCAGTCACGCTTCAAATATTCAAGGCGCAGAAAATATGGAGAGGCGTATCTAATCTATAAATTTAGAACATTGGAACCAACGGGAATAAATATCTCGAACGGAATATTGACACGCTGCATTCGGGAAGATGGTTCGGGAAGAGGTCAACCAGGCACTCATTTCACCCCAGCCACTCCCGACAATGCCACCACAGGCCATGCCCTACGCCGCAGTCACTCGTCGAGCCTGTCCGCCTCCCAGTCAGCATCCACCTCCCAGTCAGTACCAAGCAGCCCCTGCATACACTCGACAAGCACCTCCCGCTCGAATTTCTCAGGTGCGTCCACGCAAGCGATGTCTGGCGCACTCGCGATAATCGCCCGTTGTGCTTCCACTGTGGCGAAGCTGGTCACATGTTCCGCGATTGCTATTACCGACGAATGGGTCTGCCGGGATTTAGCGCCGACGCGCGAAAGCCGCAGCGTGGTGAACGGCCCCCTGCCATTGACGCGTACTTGGCTCAATCATACGGAACGCCCTATGACTACTCGCGGTCGCCTTCACCGCGCCAATACTCCTCACAGACACGTGGTAATGCCGGCCTGACGCGGGTCCGCTCCCCTAGCCCCCATCGGGAAAACTAGACGCGGCAACCTTTGGAGGGAAGGTTGCTCATCGACGAAATTCTCAAGCTCCTCCACCGCTGCAACCGGATGGCCACTCCGTTTCACGACGACACGACGCGCTCCACAATGATCCGCTGCCTCGGCGCTCCAGTTCTCCGACGACACGAAATCAGCTAGTACCACACCGCAGCCGTGACCGGACCCCGCGACGTTCCCGCAACACCACAGCCGTAACCGCCGACCTGAAAATTTCAGTGGATGGAACCTACGTGACAGCGCTTGTGGATACCGGCGCCGATTATTCTGTGATGAGTGGCCCTTTCGCCGCCACTCTGAAAAAGGTGACTACACTCTGGACAGGCCCACAAATTCGTACTGCCGGAGGCCACTTGATAACGCCGACCGGTACCTGCACTTCTAGGGTAACAGTGCAAGAAGAAACGTACTTAGCAACCTTAGTCGTATTTGTCCAGTGTTCCCGCGACGTCATCCTTGGCATGGATTTCTTAGCAGAGAATGGAGCCGTTATCGACTTGCAGACTAAGTCAGTGACCTTATCGACTGAGAACGCAATACACAGTGCTTCAGAGCGACCGATAGCACTGCATATCCTTGATGATCACGTCACTATTCCGCCCCGTTCCAGTGTGATGACGTCTGTGGCTGCGAATACACTGCGAAACTTTGAAGGTGTCGTGGAGAGCAAACAGATCTTACTTTTCGAACGCAGTCTTGCTGTAGCCAGAGGAGTCGTTCGCCTCGAAGACGGCAAAACAGATGTCCTACTCACATATTTTGGCGGTGAGCACCAGCATTTAAGCACTGGGACTGTAGTGGCCCATATTTGCGGTATCACGCATGTTCGAAAAGCCTTTGGACTTGCGACGCTGTCATTGACCGAAATGGAGAGGCCTACCCCCGATTTACACTTCGGCATTAACCCTGCGCTTTCTCAACTGCAGCATCGCCAAGTGAACCAGCTCCTCCAGCGCTATCGGGCGACCTTCTCCAACTCTTCACGTGTTGGCAGAACCGATCTCGCCAAGCATCGCATTATTACGGATGATACCGTGCCACCTCTCAGACAGTCACCTTACCGAGTGTCTCAGACTGAACGCGCCGCTATCACCCGCCAAGTGAAAGAGATGCTTCGCGACGATGTCATCCAGCCCTCGCGGAGTCCATGGGCTGCACCTGTCGTTCTTGTGAAGAAAAAGGATGGTACGCTGAGGTTTTGTGTGGATTACCGCCGGCTAAACAAAGTTACAAAGAAAGACGTCTATCCCCTGCCACGCATCGACGATGCTCTGGATCGTCTCTGCTCCGCGAAATATTTCTCTTCAATGGACTTGAAATTCAAATACTGGCAAATAGAGGTAGATGAGAGGGACCGCGAGAAAACGGCGTTTATTACTCCGGATGGGCTCTACGAGTTCAAGGCTATGCCCTTTGGTCTCTGCTCTTCGCCGGCTACTTTCCAACGGCTTATGGACACCGTACTTGCAGATCTCAAGTGGGCAGACATGTCTCGTTTACCTTGACGACGTTGTGGTCTTCGCCCCAACGTTCGAGGAGCACCTTCGGCGCCTTGAAACTGTTTTGCAAGCCATAACATCCTCTGGCCATGCGTTAAAGAACGAGAAGTGTCATTTTGCTTATACGGAGCTCAAGCTCTTGGGGCACATCGTAAGCCACGCTGGTGTCCTGCCGGATCCAGAGAAAACGACAGCTTTTGCCAACTTCCCTCCGCCTCAAGACCAGAAAGCTGTTCGATGATTTCTTGGCTTATGTGCCTACTACCGGCGCTACGTCAAAGATTTCGCTCGACTCGCCTAGCCCCTAACACGTCTGACAAAGACAGACACGCCTTTCACTTGGGACGCACCACAGGAACAAGCATTCAAAGAGCTTCAACGCCGCCTACAAACACCTCCCATATTGGCTCACTTCGACGAAAACGCCGACACGGAGCTTCACACCGATGCAAGCAACATAGGCCTGGGCGCCGTTCTAGTTCAAATCCAGGGCGGCCAAGAACGTGTAATCGCTTACGCCAGTCGTTGTCTATCTAAAGCGGAATCGAACTATTCTGCAACAGAGAAAGAATGTCTAGCCATTGTGTGGGCGACGTCGAAATTCCGGCCATACCTTTACGGGAAACCATTCAAGTTAGTGACTGACCACCATGCCCTATGCTGGCTTGCAACCCTAAAGGACCCTTCAACCCGTCTTGTAAGATGGAGTCTACGATTACAGGAATTCGATATAACTGTCACGTACAAATCTGGTCGTCAGCATTCGGACGCAGACTGCCTTTCACGTGCCCCTGTAGATCCCGCCGCAGATGAAATTCCTGATGAGGCCATACTGTTAAATGCCATCAGCACAGAGTGCATCGCTGAAAGACAATCTGCAGATCCCACAATCTGCAGATCCCGAACTTCGTCACATCATGGGCTATCTAAACGGTACATATACAACCGCTCCGAGAGCTTTCAGGCGTGCTCTGTCGTCGTTATGTGTGCGCAATGATGTCCTCATGAAGAAAAACTTTTCCGCCAGCCAAACGCCGTACGCGATTCTTGTACCTATGTGTCTACGTGATGAAATCTTACAAGCTTGCCACGATGAACCAACCTCTGGACATTTGGGAGTCACCCGCATGCTTGCAAGGCTCAAGGAAAAGTACTACTGGCCTCGACTTAACTCAGACGTTTCACACTATGTGAAAACGTTTCGCAACTGTCAGCGTCGTAAGGTGCCGCCGACTAAACCCACCGAACTCTTGAAGCCAATAGACCCACCATCTAAGCCTTTCCAGCAGATTGGCATGGACATGCTGGGACCATTTCCCCTTTCACACTCCGGTAACCGGTGGGTCATTATTGCTACGGATTACCTTACACGATACGCGGAAACCTCCGCTCTACCCAACGGTACTGCCTTAGAGGTCGCAAAGTTTGTCATCAATTCCGTTGTCCTGCGCCATGACGCACCGGAGATTTTGATTACTGACAGAGGAGCCGCATTTACAGCCGAATTGCTGCAGTAGATTTTAATTCACAGTCATACTGAACACAGGAAGGCAACACCTTACCATCCTCCAACGAACGGCTTGACCGAATGCTTGAACAAAACACTCGCTGACATGCTCTCAATGTACGTCGACGTAGAGCACAAAACGAGGGATGAAGTGCTCCCGTATGTTACCTTTACATACAATACAGCGGTCCAGGAAACAACGAACATGACACCTTTCCGTCTGGTCCATGGCCGTGAAATGACCACAATGCTTGATGCCATGTTACCACACCTAGACGACGGCAACCAACAAGCAGATGTTCACACCTTTCTGCACCTCGCCGAAGAGACCCGTCAGCTGGCCAGGCTGCGAATTCAGAATCAGCAACGCCACGATGCCCAACGATACAACCTCAGACACCGTGACGCCCGGTACACAGCTGGTGACCGTGTCTGGGTTTGGTTTCCTGTACGTCGACGAGGCCTCAGCGAGAAACTGCTGTGTCGTTACCTTGGCCCGTACAAAGTGGTAAGCCAAGTTGGGGACCTAAACTATGAGGTTGTTCCTGATGGATTTAAAAAGTCCCGACGCTCCACGCTCCCGGACGTGGTCCAAGTGGTCCGCCTGAAACCGTATTACGACCGCTAGTGTTGACTCTTTCTTTGCGTGAGCAACTGCCCTTCGTGCAATGGGTTTTTTTTTATCTCTACCCACACTTCCAGCATCGGGGCGATGCTTCTTGTACCCGGGGGGGGCAATGACACACTGCATTCTTTATCTTCCCTCTGTGCTGATCGCGAGCGTGTGCCTCCTCGAGGCGAAGAAACCGACGTTCGTCTCCTCGAGGCGAAGAAACTGAAGTTCTTCTGTCGAAGCGGGCCTGCTAGTTTCCTGCCGCACTGTGACTTCTGTAACTCCTGTGTCCCGCGGTGACTTCTGATCAGAGACTTCACACCGTGACAATATTAGAGTCCCTTACATATATTCCTTCTGCGCTATGACTATTCGGGAAAACAATCCCACATAGCAATTATTGTACAGTTTGTTGATATTCTATTCCCACTCCGCAACACATAAGCTGCACGTGTTATTCAAAACGTGTTTCCTTCTTATCGCTCATTACTTTGGTTCCCCATTGAATCCTTTTCTTCAGATAATGGGTTTACTGCCTTTCGTACTACAACACCACCAAGAGTGAAAGGGAACAAGTCGATACTATCATAAGAAAAGCGTACAAGACACCTCTTTATTTCCCAACCAACACATCGACGGAGAAGCGGCTAGCCCTCGGAGTACGTAGTTCCTTCGAGGAACTCAAAGAAACGCAACTGGAAACGCAAAAAGCGATACTGCAGCAGACCACCACCGGCCGATCGCTCCTAAATAGACTGCGGTATCGGGAAGTTAGACAGCTAGAACAGAGAACTGCGAGCATACCCGACAATTCCCGCAGCACTTTTAAGGTGAGCTCGCTCCCCAAAAACATGGATTCGAACCTACACGCGGTCAGGTGGGTAGCCCGAGCAAAATATGTGGAAAAATACTTAGCAACAAAAGCGAACACCGTTTATACCGATGCTGCGCTTTACTTATACAAAACAACGTGGACAGATAAATACAAAGCCGCAGCAATAGTGGTAGGCTCAAACCTCAAGGAAATCGCTAGCGCGTCGGCACGGTACTGCCCGGTAACCGAAAGAGAAGAATGGCTGTTGCTCTAGCCGCCGCGGAGGGTTACCGGGTAAGCAAACCCTTGACAATTCTCATAGATTCGAGAGAGGCATGCCGTAACTTCACCAACAGCAGAATTGGTCACAAAGCGCTCCAAATTCTATTTCGAGCGGGCCTGTTTAGAGAACCAGAACACACACCATTTTCTGGATACCGGGACACAACGAGGTTGCGGGTAACCAAAGCGCGACGAAGTAGCCCGCGAGCACACAAACCGAGCGCTTTCCAACGCGGACCCAGATATCTTCATGAGGGTATTCCCGACGTATTCTGACATTCTAAATTATTATAAAGGGGAATAAAGTACCCTCCCCTCCACAACGTCTTAAATCAACAGGAAGCAGTCTTCTGGCGGGAACTGCAAACTGGAAACTTCAATAATTTACACATTTCACATAAAGTAAAAAGTTACTAACCAATAGAGCGACGTGTGTCCATGGTGCGGTGCTATACCCACCCTATATTACATCGCTTGGGAATGCGATAGAAAGAAAGCTTTCCACAAACTATAAAATCCGAGTGCGGAACAGTGGGAGATTATGCTCTCCTGCGGCAACCCAATCCTCCAAAGAGGACTAGTCATCCATGCCCAGCGGGCTGAAAAACTCAATGGTGCCCTGGAATACGGGCGCCAACCCTGTGTGACGGAGCCGCGCCATCGACGCAAAGATGGAGGAACTCTGTGGCAATACTTCTAAAGTAGAGCAATGAAGTTTATCCTATCCTATCTTTGGTAGATGGGGTACATGACCTGTTATTATTATGTATCTTTGCTTCTCCCTTCCTTGCTGAAGGCTTTTGATAAACGCTCCCCTGCCGCAGTTCTTTATCAGGACTCATACGAATGCCTGTCTTCTCTCAAGATAGGCGTGTCAGCATCGAACCTGCTTTTGAGACTGATTCATCATCTACCCCGCATTGTAGCTTTTGCTGCTGCGGCCGCTTTTTATTTTATTTTTCGGGCCACGGAAAATGCCGCTTCCAAGCTCAGAAATTCATACCGAAGAAGCATTGTTTCACTCCTAGCCCTACTTGTTTACCCTCCCACATCCTCCCCTTGGCAACCTCCGCTCGCCAGTGATTGCACTGCCCAAAGAAAAGTCCCCTTGTCGAAACATTGGCTCGACTTAAGAAGTGAGGCTCCTCCTCAACCCGTGTTCAGTGCCTCTTTCATACTGTGTAGCCATCTTCTTTCTCTCGTTCTAGCCTGGATTATAAGCCCCAGGGTTCACCAGCAGCCATTTGTATACCTAAAGAAGACTCTTTTGTGGCACAAGCCTTAGTTGAAGCAAGGCGTCCGTGGTGTCTGCTCTTCCTTTTTTCGTGCGTCCTTTATTGCGTTGGAAGGATACCTCCTAATTCTACACAGGACAAACTAGCCAAGGTTTCTGCGCTTAGGGATACACAGATATAATATACTGGTATAAAAGTGAACTAAAACCACCTTTTTCGCAAGACCGTCGCAGTCAAGGGTAATTAGGCTTAGCGAGCCGAATGATTCCTCCACCTGCGCTGCCATGAGTACGATGATATGCGACTGTAATAACAGAAAAAATTACCGGCGCATTTCGCTGCAACCAGCATGACAATTCTCTAATTGTGTTAAGCTGTACTCATCCCATACTGCTTCGACACTAGGGGTGGATCCGAGCGATGGGCAGCATCTGCTAAAAGAGAAGACTATCCCGCCATTTCTTTAAGATAATTTCTTTGCTCGCTTGTTACGCCCGATAAACGAAACGGTGCAGACTGGGACACAGGAAAGCACTTTTCCCCCATGAGGTGTCGACGTCCTACATGTCAGCCGTCTCAATGTCAAGATTGCGCAAACAGCGCCAGGAGCTACGTTTTGTATAACCTTTTCCTTCGCGCGCACTCCTTCCGCATTAGTGCTGCTATATTTCCAATACTAGCGCGCAGCATTCTAAAAGCAACAGCGCTCAAGGGCATATGACAACCGATAAAAAGTGCAAGACATAAGTGACATTTTCATTTCTTTTAACATTTCTCTTGTGTTGATCCTCCTATATTAAAGTAGGACCGACATGTCAAGATCTTCATTTTGCTCTCCAGCTCGAAAGCTTAGATACTGGGAAGCTATCTCTTTAAATTATCAGTAGTTTTCATGAATGCGCATTCTCCTGCCCTTCAAAGTGTTTAAAGTCATGAGCATGAGAAAAAAAATTAAAACTTTGTTGCAGCAGGAGCATTGCGATGACGGACGGTCTTGTAAGCGAAGTTTATAGAGTAGGTGCACCTGTTTCGATGCTCAATAATAAATTCCTTTTTGACGACTATAGAGTTTCTGCGCAAGCTTTTGGATTCTGCTTTCCAGCCGACGGTGGCGCGTGGGCCCTTTATAATGAGCAAAACGTCTTTATTCAGAATCGTACTCCACCTCACAGGATTACCCAAAAAGAACATTCAAAGAAGGGGCATGTATCCTTCCTGGAATGATATGTTGAAAATCAGTTCGGACAATAGCTCTCAGAAATTTGCTTTAACATATGCATTTTACATTGTTATCAAATCCAAGTCGAAAAAAACTACACAACTGTGTAAAAAATACGGCAAAATATCATGTAGGTCTGTCGTAACTATCAGATTTTTTCTGTAGCTCTGTAGTACTTTTCTGTAGTTCTGTAGTTTTTCTGTAGTATTTTTCTGTTGTCTGTAGTTCTGTTGCCCTTTTCTGTTGTAACTACAGAAATTTTTAATGTTGCTACAGAATGTTTTGTTGTCACAAAAGGTTTTCAGTCAAACACCGCACAGAAATTTTGTCGTAACATCAGAAAATTTCCTGCAGTTTTTTCCGACTGGGATATATTACTAATAAGGAGCGTTACCTATCTAGACGGGTATGTCTAAGCTATTATCGGGCCTCCGAAAGGCCGCAGAATGTTTTCCGATTGCATTTTCGCATTCACAATTCAAGGATACCTTTTTGGAAGCTGTATCCGCACAGTGCAGGATACCGCTTTTGGTATCCTCACTGTGCGGTTAATTTAACTTTACATGAACGCACACTAATATGCAGTTTACAAAGAAATTTTACCTTTTCTAGGAGCTGGTGGGTATATGCCTACAGCACATTCTTTTTACGTTTGGCATTATCGCTAACATACATTCTGGTTCAACTGTTTTCAACGTCTAATTAGTCACCTACTGTGAATAATGGGGGTAAACCTCATGGGTTGCGACTGTCGTAATTAAGGTCTCGTACTACTTGCGTCTATCTAGCGCCGCATTTTTATATGCATTTTGTAGTAAGCTCATGCCGTGTGTTTTACTAAATGTAAATTTCGTGGGGGAAATAGCGTAAAAGATTACTGGAAGCTGCTCAGTTCAATACCTTCTATCACTTGATTCTCCTTTGGATAAGGCTATGTTCACTTTGTGTTCTCAAATTTTAGCATGACTTTGAACCGCGTTCTGCAAAATTAAAAACAAACTATAGGTTCAAGGAAGGGGACAAGACTTCCTTTGGGCCAATGTATAAATTTATTAAAGGTAGTGACGTGTATATTACTATTCACGGAAAAATACTTGTGCTTGTATAGTCACGCACGGTATTCTTCAAAACACCGTGTATTTGGAGTCTCGGTACTTCTGATCCGTGCAACTATAGGTTATGTTCAAGTATTGAATCATTAGAGATCCTGAATAAATGAATATGTGCATTTCTTTAAATGGTGTCGATTTAGCTGATCACCAGGTAATATTTAACAGAGCTTATATCAAATGTCGTTTTTCAGAGAAGAAGTACCGCTCCAATTTACCTCAGAAAAGACAATGTTCTTAGTGCGAGTTACAAAACAATCTAGAAAAACAATTAGCTGTGGTTTAGCTTATTGTTAAACCTGAAGTTACGCGAGAGTTATCTGCATAGCTACGCTCAGGTTCAGCTTGAAAGTAAAAAACATGGCTTGCACGCAGTAGTTTACGCTATGGTTTCAGCTTTATATTTTAGAAGGTACTTTTACCACTAACGTGCGATGAGGCGAAAGCCTATATCGCGCGGTGGTCCGAAGCCCTCCACTACGGCACCTCTTTCTCTCTGTTTTTACTCGCACCTTCGCGATGACGCGATAGCGTAAGCTACCACCCAACATATGAAGCCTCGCTTTAACCGAGCCATATGAACGTGCCTGCGTGGTCTAGGAATAACATGATTGCAAGTGTTTTAGCAGGCTGATTGTGATATATCATCCTCCCATATGAAAGGAGAGACCCGAGTTGGCAGCTACTGCCACACGTAAAGTCAAGAAGCCCCATGTCCGGTTAGTGCTCGGCCATGTCAGCTTCCAGCTATCGCCTCCCACGACTTCTTCTTTCTTCACTCTTTGGACTGGCACGGACAGGCACTGGACAGGCACGCCGAAATGGCGAGATTATGGCCAATGCAACTCTCGCTACAATAAATGTTTTCACTGGCAATCAGCTAATTACCGAAGCGAACAATTGTAAACATATCGATGATGCCCGAACAAGTGACTGTGCATGTAATTTTTAACACTATTTTCCTTCTCTACATAGAGGCTCACAGTGCCACTGACTCGGGTACGCCAGTTTAGGGGAAACTTTGCATTTTAGAACACAAACAAAGTCTTTGTGACTCTCTCATATACGGGTAGAACGAGAGGAAGAAGATGGTTTACACGGTATGAAGGAGCACTGAACAAGGGTAAATGGGGTGCGCCTCAGTTCGCAGCTCGAGCCATCGTTTCGACAAGTGGACTTGTTTTCGTCTGCACCCAGAGGAAGACAAGTCTACTTGTCGAAACGTTGGCTCGAGCTGCGAACTGAGGCGTACCCCATTTATCCTTGTTCAGTGCTTCCTAATACCTCTCGTATACGGCATTATAAATTAGCTTGAAGCTTCAAAATGCAAGCTTTGCGCTTCATTCTTTCGGAGCAGTGCCCAACAGGTTCATTTTACGCCTTACATGAGTGTAATTTAACCCAGACGCTGCAGTCCAATGTGGTCTGTTAGAAGAAAAAGTTACGTATCATAATTAACATAGGAAATGACTGAGCACAGCCAATACATTGTCCCCTTTCTTATTGTATACCTTACTATATAAGCAACGAACATAGCTTAACAGCTGGCATTGTGAAAAGGCAAAGGTGGCAGAACGGGCTGGTCGGTAATTCATGTTTGTAAAGAAAGAACAGCGCATCATTATGACATGCACATTGAATTTCTAAAAGCTGGCAGTAGTGCTCTTATGCCTTTTTCGGCCGGCATAAAGACCTTTATTACTCTTTTCCACATGACAAGCTTCTTGTGTGCGTGAAAAGCGTACTTACGCATTCGGATCCGTCACCTTTTGGAGTTATTGTGGTATTTCGGTGAGTGGCGTCTTATAACTACACATTCGTTTTATGGGGTCAAAGTGATTTTATTAAAAACAAGCAGAGTGTGCATCGGCTTCTGCATTGATTCAGTAGTAAGCGACAACTACCTCGGCCGTTATGACCAACCGATAGAAGAGCAGTTTCTTTCGTCAGTTGCTGTATAGGTTTTCGATGACTGCATAATTATTTTGCTCAGTAACGAACGTACTTTTTCTAGCTCCCTTTCAGAAGTGGTTTAATCTGTTGAACGGAGCCTCGCGGCCCTCGTCCTGATCCATGAGTTACCCGAGAGTGGGTCTTTACGCTTTTTTGATTTAAGGCTATCGAGGGCAGCAAACCGCTTATGTTTGTGGTACGAGCCGAGAGGGTGCAAGTGCA
Organism: Amblyomma maculatum; assembly: GCF_055883805.1. NCBI lineage: Eukaryota > Metazoa > Arthropoda > Arachnida > Ixodida > Ixodidae > Amblyomma > Amblyomma maculatum. The sequence goes on along the minus strand of NC_139345.1, from coordinate 150,027,764 downwards.
TTTTTTGCTTTATAGTTAGGCTCACTCTAAGAAGAGTAAGACAGGAATTGTGAACATATGCTTCACGAATGCCCTAATGAAGTCCTGTGTACACACTATGGGCCATAGCCTCAAAGAGCAGGCTTATCGGGTGATAAAAGCTGGCTACCCCGGAGCACCCGCTGATATCAGTAGCCGGCCCCCTCTTGAGGAAACTCAAAGGAAGTCAAAGGAATGCTTTCCCAGACCACAAACACAAGGCTGCTGCGGTCCCTTACGGCCGCGCTCTTCCTCACAGGACCAAATAATCGAGAAAAATATAGATGGCCGTTTTATGTTCTTGGCGCCCGAGAAGCTATCCAGGTTTTATCTCAGAGTGATTACCCCTGCTTTGAGAAAGGCAGCCTACCCGGTTAAGCAATATGCACCTTTCGTTCCTTGCTGTCTATAAAATTGCTTTGAGCAGTGGCAAGGCCTACGTGAGGCACTGACCACTGCCTCAATTAACGTTCTACTGAGCATTCCAATAATGTTTTCGATACTGCATACAGAACCCTGGGAGTCCACTGTCTAACCAGCCCCTCCCGTTCCTGCAGGCTCTTCATGAATGCACTGTCACCGCGAGAAATGTGCGTCATATCACTCGTAAAATCAAAGAAGCAGCCCATATTCTAAAGCTAGAAGATGGTGAAAGCACACTCTTGATAGCACGGAAAAAAACAAAAAACGGGTATTAGACTACTTGACCAAGGCGCATTTAAAACCTCAAATCGTCCTACCCTAATTTCGAAATTTTAATGTTTAGGATTCCTGATTTCACCTTTGGCTCTTATTGACCCTTTTGTAACTTGTTGCTATCGTCCTTCTAGGTTTAACGACCTTGTTGGGTCTTTTTTGCATTTAATTTTAGTTCTACATTTAACAGCCTAATTGGTATTTTATTTCTTTTGTTCTCATGCTATCACAGCATATATTATTTGTTACTATTTTACTGGTGTGGGATGTCAGTGTACGTTAAAGAATCTCAGGTGGTAGAACTTTTCGGAGCTCTACATTATGGCTTCTGACATAGCCTCGGTAGCTTTGGGATGTTAAACTCCGTAAACCAAACCAAGCCAAGCCATCTTTTACTGCCTATTGGCGTCATCCCTTTATTCGACCGTCCATTTTTATTTGTTCCCAGGCACGAAAATATTATCTCGTGCCTTTTTCAGTTTTCTCTTTCTGGCGCTGCAATGGAGTCGCATTTCCCGTCGACGTTAAGTATACAGTCGTGCCCCGTTAATATGGACGACCCGAATTATGTACAGTTTTTCTGGGGACGAAACCTTTTCAATGTATTTATGCCTCGTTAATATGGAAACTCGCTGTCTGGACAATAGACAGACAGGGGAAGAATGCACACAGCCCGCTTGGGCCCACTGATTTTTGTCTCGTTAATATGGACAGTGCTTGAAAAAAAAGCAGAGGACTCCGAACGCAAGTTAAAGAAGGGCGCGCCGCCCGCGAACCTAAGCGACAGCCGATATGGCGGTATGCCTGAACGTGTCCTGTGGGGTCGGAAAGAACTAAAGCGGGCGTGTCGCCGTTTCAGGGGAAGGGGGGGGGGGGGAGCGCAAGAGCGGAGAGGAACGTACACAGCAAACCGAGGGTCAGCGTAAGAAAGACCCCAAAAGGGGGGAAGCAGGAGATTACTGGGTGCAACGGAAGCGCTGTCGCAGTCGGGAAAACAGCAACATGTGGTTGCAATAAATTCTGCTGAACGTGAACAGAGAGGCCGGTAAAAGCGTAAGAAAGAAATGACAGGAAGAAAGACAAGTGCCTACAGTGGCGGTGCGAACTGAAGTTTTCTTTTCCAAAGCACAATGTGTGCTGGATAAAGTCGTTAACGCTTTTCGGTGACAGTCAAGACACACTCACAAAGTACAGCGACAAAAGAAAGGCGACGTATGAACACGCAACCGGGACCGGGCGTCCCGTCCTGGACGTGCTTCCCTCTCATGCTCCTGGTTTTCGTCCCTGTGGCGCTGCCGAACTGCCCCATTTTGCACACCAGGCGATGCGCATGTCGGCTTCGCTTTGAGTTAATGATGCGGCCTTCACAAGGTCTGAGCTCTTCATAGTCAGCTAGCCGGCGTTCTAAACTGTACTTCAGCTTGCAGTGTTTGTTTTATAGGAACGCATTAGAAACGGCGCGAAGAAGATGGGGTGTTCGATAGCCCTCTGCATAGCAGCTTGCCAACTTGACTCTCTTGCTTCCTTACGGAGCCAGTACAAGGGAAAAAGAAAAAGAAAGAATTAGAAGAACGGAAAGGCAGAAAGGTTAACTAGGCATAAAAGTGCAAAGCATGAGGAGCCTATAACCCTCAACTTGAGTCTGGCTTTTGGCATGGCGGGAGTTAACGCAAAGGAACAGAGCTGAACGTAGGCGCGAAGAAATTTGTGAATACAAGCGGCAAAAGCCATCTCAGTCAATCCAAGCCGTGGGGGACTAGTATCGACAGCTCAGCTGTTTCGTCGCCTCAGGAGAATCTCAAGCAGCTACTTAGCGGCTACTTTGCTCAGTGACGAGGCCATTTTGGAAGTGGCGGTGAGTAGAGAATCGGACGCTGATTCATCGGCCAGTGAGGAGTTCGTGCTCGAAAGTTCGACCAATACAAAGCCACGGGTGTCATGGTACGTGAGTCGCTTCAGACTGCACTACGATTTTTCGAAGACAACAATGACAGGAATAATGCACTCAAAATTGCCGGTGTTCTGTGAAATTTTGAGTCCAGTGCACACCGCTATGTACAAAAGCAGTCATTAATTACAGTTCCATTTTCTGAATAAAATCCTTTTGTTTTTATTCATGACTCGTTATTATGGATGACAAGCTTTATGAACAGTTTTGGTCGGAAACCAAAGTGTCCATATTCCCGAGGCAAGGCTGTATTGTAGGGTGTGCAACAGCAGCCATTAGGCTGCTGCTCATCGCGAGTCTCGTGCGCGGTCTTGAAGAAGTGGCCTCGTGGCGTTGGATTCGGAGAGGCTGACGTTTGCTGCTGTCCCTCGGTGCTCTGGACCTGTTCTCCTGTGCCTGCTAGATCAACCCCCCTTAAAGACGGACCTTCTGGTCACGGGCCTAAACGACTACGTGACAATATATATATATATATATATATATATATATATATATATATATATATATATATATAGCATAAGTAATTAGACGTACTTCGTTGCTAGAGGTTACATACAAGTGAAAAATTGCTTCATACTGTTTCCAAGTTTATTTGTAGTCGACGTTTCGGCAGGAGCCCTGCCTTTCTCAAGGCTGAGGGTACATGATTCTTGTTCGTCTTCTTATAGGGTTGGCAAGAGGTGATACAAACAGAATATGGGCACATACAGGTGAACCAGCTGGGCACGCACAACACACACATACACACACAGGTGCGGAGAGCAGGCTAGGCCGAAAGGGTCATCCACGCACCGGCCGTCGGGAGTCATCTGTATACAATACACAATACAGGCAGCCGCAGTAAAACCTTGAAAAAAAAGAGAAAAAAAAAGAGGAAAACAGGTGGGGGAACGTGTTTGCTGCAGATGGTGAGAAAATTATTTTTCTTGTTCTCACTAAAAGATGGGAGCGCCAAGCACGATGAAAAAAAAAAAAAAAGAACGCTCCACAACCAGGTGGACATTGCTGGTTAGAAGAACCTGACAGCGGCGAGTAAAGTTCGAGCAACTCGCGACAAGAGATGAATCTCAAAGAAAGAATAAGAAGAAAAAAAAAATAAATATGTGGGACAGTAGAATGATGAAATACTTTGAGGTTTTCGCTAAAAGATGTGAGCGCCAAGCATGAAGAAGGTTTTTACGAGAAGTGGGATGTGGAGGGTATCAAAGAAGCGGGGAAAAAAAAAGGGGGAAGAGGGAAGAGGGGGAAAAAAACGAGGAAAACTGTAAAGGGATAATGATTGATATATGTGTTTAGCATTAAACTTGCAGGGCTCGTAAGGACGACATTGCCCCAATGTTTTCATTTATCCCAGTAAATATCAAAATTAACCAAAAATTTTTTTTTGTATGAAGCCTAAGAGCTGCTTTTTTTTTTTTTTTTGCAACTTGAGATTCAAATCGTGTACCGCACGCCATCATGAAACGCTGGAAACAAGCGTCCAGCTGCCGCTGGAGCAGACCTATTGCACGTCATAGCGACCAGGCTTAGCGCTGTCATGTGTTCCCGAGAGCAATGCTTCTTCAGCCAGTGAGAGTCGGAGCGCAGGCTACGTCCTGCCCTTAGTGCACTCTAAAAAAAAAAAGGTGTGATCTTAGTCTTTTTGGGGGGTAAACTGCTTGTCGCTGAGCTAACACCTTTTTGGGGTAAGGTTACGCTGTGTCTTGAAGACTAAGTATTTATACCATTGCATGTAGTGTAACATTACGCTTCTGGTAGCACAAACTTGCACCTTCACAAGCAGTGTAACTGTATTCTACCTAGATATAACGTTGCACCTTTCATAAAGGCCTATGTTTTATTCTGTCGATGGCATAAGCATACCCTTGCATCAAAGGTGCAAGTTTGCACCTTGACAACGTAAACTTATCCTGTATGTACAGGTGCAAAGTTACCATTTTAAAGTATAAATTTATATTACGACAAAGAGCGCAAAGATTTGCACCATTATGGCGCAAGCTTATACCACCAGGAGAAGGATAACTTGCCCTCCAAGCAGTTTAAAGTAATGCCATATTACATAGGGTATCTAAGCATCATCTTGTGGTATATATATGCTATCCACACAAGAGTACTATTACCAATCTGCATCATAAACTTGGTCACTGGAAGCAGGAATAAAGCTAACCAATACATTTCAAGATTTTCTGGAAGGAAAGAGTATGTTGAAACATTGCAATATCTTTGTGTCGTCTGGAGTGTGACAGTGAGCAATGTTTCAGGTGAGGTAGGCTGTGTCATGTTGTGTTCAAGCCGTAAGTTATGTTGCAGAGGGAACAAAAAGAATTTACAGAACAATCGGTTAAGATAACATACCATGGTGTTTATTTCACCTCATTATACAGCGAAGTTGCAGCAAGGGACTGGATAATCTTTCCGCTCAGTCAGGGCAGGGATGTACCACGTATTTGACCTGCATAGAAAAGAGAACTTGTAATCAGTTACTCACGAAGAAAGTCTCACAAAACATGCTTATGGAGTAATTAATTCACATATAAAAATAACACTGCACAAAGGGCAAGTAAAAAGGAAGACAGATGGAAATAGTGCACCAGTACAGGCTTCCAAGTGTTTATATAGTGAGGATTGTGAACTCACACAATATATAGATCAATGAAAATTCACCAAATCTGAGCTTTACCTGTGCCACTAACACACACATAGACAACTAGTGCATTGCAATCTCAGAAAGAATCGACAATATGCTCAATAAGACACAATATACAATGAGACATATTCTTGTTAGGAGCAGGGTCAGGCCATAGGCATCACTGATGTTGGACTACCCAGAGGGTCATTTAAAGAAATATGAATGAAAATATATTGATAAAATAGAAGCTAGCCTAATAAAGGCAAAAGATGTGATTTAAAAAACCCCTCCCTCTACTCGTTCATATGTGCAGTTCTCCTTTTTTTATCATTAGCTTTTTATGTTAAACTTTGTTTTATCACCTTCACTTTCACCTTTGTTGTTTGCTGGTTTCCACTCCAACACCCAAACATTATAGTTTGCTTTCACACCTGACCATACCAGTGGTCTTGTTTCTAGTCACTATGGTCTCACCCTCCTAGAAAACACTGTCTCTGGCCCTTCATGACATTATCGTATGTTGCCTATAGTGTTAATGTTTTCCTGAGACTACACTGTCTTTAGTCATCTGATCATCCATCACAAGTGACAACTGCAAATCTCTTCTTTTTTTCTTTTTTTTTTTTTGGGGGGGGGGGGTTCTTTTGTTCTTGCATTCATTGTCATTTCTCATGAATATAACGAATGAAGCTTGTTCCTGCAGAGCTTGCTCCTACAGGGGTATGTCTAAGGCCATTCTATTGTTTCTGCTTTTAGTGCAGTTTACATTCCTGGAAAAAGGCATGAATATACCACAGAGGCTATGCCTTATAAAATGCGGGATACCACTTCTGAAAGATGGAACATTTCATGCTAAAAGAGCAATGATAGCAAGGCACATCCAAAGCACCTTCTGCACATGTGCATTACTGCAGTGATGTCACAGATGCAGAATTATGTAAAGCATGGCAATAAAATGCAACTTTTACATAAGTTCATTGCTAGTTTCACACCACACGTCAGCTTATGCCGATGCCAAAAACTTCTCGAGACTGCCGTTTCACTTCAAAACTACATTATCTTGCTCAGGAGGCAAAAAACAATACACTTCAATACCCCTGTAATTCCTTGAACAAGCCACAAAGCTTGAGATTCTATGTATCGCTGCTTCATGTAATGCTCGCAGCACATGCAGCAGGAATAAAATTTCCCATAAACTGCAATTTGCCAGAACTGTCCACTGCTTATCTCTTTAGATGCCTAACTAATGAAATTGTAAATGCTGACCAATATTATACAAGAATGATTATTAAAAAGTGTTTACAACAAATTTCTCGAAGATTATGTTCTTTACCTTTACAGATTGCAAATCATAAACTATGAAGAGACACCCGTGCAGTCTCTGCCGGTGGGTTGTGCAGCAATGTGGACTTTGGGTACCTGGTACAGCTTCAGGATTAGACTTAATTATCTATTCTTTTTGTTTATAAGAGGCAATATGAAAACTGCAAAATTGAAGGCTATTAATGAGTGAGCCTAGGCCTAAAACTCTCCTAATCATCTATGTGGTCTAACATAATGAGCATCAAAAGTATTCCTTTAAAAGCTTTGTAAGTCGGTTTTTCCACATTACATAACTAAAAAAGGGTGTTGCTGACATTTCTTATTCAGATAATATAGACATATTTTGTGTTTTTGATGATGCAGAAGAAGCTAACACGATTCTGGCAACAATACCAAGTGCAGCAACATTTTTTACATGCAATGTGGGAAAGCAAAACAATAGTTTTCAAATATGCCTTTCCTTGTTCAATATTCTGAACTACATTGCTCTTTAAGAAAATTTAAGAACTGGGCTCACCTATAATATTGGGGACACTCATTTCTGGTATATAATACTGTCCCCTAAAATTAAAATGCAAAAGTTAAGTTAATTTTGGTTGATTAGCCATTCAACCATTATCCTCTACCACAGACATGTCCACTGTGCTGCACAATCCAGTTCTAATTGTACTGCAAATTTCATTCCATTCATTCTCCCTTTATAGGCCCATAGACATGACATAAGAGGTGGGGGCATATATATATATATATATATATATATATATATATATATATATATATATATATTTGTTAAATGGTAGTGGTGGAACACAAGGAAAATACGCTGAGTACAAATGGCACAAAACAATATAAAGAACACAAAAGAAACAATAAAGCTGAAAGTGCTAAAATACCGTCCATTACATATCACCTGCAGTACTTCATTTTTAGTTTCATTCTATTGTGGACATACCTAGCAACATAAGAGCATGTGAGTTGTTGAAAATTACACCCATCAGATAACATAACCTTACTGCTGAGAACCAAGTGCAAACAATTTAAATATTAGGTTTTGAAGAAAAAAAGGAAAGAGGCATACATTAACAGCTCACTCAATAAAAAGAAGTCAACATGTTCAGATCGATTACATACTGAAAAAATTCCTCCCTTGCTAACTTGCTCAATAGCACTGAATGGTTCCAAAATCAATGTAATGCCAGGGCTATTGCTCCTCAGCATAGAAAAATATGCTCTTTGATAGACATAAAGCAACAATGAACAGACCACAATGCCACAGCTATGTCGAAAAATACATACCACACAAATCTTGCCGTAAGTAGTCGTCCAGCGCTGAAGAAAGCAGGTTGATCTTTAGAAGCAGGAGTAACAGCACTTCTACACCGTATTCCTCCTACTGGCAGGTACGCTGCAGCAAAGGTATCATTCATAACATTAGCATGATACTCGTAACTAGTACATACATAACTATAGTACAAAAAATAATGGCACCACACATGCCAAAACAATGACTCAAATATTTTGACAATGAGCTTAAAAGCTACAACTCCTGTTCCTAGATATATCTGTAACAATATCTGCCACCTCTTTACAGTCCAAACAATTGCTTAAATAAACTAGAATAGCAGATTTATGACAAACTGCTAGCACAATGACAATACACATTAACTTCAATGAGGGAATGTCTCAGTACCAGTGAATTGTAGTAATGAGTATAACACAATGTCTGACAACAGAAACTACAGAAGGAAAAGAATGTGTTGTTATTGGTCAGGCATAGCCTCCTTTCTATGGGTCAGGAGGCTGAAAAGTTCAGAATGGAAATATCTGAGTAGAAACTATAGCAAATCCCCAAATGAAAAATATTAGTGATATAAAAATTTTCCTTAGCTCGCTAACGAAAATTAGCACATTTAATCAAAATAGCTCTTTGGGCCGGTTGGTTCATACTTACACCCTAAAAGACCAGCGAAAAAAAAAAGAAAACAGGTACAAAGGAACACAAAACGTATTTCAGTGCCCGTCCTGTCATTTTTTGTTCCTTTGTCCCCGTAATTATTTTTTTTTTGCGCTGGTCTTTTTATGTACCGATTACAAAAAGAAAGTCAGTCTTAAAGCAGAGAAGGGGTGACACATGGTTTGCTTCAATGCTGAAGACATCTGATCACCAGCTAACCCAGATTTTTCACTTGTTAAGTGATTTGATCGAGTCCAATATTTATTATCAGTTCTTAACATAAGTGATCAGCAAGTTAAATAACACTATTTACTCGCACACGCCCTCAAACACAATGAAACTCAATTGATAAACCACTGTCTGGGCGTGCACCATATTGCACGGCATGAGCGAAAATGGCAACACGCAAGGAGACACACACATGGCACGCGACATAAATATTCTCCGACGAGAATCCCAAGCAGTATACATTGAGACAGATGTCAGTGATCAGCAATATGTGCCACAAAAGTGCGCGTGTCAATTTAAACGCCCCTTTCTGGACGGAAACAATGCTTTGGACTTACCAGCACGGATAGCAGAGACCAGTTTCAAATTCTTTGAAGAAACGACAGTCTACATTCTTGCGCAGACGAGACGAAGGACTTGAGCCTGCAGCGAAAAAAAAAAGCGTGAGAAATGTCTTTCCTGCACATTGCGTCACTGCGACAGTATACATGTACACGAATCGGCTCGGTCCCACCTCTGGTCTCGACGCCATCAGCTCAAAACTGCGGGGTTAAATCGGCGTTCTGAAAGCGTGACTTTGGGATATCAAGCGCGCTGCCTTCGAACGTACAGGTTGCTGGCAAAAGAACCGTAAACTTAACCCATCCCCCTGCATGCTCTCCCGCATTTTTGGCAACGTTCCCGTAAAGCAGCAACAACAGACGATCAAAATCGATTGTAGGCAGCGAGCAAAAATAATGCGGCATGCAAACACGTCAATGCGTACCACCGGGACTGCATTAGCGTTCGTCGACGCATACTTTCGACCGCGGGATATGCTTGTGAGCGTCGTAGACGACTAAAAATGCACCATTAACATCCCGCAAAAAGGTCGTGACCATCTGAAAATTTTGGGATGCGCCGCTCCTCCAGTCTGAACTGAGGGAGTGGTATGCTCGGGTTGGCATCCAAGACGTCGTGCTCAGAGGCCGTTTCACAGACAAACAAGCAGCGTCGCGGACGTAAGCAATAACAAAACATGTTCAGGCCAAGTTAAATAGCAGAGAAACACACGTAAAACGAAATGTAAAACGTCACTTACATGCGCGGCTGAAATTTGGCGCCAAGGATCCGTTGGAACACCACCACCGCGACGACCAGCTATCCGCCGTTTCATTCCGAAGTTCACACTTTCACGAAGTCGTTTTATAGTGAGGCATCGATGGGCGCACTCGATGAAATAATCGCTGAGAGCAACCGAACTTTTCTAAAAACACTGATGAGTACCAACGACAAAGAGCACGAACGCTGACTCGTGCGGCAATCGCCGTCGTCGTCTTCTAAGACTAGCAGAGTTGCAGGGAACGCAGGCAGGCTCAAACAACTACGAACACGTGACGCTGTGTTGAGAATAAAAGCAACAAAACTAAAAAGCAACTGCTTCGCTTCTCGCCTCACCCCCACTCCCCCCTCACCTCCCCTTTTTCCCTGTTTTGCAGCGTACACACTTGTCTGTCCGCCCTTGTTCTGAGTTCGGCCTTGCTCCCTCCACGGTCAAGCTCGCGTAGGAGTCAAAAGACGGGACGACCAAGGGGTGTCGGGGGGGGGGGGGGGGGAGGAGGTGAAGGGGGGAGGCACTGCTTTTTGTAAGAAGATAAGATGCTCCCAACTTTCGACGATTCCCCACCTCCTCCGGGGAAAAAGGGGGGTCCTTTTGTGGTAGCTCTTGAAAGGACATCGGACGGGAAGTAGAAACACAGCCGCAGCCAGCTTGAAACCGGTTACCATCATAAAAAAAAAGGAGAAACAAGCGGCAAACTTTTTTTGCTTGAGCTGCAGGGACGAAATGGTGTAAAGTCATGCGAAAAAGACTAACGTCTTCCGTGCGGGTGATTGCGCAGGGTATATTTAAGCCATGCGGTTTCAGATAGCATAAATCCCGAAGTTACCCTCCTTTTACACTCATTTTTTTTTTAGAGTGTGGCAGTGGGAGGGGGGGGGGCAGAATAGGAGGCGGATTCTGCGCCTTATCATCGCTGTCCCCAAAACTTGTACGGGGTTTCCCGAGCCATATACACCAGCAACCGCCGGGGTGGTGCATTGGTAAGACGCCCGACTACTGTGCCGGAGCACCCGGGTTCGAACCCGACCTCGGCGGCTGCCTTTCGATGGAGGCGAAACGAAGAGGCGTCCGTGTGCTGTGCGATGTTAGCGCACGTAAAAGATCCCCAGATGGTTGAAATTACTCGTAGCCCTCCACTACGGCGTCTCTCAAAGCCTCAGTCGCTTTGGGACGTTAAACGCCACAAACCAAACCAAAGCAAACCATATACACCAGCGCAGAAACAGCAGACGTTGGTGAGGATGCTAATGGCCTCAGTCACAATGGCGCAACTCACGATAAAGGATTGGTCAGGGCGAGTTTCAAACAAATTGTAGTTTTTGTTGCTGTGCGTTTAGAGAAAAACACATTTCTTACAACCTCACATATCTCATATACTACTTTTGAGAGGGAACATCAAACCCATGCGAGTGAAATGAACCGCGTCTTAAGCTCTTGGTGAATTCTGTGTGGCTCTATCTAAACCTATGAAATATCCGAAGCCTTTATTTAGCAGAAGGCTTCTGTAGGATTTATTTTTCAGGACCCCCAAACGTTTTAGCAACTTTACGAAGGGAAGCTAAACCCACTGAAACAAATATGTCAAGACATATGCTGCATCACACAGCAAACCGAAGCAGACCCAGATGTCTAGGAGGCGTTAGTACAGCAGGCATCAGCGGCGTTTGAAATTGATTTACGCGATAGAAAAGGTGCAGTATCTGTTACAATTCTCCGCGTACACCTGTATCACGCCATAAAGGAAGGGAGGAATGTGAAACAGAAGTCATCATCTTTACATGAAGCATCATACACCGCCACATTCGCAACAAGTGCGTAGAAAAATGCGGCACTCAGGCTTTCGTCTTTCACCACTTTAGTCGTCAAAGTGTCTCGTAAGTTTGTAACGGTGGCTAAGCTCGCTACGTTACGAAAGCGTGTCTTCTACTTTTTTTTTTGCCAACTTTGTTCTTAAGAAAATTTCGTTTTTTACACTTGCGTTAGTATGACCTGAA